>NC_089505.1:319090358-320454108 GCF_036850995.1 Saccopteryx leptura | reverse complement strand
GGTCGGAGAAGAGGTAGAAAATGTGGCAGAGGTCATAAAGGAGAACGGCAGAGGGGAACCCGGCCCCGACTGGGCTTTGAGGGAGGCCAGACCCCATTTTACATCCGAATTCCTAAATACGGGTTTAATGAAGGACATAGGTAAGGTTGCTTTTGTTTTTTAAAGTAAAAATCCCTAATTTTCACTGAGAAGCACTGAAGAAAATACTGTGGCAGACACTGAAATTCACTTTTGCTACTTTTTCTCTGAACCATTTTTGGCAATGAAATTTAGCCTGGATTAGTAGGAAAAATCCCCAGACATTGCACTCAGACCTACAAAATGGAGTTAGTAATGTCTGTTCTTGTGGTTGTTCAGAGGCTTAGCAAAATATATATGTCTGGCCCATTGCTGACATCCAGTAATTGATGCTTAATTCAGATGATGGCTTAAATTTTCCATAAATTTATTTATTTGTGTAAATGAGTGATATAAATGCTTAGAGAGGTAAATAATTTCAGTGAAACAAAGGATGTACTGGTTTTGTTTCATTACCAAAAATCAAGCAATATTACATGTTTGTTGGATTCAGGAGGGGTTTTTTTGTTGTTAAACTATCTAAATTGATGGAGGACAAAGCTATAAGTTGATTTGGAGAACTAACAGAAAGATAAATTTGAGTTTTTGAACTGTTCCTTTCTTGTTTTGTAGCTTCAGACGCCAGTATCAGCCTTTGAGTCTCAACAGATTGCAGTATCTTATTGATTTGGGTCGAGTTGATCCTGCTCAGCCTATTGACTTAACCCAGCTTGTCAATGGAAGAGGTGTGACCATTCAGCCACTTAAAAGGGATTATGGTGTCCAGTTGGTAGAAGAGGTAAGTCTGGATTAGATTTTTTTTTTGGAGTTACATCAAGGCTATTTCCAATTTTTATATAATCAATACTTGTGAAAAGGTAAAATACATTTTTATTTTTATTCCTTTGAGTTGTCACAACCATTATGTAGTAGTGATTAGGTTACACTCAATTGTGGTTTTAGAAAGCCAGCATTGTTTCACTGAGGGGCCTCTGGGGCTTGGTCATGGAATGCTCTTCTTCTCTGTATCTGTTCAGCTTGCTCCATCACTTCCTTTGTTTCTCTGTTCCAATGTCAGCATACCAGGAAGATCTTTTTGACATTCCTTTATGAGGGAGCACTCCACCTTCCACCTCACCCCCACCCTCACAGGCATACTTTATCTTACCTTGCCGAACATATTTTTCTTTGAATACATGAACACCTAACATTTATTACCAAGCAATGTATCTATTTTTTATTGTCTTTCTCACTATTATGTAAGTTCTTTGAGAGCAGGTACTTTGATTCATTGCTATATTTTTAATACTGGCTCATGATAATCACTCAGTTAATATTTATGGAGGAAAGGAATAAATGAAACCCAATTTTAATTGCTGTAAAGAAGTTTTCTATTTATAGTAATAAGCCAGAAGTTTCCAAGGCAATGTGCAATGTAAAAATTGTAAACAAAAGTTTTAATGTGCATTAAACTTGTACATGTTAATCAACTACTTCTCTTGTATGTTGATAATATAGCTCTGTCCACTAGAAGGGGGCATATGTTTATGGGAAAACCTTTTAAGATTCCTTTGAAAAAGTAAACCTTGTAGATAAAAGCATACCAAATAAAGTGATTTGAAAAGAGATTACCAAATACATGATTAAGCCTCAGTATTCTATTCTGGGTATATAAGGAAACGCATGTGTAATTAACTTGTGGGAAAATCCATGACATCATCAGCTGTTAAACTGCATATTCTAGCAGCTTTTAAGTGTGTGTCTATTAATCTAGCAGAAATAATCCTGGAAACTATACCAGGGCAGTGGTTGAGTAAGTATAATTAGTATATATTATTTAAAGCTTTGTGAATTGATTGGCCTTTCTGGATTCAGATTTGCAATAAATAGTGGCTATTATGACTGTTTTTATCTTTCAGCTTAAAAATACTAATTTGGGAATATATGTTCTAAAGGAAAAGCAAAAGAAACCCAACTGATATAAAAGATAATCCTAAGAATGCTTAAGCAATTATGGCATAATAATTAAAAATCACAAATAATATGATAAAATGTTATTTTATTGAGTCAAAGGTGCCATTGATTATATAAATGCAGACTGGAATCATACATGGAAAAAAGAGAAGCCCTGGCCGGTCAGCTCAGAGTCTCTGCCAGGCAGGTTTGATTCCTGGTCAGGGCACACAGGAGAAGTGACCATCTGCTTCTGCACCCCTCCCTCTCCCCCCTCCTTCTTCTCTCTTGTTCTCTCTCTCTTTCTCTCTCTCTTCCCCTCCCACAGCCATGGCTTGATTGATTCAAGCTGGATCCCCCCTGGGCACTGAGGATGACTCCTTGGAACCTATGCTTGGGAGCTAAAAATGATTCTGTTGTGAGCATGGCCCCAGATAGGCAGAGCATCAGCCCCAGATATTGCTGGGTGGATACTGGTCAGGGTGCATGTGGAGTCTGTCTCTCTGTCTCCCCTCCTCTCAATTGGAAATGAAGGGAAAAGAGAGAGAAACTGTGTCTTGGAATTGTTGGAATATTTTTTTTTTCTGAAGTTGGAAACGGGGAGGCAGTCAGACAGACACCCGCCTGCACCCGACCGGGATCCACCCAGCACGCCCACCAGGGGGCGATGCTCTGCCCATCTGGGGCATCGCTCTGTTGCAAGCAGAGCCACTCCAGCGCCTGAGGCAGAGGCCACAGAGCCATCCTCAGCGCCCGGGCCAGCTTTGCTCCAATGGAGCCTTGGCTGCGGGAGAGGAAGAGAGACAGAGAGAAAGGAGAGGGGGAGGGGTAGAGAAGCAGATGGGCGCTTCTCCTGTGTGCCCTGGCCGGGAATTGAACCTGGGACTCCTGCACGCCAGGCCGACGCTCTACCACTGAGCCAACCGGCCAGGGCCTGTTGGAATATTTTTAAATACATTTAAAGTTTATGATTAAGAAAAGGAACTTGATTGGGAGCCAGCTTATTTCAACCACACCATATTGGCAAAATATTTGGTCACTGCAAAAAGATAATGTCACCATATTTCTGTTTTTGTCACAATGTTTTGAAATTAAAGGAAAATATAACATATGCTAACTGAAGTGATCAAAAACAGAACTTTGAAGTGCAATACTACATTTTTTAGTATTGACCATTCTCGGGAAAGATAAACATTATTATTATTATTATTATTTGTCAGTTTAGAGGGAATGCAAAGTAGGTAAGTTTCCGTTGTCCTCTTCTGCCCTTCTCCCTGGAGGGGCTGACCCTCCAGAGCTCAGGTTTGGTTGTCAGGTCTTTGGCTGTTTCGCTGGTTCCAGCCCACTCATCCCCCTCTTGAACCATTTCCTGGCCTCTTGCTTCTTATTTAGGGATTTTTTATTAGGAAAATTTTTATCTCTATCATCCGGAATAGTGTGGTTAGGAACACAGATGCTTGTGACTAACCTCCCTTGATTAGAATCCGAGCTTTGTGATCTTGGGCAAGTTACTTAACCTCTCTGCTTCAATGTCCCCATCTATGATGTTGGTTCAGCATTAATTCTGTCATAGAGTTGTCATGAGAATTACACAGTCTACAATTAATGAAGTACAGGAATGGTTAAATAATAACATTGGTGTTTACTAAATACATCAGATGAAGGTAGAGCCATCCCTGCTTACAGAGAATAAGGTCTTAAAACATGTAAAAGAATTTAATGTTTGATAGGACGTCAAAGCAATGGTACTTCAAGTAGGAATGACTAAAAATTATAATGAACAAGTAAAATGGGAATGACTTAAATTGAGGGTACTCAATTTGAGGGCAGAGAAAACACTGTATAAAGGAAGCTTGCCATAATTAGTTTACTTTTATTCAAGCTATCCACTAATGGTCTTTGTTTTGACATATTACAGGGTGCTGACACCTTTAAGGCAAAAATTAATATTGAAGTACAGCTGGCGTCAGAATTAGCCATTGCTGCAATTGAAAAAAATGGCGGCGTTGTTACTACAGCCTTCTATGATCCAAGAAGTCTAGGTAAGCTTGTTTTGCAGTCTTTTTTATTTTCTTCCTCTTTGTCTCATGTTGGCTGCCATATGAAGATTTTAAAAGTCCTCATGCTTCTTTGGCCTGCAGTTCCGGCACCTTGTGGCTTGTGGGACTCTTATCTTCTTTTAATATACCTCAGTCAGTATGCCATAAAAAGGTTTATTTTTTGTTTTTAAACATAAGGCTTAAATATGTTATCTATGTGTGATAAATTTATTATTCGTTGGTAACCCAGGAATGACTTTAACTTTTAAGATGTAAATTTTGGATTTAGTTACTTAAGACAGCCAATTAAAAAAATAAGTTTCTAGAATGAAATTCTGATCTTAAATATTTAAAAATGAATAATTAAAAGAAAATCATTATTAATGAAGACCATTATTTATATATCCAATATTTATATCTTTTTTTCTTAAAAATTTTTTTTAGACATTTTATGCAAACCTGTTCCATTCTTTCTGCGTGGACAGCCCATTCCAAAAAGAATGCTTCCACCCGAAGCCCTGGTCCCATATTACACTGATGCAAAGAATCGTGGGTACCTGGCAGATCCTGCCAGATTTCCTGAAGCAAGACTTGAACTTGCCAAGAAGTATGGTTATATTTTACCTGATATCACTAAAGATGAACTCTTCAAAATGCTCAGTATGCGAAAGGATCCGAGGCAGATTTTCTTTGGTCTTGCTCCTGGATGGGTGGTGAATATGGCAGATAAGAAAATCCTAAAGCCTACAGATGAGAATCTGCTCAAGTATTATAGCTCATGAATTTTCTTCCAAGAAAGCAGAGTTGTAAGAGAGTACTGGAAAAGGGAATGAAACACACGTATTTCTCACGGCATTTTCTTAATTTGTAATTCTCCAGATGCCTTTTCTGTTTGGTTTTTTTTTTTTTTGGTGTAATCATAACTTTTTTTTTTAATCTAAAATTAAAATGTGGTAAGCAAGGACTGCATAGAGCAGGGGTCCCCAAACTTTTTACACAGGGGGCCAGTTCACTGTCCCTCAGACCATTGGAGGGCCGGACTATAAAAAAAACTATGAACAAATTCCTATGCACACTGCACATATCTTATTTTAAAGTAAAAAAACAAAACGGGAACAAATACAATATTTAAAATAAAGAACAAGTAAATTTAAATCAACAAATTGACCAGTATTTCAATGGGAACTATGCTCCTCTCACTGACCACCAATGAAAGAGGTGCCCCTTCCGGAAGTGCGGTGGGCCAGATATGTGGCCTCGGGTGGCCCGCAGGCCATAGTTTGGGGACCCCTGGCATAGAGGAACTGAAACTGTGGGTTCTATCTTAAAGATACAAACTCCCTGGTGGACTGCCAAAGGAAGATTGTAACATTTAGAATAATTCAAGCTTTTTTTTTTTCATGATCTTTTCATCCAGGTCTTGTCTTACCACTGTTGCAGGTCAGAATGAAAGTGCCAGTGGGAGGGGATTAATTTGCGGGCGTGCTCAATCAGGGCTAGACATTTACCAGTGAACCGGTGTCCCCTCGTCATCAGGAGCCTCAAGGAAGCCCTGCTACCCAGTGTTAGGCCTCCAACTCAGATAGATTAAGGTGTGGAATGTGAATTTAAGGTTTAAGACTGGTGAATGGCTTCTAAGTAGTATGAAATTTGCTAGTAAAATTGAAATAAAAGTTCCGAGTGACATTTCTCAACTCGGATGCATAGACAATTCATGAACAAGCCACTGATGTTTTTTTTTAAAAATAAGTGTTCTATTTTAATTCTTATTAATGTACATTTACTTATTTCATAGATACTGAAGACCTTTGTCGTTCAGCCATTCTAAATGATGTTGAAAAATTGTTCAATGAGTATGTAAGTTGTAAAAACTAATGTGAAAATTAAACATAATGAATGCAAACAATTCAGCTGTCAGTAGGCTTATTTGATTTTCAAAGATATGTTAGATCTACCACAGTAGAAATAAAAGGATTTCTGGCTGTGTATTTCCTTAAAATAAAAAATTTAAAAACCTAAATGGTGCAACATTTTGTTTGTTTAACTTATTTACCTCATATACTGCTGACCTGAGATGCAATTAAAATGTATGGATCAAGAGTGCATTTCAATTTTTATTCAGGATTATATAGTTTTGCTTGTTTTTAACCATTCCTTAATACCAGAATTTAGGAGAATAACTATTAGGACTACTTTCTACAATATCACCTAGGAATTTCAGAGGACAGGCAAAAATTTTAAAACATTTTTATTTTTTGGAGACCTCAAGTAACAGAGTTGGAGTGTTAGGATTAGTTTTGGCTCCATTGATAGGAACTCCAAGTTACCGTTACTTGAATGAGATAGTTTCTCACAGACAGAGTGCCAAGATAAGTTCAGGGCTGATTATTGGCTCTGCTCCACAAGGTCTCAGAGCTAATGGCTTCTCCCTGTTGAGCTGTTTCATGAGAGGTGCATCTTCATGATCCAAATAGAATTCAACAAGGAGTCAACTTTTCCTAAGGAAGATTTGTAAAAGCTGACACACAAAACTTCAGCTGAAATCCTATTGGCCAGAAGTTGGATACAGTCCTCTTCTACAAAGGATTCTGCAGTCTTTACTTTGGTAGCTTATATTCTTAAAAATAATATTAATGATGGGTAAATAAGAGAGATATATTGGATAACTAGCAAGGAAGTTGGCACCTATTTTGGTATTGACCAAACTTCAACTCTTAGGTTAATTGACTTACAAGACAAACATAGAAAAATTGCAGAATTCTTTAGTTTTATGTATAGTATATCCACCATTCCAGAATGCTGAGTTCAGAAAGTTATAAAAGTTGGTAAGTTGGCTAATTCATCAATCTTGGAAAGCAGAATGTTTTTGAAGGAGAGTGATGACAGCAGCAGAAACCAACTGAGAAGAATGTAGTGTACGGAGGAAGAGAGGTGATAGGTTGCAAAGGAAGATGCTAAGGTACAAAGAAAATGTTTTTTTGACTAGTGAATCACTAAGAGGAGTATAATACATCTTTTTTAAAAACTGGGAAAAACTCCATCATTATAAAAGTAGTTCATGTTTGTTTTGAAATTATGTAATATTGAAGTGCAGAAAATAAAAGTCCATGTTCTTATATTGTTGCCTAAACCACTTCCTAGAGGTGACTAAACTACTTAATTTGGGGGCCTTTTTATTCCCACTCAAAAAAGGATAGACTTGCACATTCTGAATTTATTACATCTGTTTATTTCAAAGACACTTTTCTGAGTATTTCCTATTAGGATATTTAAACTTTGCACCCTATTCAGCCATTTAAAATAGGAGCCTTTAGACAAGTCACTTACCCTTAACTAAAATGCAGTGACACCTAATCTTTGTATGATACAAGAGCTGTGTAAAGTGACCTAAAGCCTAAGCTGCAATATACTACCATGATGACAAAGTTGCTGCCTTGGACTGAGGAAAACTTTGACATCTATCTGTTTGCATAGAAATGAACTTCCTTAAATTTAAACAAATCTTGTTCTGTATTTGGGCACGAAGTGGGGCATCACTCTAAGGAAGTTACTGCCTTATTTGTGCTGCTGGACGTTTTTCGTGACTCAATTCACAGGTGTTCTTTTGGAGGGGCTGGTACTGCTTCAACAGGAAAACTCTAATTGCAAATAAGGGAGGAAGTTAGTCATGTCTAGGTAAATTACAAGGGCATTAGCCGTCCAGTCTCAGAATGTACTTTTGAGGGACCTTAGGTTCCCTTTCCCCTGCCCTAACAAGCAGAATGACTAAGCTACCCAGAGTAACAGTTAAAGATGGAAAGGGAGACAGGCAAACACCAGAGTTGCTTAATTGTGGCTGTCTTAGGTGGCCGACAGGTGTAAGGAAATCGGGATAGAATGATAAAGGGAAGAATGAAAACAGGAAACAGATGTCTGGTGACATGGAATGCTGAGCACTCAGTGAGTGTGGGTGGGCTTAGTCACAAACAGTGGTATCCTGGTCTTACTATTACAATAGTGCAGACAATTCTCAGCCAAAACAGGCATGCTTTGCAGAATCCGTCAATTCTGTTTTGTAAAGGCAATCCTTAAATTGCCATATAGCAGGGCGATTCAAGTTTATTTATTTATTTTCTTTTTCTTTCTTTCTTTTTTTTTTGTATTTTTCTGAAGCTGGAAACCGGGAGGCAGTCAGACAGACTCCCGCATGTGCCCGACCGGGATCCACCCGGCACGCCCACCAGGGGGCGATGCTCTGCCCATCCTGGGCATCGCTCTGTCGTGACCAGAGCCACTCCAGCACCTGGGGCAGAGGCCAAGGAGCCATCCCCAGCGCCCGGGCCATCTTTTGCTCCAGTGGAGCCTCGGCTGCGGGAGGAAAGAGAGAGACAGAGAAGAAGGAGAAGGGGAGGGGTGAAGAAGCAGATGGGCGCCTCTCCTGTGTGCCCTGGCTGGGAATCGAACCCAGGACTTCCGCACGCCAGGCCGACGCTCTACCACTGAGCCAACTGGCCAGGGCTGATTCAAGTTTATTTTAATTATATAATTACACTGGACCCTAAGGTGCTGTTGTACTGATGGTCATTTACAAGGATAATGAGGGAGAGAATGCAGGGGCAGACAGTAGCTTTATCTTGTTGAGTTCACACTGTTAGGTACAGCCATGAAGAAGTCATGGAAGATCAAAACTGATCAAAAAGAATATTTGAGGCTTGTGTGAGCTGTGGGAGGTCGTGTCTTAAGGATGACAACCTTCTACATCACAGACCTGAATACAATTTCACATACAAACAAGACAAATACAGTACAAGTACAGGGACATGAGTAATGACATAACTAAAACCCAATCAAGGCCAACAGCAGAGTTGCTAGTTGACACTTAACACAGGAGAGAACAAACACAATATAACAATTTACAGGGCCAGACCTTACAGAATACAAAAACAAAAAAACAAGTTCAGGATCCACAATTCCATTCTATTTAAATTTAAATGAGCACTCCTCAAATACTTCAATTCCAAAGCAACAATGTCCAGAGTATCTAGATACAGAAGTGAGACTATTCTACCAAGTGCATACAACCAGAACAATGTAGCTTGATGCTTGCTTTCATTTTCATTTTTGAGCTGGCATTTTCTAATTTTGTATGCAAAAAAAAAAAAAAAAAAAAAAAAAAAGCATAAAAAGAGCTTCATTTTGGCTATCCTAAGTTGATATAATCTTTCTATTTCTGTTGAGTACTTGCTAGTAAAGCCTTTCTATTAACTGAATCTCAACCCTTGGTAAGGGCCTCGATTTGGTGGTGAGAAAGGGTAGAGATGAGGGGAAAGGAGGAGGTTGAGGAGGGGGAGAGAGATCAGGGGGTCTGTGGGTTTGGGGTCAGGTTGATGGGAAAGAGGGTTAGTCAGGGGGAGGGTGGGAGGAGACAGGCTAGGAGTTGTGTCCCATGGGGAAACGGTACAAGTTCTGATGCAGCCAGAGCACGGGAATCTCGCTCCGTTTTCCCTGCCCGGGGAGAAAATTGATCAAGGTCCTGGAGGACATTGAAATTGAGAGTTCCAATAGTAGGCCAAGACTTGCCATTGTGGCCAGGCCACATTACAAAGGAAAATGAGGCGTTTTGGGCAGAGGTCAGGATAGACACCTAGTTTGAGGCCAATCAGGAGACATCCCGGGGAGAACCCTTTGGTGGAATTGAGGAGGAAGAAGCTCCTGTTGTGAGGTAGGATTAAAGGAAAAGTCCAAAACTCAAACCCTTAGAGGGCTTTCAGGGAGACTGAGGGGTGTCCCACACAGTTCCCTGAGACCCTGATACGGAGAATGGCCAGCAAGGGAGAGAGTGTCCCTGGCCCTCCACTGTTGGGGACCTGGTCCTGGAGGCTGGGTAGGCCTTAGCGCTTGCTCTTCTGTCGGGGGCATATCTACCCTAGCCTGGTGGGAAAGAGTAATTGGACTCCGTTGGTCCCCTCAAACCCCAGGCCGGCAGGGAGAAGGGATGGACGACTGACTCCCTGTACAGGCCACCAAAATGTTAGGTAAGGCCAGAAATAAGTCACGAGGCATCAAGATTGATCAAAAAGTATATATTTGAGGCCTGTTTGAACTGCGGGAGGTTGTGTGTTAAGGACCACAATCCCCGGAGAAAGGTAGGGGTGAGGTTATATAAGGGAATGGGCGGCCGGTTGCTGGCCTCTGGTTAGGTTTCTCCATCAGTCTGGCTGACCTACGTTCTCATGGTGGTTATTTTGTGCCCTGAGGGATGGAAGGTTCTTTTCAGCCTGAGGTTAGAATTTACAGAAACTATTATGATTCCAGTATAGTTAAGTTATTTTTACAACCTGACTGAAACTTGTTCGGGACTAGACATTGTGGTCTTGTTAGGGTCAGGTTTTTTGTAATCTTAACTGAAATTGGCAGCTGCTGGCAACAACTTTTAGCCTAGGCCTAACATACATCACTTGTAAATCAAGTATAAAAGCAAGAAACCTTCAATCTAGATCTAACTCCCTTCATGTGGCTTCCGCCTCTTCAGTATAACAGCTCTGGGTCCAAAATCAGAAAAGCTTGAGCTGATAGGCATTCAAAAAGGTTCTTTAATACCTGAGAAACAATTACTAGGGATTTCCTGTTTATTGAGTTGCTGAGGTTTTTAAATATGATTTTAATGTCACTCTAGTCTTTGGAAAATAAAGTGGCTTTGCAAGAATAGAGAAAATATCAGATAACTGTAGTGCAACCCAGTTTAGTTTGTGTCAGAGAATAAAGTGTGCTCTCTAAAGTTAATAGAAATCCCAGAATGGATATATCCCTAGATGCTTTGCTGGAAAGATATAGTGTGATGGAAGTAGCTTATTCTTACATATCATAAACCTGGATTTTATCCAGGTTGTGGTAGTATGCTCTGCTCTGAATCAGTCATATAAGTAGATGTGATCTTGCTACAAGTCTAGAGTCAAAGCAAAATCCCTTTGCAATAAAGGGATTCTTACTTGCTAATTCAAGAATTCAGTAAGCAGTTTATGTATATCATTTTCTTCAGATCTCTCATTTTATACCCTTACACCTTTGTGCACTCAAATCTGCTTTTACCCCCTCCTGCCTCTTCTCCCTTCACACTATGTTTACTGACCTGACAAACCCTTTCCATAGAGCCCCATTCCATTGTAAAGACAATTCCTTCCTCTTCCTCAAAGAGGCTCTTCCTCCTCAGCTGGGTTAAGGCCTGTGACTCCTTGGTAAACATTGATACGCTATTTTACTAAAAGGCCAGGTTTATTGAGGTATGATTTGTATCCAGTAAAGGAGTTTAGATGTACAGCAGAATTGTATCACGTTTATAGTTGTACAAACACTACCATACTAAAGACAGAAATTTCTGTCCCTTCTAAAGTTGCCTCTTGTCCCTTTGTAGTCAACCTCTTCCCCCAGATCCTGGCACCTGGTAACAGTGATCTGATTTCTGTCCCTGTAGTTTGCTTTTTCCAGTTTTCTATCATGGAATTATATGGTTTGTAGCATTTTGTGTTTGACTTTCTTCACTTTAGTACAGTGCGTTTGAAAGATTTATCCCTGTTGTTGCCTCCACAGGTTGTTCTTCCCTTTTTATTGCGAGGTAGTGTTCCATTTTAGGGCTGCAGCACAATTTGTTCATCATTTTACATTCAGGTTATCTCCAGTTTTAGCGAAGTATGTGTTCCATTAAATGATTTGTTTATTCATTGACATGTTGACAGGCATTTACATTATTTACAGTATTTGTCAATCACAAGGAAAGCTGTTATGAATATTTGTGTGCAAGTCTTTGTATGGACATATGCTTTCTTTACTTATGGATAAATGCCTAGATTAGATACTAAACTGTTTGCTAAAGTGGCTGTGCCATTTTACATTTCCACCAAAAATGTCTGAGAGTTCCGGATACTTCTAGTTGTTACCAGCACTTGGTGGGCAGTATTTTTAAATTTCATCTATTATAATAGATATGTAGGGTTATGTCATATATGGGTATATATTTCCCTAATGAATAACGATCGTAACATCTTTCATGTGCTTATTTTCCTTTCATATATTTATATTTTCTTGGGGAAAGTATGTTTCCATTTTTATTTATTTTAAAATTGGATTGCTTTCATATCGATTTTTTCAGTGTTATATACATTACATACTAGTCCTGTATCAGATATATGTTTTGCAAATATATTCTGCATGTCTTGAGCCTGTTCTTATTTTTTTTACTTTATTTTTATTATTATAATTTTTAAAGATTTGATTTATTGATTTTAGAGAGAAAAGCGGGTGTAGGAGGAGAAGTGGGAAACATTAACTCACAGTTGCTTCTCCAATGTGCCTTGACCAAGCAACCTGGGGATTTGAACCGGCGACCTCAGCATTCCAGGTCAAGGCTTTATCCACTGCGCCACCACAGGTCAGGCTGCCCTCATTTTCTTAACAGCCTTGTGAAGAGGAGCTTTTAATTTTGATATAATCCAATTTATCACTTCTTCCTTTAATGGGTTATACTTTTGGTATTTTATGTAACATATCTTTGCCTAACCCATGGTCACAAAGATTGCCTCCTATTTTTCTTCCAAAAGTTTTCCTAATTTTAGGTCAGTGATGCTTTTTAAGTTAATTTTGATTTTAGGATGTGAGGTATGGGTTAGAGTTCTTCAAAAACTTTTTTGGCACGTGGGTCTCCAATTGTTCCAGCATCATTTGTTTGTCTTTTCTTTACACCCTTGGAAAAAATCAATTAATTAAATGTGTGTGAGTCTGTTTCTGGACTATTCTGTTCCATTGATCTTTGTGTCTATTCTGTTGTCAATATCACACTGTCTTGATTACTAGAGCTATTTATTTTACAGTAAGCAGTATGAGCCTTCCAATGTTAGTATTTCCAAAATTGTTTTGGTTATTCTAATTTCTTTTGTGTTCTTTATAAATTTTAGAATTAGTTTCTGTTAAAGATAGCCTTCCAGGCCCTGGCCGGTTGGCTCAGCGGTAGAGTGTCGGCCTGGTGTGCGGGAGACCTGGGTTCGATTCCCTGCCAGGGCACATAGGAGAAGCGCCCATTTGCTTATCCACACCCCCCCCTGTCTCTCTCTTCCCCTCCCGCAGTCAAGGCTCCATTAGAGCAAAGATGGCCCGGGCGCTGGGGATGGCTCCTTGGCCTCTGCCCCAGGTGCTAGAGTGGCTCTGGTCGCGGCAGAGCGATGCACCTCCCATCACCCCCTGGTGGGCAGAGCGTCGCCCCCTGGTGGGCGGGCCAGGTGGATCCCGGTCGGGCGCGTGCGGGAGTCTGTCTGACTGTCTCTCCCGGTTTCCAGCTTCAGAAAAAAAAAAAAGATAGCCTTCTGGAGTTTTAATTTAGTTTGTGTTGAATTCTACAGCTAAGCTTTGGGAGACTTGACATGTTCACAATATTGAGGCTAACCACATACATATAAATAGTGACAACTTTATTTCTTGTTTTCTAGTTTGTATGGCTTTTATTTTTTTTTCTTGTGTTATTGCACTAGCTGGGAATAGAAGTGGTGAAAGCACATATCCTTGCCTTGTTCCAGATTTTATGAGGAAAGCTTTTGTACTTAACTATTAAATATTATGCTACAATAGATTATTTGTACATAACCTTTGTGAGTTTGGAGTTTCTTCTTTTTTTTTTTTGTATTTTTCTGAAATGAAAAGCGAGGAGACAGAGAGATAGACTCCCGCACGCACCTGACCAGAATCCACCCAGCATGCCACTAAGAGGTGATGCTCTGCCCGTCTGGGGCGTAGCTTCGCTCGGTTGTAACCGGAGCCATTCTAGTGCCTGAGGTGAAGGCCATGGAGCCATCCTCAGCACTTGGGGCTAACTTTGCTCCAATGGACCCTTGGCTGCGGGAGGGGAAGAGAGAGAGAGACAGAGAGAAAGGAGAGGGAGAGGGGTGGAGAAGCAGATGGACGCTTCTTCTGTGTGCCCTGGCTGAGAATCAAACCTGGAACTTCCACACACCTGGCCAATGCTCTACCTCTGAACCAACCAGCCAGGGCCTGGAGTTCTTTTCATTTCTTAGTTTGCTGGGAGATTTTGTCATGAATGGTAGTTGAATTTTGTCAAATGCTTTTTCTACATTTTTTGAAATGATTGTATCTTTAGTGTCTTGATACAATGAAGTACTTTGATTTTCCTAATGTTGAACTAACCTTGCATTTCTAAGATTTTGCTAATATTCTGTTAGGATTTTTATTCATTTATGTCCACGATGGATATCAATTTTTAATATTTTTTCTTGCAACATATTCTTTTCTGGTTTTAGTGTTTGGAAAATTCTGTCTCATAAAATAAATTGGGAAGAATTCTTTCATCTTTTATTGTCACGAAGACTGTATAAAATTGATGTTATTAAATATATTGTAGAATTTGCCAGTGAAGCCACCTGGGTCCATAGTAATTTTGCAATGATGGTTTTAATTACTAATTCAATTTCTTTAAAAGATATCAGACTATTCAGTTTATTTATTTCTTCTTAAATGAGCTTTGGTAATTAATACCTTTCAAGAATTTAGTCATTCATCTACATTGTCAAGTTTATGATTGTAAAAGTATTTTTAATATTTCCTTTAGTAATATAAGATCTATACAGCTGTTGCTCCCTAATTCCTAATAGTAATTTACATCTTTTCTCTCCTTTTTTTTGCAATCATCTGTTTGTTCTTTATATGTATGGATACGTTTCTGTTTTGTTTATTCAATTGTGTGTTCTTTTTGTTTTTCAGATTTCATATATAAGTGAGATATATGGTATTTGTCTTTCTTTGACTTATTTTATTTAGCATAATACAATCTATGTCCATCTATGTTGTTACAGATGGCAAAATTTCATTTTTTTTCTTAAGATTTTATTTTTTATTGCTGAGTAATATTCCAGTGTGTGTGTGTGTGTGTGTGTGTGTGTGTGTGTGTGTGTATGTGTGTGTGTGTGTGTGTGTACTGCATCTTTTTTATCCATTTATCTATTGATGGACATCTGGGTTTCTTGCATGCCTTGGTAATAATGCTACAATGAACATAGGGGTGCATGTATCTTTTTGAATTAGTGTTTTGGTTTTCTTCAAATAAATTCACAGATGTGGAATTTCTGGGTTGTATTGGCAGCTCTATTTTAAATATTTTGAGGAATTTCATATAGTTTTCTTAGCGGCCGCACCAATTTACTTTATAATCTTACCAACAGTGCACGAGGGTTCCCTTTTCCCACATCCTCACCAGCACTTATTATTTGTTGATTTATTGATGATTGCCATTTTGACAGGTGTGAAGTGATATTTCATTATGGTTTTAATTTGCATTTCCCTGGTGATTTGTGATGTTGAACACTTTTTAATATGTTTTTTGGTCATCTGTATGTTCTTTTTGGAGAAATGTCTATTCAAGTTGTCTGACCAATTTTTTTTTTTTTTTTTTTTTTTCATTTTTCTGAAGCTGGAAACAGGGAGAGACAGTCAGACAGACTCCCGCATGCGCCCGACCGGGATCCACCCGGCACGCCCACCATGGGGCGGCGCTCTGCCCACCAGGGGGCGATGCTCTGCCCATCCTGGGCGTCGCCATATTGCGACCAGAGCCACTCTAGCGCCTGGGGCAGAGGCCAAGGAGCCATCCCCAGCGCCCGGGCCATCTTTGCTCCAATGGAGCCTTGGCTGCGGGAGGGGAAGAGAGAGACAGAGAGGAAAGCGCGGCGGAGGGGTGGAGAAGCAAATGGGCGCTTCTCCTGTGTGCCCTGGCCGGGAATCGAACCCGGGTCCTCCGCACGCTAGGCCGACGCTCTACCGCTGAGCCAACCGGCCAGGGCCTGACCAATTTTTATATTGAATTTTTTGTGTGTCTTTTTTTCTTTTCGGTGCTAGAGTATATGAGTTCCTTAAGATATTAACACTTTACCAGATGTATCATTTGATAATATCTTCAATGATTAGTGTCTTTTCATTTTATTGTGATTTTCTGTATTTTTTGTTTTTGTTTTAGCTGTGCAGAAACTTTTTAGTTTGATAGTTTTATTTATTTATTTTTCTTTTGTTTCCCTTGCCCAAGCAGATATATCCAAAAAGATATTGCTAAGAACAATGTCAGAGAGTTTACTGCCTTTGTTTTCTTCTAGGAGTTTTATGGTTTCAAATTTTACAGTTAAGTCTTTAATACATTTTATTTTTGTATATGGTGTAAAAAAGAGGTCCATTTTTTTTCACGTATCTGACCTGTTTTCCCATCACCATTTACTGTAGAGATTTCTTCATTCCATTGTATATCCTTGTCTCCTTCATTGTAGATTAACTGACTCTATAAGTGAGGCATTATTTCAAGGTGCTCTATTTTATCCTACTGATCTATTAATCTTTTTTTTTAATGCCAGTACTATACTGTTTTGATAATTGTAGGTTTATAGTATAGTTTGAAATCAGGGCACATGTTACCTCTTACTCTGTCCTTTCTCAAGGTCACTGTGGCTCTTCAGAATCTTTTATGGTTTCATGTAAATTTTGGATTAGTTCTAATTCTGAAAAGAATGCCATTGATATTTTTTTTTTTTCTTAAGCTGGAAACGGGGAGAGACAGTCAGACAGACTCCCGCATGCGCCCGACCGGGATCCACCCGGCACGCCCACCAGGGGCGAGGCTCTGCCCACCAGGGGGCGATGCTCTGCCCATCCTGGGCGTCGCCATGTTGCGACCAGAGCCACTCTAGCGCCTGAGGCAGAGGCCACAGAGCCATCCCCAGCGCCCGGGCCATCTTTGCTCCAATGGAGCCTTGGCTGCGGGAGGGGAAGAGAGAGACAGAGAGGAAGGCGCGGCGGAGGGGTGGAGAAGCAAATGGGCGCTTCTCCTGTGTGCCCTGGCCGGGAATCGAACCCGGGTCCTCCGCACGCTAGGCCGACGCTCTACCGCTGAGCCAACCGGCCAGGGCGCCATTGATATTTTAATAAGGATTTCACTGAATTTTTATATTGCCTTGGGTAGTAAAGACATTTTAATAATATTTACAACATTCAAATCCATGAGCATGGTACAGTATATTTTTATTTTAAAAAATAGCCTTATTGAGATATAATTTTCATATAATAAATATTCACTGATTCTCAGTGTATTATTCAGTAGTTTTTAGTATATTTACAGAGTTATACTGCCATCACCAGAATCTAATGATAGGACATTTCCTTCATCACGAAAGTGCCCATTAACAATTACTACCTATTCTTTTCTCCCTATTTCACCCTGAGGCAACCACTAATCACTTTCTGTCTCTATAGATTTGCCAATTTAAAAATTTCACATAAATTATATACTATGTGATTGTATACCCATTCAACCATTCCACTAGCCCCTGGCAACCACCAATTTGTGTCTGGCTTCTTTCACTTAGTATAATGTTTTTAAAAGTCTTTCATGTTGTAGCTTATGTAAGTACTTCATTTCTTTTCATAGCCTGATGACATTCTTTTGTATGGAATGTTTATTCATTCATCAGTTGATGGACATTTGTGTTGTTTCCAGTCTTCAGCTATTATGAATAATGCTGCCATGCACATGTACACATCTTTGAATGGATATATGTTTTTATTTCTCTTGAGTACATACCTAGAATTGGTCGGTCAAACAGTAATGCTATGTTTAACTTTTTGAGGAATTGCCGGACTGTTATTGACAGTGGCTGTACTGTTTTACCTTTTGACCAGCCATGTACAGCATTCCAATTTTTCCACATCCTTGCCAAGATTGTTACTGTCTTTTTTATTATAGTCTTTCTGATGAGCGTGACATCATGGCTCACTTTAAAAAAAAATGAGTATCATGTTGATTTTAGAAAGAGAGAGGAAGGGAGAGAGGGAGAGACAAGAATATTGATCTGCTTCCATATGTGCCCCAACTGGGGATCAAACTGCAGCCTCTGTGCATAGGGACAATGCTCTAACCAACTGAGCTATTTGGCCAGGGCTGGTTTTTATTTTTTTGTTTTTTTTGCTTGTGTGTTTTTGATTGATTTTAGAGAGCGGGGGGGGGGGGGGGGAGAAAGAGAAAAACATCAATTTGTTATTCAACTTATTTATGCATTTATTGGTTGATTCTTGTATGTGCCCTGACTGGGGATAGAACACACAACTTTGGGGTATTGGGCTCATTGTGGATTTGATTTGCATTTCCTTAATACTTAATGATGTTGATCATCACTTTCATTTGCTTATTTGCTATTTATATTTCTTTAAAGAAATGTCTATCATATCTTCTGACTTTTAAAATTGGGTTGTTTGGCCCTGGCCGGTTGGCTCAGCGGTAGAGAGTTGGCCTGGCGTGCGGGGGACCCGAGTTCGATTCCCGGCCAGGGCAAATAGGAGAAGCGCCCATTTGTTTCTCAACCCCCCCCTCCTTCCTCTCTGTCTCTCTCTTCCCCTCCCGCAGCCAAGGCTCCATTGGAGCAAGGATGGCCCGGGCGCTGGGGATGGCTCCTTGGCCTCTGCCCCAGGCGCTAGAGTGGCTCTGGTCACGGCAGAGCGAGGCCCCGGAGGGGCAGAGCATCGCCCCCTGGTGGGCAGAGCGTCGCCCCTGGTGGGCGTGCCGGGTGGATCCCAGTCGGGCGCATGCGGGAGTCTGTCTGACTGTCTCTCCCCGTTTCCAGCTTCAGAGAAAAAAAAAAAAAAAAAATTGGGTTGTTTATCTTTTATTGTTGAGTTGTAGTAGTTTTTTTTTTGTTGTTGTTGTTTTTTTGTTTGTTTGTTTTTTAGAGAGAGAGAGAGAGAGGGACAAGCCGAAAGGAGAGAGATGAGAACCATCAATTCTTTGTTATGGTACCTTAGTTGTTCATTGATTGCTTTCTCATATGTGCTTTGGCTGGGGGGCTACAGCAGAGTGAGTGACCCCTTGCGCAAGCCAGCAACTTTGGGCTTCAAGCCAAGGACCTTTGGGCTCAAGCCAGTGACCATGTGGTCATGTTTATGATCCCACGCTCAAGCCAATGACCCTACACTCAAGCTGGTGAGCACACGCTCAAGCTGGATGAGCCTGTGCTCAAACTAGCAACCTTAGGGTTTCGAACCTGGGTCCTCTGTGTCCCAGTCTGACACTCTAGCCATTGTGCCACTGCCTTGTCAAACAATTGTAATAGTTCTTTACATATTTAAGATACAAATTGTTATTACATATATGATTTTCAAAGATTTTCTTTCATTCTGTGGGTTGTCTTTTTAATTTTTGATAGTGTCTTTTGATGCAAGATAAATTTTAATTTTAATGAAGTCCAAATTATCTACTCTTTCTTTCTCTCTCTTTCTTTCTTTCTTTCTTTCTTTCTTTCTTTCTTTCTTTCTTTCTTTCTTTCTTTCTTTCTTTCTTTCTTTCCTTTCTCTCTCTCTCTCTCTTTCTTTCTTTCTTTCTTTCTTTCTTTCTTTCTTTCTTTCTTTCTTTCTTTTTTCTTCCTCCTTTATTTCATTAACTAAGAGGCAAAAAGACAGAGAGACAGACTCCCTCATGTGTCCTTACTGGGATCCACCTGGCACGACCCCTATGGGGTGATACTTTGCCCATCTGGGGCTGTTGCTCTGTTACTTAGCAACCAAGCTATTTTAGCACCTGAGGCAAGGCCATGGTGCCATCCTCAGCACCTGGGGCCAACTTGCTTGAATGAGCTATGGCTGCAGGAGGGGGAGAGAGAGAGAAAGGAACAATGGGGTGGGGTGTAGAAGCAGATGGTCACTTCTCCTGTGTGTCCTGACTGGGAATCAAACCCAGGACTTCTATACACTGGGCCAGTGCTCTACCACTGAGCCAAATAGCTATGGCTATTTTTTCTTTTTTGTTTGTGTTTGGTATCATACCTAACAATTGCCCAATTCAAGGTCATAAGATTCCTCCTAGATTTTCTTCTATAAATTTTATAGTTATGGTTTTTACATTAGATATTTGATTTATTGAGTTAATGTGTCAAGTAGTAATCCAACTTTATTCTTTTGCACACAGACGTCCAGTTTTCCTGACAACATCTATTGAAGAGAATATTCTTTCCCCATTGAATTGTCTTGCCATCTTTGTCAAAAATTAACTGACCATAAAAACCAAGATTTATTTCTGTACTCTGAATTCTATTGTGACATGTCTAATTTTATGCTAATACCATACAGTCTTGATAACTAGTTTTATAGTATGATTTAAAAGTAAGAAATTCCAACTTTATTTTTTTTCAGGATTGTTTCAGCTCTTTTGAGTTTCTTAATTTCCATGTGAATTAAAAAATTGACTTGTGCTTGACCAGATCGTGGTGGCGTAGTGGAAAGTGTCGAACTGGAATGCAGAAGACTCAGATTCAAAACCCTGAGGTCACTGGCTCGAATTTGGGCTCATCTGACTTGAGTGTGGGCTCACCAGCTTGAGTGTGGGGTTGCTGGCTTGAGCATGGGATCATAGACATGACCCTGTGGTGGCTGGCTTGAGCCCAAAGATTGTTGGCTTGAAGCCCAGGGTCACTGGCTTGAGCCTAAGGTTCACTGCTTGAGCAAGGGTCACGAGCTCTGTCTGCTGTAGCCCCCTGGTCAAGGCACATATGAGAAAGCAATCAATGAACAACTAAGGTGCTACAACAAGGAGTTGATGCTTCTCATCTCTCTCTTTTCCTGTCTGTCTATCCCTACCTGTCCCTCTCTCTGTCTCTGTCACACACATATACAAGAAATTGGCTTATCAATTTCTGCAAAAAAAAAAACCCTTGGATTTTGATAACAATTATATTAAATTTGTAGCTCAGTTTGGAAAATATTTTCATCTTAGCAATATTAAGTCTTCTAATCCATGAACAAGGGAAATTTCTTATTTAGATCTTCTTCAACTTCTTTGTAATGATATTTTCTACAGGTTTTGCACTTTTTGAAAATATTCCTATCTTACTGTTTCTAATGCCATTGTAAATTATTTTCTTAATGTCATTTTGAATTGTTTATTGGTATTGTATGGAAATACACTTGATCTTTGTATATTAGTATTGCAAACAATGAATTTATTAGCTCTGATTTTTTTGTTGTTGATGATTTTTTGGGGTTTTCTACATACAGGATCATGTCATTTATGAATGGTTTGCCTTCTCTTTACAATCTGGATGCTATTTATTTATTTTTCTTGTCTAATTGTCCTTGCTATAACTTCTTGTACAATGTTGAAGAGCAGTGGTGAACTCAGTCATCCTCGTTCCTGATCTTAAGAGTAAAACCTTTAGTCTTTCACCATTGAGAATGATGTTAGATGTGGGTTTTTTCATAGATGCCTTTTATCACTTTGAGAAATTCCTTCTATTTGTATTTTGTTGAGGATTTCTATTATGAATGGGTGTTGAATTTTGTCAAATGCCTTTTCTTTGCCTTTGAGATGATCATGTGGTTTTTACTTTTTATTCTAATTGATATATTACATTGATTGATTTTCAGTAACATTAAACCAAACCAGCATATTTGGGGTAAATCCCACTATATTTCTTTTTATACATTGTTAGATTTAGTCTGTTAATATACTGTTGATAATTTTTGCATGGACAATTATAAATATGTTTGCTTGAGGTTTTCTTGTGGTGTCTTTAAAATTTTTTTCCCATTGATTTGAGAGAGAGAGGAGGGAGAGAGGGGAAGGCTAAAAAGAGGGAGAGAAGCATGAGTTTGTTGCTCTACCTAGTTGCTCCACTTAGTTTTGCAATTATTCATTGCTTCTCATATGTTCCCCTGACTGGGAAATTGAACCAGGGACCTTGGCACATGAGATGACAACCTACCCATTGAACCTCCCAGCCAGGGCCACTTGTGATGCCCTGATTTGGTTTGTATCAGTGTATTACTGGACAAATAGAATGATTTGAAAGTGCTCCCTTTTTGTGTATGTTTTTTTTTTTTTTTTTTGTATTTTTCTGAAACTGGAAACGGGGAGAGACAGTCAGACAGACTCCCGCATGCGCCCGACCGGGATCCACCAGGCACGCCCACCAGGGGCGACGCTCTGCCCACCAGGGGGCGATGCTCTGCCCCTCCGGGTCATCACTCTGCCGCGACCAGAGCCACTCTAGCGCCTGGGGCAGAGGCCAAGGAGCCATCCCCAGCGCCCGGGCCATCTTTGCTCCAATGGAGCCTTGGCTGCGGGAGGGGAAGAGAGAGACAGAGAGGAAGGGGGGGGGGGTGGAGAAGCAAATGGGCGCTTCTCCTGTGTGCCCTGGCTGGGAATCGAACCCGGGTCCCCTGCACGCCAGGCCGACACTCTACCGCTGAGCCAACCGGCCAGGGCTTGTGTATGTTTTTTTGATGAGTTTGTGAAGAATTGATGTTCTTTAAATGCTTGGTGGAATTCACCAATGAAGTCATCTGATCCTGGGCTTGCTTTTTTTTTTTTTTGGTGGGAAGTTTTTTGATTATTAATTCAATTTGTTTTCTGGTTAGACATCTTTTCTTCTTGAATCAATTTTGGTAGTTTGCATATTTCTAGCAGTTTATCAATTTGTTCTAGGTTATCTAATTTGTTAGCATGTAATTGTTCACAGTGTTGTCTTATAATTCTTTTTATTTCTGTTAGGTTGATACTACTTATTCGTTCCTGATTTAATAATTTTCTCTGCATGTGCAAAAGTTACCTTTTCAGTTATTTTAAGAATATTTTATAATCAAGACATTTTTCAGTGAATACATTTATAATAAAATGAGAATAGTAGACATACTACATGTAATGCTATAAATTGCATCCAGTTTGTTAGTGTAAGGATTCTATACTTCTTATATATTGATACTTTTTACAAGTCTTAATTTTTTTTCTTAAGAATGCCTTCTCTCTCTCTCTCTCTTTTTTTTTTACATGTAGGCAGCCGAAGGAAGGAAAAGGAAGTGATCTTCTCCTTTGAAAACCTGAGGCACGCCAGACTTTCTTCCAAGTTGCTACTTTCCTGAAGACGGCACTGTGAGGCCCCTTGGAGAGGGAATCACCTTGGTTAAGAATGCCTCCTCAAATCAACCAGAGATTTATTTATACTCCTTTCTTTTTTCTGCCTCCAATATATGTCAACATAAACTCATCACTCAAAGATGATTTTATAACACAAGACCACAGGTGTCAGAGGCCAAAGATATATAATGTAGCAGTTATTATAGTCTATTGTTTATCTTAAACATGAGGAATGACTGGTCCAGGGAAGTTCTTAGGGAGGTGGGTCTCTTTTAACTGCTTCTCTGGTGTATAAGTAGGGATAACTCCACAGGTAGGAGCTGCCTTGAAAGTGAATCAGGATGATCTTTCCTCTTCTGTGGCAAAGAAGTTGCTGAAGGAAGAGGTAGGAATTTGTTCTTCTTAGAACAAGGAATCATGGAATACAAGAATCGGGCCTTAGCTTAACCCAGCCCAGCCCAGCAGGCTGTCACGCAGAGATGATGTTAATGAGCCCATTTTCTCTCTGGAGTTACAATGACTAGAACAAAACTAACTTTCTGGTACAAGAGAGTGAGTCATTCTAATGTACACTCATTGTTTCTCATTTGTTGAGTGTCATTTGTAGCATCTCAGCAATTTCATTGCATTAACTGGAGTATGAAAAGGAAGAACTCCAGAGAAAGGGTTAGGTGTTGCTGGATATTGTTTGAAGTTGTAGAAGCTACCATTAAAACCATCTTACTTCCATTCTTGTCTCTGATGTCACAACTTTGCAGTGGTTTCAAAGTCTGGGTATGTGTCCAGTATCCTATGTGTGAGTTGATTGCCTGGGGCGTGTCACCATACATTGAGCATTTTTAAGCAAGGCCTTGGTTTCACTCTGTGTTTCTTGTAGCCCTTGACCCAGTCTTGCTCAGGTAATTTCTCACATATGCAGTTGAATGAGCCATCCATGCCATTTTCCTCATTTAACTAGTATTCTTTTGGGTACCTGAATGCAGTAGCTATTGAAAGTGAAATGTTGGTTTTCCACTTTAACAAAATAGACTGAGGGACCTACAGAAGTAACGAGCAATGACTTCTTAGATTATTTTCAATTCTTAAGGGTTTCAAATGATTCTCCTTTCTTCAAGTAAAGTGTAATATACAATACTAGAAAGCCCAGCGGTCATACGAAATGACCGCTGTTCTAGATATTATAAATTGCAATTAAAATGATTTGTGCAAAGGTGTCTGCTAATTCAAACTGAATTACCCAGGGCAGGCGGCGAGGACGCCCCTTTGCTTAGTGCCCCACGGGGTTTCCCCCTTCTACTTGCTTAATTGCTTAAAGTAGAGTGCAATGAAGGAAACCACTGGCGGTACATTTCTTAAGAGCCACCTCTAGCTCAATAAATAAAGGTGATTTAAATAATAAAATGTTAATTCACATGTCAAAGATCTCTTTGTACACAACATTTCTTGTGTAGATCTTTCCATCATTTTTAAGCTCGCCTTGCAGAGGACCATCAGTTATTTTTAATTTTACGTCCGTCAGAAGGATGCAAAGTTCCAGTTTGATGGTAAACTTCACCATGAAGTCGAAAGCAATAAAGTCCTGGTCCAGGCAAGTCAATTGGTTTGTTTCCCATGGACGCAAAAGCAAACGAACTATTAATGGATCGAATGCTATCCATGTACTGTTTGCTATTTGGATGCTGATTAGTCAATAATTTATTCAAGAGTGGTGGATAATTCTCAATTAGTGGAACTACAATGTTTCCGTACTTGCAACATTGAGAAAATCCTTTCTTGCCACCGTCACATCGATTAGTTTCTAACTTGAAGTTTAAGGACTGACAGTGTTCACATTTAATATTCATGTCACCAGAGGAATGCTCCAAAATTAAAGTTTCTCCGTTTGAAACTGTTTTAATCCTTTTTGCGTTTCGGTCAGCATTACTCTGTCGTTTTTTTTGCATTTCTCTCCTGCCTTTGTTCAAGGGACTCATTTTGTCGAGACAGGCTTTTTTGTCTTGCATCTGAGGCAAGCCTTGTTTCTCTATGCTCATCAGTCTCATTTTGCTGAGAAAGACGCATTTGCTCTGCGACTGAAGCAAGCCTTGTCTTTCTCTGCTCAGTGGTTTCTTTTTGTCGAGAAAGCCGTTTTTGTGCAGCTTTAGCTCCTTTTCTCTCCTCTTCAGTGCTGTATTTTCTAGGAGGCATTCTTAAAAGAAATTATGTTAAGATGTAGTTTTTATGTAAAACAGATGATTGCCAATGCAAACAATGTTCACCTTCCCCCTGACCCGCTCAATTTGCGGTCAGCCGTGGCAACTTCACCCCATTGGCTAGTACAGTTACGCAAGCAACCAATAAGCTATCGGCGACAAACAGACACTTAAGCCACATATAATAAAGAAAGCTGCATATAATAAAGATACTGCTTGCATAGTGCAGTACCACGCCTGGAACGCTAAAAGGAGCTATCTAAAATTAGGCGAGACTGCCACCTAGTGACCAAATGTGAACATTTCTCAGTGAATTTCTAGGTTTGATCTTGGTCCGACTTGATTAGGGTTATTCAGTATTCATGATTTATATATTCAACAAACATGAAGTGCTTATACACTAGACATAATAGTGGGCAGTGCAGATACTAAAATCAGAAATTCAGTTTTGTCCTACAGGAACCACCCCCCCTCCCCCACAGTAGACGGGAACAGATAACTAAATAAAGGAATAATTTTTCTAGTGGTAAATGCTATATGTAATCAACTCCCAACACTCTGGTTCATCTTTTATTTTAAAAGGATTAGAACTAGAGTTGGGCAAGGCAAACCCACGGTTATAGTTGGTGACAGAAGAATAAGAAGAAGGAGGAGGAAGAGGAAGGGAGGTGAGAGCAGTAAAAGAAGAAAGAAGGAAGAAGGAAGAAGGAAGAGGAGAAGAAAAAAGCAAACCAAATCCAAAGTAGCAACAATATAAAGTTTAAATTTTAGCTTTACCAAGTTTTCTAAACTTACTTTTATAGTATCTCTATGCATTTTTAAGGAAAAAGAATATATACACACACTTTTTGAGATTATGTATTATATATACCTATTTGAAAGTCAGTTGCAGGCTATTTAAGAAAGAGAAGCCCCAGGAGGCATACACTTACAAGCTAGTGTTAAATGTAGCAAAGTGGTCTAAAGCAGGAGTTTTTAAATGACACGTGCTGGGTGTATGTCCAGATTCAGCTGTGTATCCAGGAGGACGGTTAGAGCTGTAAGCCTCAGCCGCTTCCCCTGCACAGTGGCGAGAGAAGTAACACCTTCATTTGGCTGTGGTGCTAAGTGTGAGAGAGAAGGCATGTAATTTTAGCAAGTGCTGGACAGAGTGAAGTTCTAATAAGCAAGAACACTCATTATTCTTATTTGGTAATTATATAGACCACTTCAGGAAAGACAGCCTCTAATGACACAGACTTCTTTCCTCATGCATCAGGCTCTCACTAAATACTACTTGGGTTTGTCTCTCTGCCACGTCATGGCCAGAGCTGAGTCATTTTGTACCCACCTACTTTCTCACCTGAAAGATTCAGATCCCCAAAACAATAGGCTGGGCACCTGCTATAACTGAGCCTACGTTAGCCACTATGGAGAGAAAATAGAACATGAAAATTCTGTTCTTAAAATTGCTTTAACAGTAAGGCAGTGGGGGGAAAAGAAAGAAAGAAAGAAAGAAAGAAAGAAAGAAAGAAAGAAAGAAAGAAAGAAAGAAAGAAAGTGGGTATGTTTTGGATGTTGTAATTACAAAAGTAAGGACTGAGCATTAAAAAAATTCACTTAGGGCAATTAGTTTTTCTGCAATTAGTACTCTGACATCATCTGTTTATTTCAATTAAGATATCACACTTTGTAGAAAGGGGGAAAAGAAGTTTGACTTACGAATTTTTAACATCTAAAAAGATTTTTACATATAACTACAGCTTTTTAATTCCATTTGAACAACTGGACTTATAAGTAAACTAATTGAAATTCCATGAACTTGTGGATTTGGGATCTTCTGGGATCTTGTTAGTAATGAAGAATCTCAATTCTCATTATTCAGCTTCTGAATAAGAATCTGCTTTTTAACAAGATTCCCAGGAACTCAAACAAGTTATGGTGCTTGTATATTGCAGTATCACACCCTGGACACTAAGAGGAGCCATTTCCTCAAATATCCTATAGTACTTTTTTTAAGGTTGAGTTCTGAATCACCGCTGTTAAGTCGTGTTTGCAATCAAATTTTTTTTCTTTCAAATAACACTTTGCTCTTTAAACAAAGGAAAAACAAAGATAATACAAAAGTGTGATGTATGATACACAAGTTGTAGTTAATGATTGTGGAAATGTTTAAGACAAAAACAATTATTGTTTTAAAAGTCTAGGTAAATATTTGAAAATTATATGACATTTGTATTATAGGTTGGGATTAAGCTACAATAAAAATAAGTTAAAAATAGATAAATTAAATAGAAAATCTTTGGCTTTGAACTATGATGTATGTGTATATAATTTATTTTAAAAAGTACACTCATTAAATAAATGTTAAAGAATATAAAAACAAGGATGATGTCATTTCATAATGACATAAAGTATGATGAACTTATTAAACCTCGTCATTAGAGACATCTAGTCAAGGTCACCAGTAAGAATAAACTTCCTGTTTCCTTTAGAATAAACAAAGAAATATATAAATTGAGACTTCTGGCTTACCAGCTACAGGGAACTGTGAGGCTCGGCTAAGTGATGAAAGAGAGAATTTACAACAGCTGGTTGCCTTGCACTCTTGGGCCACACAGCATATTGCCAAGGGCCACACTTCCCTGGGTTCTCAAATCTCCACAAGATGACAGGCTGCTCAATTTTTTTATGTAGGATGAAACACTGTAGTAGCTCCTTGAAGCACTTTTATCTTCTCTACCTCCAGGTTGGTTTTTTTTAATTAAAATTTTTTTCCATTGATTTTTGGGGGAGAAAGATGGGGAAGGGAGAAAGGAAAGCATTCATTCATTGTTTTCATGTGTGACCTGACCAGGGGGTTGCCCTGGCCAGGGGTTGAGCTCGTAACCTCTGGTGTGGTGAGCTGATGCTTTATCCACTGAGTTACCTGTCCAGGGCTTCCACCTCCAGGTTTTAGGAATAGGATTTGTGGAGAGAGGTGACCAGCGTGTGTTGAGCCTAAATGCACTTGGTGAATTAAAGGAATCTTTTCTATAGCACTAGTTTATCAGCTTATTAGATTACTGTGTAAGATGCACATGAGTATAGATCAGTGCTGGTCAACCTGGTCCCTACCGCCCACTAGTGGGCATTCCAGCTTTCATGGTGGGCGGTAGCAGAGCAACCAAAGTATAAATAGAAAGATAGATTTAACTATAGCAAGTTGTTTTATAAAAATTTATTCTGCCAAACTTAGCGAAAATCTGACATAAAGTATGTGGTAAGTAACTATTATTATATACTTTAACTTGCTGTAACTCTGCTTTATAAATTTTATAAAGTAAAGTTACTTTCCAACTTTATAAATCACCATTACTGTGGAACCGGTGGGCAGTTAGAAAATTTTACTAACAGAGATACAAAAGTGGGCAGTAGGTATAAAAAGGTTAACTACCACTGGTAGAGATGAATGAAACAACACCATAGAGAAATGAGAAATTCAGAGAAGTAGTTCACAGCATACAGAATCTGCACAACCCTACTGATGATGAAATAATGATCAAAGAGTTCAGTGTTGGTGAGAATGTAGAGAACTGGGTTCTCTCGGACTATATTTTGGCACAGCCTTTTAGAGTACAGCTTTACAGATTTGCCAAAACAAAAACTACTTATGCTCTTTGGCTCAAAGCCATATTCTAAGCTAGAAATGCTGTTCTAACTCTGGAAACCTGACAAAGTGGCCAGCAAATGCAGAGAGAAGTCTAGTGGTCATGCTGCTTTGTTTTCCTGAGTGTCTGCCACTTGGCTCTATATTTATTCTCTCTCTTTTTTTCTCTCCTCTCCTCTCCTCTCCTCTCCTCTCCTCTCCTCTCCTCTCCTCTCCTCTCCTCTCCTCTCCTCTCCTCTCCTCTCCTCTCCTCTCCTCTCTTTCTTTCCTCCCTCCCTCCCCCGCCCTTCTTCTTCATCTTTTTCTTTTTCTTCTTATCCATGAGAGGAGAGGAGGTAACGAGACAGATGCTCACACATGCCCTGACCAGGACCCACCGCCAACCACTGTCTGGGGCAGATGCTAGAATTGACAGAGATATTTTTAGTGCCTGAAGCCAATGTGCTTGGATCAACTAAACTATCCTCAACACCTGGGGCCCATTAAACTGCAGAAAGGGAAGAGGAAGAGAAGGGGGAGAGGGAGGGAAAGAGAAGCTGATGGTTGCTTCTGTTGTGTGCTGTTGGGCAGATAAAATATACTATGCTCACTTTGTTAAAGATGGCGCTGCCCACATGGAAGCCCATCACTCAGGTGATATTAATGTGTGTTGGGGGAGGGCTTTGGGCAGGCAGGATCCTTGTAGCCTGGGGCTTGGTTTTAGGACTAAGCTTTTCCCATCCTTTTTGATGTACAATCCCATCATGCCTCAGATAAGTGACTTTGTATTAGAGACTACCCTATTTTGTATATTGGATTAAAGGTTTTGATTTCTGCACTATAAAGTGGGGCAGACCAGGAGCTTGATCTCTTGGTTCTTGAGATTAACATTAGAGAGGAGAGCAAGAAAAGCCCACATGGAGGAGCCCAGGAGAAGCAGCCAAGATGGTGGAGTGCTAAGTGAGAGGCCAGTTTGTGCAGAGTTTGTGCAGGGAGAAGGAAGGAGATGGAGAACAGAGGTGAATAAAGTCTGGTGAGCTAGACACCTTTGATTCTAGGAAATGCAGATAAGTCAGTAGCTTTGTGAGCACTGAGTAAGTGGGTTTTGGAGCCCAGTGGGTGTTTTTACTTGCCTGCTAGGTGCAAGCTAGGGTTAAAGATGATGGCCCACCAGTTCTTGGCTCCGTTGTTTCATTACCATCTGTCTGAATCCAATGCGAACCTGCATGGGCCAGGCTGGTGTGATGATGATGGTGGATACTGGCTTCACATGTGCCCTGAGCAGGAATTGATCCCTGGATGTCCATATGCTGGCGAATGCTCTGTCCACTGATCAAACCAGCCAGGGTCACAAATTTATTTTGAAAGCCTACAAATGGTAGAGTAGTTTAGCTCATTTTACCTTGTTTTCCAGGTACCCTGCTCAATCTACAAAACTGATAGAAAAAGGCACAACTTTATGAAAACTCGTAATTTACTACAAGCATTTTTTAAAAGCAAAACCAAATAACTGATATTTATTAAGTGCTGACCATGTGCAGGCCTAGGTCTTTATAGTATAAATCAATTCAAGCCTCATAATAATCTCTAGAGGGCTGATAGGAACAACTTTCATGGGTTCTGAGACGCTGCTCTCCCCAGGGAGCCTCTTGAATCCAGGGAGTGTTCAGCTCACGCTTGTCGGAGTCACCGTCTCTGTCTTGCTCCACACATTCAGTTGTCTTTCTGTGATGTAAGGGGATACCTACAAGCCTTCCTGTTGCAGTCAACAAACTCCTTGGGAGCATTTGGAAAGAACTATGTCTGTATTTTGAAAGCTTCTTGATATCTCTGGTAAAATCAAGAAAGCAGCAGCACCATACCTTGCGGAAAGGGTGTCCAAAGCGTGAAGAAAGTACAGGAGAAAAGAGGAGAGCCATCTCTGAAGGAATGCTGTGATGGCCCAGAGAACAGCAACCAGTGTGTGTTGACATGTGTACAATAATGACCTGGCTGACAAACCAGTAGGTAGGGTTGGGCTTTGGCTGAGAAAGATCTAGAAATATCCTGATTAATTTATTTTTATATATGAAGGACAGGATAAAATCAGTATCTAAATAGATCTAATATGCAGTTTTTAATGAAAAATAAAATAAAAAAAGCGATGAGACAGCAATGTGTTATAGTTTAATTGGCAGTGTTTTTTTCCTTTCCTAGTGGCTCATAAAGTATCAGTACATGTCACAATCGACATTTTAGACTTGTTGAAATATGGCATTTTAAAAGGCTCATTTTACAGATGAAGAATTGAAGCACAGAAATGTTAAGCAACTTGCTCAACTTTGCACAGCTAGTTGGTGATAAGATATCAACCAAACCAGCTGCCTCAGGGGCCTGCGCTCGGAACTACCAAGGTGTGAGCTCATCATCCGCCCAGGTCTGGTCTGTGCTGTGATTTCGGTTGGCCTCCTGTCTGCCTTGCTTCTGTTCCTGCTCATTTTCTGAAACCAGCTCTTTAGCCTTTCTAGATCGCTTGAGAAATCCAGTGCATACGTTTCTGTTTGAACCAGCCAGGTCAGTTTCTATTGCTGATGAATACACCATCAAATGATTGTTGCTGTAGATTTCAGCAGGAAGTGACTGTGCCCAGGAGGAGTCTTCAGTTTGCTGTGAATGAATGAGCCCTGTGGGCATGGGAAGTAAGAACTGGGGGCCAAAATGGGCTCCTAAGCTTTAGTTTTCTTTTTCTCAAGCTCTGGAATCTTGAGGGTTCCACTGGGCCTTCCCTATTTTCCCCTGAAACTAAACTCATACCTTTTCTGTACATTTCCTTCCAATGGACCCTGATGTCACTTCCTTAGTCAAGCAAGTGCTTGTAAAAGTTTATGTCCACAATACTTGGGCTGGATTACTTGCCTTTACAGCATTTTAACTTTTCCTCTGTAGTAATTAGCACACCTCTAAGTTTATTTATAATTATTTGGTTGATATCTGCCTTCCTTATTATGCTATGTTCATGGGGCAGGGATCTGGGCTGTTTTACATCTGGTACTAGATAAGCCTTCAGATTTCATATTAATGTCTCAAAACGTTAGAGCCTGAGGGCCTCAGAGATCTTCTGATTATACGCTGTGAGCTTACAAATGAGGGAAGAGGCTGAGGTCTGGTGAGACGCTGTGCTTAGCTCTTTGTCACAGCGGGGGAGGGGCAGTCAGCTCTGCAACCCAGATTACTTCACTCTCAGGTCCCGGTTCTGTCCTCTAAGCCTCGGTTTCTGTTTAGGTCCCATTGTATATATTCTTCCTGAATATTCTATAGAGAAGAAGTCAGTGCCAGTTTATTATACCTCAACAAATGTGTTTGTACATGTTAATTTGTAATGGTTCAGCCATGGGTTAGGGAGATTGACTAGGAGGAAGCTAAACAATGGATGAAAGTCAAGGTTGAACCCAGCATCCTGGGAAAGGAGAAATAGTAGGTAATAGAAAATAGAGCAGCTCAGGAGTGAAGTCGCCATCCCAGAGTGGGAGGAGTAGGCTGGTGAGAAATGGGGAGACCAGCCTGCCTCCTTGCCCTCTTCCCCAAACCTCACCGAATGCACTTTTTCCCTTCACCAGAGATGGAGTTCTGCCTGGTTTGGGAGAAAGCGAGGGCTGGTTACTGAATGGAAGACTCAAGCACTAAGATTATCTCTGAAGATTTAAGCTGCTATTCGGATAAGAAAGGAATCTGAAATCCCATCATGGTTGGTACCTGCTAGTTCCTTTTCCTAGACCTTGGCTCTAGAATCACCACCCTTAGGTATGTGCTCCACTGCAAATGATGACAGGCTTGACTAAAGTGCCCTGGAATGGGGTGGGGAGCTTGGGTCACGCACGACATAGTCCAGAAAGGAGTCATGTCAAATCCTAGAAGGGGACAATAGAAGTGACATCAAAGGCAAGTATTTCACCTCAGAAAAAGTGTAAGAGGTGCTAACATATTGTTTCAAAGTTCTGACTGTAATGCCAATTCATACAGAAATAGGAATAAAAAGAAAGAGATGGTTGAAGTGCTTCTCTCAGGCTTAGTTGAACTGTGACTAAAACAGCTTCATGGAGATAAAGGAGTTGTACTGAAGATACTTATAACTCTGCTGCTTGTCTTACGGGCCCTCTCCATGACTCTAGGGTAGATAGGGTCTGACGGATGTGTGAGGACAGCTGCCCAGTCCACTTGCAACTCAACCCATCTGCTATCACACTTTTAAAGAAAGTCTGGTAAGAACCCCAGGCCTCCTGAAGTGTGTGTGCGTGTGTGTGTGTGTTGTGTGCGTGTGTGTGTGTGTGTGTGTGTGTGTGTGTATGTGAGAGAGAGAAAGAGAGAGAGAGAGAGAGAGAGCTCTTGAGTCACAGGAAAATATGAGCCTTAGCAGACAGTTAGGTGCTGTTTTAAAAAAATTAGAGAGGAGCTTATTTGCTACCTATGGAGACTAAGCATACTAATGAGAAACATTAACCAATGGAAACAAATGAAAGTTGGGAAGTTAAAACTATAAACTTGATTTTCAACTTTTTTATCTCATGGCACAATAATGGCTAAAATTCTGCAGCACACCAGAAATATTTTTTTTCTGATTTGACAAAAAAAAGTTTTAATTTTGATTTATTCACACCAGATGACTATTCTTGTGCTGGCTGTTGTCTTTTTTTTTTTTTTTTAATTTGACAATTTAAGGGAAAAGAGGTCAGTGCCTCTGACTAGTCAGGTATTGCATATTTTAAAAATTGTTGCAGCACACTGGTTGAAAATAGCTGAACTAGGTGGAAGGAGCAGACAGGTATGTAAGCAAGAATCCTTGCAAAGAACTTGGATTATCATTAACATCCTCGAAAGAGTGGAAGGAAGCTCACCTTCAGCTTTTAATGGATTCAGCCTCTATCATCCTAGCAAGCCAGTTGATCCATTATAGTTTTTCTTATTTACAAATGATTTCAGCAACTTCTAAGAATATTTTGTGGGTGAGAATCCATTGCACTATTGAAACACAAAGGCAACATAAGGAGCATTGTCCCTATACGCAAAGTTGTGGGTTTGATCCCCCGTCAGGGAACATATAGGAATAGATCAATGTTTCTGTCTGTCTGTCTGTCTCTCAAATCAATAAATAAATTCTGTCATTTCTGGATCTGTTTTTTTGTTTTGAAAAAGTCCAGTGCAATATTTGGAAGATAGAAGATGAAACCTCAAAGAAGTTTTGCTTGTGATACCTCCTCCCGCGGCTAGTAGATGCCTGGTCACACTGAAGAACCATGGACCCCAGTTAGCTGGCTGCTCCCTCCAGGCTTAGAGGATCAGACACCTCTTAAGTGTATGCTGGCTCCCATTGTTAATGACCTAGCTGTTCTGGCTTCTTTCTTTAAGAACTCTTTTGGAGTGGCTGTTGGGGAGGTAAAGCCTCCTGGAAATGACAGCCAGATACTCCCAAGGCCTCCTATGGGGCATAAGCCTGGTCAGTGTGCCAGGAAGTGGGGGTCCTCACATGTTAAAGGGCATTATAGTAATTTGATGGCCTCCACCTCTCACTTAGGAGCTGTGAAATGGCTTGACTATTTGCTTCATAAAACCCATATGTTCTCCTAAATTCCTGTTTAGGTAAGCTTTCGCTTCATTGGTTGTTATGACGGTGTTAACATTTTCAGACTCCAGATGCAAGTTCACTTTAAAAAAGATGATCTCTTACAAATGGTTCTATTTCTTTCTTTGGCTATTTGGTGTCAAGATGACAAGTGGCTCATAGGTGTGGGGTCTGTGTAGGAAGTCTCCTACATGCCACACTGAGAATGTTTATTGTAGAAAGGGAACTTTTGCCCTGTGAAGTCACCTCCTCCGAGTCACCAGTAGCTTTCTGATATTCTATCACAGGAAATTCCTGGTGGTCCACAAAAGCAGTCTTCTGAGTGCAGCTGCAGAGAGAGAGAAAATAACTGCTGAATTTGACAGTAAGGTCTGGGGACCTGTGTTCAGGGGTGGCTGAGCACCTGGACTCAGTGAAAAGTGAGCGGGGAGACTCTGAACAATGTCAAAATAATCCAAGGAGCAAAGGTCAGCTGACCTCTCATTGTGATGCATTTAATGCTGAGAAAAAGGTACTAGAGGACGTCTTTTTGTATCCGAACAAGGTAATGGGGAATTACATTTAGATTTGGTTTCTTTGAAGCTGTAGTAACTGCCCCACCATCCCACTTTTACCCAACATTAGATGCTTAAAAGTTTAGGTAAGACAGTGGCATGTTTGAAGCAGTGGATTTTGAACAAAAAAACTGTCTTACATCAGTGATTTTGACTCTGAACATTAACATGCTTCAAATACTTTACAGGTATTTCTTCACCAACCTCAATTCACTGTGTGACTCAAGCCAAATCCCTTAATTCTCTGGGCCTTTCTATTCTCATCTGTAAATAAGGGCTCTTCCAGATTTAAGATCCTAGGATTCTAAGCCTGTGCATGTCTCTGCCTTGGGTGAGGAGCAGACTCATCTGTTGCTCTGAATGGGTGAGGAGCCTGAACCATGTTTCTCTGGGTTGTTCTCAGGACTCATGAATGATATGGTGCAAATATGGCTCTGACTTTGGTGTAAGAATTAGAATGAGCAGCACCAGGTGAATTAGGGATTGACTTTTCTAAGATAATTATGATCCTTCATTTGAGATTGTGTCTGGGCTCTTTGAAGACCACTTTGTTAGCTATTTTTTTTTTGAAGTCCCATGGAACAATGTAAGCTTTGCCTTAAATCTTTAATCTTCTCTGTCAATGTGTTTTTAGTGCCTTCAGTGCACCAAGTGGCTTGCTTGAGTTGGTTCACCTTAAAGGCAAAAATCTTATTTGATGTTTTTGAACTGCTTAAGATTGGCTTGAAGAACACTTAAATGTCTGCATTATTCTCTGTTCAGTAAGATGGAAGGTCAAGGAGTGGCATAAATTCATAGGGGCCAAGGCGATGATAAAGTCGGGAAGGACTGATTCAATAGTCTTTGTGGCCTTCTGTTGGCAGCCTGCATTTTCTAGTCACACAACTGGCGGCTATTACACACCTCCCACCAGCCACAACAATTCATGGAAATTAATAAATGCATTTATTGGGAGAGGTCATGGATAAAACAGGAAAATCAGTCCCCCAGCTTCCCAGATAAATACTCTGGGGTCGAGTTTCATTTGAAACCAACAACCTCTTTCACAGCACTGAGTATTTATAGCAAACAGAAGTCGTTCAGGTTTTTAGGTAGTTCAGCAAGGTTAAGTATGGTTCTTGTATTTGTTTAATTAATAAATGTGTTTAGAGGAGGTTTGTCTCACAAAAACTCAGTACTAGAAATTCTGGTATATGAGAAGACTATGAATTAGTGAGTCTAAATGTCCTCTCAACTGTGGTTATAAAAAAACAAACAATCATTTTTGCTTAAAATTGACATGCTGTTCAATGAAGTAAGACTAGTAGTCTTCAACAAATGGTGCTGGACAAAGTGGATATCCACATGCAAAAGAATGAAATTGAAAAAAAAAAAAATAAATAAAAATTAAAAAAAAATTAAAAAAAAGAATGAAATTGAACTCTTTTCTAATATAGAAAATTAACTCAAAATAGATCATAGACCTACATATAAGAACTAAAGCTATTAAATTTTTAGAAGAAAACAAGAGTAAATCTCTGTAACCTTTAATTAGTTAATGGGTACTTAGATATGACACCAAAAGCATAACAACCAAAGAAAAAAATATATAAATTATATTATATCAAACCTTTTATGCTATAAATGATATATCAAGAAAGTAAAAGGATAATCCACAGAATGGGTAAAAATTTTTAGAAATCACATATCTGATACAAACCTGGTATCTAGAATATATAAAGAAGTCTGACAAGTCAAAAACAAAAAGACAAGTAGCCCAATTGAAAAAATTGGCAAAGGCCTGACCAGGCAGTGGTACAGTGGATAGAGCATTGGCCTGGGATGCAGAGGACTCAGGTTTGAAACCCCAAGGTCACTGGCTTGAGCTCATCCAGTTTGACCACGGGCTCACCAGCTTGAGCGCGAGGTTGCTGGCTTGAGTGTGGGATCATAGACATGACCCCATGGTCTCTGGCTTGAAGACCAAAGTTTCTGGCTTGAGCAAGGGGTCACTGGCTTGGCTATAGCCCCCTGGTCAAGGAACATATGAGAAAGCAATCAATGAACAACTAAAGGTGCTATAACAAAGAATTGATGCTTCTCATCTCTCTCTCCTGTCTGTCCCTATCTGTTCCTCTCTCTGTCTCTGTCTCTCTCACCATAAAAAAAAAATCAGTGAAGGATGTGAACAGACATTTCTCCAAAGAAGATTTACAGATGGCTGAATAAGCACGTGAAAGAATGTTCAGTATCATTAGCCAGTAGAGAAATGTAAATAAAAATCACAATGAAATACAACTTTAAGCCTACTAGGATAACTATAATAAAAAAGACAACAATTAACAAGTGTTGGCCAGAATATGGAGACATTGGAAGGCTCATATATTGCTGGTGGGATTATGAATTGGTGCAGTTGGTGTAAAAAGCAGTTTTGCAGTTCCTTAAACATTATAGTGTTACCATGTGAGCCAACAATTCTACCCCTAGGTGTATGCCCAAGAAAATTAAAAACATTTGCCTGACCAGGTGGTGGCGCAGTGGATAGAGCATCGGACTGGGATGTGGAAGGACCCAGGTTCGAGACCCCGAGGTCGCCAGCTTGAGTGCGGGCTCATCTGGCTTGAGCAAAGAGCTCACCAGCTTAGACCCAAAGTCGCTGGCTCCAGCAGGGGGTTACTCGGTCTGCTGAAGGCCCGCGGTCAAGGCACATGTGAGAAAGCAATTAATGAACAACTAAGAAGTCGCAACGCACAACGAGAAACTGATGATTGATGCTTCTCATCTCTCTCCGTTCCTGTCTGTCTGTCCCTGTCTATCTCTGCCTCTGTAAAAACAAAACAAACAAACAAACAAAAAACATTTGTCCCCACAGATAAACTTGTACATAAATGTTCAAAGCAACATTATTCATTATAGCCAAAAACATAAAAACAACCTAAGTACCATTAACTAATGAATGGGTAAACAAAATGTAATATATCCATACAATAAATCAGCTGTAAAATGAAATAACGGAGATACATGCACACCACCATGAATGAACCTTGAAAACATTGTGCTAAATAAAAAAAAAAACAACAGGTACAAAAGACCATATATTATGTGATTCCATTTATATGGAATGTCCAGGATGGGAATATCTGTAGAGACAGAAAGTAGATGAGTGGTTTTCTAGGACTGTGAGTGGGGAGGAGGGAGTTGAATCAAGGACTGCTAGTAGGTTTCTTGTTTGGGATGATGAGACTGTTCTAAACTCTACTAAAATTATTGAATCGTATATTTTACACAGGTGAATTTTATGGTATGTGAGTTATATTTCAATGACTTCTTAAAATAATTGACATATAGGTATATAGGTGATAAGACATTATGATGTAGCTTGCGACAACCCACAAACCCCTCTTCTCGCCCTCACCAGCTCCTCACTCCAGATAGCCAAACGGAGGCCTCTTCCAGCTGAGCTGAGAGAAGGAGGTAGCTGTGTTCCTCTACCCCTTCCTTGTACTTGGCTGGGTTTCAGAGGGAGAAAAAAACCAAAAGAAATCCCTCAGGCAGTTTTGATTATTGAGAAGAAGAAAATATGATCTATCACAGTGAAAAATTTAAGTACATATTAAAATATCTTTCTCTCCAGAGCTTTAAAGATGGTTTTTGGTTTCTCATAGAATCATTTAAAAGTATAAATATTTATGTTACAAATTGACAGTATAATTAACACTCTATTTCTTTTCCTTTTATATATTTGTAATATTTATATTATATATATTAAATATATATTAGCATTTTTCTGTTCCATTTATCTAATCCAGTCTTAGTCACTTTTAATACAATTTATTATGGAACTTTTTGTTAGCCATAGCTGGTTATGGTGGCCATGAAAATGTACCTTTTAAGTCTTCTACTTGTAAAGAGTGTGACTGGACACAGCTGCATTCACGCAGAGGAAATACTGCTCACGGCTGCTCCCAGCAATGGCTGAGCACACCAGGGATTCTGAGGCCTGCTCCTGGGATGCCTATGACAGATGACATTGGCTCTAGAACACCCTGTCAGTGTTAATGAAGCCTTTCCAGAACTATACTGCAGTCTCTTATCCTTCAATTGTCCAACCTTCCTTTCCTCATAAAACTGGGAGATCACATGATGTGTGACAGTCCTGTGACTGCTCCTGGCAGGTGGACTACACTGGACCCTTGACTTCTCTCAGGGCTGTTGGTGGTGCTGTTGATACTTTTTCACGTTATTCTAGTCTGATTAGCCAACTCCTGCCAGAGCATTGTGGCCTGTGAAACTGATCTATGTCCTGTGTTTGGCTTTCTGGCCCATTTGCATTCTGACAATGCTGAGCCTCTTATTGCAAAAGGCTCTCAACAATGTGCTGCTAGTTAAGTGTCTGATGGAGTTTCGGTACTCTCTGCCATTCACAGGTATCCTGTGTTGTTAAGTATTGAAACAGCCTACTCAAAAAATGGACAAAAAAGTTCTGACTCTACTCCTTCACGTTTTCCTGGTCCACACTTACAGTTTGGTCACTGAATTTGGCAGTCCCTAGGAAAGAATTGCCTTCTCTCAGCAGCTTCCCAGGTAATGATCAGGACAAAAGAGGTAGGGATGATCATCCAGAACTGAAGGGTTTGTGCTACTTGTATACTAACAAGTTAGCCTGCCATCATTTCACTGATGCTGGCAGGACACCTGAGACTCCCAGGTGAGAGACAAAGATTTTATTGTTAAAGGCAATAGCACTAGCCAGAGTTCCCACAGGGTAATGTGATGAGGGGCAGGTTAAATCTGTGCATGCACTGTGTTGCATATAGGAAAGGAATCCCAAATATTTTTAAATTATTATTTTTATTTGATTTTAGAGAGAGAAGAAAGGGGGGAGAGAGAGAGAGAGAGAGGGAAAGAGAGAGAGAAACATCAATCTGTTTCTGTATGTGCCCTGACTGGGGACTGAATCCACAACATTTGTGTATTAGAACGATGCTCTGAGGAGCTGAGCCATCTGTCCAGGGCGGAACCCTAAGTTTAAGGAGATCAAATCTTTTTATTTTTTTAATTTTTTTACAGGGACTGAGAGAGAGAGAGTCAGAGAGAGGGATAAATAGGGACAGACAGACAGGAACGGAGAGAGATGAGAAGCATCAATCATCAATTTTTCGTTGTGACACCTTAGTTGTTCATTGATTGCTTTCTCATATGTGCCTTGACCATGGGCCTTCAGCAGACTGATTAAGCCCTTGCTTGAGCCAGTGACCTTGGGTCCAAGCTGGTGAGCTTTTTGCTCAAACCAGATGAGCCTGCGCTCAAGCTGGCGACCTCGGGGTCTTGAACCTGGGTCCTTCCGCATCCCAGTCCAACACTCTATCTACTGCGCCACCGCCTGGTCAGGCAAGGAGCTCAAATCTTTAATAGTGGGTGATGAGCCTGCCTAATCTTTGCCCTAGAGAAAAACATTATTACATGGAAAGTTAACATAACTTCCCTCTGTTCTGCAGGGAGACATTATTTTTATCTTCCAAGGCTGTAGGCTAGACAAACATTCTGGAAAAAAGAGTCTAGAACAAAGAGAGTGAGTCCCTTTGCTCATAAGGTGTGTAGAGAGACACCCAATAGTTATATGGACTTATTTTGAAACTTTAGGATTCTGCCCTTACGATGAATGGGCTTGATGCTCCTTTTCTTCATTTAACAGCAGTTCTGGGCTGGCCTGTGGCAAACTCTCTGGGGATCCCCAGCCAAAAGGGGATTCAGACTTAATTTTTGTTCAGCTACCTGGACTTTCTTGTTGAGTTAACATGGGCCTAGGTCACAGATATAATGATCATATAGTTGAGTAAATTGCTTACCACGTTCTCTTACAGTAACCCATACAGGGCAAAGTGAGGGAATAAGTGTTGTGATGAACTAAATTGTGTCCACCATGCCAGTTCATATGTTGAATTCTAACCCTTGATGTGACTGTATTTGAAAACAGAACCTTTAAGGAAATAATTAAGGTTAAATAAGGTTATAAGGGTGGGTATTAATTCCATAGGACTGGTATCCTTATAAGAAGAGAAAGACACCAAATTATCTCTCTTTCTACAAACACATAAGGACTACCATGTAAAGACACATTGAGAACGTGGCTATCTGCAAGCCAGGAAGAGAGTTTGCACCAGAAACCAACCTTGGCATCTTGATCTTTGATTTCCTAGTTTCTAGAACTGTGAGAAAATACATGTTTGTTGTATAAAACACTCTTTCCATTATATTTTGTTATGGCAACCCCAGTAGACTAATACAAGTGTTCTTTACACATTTTAAAAAAGTACCCTTGCCCCTCCTGTACTTGACCCTTCCAGAGAAAGGTCTTGGTGGGCCTAGGAGAATATTTTGGAAAAAGCTGAAGTTAGAAGTACTGGAATGAGCAAAACAGATTCTGTGGTGGTAGAGGAAGAGCAACAAACAACCCTAGCACATGGGGAAGGAGCAACTTAGACCTTAAGAGGTATAGGGGGGTGAGTGATATTAATGATCTTTCTTTGGAGCATTTCTCATAAAGGAAAATATCCTGTGTAGCTCCTTTACACTGTTGCAAGTGACTTAATTTAAGACTGCTGGATCTGCCATCCTCCCCTAGATGACTCAACATGATTTGATCATCATTTATCTTAATCTTCCTGAGAAGTCTATTGGGAACAGCAGACGAGGGCCAGCCCATGCAAAACACCTGTGTCACCACTGGATGTTTTCCCCACCCCTATTCCCATAGCCATTGTGCCACCACTCTGTGGGGTGAATGAATACTGCTTTGCTGGGGGGTGGCATGTGAAAACAAGACAGGTTGGGTGGACTGAACTTCAGGCAGTCATTCTGAAAACTCAATTACTTAAATTGAACTGGGACTTGAAGGTCTACCAGCTGGCCGAGAGGTTCTGTCATTGGCATTGTCAATCTTTTCACCTGTAACCCCGAGATGTAGATTTCATTTCAATGGCCCTAATAATTGTAAACTTTTTTTCCACTCTCAGTATTGCACTTCTGGTCTGAAAGCCAGGTATTAATTTGCTTTTATCATGAAAAGATGGGGACTTGACTCCTAGGGATGGTCAAAGAAGAACTTCAAGCATTTAAAGAATACCACTAAGAGATCATGTAACCCTTAGGTGACTGTGAATATCTCTCTCAAAGCAGCTACCCTTAGTTTTCAAGGGAGCATCTTAGAGGGATAATTGGCTTATCATTTATGTGTACCCTATGAGCAGTTTTCCTATGATGGGAAGCATCCAATTAGGAAAAGTGGTATGGAATCTGCCCTAATTTTAGCTAAAGTGATCAATGATATGACCTCATCCCTTGGAAGTCGTTTAGGTAAGTCTAAACTCATTGGCCAGAGTTGTTATAGTTGTCATAATTGCCCTGAATTTTCTTCTGTACCTAGATTCATGTCTTGGTCCAAGGAAAAGATGAATATAAACAGTTGAGAGAAATCAGATTTCTAAGATGGACCCTGAAGGTTTATGCAATTTATTCAGCTTGGTTGGTCCAGGACCCTAAAGTGCATGGCTGAGATCAATACTACAGGCTGGCCTCATCCTACTGCTTGGAGTCCTATGGGTAGTAGCCTTAAATAAATGCCATATGAGACAGATTAAATGGGTTTGGTCCCTGCCACTGTTGGTCAGATAAATTGAAGTGAATAATGGAATTGCATACACATGGGAAAACTTACCAGAAACCAAGATGGTGTAGCAATGAAGGTGGATACTGTGGAGAAACTATTTTCCATGGGTCTCTTGAGTTTCTGAAAATCTTGCTATAGAAGCACAAACTGTTCTTCATTCCAGACTATCTTTTCAAGGTGTTCATATAGCAAATATCCTTAGAGAATTGGTAGCATCTCCCTTTGGAGCCAAGGGCAGGCATGCTTGTTGCTCATTATAAAGGATCTGGGTTTCCTAAGCTCAGGGTTCCTCTTCTATACTATAATGCAATTCACTGTGTGTGCAGGTACCCATCTGGGCTCATCTGCATTTACCACATGAGACCTGGAGGCAAAAAGTGAAGCCAATATGCTTAGGCTCATGCTGTTTGCTATATAGGAGTGAAATTATATCTTGTCCCTGACTCGAAGTCTGAGGTGAATATGTCAGACTCTTTACAGTTCTTATGTGAGTAGTATGAGTAGTAAATCATCATCAATCCATAAACCATGGATTAGAGAGAGGAAATAAATGAATTAATTCTTTTATCATAACTTTTAAAAAAATTTAAAACTCCTGACCCTTACTGAATATTTAAGATATTTTTCTTAAATTTGGTAAAGTTGAAGAGGTTTTTCTTTAGCCAACACAATCTGTCCATTGGTGTCTCTCCATTTTTGTTTCTTCTTTTTCATCCCCTTTATTTTCATTGCATGAACAAGCTCAATGGTGATTGATGATTGCAAGAAGATTTTTTTTGGGGGGTCAGGCTAGCATGAGTAAAGGAAGGCACTGGAACCCCCTAGGTAATGATCTATAGTTGATTCAGGAGAAATGTGGAAAGGATCTATGCTGAAGACTGAAGAATTTTCTCTTAGGGTCTTTTTATTTTTATTTTTTAATTTGTCAATTACAGTTGACATTCAATATTATTTTATATTAATTTCAGGTGTGGATCTTGGTGATCAGATATTTATATAATTTATGAAGTGATCCCCCTGATAAGTCTAGTACCCACCTGGCACAATAAGTAGTTATTACAATATTTTTGTAATAACATATGTAGTTATTACATATTACCTATGCTGTAGATTACATCTCTGTGACTATTTTGCAACTACCAATTTGCACTTCTTAATACCTTCACCTTTTTTACCCACAGGGCCTTTTTAATGTTATTTTATTATGGTAAAATATACATAACATAAAACTTACCATTTCAACACTTTTGAGTGTACAGTTCAGTGGCATTTGGTACATTCATAATGTTGTGAAGTCATCACCACTATCCATTTTCAGAAACTTTTCATCATCCCAAACAGAAACTCTATTTCCATTAAACAATAATGGAAATCCTCCCCTCCCCCAGGTTCCTGGTAAACACCATTTTTCTTTCTCTCTACTAATTTGCCTCTTCTAGGTACCTTGTATCAGTGGAATCACACACTATTTGTTCTTCTGCATCTGGCTTCATTCATTTTGTAGCAGGTGTCAAACATTCTAAGGCTGAAGAATAAACTTTATTCTAAGGCTGAAGAATATTCTATTGTGTGTATATACCACATTTTGCTTATTCATTCATCCATCAATGCACATTTGGGTTGCTTTCACCTTTTCTCTGCAGCTTAGTGTTTTGAATCACAGTAACCTAACTTTGAGAATTGTTTCTATTGATACAACTGCAAGCTTTTTGAACTTGGGTAACTTAATTTCTGTAAGCTTTAGTTTCCTTATCCTTAAAAGGGGAATAATGATGTTACCTGCATTGTAGAGTTATTGAGTTAAATAATAAAATCTATTAAAAACACTTAACACAGAACCTCAGTAAATATTAATTACCATAATCCAGGTGGCACAGGAGAAAGTTTGGCTTTAAAATCAAATAGCCCTGTATTCAAATATCAGATATCTTATTCTCTATATATGATATCAAAGAAAGTTTGAGTTTCAGTTTTTCCATTTAAAAAGTCAGAATAGTAACATTTATTCTTTTGTACAACAGACATTTATTTACACCTACTCTGAGCTTAGAGGCATTTTCTGTAAGATGGGATACAAGTGAACAAAACAGAAAAATAAATTTGTACCCCTGTGGAGCTTATATTCTAGTCATGTGAGAACTGAAACAGAAATAAGTCTCAATTTATGAGCTTATTTATTAGGACTAACAGTTTATTTACCACGTTGTACAACACCCTCACTTACATTTTCCTGTCGCAGCAACAACGAACTACTCAGAGACAGATGATATGCTCTGAGGGGCTGAGGGGAAGCAACAGCCCGGCTGAAGGACTGAAGCCTTGTCCCCAGCCTCACTCAGATATTTATTAGCCAGTACAAATAACTCAAGGAAGCAGAAAACAGAAGTTTTCAAGGGGTGAAGTAAAGTACAAGAAACATGCTGACTTTTAGTCTCAGTTCTGAGAGTCTAAACATTTCTGTGTTGCTGAATCTTATCCTGCTGTTTTGCTGTTTCCAGTACAGGGTCAGAGAGGCACCTAGACTCTCGTCCACTCAAGACCTTTGCCCTGGTCCTGGCTGGTTGGCTCAGTGGTAGAGCGTTGGCCTGGTGTGCAGGAGTCCCGGGTTTGATTCCCGGCCAGGGCACACAGGAGAAGTGCCCATCTGCTTCTCCACCCTTCCCCCTCTCCTTCCTCTCTGCCTCTCTCTTCTCCTCCCACAGCCAAGGCCCCATTGGAGCAAAGTTGGCCCGGGCGCTGAAGATGGCTCTATGGCCTCTGCCTCAGGCGCTAGAATGACTCTGGTTGCAACAGAGCGACGTCCCAGAAGGGCAGAGCATCGCCCCCTGGTGGGCATGCTGGGTGGATCCTGGTCAGGCGCATGTGGGAGTCTGTCTGACTGCCTCCCCGTTTCCAACTTCAGAAAAATACAAACAAACCAAAAACAACAACAACAAAAAAAACCTTTGCCCTAAGGTGCCTCTCTGCCTCTGTTTACCCTAACTTTGTATATTTTCATAGCATATTCCTACATTTTCCCACCAATCCTAAACTGGTATGTTATAAATTGTCCAATCTCAGCCAATTCCCCACCTTGCAAAATTATCCCTAACATCAATTAGGCCAAGCACTGAACATCTATAAATACTCTGCTCTAACTTCTCATTTTTAGAGAAGGTTCGGTGAAGTGAGCTTTCTCCCTTACTGCAGTAAACCTAATAAAATTAGCTTTCCTTGATCAATAATTTTTTTTTTTTCTGGTGGTTGTTTGGGCAGTCAATGGGGAATACAACAATATATGAGATAAGTAAATATAGAGTTGTTATAAAGAGATAAGGTGAGAGAGCTAATGAAAAGGGGGTTTTTCAGGGCAGATTATTTGACTTTACTTTGAGTAAGAATCAGAAGCAATTGAAAAGTTTGGGCCAGAGAAGTGGCATGATCATATTTATGATTTAATAGGTTAACTCTGGCACCAGCATTGAGAAATGACTAAAAAGGGGAAGAAGGAAGCCAGGAGACCAATTAGGAGACTGGGAAGTAAGAATGGACTTGGCAAGAGGTACCTGGACTCTATGGTGAAGGTGGAATCAATAGACTTTGTTGATGAAATAGATGGGATTGTGCAAGATAGAAACACATCTTCCTTATAGGATGTTATAAACTTTTAATGCCATGTTACTTGTAATTTGTCAACTAATAGTAAGTACTCAGTAAATATAAATAGAAATAGTAAACTGAGGATTTACACACATTGTCTTCTGTGTGGAGCCATGTTTCCTTGCTCCTGTCATTTGGTAAACTAAGATGCCACTTTTCCCTGGTAATCTTTTCCTGATGCTCTAGTCAGGCTTAGTTGTCGTCTGTGTGCCTCCATCACCCCCCTCCTTTGCACATGAGCACTTGCTGGGCAGATAAGTTATTTTATGCTCACTTTTATTGTTAAAGATGGCCACTGCTCTCACCTGGTGATGCTCTCACGTGATACAGCTAATTACCTTCTTGCTTGGGAAAGGGCTTGGTTATGCTAATGTGTGCTGGAGGAAGGGGTTGTCCCGGGGAAAAGTTTTAAAAGGAGGAACTAGGAGGCCATTTTGAGGAAACCATGTTGTTCCAGGGGAGAGAGGAGGAGCCCAAGTTGTAGCAGGGCAGAGAGGCCATGTGGAGGAGAGGAGGCAGCCAAAATGGCCGAATGGTGAAGGAGAAGCCAGTTTGTGCAGGAGAAGGAGATGGGGAATAGAGGTGAATAAGACTGGTGAGGTGGGAGGCTTTGATTCTAGGAAAACTCGGATGAGTCAGTGGCTTTGGGAGCCGTGAATGGTAAGGGAAGTGTTTTCTCGCTGTGTGTTTTTACTTGCTTGCTGAGTGCAAGTCTAGAATAAAGGAAAACGGACTACCAGTTTTTGGCTCCGCAGTTTCTTTTACAATCTGTCCGAATTAAATGAGAACCTAAACCAGCACAGGCCAGGCAGCTGTGATGGTGGCCGTGGCTACAGGCCCTACAGCATTGTAGACTGTTACTGCCCCTTACTTGTTCATGGCCTTCTGCACACTGCCCTCTCCATGAAGTTGGCTACATTTCCCTTGTTCATTATGGAATACTCTACACCCAGGACAAAGTTTGCAACTCAGATAGCATTCAGCCCAAACTTGTTTATTATTATTAACAGCTTGATAATAATCTGTCATGAGGAAAGGAGAAGTTCCTTTATCTCAGGTGTGAAGTTATGGTTCACCCACAGGGGTTGCCTTTACATTTATTTATTTTTAATTGAATTTATTGGAGTGACATTGGTTAAGAAAATCACATAGGTTTCAGGTCCTACATAATACATCATGTGTATATTGTATTGTGTGTTCACCACCCTAAGTCAAGTCTCCTTTCATCACGATTTATCCTCCTATAACCTCTTCTACCTCCTCCCACCCACCTTTCCGCCTTATAATCACCATACTGTTGTCTTTGTTTGAGTTTTTCTTTCTTTGCTTAATCCCTTCACCTTTTCCCCATTCCCCTACCCTCTTCCCCTCTGACAGCTGTTCGTCTGTTCTTTGTATTATATGATATAATTTCACTTATATGTGGAATCTAATGAACAAAATAAGCAAACAAAAGAAAAGTAGAAACAGACACATTGATACAGAGGGGTTCCACGTCCATTTAAAAGCCAGGGAGCAATTGCTCTCAACCATGGCTAGTTAGCTGTGGGCAACATTGCAAAGTAGCCAAAAGCTCAGGGACATTTTTGCCTTGATTTTGATTTTTTAAAATGTTTTATAATAATGTTATTTGTCTTAATTATTGAATTTTTTTGTGTCCTTGGGAAATTACAGTGCTTTTTGTGCTCTGGGAAATGGTTTCATCCACCTCACCCCAGCCCCGGCCCTGCTAGGGTAGGTAGGTGAGGTGTTATGGGATTTGGGTATGGGGCATGAAATCTTTTTAGTGTTACATGAGGAGTTTTGAAGAGAAAGTCTTAAAGGCCCCAAGCTGTATATATAAGTCGTCTGGGGCTACAACAACAAAGAACAGTTTCACAGACCAGGTGACTCAAATGATAGACATTTATTTTCTCACAGTTCTGGAGATTTCTGGAGGCTAAAAATTTGAGATCAAGGTGCCCCCAAGGTTGGATTCTGGAGAGGCTCTTCCTGGCTTATAGATGACTATCTTCTCTTTATGTTTTCACATGGCTTCTTCTCTTTGTGCATGGAAAGAGAGGGATTTCTGATGTCTCTTCTTCTCCATATGAGAATACCAGTTCTGTAAGATCAGGGCCCTGCCCTTGTGACCTCATTTATCCTTTACCTGCATAAAGGCCATATCTCTACCTATGGTCACATTGAGGGTTAGGGCTTGACAGCTTAGTACCAGAAAACTGAGAATCAGGATTTGGATTTTGGTTTTCCTTCTAACAAACTTTATGCTTTTGGATAATTACTCACTGTCTCTAAACTTGAGTTTTTCCATCTCTTAAATAGGTTAATATTATCACAGAGGAAGATGAAAAGACTAACCTGAGAGATATATAAAAACCTTCAATACAATTTCAATAAATGTTAGGCTCTGTCCATTTGGCAAACTAATTGAAAATTAAGGAGAAGAAATTAGCACTGGAATTAGGTTAAGGAGGCAGTTCTGCTCATCAACTTCAGGTAGCTGGAGAGCTAGAAAGTGGCATTACACAGACTATCCACTATTTTTCTGAGTGTTAGTGTCTGCACACCATTGTCCTACACAATGTTAGATCTTGAAGCAGACATTGGGCAAGAGTCCCAGTCTTCACAGATATCCTTAGGTCAAACAGGAACCTTTCCACGGCTGTCGGACAGGAGGGAAAAGTGCTGAGTCATGGATTCGTTTCCTTCTGATTCTGTGGTTCTTATCATGTCCTTCAGGAAACATTAGCACACCCAGTTATTAATAATGATGATGAAATGAAGTTTTTGACTAGATCCGGGGTGGAGGTGAGGGTCACCTGCCCAGCTAACCTATACTTCTATCTATGCAGGAAGGAAAGGACCTATCTGAAAGTAGGCTGTGAAGATAGGAATGTACATGCTGAGAATCCCTCAGCTTCACGCAATAGGGCAGCTCAAGCTTTCTAAAGGTCGTGGTTGGGCGGGAGCTGTGGATGTTGTCATTGGCATATTTTCCCAACCATTTCCAAATTCCTTAGTAGGCAAGAGTGCAGATAAAGAAACAGTACCTAAGGCCTTACAAACAGTGGGATGACCATTGCCATCTATTGCAGGATGAAGTGTTTATTTAAATGAATAGAGGACTATATTTACACCCTCAAAATTGATTATATGTTTTCCCCAGGGACTTATATAATTCTTTATCTGTTTACCCCCTTTTTGGTTAAAGCATGAGTTTTCACTAATGACATCTCATCCTCCCTGCACTCTTTCTCTTGCTCTCTCTCTTGTCTCCTCAGGAGGCCCAACCGGTGTTGACAAGAAAGAATAATGTCAGATATTAAGTTTTATTCAGTGCCTAGAACCATCCAGAATTTATGGTTATCAGAGTGAATCACAACAGAGACCTTTATGCTCTTTCTTCTCCCAGAAGGTAAAGGACAGTCATGGCCATGCCTTGCAGTGCTTAGGCCATCTTGTGCAATTGCCTACATTACTGGGTTCAGAAGCTGATTATTTTACCTACAACCTGAGTGGAAGACTTCACTCAGGTGATGAAATATATTTTATGCCCCCATTGCCCAACAAATTCAGACCTGAATGACAAAAGGGAAAGTTTATTTTAACTATTTTTGGTCCCTTTCCTTTATCAAATTTATACTTGAGAAGTTTTCACAATGGGCTTTAATTCCCAGCATTTAAATCAAGTTGTTGATTAACTCAAGGAATCCAGGAAGAATTTCTGTTGCTATTTCTATTACTACAAATAGAGGGGTTATGCTTACTAAGGTAATAAACTCAAGTAAGTCACTTGGTATCTACAACTGCTCCATTCTTTACAGTAGCCACTAGCCAGCCACATGTGGTTCTTTAAATTAAAATTAGTATAAAGTAAAAATTCAGTTCTTTAGTCATTCTATTCACCTTTCATGTGCTTGATAGCTACATGTGGAGTGTAGCTACTATACTGTGCAGGAAGATAAAGAACATTTTCATCATTATGGAAAGTTCTCTGGATAGCACTGGTCTACAGGCTCAGTTTCGTCACCTGAGTGGGAAGTAACAACACCTCAGATATCAGATGAGATAGTGCACATGGAAACATTGTGTACACTGTGAAGTGCAGCACACACTGTCATTAGCCTTGACTTGTAATTTGCATGGATTCAGAGTAGATTCCAGATTTCCTGAAGACAGCTTTCATGAAATAATCTCACTCTTTTGGCATATCTGTCTGTAGTTTTACAAGTCAGCCCTATATATCCCATTGTAATCCACAGTGCTGAGAATTCACTTTTCCTGGGCTGAAAGAGAAGGAAGTCCCTGTCCACTCCAACTCCCAATTCTAGGATGTTTCTTAAAAACCAGCATCTCCCCTCTGCCCCCCACCTCCCAGCACGGACAAGGTCTTTAGGGCTTCTTTTCATACCAACCTTTAAGCCTCATATTTTACAGCAGTACAGAAACTGTGTGATGGTGTAAAACTATTTTTCCTCCCACCCCCATAATACATGGACCCTAGAAACCTTTGTTTTTCTCCTATTTGTCTCAGGACTCATGCAGTAGAGATGTATGTTTGTAAGAGAAGGGGCTTTGACCTGAAATAGGACTGGGCTGGCTCGCACCTCTTACTTCTTAGCTTTGAGACTTTGGCAAGTTACTTAACTTCTTTAAAGCAAAATTTTTGTCTTTGTTTAATTTGTGTAAATGGTCCTAAAGCATTTACTTTGTGGGATTTATTAAGAAATTAAAGAGTTTATGGGGCTAGAATGTTTAGCACAGTGCCTGGCACACAGCATTTAGCACATATGATGCTACCATGAATGGTCATTGTATTTACCCAGGAGCTGTCATCTATTCTTTGTTCTGGGGGGAAATGGTTATATATTTTTCTTTTTCTTGAAAAGTAATGGAAGTCTATCAGATACTTGATTGTTCAGAGTTAGATCTGTCTGAATATCTGCGGGATGAAACTAAACACCTTTAAGTAAATGTGCTAATGACAGTTCGCATGTTTCAGTAAATCCTGTTGATCTTCTACCTAGCAGCCATCCCCACCTCTCGTTTTTGTTTTTTTTTTTGATAACCAAATCCAGATTTTGTATCAGTTTCTGGTGTCCAGGTCGCCCTCACCAGATGCAGAGGGTTGAATCTTTTTTTTTTTAAGATTTTATTTTTATTTATTTATTCATTATAGAGAGGGAAGAGAGAGAGAGAGAGAAGGGGGGAGGAGCAGGAAGCATCAACTCCCATATGTGCCTTGACCAGGCAAGCCCAGGGTTTCGAACTGGCGACCTCAGCATTTCCAGGTCAACGCTTTATCCACTGCGTCACCACAGGTCAGGCGAGGGTTGAATCTTGATTGGTCCAATCTATCAAGTTAGTATTATTTGTCTTGCTGGTGACTGAGTTCAGCAAAGTCATATGACATAATCCTGATGAGTGAGACATAGAGGAAGTGGAGGACAGAAAGATCCAAGGAAGATCCATTTTTCTGACCATAAAAATGAAAGGAAAAGAAATGGAAACATTGGACCCTGTTCTTTCACCCAGAGTTGCTGTGTCCGGGGTAATGACTAAACCTATTGCCCTTTTGTGTCTGTGAGGAGACGAGCTCAAGAACTAAGGCTGACTTGCCCAGATGGCAGAGGGGAAAGATGGAAAAAATCCTAGTCTGTGATGATCTCCTCAGGGTGTTATTTTAACCAATTCCAGAATCACCCCATTTCTAGACTTCTTGGTAAGTGAGATAATACACTTATTTTATTCTTTAAATCAAATTAAAAGTTGAAAATTTTTATTATTTGCAGCTGAAAACATCCTAAATGATATGTAATACAAACAACCAATACATTTGCCTTTGAGTTACTTATATGTGTGTCTTATATTTCCTACTCAACTCTATGTTGAGCTGGGTATGGTATGCTGTGTCTTACATACTTATATATCTCAGTGTGCTGCATGTAATAAACACTTAATACATAGTGTTCAATGAACATGGAAGTAAAATATGACCCCTGAAGATTACAGACCACTTCCAACAGACCTTCCATCACAAGATATTAAAAGAGAGGGCTGGTGGTGAGGGAAGGCCTTAAGATTACGAATACTTTGATAGATTCTACCTTTTCCTATTCCATATGCGATATATCATCTTTATAGGAACTCTGATTTAGAAATTTGATATTGTCTTGAATTCTTTCCTCATTATTAACCTCTCATATCTGAAGAGTTGCCATGCTTAGGTCATATTATTTTGCTTTTTCAGCTAATTCAAGGTAATTAGGTTCTAGGGGGGAAAACTGACTTATACTTTCCAAGCTAATGAAATTGGTCTGAGAGAGAAAGGCATGTACCATTTTTCTAATGGAAACCAGGTCTTTTTAGGAGGGAAGTCGACTAGGGAAGCTAAATAAGATCAAAAGACTACTTGGCAGATGGATGAGAAGAGAAAACAAAGTTGCCATAGCAATGATTCGGAATCACCCGTCCCCTGAATGCCATCTCCTGGTCTGGGAGGTCCTAGTCCCTCCTGCTACTGGGGACTCGGGGTCTCTCCCTCTGCTCATGTCCCCAGTGCAGCTGCTCTCAGCCTCTCTCGTCATGGCGATGGTAGTGTAAAGATGTTAACAATTCTTGGTAGACTCCAGGCTTTTCTTTTCTATTAGTAATCATTTCCAATGATCTGAAAGTACGGTGTTTTATCACTCTTTTCACAATGCTCAAAATCACGAAAGGCTGGGTTTTCTCCTGGCCAGCACATCACGATGTCCTCCTGACTTACCAACACCATCTACCATTTTTCCTGTTAGCTGAGCTTCCTAGTAGACAGAAAGACCAGTAGAAGATTAAGGATTTTCTGTTGGATGTGAGGCAGAGACTTGTGCATGTGGAAAGATTTGCAAAGCTGTGGTTCCACACTGAAATCTTGTGTCTTTATTCCCAGCCAGGCAACTTGCTGTGTTACCGTACTTGTCTGCAAAAGGTAAGCAGAGATTTTTCAGGATGAAATCACACTGGGATGCTGTAGTGATTCTATCACTGTACCCAGGAATTTTGACTCTTTCATCTAGATTAGAGAAGAAAGATAATGGGCAAGAGAAAAAAGAAATGTACCTAAGAGGGGAATAAAAGAGAAAACAAATGAGTAAAGAGTGTTTAGTGATGAGAAAATGGAAAAGAAAGACAAAATAATTGGTTAGAGGCTTAAGTCACAAGAAAGGAAGAACCACAACAAACACTAGGAGCAAAAAATGTTCACATGTAAAAAGAAAATAAAAAGGGTCCATGAACTAGGAAAAAACAAACTAGGAATAAACCAAAGTGAAGAGGATAGTGGTATCAAAGAAGATTGACACAGATCAACTTGAGTACTTTCCCTTAAATAATTTTTTCTAGCGCATTTTAAGAATGCTTTATCATTTAATAACTGGTAAAAATTTTTGTAATATTACAAATATAGTAAAATAGCCTTCTTGCTCTTATAAATGGCTGTTGCTTGCTATGCCTTTCATGCTCTTTTTCCTTATAGAAGCTAGAATTTTAGAAGTAAAAAGGAATTTGGGGGATATCTAATGTTTAATTACTTTAGAGAAAAGGAAACCTCAGTCTGAAGAAGCAGCTTACCCAGCATGTGTAGCTGGTGACACAGGAAAGCCAAGACTTGTCCTTCTGGGGCCCACTGAGCTCCCTCTTTCCCTATTGGCTTCCTAATTTGTAGACCTCTTCCTATTCCCATATGGCTCATCTTATTAAGTCTTATGAATTTAAATTAGTATTAAAAATGACTAAATAAGCATCATGCTAATATAAACATAAAATAGTATTAAAACAATTATTAAGTAACATTGTAACACTGCAGCTTCATAGTTAATGGTTATAAAAATTTTACTATGTGTTAGGTATTATGTTAATGTTTGATATAATCCTTAAATGTAACATGTTAATGATAAAACTATTGACAACTTAGCTAATATTTATAGAAATTTTATAGTGCACCAGGTATTATGCTGTTATGGGTTGAATTGTGTCCCCACAAAATTCCTATGTTGAGTCGTAACTCTCAGCACCTCAGAATGTGACATTATTTGGAAATAGGGTCATGGTAGATGTGAGTAGTTAAGATACAGTCATTAAGGTAGGTTCTAATCCAGTATAACTGATATCCTATAGAAAGGGAAAATTTGGACCCAGAGACAGACACAAATAGAGGGAAGATAATGTGAAGAGACATAGGGACAAGATGGTCATGTAAACTCAAAGAGAGAGGCCAGGATGGATCCTTCTCTCATAGCCCCCAGAAGGAGTCAACCCTGACAAGACTTTGATTATGGACTTCTGGCTCCAGACTGTAATATAAAAAATGTCTGTCTTTCAGGTGCCACCAGGTTTGTGATACATGTTACAGCTGCCCTAGCAAACTAATATACCTGCTATATGTTTTACAGATATTAACTGATACAATCCTTACCATCAAACCTATGAGATATGGAAAATGAAGGGGGAAAAATGTTAAATACCATTGGAAGGAAGCAATCAACTTAATCCATAATGCGGAACATTTCACAAGATAAATGATATGGTTTCTCCAACAGCAAAAAAAGTTGTGAGGCCTGGTTGGTTGGTTCAGTGGATAGAGTGTTGGCCCGGCATGTGGATGTCCTGAGTTGCTGCACACATGAGCAGCAACCATCTGCTTCTCTTTCCCTACTCCTCACTTTTCTCTTCCTCTTCCCCTTCAGCAGCCATGGCTCAATTGGATTGAGCATTGGCCCCAGGTGCTGAGGATAGCTGGCTTGGTCTGAGCATTGGCCCTAGATAGGGGTTGCCAGGTAGATCCTTGTTGGGGCACATGCAGGAGTCTGTCTATCTCTCCTCCTCTCACTTAAAAAAAGTTGTGATGGGGGGAGAGGGAGAAAGAGAGAGAGAGAGAGAAAATTTATTGAGTAAAAGGGGTTTAAGATACATTTGGACCTTATTCATGTTCTGAGTGAACACACTCACTGTAAAAATACATCTTTAAGACAATCAGGGAAATTGGCTATGGACTAGATATTAGATGATGTTAAAGGAGTGCTGTAACAATGGCATGGTGACGATGTTAGAACATGCATAACCTAATTAGTCAGAGGTGGGTGAGATGGCATGATGCCAGGGATTTGGTTTAAAGGAATTAAGAAAAAAATGTTTGGGACTAAGTGATCATGGTAGTTCATTCCACTGTTCCCTCTACCTTTAAAAATATATTCAAAAATGTCTATAATAAAGAGAAAAATATTTGTGGATTCTACTATTGCTACAATATAGATGAGTGAATAGATGTTTAGTAAGTGCTTTGGAAGAGGTGGGCTATGACCAGTCAGTCTGGCTTCAAAGTGTAATTCCAAGTAGGTATTTAGGCCCTGGCTGGTTGGCTCAGTGGTAGAGCATTGGCCTGGCATGCAGGAGTCCTGGGTTCGATTCCTGGCCAGGGCACACAGGAGAAGCGCCCATCTGCTTCTCCACCCCTCCCCCTCTCCTTCCTCTCTGTCTCTCTCTTCTCCTCCCGCAGCCAAGGCTCCATTAGAGCAAAGTTGGCCCGAGGCTCCATTGGAGCAAAGTTGGCCTGGGTGCTGAGGATGGCTCTGTGGCCTCTGCCTCAGGCGCTAGAATGGCTCTGGTTGCAACAGATTGACGCTCCGGATGGGCAGAGCATCACCTCTTGGTGGGCGTGCTGGGTGGATCCCGGTCAGGTGCATTCGGGAGTCTGTCTGACTGCCTTCCTGTTTTCAACTTCAGAAAAATTCAAAAAAAAAAACAACCCCAAAAACCCCCAAAACCAAATAGGTATTTAAAAGTATCAATATAACACGATAAAGTGATACTATTTTCCTATCTGTTCTTCACCAATCCTCCGAGATCTGCATCCCCACCTGGTTACATCCCACTGGGTACATGAGTACAGTTACCTCCATTTCAGAGGTAGGAGCAGAAGTCAGAGGTGATTTGTGTAAGGCCACATAGTCACTAAAGAATACTGAAACCAAGAGTACGATCCAGATTTCTTGATTTCTTGACTTGTAATCAAATGCAAACACCAGATCACACGGCCCACGCATTTCCCATTTAAGAGGATGGATTTAGGGATGGGACTTCTGGATTGGGGTCCCCTGTGGACAGCTTCCCTTGGTCAGCTCACTTCTCTCTAAGGGCTTTCGATATCCAATATGTAAAATGGAAAGAAGGACTTCTCCCCCAACTCCCAGGTGCCAATGAAATGATACAAGAGAGAAGAAATTGGTTAATTGCAAAAACACCACACAAATGCTAGCCTTTTCTGTTTAAGTAGTACCACATCAGTTGGCATGAAGAGGAAAATGTGGTTAAAGGGACTTCAGAAAAGGCAGTTTTGAGGGTATAATGAGGCCTACAAAGTTTCTTACAATGTCATCAGACTTATCCTAATACATTTCAACATCTTGAGATAAAAGTCTCTGGGCATAGGTGGAATACCCTTGGGCCATGCCTGGGAGGTGGCTAACATTCTTGACCTTTCTCTGGGCAGTTGGGTTGTGGATGGTACACTTTTAGCCCTAACTTCTCAGAAGCAGCCTGCATTATCCATTAGGGCCCGTTCATCCAGTTCAAGTTCACAGTGATAAATCTCACAGCCTACAAGGGTCCTCACAAAGGTGGGTGTGGTGTGCTGATAGCATGCATGATTAAGTGCTTTCCTGTGTCAAATATAGCTGTAATATACTACAAACAGGCAGTTGAGTTTTATACAAACTGATCTGGCTGCTATCAGCTGCTCTGACATTTTATACTAATACTTAAAATAAATCTAGAAACAGGAAAGAAAGTACAGAATTATTGTTTTAAGCAGCCTGTGCAAGCTTATCTTCAAAGTGGCAGAGGTTCTATTGTATTTAGAGAAACTGCTAACTCCACTGGCATAAAGGTTAGTAGCAGGAACGCCACCGCCGATAGCCAGTTTCCCACATGAGCTCCGGCTTCACAGCACTGCACTCACCCCTGGTAAAGGACTCTCTTCAATTTTCATTGTCCTTGTGCTCACCTGAAGGCTTTTCAGCACCTGCAGGCACCAAATACCTTCTAGAAGCAATTTACATTTTCTTCTCAAAACAAACCAAATCATTATGATATTGAGGGTCATACCTAAAAGTTTGAAAGCATTTCCTCTTTTAAAATGTTGGTTTTGACCTCCATGCGTGGTGTTTTTGCATGTTTCTGTACAACAGCTGAAAATAAAAGGAAGCTTGTCCTATTATGGATTTTATTTTTTTGAAGAAGAACCTGAGGAAGAAATTTCCCATGAAATAGAAACCTACTTTTTAGACTAGAACATAGAAATCGTCATCCAGTAACTCTGGCAATGCAGAAGAATCACTTGGCGAGTTTTAAAAAACATTGTTGCCAAAGACCCAATACCAGAGCCCAATTTAATAGTTCTGGAAATTTCTACGGACATTGATATATTTTAAAATCTTTCCAGGTGATTCTGATGGGCAGCAGGATGAAGAAACACTATTTCAATGGCTCATTACACAGACATGCACCTGAGGGCCAGAGGGAGGGGCTTCTGGGATCCCTCAGAATATGATGGTAACTCCAGGCTGGTAGCCTGTACTCTGTTCAGCAGTCTTTGTTCAACACTGAAACTTATTGGTACTCTTAAATGAAATTAAGCTAATAATTAATTGAATGCTAAATACTTAAACTTGCAGTCATGGAGCTGGATTTCTTCCTCATAGCATTTTTTTAAAAGATTTTATTTACTCATTTTTAGAGAGAAAGGAGAGAGAGAGGGCGAAAGGGGGTAGGAGCAGGAAGCATCAACTCCCATATATGCCTTGACCAGGCAAGCCCAAGGTTTCGAACTGGCAACCTCAGTGTTCCAGGTTGATGCTTTTATCCACTGCGCCACCACAGGCCAGGCTCTTCCTCGTAGCTTTATTTCATAATTCAAACATTTTCTTTGTTTTCCCTGGAAACGTAATCATAAGATTTTATTGTTTATTTATTTTTATTTATTTATTTTAAATATTTTATTTATTGATTTCAGAGGGAGGAAAGAGAGAGAGAGGAAAGAGAAAGAGAGAGAGAGAGAGAGAGAGAGAGAGAAAGGGGGGGAGTGGAGCCGGAAGCACTAACTTGTAGTAGTTGCTTCTCATATGTGCCTTGACAAGGTAAGCCCAGGGCTTCAAACTAGTGACTTCAGCATTCCAGGTTAATGCTTTAAACACTGCATCACCACAGGTCAGGCTATGGGATTTTATTTTTATTTTGCCATTTCTGAAAACTCTTGTTTAACTCTTGTTTCCTCTTTTCTCTCTCAAAACAGCTGCATAGATTCAAGAATGATTTTAGAAGATTGATATTCATGAAAACTTGTTACTCTTTCTGTGTTAATGTCCTCATTTTTGGTGAACATTTCAAAATCGTTTTCTACCAAGGGTACAATACATGCAATACGTATATGATTGTGGAGATTTTACTTCCAGGATTTTTTAGCATAGCTTTTTTTTAAATATCCTATTTTATATTCATATAAAAAGTAAAAAGGAACTAGAAGTTTCAGCATTTTGTATCCCAATGAAGTCTCTAATATTAGACTTCAAGTGTTATAAAAATTCATGTTTAGCTCATGTGTTCCAAGTTTTGGGTTGGAGAAGATGGCCACTTTATAGATACTTTCATGATATTGATGGAAGCTGCAGGGCCCTGGTCACTGCTAGACTGAAGATGATAATTCCTGATCTTCTGATTCTATTTTCTCACCATGAGGGTAAGTGACTCTTGTGGCCAGGGTGACAGCACAGGACAGAGGCCTAAAAGCTACTAGTCTCATTGGCTTATCCCTGCTGAAAAGTTGCAGGAGAGGTCTATGAGGCTACTTTAGACAATCATGACCCAGTCTTCATTATTCATCCCCTTTGGTCATGTAGCTGTTCTCATTCGCTGACTCTTCCTATATCACTTCCTCTACTATCTCAACCGCACCTTCTGTATGCTCTGGATCCTGACTGTATATGGAATTAGGCTTGGCCAGTTACTATCATCTCCAGTCTAGCTTTCACAGCAGCCTCTTCACTCTCTTTCCTGTTTCACTATTGTCTTCCCATTTCTTAGTCACCTGCAACATCTGGTCATGCTCCTCTCATAATTGAAAAACAGAAAACTTATTGAAAGCCCCACTATCTCCACCACATGTTTTTCAACACCAGCTCTCATCCGTATCCCTGGCCTTTATTTAGGCCCACTCTCTGAAATCCATGGTGTCTCAGACCTGGCTGCACTGAGATCACAGATGTCTGTGTCCTGACCGCAGAGATTTATTCATTAATTTTGGGTGCAATATGACCACGGGGACTTTCGTAAGCTCCCAGGTGATTCTAATTAGCAGCCAAATTGAAAGACGTCTCTGCTCAGTGTTTGTGAGCCGCTTCAGTGCTCTCTCCTCTCCTGGTGCCTTTGCACAGGCATTGGCCTAAAAGTCCTGTACCACCCACTTCTCTTGGCTACCTGTCCACAGCTATGGGAGGCTATGGAAGAGTTCAGTGTTAGCTGATGGGCAGGGTGGCCAACAGGAGATTTAAGAGAAACTCCACACTTAGAGGGTCAGCAAATCATCATTTTGTAAGAATATAAGAGGAAGGATATTCTGTGGAGAAGGGCCCTCCCTCATGGAAAACAGGCTTTGTCTTTTAATTCTGGCTCGCTGTGTAGTTTCGAATCATGTTCTCTAATACAAAGGAAGATTGGAAATGTGCTTGGAGGTCATTCGTGAGCTTCAATGTCTACAAATTCTTTGCATAGCTTGCTTGCTTAAGAGCAACTTTCTCCAAACTCTGTGTGTATCACAGAGAGGTGAGATCCTCAGGCCTCTAAGACTGATTGCCTAATTGAGAGTGAGAGGAGTGGAGGCAGGTGGGGTTGTTAAACATCTTCAGAAACTGTACTAACCGTAGGGATCATTCCCCAAAGAAAGAACACGAATTGGTTTTGATCACCCTGTTCTATCTGTACAACAAATGGAAAGTGATTCAGTTGATTAAAGCAGTTTGATATAATTATTTCCTTCAATCACTATCATGCTCTTCTTTCCCCCACTAGCATTTTTGACATTTTCTTCTGATTCACTCAAGAACTTACAGATTTTACCTTAGAGGACTATAAAAGAAATTTAAACAAAAACCCAAGTTCATGTAAGTAAAGAAGGATTTAGGTCAGTCCCAGTCCCCATCTGGCATAATACACTGATTGCTCTGTGCAAAAAAAAAAAAAAAAGCAACACTCTGAAATCCCTGGTGTTCACAGACGAAATGCAATTTGAATCACTATGAATTTTAGATACAATGGATAATAGTAAAGAACATGGGGGTTGAATTCATTTTAATCCCAGCTCCATTTTTTACTAATGTATGACCTGAGAATATTCCTCATTTCTCTGTATCCAGGTTTCCTCATCCCAGAAATGGATGTGATAACAGTACCTACTGCAAACATTGGCATGAGGTTTAATCCAGTGATTCCTTTTAAAGAGCTTACCTAGCACTTGGTAATAAATGTTAATTTAATAATTATAGTTTTAAAAAAGTGGTGATGATTTTTTTCTGACAGAGTCTTCATCTTGTTATTAATGACACCACTTTTTAAAAAAAATAAATTAGATTAATAGTTTCCATAAGTTAAAGATGGTAAAAGAAAGAAAGCCCCCCTGTCCAGTTTAAGTCCCAGTGTTACAATGGACTATCTGTGCTTGACCAACCTAATCCTCAGAACATGCATTTTAGGCCTACAGGTGACATCACTGGTCCCATTTCCTCATGAAAATATAAATTTTAAACTACATAGATACTCAGTGACTGTTGGTCACAGAGCTGGTTTAGTGGCAGAGCTGTGTTTTTGGTACCACGTTGCACTAGGCTGGGCCTAGGGCACTATGTGTCCAGCCTGCACTGGACATGACTTCTCTGATCACACCAGACCAGAGAATTTATTCCTTCTCACCATTGACCATCTTGAAGTGCCTGAATTAACTGAATGTCAAAAACACATATCACTTCTGAAAGAACAAATTTTGAACAAAAATACAGGAGAAGTTTTCCATAAGAACAACTTTATCACATTTAACAGCTACCCCCTGAAGAACTTGGGTGTAATGAGCAAAGGTTAAGGATAAGCCCTGACAGTTTAAGGACAGGAACCAAAGCATTAGAAATAAAAGTACTGGCTGTTATTTCCAAAGAATGGACCTGCAATTATTTTGTTTGTTTGTTTGTTTTTGATTTAATCAGATATTCAAGGTTCTTACTTGAAAAGAGAGAAATACTGAGGTTTTAATTCTTGTAGCTTTTGGTATGGAGGATAGTGATGTCTCTTGTTACTGAGAGGGTGAAGGGACTTATAATTAAATCAGCACTTGTCTTTAATCACATCATCACACTGACAGCCTCCTAGTATGTGAAATCTTTTGGTCTAGCAACCATGAGCTTGATGTGTAATCTAAACTTCACCTGTGAGGTGACTATAGCTCAGGTGATATCACTGAACAAACCAGACGCCTCCTAAGTCGGAATTTCACCACATGCCTTTGAGGTTATATCACTCTCAGGCTCCACAAGCAGAAGGGAAGGGCATGGGTGATGTAGTGATGACATTGTTCAGAGATAGGCATTGATTAGATGGCCCCTAGCACTGGGGGTCAATCTGTCCGGGTTTAGGGGATTGCTTTGCTCTGACACCACCTGTAGAGCTAGGACAATGCTTAATAAAGCTTAGACTGAATGGAATCTAACAGATAATCTTTGGGAAGATTCTTAACCCAAGTCCCTCAGTACCTGCGAGAAAGTCACTGTAAGATTAGAAAATGTAATTACATCTGATAAAGTAATCACCAAGACATTGTTTGAAGAGAGGGCTTTATCAGCCCCATTGTTTGAAGGTTAATGGAGACCTGAATCTCTGTCCACTGGTCTCTCACCTCGAACAGAATGAAATCTGATTATATTAGAATGTTTAGAAAGTAGCTCAATGGCTCTTAGAGTTTCAATACTTTATGGTTTACTCCATTTGGTATAAACTAGCCATGTAGCCCCACAAATCTGAACCAGTACAGCTGTGAGGTCTGTTTATTGATGCAACATTCAATCGACTACTGCTCTATACTTCTCCTACCTGGCATGTGCTCTGCAGAGCACTGACTTGGTTATACTACAGTCCTGTTTCTCCAACTCTCTCCTCCACTAAAAGGCAAAGACCCTTAAAGAAAGGCATTCACTTATTTTGTATTTTCAGAACCTAGCACAGATTTTGTTTTATGAGTCAATCCCCAGGTGATTGCTAATCTGTTCAGAGAAATCTTGGATTTTCCTACTGGTAAATATTGGAAAAGTGGGTGAGGGTGGAGTGGACCACAGGAATCCATGAGCCTCCCTCCTCCCCTCGAGTTTCAGGCCCTGAAAATGGATTGACTATTTACTAAGCTATGGAGGACAAGGAAAGGGTGGGTGGGACAGGAGCAGAAAAGAAAATTCCCAGAGTGAAAGGACACCATTTATTCCATTTTTGAACGAGTTGGGATAATCTTATCCGAATGCCTCATTTCATAGATGGGGAAACAGAGCATGAATAAATCACATGGAAGAGTTATAACTTATTATTTTCCTATTATATCATAACAAAGTTTCCATGTAATATTCATTTACTCATACTATCTAAGTATTCCCTGAAACTGGTGAAGAGAGATAGTGTTGACTTAGAGAGCACTGTATTTTACAATCTAACAGGAAAAAGGATTATGCTTAATAAATCAAGGCATTGGTTATATATCTAAAAAACTGGGACTCAACGAATCTTAAAAATATATAACATAGCTAGACACATAAAAAGCAGACATTTTAATTTAAGATGATCATAACATCATTTAGAAAATGTCACCTAAGTCTTGTTTATCTAAAATTGAGTTTGATCAAATGGTCCTAGCAGGAGAAATGTGGATTATGGTTTATTTTCCAACAAGACCCCTATCTCTGCCTATTTCCACCTTTTCTACAGAGTTTAGACTTAATGGGTTTCCTGCTGGGCCTCAGTTATCAGTAGGTACCCCAATACCCCAACCCCCATGGAGTAAAGAAAGAAATACAACCTCTGCAAATAAGGAAAGCAGTTCTCAACTAGTTGGTGTAAAAAGGGGGGAGGGGATGTGTTAAGAAGAGGTTCACCTGTTACTAATGGCTCCTGAAAGAAGTATGCCATGTTTGCAAGCTCAAGTGCGATCATTCCCTAAATTTTTGTTAATCAATACAAAATACAAATAAATTACTTTTATACAGCATTTTCACTGAAATTGGGTCTCTGTTTCCTCGACAGTATCATAGGGAAGAAGAAAGGACAGTTAACACTCCCATGCTATAGACAGAGGAAGGGACACAACAGAGAGATTGAGCAGTTAACCTACAGTCACTCAGAGAAGGGGAGTGTCAGGGCTGGGATGGATGCTTTTCTTCCTATTACACTCCACAGGTTTCCTGACCAGACATGGTAATACATTTTCAACTCTGCAACCCATCCCTTTTCAAAGGAATCATCCTAAAACACCCAAGACCCAGCCTCTTCTTTCTGTGACCTCCCATGCCCAGCAGGCATTCTTATCTTGAGGTTTTGTTACCAGGTCAATCTGTACCAAGATCCTCTGACCCAGACTAAGAAGGAAAAGGCAAAGAACACGAACACAGAACACACTGACATTAGACGTTATCACATTCCCCATTAGGAGTTATCACCTTCTTCATCTAGGAGGTACTGAACATGAAGTAGATGACTTCCAGGCAGTTTTCCATCATCTCAATGCTTCTTTATCAACTATTTCCAGTTGGCTGGTTATCCAGTTCTTGTGCCACATGACCAAGATATCTGTGTGCAGGAAGAACACTTGGTAGTCATATTTTTGTTTTAGCCCAGGAATTTAAAAATCTGCTTAGTATTAGATAAGCCCATTCCAGGCTTATTTAAAGCAAACAATCTCTTGCAATTGAAGCTGGTCTTTAAGTTCCCTTTAAAATGAAAATATCAAACTATCCACTGATTTACATGAAACACTTAAGAGCATCTTCCATCTGTGCGAAGCATCCTTGTAGTTCTAAAGGCGACTTCGCAGATTCGCAGTAGGCTCTGCATTGGCAGTTTCAGAGATAGTTTTTCCCATGTCATCTTTCTGGAAATGCATGCTACAGTCTTTACACTTAATAAAAATCAGAGCAAGGTCAAGAGACTTTTAGTGATCTCAAATCAGACCGAAGAGCCTGTAAACCATCTTTACTTACACAGCCAGCAGGCTGGCAGCCCAGGCAGTGAGAGCAGAACCATCCTCAGGGGTACAGTCCTGGAGACCGAAAATGACGGGGGAGATCTGGAAAACTAGGATTTAACCAACTGACCTTTGCATTTGCCACAATAGGATATTGTTAGGCCTAGGCTCCATGAAACAATAGACTTGATAGGACATAATACCCATTCAGAAGGACAGATTTACATCCTACCTCTTCAAGCACACTGAGCTCCCTTTCCGTTTGCTCTTGCTGCACACAATGGATGTGTAACCGATTACTTGTTCTATTATCCTCCTGTTCTCCCTCCCCCATTCCTTTACTTCTGCTCCAGACTTCCAGTAAGTCTAGGGCAGTTTTTATCTCTTAAAATGTTGCGTGATTTGTCATAGGACTCCACTGCTGAAATACACACATTGCTTTTCCCGGCCATTTTTAAAAGAGATGCGTGCATTGCCCGAATGGCTTCTAAGGACAGGTCTGTTTGAATGTATTTGTATCCCAATTTTTCCAAGTCTGAAATCAGCCCCAGATAAATTTCTGGCTGCGTGAGATAAAGAATCTACTGTTTGTTAACAAAAGGCCATTCTCATTTTTATTGGAGAGTACATTACAAATATAATACATCAAAGCCTTCATAATTTTTTCAAAGAGTTAGTTAAGAGGAAAATGAAAAAAATACCTCTCATAAAGAGGCTTGTTGTAGCCTCTTTATGTACCTAAAGATATTACTCATTTGATATTATAAAAATTTTACAAGGTGATCTGTTCTGGAGCTATTTTATAGGGTAATATAGTTTAAAAACATAGAATATAAATAGTTTAGTCCTTGACAGAAACTGAGAAACTAAGTCTGCATTTGAACAAAGAGTACAAGGTAATAGCTAAAAATAAAAACGGTAGTAGTAAGAGGAGAATTATGGATCTCTAAAATTTTATTTTTAACATTTAAAATAATTTATCAAGAAAAATGGCTCCAGTGATAATAGGACAATTCCTGTGGGAGTGACAATTTGTTTTACAGATCTGGGATATTGTAGACTGCACAGAGATACTTTGATTGACTATTACAAGTGACATTTGCTTGTGACCTACTCTTAGTTGTGCCCATAAGGGCAATACCCTGACTTTGAAATAATCACCAAGGACTTCTGGAATGCACAGTGTGGGGCCCTCAAAGGAGGATTACCTAGTCTTCCTGTGAAGTTGTTATAAAGGGGAAAAGGAAAATTAACAGGAGTCAGTCCATTCCAGATAATGCCTTACAAACATTATCTCCATTCCAGCATTAGATATGCATTTCAGGGAAGGGGAAATAGGTTCAGATGCTAATTAAATCACTCAAGGTCACTCAGTGAGTAAATAGAATTAACAAGAGTTTGAGCCCAAGTCTAGGCTCCTAAGGCTGTATTCTTCCCACTCTACCATCATGCTGCCCAAAATATGTTTAGTAGGAGTACACCTTACTGTTTCCTAAGTGAAATGCAAGTCCATCAGACCAGAGAGGAGTCTTTTAAGGTGTCCCGTCCAGTAGATGCCAGCCTGGGTAATAATCAAGGGTGCTTACTGCTCTAAGCACTTTTCATGTTTATTCTCATTTAATCTTCACAACACATAGAAAAGTTAGCATTTTGTGCTATGTTACACGGTTTGTAAATGACAGCCAAGATTTGAATATCTGACCCCTGAATACCATAGGTGCTGAAAAGGACCCTATACAATATATTCTCTGCATTTCTTGGATCTAAGGCAAGTTAGAGGAGAAAGATGTAATCAATAAATAAGAAGACTTAATTAGTTCTTTTGCTCTGGTTTACCAAATAAAGTATTGAAAGGTGGGTTCTCTGAGGTAAGTACCTGAAACTTGTCAGGGAGATAAGCTAACTGTGGCTTTCTTTGTGATTTAAGTTTACCTACCTCCAGCTCTCCTACTAACTATGAAAAATGCAAGGTTAGTCCTCCCCCATCTATTCCATGAAAAAAAAAAAGAATTTTTTGTTACTGTCCTCATGTAGCTCTTACCCTTTAATGCAGATTGTTTTGTTTTACTTTTTAAAGGAAAAGAACCTGAGGGCTATGGCAGAGGCTTGTGAACCTCTTGCCAGTCACCCACAGTTGAATACATTTTGTACGTGACCCAGTATAGAAACACACACACACACACACACATCAAAAGCTTCATGAGAAATAATTTATCTTTATTCACTCCAATTTGTTTCTTTTATTAAAAGAATTCTAATTACAACTCTAAATTGGTTGCAGGACCATAGATGGGAAAACTGTAGTTAGGAATCTTAAATTCAGGTTCTCACTGAGAGTTTTAGAACTGTGCCTTCAAGTATGTGTCTCTGGAACGACCCTCTCCTGGCTATCCAGTTGGTGAAGATGGATTTAACTCCGGACATGTTCTACTATAACTTATGTCTTTGCAATCAGGTTTGATAACTTTGACAGGTTGGCTGAGGATCTTCTCCAGATAAAGAGGTTTGGTTTCTTTGTTTTCTCTTCCCATCAAATACTTAATAAATAATAGCTGTTTTTTAAGCTTGTTAAGTATAGGGTACAAGGATCTTGGTGAAACTCTGGGAAGGTACAAATCCCATGTTCAGGGAAATGGGGAAATCAGGAGAACATGTGAAAACATGTGTCCAGACTTGTTACCAGCTGCACACTCTCCTCTTTTGGCCTGCTGCAAAGAAGGAAAGTGGAAGCGTTCTCTTTGGATGGAAATAGGGAGTGTTTATTACATTAAGTAGTGCTTTTAGGTTGTAAAAGGGCACACGCTGTCTCTCATTTGCCTTGTCACTGAAGAGTACTTGCTTATTAAAAAAAATGTCTTACATTGTAGGAATACACAAAACATTTAATAAATATGAGTTAATTTGTTGACCATGAAGTGATGGGAGTGCAAATAGTACTGAATAATAAACAACATGTAGGACTTAACAGTGTATAAGATTTTTCTGCTCAAACCATAAGGAGAATTTCAGACCTGGAAGTTCCTTAAGATCATCTGGTCCCAAACCCATGTGTTAAGTATGAGAAAGGAGAAGTTCAGGGAGTAAGCTCTCCTGATTCCGCACTGCCTTAAAGTGTCCTGCTTTCACTTTAGAATGTATAGTTATGTTGTTCTAGCTATTTTTGAGAAAGGAAGGAAAGAAGAGGTGTAAAATTTGGGTAGGAGATATACGTATAAGTGCATTGTCATCTTAACAATATACAGAATGTGAAGCTTTCCATCCTCTACCTTCTAGTCACCTTTACCTCTGTGCTCGCACTGGGCAGAGCATCTAGCTCTGGTTCACTGTTCGGTTTTAGAGTGAGATACACAACCTGTGTAGTATATGGCAAAAAACAGTGATTGAAATACTTATTTGGAATAATTAAGCCAGAAAACTCAGAATATATATAATGAATATATATATATTCATTATATATATTCAGAATATATATATATATTCATTCATTCATTTATTCATTCATCACATAGAAATACTTTGTGCCCCAGGAAGTGGAAACAAAAATTTAAAAATGACTTTTCTCAGTGAGAGCACAGTAGGTAAACAAGTGATTGCACCATAGATAATGACGGCTGTAAAGGAGGCACTTACTGATACCAACACAGCGCTCTGAGTTTTCACAGTGGGTAACAAATTCTGTCTGAGTTAAGGAAAGGTTTAAAAGGAGGTGACATTAAACCTGAGTCTTTGACATAACTGTATAGAAAATTCCAAAAAACCAACAAAAAAACCTCTTAGAACTAATAAGTAAATTTAGCAGTGTCATAGGGTATCAGATCAATATGAAAAATGTATTTCAATGTGCTAACTACAACAAAAATAGAACAATGAAATTAAATTATACTCTTTATTGCTTCTTGGCCTTTTGGCTAAGGTCAAGAGTAAATTATACTTTATACTCCATACTGAAAATGAAAGCAGCATTACAGAAACATTAATGAAGACATAACTGAGTAGAGAGATATGTTATATTTTTGGATTGGAAGATTAAATTTTATTAATATATTAATTATCCCCAAATTGATTATTTATAGATTCAATGCAATACCAATCAAAATCTACCAGTTTTTGCCCTGGCCGGTTGGCTCAGCGGTAGAGCGTCGGCCTGGAGTGCGAGGGACCCGGGTTCGATTCCCGGCCAGGGCATATAGGAGAGGCGCCCATTTGCTTCTCCACCCCCCCCCCCCTCCTTCCTCTCTGTATCTCTCTTCCCCTCCCGCAGCCAAGGCTCCATTGGAGCAAAGATGGCCCGGGCGCTGGGATGGCTCCTTGGCCTCTGCCCCAGGCGCTAGAGTGGCTCTGATCGCGGCAGAGCGACCACCCTGGAGGGGCAGAGCATCGCCCCCTGGTGGGCAGAGCATCGCCCCTGGTGGGCGTGCCGGGTGGATCCCGGTCGGGCGCATGCGGGAGTCTGTCTGACTGTCTCTCCCCGTTTCCAGCTTCAGAAAAATACAAAAAAAAAAAAATCTACCAGTTTTTTTATTTTTATTTTTAGAAATAGATAAGAGGACTCTAAAATGTTTATGAAAATGCAAAGAATGTAGAATAGGCAGAAACAATCTTGGAAAATGAGAAAATATGTACTATAAAGTTACAGTAATTAAGACAGTATGGGATTGGTGTAAGTAGAGACAAATAGATCAATGGAAAAGAGTAAAACTTATAAAAATGTTCACCTATCAAATGACACTGCTAAGAAAATGAAAAGGGAAACCACAGTTTGAGAAAAATGTTTGCAGAGCATATAGTTTCAGGAAAAATGTTTGCAGTACTTGATCTAGAATATATAAAGTATCTTACAAATCAACAATATGAAGAACAACATAACTGAAAAAATGGGCAAAAGACTCATCACAAAAGAAGACATACAGATAGCCAGTAAGCTCAGGCAAAAGTGCTAAACATCACTAGTCACAGAGAAATGAAAATTAAAATCACAATGAGGTATACTTCATGTTCATTAAGATATCAAAATATCAAATATTGGCAAGGATGAAGAGCAATTGAATCATATGTGGGAGTATAAAATGACACAGCTACTGGACCTGGCCACTGGCTTGATGGATAGAGCATTGGCCTGGCATCTGAATGTCTCGAGTTTGATTCTTAATCAAAGCACACAGAAATGACCATATGCTTCTCTTCCTCTCCCTCTTCCCTTTCTCTCCCTCTTCCCCTCCTGCAGCCAGTAGCTTCATTGGTTCAAGTGTGATGCCAGGTGCTGAGGATGGTTTGGTTGGTCCAAGCTTGTTAGCCTCAGGTGCTATAAATGGCTCAGTACTTAATCATCAGCCCCCGATAAGGTAGCTGGGCAAATCCAGGTTGGGGTATATGGGGAAGGCTGTCTCACTATCTCCTCTCTTCTCACTTAAAAAAAAAAAAAAAAGAAAAAAGAAAAAAAAGGATACATTTACTATGGAAAATTGCTTGGCAGTTCTTTATAAAGTTAAATACACACATAGTTGATAAGCTAGAAATTCCTAAGAACTAAAAGGAAAACCTATATTCACAAAAAAAAAGACATGCAAAGAGCATTCATAGCAGCTTCATTCATAATAGCCCCAAACTAGAAATAACCCAAATGGCTATCAATAAGCTAGGGATTACACGTATAGCAATTTAATTACACACTGGACTACTAGACAACAATGAAAAGTGATGAGAATAGTAGTGCTTGGGAGGAAGTCTTGATGAATGCGGCAAGAAGAAACTTTCTGCATTGATGTGAAATGTTCTGTATTTTGATTTGGGTGTTGATTATACTGTGTGTACATTTGTAAAACTCATTAAATTATACAGTTAAGCTTTCTTCATTTTATTGTATGTAAAATTTACTTCTATAAAAGTAAATTGGGTTTTTGACAATGAGTAAAGGTTTTCAGACTCAGAAGAGGGGAAGAAAATTTGAGGCAGAAGGAACTATTTAACAAAGATGATAAATGTGATTGATACTTTTTGGTCATGATGAGAATTTTTATGTTGTTCTATCATGTGACTATTAGAATTGAAAAAAAAAGAAAAGGAAAGCCTGACCTGGTGGTGGCACAGTGGATAGAGTGTTGGCCTGGGATGATGAGGACCCAGGTTCAAAACCCCAAGGTCACTGGCTTGAACGCGGGCTCATCGGCTTGAGTGAGGGGTCGCTGGCTTGAATGTGGGCTGATAGACATGACCCCATGGTCGCTGGCTTGAGCCCAAAAGTCTCTGGCTTGAAGCCCAAGGTCACTGGCTTGAGCAAGGGGTCACTGGCTCAGTTGGAGCCCCCTGGTCAGGGCAATATGAGAAGCAATCAATGAATAGCTGAGGTGCTACAACTATGAGTTGATGCTTCTTATCTCTCTCCCTTTTTGTTTGTCCCAGTTGTCTGTCTCTCTCTCACTAAAAAAAAAAAAAAAAAAAAAGGAATAAAGGGAAAAAGAGGGAAAGTAGTAGACTCAGACTAGATCATAAAGGACTACTTATACCAGGTTAAAACTTTATATACTTATCTACTTGTAAGCAGAAAAGTAATATGATAATAAAATCCGGAAAGTATGTTGGGTGGGGTGAATGGTTTGAATCAGAGGTTAGCAAGCTTTTTCTGTAAAAGACCAGACATCAAATATTTTAGTTTTGGGGTCCTGTAGTCTGTTTTGCGCCTACTCAACTCTGCCCCCGTAGCGTGAAAGCAGACAAGCAATGCATAAAGAAACAGTACTGAGTTCCACTAAAAGTTAATGGACACTGACATTTTCATTTTATATAATTTTCTTGTCATGAAATATTACTCCTGTTTTGATTTGTTTTCAGTCATTAAAGAAATATAAAAACCTTTCTTAGCTTGTGGATCATAGTTATCATCATCATCAACGTAGACAGTATTTTTTGAGAATGCATCATGTGCCAGAAGCTAGCCTCCTGATGACCCTGGACACCGACTACAGTCTCATTTCAGAAACAGGGCACAGATGTTCAGAGCAGTGAAGGAATCGCCCCCGGAGCACAGCGCTGGGGGCAGAGCTGTACACGGACCCAGACATCAGCTCTTGTCCAGCGGGCCAGCAGGCCTCCCGTGACACTGATCAAAGGCGCAACTGACCAAGGATATGTTTAATGTCATGGATCTTCATGTGCCTCATTGCATTAACTTTGAAAAATAAAAAACTAAAATGGGGCCCTGGCCGGTTGGCTCAGCGGTAGAGCGTCGGCCTGGTGTGCGGGGGACCCGGGTTCGGGCGCTTCTCCTATGTGCCCTGGCCGGGAATCGAACCCGGGTCCCCCGCACGCCAGGCCGACGCTCTACCGCTGAGCCAACCGGCCAGGGCCCACAATTGTTTTATTAGTTCTCTCAATACTGATAAAGACTTTTGCTTTGAAGTGGACATTTCCTAAGCGTGTCCCAAAGTCCTGCTTTCCTATATTCTTCTGTAGAGTTCCTGCCTGTTTCTCCTTCCCTCCCCAGCTTCCGTATACCTGGGTGGTGCTTAGATTTCACGGGAACTGACTGGTCAGAGGGATGGAGTTCCATCTGCATTCAAAATCTGGGAGACTTTCCTTGTTCTTTAACACAGATATGACACTGAGCAGTTGCCAAGATTAAATTCGGTTGAAATTTAAGATGAGACTGAATGGTTGCTCTCTCCCCTCCTCACTTCCTCTCAAATCTGGTCAGAGGCCCACGGGTGGTGGGATATGGAGAGAGTGAGAACGTGGGTGTGTACTTTTATATTGTGGATGAGAGTTTGAATTTAGGGTTGAGAGAGAGGAAAAAGGAACTATCTTGCCTTCCACTCCAGGGAATCAGTGGCTGGAAGAGGCTTTAAAAACCACCAGGATAGACACTCCCACTGGGCAGAGAGACCTAGACCAGGAGGAGCTGAATGGCATGCAGAGGTGTGCCAGGCAACCAATCATGCATTTCCTACAGGCAGAGCCTGAGCAAGCCTCGCTTCCACATACCCATGACTAGAATGTTGAGTGCATTTGCCTAGATTGACTGTCATTAAAAAAAAAAAAAAAAGGCCATCACCAGGATGGTGACATACATTGTTCGTGACTTCACTCTTACTCACACAAGGAACAGCTAACAACTATTCATGGACAAGAGAGCACTGAGAGAATCCTAGACCATGAGTCTAAGGCTGAAACACCCCCTGCATCACGGAGACCAAGACAGACTACATTAGAAGGCTCTCAGAATTCTTTACTTGTCTCCTGGGTGCCGCATGCCTCGTCTGGCTCACATCAGGCCCTGGACTGGGCTATAACTCTCACCATAAATGAAAGCAAAAGGACTGAGAACTGGAGATTGAAAGGACCCCTGGAAATCATACTTTGCACTGCTTTAATTTCACAGCAGGGGAAAGGGAGGTCACAAAAGTTTAGAGAAGGGCATTATAATTTATTAAAATGGAGTTGTTCTGGTAACAGTGATAGGAAGATTGTAGTGATATTCTATATAAACATGAATCAGCAAATGGACCCACGGCTCTGCATATTCAGTGTCTGACCTCCTCCGCCCTTCCTTCCTACTGGGGTCTTGCGGGTCCTGGGTCAGTACAATCTCTTTGTTTTTAATCGCAGTCTTCCCTGTGCAATAATTCACTAGGGCAAAAGTCTGTCTGTCTAGCAGAGTTAGATTCACTGCATAGGCATGGTTCACATTTTCCTGTCTTACCAATCAGGACCCAGGGACTAAATGAAGTAGACAGTGGAAACAATGTTTCATAGGACTATGATTTTTAAAAAAATTAATTTTAATGTGAATAATTTGCCTTGTCTTCAATATTTGACCCTTCTATGCTAGCTAGTTGGTTCCTGGACTTATTTGTACACACATCACAAGCCTTGGGAGATTTTGACTATTATGGCCACCTATCTCTTCATTCTCACATGATCATGTCAAGTTTTTCTTCCCTTTGACTTAATTTGGGGAAGGCTGGGAGAGACAGGGAAACAGAGGGAGAGAGAATAAATGTGTGATAGGGACCAAAGTATCTTGGCATGTCTCTTTAAAATTGAGTTGAACACTAATGTTAACTTCTGACGTGGAAGTATTTATATTAATTTAGGATATTAGATTAATGGCTAATAATAACTTTGTTTGTTTCTGAAAGCTAGAGACAAGCCAACAAGATAGTTGGCATTTTTGTATTATAAATCTCTTTGAGGCAGTTAGTTTTCCAGATTAGTGAGATAAACCAAACAGGTCAGCTGATCCCCTTTTATTTTTTTCTGTTTTAAAAAGTAAAAGCTGGAGAAAGGAGCTGGCTAGCTCTCAAGCTGTTTAGATTGTGTGTAGTTTTCTGGAAAACATCTTTATTGTTCAGGGTGAGAAGTTGAAGGTTTATTTTTAAGCCTCTCTGTTTTTAGCTGCAGATCAACATTGCTGGCTCATGGTGGAAGCCCCTTTGTATGAAACATCCCTTATTACATTTGTCCCTTGAGCATAGCATGTGCCAAATTATCGTTCCTAATAGGCTGGTTGATTTGCTTGAGAGAGGAAACACCTTGATATCTCCTTGAGATGTGTTATGTCAGAGAAAGTGTGTCACAGATTCTCAACAGCTCATACAAGAGCATGGCAAAGGGAGCGATGCCAGGTGCCAGGTCCTCCAGCTCACCTGTTTGGGGACTGATGCCCATCACATTACCCAAGTGTGTACACTTGGCTACCATTTTCTCAAAGACACTTACGCAGTGGTATTTTGTAACGACGTCAATTCTTTTCCTGTCTGACCTAGAAGATTACAGTGACTCAATGCTGGCTGGTCAACCTTAAAGATTAAAACGAAGACAACGGCTTAATGGTTTTAACAGCTAGTGTAAAGGATTTCCCAAGTATGAGAATCATGATATAAAACAGCATTGGGAATTTTATTCAATCTTAAAGAGAAAGTGACACAGATAAAGGAACTTTACGATCATATTTCTTAAAAAATAAGCTATACATTTAAAAAGACTTAACTAGGAATAAGGATGAGAATCTAATGGAGAATCAACATATGTTAAACTTGTAAAATGTCCTACTACGTGAATGAATATCTATTCTATACTGGAAATAATGCAAGAATCATATTATTCTATAATTATGATTATTATTTTTTAGTTGAATTTCTTTGTGTAAAACTTATATTTGCTTTAGTTCAGTGTTTTTTAGATAACTCCTATGCATTAAAATGTCCTAGGGAGCTTGTTTATTTTTTTTTATTTTTTTATATAATTTTATTTTTTTAATGGGGTGACATCAATAAATCAGGATACATATATTCAAAGATAACAAGTCCAGGTTATCTTGTCGTTCAATTATGTTGCATACCCACCACCCAAAGTCAGATTGTCCTCTGTCACCTTCTATCTTGTTTTCTTTGTGCCCCTCCCCACCCCCTATCCCTCTCCCATTCCCCCCTCCCCCCCGTAACCACCACACTCTTATAAATGTCTCTTAGTTTCACTATTATGTCCCACCTACGTATGGAATAATACAGTTCCTGTTTTTTTCTGATTTACTTATTTCGCTTCGTATCATGTTATCAAGATCCCACCATTTTGCTGTAAATGTTCCGATGTCATCATTTCTTATGGCTGAGTAGTATTCCATAGTGTATATGTGCCACATCTTCTTTATCCAGTCGTCTATTGATGGGCTTTTTGGTTGTTTCCATGTCCTGGCCACTGTGAACAATGCTGCAATAAACATGGGGCTGCATGTGTCTTTACGTATCAATGTTTCTGAGTTTTTGGGATATATACCCAGTAGAGGGATTGCTGGGTCATAAGGTAGTTCTATTTTCAGTTTTTTGAGGAACCACCATACTTTCTTCCATAATGGTTGTACTACTTTACATTCCCACCAACAGTGTATGAGGGTTCCTTTTTCTCTACAGCCTCTCCAACATTTGCTGTTACCTGACTTGCTAATAACAGCTAATCGAACAGGTGTGAGGTGGTATCTCATTGCCGTTTTGATTTGCATTTCTCTAATAGCTAAAGAAGATGAGCATCTTTTCATATATCTGTTGGCCATTTGTATTTCTTCCTGGGAGAAGTGTCTATTCATATCCTCTTCCCATTTTTTTATTGGATTGTTTGTTTGTTTGTTGTTGAGTTTTATGAGTTCTTTGTATATTTTGGATATTAGGCCCTTATCTGAGCTGTTGTTTGAAAAAATCATTTCCCATTTAGTTGGCTTTCTGTTTATTTTGTTATCAGTTTCTCTTGCTGAGCAAAAACTTCTTAGTCTGATGTAGTCCCATTCATTAATTTTTGCCTTCACTTCTCTTGCCATTGGAGTCAAATTCATAAAATGCTCTTTAAAACCCAGGTCCCTGAGTTGAGTACCTATGTCTTCTTCTATGTACTTAATTGTTTCAGGTCTTATGTTTAGATCTTTGATCCATTTTGAGTTAATTTTTGTACAGGGGGAGAGACTGTAGTCCAGTTTCATTCTTTTGCATGTGGCTTTCCAGTTTTCCCAGCACCATTTATTGAAGAGGCTTTCTTTTCTCCATTGTGTGTTGTTGGCCTCTTTATCAAAAATTATTTGACTATATATATGTGGTTTTATTTCTGGACTTTCTATTCTGTTCCATTGGTCTGAGTGTCTATTTTTCTGCCAATACCATGCTGTTTTGATTGTCGTGGCCCTATAATAGAGTTTGAAGTCAGGTATTGAAATGCCCCCAGCTTCATTCTTTTTCTTTAGCATTGCTTTGGCTATTCGGGGTTTTTTATAGTTCCATATAAATCTGATGATTTTTTGCTCTATTTCTTTAAAAAATGTCATTGGAAGTTTGATGGGAATTGCATTAAATTTGTATATTGCTTTGGGTAATATAGCCATCTTGATTATATTTATTCTTCCTAGCCAAGAACAAGGTATATTCTTCCATCTCATTATATCTTTTTCGATTTCCCTTAACAATGGTTTATAGTTTTCATTATATAAGTCCTTTACATTCTTTGTTATGTTTATTCCTAAGTATTTTATTTTTTTTGTTGCAATCGTGAAGGGGATTATTCTTTTGAGTTCCTTCTCAGTTGTTTCATTGTTGGCATATAGAAAGGCTATTGACTTCTGTATGTTAATTTTGTATCCTGCGACCTTACTGTATTGGCTTATTGTTTCTAGTAGTCTTTTTGTGGATTCTTTGGGGTTTTCGATGTATAGTATCATATCATCTGCAAAAAGTGATACCTTTACTTCTTCTTTTCCGATATGGATGCCTTTTATTTCTTTGTCTTGTCTGATTGCTCTGGCTAGAACCTCTAGTACCACATTAAATAAGAGTGGAGAGAGTGGACAACCCTGTCTTGTTCCTGATTTAAGGGGGAAAGCCTTCAGTTTAGTGCCATTTAATATGATGTTAGCTGATGGTTTATCATATATGGCCTTTATCATGTTGAGATATTTTCCTTCTATACCCATTTTGTTGAGAGTCTTAAACATAAAATTGTGTTGTATTTTATCGAAAGCCTTTTCTGCGTCTATTGATAAGATCATGTGGTTTTTGTTCTTTGTTTTGTTGATATGGTGTATTACATTAACCGTTTTACGTATGTTGAACCATCCTTGAGATTCTGGGATGAATCCCACTTGATCATGATGTATTATTTTTTTAATATGTTGTTGTATTCGATTTGCTAGTATTTTGTTTAGTATTTTAGCATCTGTATTCATTAGAGATATTGGTCTGTAGTTTTCTTTTTTTGTGCCATCCTTGCCTGGTTTTGGTATGAGGGTTATGTTGGCTTCGTAAAATGTGTTTGGAAGTATTGCTTCTTCTTCAATTTTTTGGAAGACTTTGAGTAGAATAGGAACCAAGTCTTCTTTGAATGTTTGATAAAATTCGCTGGTATAGCCGTCAGGGCCTGGACTTTTATTTTTGGGGAGGTTTTTAATGTTTTTTTCTATTTCTTCTCTACTGATAGGTCTGTTTAGGCTTTCTGCTTCTTCTTGACTCAGTCTAGGAAGGTTGTATTTTTCTAGGAATTTATCCATTTCTTCTAGGTTGTTGAATTTAGTAGCATAAAGTTTTTCATAGTATTCTACAATAATTCTTTGTATATCTACGGTGTCCGTGGTGATTTCTCCTCTTTCATTTTGGATTTTGTTTATATGAGTTCTTTCTCTTTTTTCCTTGGTAAGTCTTGCCAAGGGTTTGTCAATTTTGTTGATCTTTTCAAAGAACCAGCTCCTTGTTCTATTAATTTTTTCTATAGTTTTTCTGTTCTCTAATTCATTTATTTCTGCTCTGATTTTTATTATCTCCTTTCTTCGGCTGGTTTTGGGTTGTCTTTGTTCTTCTTTTTCTAGTTCCTTAAGGTGGGAAGTTAAGTGGTTCACTTGGGCTCTCTCTTGTTTGTTCATATATGCCTGAAGTGATATGAACTTCCCTCTTATCACTGCTTTTGCTGCATCCCATAGATTCTGATATGTTGTATTGTCATTTTCATTAGTCTGTATATATCTTTTGATCTCTGCACTTATTTCTTCTTTGACCCATTCATTTTTTAAAAGTATGTTGTTTAGTTTCCACATTTTTGTGGGATTTTTTTCTTCTTTTTTGCAGTTGAATTCTAGTTTCAAGGCTTTATGATCAGAAAATATGCTTGGTACAACTTCAATTTTTCTGAACTTGCTGATGTTGTTTTTGTGGCCCAACATATGGTCAATTCTTGAGAATGATCCATGTACACTGGAGAAAAATGTATACTCAGTCACTTTGGGATGAAATGTCCTGTAGATGTCTATCATATCCAGGTGCTCTAGTGTTTTGTTTAAGGCCACTATGTCTTTGTTGATTCTCTGTTTGGATGACCGATCTAGAGCCGTCAGCGGTGTATTGAGGTCTCCAAGTATGATTGTATTTTTGTCAGTTTTTGTTTTAAGATCAATAAGTAGCTGTCTTATATATTTTGGTGCTCCTTGGTTTGGTGCATATATATTAAGAATTGTTATGTCTTCTTGATTCAGTGTCCCCTTAGCCATTATGAAATGGCCATTTTTGTCTCTGAGTACTTTTCCTGTCTTGTAGTCAGCATTATCCAATATGAGTATTGCTACACCTGCTTTTTTTTGGATGTTATTTGCTTGGAGTATTGTTTTCCAGCCTTTCACTTTGAATTTGTTTTTATCCTTGTTACTTAGATGAGTTTCCTGTAGGCAGCATACAGTTGGATTTTCTTTTTTAATCCATTCTGCTACTCTGTGCCTTTTTATTGGTGAGTTTAATCCGTTTACATTTAGTGTAATTATTGATACTTGTGAGTTCCCTATTGCCATTTTATATCTTGCTTTCTGTTAGTTTTGTGTCTTGTTTGATCCTTCTCTTTTGTTTTTCTATCTTTTGTTTTTATTTGGTTGTATTCCATACATCTTTCCACTGTTGCTATCTTTTTTATCTCATGTGCTTCTGTGGTGGTTTTTTCAATGGTGGTTACCTTTGAGTAATGAAAAGGGTCCCTACCCTGTTCATTGTAGCGAACTATTTTGTGAGTACTTTTGCACTCCATCGTCCTTTGCTACTGTTAATCTCCATCTTCTCCCCCTCTTTCTTTTTGTTGTTGTCACAGTTTAAATTTGGTTTTATTGTGTTCTTCTTGGAGCTTTTACTTGTGGCTCTGTTTTTTTTTGTTCTTTGTATCTGATTGGAGAACCCCCTTTAGTAATTCCTGGAGTGGGGGTTTTCTGATGATAAATTCCCTCATCTTTTCTGTATCTGTGAATGTTTTTATTTCTCCTTCATATTTGAAGGATAGCTTTGATGGGTATAGTATTCGTGGCTGAAAGTTCCTCTCTTTCAGGAATTTAAATATTGGGGTCCACTCTCTTCTAGCTTGTAGAGTTTCTGCTGAGAAATCTGATGATAATCTAATGGGCCTTCCTTTATATGTTGTATTCTTCTTTTCCCTGGCTGCCTTGAGAATTTTTTCTTTGCTGTTGGTTTGTGTCAATTTCATTATGATATGCCTTGGAGTAGGTTTGTTGGGGTTAAGAAAACTTGGAGTTCTGTTTGCTTCTTGAACTTGAGGCTTTAGTTCTTTCCACAGGCTTGGGAAGTTCTCATCTATTATTTGTTTGAGTATGTTCTCCATTCCATTTTCTCTCTCTTCTCCCTCTGATATACCTATTATTCTTATGTTATTCTTTTTGATGGAGTCAGATAATTCTTGTAGGGCTATCTCATTTTTTTAAATTTTTGAGTCTCTTTCTTCTTCTCTCTGTTGTGCCTCAAGTTGCTTGTCTTCTATTTCACTAATCCTCTCTTCTATCTGACCTGTTCTATTAGCTAAGCTTGTTACTTCGTTTTTCAGCTCATGAATTGAGTTTTTCATCTCTGTTTGATTTGTTTTTATAGTTTCAATTTCCTTGGACATATATTCTTTGTGTTCATTGAGTTGTTTTCTGAGCTCCCTAAATTGCCTTTCTGTGTTTTCTTGTATATCTCGGAGGATTTTTAGGATTTCTATCTTGAATTCTCTGTCATTTAGCTCCAAGGTTTCCAATATATTAAATTTTTTCTCCATAGATTTTTCCTCATCTAGCTGTGTTACCTCTCTTTCTTTTGTATCCATGATATTCGATTTTCTCTTCCTTAATGGCATCTGAGGGTGGTTTTGTTGATAGTATTAATGAGATTTAATAAAGAATAAAAAGTTTAAAAAAATAATAAAAAAAAAATCGAAAAGAATTGTTTTTTTAAAAAAAAATTAATAATGAAATAAAGAAAAATAAAATAAAATAAAAATTTAAAAAAAAAAAAAAAAAAAGGAAATTATTCCCCCCCTCCTTTTTTCCTCTCCTCTCCTCTCCCCTCTTTCTTGATAAAATCTTGTGGTGGACTGTGAATTATAACAAACAATGCCTGTGATGGAGGGCCTGAATTGGGGAAAAGTAATAAAGGGGCAAAAAAAAAAAAAAAAAAAAAGAAAGAAAAAAGAAAAAAAAGAGCGTATGGACCCACAAAAAGCAAATAAGGAAAAAATTTGGGTCAAGAATAAAATGATTTGCTTTTAGGTGTTGGTTGTCTAAGAGTTATGATGAGAGGATTAAGAGGAAAACGGAAAAATGGGGGGACAAATTAAAAAATTACTATTGTATTTAGTGGAACAAGAACTAGATAATATGGAGAGCCAGGGATGGGAGCACTGCTAGTGAGTTAAAAAGGTGAAGTAAAAACCCCCCAAAATGCCACAAACATAAGTTTGAGTCCCAGATAAGATAATTTGTTTGTTATTGAGGTTTGAATGAGAGGAGATGTAAAGGAGAAAGGAAGAAACTAATATAGAGGAAGAAAAGAAAGAGAGAGAGAGAAAAAAAAAGAGGGAACCACTAAAAGAAGAAAAAAGAAAGGAGAGAGAGAGAGAGAGAGTTAAGGGTTTTGGAGTGCAACTCTCATAGAGAGAAAGGAAGAGAAGAGAAAAGATTATGGGAGATGTAACACTTATGGGTAGTGTAGTTCAAGGAGAGGAGAGAGTAAGACCAGTAGAGAGTTAATCGGCCAAATTGGAGGAGGAAAAAAAAAGTATCAAGAATGAAGATAAGAGAAACAAACGAACAAATATAATAAAATGGGATAGGTTATAAAGTCTGCAGATTATTCTTGATTTTGAGAGGTTATCTTCTTGCTTTTTCTTTTCTCTCCCTCTTCCTGGTCGGTGACTCTGTACCCCGGGTTTTGCCCCTTTGCCACGCTCAGGTGGAGGTTTGCAGTTGATAAGTCTCTATGGCAATGTCATGTATTGTGCTTTAGTCTCGTTGGCAGTCGAGGCTATTAGCATTTATAGGCTCCGACAGTGAGAGAGTCCGTGTTCCTGGAGCCTTTCTCCTAGTCTTTCCTTCCTCAATTAGTAGCCTGATAATCCAGCTATGGATTGCTGCTGCCTCTGCCTGGATAGTAAGAGGCTCAAAGAGCTGGCAACTCCCCACTCTATTTCCACTCAGCACAGGGCTCTGGGTAAGGCTCAGTCAGTCAGAGCTGCTAGCATAATCAGGCGGGCTTTCCGGCCATTCAAAGACCTCTGGCTCTGCCACTCTGTCCGGTAACACAAGCGGGCGCCCACTTCTGGGGCGCTTGGAGGAAACTCTCACTCACTGGCTGCGCGTGCAGACCAGGATATCCGGCCAGCAGTCTCACGCTCTGAGTGAAACCCCCAACCGCAGGGAAAAGTTGCAGCGTTGGAATTGAGTCTCGCTCCGTCCCCGTGCGCGGCTTTTGCAAGGCGCTGGGGCGGCCCGAGATTCTGCTTTGGCCCACACAAAGGCCCCTGACTCTGCCCCTCTGTGCGATAACACGGGCGCGCACTGCCGAGGCACTCGGAGGAATCGCTCACTCCTTATCTGCGCGCGCAGACCAGGATATGAGGCCGGCCGCGTTTCCCTCTGAGTGAAACACCCTCCAGTACGGAAAATCTCCACCGTTGGAATTAATTCTCACTCCCTCCCGTGCATGGCTTTCCCAGGGCGCTGGGGCTGCCCAGAGACTCTGCCCTCGGCCCACAGAAAGGCCTCTGACCCTGCCTCTCCGTGGGGCAACACGGGCACCCACTTCCGGGGCTTAGGAAGAAATCTCTCGCCCACTAACTGCGCACCAACCAGGAGACCGGGTAAAATGGCCACGCCGCTTGTCTTTCTTTGTTTGGGTTTGGCGCGAGTGTTAGCTTGTATTGCCCGGGTTGCCACAGGATCAGATTTTCCTCGGCTTGGATCTCCGTGCCACAGCCTGGTTCGGCCGTTTGTGTCGCGGCCTGGATGTATTCACCCCCTTTGCCCGCCTCAGTTTCTATATTCACAGTTACCAGAGAAAGCCGCCCTGTTTAGGTTAGTGAGGAAGGCGGAGCATTTCTTACTCCCTATTTCCTTCGGGGTTTGGTTATATATTTAGCCAATTTTTCACTCAATCATACCTTTGGGTGTATTGCGAAGCATCTGGAAGCTCCAAGTATAGGTTTTTCTGTTTCTGGTTGAAGATCTTGTTGAGTTTTGGGGGAGATTTATCGGTATCACTTCCTACCCCGCCATTACTCTGACGTCATCTCCCGGGAGCTTGTTTATAATATAGACTCTTGGGTTGTATTCTCGGACCTCAGTTAGTATGAAGTTGGTCCTAAGACCATGAATTTTAAACAAGTACTCTTTGTAATTCTAATACAGGTGATTATGGAGATAGAGATTCCTTAGCCAACACTTAACCTCCTTCTGGGTGCTGATAGAAAATGGAATAAAAACAAGAATGTAAATGTCAATTAAACTTTATAAACATATCTACCCAGAAAAAGAAACTCCTGAACAATTTTTACCCCAATTTCTAGTATCTTAGAGAGGCATACAATTTCAAAAGGAGAGAAAAGTCCTGGAATATGACTTCTTTATAGTGCTTGGTATATTGTCTAAAAATATTTGGAAATACATCCAGGAGAAAAAAAATCCTGCCTGAAATTTGTTGGGAACAAGTCTATGATGTGTCCCCTGGGATTTTGCATCCCAGGTGAATGCATCTGGTCTGAAGTGCTTCACTGGTTAGCACTTAGTTATCCCACCTGAAAATGATGGGGTGGGAGCACATGGTGGTGGGGCTATGGTGCTGGTGCTACTGGGGAAAGACCTTGGCAAATTGGCAGCCTGGCTCTGAGCTACCTCACTGAGCTGTATGTGGGTGCTGCTGGGCAGAGGAAAGGAGGAGGGTGAATGTTAGCCCCTGTCTTTTCTCACAAAATGTGAGTCCCCTCAAATTTAGAAAAGTCTTATCTTCTCTCTTTGAAGGGAATTAAGACAAATTATTTTTATTTTTAAAATACTCAATGTAAACCATATGGAAGAATAGAGAAACAAGAAAAATTTCAACTACTCAGAAGCTCCTTTTACATTGGGCTTAATTTTTCTCCCTGCTATTTTGGAAAGCAGTAATTATTTGAATCTTTTTAAGAATAGGAATGCTATGTAAGATAACCTATTCCATCTTCAGTACCTTCTGAGTCATAAATCAAATACCTACTAAACCTGGTTATCCCACAGGAACCATAAATGTAACATGCACAAAAGTAGGTGTACTTATCAAAATCTCCATGACATTTTTGCAGAAATAGAAAAAATTTTTCTAAGATTTATTTGAAATTTAAGGGGACCATGAACATCAAAAAAAAATTATAAAAAAACAACAAAACAAAGTTGGAGAATTCAAGCTTCTTACTTTCAAAACTTATTACAAAGTCACAGTAATGAAATTAGTGTGCCTCTGACATAAAGACAAAAAGACCTATGGGACAGAATAGAGAACCCAAAAATAAACCCCTGCATATATGGTCAAATGATCTTCAACAAGAATGCTAAGAAAACTCAATAGGTAAAAGATAGTCTCATCAACAAATGGCGGTGGGAAAACTGGATATCCACATGCAAAAGAATACAGTTGGGCCCTTTTTATGAATCACATAACAAATTAACTCAAAATAGGTTAAACACCTAAAAGTAAGACCCAAAATTATAAAACTCTTTGAAAAAAACATAGAGAAAATCTTCATGGCATTTCATTTGAAAATCATTTTTTGGATATGATGGCAAAAGTATAGGAAACAAAAGCAAAAATAGACAAATGTAACTGCATTAAACTTAAAAACTTTTGTGCATCAAAGGACACTATCCACAGAGTGAAAAGGCTGCTTATGGAATGGGAGAAAATATATATGTTTTATATTATTTTTTCATGAGATCACCAGCCAGGTTCAACCACAAAAGAAGACCCGGGAGATGTGTAGAAAAATAAAGTTTATTATACTCACAGGTTTTAGAGATGGTGATACTCCATGCTACACAAAATAAGATGAAGAGTGGATGGGGATTGCCAAGGGAGCCTGTATTGAAGGTCAAGGTGAAGTACACAAGCAAAAGGAATGAGAGGATCTAATAGGTGTATTTGAAGGCCATTAGGTCACAGTCAGGAGAGAGCAAGAAAGAGAACTAATGTCAGGGACCAGCCTTTTCACACTGGTGTACGTGGTTGCCTGGGCAGAGTGTTTATAGCTGCTTGAGGAATAGTTCAGGCAGCCAGGAAGTATAAAACTTAAAAACCTGTAATACAATTTATAATTCTATATAATTCTATATTTAATAAGGGGTTAATATCCAGAATATATAACAAACTTCTACAGCTTAACAACAAAGATTTTAAGTCACCTGATTAAAACATGAACAATAGACTTAAACTGACGTTTCTTCAAGGAAGATTTACAAATGGCCAATAAACATATAAAAAATTCTCAACATCACTGATCATCAAAGAAAAGCAAATAAAAACCACAATGAGATATCTCCTCACACCTATTAGGATGGCTACTATCAAAAACCCAGAAAAATAACAAGTGCTAGTGAGGAGATGGAGAAATTAGAACACTGTAATTGTTAATGGGACTGCAAGATGGTGCAACCACTATGGAAAAGTGTGGCCATTCCTCAAAATATCAAAAATAGAACTAAGATATCATCCAAAAATGTTATTTCAGGGTATGTATCTAAAAAACTAAAAAGCAGTGTCTGGAAGACATATCTGCACATCCATATTTATAGTAGCACTATTCACAATAGCCAAGAAGTAGAAGTGACCCAAATATCCATTGACAGATGAATGGATAAATAAAATATGGTATATACAGATGGTTGAATAATTATCAGCCTTAAAAATGAAGGAAATCTTATCACATGTTACAACATGCATGGAACTTGAAGACATTATGTTCAATGAAATGAATCATTTGCAAAAAGACAAATATGGCATGATTCCACTTACATGAAGTACTAAGAGTAGTCAAATTCATAGAGAAAGAAAGTAAAATGGTGGTTTCCAGGGGATTGGAGAGAGGTAAATTGGGAGTTGTTGTTTAATGAGTACAGTTTCAATTTTGCAAGATGAGAAACTTATGGTAATGGATGGATGGTTTGCACAATAAAGTGAATGTACGTAACACTATTGAATGATACACTTAGAAATGATTAAGATGTTAAACAATGGGTAATCATTTTTCCTGGGACCCCTTTCTCCTCTGTTCCATGAAGATTCTTTGTTGCAAGCCACCAAAATAACTCTTAATGATATAAGCAGGAAAGGAATTGATTATACCTATGCCATATTTAACTGACTTGAAGATGTACACTTTTTATTATAGCCTGGCATGTCCGATATCAGAACCAATGTCATAATTGATGGCATTTGTAGTGGATGAAGTAGGTGCTGCTCAGATCCTCTCTTCAGGTCCATCTCTTAGAGTGTTTACAGAGGACAACTCTCAGCTGGGTTTTCCTTTCTGACTGGCCTGCTGTTAGAGGAAGCTGCCTCCCCTAAGGCTGCGCCCCAATTCAGTGTCGCACTGCATCTCAGCTCTTTCGACTCCTCCATCCTGCTGCCCTCATTCACCTCGAGGTGTTGTTCTGGAGACCCTTCCCAATCAGCCTTCTGCACTCAAATCTGAGGGGCTTTTTCCTGGGGAACCTGATCTAAGACAGCATGTCACCATTTGACTGAGAATCTTTTTTTTCTTTCTTTAAAATAAAGGTGTGACAGTACTAATGGTGTCTTAGATTTATAAAATAAGATGGAAGCTAGCCAAATGAAAGAATAAAAAAGGCAGGGAAACAGGCCTAAGCAGCAGGTGAAGATGACCTCAAAAGGCCTTGCATGCCATTCTATTGAGTTTAGATTCTATCTTGAAGGAAGTAACATAAGCAGATTTAGTTTTTGAAAAGATCTGCTTGGTTGAGGGGTAGATACTAGCTAGGAGAGGACAAGCTTTGGAGCAGAGGGAAGAGAATGAGGCTGCTGAAATAGTCTAAAGTAAGGGATGGTGGTAGTAGAGATGATGAGCAGGTATATAAAAGTGTCCTTATAGAGGGGAAATCTATAAGATTTGGTGATTATAATTGCTGTGAAGGTTTCTGGAAAGGGAATACTCTGGCTTGACGCATTTAAACAAGCCTAAGAAGTAATAGATTGCAGGGTGTACCATGCGTTTATATGCCACTGACCAAGAAAAAGAAATGTTCCTGCTATGACCTGCCCTGTATTGTGGGACACATCCCATTTCAGGTATGTCAAAAAGTGGAAACACTAGCATATTAGAATTGCAAAAAGTATTTGTCCTTTCAAGCCAGGTTAAGTCATCTACTCTGGGAAGTTTTCTTGCATCCCTAATATTAAGTGAGATGTCCTCCTGAGTACTATCCTAGCAAGCGGTGTACTTAGTCTGGTTGTAGTAGTCCTGTTACCTTATTCATGTTATTTTGAACTTCATGAGCAAACACCCCCAGAAACCTAATGTATGCTGGCTGTCTTGTAGGGTCAGGGATTCAGCAAATGAACTCAATGGAAAAAATCCTCCCAGATTCCAAGATTGTTTTGTTGTCTTTTGCCCAGTCAACTGTGGGTTCCTTGGCAGAGCACCATGGCTTCTCCAACAGCTGTTACAGGGCCTGACATGGTGAGCACAATGAATAAATTGTTATGAGAATGAATGAATGCATGAAAGGACATTTCTTTCATGGTAACTGGTCCAAACACTTAGAACTATATGCTTCAGTGATTTCAAAGAGCCTACCTCAAGTTTCTCTGCTCACTCTGATTATTTTGAGCTCTGTGCTGGATTAATCTGCCCAAAACATCGCCATTATTTTACCAGGGAGAAATCTTTTAGAGGTTCCCTGTCACCACTGAGACAAGTCCTCTGTTTACTGATTTCCCTCAGTCTAATTCCAGTTCATCTTTCTACACTTAGGTTTAGCTATTCCCTTAAGGAATCACGATCTGCTCACATTTTAAAAAGTCATTTTTGAGTATTCTACCTTTGAATACTCACTCCTTTTCTCTTCCCAAATACTAGCCATACGCTAATACCCACTGCAGATCCTAGTTTATCCTGAAGCTTTTCTTTATTTTTATTTTATTTTTATTTATTCATTTTAGAGAGGAGGGGGGAGAGAGAGAGAGAGAGAGAGAGAGAGAGAGAAGGGGGAGGAGCAGGAAGCATCAACTCCCATATGTGCCTTGACCAGGCAAGCCAGGGTTTTGAACCGGCAACCTCAGTGTTTCCAGGTTGACGCTTTATTCACTGCGCCACCACAGGTCAGGCAATGAATTGCAGTGGTTCAGAGATTCCTTTCATGTCTTTTCTCCAACAACAGTTATCCGTACTTTCTAACGTCTTATGTTTCTTTTATTAAAATTTAATTACTTGTTTCTCACCTCAATCATATGGAAATTCTCCCTGGTGGGAATTTTCTAATATATTTAATATATTTTATTTTCCTAAACTCAGCATGTGGCAGATAGAAACTATTTAGAAAGAGTTTAGTGAACCAATGAATGGACATTAACTTACTGGGAAAGATTCCTAAGGTTTTTCGAGTGGGGAAGTAAAGAAGACAAGGCAAGGTGATAGTCATTTATTGCTTTTAATTATTATGTAAGTAATGATCTGAATAGCTTTAAAACAGTGCTCAGAAGGTTATAAAACAGTAGTCTCCTATCTTTCCCACCCCTGTCCCATTCCACAGGGACAACGTCTTTCAACTCTTTCAGTTATTTTTTTCCCCTGAGGAACCTCCAAGTTTCTAAATAACATACTTCTATGCTGCTATTTCTTGATGGACCCAGTTTGTACATACTTTTCTAGGACAGTAGAATCCCATGTTCCTTGCTTCTTGGTTAGTCACTTGTTTTACTGAAGGGATAGATTGAGAACTTTATTTTTATTTTATTTTTTTATTGATCGATTTTAGAGAAACAAAGTGAGGAAGGGAGAATGAGAGAGAGGGAGAGAAAAGCATTCATTTGTTAAACTTAGTTGTTCGTTCATTGGTTGTTTCTTGTACATGCCCTGACTAGGGATCAAACCCATATCTTGACGATATGGGGCATATGGGGACGATGTATCAACCAACTGAGCTACTAGGCAGGGCAGAGAACTTTATTTTTGAAGACTATGTTTTATAGCATTTTTAGCTTTATAGCAAATTGTGGGGAAAGTACAGAGATTTTCTGTATACCCTGTTCCCAGACATGCATAGCATTCCCATTTTCTATATCCCTCACGAGATGGTACATTTGGTACAATTGATGAACCTACATTGGCATATTATAATCACCAAAGTTGATAGCTTACATTAGGGTTCACTCTTGGTATTGTACATTCTATGGGTTTGGACAATATATAATGCCATGTATCTATTACACTGGGGAACAAAATTTTTGTTACATCCACAAAAACACTTGTTCTTATCTAATTTGAGTGTGCTGATCTCAAATCTGACATTAGTTTTTCTCTGTAAGCTACAGTTTTTTTGCAATTCAAGATTTTAGGTTTTCATCTTTTTTTTTTTTTTTTTGTATTTTTCTGAAGCTGGAAATGGGGAGGCAGTCAGACAGACTCCCACATGCGCCCGACCGGGATCCACCTGGCATGCCCACCAGGGGGCAATGCTCTGCCCATCCGGGGGCGTCGCTCTGTTGTGATCAGAGCCACTCTAGTGCCTGAGGCAGAGGCCATGGAGCCATCCTCAGTGCCCGGGCCATCTTTGCTCCAATGGAGCCTTGGCTGCGGGAGGGGAAGAGAGAGACAGAGAGGAAGGAGAGGGGAAGGGGTGGAGAAGCAGATGGGCGCTTCTCCTGTGTGCCCTGGCCGGGAATCAAACCCGGGACTTCTGCACGCCAGGCCAATGCTCTACCACTGAGCCAACCGACCAGGGTGGTTTTCATCTTATTGTAAAATTTTCAACATTAAGTTTAACATAATGAAGTAGAATGTCTTCTTGGGCATCATCTTCGCGAAAATATAATAATTTATATAATGCAATAAATATACTAATACACTAAAAGATACAATTACATCAGAATTTGTCTACAATTTTGAAATAGAACATATTAAAACACTTATTTTAATCATAAAATTTGTGTAGAATATTTAAAATCTATTCAGGCAAAAATTTGCATTTTTAGCTCTTGTGTTTGAGTACTTGTTGAGGACAATCTTGTTTGATGCTCCATCAGTAGTCAGCTCATCACTAACAGCTCCAAGATTTTCAGGAAACTTATCAAGGTGACTGTTCAGGAAGTGAATCTTAATGCTCATGTTATATCCAATGTCGCAGAAAGCTAACAGCATCCTTTGAACCAGAAGTTCATAGTTTCTGCTTTTTTGTTGCCAAGGAAGTTCTTTGTTACTGCCACAAAAGACTGCCATGCTGCTTTCTCCTCCTTATTCATGCAAATTCTTTGTCACATATGAGGGTTTGAATCTGAGGTCTATCGAATACATCTGCTTTTATCTTCTCGAAAGACAAGGCAGGAAAAGCAGAAACAATGTGTTGAAAGCATTCACTTTCTCTATTCAAAGCCTGAACAAACTGCTTCATTAAGCCAAGTTTGATGTGAAGTGGGGGAAAAATGATCCTGTCTCGATTATCTACAGGTTCATTCACAATATTTTGCATCCCTACTTCCTGAGCTTCACATTTCAGCCACTCCTTCTGTGTCCAGTGTTTCTCCTGAACTTGGCTGTCCTACAAACACAGAAAGCAAGGATACTTCATGAAACCTTTCTGTTGTCCTAGCAGGAAATTTACCATTTTAAGATCCACACAAATGATCCACTTATGCTCCTCATACTTTAGAAAGTCAAGGACAATTTTTATGTCACTCTTACTAAGTCATTCAATTTGGGCTGGCTAAACTGCTGAGGGGTTAGTGACTGCTTGGCATCAGAAGAAGACCCTTCAGATTCTATAACCATTTCTTCATGCATCTTATCAAAATACACTTGATCACCATGTTCACTTTTTTCGTCCTTAGAAGAAATAAAACTATTGAAAACTGGAACTGGGAGTGTCTCAGAGTGTGGGATAGGTTGTATTGCTAAAGGAATATTAGGATATGCGATCATATGCCATTTTTTCTTGCCAATGCCCTTTGTATGGATCAGACAGAAATAACAGTCACTGATTTGATCTGTAGGTTCATGCCAAACCATGGGAATACCAAAAGCATTCCTTTGCGTTTTCTTTTTGTCCAGTCATAAAGCATTTCCTCGCAATTATGACACACAATATGAGGAGCCCAAGGGGAACTTGATCGCCAAGGGGAACTTGAAAATAGGCAATATAGGCACGTGTCACAAATGATGAAATATTGCACCTTTGACATTGAAGTGTGTAACAGCCACATATATAACAGAAAATATCAGGACTATTCTTACATTTCCGCCTACTTGAAGAAGCCATGATTCAATCTTAAAACAAAATAAGAGGGTGTTTTTATCAGATAATAATTTTTTACATTTAAAAACAACTACAATTATGTAAAAGTGATGTTTGTAAAACATTAATTGCCTTGTAGTTATGTTCAATCCAAGAGTGTTGCCCTTAACTCCAATTTAAAAACCAATGCATGCCATTAAGTATAACAAAAAGAAATTAAAATCACAAAGAAACTAGAGCATGCACCAGAAAATGGATTTTAGATTTGGAATTAGCGATGCAGAAATATATAGAAACAGTTCTAAAACCTCATGGAACAGAAAATGAAAAAAAAATTGTTCCCCAGTGTTATGATATTATACAGAGTATTTTTCCTGCCCTAAAAATCCTCTGTGCTCCATCTGTTTATCCCTCCTGACCCTTCCCTCAAATCCCTGGTACCCACTGGTCTTTTACTGTCTCTATAGTTTTGCCTTTCCCAAAATGTCAGATAGTTGGAATCATACAGTATGTAGCTTTTTCAGATTGATTTCTTTCACTAGTAATATGCTTTTAAGATTCCTTTCTGTCTTTTCATAGCTTAATAGCTCATTTCTTTTTAGCACTAAATAGTATTTCATTTTCTGAATGTACCACGCTTTATTTATCCAGTCACCAACTGAAGGACATCTGAGTTGCTTTCAAATTTTGGCAATTATGAATAAAACTGCTATAAACACTCTTGTGCAGGTTTGCATGTGAATATTAGTTGAAACTCATTTGAGTACATACCAAGGAACGCAATTGCACAATCATATAGAAAGAGTATGTTTAATTTTGTAAGAAACTGTCAAATTATTTTCCAAAGTGGCTGAACCATTTTTCACTCACACCAGCAGTGAATGAGAGTTCCCATTGCTCCTCATTCTCAGCAACACTGGGGTGTTGTAAATGTTCTGGATTTTAATCATTCTGATAGGTGTGTAGTGGTTTCTCACTGTTGTTTTAATTTGCATTTCTCTGATGACATATGATATGGAGCATCTTTTCATATGCTTATTTGCCATCTTCTTTGGCAAGGTATCTATCTATTAAGGTCTTGGGCCCATTTTTTTTAAATTTATTTATTAAATTTAATGCAGTGACATTGATAAATCAGGGTACATATGTTGAGAGAAAACATCTCTAGATTATTTTGACATTTGATTGTGCTGTATACCCCTCCCCCAAAGTTAAATTGTCTTCTGTCACCTTCTATCTGGTTTTCTTTGTGCCCCTCCCCTCCCCCAACCCCTCTCTCCTTTTTCACCCCATCCCCCCTCCCCCCACCCCCCACCCCTGTTGCCATCACATTCTTGTTCATGTCTCTGAGTCTCATTTTTATGTCCCTTCTATGTATGGATTCATGTAGTTCTTAGTTTTTTTTCTGATTTACTTATTTCACTCCGTATAATGTTATCAAGGTTCACCCATGTTGTTGTAAAGGATCCGATGTCATCATTTCTTATGGCTGAGTAGTACTCCATAGTATATATGTACCAAAGCTTTTTAATCCACTCGTCCTCTGACGGACACTTGGGTTGTTTCCAGATCTTCGCTATTGTGAACAATGCTGCCACAAACATGGGCGTGCATTTCTCCTTTTCGAGCCATTCTATGGTGTCCTTGGGGTATATTCCTAAAAGTGGGATAGCTGGGTCAAAAGGCAGTTCGATTTTCAGTTTTTTGAGGAATCTCCATACTGTTTTCCACAGAGGCTGCACCAGTCTGCATTCCCACCAGCAGTGCAGGAGGGTTCCCTTTTCTCCACATCCTCGCCAGCACTTATTCTGTGTTGTTTTGTTGATGAGTGCCATTCTGACTGGTGTGAGGAGATATCTCATTGTGGTTTTAATTTGCATTTCTCTAATGATTAGTGATGTTGAGCATTTTTTCATATGCCTGTTGGCCATCTGTATGTCCTCTTTGGAGAAGTGTCTATTCATCTCTTTTGCCCATTTTTTGATTGGATTGTTTGTCTTCCTGGTGTTGAAATTTACGAATTCTTTATAAATTTTGGTTATTAACCCCTTATCAGACGTATTGTCAAATATGTTCTCCCATTGTGTAGTTTGTCTTTTTATTCTGTTCTTGTTGTCTTTAGCTGTGCAAAAGCTTTTTAGTTTGATATAGTCCCATTTGTTTATCCTGTCTTTTATTTCACTTCCCCATGGGGGCCCTTTTTTTTTTAATTGAGCTGTTTATCTTACTGTGAGTTTCAAGAGTTCTCTGTACATTTTGAATAAGGGTCCTCTGTCAGATATGTATTTTGCAAATATTTTCTCCAAGTCTGTGAGTTATCTTTTCATTCTCTTAACACTGTCTTTCACACAGTAGAGGTCTGTAATTTTAATGAAGTTCAGATTATCTGTTATTTCTTTTATGAATTGTACCGTTAGTGTTGTTTCTAAAAAGTTATCACCATACCCAAGGTCATCTAGGTTTTCTGGAAGCTCTATTTTTTGGTTCTTTTCTTGTCTAAAATGTTTTTATTTTATTCTCACACTTGATTAACAATGTGACTGGGTACAGAATTCCCTTGAAATTTTGAAGTCCTGTAACACTGAGCCTTGCTGTTAAGAAATTTGATAATATTTGAATTTTCCTTTGTTTGTTACCTGTTTTACCTCTCTGTCTTCCCTTTATATACAAGAAGCAAAATTTTCAATTATATAACTTTGCATAAATTAAAATTAATTGTGTGGGCTTTTTCCAAGCTACTAACTTATTAGATAAGTTATTTTAAGATTTTTTTTTTTGTAATAACTCCCTTTCACACACACCACTACCAATTTTCTGGGGTTATTTTTGTTTTGTTTGTTTGTTTGTTTGTTATAACTTCTGGATTGATCCACTAATTCTCTTATTTCCCATTTTCTATCTATTTACATTCTTATTCTACTTTCTGAACATTTATTTGATTTTAACTTCTGATATTCAATTGAATTTTTACAGTTTTAAGTCTATAATTTTTTATATCAATATTTTTTTTTGAATCTTTTCATATCATTTACATATAAACATTTTTTCTTTGAGAATATGAATTATGGTTTCTTTGATTTGCTGCATTGTTTTTGCTTCTTCCTGTTGTCCCTTCACTTTCCAGTTTGTTTTGGTCTTGGTGACAAATACTTTCCATTGGCCCCACCAGTCAGCACTCAAGATTATACAGATTTATCCTTCTGCATTTCACTACGGAGACTACATCAACAGGTGCCTTTACTCTCTAGCTTCTGTTTGGGCTTGGCCTGTGGAGAGTGAGGCAGAGGAAAGAAAATTTGGGGTGTTGGTTCTCCCAGGAATTTTTTGTCAGCTAAGTAAGGCTAGATTCTTCTACCTAAAGCCTCAGTTCTGGGTGAGTGACCTCTCCATACAGCTATAGTCTCCAAATTTGGCGACCTCTCTTTTCTACTGATTCATCCTGGACATTGCTTACTTTTGTCAACTGTCCCTCTATCAAATTATTCTTATGTTTTCAAGTCTGAATGTGTCATTTGTTTCTTTTCAGAACTCTAACTAATACAGTCTTTTTTTGTGTAAGAAGATCTCTTCAAATGTACAGTGATGTCAGCTATCCCTTTACAGCTAAGAGTGAGGGAATAAAAAGCTGATGGGAAGTCCTGCTGTATTATAGGCTCTTGCCACTCTATGAACTTCATTGTAAAGATATAGGGGACAATCATTTTATTTCATTTCATTGGAGTATGAATGTCACTATCTGCATATATTTTCTCCAAGACTTTTTTTTTTGTGTATTTTTCTTAAGTTGGAAACGGGGAGGTAGTCAGACAGACTTCCGCATGCAGCTGACCGGGATCCACTTGGCATGACCACCAGGGGGCGATGCTCTGCCCTTCTTGGGGCGTTGCTCTGCCGCAATCAGAGCCATTCTAGGGCCTGAGGCAGAGGCCACAGAGCCATCCTCTGTGCCCTGGCCCACTTTGCTCCAATGGAGCCTTGGCTGTGGGAGGGGAAAGAGAGCGACAGAGAGGAAGGAGAGGGGGAGGGGTGGAGAAGCAGATGGACGCTTCTCCTGTGTGCCCTGGCCAGAAATCGAACCGGGACTCCTGCACGCCAGGCCGACGATCTACCACTGAGCCAACCGGCTAGGGCTCTCCAAGACTTTTACCTGAGAATAATGATTCTCTAATACCCAACTGATGGAGATGGGGATGGGGTTGTGTGACCATAAGCATGGCTTTTGGTATTTGTGAGCAGGGCAGAGGGCTAGACTCCAAAGGCCTACACGTGGACTAGCACTGCATGTGGGCACATCTCACTCCTGCCCTTTCCTGGCTCTAGTCTTGGAAGAGAGGGTGAGAAAGAGCTACCTGCTGTGGAAAGACCCTACCAAGTAGGGTCTAGGTCCATGATGGCGACCTTTTTATAAAAACTGCCCACTTTTGTAGTGCTGGTCAACCTGATCCCTCTCACCCACTAGTGGGTGTTCCAGTTTTCATGGTGGGCCAATCGTGTCACCGTTTGGTTGCTCTGCTACCGCCCACTAGTGGGCGGGAGGGACCAGGTTGATCAGCACTGCAAAAGTGGGTGGTTTTATAAAAAGGTCGCTATCACAGGTCTAGGTCTTATGTGCCCAGAGTTTCACACACTTTCTTATTTGAATTTCATTTCCTCCTTGCCTTCCATAGAAAGTTCTCTGAAATGAACTGTTCTTCCTCTCAGCTAAGTCAGTCACCATACCTTCTTCCACTTTATGTCTTTACAATTTGCTGAAATTCCTTGACTGTTGTCTCTTCTCTCTTTTTTATAATTTTGGATGAATACCCTTTTTATTCTTTTGCTATTATTTTGAGAGAATTTTAGAAAAGAGAAAAGGCAAATGGGTATAAATGCCATTTTTAGGGACAAAAGAAGGATGGCAATTTTTTTCATCATAAGCAAAAACAAGAGGCAGTACAGTCTGGTGGTTCAGAGCCTGGATACAGCTCTGTGATTTTGTTTCCTCCCCTGTAAACAGAAGAGGAGTGTAAGAAAAGCATTTTAGAGAATTTCTAAGAATATTAAATTAGTTACCATTATAAAGTGCTTAAAACAGCATGTGGTAGCTAGCACTACCTCTAAAGGACAATGCAACACATCTGATTTCAAAATATTCTATTAATAAAACATATGTGAGTAATGGAACCCTAGTGGTTCTGAGATTCTTTTATACTGTTTCACTGAAAGCTAGTTCTTCTACCAGGAGCTGGGGCTTGGCTGACCCAAGGACAGAGATCATCTAGGGTCACAACATGGAGCTTTCAAAAGTTGTGGGGGGAGGGAGCAGAAAGAGGAACATAGGTAGGAAAATTCTTCTGCCCTTTCATGGAGCAGGTAAGGAGGACAGAGTCCAGGGCAAGCCAGCAGGAGATGGAAGGGGGGTATCGGGAGCATGTAGACCCTGGACCCACCAGGTGCTGTCATCCTGCCGGGTTATGCCCTGTCTGGATATGCAGTTTAGGCAGCATTGCAACCAGGAAGAGTAGCAATCTGCCCAGATGCTCTGGAAGAACTCAAGAGACTGACTGCAGGAACAGGAGTAATCATGCACTGCACTGGAAAGAACTGCTTAAAGCAATATTAAAAACATAGAAAAATGGGTTAGAGAAAATCAATCACCATGTGTTTAAGCTGTGCTGGACATTTGAAAGAAATCAGGGATATTCTAAAAAACAGAAGACAAAACCAACTTAATCTGACATAGAATCCTCAGAGCAACAGATAAATATTGTAAACTTGGCCTGATTTAATTGTAAAAATCCTGGCCTAATTCTCTTACTTACTTATCCAAATAATACCATATTTCCCCATGTATAAGATGTACCTTTTTTTTTTTAAACATCTGAGGTCTGAAAACTGGATGTGTCTTATACAATGGTTGTAGATTTTTTTACTTGCATTTCCCACTTTCTTGCATTTTTGCGTTCATTGTTGAAGACAGTGATTGATCATCAGACACAGATGAGGACAAGCTAATGGACGGGAGTTTTGACAGCGAGGAGGAGTTGTATGAATTTTATGATGAATAAAACTTGAGTTCAATAACTTTATGTAATACATTTTGTTTTTCAAATTTTGGGTCCCAAAATTAAGGTGTGTCTTATACATGGGAGTGTCTTATACATGGGGAAATACGGTATTTACTGACCACCAACTACATGAAAGATTATGGCAATGTTACAAAGAAAAATCAAGAACCATTCTTTTCCCCTCGGGACTTTCTATCTAAATGAGATATTTGCAAAAATCACTAAATTAGGGTAACATATGATTAGCAGTCAAGTTAACTGATGTTATAGAATGTAGTGGAGGAAGAAATAATTGTAAACTGAGCTGATCAGTAAAACTGTGGGAGAGATGGAATACAACCTGTGGTTTTGTCCTTTCTATTCTATAGCCTGGTTCCTGGCTCATTCTCTCCACAGTCTGTATGTCCCGCAGTGCTGAAATTCACACGCTCCCAGTGCAGGCTAGCCCATCTCTTACTCTAGGCTTCAGAACAGCAAATCTGTTACCTGAGAAGGCTCTTCCTTCAGTCTTTCCCCTCTTAGACTAAGGGTTGGGTGCTACCTAATTAACCTTCAAATCTCAGCTTGCATGCCAATTTCTCTAGAGCCCTCTCTGATCACCTATGACTTGATAAGACATTTTCTTCCTTTGAATAAAAATTTAGTATATGCCAGCTAAACAAAGTATTTGTGTTTTTATTCAATTCAATCAAAAGCATGGTATATTATGTGACATTCACTATATACACATGATTTAGGCAATACAAAGTAATTCTAGGTATGCAGATTATTCAACTATTAGCAAAACACGAATGAGGCCAGTAATGTTCAGCACAGAATAACAGTCTTCTAAACACAAAGATATTTTTAAAAAGCATATTCTTCTAGTACACTGCATTGCAATCAGCCCTTTAAATACGGGGTCTCTCAATAGACTGTGGGCTTCCTTGGCAGGTTTTGTGGAGAGTTGTGCTCCTAGCACCTGTTACACAATACTAACACATGTTGAGGGCACAGTAGGGAAGTAGAACAGCAAATGGAAAATGTGTATGCTTCCATAGTGTGGCAATTACTGGTAATGCTGCCATGAACATAGGGGTGCATATATTTTTTTCAAATAGTGTTTTTTTTTCTTCAGGTAAATACACAGAAATGGGGTTGCTGGGTCACATAGTAGTCCCATTTTTAATTTTTTGAGGCAACTGCATGCTGTTTTCCATAGTGACCTTACCAATTTACAATCCTACCAACAGTACACGAGGGTTCTCTTTTCTTAACATGCTTGCCAACACTTACTGTTTGTTGGTTTTTGATGATGACCATTCTGCCAGGTGTGAGGTGGTTTTGACTTGCATTTTCCTGATGATTAGTCATGGTGAACATCTTTTCATATGTCTGTAAGCCATTTGTATATCCTTTTTGGAGAAATGTCTGTTCAGGTCCTCTGCTTATATTTTAACAAGATTATTTGTTATTTTGGTGTTAAGTTTTTTATTTATTCTGGATATTAATCCCTTATCAGTTATATCATTGGTGAATATCTTCTCTCATTCAGTAGGTTGTCTTTGTTTATTGATGGGTTTTTTTGCTGTGCAGAAACTTTTTAGTTTGATGTAGTCCCATTTATTTATCATTTATTTTTTTGTTTACTTTGCCCAAGAAGACACATCTAAAAAATGTTGCTAACAGTGATGTCAAAGACCCTACTGCTTATTTTTTTTCTAAGAGTTTTATGGTTTCAGGTCTTACATTTAAGTCTTTAATCTATTTTTGGTTTATTTTTGTATATGGTCTAAGGAGGTGGTCCATTTTTATTTGCATGTATCTGTCTAGTTTTCCCAACACCACTTATTAAAGAGTCTATCTTTATCCAATTGTATGTCTTTGACTCTTTTGTTGTAGATTAATCCTATAAGCAAGAATTAATTTCTAGGCTCTTTATTTTATTCCATTGATCTACATATTTGTTTTTATGCCAGTACCAAACTGTTTTGATTATTGTGGCTTTATAATATAGTTTGTTATCGGGGACCATAGTACCTTCCACTTTGTTCTTTCTCAAAATTTCTTTGGCTATTCAGGGTCTTTCGTGGTTCCACATAAGTTATAGGATTTGTTGTTATCCAGAAAAAACAACCATTAGTATTTTAATAGGGATTGCATTGTATCTGTATTCCAAATAGTGTGGCATATACATATGACAAGTATCATTTAATCAGAACAGTTCCTTCTATTTTGGTTTTTCATTTAATTCACTTTTTATGAAGAATTTAGACCAGTTGTCCTGTAGAATATCTCATATTCTGACTTTTTAATTTGGTTAATTATTTTTTTTATAACTAAATTTGGAGTTTAACCTTTCTAGCAAGAATTCTTCATAGGTGTGTCACACCAAGAGGCACATGTCAAGTTCTCCTACTAAGGCTAGGTTTGTTTCCTCAGTCAAAATTGTTACTGCCAACCCTCATATTAGAAAGGTAATCTGTAGGGTGCCCCTTTTAAACCTTATACATGACCTATTTCTCTACAGAAGATTACCCAATGGTTCGTACACCAATGAATGATTCTTGCTTGAACAAATGATTACAATGGGAGGTGAAAATGGTTATTTTCTAATTCTATCTACATTTATTAAATAGAATTCTTCTGTAAAGGAGAGCTTTTTTTCTGCCTTTTCCTTTCTTTTGAAGTACGTTATGATCCATAGATTGTTTTTTCCCCTTAAATTCAATGTACTGCAATTCATTATGATCTCTATACTTGATGCTCAAATAATCCTAAATTTGTGCAGTGAGAGCCCCTTTAAGCTGGATCTTCTGTCTATTGAAATACCCTCTTCATCTTTGAGTACTTCTTTGCTTTCTGACACAGCCCAATGCTCCAGAAATATGCTCATATTATACTTCTGCCCCTGAACTGGAATCCTTAAGAAACCTGCTTTCTTTTAGAGGAGGAGGTATTTAGAAACAAAGAGCTGGGTGCTCCATGAACTAATTGCCAAAGTGGTGACATTGTTTCCAAGCTGTTTCATTAGACAGGGGTAGGAAATATTATATATGTGTCTGTACACACATATATACACATGCATACAAGCACCTCCAACTCTGCAATATCACAAGGTTATTTTCAGTGTTCTCTCATTAAATATTTGTATTTCCCCTCTTACACAGTGAAAACCCTGGTTCCCAATAACAACACATATTTACTTATTCATTTGCTCTATCTTTCAATATGCAGGAAATACTTTCAGGCTCAATATACTTATTTAGATATATAACAAACCTAGGGTAAGTGCAATACTTTTTTTGGAAATTTTTTTAGTCCTAAAAATACATATATTATTAAGAAAATGCAGTCAGAATACTATAACTCAAAAGTCATTTGAATTAATCATTTTATCTGTGTGGTTATGTGATCAATTTGATATACAGCTAAGTTCCTGTGTTCTATCTGTATTAAATTTTAAGGTGTCATTTAAATCCTTTTTTATAATTTAAATTTCATTTAAATAAAAAAAGACATATTTCTAGAAATCTCACTTTTATCTTTATCACTTCATCCTTGTCTTATCTGTTTCCTTTAGAAAGTGATTTTTACTTCTTTCTGCTTTATCAATTTTGTGTTTTTGAAAAAATTAGCATATTTTATATGTAGTTTTATTTCCCTGTCTTCAAAAAATGTATCCTATTATATACATTCTTTCACACCTTGCCCTTTCTATTTAAAATTATGTTCTGAAATTGCTCCATATTTGTTCATAAAAATATTTCACATTTCTTTTTAAGACTGCAGAATACTTTATTATGTAACTGTACTGTACTATTATTTTTTCAGTCAGTATCCTAAGGATGGTCATTTATTTTTTTCCCTAATATTGTTCATTAAAAATGATATCATAACGGGCAAACTTGGACACTTGTTTTATATTGGAGATGTTATCTTTCAGGGTGAATTTATAGAATTAGTTTTATTAGATATTGCAAAATTCCCTTTCATATGGTTTGTGCCATTTTGTACATCTTCATCTTCCCATGGGCTCACCAAGAGAATGTGTTTTCAAGCTTTTAATATTTTAGCCATTTGATAGATTAGACATGAAATCTCAGGGTGGACTTTTGTTATGAATTAAGTTGAGCATACTTTACCTATAGCACTATGTTTAAGTACCATATGCTTATTTTTCTTCTGTGAACTGTTATTCATTCCTTGGTTTTAATAAAGTTTTTCTTAATATTTTCCCACTCAACATTTAAAGTACCTTCTCAATCTAAGACCCAAGCCCTTAATCTATGATATAAATTGCAAATATACTCTCTCAAGTTGCCATCTGTCTTTAAAAATTTTTTATTTTATTGTTATTACAGAAAAAGCTTGGCTACTGTCATTGTTATAAAAAAGTTTTTAAATTTTTATGAAATTGAATTTATAAATCTTTACTGTTTTTGCTTTTGGGCTTTGAATGTGTAAAAATGAGCAACAGAAGTTGAAAAGGTATTTCATAAAAGAGGGAATCCACGTTTTGGGGAGGAGAATGAACATGGTCTGAGACTGGGCCTTGGCTAGAACCGCTTCGGCAAACTCTTTAATAGAAATGATATGCTTAATGATGCGCCTTCCTCACGACCCTGCCATTCTCCTGTTAGATATGTAATCAAAAGAATTGAGTGCACATTTTCCCAGTTGCTGTGTATGTTTTCATTGAAGGATTACTTTTATAATAGCCTTAAACTAGAAGCAACCCAAATGTCCGTCAACAGTAGAATGGATGAATAAATTATGGTATATTCATAAAAAGGGAATGCACTATAGCAATGAAAATTAGGGTTACATGCAACAACTTGACTGAATCTCACAAATATAAGTGAACTGAGTGGAATAAATCAGATACAAAAGAATATGCCTTATAAGATTTCATTTATATAAAGTTTCAAAATAGAACTAAACTACAGTGTTTAGGTTGAATACTTTATTGTTAAAACTATAAAGAGAAGGCCCTGGCCGGTTGGCTCAGTGGTAGAGTGTCGGCCTGGCATGCAGGAATCCCAGGTTTGATTCCCGGCCAGGGCACACAGGAGAAGCGCCCATCTGCTTCTCCACCCCTCCCCATCTCCTTCCTCTCTGTCTCTCTCTTCCCCTCCCGCAGCCAAGGCTCCATTGGAGCAAAGTTGGCCCGGGCGCTGAGGATGGCTCTGTGGCCTCTGCCTCAGGCACTAGAATGGCTCTGGTTGCAACAGAGTGATGCCCCAGATGGGCAGAGCATCGCCCCCTGGTGGGCATGCCGGGTAGATCCCGGTCGGGCGCATGCGGGAGTCTGTCTGACTGCCTCCCTGTTTCCAACTTCAGAAAAATACACACACACACACACATACACAAAAAAAAACTATAAAGAGAAGTTGGAAAATACCTACCATGAAAGTCAAATATTGGTTATTTTGGCAAGAGAACGGCCTTGTGTTTGGGAAAAGGAAAACAGAAAAGAACTGGGAGGATGGTGAGTACAATGTTCTGTCCTGACCTGGACGGCTGTTATGGCTGTTACAGGACTTTTGTTTCATAAAATGTTTAAGTTATACATTTATATTTTAGATACTTGTATTATAATTTACAATAAAAGCGATTTACAAATACAAATATATTTAGAGAAAAAGAGAGAGAGAGAGAGAGAGAGAGAGAGAGAGATAGACAGTGACCAACAGGAAGGGAGAGAGATGAGAAGCATCAACTCAGAGTTGTGGCACCTTAGCTGTTCATTGATTGCTTTCTCATATGTGCCTTGACTGGGGAGCTATAGCAGAGCAAGTGACCCCTTGCTCAAGCCAGCAACCTTGGGTTCAAACCAGTGATCTTGGGCTTCAAGCCAGGGACCATGAGGTCATTCATATCTATGATCCCATGCTCAAGCTGGCGACCCCTCACTCAAGCTGGTTAGCCCATGCTCAAGCCTGATGAACCTGTGCTCAAGCTGGCAACCGCAGGGTTTTGAACCTGGGTCCTCAGGGTCCCAAGCAGACACTCTATCCACTATGCCACTTTCTGGTCAAGCAGAGATTTACAAATATTTTAAAAACTCAACAGACTGGATTACAAAAAGGGAATCACTTAAAGAAAAAATGAACAAAAGATATAAATTAATTAATAAAAAAGCAAATACAGATAGCTAAAAACATATAAAATTACACTCAAACTCATGTGTAACCAGTAAAATAGAAGTTAAATATCAGTGAAGGGAAAGGGGTCATTCTACACACAGAGTGTTGTGGCCTTTTGGGAAGTGAATCTGGCAATATCCATTAAAATAACAAATGCATAATTCATTCAATCCATACAACTCATTAGTCCTCGCCCTTAAGAAACATAAGTACAGAACTGTTATTGTAGCATTGTTTGTGGCTAAAAAGATTAATAGGATAATGGTTGAATAAATTGCAGTATATTATAGAACAGAATACTATGCAGCACTAATAAAATATGAATTGGAGACATACTGATTGACTAGAAAGAATTTATTTCCATGAAGTATTGTTAAAAAAGAAAGGAAAATGGAAATGAATATATATATAATATATATATATATACTTATAGAGGAATATGTACTAGATTGTTAACATAGATTCTCAGGTTGGCCACACAGGCTGATATAGTTTAGAAAAATTCAAACACAAAGTTTTATTAAAAGCTTTAATTACTAATTAAGAAAAAGAGTGCCAGAGAAAAAATAAAGATCATTTTAAAATATAAAATCCAGGCCATACATTTGTAAATTCAAAGAGGAAAACTATTCCCATTTGAAAATCCTGCATTTGTACAGATAAGAAAGCTAGATTTTCAAGTTTTATTTTCATATTTCTAAAATTCAGGTCAATTATTACTTTCAGGTCAACTATAGGTCAATGCTGTCATCTCCTTTGCCATTGCCCAACACAGCAAGTAGAACAGTCTTTGGCTGACTTTAAAGACTCTCCAGTTCTGGCCCCAATCTGCCCAGAGCATTCTGATGTCCTCTCCATCAGGCTCTCTGCTTTAGTTAAAACATTTGCACTGTCCCCATCTCATGCCATCTGTTCCTCCCAGAATAAACGGTTGCAATCCTAACAGAAAATCTTCCTGTGTCTAACCAGTCCTAAGTCTTAAAGTCCCAGCCCAAGAGCTCCCTCTTCCAAAAAGTTGTTTTCAACTGCAACAGCTCACACTCATCCCTAACCATTGTAACCCCATTAATACATATGATCTGGCCAACAGTTGAACTTTCAATTATATGGTGTCATAGAATATTTTTGTATTGTCTCTGGTATTTTTTTCCCCTTTCTCTTTTAAGTAGACTTATTCTTTTTGAGGGCAGACACAATGGTTAAATTATGACCATATTCCCTATTATTTACATGTAGAACTTAGTGACTTTCTTTTATTATATATATTCTTTATTATTTTAAAAGTAATAGCTGATCTGTGGTGGCGCAGTGGATAAAGCGTCGACCTGGAAATGCTGAGGTCGCCGGTTGGAAACGCTGGGCTTGCCTGGTCAAGACACATATGGGAGTTGATGCTTCCAGCTCCTCCCCCCTGTCTCTCTCTCCTCTCTCTCTCTGTCTCTCTCTCTCCCTCTCTCTCTCCTCTCTAAAATGAATAAATTAAAAAAAATGTAAAAAAAATTTATAAAAGTAATAGCACACCTTTAGAATAAATTGCTTAGTATGAATGAACTGACTCCAACTATATACACATTTTACTGCTCCAAAAAGGCAAAGCAAAAGTGATAAAGGCATGAATAGAGAAGCCACACCCCCCCACACACACAATTTATGAAACAGCATACTATACAGATGTCTATTCACTGACAAAGAAAAGCAAATAAAACCTAATACTATATAGTACATATATGATTTATATGTGTGTAGACACCCACATATATTTGGCATAAATTTTTTAATTTAAAATAAAATTTACACAAAACATATTGTCTGTATTGTTGAGAGCATTTGATAATATGAATCAAAAGCTTTAATGTTATTTTAAAATTTGTTATATAATATTTATTGGTAAATAAAAGATGTTACCCTTTTTAATAAAATTTATTGTTATATCTAGGAAAGAAAACATAAAAATGTATGTTTTGTATCTATTCTTCTCCCAAAAGTTATAAAACATATAAAAACATTATGAGAAAATAAATAAAACCCACATATGTATAATCTTATTATCATTTTGTTTGACTTCCTTATAGTCTTTTTCAGAAACACATTTTGATACTCATAATCAAGTATACATGTAACTAACATTTTGTCTTACTTTTTGGATATAATATTTACTTGAAGGAGTACTTTTGGATTAAGAAAAATGCATTAATACAACATATGCTTGACACCTACTGTATTTGAAGTATAAAATGAGTAGAATTATATATATTGTATAACAATACATAGTTTGATAAAGGTAAGACAAAAAATACCTTTAACAGTGAATAAGGTTGTTAAATTGATGCAGATAATCAACACACATTTATTGAGTAGCTGGTATGTGCTAGGACCCATCTCTTCTAGGTTCTGGGGACCTAGCAATGAACAAACCAAAGACATGATCTAAAAGCAGACAAGAGACAAATAAATGGGCAATGATAACTACTATAAAAACAGAAGCAGAATGAGGAGTTAGAAAATGATAGAGTTGCTATTTGAGGGGACATTGGAATAAAATGAGGGATAGAGGCTTATTAATAGAAGGGAAAAAAGACTCCAAGCAGAAGAATTAGCAGGTTCAAAGGCCAGAAGCACATGAGAAATTGCACAGACGTCAGTGTGGATGGATCAGTCTTCAGCTCTAGTTCGGTTGTGTTAGTCAAATAAATTTGTAAATATGATATATATGTTTGCTCGCTTATAGTTTGCATTGTGTGTGGGAGACAGGCTGTAAGCTCACAAGGTCCTTATAGCCTAAGGCTTAGTTTTAAGACTAAGCCTTTCCCACCCTTTTAATACTAAGATCTTTTCAGCACTAAGCTTTTCCCCACATCCTTGACTGTTGCATGTTGTGGGGTGGTGCACTCTTATGAAGAATCCCATTTATTCCTCAGATACGTGGCTTTGTATCAGAAACTTCCTTATTTGTATATTGGCTTAAAGGCTTTAATTTCTACACTATAAAATGAGGCAGACCGGGGAGTACTCTAGCTCAGATCCTGCCATCAGCATTGCAGAGGAGAGGCAGCCAAGATGGCGGAGTGCTGAAGGAGAAGCCAGTTTGTGCAGAGTTTGTGCAGAGAGAAGGAGATGGGGAGCAGAGGTGAATAAGGCTGGTGGGGCCTTTGATTCTAGGAATACTCAGATGAGTCAGTAGCTTTGGGAGCCCTGAATTGAAAGGGAACTGTTTTCCCACTGTGTGTATTTACTTGCCAGCGAGGTGCAAGCTAGGATTAAAGGTAATGGCCCACCAGTTCTTGGCTCCATTGTTTCATTACCGTCTGTCTGAATCAAATGTGAACCTGCATGGGCCAGGCGACATTGACGGTGGCCATGGCTACTGGCCACACAGGTTAAAAAAAACATTTTAGTATTTTTTGTTTTTGATTTCAAGTACATGCCTTATAGACAATAATATTTATTATAATATGTTGAATATTTAATGTAGAAGATGCTTTACATATATTATCTCTAATCATTAAAACAACTGTGAAGGATAGATAAGTTTTATTTGGTATTTATAGTATGATTCATGCATTTAAAAATAGTCTAAATCCTACTTCATATTGTTTACAAATAGAAAAAACAGTTAAATTGTAAAAACATGGTTGGAGAAGATAAACACGAAATTCAGGTTAGTAGCTACCTCTGGGGATAGAGGAACAGCAGTGAGATGAAGGTGATGACTGGGAGAAAGGTGAGGTTGCAAATGAATCCATGATGCCCTCTCTTTAACAAACTTATGCAACTATTATAAAATACTTGATTTTTGTTATTACATTTGCATATGTGTTTGTGTATATCACAAATTTACATTAAAATATAATTCAGTCTAACTTCAAACCAGGTCTCATTTTATGTTGTTCCCCTCAAAATAAATAGTCCTCACCAAAGAAAAAGCTCACAATAAAAATTTCTACCCAACCAACACTCCCAGTGCTCAGCAAAGTATACAGTGGAAACAGCTTCCCAGATCCCATTTACAGGAGAATTCTCTTCCCCTTGAACCATTCTGACATCCAAAAACCGAGTCTGAGTCACATGATGTGTCATGTAATTACAATGAACGATTGCTTGTTGCACTGCAAGTGAGCTAATGAGCTGAGGACATTTGTAGCTGTCATGCCGAGGGAGCCAGCAGGTTTCCAGTAAAGGCGGGGAAGCAGGCTGAGAGGAGGGGGAGGTGCAAATTCTTGAGACAGCAGCAGTGACCATGACCTGCTATTGTTAATGTGAAGTAGGCTTGCCAGGTGCCCTGAGGACCCTGAGGGCAGCATGGCTCACACGAGAGCTGCTGCTATCTTCCCTTCATGCCACTGACTAGAAATTATGCTAAAATGTCAACCAATGTGCCTTGTACTCTTAGGAAAACATTTTTGTTCTCCAATACTGTAAGGTTTCTAAAGAAATATTACGTGTGGGTATCCTGATCTTTTCTTTGGGCAGGAGAACAGTAAATAGAAATAGGATGAAATGATTATAGAGTATCTTCAATTTTTAATTTTATAAGCTAGGTGGTAAATTTGATATGTGTTTTTTAAAAGAAATTTCAGGGTGTCAGATACTATTAAAAGTTATTGCTGGTGTGGAGGGGAAAGGTGGAACAGTCATATTTGACTTTAAAAATTCCCTTTTGCTTGAATTTTTATAAAAACAATTATTTTTATATCCAAATAGCTTTAAAAAGAGTGACTGAATCTCTTTTATTAGTAGATAATAACACACCTTTTGGTTATTTAAATCTTCAATTTTTAAAACCACTTTTTAATTTTCAGAATTACTTTGCCATACGTGTTTTAATTCCCATTTGATAGATGAAGAAATTGAGGCACTAAACAGCAGATAATTTATCTAAGATACCATTAGTGATGAAGCCAGAACTAGAACTTGAGTCTCCTGTGTTCTAGTTGAATTATATATTTTTAACTGAATTCTACTGGTCGGCAGGTGTTGTTAATTAAATGTTTACCTATGAAGAAAACACGACAGGAATCTGAAAGGTCTCAGAATTTTGTCTGGAATGATTCTCCACCCCTGCCCCATCAATATTCTGTTTAAATTTCAACTATATAAGAAAACTTTAACATATTTTTCCTCCCTGATTTATAGTAATTGTGTGTGTGTGTGTGTGTGTGTGTGTGTGTGTGTGTGTGTGACAGAGAGAGGGACAGAGAGGGACAGACAGACAGGAAGGGAGAGAGAAGAGAAACATCAATTCTTTGTTGCAGCACCTTAGTTGTTAACTGATTGCTTTTTCACTTGTGCCTTGACTGTGGGGCTACAGCAGACCGAGTGAACCCTTGCTCAAGCCAGCGACCTTGGGCTCAAGCTGGTGAGCCTTGCTCAAACCAGATGAGCCTGCGCTCAAGCTGGCAACCTCGGGGTTTCGAATCTGGGTCCTCCACGTCCCAGTTCAATGCTCCATTCACTGCGCCACCGCCTGGTCAAGTTGATTTACTGTAATTGTTAACATTTTCTTTTGTATTATCAAAAACAATCTCTAATCTGCCATTTACCATCACCAAGATGTAAAAGCAAAAAAAAATTAGGTCTCCAAGTTTTTTTTGTTTTTTTTTTAAATTTTTTTGTATTTTTCTGAAGTTGGAAACGGGAGACAGTCAGACTCCCGCATGCGCCCAATCGGGATCCACCCGGCACACCCACCAGGGGGCGATGCTTTGCCCATCTGGGGTGTCACTCTGCAGCAATCAGAGCCATTCTAGCACCTGAGGCAGAGGCCACAGAGCTATCCTCAGCACCCGGGCCAACTTTGCTCCAATGGAGCCTTGGCTGCGGGAGGGGAAGAGAGAGACAGAGGAAGGAAAGGGGGAGGGGTGGAGAAGCAGATGGGTGCTTCTCCTGTGTGCCTTGGCCGGGAATCGAACCCAGGACTCCTGCACGCCAGGCCAATGCTCTACCACTGAGCTAACCGGCCAAGGTCTTGTTTTGTTTTTTTTAAACAAAAGAATTAAGAAGGCAAAGCAAAAAACAAAACCATAAAGAATCTATATGTATTGATATTTTGGAATAGAGAATTGCTGAAAGACATTTTATGCTGATTCATGGGATGCAGATTTCTAGTTCAAGGTAAGTATGCATTAGCTAAGTCTTGGACTGTCTTAATACAGGCATAAGGTGTGTGCCTGTCATAGATTGCTTGCGTAGGTACTCAAAAGCCACAAACAAATCAGAAACAATAATATCATATAATATAGGCATTCTAAGTACTTAGTATATATATATTTTGGGGTAAATTTTAGATTTACAGAAAACATTGTGAAAACAGCACAGAGAGTTCCTGCATACCCTGCATCCAGTTTTCCCTATTATTGACATCTTACGGTACATTTGTTTTAATTAATGAATAATACATTATTATTAACTAAGGTTCACACTCGATGCAGATTTCCTTGGTTTGAACCTGGCGTCCTTTTTCAGTTTCTGCATACCATCAAAGACACCGCATTACATTTAGTCATCATGTCTCCTTAGGCTCCTTTTAACTGTGGCACTTTCTCAGACCTTCCTTATCTTGGATGACTTCAATAGTTTTGAGAAGTACTGGTCAGGTATTTTGTAGAATACTCCTCAATTGGCTTCCCTGCCCGCCCCGATGTTTCTCTCATAGTTAGTTTAGTACGGGATTATGGGTTTATAGGAAGCACAGAGAGGTCAAATGCTTTTTCCATTATGTCATACCCAGAGTGCACTATCAACATGACATCACTGTTGATGTTGACTTTGATCACTTGGCTGAAGTAGTGTTTGTCAGATTCTCCACTGAAAAATTATTTTTCCCCACTTTTCATGCTGTAGTCTTTGGCATTAAATTACTATGTGCTGTGAACATTTCAGGAGTGGAGAGTTATGCTTTACCTCCTCATGGATTATTTGGAATGCTTCTTCAGGGGAGATTAGTCTGTTCTCCCCCATTTGTTTATTTATTGAACCATTTATTTGCATCAGTGTGGACTCATAGATATTTATTTTGTACCTTGGATTATAATCTACCACTAATTTACGGTATTTATTTTGTGGCTCAAGTTGTTACAACTTTTGTTTTTAGGAGCTCTTTCATTAGGTCCCTCTGCATAGTCTCATCAATGTGGGATTTTGTTTGTTTCTGTGTATGTGTGTGCACTTATGTTTTAGCATTTCCATGGTTTTGGGCACTACAAAATGCTCCAGACTTAGTTTGTATATTGCCTGCTCCAGTCCTAGAGTTAGCTATTTCTCCAAGAAATTCTGGCTCCTTTTATTGATGAAAGATATTAGAAACTAAGATCTGGGTACAAGGTTTGCTTATTGCTGCTGGTATTATTGCTTCTAGGCCCTTTTAGCTGACAGAATCAGGAAATATGTTTCTATACTAACCTGTGTATATCCATATATCTATAAATATTTCTGCATGACCATCTGAAACTACAATTTAAGTATGAGTTCTTACTGAAGTTTCCAACTCAATACATTTCTGCGTCAAGTAATGTCTTTCTTTTGCTTATTTGTAAACTTGCACTTCATCAGTACAAAATATGACTCCCATCATCTGCTATCTATTTACTCAATTGCTCAATTCCAGTCTACATGTATAGCGGTATCAGAATTTTAACCTGCACGCCCATGGGAAACATTATCAATTAGCATAGAGTACTCATACAGTTTTATCTGCCTTTAGTTTTACCAATGTCTTTCATTTCCATATTTAGTTAAGTTAGTACCTAACCGAATTAGTACCCACCCTTCAGTAACATTTTTTTATACATTTGTAATACAGTTAGAGTCTCTTGTCATAGCTTGTATTCCATTCTGGTACACCCCATCTCCTAAATGATTTTTTAAAACTTGCATATAATAAGGATCATTCTGTGCTATAAAATTCTGTGTTCTGACAAATGCTAAGTGTTATGTATACACAATTATGGTATCATATAGAATAGTTTCAGCATCCTAAAACTATCCCATTGCATCACCAGTTGCATAATTTCTTTTTCTTTTTTTTTTTTTTTTTTTTTTTTGCATTTTTCCAAAGCTGGAAACGGGGAGGCAGTCAGACAGACTCCCGTATGCGCCCGACCGGGATCCACCCGGCATGCCCACCAGGGGGCGATGCTTTGCCCCTCTGGGGCGTCGCTCTGTTGCATCCAGAGCCATCCTAGCGCCTGAGGCAGAGGCCACAGAGCCATCCTCAGCGCCCGGGCCATCTTTGCTCCAATGGAGCCTTGGCTGCGGGAGGGGAAGAGAGAGACAGAGAGGAAGGAGGGGGGAGGGGTGGAGAAGCAGATGGGTGCTTCTCCTGTGTGCCCTGGCCGGGAATCAAACCCGGGACTCCTGCATGCCAGGCCGACGCTCTACCACTGAGCCAACCGGCCAGGGCCTCTTTTTCCTTTTTTTTAAGTAAGAGGAGGGGAGATAGACTCCTGCATATGCTCTGACCAGGATCCACCAGGCAACCCCTGTCTGGGGCTGATCCTTGAATCAACTGAGCTATCCTCAGCACCCTGGGCCAACACTCGAACCAATTGAGCCACTGGCTATGAGAGGGAAAAAGAGAGAGAAGGGAGAGAGGGAGGGGGAGAGAAGCAAATGGTCACTTCTCCTGTGTGCCCTGACCAGGGACGGAACCCTGGATGCCTGCTCACTGGGTCAACATTCTATCCATTGAACCAACTGGCTGGAGGCACATCACCTATTCAAAGACCAACCCTGTAAGTTTTCCTCTTTCCCATTGCTGTAGTTTTGCCTTTTCCAGATGTTAGATAATTGGAAGCATACAGGAGGCAGCATTTTCCGACTGAATTCTTTCACTTAGTAATATGCATTAAAATTCACTGATGTCCTTTTGTGGCTTGATAACTCATTTATTTTAAAATCTGAAAAATATTCCATTGTATGGATATACCACAGTTTGTTTATTCATTCACTCATTGAAGCATATTTTTGGGACACCTCCAGTGTTTGGCAGTGGAATAAAGGTACTATACACATTTACAAGCAGGTGTTTATTGTGGACATAGTTTTCAAATAAGTTAGATAAATACTTAAGAACATGATTACAGAATCGTATGGTAAGACTATGTTTAGCTTTGTAAGAAAATGCCCAATTGCTTTCCAAATTGCTATACTATTGTACATTCCCACCATCAATGATTGAGAGGTCCACACCCAGGCCAACAATTGGTATCATCACTTTGGGGGATTTTATGCATTCTCATAAGTATGTGTGGTATCTAATTGCTGTGGATCTTCTAATTTTAATGTAACCTTGACTGAATAGCTAAATTATGAAGTGAGTTGAAAACTGATACATGGCTGTCCTTTTATTAGAATTTTTGATGAGTTGTACTGAAAGCATTCTAAAATAAAATTTAACTATTATGTAAGAGTATGTAATTTGGCAAGTCAAATGTTTATAAGTTTGTTTAGTTGGTGCATGGCCTTTTTATGATCTGAAAATTCTAAAGAATAAATTATTAGTAAAAGGGGGATAAATGGTGGTGGAAGGAGATTAGACGTGGGGTGGTGAGCACAGAGTGCAGTGTACAGATGATGTGTTATAGAATTGTACACCCTAAACTTATATAATTTTATTAACAAATGTCACCCCAATTGTTGGGCAAACAAGTTTGTAATAAGTGTTTTTTAGGTTTGCTTGCTTATATTTTGCCTAATTGTTGCATTGGCGCGGGGCAGCGCCATGTGTGGAGTCTATGGAAGGCTGCAGATGCTGGTCCTCGGCAGCAGAGAGCAAATTGTGGATTGCTTGCCTGCCTGTATGGGGAGGGGCGATTATTTGCTATTGTTTGCTGGAGAAGGGGTTTTATCTCCAGCCCATATTGGCTGAAGAGAACAGAGAGCAGAGAATGCAGAGAGAAAGAGAGAGAGAGAGAGAGAAGAGAGAGACAGAGAGAGAGAGAGAGAGAGAGAGAGAGAGAGAGAAAGAGAGAGAGAGAGAGAGAGAGAGGAGAAAGAGAGAGAGAAAGAGAGAGAGAGAGAGAGAGATCTGAAAGGAGTCCAGAGGAGTTCAGGTTGTAGAACTGTAAAATGCATTGGCGCTTTGGGAGCGCTGAGTGAGAGGGAAGTGGTCTTCCCTGCTTGTTTGCTTATCTGCCCTTATGAAACTTTAATAAACAGAATGGCCCACTATTGTCTGGCTCCAGAGTTCCTTTACTGTCTGCCCAAATCCAATGAAAACCTGCATGGCCACCATGGTGATGGCCACGGGCCTTACATCAATACATCCAATTAAAAAGAAATTATTAGAGTTGCAACCAAAGTGATTAATTTACTACTTTTTAAAAACTGAACACTTTCTATGGAAATGGATAAAAAATACAAATTCTTGTCATCAAAGTTTATAATCTAATAGGTATATACATTACTTTTTTTTAAAACATTTTTTTTAATTTTTGTTTTTATTTTATTTATTAATTTTAGAAAGGAGAGAGAGAGGAGAAAGAGAGACAGAGAGAGAGAACAGAGGGAGGAGCAGGAAGCATCAACTCCATATGTGCCTTGACCGGGTGAGCCCAGGGTTTCGAACCAGCAACCTCAGCATTTCCAGGTCGACGCTTTATCCACTGCGCCACCACAGGTCAGGCTATACATTACTTTTATTGTAAGAAATTGGAAAAGCTTTGAAAAAAATTATCTTAGATAAAGTTGATGGAGAAGATACATTTTTGTTAGAAATTATGGGGAAAAACTTATTTGACTGTGTATTACCTTAAAAAACATGACTGCATAAAAGATTATCAATTTTTATATTCCACTTTATATTTTTAAAATAACAGAATATTTAGTTCAATAAAAACTTGTTTTCAGTGGGGAGGTTTTGGACTGTTCTGAACTCCTGCTCTCTCTGTCCTTTATCATTGTCTGAATTTCTGAGGTAAGGCCAGGTTAATCTTTTGCTCCTCCTCAAAGAGCCAGGGAACGCATCTATCTTTGATTGTACAAGTAGGTAATTCCTTAGTGCTCTCTGAGATTTGGGTTGGGTAAGAATGATTTATGCTGGTTGGTAATTTTATTCACATTTCTTTATTGTTTTGGAGGGCTGAAGTTGAGTAATGATGTAACCTTTAACACCAGCAGGCCTATTTAACCCTACATTTGGTTTATTTAAGTTAATACCATCCGGTGTTGCCTATTTTGATTTTCCCAAATCTTTGAACTTTGCTCCCTCTTTATTCTTGATAAACCTGGGGTCTGCCCTTACCATCCTGCTTGGTCTCTTGGGATTTGCAAATCACAGGTCTGATTTGCTTTAGAAAAGACATTCCTCCGCATTTAAAAGAAACCTCCGCCCAGCAATTATGGGTATAATCATGGAATAGACTTGAAATCGCCAGTTACAGGATAAAGAGAAGATAAATCAGTGGAAGCTGTGTCTCCCTGTCATGAAATCTAGTTTTTCACCCCGACAGTTAGGAAGCCTGACAGTCACTTACTGCTTTGTACTTAGTCTTGAATTCCTCATTTTGAGTGTCAGCTCCCTCTCCTCCGAATGAGCGACCAGTGGCCCAGAGGATCACCACTGTAACACTGAGCTTCCAGGTATTCATGTGGTGTGACGAACTGGAATTGTTCCCAAAATTTCTTAGTGAGTATGGAAGTAATCACCTTCAGATCTGACTCACTTAGGCTGTCATGCAATGAGGCTAGATTTGTGGAGTTGAGGCAAAAATTAGTCAGATATCAGAAGTCAAGCTGTCATTTCTGTCTGTTTGAACTAAAATCTCAGAGTATGCTTCAACTTTAGATTCTCAGAGGAGAAAGTGAGCTCATTTATGCTGCATCATTTCACAATAACCTTTTATTGCAACAGAAACAGAATGTGATTGTAAAGCCAGTTGCCACGGCCATCATCCCAGCCGCCTGGCCCATGCAGGTTTGGACAGAGGGTAATGAAACAATGGAGCTGAGAAAAGGTGGGTCATTACCTTTAATCCTAGCTTGCACCTGGCGGGCAAGTAAAATCACATACTGGGTTCCAAAACCCACTCATTCAATGCTCACAAAGCTACTGACTTATCCGAGTTTCCTAGAATCAAAGGTTTCTAGCTCACCAAACTTATTCACCTCTGTTCCCCATGTCCTTCTCTCTGCACAAACTGGCTTCTCCCTCAGCACTCCACCATCTTGGCTGCTTCTCCTGGCCTCCTCCACGTGGCCTTTCTCTGCTCTCCTCTCTAAAGCTGATCTCAGGAACGGAGAGAGAGCAAGCTCCCGGTCTGCCCCACTTTATAGTGTAGAAATCAAAACCTTTAATCCAATATACAAACAAGGAAGTCTCTGATACAAAATCACTTACCTGAGGCATAATGGGATTCCTCATAACAGTGTACCACCCCACATCAAAAAGGGTGGGAAAGGCTTAGTCCCAAAACCAAGCCCCAGGCTACAAGGATCCTGCCTGCCCACAGCCCACCCCCAACACATATTAATATAATCACATCCATCCTAAGCAAGAAGGGCAACCAATACTATCACCTGGGCAATGGGCTTCCACGTGGGCCATGCCATCTTTAACAAAGTGAGCATAATATATTTTATCTGCCCAACAGTGATTAATGTAAAAAACTGGAAAGAAGAGCTGTGGGTCAAATAAGTTTGCAAATATGATGTATATGTTTGCTCGCTTATAGTTTGCATTGGGTCTGGGAGACAGGCTGTAAGCCTGCAAAGTCATTAGAGCCTAAGGCTTAATTTTAAGACTAAGTCTCTCCCGCCCTTTTAATACTAAGATCTTTTCAAAACTAAGCTTTCCCCCACACCCTTGACTGTTGCATGATAGGGGGTGGTACACTCTTATGAGGAATCCCATTATGCCTCAGATAAGTGACTTCGTATCATAGACTTCCTTATTTTGTATATTGGCTTAAAGGTTTTGATTTCTACACTATAAAGTGGGGCAGACCGGGACTCTCTCTCTTTCTCTGTTCCTGCTACCAACATTGCAGAGGAGAAGCAGCCAAGATGGCGGAGTGCTGAAGGAGAAGCCAGTTTGTGCAGAGAGAAGGAGGTGGGGAACAGAGGTAAATAAGACTGGTGAGGTAGAAACCTTTGATTCTAGGAATACTCGGACCAGTCAGTGGCTTTGGGAGCCCTGAATGGAAAGGAAAGTGTTTTCCCACTGTGTGTATTTCTCGCCTGCTAGGTGCAAGCTAGGATTAAAGATATTGGCCCACCAGTTCTTAGCTCTGTTGTTTTATTACCATCTGTTCGAATCAAACGCGAACCTGCACGAACCAGGCAGCTGTGATGGTGGCCGTGGCTACTGGCTTTATAAGAGCAAAAACAAAAATTAAAACCTATCACATTCCCTTCACCTAAACTCACTACTGTGATACTTGTGCACATTCTTCTGGATACTTTTCTAAGTGCTACATCACGTGGGGTTGTTATAACCTATGTATAAAGAAAAAAGTTCTATTTCTATCAGCATTTGCCTAGGAGATACTTGAAAACTGAATATTGTGTATCATCAGAACTGATTTTAACCAATGGACAAAATTGGGTGTAACAGAGGACCTTTTCTTGACCAATGGACAATGGGGCTTGTTTTTACCAATATCTTACTGTGGATTCTGCACTACTCAGAGTGCTAGTTTTCATTCCTATAACACCTTCCCCTTCAACCTCCTGACTTTTTTGCCCTGAGCAAATACTCAGTGAATTTCTTTATTGGTGTGTTCTTTGCCTGACCATGAAATTATAACTTGGTTTTGTATTGTCTTTGTTTCAATTTCTCGTGGTCTTTGCTTTATTCTTTGAAACCTAGAACATTTAAGAGTTTAATTAGTAAGTTCTTGTAAAGCCAGTATCCACGGCCAGGGCCACCACTATCAAAGCAGCCTGGCCCATGCAGGTTCGCATTGGATTCGGACAGTCGGTAAAGAAACAATGGAGCCCAAAACTGATAGGCCATTTTCTTTAATTCTAGCTTGCACCCGGTGGGCAAGTAAAAAATACACACTGGGCTCCAAAACCCACTCACATTCAGTGCTCACAAAGCCACTGACTTATCCGAGTTTCCTAGAATCAAAGGTTTCTAGCTCACCAGCCTTATTCTCCTCAGTTCCCCATCTCCTTCCTTATCCCAGATACAAACTGCACAAACTGGCATCTCACTCAGCACTCCGCCTTCTTGGCTGCTTCTCCTGGCCACATGGCCTCTTTCCGCTGCTCTCTGCTCTGCTCCCTCTGCTCTCTCATGCTAATCATCCCAGGAACCAAGAGGGCAAGCTCCCGCTCCGTCCCCATTTTATAATGTAGAAATCCAAACCCTTAATCCAATATACAAAATAGGGAAGTCTCTAATACAAAGTCACTTCTCTGAGGCATGATTGGATTGTACCACCCCACATCAAAAAGGGTAGGAAAGGCTTAATCCCAAAACCAAGCCCCAGGCTACAAGGATTCTGCCTGCCCACAGAGACACACATTAATATCACCTGGGCAACGGCCTCCACGTGGGCAGCGCCACTTTAACAAAGTGAGCATAATACATTTTATCTGCCCAACAGTTCTCAATGGCAGTATCAAAATTATCAGGCACGATGAATTGATCACTGCAAAGGTACATTAAGTTGGGCCATTTGGAGACAACTTGGGAAAGGGGGCTGTAAAGCCAGTAGTCACGGCTGGGGCCACCATCACAGCCACCCGGCCCGTGCAGGTTCGCATTGGATTCGGACAGTCGGTAAAGAAACAATGGAGCCACAAACTGGTGGGCCATAGTCTTTAATCCTAGCTTGCACCCGGTGGGCAAGTAAAAACACATACTGGGCTCCAAAACCCAATCACATTCAGTGCTCACAAAGCCACTGACTTATCCGAGTTTCCTAGAATCAAAGGTTTCTAGCTCACCAGCCTTATTCTCCTCAGTTCCCCATCTCCTTCCTTATCCCAGATACAAACTCTGCACAGACTGGCATCTCACTCAATACTCCGCCATCTTGGCTGCTTCTCCTGGCCTCCTCCACGTGGCCTTTTTCTGCTCTCTGCTCTGCTCTCTCCTCTAATGATAATCTCAGGAACCAAGAGGGCAAACTCTCGTTCTACCCCCATTATATATTGTAGCTTCACAATCTCTAATCCAATATACAAAGTAGGGAAGTCCCTAATACAAAGTCACTTCTCTGAGGCATGATGGGATTGTACCACCCCACATCAAAAAGGGTGGGAAAGGCTTAATCCCAAAACCAAGCCCCAGGCTACAAGGATTCTCAACACACATTAATATCACCTGGGTGATGGCCTCCTCGTGGGCAGCGCAATCTTTAACAAAGTGAGCATAATACATTTTATCTGCCCAACAGGGGCTCAGGTCGGGTGCCTGACTTCTCCATTCCAGGCTCACCTGGCTCCTTCCCAAGGGCTGCGTGTTCCCAGTGGTACATTTCATCACATCTTCAATTTGGGAATTCTAAATCGGTTTCTTTCAGTGTTTCTATAGAGTTATATTAGGAATAATTCTTCTGAAGTTTATTTTCCCTGCAGTTTTGCCCAAATTTCTTAGGCAATAGCTGGATTTTTGACCCATCCACAGCAATGAGTAGAATTCACAAGGCTTTTCGGGCTGGGTCACATTTGACTTATAATTTTCTGAACACATCAAAGCCTAGGTTTTCAAATTTTGTTTTTTAAGTACTTCAGTTTAATTTGACTAATCAGTACCTCTATTTCCTTTTAGCTTTGATGTAAAATATTAGGCTTATTTCTAATTTTCCAAGTACATATTGCTAATAGTAGGATGATGAGACTGAAGGTTTGCATGTTTTCTATTTCTTCATGTGATATGCTGTATCCCACTGAACAAAGTGTTTTTGTGTTGTTGGTGGTTTATTTGGGGGGATACTTTAAACTGAATGTTTTATTAACATGGTAGTTGTCTTCGTAATATGTGCAAACACACAGGCACACTCAGAACAATCTGCCTGGGGAGGAGAGATACTAAGTATGTCTAATGGAAAAATAAAAAAAAATTAAAAATTTCTGTAGGTTTTCTGCTGCGAACCAGCATGTCTAGTAATTCCAGGTCCTAAATGGGATCAGTCTAGAATGAAGAAAAATAGGCTTAAAGAGAAAAAGAATGGGTTTGGGAGATCTCTTTGCAATGCAAGAGATAGCTTGCAAAAAGCCAGCCTCCACCCCCTTGCCTGCTTTATTTATAGGGCAAAGTGAGACCATTAGCAAATCAAAGAGATCATTAAAACAAAGTCACCTTTCCAAGGCATCCCAATAATTCTACCAAGTGCAGAAAACCTCCACCATACATATAACATCTTATCTTCACAAAACAAAGTATAAAAGGAAATTGCCTCAAGTCTTTCCAAGGGACATGGGGGATAGGACGAGTATCAACAATCCAGCACCACAGCTAACATGAAAGTGTGGAAAAAAATAGCCTTTAGCAACTTCAGAGAACAAGTGAAATGGGGGGGTTAGACAGACTATCAGTTTACTGCCAGTTCCCTACACCTCTGTCCCTCAAAAATCTAAACTGCAAAGACCCTGTTGGCTTTCGGTCCCCAACAGTTTTCATTATTGTTGGTAATCATGTCTTCATCACTTATTATTGTTAAGTCTGTCCAAGGAAGCAGTTTGAGAGGGGAAGAAAAAAATCTTGTGAACAATTCAGCAGTGGCACAACAAAGCTCTTAATATGAGGAAGCTGATATAATGTGGTCTTTTGTTGTGAATTTTGTCTTTGCAAAATATGAGGAGAGATTTGTCAGTGAGCAGAAAATAAGAGAAGGCCGTAGGCTTTTGCAGTCATATTTCTTCACAGGATTGTGCAGGATTAGCAAGAAAATGCTTAGTCTTTCTCTGGCATCAGTTTCAGAACTTTTCCAATTGCAATGGTCTCAGCCTCTTATTTTAAGGTAAATCGACCCATCAGATGGAAGTCTTTAAAAGTCTCAAGGCAGATGGTTCCTGCTGTCCCTAAATGAGCAATGTTTACCTGATTTTATTTCACAAAATGGTGTTGAGTTTTACTTTTTTTCTCTTGATTTTTTGTCTACCAATTTAGTTAATGCTATTTGACTTTCTTAGTATAGGTTTGTAAAGCCAGTAGCCGCGGCCACCATCACAGCTGCTTGGCCCATGCAGGTTCGCATTAGATTCGGACAGATGGTAATGAAACAATGGAGCCAAGAACTGGTGGGCCATTACCTTTAATTCTAGCTTTCACCTGGCAGGCAAGTAAAAACACACACTGGGCTCCAAAACCCACTCATTCAATGCTCACAAAGCTACTGACTTATCTGAGTTTCCTAAAATCAAAGGTTTCTAGCTCACCAGCCTTATTCACCTCTGTTCCCCATGTCCTTCTCTCTGCACAAACTGGCTTCTCCTTCAACACTCTGCCATCTTGGCTGCTTCTTCTGGCTTCCTCCACGTGGCCTCTCCCTGCTCTCCTCTCTAATGCTAATCTCAGGAATTGAGAGAGAACAAGCTCCCGGTCTGCCCCACTTTATAGTGTAGAAATCAAAACCTTTAATCCAATATACAAACAAGGAAGTCTCTGATACAAAGTCACTTATCAGAGGCATAATGGGATTCCTCATGAGAGTGTACCATCCTACATCAAAAAGGGTGGGAAAAGGTTTTAAAACTAAGCCTTAGGCTATAAGAATCCTGCCTGCTTACAGCCTGTCCCCCCACATCCAATATATATTGTAAGTGAGCAAACATATATATCATATTTACAAACTTATTTGACCAATGAAGTGTGAATATGCAGCACCACTTTATAACCTGGGCCAACGATCCAGAACGCCAAAGATACTAGGATCACAAAGTATGAATTCTGGGAGAATCTCTTCTTCTTCAATTCCTTTTAGGCCACTGGAAGAAGTGTTTACCTATTCTGAGGTTTGGTTTCCTCTCTATTAAATGGAAATAACATTTCTGTGACAGAATTATTCTAATTGAAAAACAGAACTGCTTAAAAGCATTTATCTGTGGATACTGAATAAATGTTTCATGGACTGAAAAGAATTTATTTTAACTTGCATTTTCTATTATCTTTTTAAAGTGAGTTATTATAGATAATCCCAAGAAATAGTTGTCATGGCTTCAGATGTGGGAAAGATGAAAGTTTACATAGAACTTTCTCTAGTTTAGGACTCTTTAATTCAAGGTCTGCAGGGTTTTGACAAACCTTGAAGTTTACCCTCTAACAGGGCAATCAAGTTTCCCTTGAGTAAAAGTGACAGAGAACCATCTATTGAGATCACTTTTCATTACACCAGAAAAATATTGTATTTTAAATAAGGAAACTATACAGTAAAACATGCTGGAAGGAGATAATATTAATAACAATAATGATTATAATGGTAATAGCTAATTTTTTGCATGTACTAACTATAGCATCAGGCACTGTTCTAAGGGCTTTATATAATGAATATTTATCATAAAATTACTAAGTGTGCTATTTATTATCCTGAATCTTTATATAATTACCTTTAATAATACAAAGATTCCATAAAAGAGGCCATGTTTTATCATTTCAATATTGACATCTTGACTCATTTAGAGAATTAAGTAATTTTCTGGAGGTGAAAATTATGACAGTGTTTCTATGTACTAAACACAGTCCTTTTCTTTTGAGCTTTATTTTTAGTGTTTATATGTCAGTAAGACCATTGTCTTCTTTGGTTTGATCCCTTTGGGGCATTGTTCTATCTGTGAGTTAATATTTGGGATTTGTCTTCAGAACCAGTTTATCACAGAAAGAGAATTCTCTGTTCTTTAGATAGTTTGGTTGTTCTTTGTATCTTTTTCTGTGTTTATCATTTATATTTTATTTATAGGGTTTTCCACCACTTAGAATTTAAAAAATAACATGATTATTTCGATACATTTTTGTTTGTTTTTATGACTCTAGCTTTTTGCAATAATTGAATTTAATTGAATGGTCATATATCATATTTAACATGTCCGTCCTCATTCTGAGATTTTTAAAAACAATTATCCCATTGCTTTTCTTGTACTTTTTCTTCTTTCAGAATTTTCATCTTTGCATAACTTATTTTGGTATACAAACTAAGGCAAAGGTATGTTAATGGTAGAATTGTGTGCCCCTGAAATGCATACGTTGAAATCCTAACCCCCAGTACCTCAGAATCCTACCTTATTAAGAAATAAGGTTGCTGCAGATGTATATAATTAGTTAAGATGAACTCATACTGGACTAGGAAAGGTCTTAATCCAATATAACTGGTGTCTGTAAAAGAAGAAGAAATGTAGACACATGCATACATGTACATACACACACAGAGAGAATGTCATATGAAGACTGGAGTTTTGGTGCCACAAGCCAGCGAACTACCATAATTCAGGGGAGAGGGCTGGAATAGATAATTCCCTAGAGCCTTGAGAGGAGGCATGGCCCTGCCAACACCTTGATTTTGGACTTACAGCCTCCAGAATATGAGAAAATAAATTTTTGTTGTTTAAGCCACTAAGTTTATGGTACTTTATTATGATAATTCTAGCAAACTACTAATACAGAACACAATGAATTTGTTCCACATGGTTATCCAGTTATCCCAACACCAATAATCATCATAAGCATTGATTTCTAAAGTCATTTTTGCAATATAGTAAGTTGTTTTATGCATGTGAGTTGATGCCTCTAATTTCTAGACTGTGCTATGGTCTATTCCCACACAGATAACCCAGTATTTTAAGCATGGTAGCTTTATGATGTGCTTTGACATCTGATAAGACAAATACACCTGCACTACTCTATCTTTAAACTGTATTTTGCTCTTTTTGTTGGGTAATTTTTCCATATAAATTTTAGAATTTTCTTTATTGTTCTTAAATATTGTTATAGTATTTTCCAATATGTGCTATTTTTCCATTTACATTTCCTCTTTGGCAAATTATAGGCTCTTAATAATTATCTAATTATGAGACATTTGTCTCTATCCTTTTTTTTCTGATTTATATATTTTTCCTTTTGGTGGTTCTTATTACTTGGATTTTGATATTTCTATATATGTTGATGATAACTCTTAATTTATAAAATATTTTCTCTTTCTCTATGTTTTCCTTTTTATCTCCAGGAGAGTTCCCCAACTTGATCTTCCAAAATCAGTTTGATCCTCTTTTGTATTATTTTATTATTCATCCAATCAATTTTTTTTTAAAACACACTGTTACATTTCTTATACCTATATGTTTTTAATGAAGAACTGAATTCAGAAACACAAAATTGAATTAACAATAATCCTTGTTCCTTGCACAGTCTCAAATTTTGCCCAAGTATCATCTATTTATTTCTTTATGTATGGATAGTAATATTTTAAGCCCCTGTGAACCCATCACAAAACACAAAAGCTAGGATCTTAAAAACAACCAACATCTGAGGATAGGTTCTGCTCCTATGCTTTTCTTTCCTTCACCGTAAGAATTCATTAGCCTAAATCTTGTGTTCATCATTCTCTTGCTTTTAAAAATTATATCCACATATAATGATATATCTTTTAATTTTATAATTTGTTAATTTTAAAAAAGGTATCGTGTTTTATGTAATTACTGGGAACTTACTTTCTTCACCTTTTAAATTGCCAAGGTTCTTCTATATTGATGTCTCCTTCTGTAGTTTAGTTGTTTTGGCTACTATATAATGTTCCTTTGTGTAAATATACTACCTTATTTTTATGCATTTTCTCTTGCTGGAAATTTGGGTTACTTCTAAGTTTTTGTTGTGAGAAATGCTACTTTGAATATTCCTGCCCAGATATGTGTATGTTCAGCTTCTAAAGACAATATTAAACTGTTTTCCAACATGACTACTCCAAATTACACTTCCTCAAACAATGTATAAAGGATCTTGTGGATTTACTCTCTCTCCAACACTTGTTATTACCACACCTTTTTAATTTTTCCTAAACAAATTAATTTCTAATGATGTCATAACATGATCTTGATTTGTATTTCCCCTGTCTCTGTGACACTGAACATCTGTTCATGCACTTGTTAATCAAATATATATATTCTGTGAAATACTTGTTTATGTCTGTTGGTCATTTGCATATCAGGTTAAATCTGTTTTTCTCATTGATTGATAGGAATTATTTATATACTATTGATATTAATTTTTTCTGGTTGCACATATCTTTTTATTTTAAGATTTTTGATGAAAAAGTTCTAAATTTTAATATAGTCAAATTTATTAATTTTTTTTCATAAAGTTGGCTCTTTCTGTGTCTTAAGAAGTTTTACCTCTTTCTCTCAATATTACATTTCTAATTTATTCATATTGTTACTCATACTGTTATTCATACTGTTAGATGTAGCCCTGCAACATTTATTTATTTTTATTGCTTTATAGTATTTCATTGTATGGCTATTCCACAATTTATTTATTTATTCTATATTTATGTCTATGTTGTTTTTCCAATTACATTTATTATGAATGGTACTTCTATAAACATTCTTGCACATTTCCTGATGCACCTTTGTTGCACCAAGGTGCATTTGTTGGGTATATACCTAGGAATACACTAGCTGAGTCAAAGTCTTTGTTCAAATTTGGTAGATCAGGGGTTCTCAAAGAGTGGTTCATAAATCCTGGGGTCCTAAAACACTTTCGGGGAGTCTATAATGTAAAATCTATTTTCATAGTAACACTAAACCAATATTTGCCTTTTCACTGTGATGCCATTTGTATTAACATTGCAAAAGTCATGGCTGGTGCCCTGGCCAGACAACTCGGTTGGTCAGAGTGTCATCCTGAAACATAGAGGTTGCCAGTTCAATCTCTGGTCAGGGAACATACAGGAACAGATCAATGTTTCTTTCTGTCTCTCCTTTTGTCTTTCACTAAAAACAATAAGTACAAATTTAAAAAAATTAAAAAGAAAAATAAAAGCTGAATGCATTAAACAAAAAGTCATGGTAAGTAAAACTTAGCCTGGCTTCAAACCTCAGTGGCAGTCATTGCTTACAACCTCACTGTTATGCACCCACAGAAATGATACTAAATGTCAGTTTCATATAAGAATGTGAGGAACCAGGGTTTTCTTCACTTTGCCAGATAAGAACTAGGGGTAAGAAAGAAGGGAAGAAGAAAGAAGTAGAGGGGTTCCATGATGGCAATGGAGTAGGCAGATGTTCCAAATGCCATCTCTCAGTATCAAACTGGAGTTACAACTATATTTAAGAACAAACATCTTGAAAAACTAACTTAGGACTAAACGAAGAGGAGTCTATAATCAAGGAGTCACAGAAGAAGCCACGTGGAGACTTGTAGGAAAGGGGGAGACACAAAAAGGGCGATCCCTGCTCCCAGGAATGAACTGTGGCCGGGGGTTAGAAGAGACTCTCAGCTGAAGGGAGGTTTTAAAGAAGTTTTTGCTGAGAGGTTTGGGTACTAAGTCCCAGGCCAGGTACCCCAACCTAGAGCACCAGAGCCTAGAAGAGGTGCCCATATAATATTTGGTGGTGAAAAGAAGTTATGTTTCTTTCTGCGAGAAAGAGACAGGAGATCTCAGAGATGCAGGTACCCTCTTATAGAGCCAACGCAGAAAATCTCGTTCATAGTCACTTACACTGAGCTCCAGCAGAGGGAGGGCTGAGAGGACTAGAGTTGTATGAGAAGAGTGTGAAATTGGCAGCCGGGAGAGATCCCAGTGCTGAATCATTCTCTTACAACAGTCACTACTTTTCTTAGGTGTAACAATTTCCTCCATGTGGCAGCAGCTTGGGGAAAAGCAACTGCTCCACACTCATGAATCTCTCTTGCCCACCCTATGAAGACTGGGCCCTGCTAAGAAGTAAGCAACCTTGGCCAGGAAATAGGAGGTGTGACAGTGACTCACTTTTCTGACATTGAGGCTGCAGCTTTCACCCTTACTTTCCAGAGAACATGACTGGTGCGTCCACTTACCAGGAGATTCAGTAGAAACTGTCCAGGCTCAGGGTGGACAGAGCATCTGCCAAGTGTATGGATGTATTGGGGTCAATCCCTGGTCAGGGAACACATGAAAAGTGACCATCTGTTTCTTTTCTTCCCATCATCCTCCTTCTCTCTCTCCTCCCCTCTCACTGTCATGGCTTAATTGGTTTGAGCATTAGCCCTGGGTGCTGAGGATAGCTCAGATGGTCTGAGTGTGGGCTTCAGGCACTGAGAATAGATTAGTTTATTTGAACATTGGCCCCAAACAAGGGTTGCTGGGTGGATCCCAGTCGGGGTGCTTGTGGGAGTCTGTCTCTCTATCTCCCCTCCTCTAACATAAAAAAAACCTGTGCAGACTATGGGCAGATCAAATCTATGGGTTTCAGAGGCCACAACCTACTGAGGTCTGGGGGAAAAATTCAGAACAGACTGACACCTGTGGTCAACACCTGCACAACAGCTCATACATGTTGAACAAGGTAGAGCTTCACAATCTGCCAGCCCAAGTCCCAGACATCCTGCCCCACTGGGCTGAGTTCTACAGTGGTAAGGGAAAGAGGATTATAGCATAGACATTCAAAGTGTGGGCTCCTTGGAGTCTATTGGGACCACACAAGAAGCTTAGCTACCTTCTGGGGGGGGGGCACAATTAGCCCCAGCAGAAGACTTTCTCAATTTTCCTCCCTGAGACAAGAGGTTGCCTAGCTGGAAGAATTTCTGCAGACAGTACAGTCAGATCCACCCAATCTGAACCTGCTGCTCACTTCTGCAAGGAGAAATAGTATTGGAGTAACCAGCAGTGAAAGAGAGATTAGGCTCTGGAGTAGGGGCCACTGAGCCCCTGAAGAAGAGACCCCTGTTGTGGGGGTTCTACTAACATTGTCATATCGACCTCCATTGAACTAACCCACCACACTTGCAACCTGTGGAGGGGTTTGTGAGATGAGGCCAGTCTGAGCCCATTCTATAATCTTTTTACAGAAGACTCTGTGGGAAGGCAGGGCAGCTACAAGAGGAGGTAGAGCAGCTGATACTGAGCCTTTTTATGAAGCTTCTATCAGACCTAAGCAGGATAAAGCTGACCCTTATACACAGGTTGCCCCCCCCCCCCATACACACACCCAGGCACAGAAAAGCAAACACAAAGAGTGAACAGAGTGGTAGCTCTAAACAGATAGTCCACAGTGGATTACAAGCAAGTTCTGACATCAACCTATGCCCAAACCCCACCCAAGAGGACCCAGAACCAACACAGCTAATAGTGGGTGGCAGACCACACTGACACTAGACTCAATTAGCCACCCAAGTGGCATACCCAAAGGAGGAGTCCAGCAGGCACCAGACCCTACTGAAAGTAACTATGCCCCACAGGACAGACACTGCACAGTGTTTAATACATGTGATAAGGTTAACCCTTAAAGCAGCCAGCTTGAATGATTAACTCCACCTACAAAAGAGCCAAGTGCATTCAAGACTCATGGACAAAAGGAAGGTAAGCTTCCAAATACACAAAAATTGGAAAGACAGAAATATGACCCAAATGAAGCAAGAAGAGAAATCCCCAGAAAAAGAATTAAATAAAATAGAAGTAACCAAACTACCAGATGTAGAGTTTAAAATAGTGGTTAATGCTCAGGATCTTAGAGTAAGAATGGATGACCACAATGAGAGCAATTAGAATTAAAGGAATATTGAAACCATAAAAAAACCAGTCAGAAATGGCAAACACAATATCTGAAATGAAATTCTGCACTAGAAGGAATCAGCAGAAAGTTGGATGAAGTGGAGGATTGAATCAGCCATTTAGAAGACAAGATAAACATAAGCACAGAAGTAGAGCAGCAAAGATAAAAAAGAAAAGATCATCAAAAGGGCTATTGAAACTCTAAGAGACCTCTGTGAAAACATGAAGAGAAACAACATCTGTATCACAGGGGTTCCTGAAGAAAAAGAGAATGAAACAAGGGATAGAGAACTTGTTTGAAGAAATCATAACTGAAAACTTCCCTAAAATAATGAAGGAAAAAGTCACAAGTTCAAGAAGCACAGAGAGTCCCATTAAAGAGGAACTCAAAGAAGCCCACACAACAACTAAAATCCAAAAATAAGAGACAAAGAAAGAATACTGAAAGCTGCAAGAGAAAAGCAATCAATTATCTACAAAGGAGCCCCCATTAAAGATGATATCTGACTTCTCAACAGAAACACTTCAGGCTAGAAGGGATTGACAAGGGATTGGCAAGAGATATTCAAAATGATGCAAAACAAGAACCTACAACTGAGACTACTCTATCTAGCAAAGTTATCATTTAAAATTGAAGGAGAAATAAAAAGCTTCCCAGACAAAAAAAAAAAAAAAAAAAAGCTAAAAGACTTCATTACCACCAAACCAGTACAGCAAGAAATGTTAAAGGGCCTGCTATAAGAAAAAGAAAGGAAGAAAGAAATTGAGAGAAACAGGATTATATGTTTAAAGAATTAAATGGCAGTAAATAAGTACATATCAATAACAATTTTAAATGTATATGGATTAAATGCTTTAATCAAAAGATAGGGTAGCTGCATGGATAAGGAAACAAGACTTGTATATATGCTGTCTCTAAGAGACCCACCTCAGAACAAAAGATACACATAGACTGAAAGTGAAAGGATGGAAAAAAAATATTTCATGCAAATGGAAATTAAAAAAAGCTGAGGTAGCAATACTTGAATCTGACAAAATAGGCTTTAAAATAAAGGCTATAGTAAGGGACAAAGAAAGTCAGCACATAATGATATAGAGAGCAGTCCAACAAGAGGATATAACCATTGTAAATATTTATGCACCCAACGTAAGAGCACCTAAATATATAAAGCAGATTTTCATGGACATAAAGAGATAGAGCAACAAAATACAGTAATACAGTGGTCCCTTGTTTATCGCGGAGGTTAGGTTCCAGAACCCCCAGTGATAGGCAAAAATCCTTGAAGTAGTTACCTTATATTTATTTTATTATTTATGTATATTTTTAAAGCTTTATAAACCCTCCCCATACCTTACAGACCTTTCCCACACTGATATTAACTTTTCCGACACTCTTATAAACACTTCCTATGCTCTTAAACACTTTTTTTTATTTGTATTTTTCTGAAGTGAGAAGCACGAAGCAGGGAAGCTGAGAGACAGACTCCCACATGCACCAAGTTGGGATTCACCCAGCATGCCCACTAGGGGGTGATGCTCTGCCTGTCTGGAGCATTGCTTCAGTTGCAACCAGAGCCATTCTAGTGCCTGAGGTGGAGGCCATGGAGCCATTCTCAGCACCTGGGCCGACTTTGCTCCAATGGAGCCTTGGCTGTGGGAGGGGAAGAGAGAGAAAGAGAGAGATAGAGAGAGAAAGAAGAGAAAGGAGAAGGGGAAGGGTGGAGAAATAGATGGTCACTTCTCCTGTGTGCCCTGGCTGGGAATTGAACCTGAGACTTCTACATGTCAAGCTGATGCTTTACCACTGAGCCAACCTGCCAGGGCCTTAAACACTTTCTATATCTTAAATCTAATGTAAAATCCTGCAATATAGCAAAAAATTCATGATACAAAATTAGATATATGCAATTTAAAAATTCGGGATACAGTGAGACCATGAAAAGTGAACCAAGAGATGGCAAAGGACAACTGTATAGTGTTACATCCACCAAGCATGAGAAAAAAGGTCAGAGACTTTCAGGGGTTTAGATCTTACTTTATTGGCCAAGTTTAACCTGCACAGGGATGAACTCTCAAGGTGTCCGGAGACACCGTACCCACAGGGGGCTACAAACGAGAGTCGCGCCTGGCACTTACAACTAGGTCCTTGTATATCCTAAGTGAGCAAGCATTATACAGAAGCAGATGTGGCAGTTTGCTATTCACTAGGGCGGTCGCACATAACATGGCAACAGGGGAAGGGTTTAGCTCAGTGGAGAATTTCAAACATAAACTTCTGATAAGGGTCTCTAACCAATAGAATGCAGGATGTTTGCCCTCCTTTGTGCTGATCTCTTTGTTCTCGGCCTCACAGGGACCCTATCAGCACTTCCCTGTTCCTGCTCCTCCAAGAGTTAGACTCTGGCAGCCACAGCACACCTCCCTGAACCTAACATTCCCCCATCTCTTTTGGGTATAAATCAAACCCTTGATTCTTCATCAGTGGGAAGAATGGTATAAGGTTGGGACAGAACCATTAACTTCACTACTTCTATTCTTTCTTTAATGAAGGCAAGGAGCTTGTTAAGGATTATTGGTCCAAAGGCAAGAGCCAATAAGAATAATAGGAGGGGTCCGGCAACTGTGGATATGAGGGTAGTTAACCAAGGAGAGGTCTTAAACATGGAGGCATACCAGCTAGGGCTTTCTTCTTCTAGGTCCCTGTTCCTTAATCTGTTTGTAAGTGTCTTGATATTCTCTCTAATTATTCCAGAGTGGTTAGCGTAAAAACAACATTCTTCTCTTAATGCAGCACATACTCCTCCCCGCTTAAGGAGGAGGAGGTCTAGCCCTCTTCTATTCTGAAGGGCTACCTCAGTGAGGGAGTCTATTTGCTTCTCTAGGTATATTACCTGTTCCTGGAGAAGCGCAATATCTTTAGAGAAGGTCTTGGATAACTGTCTGAGGGTGAGTTCTCCCTGAATGAGGGATGCTGTCCCTACCGTGGCTGACCCTACAATTCCTATGGTAGCTATGATAGGGATAAGGAGTGGAGCTCGTTTTGCCTGCCTAGGGGGAGCAACAAGGAATTTGGGGTCTCCCCCGTACAGATATACCTGTGGAATAATATAAGCACTTACACAAAGCTCAGGATGAGTGGGGATTAAACACTTGAAGATACCTTGAGTGCACACAAACCATAGTCCTTCAGAAGCCTTTGTTACTTTTGGGCCCCCTAGGGTGGCAGGTAGGGTTTCTTGGTTAAGACAATAGTCACTATAATTGGAGTTACTTAAGGTGAAATTTGCCAGAAGGTAGCAGGTCCCCCTCCCATGGAACTTTGCTAAAGTGTGAGATCCTTCAGAGAAACAATCTTTTATCTGATGCTGGTTTCGGTTCCGCAAGGGTTACTGTAGTTGGAGCCAGTTCCCCTTCTCTCGAGGTGTTAGCCCCTCACCTACAAAGAAAGGGGGTCTGGGACTAAGGCATAGCCAACAAGACTCTGTAATTCCAGGCTGCATACTGTTAAAGAAGAGAAATACCTTATCCAGTAAATCTAGGGCATACATCTCTTGGTGGTATGGTCTTTCTAGTAACGGGTTGGGAGTGTAAAAAGGTAATTTATGGTCCTGCCCTTCTGGCTCGACTGGGAAAGAATCTGCAGTAGGAGTTGTGGTGGCTTTGCTCTGGTCTGGGCCTGTTTTATTGTCTGGGAGCTCAGGTGTTGTCGGGAAGCTTACAGGGGGCCTAGGTGGTTTGAGTGGCAGGCCGCTTCCTATGCCTTGTAGGAGAGGTCTGCCCTTCGTAGGAAGTTTTCTGATGGTGAAAAAGGTACCAGGATCATGTCCAGTTACATACAGTCTTAGGCCCCATGTTTTTCCTGAATTCCAACTTGGGTCTTTAGGCTTCTTAATTGTAATGATAGTAGGGTTACAATTATCTTTAACACAGTCATCGTCCCAACTATCATTGGGCCTTCTTCCCCCTAATCTAGTTCCTAATCGAAAGAGACTTATGTCTGGGTCTGGTTTAGGTGGACTCCATTGAAATTCACTGACAAGTCCCTCACAACCCCACTTTTTACAGTAAAAGTCTGAATAAGATCCACAAATGCGTCTCTGTCCTGATGGAGGTTCGGGGCGAGCATAGTGAGGGGTATACCATAAAGCCCTATTCTGGTAATGAGGGTCACATAATTCTTGGTTATCAAAGTGTTCTGCTTCTAATGGACACCTATCCCCTCCCCCAACATATCTCCATGTTGCTGGTGAGTCACAAAATTTATCCTCAAAAAACTTCGATAAGTCAGCTGGGAGGGTTATGGGGTTGCTACTATCCTAGGTGTTATTCTGTGCTATAACTGTGCCATCTGCTATCCTGATTAAAACCCATTCCTGCAACTCCAGTCCCTTGCTGGGTAGACAATGAAAAGTTATCAGTCCTAAGTGGAGGAGAAGGTGAGCTTTAGAGGCTCTCCAGGGCTCCGCTTTACTTGCCATCTCCGAGGTCCTTTGTCGGGTGGTTGGGCCAGCTTCACATGGGAGAGGTGGATCCAGTAGGGCTTCTCAGCTACCTTAACAGCTGTAGGGGTGCTCAGGAGTACCTGGAATGGTCCATTCCATCATGGCTCGAGGTTGCCCTGTCTGTGGTTGAGAATCCATACCCACTGCCCAGGCTCTGGTGACTCTGGCAGTCTGGGATTGTATTCTCCTTCGGAGCTGGCTGACCTCTGGAGGGTTTGCACTTCACTCCTGATGTGCTGCAGAGCCTGCAAGGACTTGAGGAAGTTATGGTTAGAAACTTCTATTTCCTCTCTGGTTAATCGAGGCACAAGGGGTATGGGCTGTCCAAACAGGATTTCATAAGGGGCCCACTTCTTAAGATAAGGGGTACATCTAGTTCTAAAGAGGGCAAAAGGGAGTAGCTCAACCCAATTTTTGCCGGTCTCCTCCTTCAGTTTAATTATAGTCTCTTTTAGAGTCCTGTTCATTCTTTCTACCTGTCCTGAATTTTGGGGCCTATAAATGCAATGCAATTTCCAATTGATACCTAGCTTAGTAGTTAGTTCTTGAGATATCCTAGAGATGAATGCAGGTCCATTGTCTGATCCCAGGGCTAGGGGAATGCCATATCTAGGTATGATCTCCCTTAATAAGACTTTGCAAACTGTGGAAACAGCCTCTCCTTGCGTGGGGAATGCTTCTACCCACCCTGAGAAGGTGTCTACTAATACTAATAGATACTTATAACCTGACTTCCCAGGGGTCATCTCTGTGAAATCTACTTCCCATAACTCTCCAGGAGCTTTCCCCCAATACCTCACAAAGGGAGGCAACTTCTTATTCTGAGCATTTACCCTGGTGCAGATGCTGCATCTAGAGACAATGGAGTGAACAATATCCCTGATGTTGGGCTGGAATAATATTTCTTGACAAGTTGTTCTAGCTTATTCTGCCCTAGGTGAGTGCTAGTATGAATATCTCTCATTATTTCCCTTACTATTCCCTGGGGTAAATAGAGCTGGGAGTCTGGAAGTTCTATCCATCCCTGCTGATTTTTCTTCCCCTTTAACTGTATCCCTTCCTGCTCTTCTTCTGGGGAATATCTAGGATCTGGAGGTGGCGTTGGCTTAGGCAGCAATGGCAGAAGTCTTTCTTGTGGCCTAGTGGCTGCTTCTCTTGCAGCTGAATCTGCTAGGTTGTTACCTTTTATAATAGGAGAATTCCCCTTCTGGTGTCCTTTGCAGTGGATAATGGCAACTTTGGTAGGTAGCCAAATGGCGTCGAGGAGGACAAGAATTTCACTGCGGTTCTTAATGTCCTTCCCCCTTGCTGTCAGGAGGCCTCTCTCCTCATATATAGCTCTGTGAACATGGGCGGTGGCAAATGCATAACGGCTCTCAGTATAGATATTGGCAACTTTTCCCTCCACCATCTGTAAGGCCCTGGTTAGTCCTATTAGCTCTGCCCTCTGTGCAGACATCCCTGCAGGCAGCGCTTTCTGCCATAGGACCTCATCTCCCATAGTCACGGCTGCCCCTGCATACCGTTGTCCATCCTTTGCAAAACTACTCCCATCAGTAAAGAGAGTCAGGTCTGCCTTTTCGTAGGCCTGATCCCTTAAGTCTGGGCGGGAGCCAGTCACCGTGTCAAAGATTTGCTTGCAACTGTGATCCACTGTGGACTCCGGTATTGGCAACAGGGTCACTGGGTTCAGTGCTGTTGTTTTGAGGAATTGAACAGACAGAGGGTTCAATAACTGAGCCTGATATTGTGTCAGCCTTGCATTGATAGCCACCTGTCAGGAGGTGCTCGTAGCACTTACTCTACGTAATGTTCCCCAATTACTTGGATGTCCTGTCCCAAAGTCAACTTACTAGCCTCCTTGACTAGTATTGAGGTGGCAGCAAGTGCCCTCAGACATGCTGGCCATCCCGAGGCTACAGGGTCAAGTTTCTTGGACAGATAGGTGATGGGCCTCTTCCATGGCCCAAGCTCCTGGCTCAGTACCCCCAGAGCTACCCCTCCCTTTTCTGCTATAAATAGCTGAAAGGGTTTGGCCATATCCAGCAGGGCCAAAGCTGGGGCAGTCACTAGGCCCTCCTTAAGCGCTTGGAACGCTTGCTTTTCCTTATCTGTCCATATGAATTGTTCTTCCTTTCCCCTGGTTAGTTCGTGTAGGGGTCTAGCTAGTTCTGCAAAGCCCAATATCCACAGTTGGCAGTATCCTACTGTGCCCAGGAATTCTCATACCTGTCTCTTGCTGGTAGGCTCGGGGATCTGCAAGACCATCAGGATTCGCTGGCTGGACAATGTTCTTTGCCCTCCCTGTAAGTTATACCCCAAATAACTTACAGTTTGCATCACAATCTGGGCCTTCTTGGTGGAGACTTGATACCCCATTTGCCCGAGATCTTGTAGCAAGTCCAAGGTAGCTTCCTCACACTCTCCTTCATCCTTGGCAGCTATGAGGATGTCATCCACATACTGGAGCAGTACAATCGACGGATGAGAGGAGCGGAAAGTCTGCAGATCTTTACTGAGGGCCTCATTAAAAATGGTGGGGGAATTCTTAAACCCTTGTGGTAGTCTGGTCCAAGTGAACTGCCCCACCAGTCCATTTTCTGGGTCATTCCATTCAAAGGCAAAGATCTCCTGCCTCTGAGGCGCCAGCCAGGGGAATACAAAAGAAGGCATCCTTCAAATCCAGGACCGAATAATAGGTATGGGTTGGGGGCAATGAGCTCAGTAAGGTATATGGGTTGGGCACCGTGGGATGGATAGTCTCTACCCGTACATTCACCTCCCGCAGGTCCTGCACTGGGCGGTAGTCATGGGTCCCCGGCTTTTGGACGGGGAGTAACGGGGTGTTCCAGGCTGATTGGCATTCTCGGAGTATGCCTGCTTTCAGCAGGCGCTGCAAGTGCCGTACAATGCCCTGTCTGGCTCGGGCCGGGACCGGGTATTGTCTGACCTTAACAGGGCTGGCAGTGCTCAACAGCTGTACTAAGACAGGCGGTTGGTGGGTTGCCAAACCTGGTGGGTTGGTTTCCGCCCAAACTTCAGGTACTCTGGCACGCAGGGCATCCAGAACTCCTGCTCCTTCCTCCTTATCTCCTTGGATAGTGGCAAGTAAGTATTCTTCAGACAGTGGGACAATTATCTCCAAGCTGACTTCTGCCTCCTTGTCCCTTGTAGGGCTTTCCTCCCATTGGAAGTTAATGGTGGCCTGAGTTTCTGCAATAAGTCCCTTCCAAGTAGTGGGTAAGGGCAGTCTGGAATGACTAGGAAGGAGTGGGTAATGGTGCCTCGGCCTAAGTTGGTAATTCTTGCTGTAGCCCATGGATAGGCTTCTGCTTTGCCCGTTGCCCCTACTATTTTGGTAGTTGCCTTCTGAATTTGCCCTTGTGGTTGCTTTAGGACTGAGTAGGTGGCTCCGGTGTCGACTAGGAAGTCTATTGGCTTTCCTTCGACTGTCAAGGTGACCATGGGCTCCTGGGAGCCGACAGGAATGGAGCCCTGGCCCCGTCAGTCTAAGGTTTGGAGCAAGACCTCTGGGCCCAGTTTTGACCCTTGGCTGTCGGCCTTCAACCTTGGACACTCTCTCTTCCAGTGCCCTTTTTCCTTACAATAAGCACATTGATCTTTGGCTATTCGCCATCCCTGGCCCTTTTGCTGTCCCCCTTTCCCTTTGGGAGGAAGTTTCTGGGCAGCAATCAGGATTTTGGCAACTTCCTTCGCCCTGCCAACCTCCGGATCATCCCTATTGACGTACACTTTCTGGGCTATCTCTAATAGCTTGCTTCTATTTTCTCCTTCAAATCCCTCTATCTTCTGAAGCTTTTTCCTAATATCTGGAGCGGCCTGAGTCACAAAGGCTATATTTATTAGTCTCCCGTTCTCTTCTGCCTCAGGATCTAGAGGGGTATATACTCTATAAGCCTCCATGAGTCTTTCTAGGAAGGCTGCTGGGGATTTCTCTCTTCCCAGGATGACTTCACTAACCTTACTGAAGTTGGTGGGTTTTCTTGCAGCTGCCTTGAGCCCCCTCAGCAGAGCCCGGCGATAGTGGAGGAGTGCATCCCTTCCCCCGGCAGTATTAGGGTCCCAGGCCGGGGGCTGAGAAGGGAGTATATCTTCTATTTCCCTTCTCCTGGCCATAGTCTCTCCCTCCTCCCACATTATCCTGTCTCTCTCTTCAGAAGTGAAGAGAGTTTGCAGAATCTGTTGACAGTCATCCCAGGTGGGCTGATGAGTTCTGAATATGGTTTCGAGGAGGGAGATCAGCCCTTGGGGTTTCTCAGAGAATGGAGGATTTTGATGTTTCCAATTATATAAGTCACTGGTAGAAAAGGGCACATAAACAAGGCAGGGAGGTGCCCATGGTGGAGCATCTGGTGCTGGTGGCACCTCTCAGAGAGGCAAAATGGCGGCGCCTCCCGCTGGAGGCAAAATGGTGGCGCCTCCCGCCGGAGACAAAGCTCCTTCCCCATAGAATACCCCTCCCCGGGTGTGGGGTGGGCTCAGGAGCCCGCCTGCATCCTGACGCGAGGAATCTGGTTCCTCTCAATGAGGGTAAGATGAGGCGCATTCACTGGGTCTAGGTGGTCCGCCGGTGGTTTGGGCAAGACTGGGTAGAGCCTAGGCTGGCTTTGAGGCTGCTTCAGGGCGTGGGCTTCCCCCTTTTCCTTTTCCTTGACCTTTTCTCCTCCTGTGGCAAGGCAAACTGCCCGTCCGTCTGCCTCGCTGGTTTCCCTTCAAATACTTCCTAATGTATCCGGGCCATTCGGTAGCTATATCTACCCAGATGTCTATGTACAGATATTGGTCCTGGTGGGGAACCCTATAGATGGTGGCTTGAACAGCAAATAAAGTCGGAAGGTCAAAGGTACCCTCTGTGGTCCATCCTACATTAAAGGTGGGCCATTCTAGCTGACTTAAGGTTTGAAGAAATTCAGGGTCAGGCAGGGGGACCCCATATTCCCGGGCCCGCCTCTGGAAATCAGAAAAGTTTTTCAGCAGGCAATCAAGTGGAGATCTGGGTATAGATTCCTGCTGGCCCATCCTAAGAAAATCAGGGAGGAATAGAAGGGGAAAACAAACAATACAGACTAGCAAGAAACAGATGAGACAATCTAACTTTTGGACATACGAGAATGACATGTAAATCAAAACTAACACAGCACAGCGCGTCGTAAGCAAATAAGAACCCTAATGTGACTGGTCACTTCTAATGTTAGCGAAACCAAATTTCAGAGAGCGGCATCCCGCTTCTGAAAGTCCTGGGTAGGTTACTGGCAGTGTCCCACCTACTACCTCAGGGTTGTTTGCTCCGGAGCCCAAACCAAAAGAAGATCCTCAGTAAATACTTACTCAGCTTGAGCTGCCCATCCAATCTCCAAACCGGGGATTTCCCACTAATGCACCAAATGTTACATCCACCAAGCGTGAGAACAAACGTCGGAGACTTTCAGGGGTTTAGATCTTACTTTATTGGCCAAGTTTAACCTGCGCAGGGACGAACTCTCAAGGTGTCCGGAGACATCGTACCCACAGGGGCCTACAAATGAGAGTCGTGCCTGGCACTTACAACTAGGTCCTTGTATATCCTAAGTGAGCAAGCATTATACAGAAGCAGATGTGGCAGTTTGCTATTCACTAGAGGGGTCGCGCGTAACATAGCAACAGGGGAAGGGTTTAGCTCAGTGGCAAATTTCAAACACAAACTTCTGATAAGGGTCTCTAACCAATAGACTGCAGGATGTTTGCCCTCCTTTGTGCTGATCTCTTTGTTCTTGGCCTCACAGGGACCCTATCAGCACTTCCCTGTTCCTGCTCCTCCAAGAGTTAGACTCTGGCAGCCACAGCACACCTCCCCGAACCTAACATATAGTAGGGTATTTTAACACTCCACTAACATGGATAGCTCCTCCAGACAGAAAATCAACAAAGAAATAGCAGCCTTAAATGACAGTAAATCAACTGGATTTAATAGATATTTTCAGAACTTGTCACCTAAAAGGAACAGAATATACATTCTTTTGAAGTGCTCATGGTACACTTTCTAGGATAGACCACATGTTAAGACACAAATGAGTCTCAATAAATTTAAAAAGATTAAAATAATTTCAAGCCTTGTTTCTGTCCACAATGACAAGAGACCAGAAATCAGCTAGAATAGGAAAACTGGAAAACATTCCAAAACACCTGGAGGCTAAATAGCATGTTATTAAATAACAAATGGGTTGTCAATGTGATCAAGAAAGAAATTAAAAATTTCCTTGAAACAAATGAAAATAAACACACAACAATCCAAAATCTATGGGACACAGCAAAAACAGTCTTGAGAGGGAAGTTTATAGCATTACAGGCATACAGTAAGAAGCCTGAAAAAAATCTCAAATAAACAGTCTAACCCTCTACTTAAAAGAACTAGAAAAAGAACAACAAATAAAACTCAGAATAAGTAGAAGGAAAGAAGTAATGAAGATCAGAGTGGAAATAAATGACAAAAAGGCTAAAAAAATACAAAAGATGAAACCAAGAACTGGTTCTTTAAAAGGGAAACCAAGGATAATGATCCTTTAGCCAGACTAATCAAGAAAAAAAAGAGAGGCCCAAATGAATAAAATTAGAACTGGAAAAGTAGAAGTAACAACTGACACCCCAGAAATAAACAAAGGATTCTAAGAAAATACTGTAAAAAAGTATATGTCAAAAAATAGGACAACCTAGGTGAAATTAACAAATTCCAAGCAGCATACAGTCTTCCAAAACTGAATCTAGAAAAATCAAAAAACTTGAGCAGTTACAACAAACAAAATTGAAACAGTTATCTAAAAATTCCCAGCAAACAGAAGTCCTGGACTGAATAGCTTCTCAAGCAAATTTTTACCAAACATTCAAAGACAAACTAACATCTATCCTCAATCTACTCCAAAAAATTCAAAAAGAGAGAGACATCCAAGCTCACTTAAAAAACCAAAAATTATTCTAATTTCAAAATCAGGTAAAGACATTACAAAGTAAGAAAACTATAGGTCAGTATTGCTGATGAACATAGATGCTAAACAACAAAATATTAGCAAACCAGATCCAGCAACATATTAAAAAAATTATACATCATGATCAAGTGGGATTTATTCTGGGAAGCAAAGCTGGTCCAATATCTACAAATCAATATAGGTGATTCATCACATAAACAAAATGAAGGAGAAAAATCACATGCTAAGATCATAAATACAGAAAAAGCATTTGATAAAATTCAGCATTCATTTATAATCAAAACTGAGCAAAGTGTGAATACAGGAATATTCCTCAACATAATAAAGACCATGTATGACAAACCAACAGCCAGTGTTATACTCAATAGGCAAGAATTAAAAGCAATCCCCTTAAGATCAAGAAAAGGCAGGAGTGTTACCTTTCATCACTTTTCTTCAACATAGTTCTGGAAATAATAGCCACAGCAATCAGACAAGAAAAAGAAATAAAAAGCATGCAAATTGAAAAAGAATGAGTAAAACTGTCATTATTCACTGAAGACATGGTACTGTACATGGAAAAAGTCTCAGCCAAAAGACTACTACCCGATAAATAAATTTGGCAAACAGGCAGGATATAAAATTAATAGTCAGAAATCAGTGGCATTTTATACACCAATAGTCATCTGTTGGTAGGAGGAATTAAGAAAACTATTTCATTCATTATTAGAACAAATAACATAATGTAAGGAGGAATAAATTTAACCAAGGAGGTAAAAAAAACTTGTATTCATAAAATTGTAAGGCATTAAAAAAAGAAATCAAGGAAGATACAAACAAGTGAAAGCATATACTGTGTTCACGGATAGGAAGAATTAACATCATTAAAATGTCTATACTACCCAAAGCAATCTATAGATTCAATGCAATTCTTATTAAAATACCAATGGCATACTTTACAGTTCTAGAAATAATATTCCAAATACTTATATAGAACCAAATAAGAACCCAAATAGCCAGCCTCAGCAATCTTGAAAATGAAGAATAAAGTGGAAGGTATTACATTTCCTGATATCAAGCTATACTACAAGGCCATTGTAATAAAAACAGCCTGGTACTAGCATAAGAACAGGCATACAGATCAATGGAAGAGAACAGAGAACCCAGAAATAAAACCACACCTCTATGGTCAATTAATATTTGGCAAAGGAGGCAAGAGTATACAATGGAGTAAAAACAGTCTCTTTAATAAATGGTGGTGGGTTAATTGGAGTGGTACATGCAGAAAAATGAAACTAGACAACCAACATAACACCATTCACAAAAATACACTCAAAGTGGATAAAAGACTTAAATGTAAATTGTGAAATTATACAAATCCTAGAAGAAAACATAGGCAATAGACTCTTTGACATTTCTTAAAGCAATATTTTTGCTGATATATCTACTTAGACAAGTGAAATAAAGAACAAAATAAACAAATGGGCCTATCTATATCAAACTAAAAATATTTTGTACAGCCAAAGATATCATTAACAAAATAAAAAGACAACCCACTCAATGGGAGAACATATTCGCCAATACATATGAGAAATGGTTAATAACCAAAATTTTTAAAGAACTTCTATAACTCAACATCAGGAAGGTAAACAATCTAATTTAAAAAAGGGCAAAGGACCTGAATAAACACTTCTCCAAAGACAACATACATATGGCCAATAGGCATATAAAAAAATGCTCAGTATCGCTAATAATTAGAAAAATACAAATTAAAACCACAATGAGATAACACCTCACACCTGCCAGAATGACTTTCATTAACAAATAAAAAAACAATTGCTGACAAGGGTGTGGAGAAAAGAGAACCCTCCTTCCTGCACTGCTGGTGCAAATGTAGATTTGCACAGCTACTGTGGAAAACCGTGTGGTGTTTCCTCAAAAAAATAACAATAAAACTGCTTTATGACCTAGCTGTCCCACTTCTAGAAATATATCCTAAGAATCCCAAAACACTAATTCAAAAGAAGATACTCACCCCCATATTTATTGCAGCATTGTTTACAATAGCCAGGATCTGGAAACAGCCCAAGTGTCCATCAGTGGACCAGTGGGTAAAAAAGCTGTGGTACATATACACAACAGAATACTACACAGTGGTGAAAAAGAAGGTAATCTTACCTTTTGCGATGACATGGGTCGACCTGGAGATTATTATGCTAAGTGAAATAAACCAGGCAGAGAAAGACAAATACCATGTAATCTCACTTGTATGTGGAATCTAATGAACACAATAAATTGAGGAACAAAATAGAAACAGAGGCAGGGTCTAGAGCAGGGGTCCCCAAACTACAGCCCGCGGGCCACATGCGGCCCCCTGAGGCCATTTATCCGGCCCCCGCCGCACTTCCGGAAGGGGCACCTCTTTCATTGGTGGTCACTGAGAGGAGCATAGTTCCCATTGAAATACTGGTCAGTTTGTTGATTTAAATTTACTTGTTCTTTATTTTAAATATTGTATTTGTTCCCGTTTTGTTTTTTTTTACTTTAAAATAAGATCTGTGCAGTGTGCATAGGGATTTGTTCATAGTTTTTTTTATAGTCTGGCCCTCCAATGGTCTGAGGGACAGTGAACTGGCCCCCTATGTAAAAAGTTTGGGGACCCCTGGTCTAGGGAATGGATGCACAGCCATCAAAGAGAAGGGGGAAGAGGGGACAAGATCGAAGAAGGTGAAGGGATTCGCCAAATTATATATACATAACATGTAGATACGAACAACAGGGTAGCAATTCCCAGAGGGAAAGAGGGAGTGGGGGTCAAGGTGGGTGAAATCAGAATGGAAAGAGACTTTGCATGGGGTGTGAGGGGTCTGATGCGGTGGGTAGAAGGTGTTATATTGAGTTGGACATTTGAAACCATGTCAACACAATACATTAAAAATAAAAATTAAAAAAAGAATGTGAGGAAGTAGTAAAAAGTACTAATTTTATTAATTTTAATCTTTGAGCATTCGTCTTTTTAACTTTCTGTGTGATAAAGTATAAAGTATACAAAAGGCTGTATACCAAAGTATGGGGGTTCTCTCTCTTTTTTTTTTTTTTACAGAGACAGAGTGAGAGAGAGAAGGATAGATAGGGACAGACAGACGAACGCAGAGATGAGAAGCATCAATCATCCGTTTTTTATTGTGGCACTTAGTTGTTCATTGATTGCTTTTTCATATGTGCCTTGACCGTGGGGCTACAGCAGACCAAGTAACCCCTTGTTCAAGCCAGCGACCTTGGGTCCAAGCTGGTGAGCTTTGCTCAAACCAGTTGAGCCCGCACTAAAGCAGGAGACCTCGGGGTCTCGAACCTGGGTCCTCTGCATCCCAGTCCAACGCTCTATCCACTGCACCACCGCCTGGTTGGGCTGGGCTGGGGGTTCTCTTAAGAAAGAGTTTGTCAAAATTTTAGACACTTGTATTACTACTTCCCCTTGCCAAACATAAAAAAAATATTTTTGGGAAATTGCATCCTGTTGTCCTATTATTTCATTTGTATCTATGTCAGTATGAATTGAATTTATTAATTCTAAAAATATATATGTACATTCCCTTGGTTTTTCATCACATGAAATCAGTATTTGTAAATAATGTTTGTATTTCTTACTTTACATTGCACATATATTTTTCTTTGTTTATTCTTTCTTGTCTTGCCATCCAGGTTAGACCACCATTACAGTAGAAGGTATTCTGGTCTCAATGCATTCCCAGAGGTAAGCTTACAGCATTTCACCATTACCTCTGATGTTTGCTGTAGTGTTTTTATAAATATCATTTGTTTGGTAAAAGAAGTTCTTCCTTATTTTTAGTTTGCTAACAGTTTTAATCAAAAGTGGATGTTGACTGAGTAGTACACTTGAAACCATGTTAACAAAATAAATTAAAATAAATAAATAAATAATGGATGTTGAAGTTCATCAAGTGCTTTTTTCCTGCATATATTGAGGATATTTACATGGTTTTTCTCCATTATTCTGTTAATTTAATAATTAATTAATTTAATTAAGTGATTAATTGGTTGGCTAATTGATTTTAGAATATTAAACCATTATTAAACTCATGGAATATAATTAATTAAATGCAAAGTATTATCTTTTTCTGTATTAATAGAATAAGTGTATTAATATTTGGCTTTGAAAGTTGTAAAATGGCTCCATAATTTTCCTTTTTTATAATGTCCCTGTCATTTTTTGGAGTTGAAGTTATACCAGCTTTCTAAAAAGAGTTAAGGGAATGGAAGTTTATGTTTATAAGAATCTTTCAATATATAAAAAAATACAACTCAAAATTTTTCATTTCCTTCTGAAAAGTTATTAGGCAGTATAGATAGGCAAAACAAGTTTTTGTTTTCTTTCTTCTTTACATTAAACCTTAAGAGTTAGTAACTAACTGTGTCATCTTATAAGTAGCCTCTTAGGAATGCTCTAAAATTTTCAGAAAGATAGCTCTGCAAAACTCCTAATTCAAGTGTTCTAGACCTCACTTTAAAGCTTAGGTCTAATGATAATAATAGGTTGAATATAGCCATTATTGCTAGCTAAACCTTGTGTGTACACTCTTGGAAAGACTTCAGCGTAATTTAGTATTTTCTTTCCCTTGGCCAGGACTGAATACAGATCTATGAGATGACTCAATATTTAACCTCTAAAAAATTGTGGTAGAATATACATAACATAGTCCTCTTAACCACTTAAATGTATAGTTCAGTGGTATTAAGTACATTCACATTGTTTTGCAACCATCACCATTCATTACCAGAACTTTTTTATTTTCCCAAACTAAACTCCTATATTCATTAAACACTAACTCTCCTTTCTTCCTCCCCAGTCCCAGTGCAACCATGTTTTTTCTTTCCACACTTATGAATTTGATACTCTAGGTACCTCATTTAAGTGAAATCATACAGTATTGTCCTTTTTGACTGATGTAGTTTACAGAGCATAATGTCTATAAATATTTTTTTATTTCATAGCATGTGTCAGAATTTCTTTTTTAAGGCCAAATATTATTTCATTGTATGCATATACCACATGTGTTTATCCATCATCTGTCCATGAACACATAGATTGTTTTCACCTTTTGGCTTGTCAACATAGGTGTATAAATATCTGTTTGGGTCTGCTTTCAATTTTTTGGGGTATATATAAATATTATTTTTGAGTCTAGAAAAAGTTATTTTCAGTTTAGTTCAACCCATTATTTAATTGTGCACCTGTGTACCATGTCAAGTCATGTGGAAAGCAACAATAAAAAATAGAACAAATTCTGTTTTAGGGAGGGTTTACAAGTTTGATGAAGGAGTGTTGTTCAAAATAATAATAATAATAATAATAATATTTCATGTTCTTATTTTCTTATATATGCCAGTATTCTAATTACTGACATATTATCTAAGGAAATGGGTTCAAGAATAGCATGTTGTCTGACCTGTGGTGGCGCAGTGGATAAAGCGTCAACCTGGAAACACTGAGGTTGCCGGTTCAAAACCCTGGCTTGCCTGGTCAAGGCACATATGGGAGTTGATGCTTCCTGCTCCTCCCCCTTCTCTCTCTCTCTCTCTCTCCCCCCCTCCTCTCTAAAATGAATAAATTAAAAAAAATTAAAAAAAAAAAAAAAAGAATAGCATGTTGAATTCTCATTTTTCTACTACAGTCATAAAATGAAAGTAGTAACTATGTAGTTAGACACTGTTGAAAATTAATATAGCTCTGTTGCTTAATCACTGTGTCACTTGAAGCCATCTACTGATCCCTCTAAAATGGGCTTTTGCTACAGTGTTTATGTCATTGTGGGATCCGAAAAGGGCTTCTGGCAGTGCCCTGTACAGGAGACCTCAGAAGGAACAACCTGCTGGCCGCCACACACTATGCTATGGAGGCTCTAGAGTTTCAAAAGTCTTGACCCTCCCTCTTGGAGCCAGAAATGGGGACTTGCTCCTGCCCACAGCAGGGCCTAGCTGAGGTGGTGAGACCAGTTGTTTTCGTATCAGCCCTCGACAAGGGTTGTTATTTTTCCTGTCATGTTTGTTGGGGTCCAGCTCAAGTTTGTTTTTCTTGCAGAAAGGCAGGAAGGCCAATTTGGAACACACACAACTCACATGTCATTGATGATGACTTGGCCCAGCACTTGGCATTGGCTCCTTGACAGTTAAAAGGCACAGGGTGGGTGAGCCCCAGCGGCCTGCACTGAAGAACAAGGAAAATAAGGGAGAATGTGAGATTCTTATCTGTGCAGGCCTTGCGGTCCCCTCCATTCTTTCGCCCTGCTCATGCCTCCCTCAAGGGACTTCTGGCTTCAGCTCACACAATCTCCCGCCTAGAGGTCCCCACTGTTCAGGGGCCGCCTCCACTTTCTGTCCACCTCTTCCTCTTACTGAATGTGTGAGGAAGCAACCCACCCTAAGGAGAGGAAAGTCTGATCAGTAGAGATCCATGCCTCAGCCTTGTGGGAGGCAGAAGCAGGAAGAGGGAGAAAGAGCATTTTCCATTTTGGACCCAAGACAACTGTGCAGTTATTTGAGAAAAGCTTGGTGTTTTTCCACTCAGATTTCAGTAGTGTTGGGAGTCAAGATATACAGGTTTCACTGGCTTTAAATATTAGGGAGTTTTATGGAATGATGTGCTCTTGAAATACTTATGGATATTTAAAGAATGTCCAGTCTTATCATATAAAAGCCTTGGACCTTCTGAAGAATGAATCACAGCCTTACATGTTAAGTGAAGGAGCACACTCATTCCAGGAAAACTTGACTGGGTAAAATTACAAATTAAAAATAGTGTAAACAATAACATTTCTAAAATATGATCTTATATTCTCAGTAACTAAGCCTTCCTCAGTCAATCTATTAACAAATATTTTAGGGAGTCAGTGTTACTTTGAAGGCATTTAGACTCTTGAAGCATCAGTTTTGTCATCTATAAAATGACTAATAATGGACTTTGCAGGATTTAGAGAGACCATGCTTAGCCTAATTTCAAACACCTATTAATCTCCCTCCAAAGGAGAACTGTTTTTGTGATTCCTATGTGCTTACCCTCTCTTTTTGAAAACTATGGTAGTTATAGTTAGAAAAAGTAGGAGTCTGGTTTGAAAGCTTTCTTTGAAAAATTATACCTTACTTAGTGGTATAAGATTAGTACATTAAACATTCAAAATATATTTGTTGAATATACTAGCAACTTTATAATTGTTTGTCTTCTGCCTATTTTATCTTTCAACTTTAGTAAAGCGGAAACCTTGTTTCCCATTTCCTCCAGGTAAAATATAACTTTCATCTAAGATTTTTGTTGTATCAAAGTTTTTTTTAGATGCATTATATATAATCTCTGCTGTCCTTTAAAATATTTAACTTGTTTATTAAGCCCTTCACAAATAATATGCCAGATGTGTAGATCACATGTTCATTCATGCTCATTCCATAGATACTGTGCAATGTGACCTTGTTATTCCCTATCAAGAGATAATATTTTGGTACTGGCTGGTTTGTTCAGTGGATAGAGTGTCACCTTTGCACACCACAGTCACAGTTTGATCCCCAGTCAGGGCACACACAAAAGGCAAACAATGAGTGCATATCTAATGAAACAATGGGTTGATGCCTCTCTCTCTCTCTCTCTTTCTCTCTCTCCCCCATTACACAATTCTCTCTTCCTCAAGTCAATGAAAAAATTAAAAAAAGAGACAGATGATGTCTTATTCTAATCACCTTGGGCTGGTCCTGTGACTACTTTAACCAATATATGCAAACTCAGTCATGAAGCTTTTCTGACAGTTTCTGTCTTTCTGCTTTTGGAAGTCCTGATGAATGGCCAGCAGATAAAGAAGCCACATGGAGAGGGAGAGGTCCTGAAACTTTATATAAAAAGAAGTCCAGTTGTTCTATGCTCCAGCTGAACATAGACCCTAACTAGCCTGCTAGGCAAATGAACCCACTTCAGATAGCCACAGGCAAGGCCAACAGCAGATATACTCAGTCCCACCCAAGTTGCAGCATCATGAGCAAATAAGTGGTTGTTATTTTATGCTACTAACAACTCAAGTAGCTTATTTTAAGTCACTAAATTTTGGGGTGTTATTTTATTTATAACAGACAACCAAAGCACCAGATAACATAATGTTGAATTTTGATTGAATTATTTTCAAATGTTTGGTATGAATGGTGTGAAATAGTTTTTTTCATTCACACAATATTATTTTATAATTAAGATCTTGTGAAAATTGTATACTTGACAATTTTGTAAATATTGTAATAGATATATCAATTAGATTTTTCTTTCTTGTATTTTAATTCTCTGTTTCTTTTTCCTGGTCATTTTACATTAGACAACAACGTATTTTCAAAGAGTTAGTCCCAATTTAACATAGTAAATACTGGCCATTTTGAAAGACTTCAATAATTATTTTCTCTATTTAAATTATTTGGGATATTTATAGGACCTTTAAGCTCCTTCTAAGCAGAAGATAAAATTGCTTTAATATTTTTCACAAAAGGGCCTGACCAGGTGGTGGTGCAGTAGGAAGAGCGTTAGACTAGGATGCAGAGGACCCAGGTTAGAAACCCTGAGGTCACCTGCTTGAATGCTGGCTCATCCAGCTTGAGTGCAGGGTTGCTGGCTTAAGTGTGGGGTCGTAAACATGACCCCATGGTCATTGGCTTGAGCCCAAAGGTTGCTGGCTTAAAGCCCAAGGTTGCTGGCTTGAGTAAGGGGTCACTCACTTGCTGTAGCCCTCTGGTCAAGGCACATATGAGAAAGCAATCAATGAACAACCAAGGTGCTGCAATGAAGAATTAATGCTTCTCATCTCTCTCTCTTCCTGTCTGTCCCTATCTGTCCCTCTCTGTCTCTCTTTCTATATCTCTGTCACCAAAACAAACAAACAAACAAAAAAAACTCTCACAAAAGGTAAAAGTGAATTTGACCTATTAACTTACTAATTGTTTTATTTTAAATTTTGATGAAAATAATTGCATTATAAAATAAAGTTAAAAAAGCATATGAAACTATTTTGAGCTCCCAAGAAGCAAAATAAATATAAATGCAGTATAAAATAGAATTATCATTTTTTTCTTTTTCTTTAATTTTTGTAATTGTGTTAAAATATACAAAGCTCTAATTTACTACCATAGCCATTTTCTTTTTCTTTCTTTCTTTTTTTTTTTTTTTTTGTATTTTTCTGAAGTTGGAAACGGGGAGGCGTCAGACAGACTCCTGCATGTGCCCGACTGGGATCCACCCGGCATGCCCACCAGGGGGCAATGCTCTGCCCATCTCGGGTGTTGCTTTGTTGTGACCAGAGCCATTCTAGCACCTGAGGCAGAGGCCATGGAGCCATCCTCAGTGCCAGGGCCAACTTTGCTCCAATGGAGCCTCGGCTGCAGGAGAGGAAGAGAAGGCAGAGAGGAAGGAGAGGGGGAGGGGTGGAGAAGCAGATGGGCGCTTTCCCTGTGTGCCCTGGCTGGGAATCTTCCATGCCAGGCCAATGCTCTACCACTGAGCCAACCGGCCAGGGCCTACCATAGCCATTTTCAAGTGTACAGTTCAGTAGCTTTAAGTACATCATCATCATTTAGTACCAGAACTCTGATTCCAAACTGGAACTCTCTATCCGTAAACACTAATTCCCCATTCCCCTCTCCTGCCAGACCCATGGCAAGCACTATTATACTTTCTGTCTATTAATTTGATTAGTCTAGGTATTTCAAATCATACACTATTTGTGTTTAGTTTATTATAGTTAGTGTAAAGTCCACAAGATTTATCTATCTTGTAGCATGTGTCAGAATTTCTTTCCATTTAAAGGCTAACATTCTGTTGTATGAATACACCACATTTCATTTATCCATTTATTCACTGATGGACATTGTGTTTTTTATACTTTTTAACTACTATGAATAATGCTGCTATGAGCATAGGTGTACAAATATCTCTTTCAGTCCCTGTTTTCAGTTTTTGTTTTTCTTTTAAAAAAAATTAAAATAAAAACTTTATATTGAGGTATAATTTACAAATAAAATTGCATGTATTTGTGCATCCAGCAGACTTTTCTTCAGGATGTAAGCTCAACAGGAAAATTTGGAGATATTATGTTACCTGATATCAAACTATACTACAAGGCCATAATAATCAAAACAGCATGGTCTCTGGCTGGGTAGCTCAGTTGGTTAGAGTGTCATCCTGATACACCAAGGTAGTGGGTTCAATCCTCAGTCAGGGCACATACAAGAATCAACAGTGAATACATAAATAAATGAAACAACAAATTGATGTTTCTTTCTCTCAAAATCAATAAAAAAAAACAACAACCCAGCATGGTACTGGCATAAACACAGGATGGATCAAAAGTAGGTTTACAGTTGTTTATATGAAAAATAATACAATATGGAAAATAATACAATAATTAATAAGCAATAGTGCAAGAATAAACTGTATTTTATTTACTCACAACTGTAAACCTACTTTTACTCCACCCCACATAGATCAATGGAACAGAATAGAGAGCCCAGAAATCAAACTACATCTATATGGTTGATGAATATTTGACAAAGGAGGTAAAAACATACAATGGAGTGAAGACAAGTCAATTTACTAAACGGTGTTGGGAAAATTAGATAGATACAGGCAGTGCGGGTTACAACAAGATAGGTTCTTTAGGTTTGTTCTTAAGTTCAATTTATATGTAAGTTGGAACAAGTACATTTACTTATTAAATGCAACTTAGACAGATGTTTGTCTTAACATAGTATTTATTTTTACTTTATGTGCATATAAATACTTAAACATTTTCAAATATATCCTTAAGCAATTTTTGATGATGAAAAGATGATGGACTTGTTAGAGAGGATTGGACTGGTGTTAGTGAATCAGGTTTGATTCTGCTGCTAGAGTTAGTTTCCTGATGTAGGCCTCAAGGGAGGTTTGTACAGAGTTCTTTTTCTCATTTTAAATGGCCCTGTTGCATCTCAGGCCTTTAGTAACTGTATAGTAAACTTTGGTGAACCTCTCCAGCTGCAGTTGATTACCAATAGCCCTTATGGCACTCTATTCATAAATACAAGTTGTACATAAATTGGATATTTGTAACTCTGGGACTTACTGTACATACAAGAAAATGAACTAGACTACCTTCTTACACTATACACAAGAATACCCAAAATAGGTTAAAGACTTGAATGTAAGACTCAAACCCATAAAACTCCTAGAAAAAACTATAGGTTGTAAAATATCAGACACCCCAATGAATATTACCTCACATCTGTCAGAATGGCTATAATCAATAAGTCAACAACAAATGTTGGCGAATATATTGAGAATAGAGAACCTTTGTTGGTGGGACTGCAGATTGGCACAATTACTATGAAAAACAGTGTGGAAAATTTTCAAAAAATGATAAATGGAGTAGTCTTATGACTCAGAGATTCCATTTCTGAGAATATATTTGAAGAAACCTGAAACACTAATTTGAAGGTGAAGGAATTAAGCAGTGCAAATTTGGCAGCTACTGAATAGTTACAGAGGTATAAACTGCAGCACAGGGAATATAGTCAATAATATTGTGTTGAATATGTATGGAACCAGGTGGGTACATGAAGAGTGGGGAGACCATAAAGTACATGATTTTTCTTACCACTGTTGTACATCTGAAACTAATACAGAACAGTATTAAATGTAAGTTGAAAAATAAAATACAAAATCAATATTTGGTCGCCGGTTCAAAACCCTGGGCTTGCCTGGTCAAGGCACATATGGGAGTTGATGCTTCCAGCTCCTCCCCCCTTCTCTTTCTCCTCTCTCTCCCTCTCTGTATCTCTCTCTCTCCCTCTCTCTGTCCTCTCTAAAAATGAATAAAAAAAAAATTTTCCCTGGCCGGTTGGCTCAGTGGTAAAGTGTCGGCCTGGCGTGCAGAAGTCCCGGGTTCGATTCCCGGCCAGGGCACACAGGAGAAGCGCCCATCTGCTTCTCCACCCCTCCCCCTCTCCTTCCTCTCTGTCTCTCTTTTCCCCTCCTGCAGCCGAGGCTCCATTGGAGCAAAGATGGCCCGGGCGCTGGGGATGGCTTCATGGCCTCTGTGGCTAGAGTGGCTCTGGTCGCAGCAGAGCGATGCCCCGGAGGGGCAGAGCATCGCCCCCTGGTGGGCAGAGCGTGCTGGGTGGATCCCGGTCGGGCGTATGCGGGAGTCTGTCTGACTGTCTCTCCCCGTATCTAGCTTTGGAAAAATACAAAAAAAAAAAAAAAAAAAAAAGGCATATATTTGTTTTCCTCTTAAAAGAAAAGCATCTTTCATGTCTGGTGGTGGCACAGTGGCTAGAGCAGTTACCCCGGATGTTGAAGACACCAATTTGAAACTTCAAGGTCACTGGCTTGAGCGCAGGGTCTCTGGCTTGAGTGTGGGATCTTCAACATGATCCTCAGGTCTCTGGCTTAAGCCCAAAAGGTCACTGGCTTGAAGCCCAAGCTCACTGGCTTGAGCAAGGGGTCACTGGCTCAGCCACTCCACCACCCCCAGTCAAAGCACATATGAAAAGAAATCAACAAGTAAAGCGAAGAAACTATGAGTTGATGCTTCTCACTCTTTCTCCTCCTTTTCTCTCTCTCTCTTTCTAAAAATAAAGCATTTTATTCTTGGTTTCTTATTTTCCAATGAAATCTCTCTCTCTTTTTTTTAATCAACACATAGTTTACTTTAAATGAACTAAAAGGTAAGATAGTTAAGTCATCATTATGGCCTTTATTTTGTTTAGGTGAGTTTTTTCCATACTTATTTTGTTGAGAGATTTTAGTCAAGAATAGATGCTGAGTTTTGTCAAATGTTTTTTTCTGTGTATGGACACAGTCATGTGTTTTTTTTTTTCTTTTTATTCTGTTATTTGTCATTCTGTATTACATTGTTTCATTTGTATATGTTGCATCATCTTTACATCCCAAGGGAAATATCACTTTATCATGGTATATAATTTTTTCAATGTGCTGTTGAATTTGGTTCACTAATATTTTTTTGAGCATTTTGCCTCAATATTCATTAAGGATATTGGCCTGTAGGTTTCTTTTCTAAATTTTATTGTTATTATTACTTTTTAATTAGAAAATTAATTTAATAGGGTGACATTGATTAATAAGTACTTAAGTTTTAGGTAAATGTGTCTATAGCATTTGAACTATTGATTGCCCATCACCCCAAATCAAATCATTTTCCATCATCACATATTTGTCCCTTTTAACTCCTCTCCCCTTTAACCCCCTCCCCCTGGTAATCATTTCACTTCTATCTATGTCCATAAGTCTCAGTTTTATATCCCACCTATGCATAAAATCATATAGTTCTTAGCTCTTTCTGATTTACTTATTTCACTTACTATAATGTTCTCAAGGTCTATCCATTATGTTGTAAATGGCAGTATGTCATCATTTCTCATGGCTGAGTAATGTTACATTGTATATATGTACCACATCTTCATTACCCAGTCCTCTATCGAGGGACACTTAGGTTGTTTTCACTATGTCTTGGCAACCATGAATAATGCTGTGATGAACTGTGTGTGTGTGTGTGTGTGCGTGTGTGTGTGTGTGTGTGTGTGCGCGCGCGAGCATGTATCTTTGCATAACAATGCTGTTGAGTTTTTAGGTAAATACTAGGTAGAGGGATTGCTGGGCCATATGGTAGTTGTACTCTTAACACTGGGGAAAAAATTTTTTTTTCATTTTCTGTTGCATGAGGTTTTAGAACTGTTTCTATATATATCTGCATCGCTGATTCCAAATATGAAATCTGTTTTTTGGTGCATGTTCTAGTTTTTATGCAATTTTAATTTCTTTTTGTTACACTTAATGGCATGTATTGGTTTTTAAATTGGAGTTAAAGGGCAATGACTCTTGGATTGAACATAACCACAAGGCAGTTAATGTTTTACAAACATCACTTTTACATAACTGTAGTTGTTTTTAAATGTAAAAAATTATCTGATTAAAAACACCCTCTTATTTTGTTTTAAGATTGAATCATGGCTTCTTCGAGTAGGCGTAAATGTAAGAATAGTCCTGACACCTTCTGTTATATATGTGGCTGTTACACACTTCAACGTCAAAGGCACAATATTTCATCATTTGTGACATGTGCATATATTGCCTATTTTCAAGTTCCCCTTGGTGATCAAGACAAGAATTGAGCTCCTCATATTGTGTGTCATAATTGTGAGGAAATGCTTTATGACTGGACAAAAGGAAAACACAAAGGAATGCCTTTTGGTATTCCCATGGTTTGGCACGAACCTAAGGACTACAGCAGTGACTGTTATTTCTGTCTGATCCATATAAAGGGCATCAGCAAGAAAAAATGGCATATGATCACATATCCTAATATTCCTTCAGCAATATGACCTATCTCACACTCTGAGACACTCGCGGTTTCAGTTTTCAATGGTTTTATTTCTTCTAAGGACGAAGAAAGTGAACATGGTGATCAAGTGTATTTTGATAAGATGCATGAGGAAATGGTTATAGAATCTGAAGGGTCTTCTTCTGATGCCAAGCAGTCATTAACCCCTCAGCAGTTTAGCCAACCCGAATTGAATGACTTAGTAAGAATGACATAAAAATTGTCCTCAACTTTCTGAATTATGAGGAGCATAAGTGGATCATTTGTGTGGATCTTAAAATGGTAAATTTCCTGCTAGGACAACAGAGAGGTTTCACGAAGTGTCCTTGCTTTCTGTGTTTGTGGGACAGCCGAACTTGGGAGAAAGACTGGACACAGAAGGAGTGGCCGAAACATGAAGCTCTAGAAGTAAGGATGCAAAATATTGTGAACAAACCTATAGTTAATTGAGACAGGATCATTTTTCCCCCACTTCACACCTAACTTGGCTTAATGAAGCAGTTTGTTCAGATTTTGAATAGAGAAAGTGAATGCTTTCAACATATTATTTCTGCTTTTCCAGCCTTGTCTTTCAAGAAGATAAAAACAGGTGTATTAGATGGACCTAAAATTCGAACCCTCATACTTGATGAAGAATTTGCCAGGAAGATGAATAAGGAGGAGAAAGCAGCATGGCAGTCTTTTGTGGCAGTTACAAAGAACTTTCTTGGCAACAAAAAAGGAGAAAACTATGAACTTCTGGTTCAAAGGATGCTGTTGGCTTTCTGCAACATTGGATGTAATATGAGCATTAAGACTCGCTTCCTGAACAGTCCCCTTGATAAGTTTCCCAAAAATCTTGGAGCTGTTAGTGATAAGCAGACTACTGATGGAGCATCAAACAAGATTGTCCTCAACAAGTACACAAACATGAGAGCTACAAATGCAATTTTTGCCTGAATGGAATTTAAATAAATTTTGCACAAATTTATAATTAAAATAAGTGTTCTAATATGTTTTATTTCAAAATTGTAGACAAATTCTGATGCAATAATATTTTTTAGTGTATTAGTTTTTTTACTGTATTATATAAATTATTATATTTTCACAAAGATGATGCCCAAAAAGACTTTCTACTTAATTATGTTAAACTAAATGTTGAAAATTTTACAATAAGTTAAAAACCTAAAATCTTGAATTGCAAAAAAACTGTAGCAAAAAAACAGTTTATATTCCTACCAGCAGTGAATGAGGGTTCCTTTTTTCCATAGCCTGTCCAACACTTGTTATTACCTCTCTTGTTGATAATATTCAATCTAACAGGTGCCTATGGTCAGAGAATATGTTTGGTGGAATTTAAATCTTCTTGAATTTGTTGACGTTAGTTTTGTGGCCCAACATTTGGTTTATCCTTGAGAATGTTCTGTGTACTCTAAAAAAGTATGTATAACCTGATGTTCTGGGATGAAATGTTGGTAAATGTTTATTATGTCCATTTGGTCTAGTACAGTGGTAGTAAACCTGGTCCCTACCGCCCACTAGTGGGAATTCCAGCTTTCATGGTGGGCAGTAGCGGAGCAACCAAAGTATAAATAAAAAGATAGATTTAACTATAGTAAGTTGTTTTATAAAGATTTATTCTGCCAAACTTAGCAAAAATTTGACATAAAGTACTTGGTAAGTAATTATTATTATATGCTTTAACTTGCTGTAACTCTGCTTTATAAATTTTATAAAGTAAAGTTACTTCCCTACTTTATAAAGCACCATTACTGTGGAACCAGTGGGCGGTTAGAAAATTTTACTACTAACAGAGATACAAAAGTGGGCGGTAGGTATAAAAAGGTTGACTACCCCTGGTCTAGTATGTCATTTAAGGCTGATATTGATTTTCTATTAGGATGATCTATCTAAACTGCTCCAACTATGATTGCATTTTTGTTTGATGAATACTTTATGGACCTTCGTTTGTATGTTATGTTCTCCTTTCCCCTAGCTGCCTTGAGGATTCTTTTTTGTCATTGATTTTTGACAGTTTTATTACAATGTGCCTTGGTGAAGGCTTATTTGGGTTGAGGTATCTAGGTGTTCTGTTTGCTCCTTGGATTTTAGGATCTTACTCTTTCTATAGGCTTGGGAAGATCTCATCAATTATTTGTTTGAATAGACTCTTTATCCCTTTTCCCTCTCTTCTTCTTCTGATACACCCATTATTCTTATATTGCTCTTTTGTGTGGAGTCAGAAAATTCTTGTAGAGCTCTCTAATTTTTTTATTTCTTGAGTCCCTCTCTTCTTTCTTTATCGTTTCTAGTTGCCTTTCTTTGATGTTACTGATTCTCCCCTCTCTTGTTTTTTTACTAGCTAAACTAGGTAGTTCTTTTTTTTTTCTTTTTTTAACTTTATTTATTGATTTTACAGAGAGAGGAGGGGAGAGAACAAGAAGTATCAAGTTATAGTTGCTTCACTTTAGTAGATCATTGATTGCTTGTTGTATGTGCCTTGATCTGGCAAGCCCAGGGCCTTGAACCAGTGACCTCAGCACTCCAAGTCAATGCTCCATCCACCATGCCACCACAGGTCAGGCTTATTTTCAATTCATATATTGAGTTCTTTCTTTCTTTCTTTCTTTCTTTCTTTTTCTTTTCTTTTCTTTTCTTTTCTTTTTTTGTATTTTTCTGAAGCTGGAAACAGGGAGGCAGTCAGACAGACTCCCGCATGTGCCCGACCAGGATCCACCTGGCACGCCCACCAAGGGGCGATGCTCTGCCCATCTGGGGGGTCGCTCTGTCGCGACCAGAGCCACTCTAGCGCCTGGGGCAGAGGCCACAGAGCCACCCCCAGCGCCCGGGCCATCTTTTGCTCCAATGGAGCCTCGGCTGCAGGAGGGGAAGACAGAAACAGAGAGGAAGGAGAGGGGGAGGGGTGGAGAAGCAGATGGGCGCCTCTCCTGTGTGCCCTGGCCGGGAATCGAACCCGGGACTTCCGCACGCCTGGCCGACGCTCTACCACTGAGCCAACCGGCCAGGGCCCATATATTGAGTTCTTCATCTATGTTTTTGAAGTTTTAATCTCATGGGTTGGGAGAGGAAGGGTCTGTAGTGCAAGAGCAAGCTCTAAAAAGACGTGAGGGCTCAGCTCTCGTGGCATCATTTTGTTTGTCTAGATGGCATCATCCATCCTGGAACCTTCTTTTCCTGACTTCAAATCTTCAGCTTCATGCTTTTCACACTCCATCCTGGGGTGGTCTCCTCAAGTCATACATCCATCCAGACATCAGAACCTATTTTATGACAAAAACATATGAAGGTAGGTGTCTAAGGTAAATTTTATGATTACACTTTATTTAGAATTCTTAGCAAACAATTTGTCCAAAGGCAGAAAATATTTAGGGCATTTAAAACTCACAATTATGTTAAAGTTACTCCTCCTTGAGTAAGACACAATTGGTTGTAAGTTCAAAAATAATTGTAAGGCCTGACTTGTGGTGGCACCATGAATAAAACGTCGACCTAGAATGCTGAGGTTGCTGGTTTGAAACCCTTGGCTTGCCTAGTCAAGGCACATATGGGAGTTGATGCTTCCTGCTCTTCCCCCTCTTCTCTCTTTCTCTCTCCTCTCTCTTTAAAATGAATAAATAAAGTAAAATAAAATGATTGTAAAGTTGAAACCTTTCAGCATCACATTAAAATTCATAATGGTTATAATTAATGATAAAAGGTATAGCACTTTATATATACATTTATACATGTATTTAATAGATTTTTGCAAATTCTTTATAGAACAGAAAACACCCTGGCTATTTTACTGTCTCAAACAACATTTTAGTTTCTTTACTAAAATGGATATACACAGAGGACATCATTTCTAAATCATAGGTCACATTTTCCTGATTCTTTGCATATCCAGTAATTTTTCATTGTATGCTGATGTTCAGGAGGTGTTTGATCATGTCTATTGAGTTTTATTCTAGCAAGCAGTTAAATTACTAGTGGATTCTCTTGATCTTACCAGATGGGTCTATTTCTGTTCTGTTCTTAGTCCTTTCATCCTTAGTTTTAAAGAACATGACTTATTCTAGGGCATGTTCTTCACTCAGAAGGCATGGCCTTCCCAGTGTGAGTTCAATGCCTACATTGCTAGCAAAATCTATCTACTCTGAATGGACAGGAATCCAACATCTCTCAGCCCCGAGCGACCTGAGAACCCCTGTGGAGCTCTCAGCCTGAAGCAGCTCTTCTCTGCAGGGCTTATTAGAATGTTCTCTGTACTGCTGCAGTCTAGGCTTCAGCCCAGGACCATGGGGCACACCCACTTAGACTTCTGCCATCCTTCTCCCTAGCACCTTTTTCCACAAATTCTAGCTGCTTTACCTGAACTCCTATTTCTATCTCTACAAGTTATAAAGATTAGAGCTCTCTATTTGGGTTCTGCCTCCTTTTGCTGTAGGCTGGAGTATGTTCCCTGGACTAAAAGCCAGGCTAAATTGAGGCTCATTTTGAGTATTTCCCTTTTCTCTAGGATTATCACCTTCTGCTTCCTGTTGTCCAATGCTTGGAAATATTTACTTTATGTACTGAGTACAGTTTAATACTTGTCTACAATGGAAGGCTAGGGCTAGTAAGAATTACTCAGTTGAGGTTGGAAGCCGAAGTCTGTGTTATAGAAGTAGCAAAATTTTCAGAATAAGACCATTCCAGTTTAATTCAACTCTTTGGTGTATACAATTTTTTTTTTACAATATTTTGTATGATTTTATAGTCTTCTGTTTACATAAAGTGATAACCTTTCATAGCCTGAAGGAATTATAAAAATATCTTCATTTATTTTAAAGAAAAAGGAGAAAAAGAAGAAGAGGAAGGAAAACTTGATTCTCCTTCTTTATTAGTAATCTGATGGTCCAGAGGATACCCTGGGCTTCTTGAGCCTCTTCCTCCTTCCCCTGGAAGTAAAGGTGAGCATCTGAGTGAGTCCTCCAACTCTTCTGGAGGGAAAAGTTCTTGTTTCAGATGAGGTTGACCCAGTGATGAGGGACCATATAGCGAATGCTTTTTGCCAAGTGCTGTATTTGGAACATCAAATGCATAAGGATCTTTTTTTAAACATTAAAATTTAAACTCTGTTTTAGTTAATTTTTGTCTGAAGTAAGAATTCTCTTCCTTTAAATCATTGAGGTTTTTACCAGCAGTCTGAGCTGCCAACCAATTGTCATGTTATTTTTTTCTTAGGGGAAATAATCTGCCCTTGATAAGAATGATGGTTCTCTTCAATCCTTCTTCGAGACCTTTGGCTTGCTTTCTCTAAGTGTCCAGCTCTTCAGCTGTTTGGCTGATCTATCTTTTCATCTGCTTTAGAAAGTATTTCCTTTTTCTCTAACTAGTAATTTCCTTCTACTGTTAATTTCTTGTGAAGTATCATTTCATTTTCTTAATTACCTGAAGTCTGCTGAAGCTTTTGATTCTCATTTTCAAGATGTTCATTTTCTGACTGCAAAGATGCTAGTTCAGTCTGGAAATTTTTAATACACTCTGTAAGTTCTTCCTTTGTTTTATCTACTTCAGTTTCATGAGTGTATATTTGTTTTCTTTCTCCATGTAAAGGTTTTCAGGAAGCCTTTAACTTAGCAACATGATTCAGCTTCTTCAAAGCTCCTTTTGGTTGACTATCTTAGAGTGCACCATTTTCTGGACCACTCTTCCTTTCCAAATCCAAGTTATCATCCATTAAGTCTTCTCAAAGCAGAGCAGCCCAATCTTGCAATTTTAGCAACCATTGAGTTAGGGACTTGATCTGGTTTCTTTATCACAGAGAACTTGTTTTGCATATATTTTAGAGTCTTCAAATGTTATTTTCTGTTTATTAAGTTCACTTACTTGTTTTTCCAATTCTTTAGCGTCTTGTAAAAGCTGTTGCTGGCTTTCGTGAAGTTGGGAATTTTTACTTAAAGCATATTTTATAGCTATTTTAAATTAGTCTCCATTCATTTGAAATATTTTGAAAGGTATTTTGGCTTCTGCTACTTGTGATTTGAATGATTTTGATTCATCTTCTAAGGACTATATTCTTTTTTAAATACCCACCATTAATTCATTGTTTCCAGATTAATTAAATTTCTCTTTCTTTAACTCATTTTCTGGAAAGAGTATTTCATCCTTAAAGTCAGATTTTTTTTTTTCTGTATTTTTCTGAAGCTGGAAATGGGGAGAGACAGTCAGACAGACTCCCGCATGCGCCCTACCGGGATCCACCCGGCACGCCCACCAGGGGCAACGCTCTGCCCACCAGGGGGCGATGCTCTGCCCCTCCGGGGCATCGCTCTGCCGTGACCAGAGCCACTCTAGCGCCTGGGGCAGAGGCCAAGGAGCCATCCCCAGCGCCTGGGCCATCTTTGCTCCAATGGAGCCTTGGCTGCGGGAGGGGAAGAGAGAGACAGAGAGGAAGGAGGGGGTGGGGGTGGAGAAGCAAATGGGCGCTTCTCCTATGTGCCCTGGCCGGGAATCGAACCCAGGTCCCCCGCACGCCAGGCCGACGCTCTACCGCTGAGCCAACCGGCCAGGGCCTTAAAGTCAGATTTAAACTGCTCAGCTATTCACAGACTGATTCCAAACTTTGAGCTTCTGTTGATTCCTTCTCAAAGCTGGAATCCTTTAATGTCTCTAAATCTTCATACTCTTTTTTGTAAGAGCTAAATTTTTCAAGTACTTTACATTTTTCTACAACTAATTTAGAAAGTTATACAACACATTTTTTTTCCTTCTACATAATGCCAGATTTTAATCAATCAAACTTCTCCACAAAAACAAGAAAACAGCAAAAACTCCAACTGTAGCTGCACATGTCAGTAATTTCCATAGAAAACCATGAGGATTAGAGCCTTTTCTTATATCTTCAGGCAATGTTGCTACAAGTAGCTTTTCCAGGACCAGCCCAAGTACAGCTGAAGGGCAGTCCTGAGCTCCTCCATGGAGCTAAGACTGCTTTGGATACAGCAGCAGCAGCCAGTGCCAAGCTAAGCCACAGTCAGGTCAGAAAACACACAATGTTCTGTCCAGAACCCAAACCTGCATCTGGCAACTGGGCTAGACCACTACAAAGCTGGCTACAGGATTATGGAGGTTGCCGGAGGAAATGACGAAGTGTCCTGTGTGGCCATTAGCCACGGCCACCATCACAGCCACCTGGTCTGTGCATTCTACCCCTTTTGCTTGCTTCACAATCTATTCCTTCACAGGTATTCCTGCACAAGAAAATTTGGCACATTACACAAATTACAACAACATGACAAATCATACAACTTCAACAATTACAAAGATACACTTCACCAGTCTCTGAGCACTTTGCCAAAAGTGCAAAATGTCCTCAGACTTCTTTCTGGCCATGGGAAAGCTTCCTGGGACAGAGGAAGGGCCTCCAGCCAAGCTTTTCCCCTCCCCCATCAGGGTATTTCACATTGTCCAAAATCCATAAGTCCATCCAACAAAGGAGCCAGTGCCCACTCTGGTCATAGTCCAGGAATCAGTCCACGCACATGGGGCCTCAGCCACCCCTCTCACCCCTGCCATCCTGGTAGGTCTTACACTGTCCAAAAGAGGAGCACGTGGCAATGGCAGTCAGCATTTCCATCTATGCTCCGGAGAGCATGATGGCATTCACCCCTATGTTCCAAAATTGCATACCTACCAGGGGTGTAGTAGGTACTCATTGCTGCTGGGCTCTCACCTTTTGGAGACTGCAGATTGCAACTCCAGACCAATTTTCCTCATCCTCCAAAGAGGAATTGGAAATGCCAGCTCCCACCGCCTTCTGCTCTGCGGGCTTTTCAGCCCCAGACCTGGCCTCAGCCCCAGCCTCCTACCGCAGCTGGCTCTCCACAACTTCCAGGGCATGCTGCAACTACAGACCTGTGATTCCTTCTCCAGAGGCTTCTCTATTTCCAAGCGAATCTCGCAGACCTGGTCTGACTCCTTCTCCGGCGTTTGCTCCAACTCCTTCTACTGCTCTGTTTGCAGGACCCGGGCAGCCTCTTCCATAGAGCTCTTGGTTTCCTCATGCATGGCTGTAAAAGACAGCCAGCCCACAGCCCCCAAAAAGACAGCCATGGGGAACCATAACAGCAGCCAGTCTTCTGCTCCACCACTCAAAGGTGGTGGTGGCTCCATACTGAACTTGTCCAAATCCTGCCAGAGACTATGCCAAATGTATGGCCAGTAGGCACGGCCACCATTACAGCCGCCTGGCCCATGCAGGTTTGCCATTTGATTCAGACAGACAGTAATGAAACAACAGAGCCAAGAACTGGTAGGCCATTACATTTAATCTTAGCTCGCACTTGGGGGGCAAGAAATACACACAGTGGGAAAACACTTCCCTTTCCATTCAGGGCTCCTAAAGCCACTGACTTATCCGAGTTTCCTGGAATCAAAGGTTTCTAATTCACCAGTCTTATTCACCTCTGTTCCCCGTCTCCTTCTCTCTGCACAAACTGGCTTCTCCTTTAGCACTCCACCATCTTGACTGCTTCTCCTCTCCTCCACATGGCCTTTCTCTGCTCTCCTCTCTAATGCTAATCTCAGGAACCTAGAGAGAGCAAGCTCCAGGTCTGCCCCATTTTATAATGTAGAAATCAAAACCTTTAATCCAATATACAAACAGGTAAGTCTCTGATATAAAGTCACTTATCTGAGGCATAATGGGATTCCTCATAAGAGTGCACCACCCCACATCAAAAAGGGTGGGAAAGGCTTAGTCTTAAAACTAAGCCTTAGGCTATAAGGATCCTGCCTGCTTACAGCCTGTCCCCCCACATCCAATGCAAACTATAAGCGAGCAAACATATATATCATATTTACAAACTTTTTTGACCAACATGTTCATACAGCCCACAGCGGAGTCTTGGCTCCTACCTTACGCTTTGCAACAATATGATCCAAAAATTGAAGCCCATTCCTGCCAGCACTTCTATCTGGGAGAAAGTTGCTCCTCTAAGCTCTCACATGAAAGACAGACAATTAGACAATTCAATTCCTCCTTGTATGTCTCTTGCTCTTATCCAGCTGCTGCCCCAGAGCTGGATCTCAGAGAAGTGAGTTTGTGTGTAAGTCTGTGCACAGGCCCCTTAAGAGGAATGTCTGGAACTCCAGCAGCTCTCCATTTTACTCAGCTGCAGTCCCTGCTGGTTTTCACAACCCAAAGTAATGGGGCTTTTCTTCCTGGCACTGGACCCCTGGGCTGGGGTACCTGGTGTGGGGCTGGGTTACCTTCCTCCTTGGTGTGGGGAACCTCTGCATCCGAGATATCCCTTCCATTTCTTAACAGCCACATCATGAGTGTGGGGCCTATTAATTTTGTGTCTTTACCCCTCCTATCAGTCTTGATGTGGCTTCTTCTGTATATCCTTAGTTATAGGACTTCTGTTCAGCTAATGTCAGGTGGTTCTTGATGATAGACATTCTGTTGTTTAGTTGTAATTTTAATGGGGTCTGGAAGGAGGTAAGTACAGTGTTTACTTACCCACCATCTTGACCAGAAGTCCTTTGAAGCTATTCAATGGCAAATTTCGTTTAAATATGCAAGGTTAGAGATATACAAATATATTCATCCTTTTTTTTCCCCAACAAATCTGTATTGAAAGCTTTTTTTTATTATTCATTTTTTTTTTTTTTAGAAAGGAGAGAGAGAGAAGGAGGGGAGGAGCAGGAAGCATCAACTCCCATATGTGCCTTGACCAGGCAAGCCCAGGGTTTCGAACTGGCGACCTCAGCATTTCCAGGTCCACGCTTTATCCACTGCGCCACCTCAGGTCAGGCTGTATTGAATGCTTGCTATGCTCCAAAGGCTCTTCCAAGGAAGCAGTGGTCCAGAGAGCAAAACAATAAGCACTTCTTGTCTTCTGAGAGCTTCCATTCTGTTATGTAAAAGTGGGTAGTAAACTGTCTAGTACAGCAAGTGGCATCCAATGCTGTGTGGGATGTGCATGCTAGAGGGGTGGTAAAGTGTATATATGTGACTGATGAAGCAATTAAAAAAAAAAGCTAGTGGGAAGACCTCACTGAACAACATTTTAGTAAATACTCAGGGAATTAAGGAGATATCTGAGTGCAAAGTCCCCAGTGCCCCTCGTGCATGTGAAGAACAGCAGGGAGGCCAGTGATGCTAGAGTTACTGGGGTTAGAAATGAGGTCCCAAGGTAGATATGGGGAAGCTTCTGGAGCCAGTGCAAGGACTTTGGCTTTCACCCGAATGAGATGGGGGCTACTGGAGAGCAGCTGGAGACTGGTGTGTGGAGAACAGACAGGTGGCAGGGTTGGAGCTTTTAAAGTCACAGTGTGCTAGACCAGCGTAGAGAGTTAGAGAGTGGAGATGGGAGAAGTGTTCAGATATTGGATGTATTATAAAGGAAGGAGCAACAGGAATTCTTCCTTGGATCGAGGTGGGGGTTGAGAAAAAGAGGGATTAGAGCAGACTGCAAGATTCCTGGACTATTAACCAGAAGAACTGAGCTGGTATTCCAGAGAAAGGGAATACTAGGAAGGTGTGTGGCCAGTAGCCGCGGCCATCATGGCCAGGCAGGTGCAGATGCAGGTTCACATTAGATTTCGTCAGACGGTAAAGAAACAATGGAGCCAAGAAATGGTGGACCATTTCTTTGTTCTAGCCTCGCACCATCAGGTGAGTAAAAACAAACACACAGGGCACCAAAACCCACTCATGGCCCTGGCCGGTTGGCTCAGTGGTAGATCGTTGGCGTGGCGTGCAGAAGTCCTGGGTTCGATTCCCGTCCAGGGCACACAGGAGAAGCGCCCATCTACTTCTCCACCCCTCCCCCTCTCCTTCCTCTCTATCTCTCTCTTCCCCTCCCGCAGCCAAGGCTCCACTGGAGCAAAGATGGCCAGGGCGCTGGGGATGGCTCCTTGGCCTCTGCCCCAGGTGCTAGAGTGGCTCTGGTCGCAACAGAGCAATGCCCCGGAGGGGCAGAGCATCGCCCCCTGGTGGGCAGAGCGTCGCCCCCTGGTGGGCGTGCCGGGTGGATCCCGGTTGGGCGCATGCGGGAGTCTGTCTGACTGTCTCTCCCCTTTCCGGCTTCAGAAAAATTCAGAAAAAAAAAAAAGAAAAAAGAAAACCCACTCATTCAGCGCTCATAAATCTACTGACACATTTGGGTTTTCCTAGAATCAAAGGCTCCCCACCAGCCTCAGCTGAGCTCGCAAGAGCCCTCACCTCTGTTCCCCATCTGCACACCTTCTCCCTTTTCATCCCTGCACAAACTGGCTTCTCCTTCAGCACCCTGTCATCTTGTCTGCCTTCTATGCCTTCTTCCTCCTCCTTCTTCACAAACTTTTTGGTGCAAAACCCCTTCTCTAGCACACATTAGCATAACAAAGCCCCTTCCCAAGCAAGAAGATAATTAGCAGTTTCACCTGGCCATTCACGTGGGCAGTGGCCATTTTTAACAATAAAAGTGAGCAAAATCAAATAACCCCAATTTTACAAACTTATTTGCCCAACAAGAGGGTCTGATTTGAAGCATGTGACATTAGTGAACATACATCTCAGTGGAGTGTAAGTAAGTGAGCAGTTAAAGATAGCAGATTGAGTTCAGAGGTTCATACTCAGGTGGTGTTTAAATCCTCTGAGAAGGTGGTGGAGAGAATGAGGCTGCAGAAAAGATGAGGTGTAAAGTCTGAGAGCTCCTTTGTTGACTCCATGGATACAGAAAAAGAAGAGTAAGGACCTGGCCTTAGTTGTCTAATTGCAGGGCTCAGGGCACATTGCTGAACTTCTCTGAATATGTGTTCATTAGATGAGGATAGCAACACCCCCCTCCCCGGGCTGTTATGACTAATGAATTAATTCATGCATGGACACTGCTCACCTTAGTGACCAGTTCTTGACTCTCCTCCCCTAACCTGAGTGATACAGGAGGGCCTACAGACCATTACAAACCACCTGATTAAAAACAACTTCTATAAGAAGCTTGGGGAAATTACAAAAAGAATGTTCACCACTTACCTTTGCTGTTTCTTTTCTAAGTCTCACATTTTGCTACTCTTAAGAGGTAAGTCAGCTTTCATGGACCTTTTCTTTTAGCTCATTGCCTACACCCCCTTTTATTCGTCCTTTTCAAAACTTAGCTGGGTTTCTGTTACAGTTTTAAAAGCACCATTCTCATTTAGGTGCCAAGATAAGCTGACCAGAGGGTTAATGAGTTAATGGTGCTAGTGAGTATTTGGTCAACCTTCTCAATCTTCTGTAGTCAGTAGCTACAAGACCCCCTCCCACCCTTCTCCCATCCCGCCAAAGTAGTTGCTGCCTAAAAACCTGCTCTTTTCCATCAGAGGGTGGGGAGAGGTGAAAAACCAGAAAGCTGAGATTTCTGAGAGGATCTGGAAAAAGAGCAAAGATCATCTATGTGTTGTGAAGTGGTTTTCACACACAACTGATAAATCATGCTATTCTTGAAATTTAGATGTTGGCATTGAACAAGCACAAATGTAGACTAAATATATGATTGCCTCATCCTGATTAACATCCCAATGGCCCTAACAATAGATCCACATAGTGAGAAGGGCTGTGATATGCTTGGTCTTGCCTTGTTACAGACTGAGACCTAGTCAGTCAGTGCAAGAAAAATAACTTGGAGGTGAAGTGCTTTCTGATAGTACTTAAAGCATTCTTCCAAAATACACAGATTTAATGAAAAGAGGAAAAATTTAGTGCAGATAACACCAACATTGAAAAACAAAGCCTGTTTCTAGGGAAGCAGCAATATTTTCCTTTTTTTAATAGAAGCAAAATGTAACAATGAACTTTGAGAATTCCAATCTTTTAACTCAAGAGTCAGGAGTTGAGTAAATTCTCTTATTTTGGTAGATTTAACAAATTAACCCAGAAGTCTGTTCTTGGCAAAGCTTATACATTCTGAAATAAGGTATTTTGCAACTCAAAATCTTGAATTTCCTAAATTACTTTTCTGTAAAAGTCTTTTTTGTTTTTCTATATTACTATTAAAGTAGAAAAAAATGCTTGTGCCTCCCATAATTTCAGAAAGCACAGGTGAACAAAAAAACCCAACAAGACTGATAACCTCACTCCTTTCAGTAAATAAGTTGACTATTTCAGTTATCTTGTTGGTATTTGTCCTTTGAGATTTTTTTTTTCCCCCGAGAGCATTTTCCTCTACAGAATGGGATAATACCATAAATTTTATGTGGGAACGGGCTTTTCTCACTGCACAATGAATGCATCTTGAGCATGTTTTCAGGTCAGCCATGCACTGCCTGCCTGTGTAATGCAGCACTAGGGTCTGCATTCTAAGTGAAGCACAGTATTTCTGTGCTGCTTTGTCAACAGTAGCAAGATTGACAGAGTTCCTGCCATGTTGAAGCTGATAGTTTAATGAGAAAGAAAACAGGAAACTATAATACACCACACAGTGACATAAAAGTACAGGTGTATAATAGAGCCATAGCTTTTTGAAAGGAGGGGTATTTAAGCTGAGACTTAAAAGATAAGTCAGAATTAACCAGACCAAGAGCAGAGGGAGGTTGTTAAGGCTCTGTGAAGAAAAGGACATTTGGGGTTCAGAAAATCAATGAGAGGACAGTATGATCATGTCCAGTGAGTTGGGGAGGTGGGTAACTACATGTCTGAGTCTAGATTAAACATGAGATAAGTACCCTAATAATGTGATTGGCTGTTCAGATTATACCCTAAGTGCAGTGAGAAGCTGTGAAAGGTTTTGAGCAGGAAAATGACAATCAGATTTTGGCTTGGAAAGATTACTAGAGTGAGATTGAAGTGTGGAGAAGGGTTGACAGAGCCCCAGAGTGTGAAAATGACACTAGGGAAAAGGCCTTATAGCATATGGAAAGTAGAAATAGAGAGAAACAAGGTTGATTCAAAAAATACTTAGGAAATAGATAGGAAAAAGACTTTCTTTCATTGTGTTTGTAATGGGCATGAAGATAGGCGTGTGCATCTCCCATAAAAGGACTTGTCCCACTGCAGAAAGGGCTGTCAGCCACTCTGAACCACTTCCCAAGGCCCTCTCTATTGGGCAGCTTTTATCCAGCCACTGACTGAAGTGGAGCCACAAAAATCAACCGAACCTGGAACATTCTTCTCAGACCATTCAGCTACATTCCCTAATGGGCTCCACGAGGCTGTTATTGGGCCTACGCCACTGCAGCTCAACTTTCCTCTGTGCCCAATCCTGAGTTCACCTTATCTTCCCCACAGAATCCCACTCCAAAGGCACTGGGAGAGTAAAGGGATTGAGAAACTATATGTGACTTCTGGGTTTCTGGTGGCATTATTCATTGTGATTGAGAACTCAAACAGAAGAACCAGAGTTGGAAAGAGGGATGGTAAGCTTAGCATGGGGTATGTGAAACTGGTGTCCTTATAGCCTATTCCTGTGGAGACACCAGCAGGTGAGTTAACAAGGTACTTATTCTGAGGTTGAGTCTGACTTGAAGCTATGTGGTCACAGATGTATGTCTTGGTATCTTTTGCTGGCATCTCAACGCTTCTGCTATTTTGAAAGAATTACTGTTTTTTAAATTTATTTTGTCTCTTTTATCTCTGAGTCCTTTTACATGTTATCTCTGCCCGGAACATTTTTCTTTTCCCCTTATGCTCTTCTCCTACTTAGTTGTTACTCATACTGATGACATAACTTCTATGAGTAAGTCATCTCAGATGCACCTGGATCTGGTTTGGGGACCTGACCAACACACTTACAGGCCATCTCATATCCTAACACTTGTCATGTGATAATTGTTGATTTCCTTCTTTGTGTTCTCCCCAAAGTTTATAAACTTCATAAGAGAAAGGATTTTGTCTGAGTTGTTGAAAGCTTTATTCCCAGCACCTCCTGTCATCCTGACACTAAGGAAGTATCAGTAAGTAGTTGTTGAGAGAATCATTGGTAATTGAAAAACAGACTTGAAAAGCAGCAGAGGAATGCTGAAATTTAATGTACAGTCAGAGGAGGAAGATACTCAGTGAGGCATGGCCAGGAGGTAAGGGTAAATTATTTACTAACTTTAAACAGAATTTATTAAACTAATATTGTTGGACATTTAGTGCGTCCAAACATTTTTTTTTAATTTGCTATTATGCACAATGTTATCATAAATGCTCTTCTGCATATCTATTTTGTGCACCTTTTAAATCATGTCCTTAGAATAAATTGAATAAAGTGGAATTACTGTGTCAGTAATTTCATTTTATTAGATTTTTGATATCTAATATAGTGATTTGTCCACTAGAAACATTGTATCATTCTTCTGCTTATTTCTCAGCTTTAAATTATTTATCAATTTAATATAAAGCTCTTGTTCATTTGTTTATTAATTTTTTATTGTGGTAAAACTTGATATAAAATTTATTATTTTAACCATTTTAAATGTTCAAGCCATCATTAAGTACATTCATGATGTATAATCATTACCACTGTCTATTTTCTGGACTTTTTTTCAACATCCCAATCAGGAAGTCTGTGCTTATTAAGCAATAACTCCCCATTCCCTCCTTTTCAATTATTTCAGAAAACTATTTGTATGTTTTTTAAAGGAATTTTGTGTTTTACTGCCATTTCATCTAATAATGGGAATGTTAATTTACTCTTAAAAAAACTTCTGATTCTGCATTGGGTCAATGACTGGGAACATGAGTGAAAAGTTCTATCTTTATTCCCAAAAATGGCACCTTGAAGAAATAATACACAGGCCCACAACACCATAGAACAGATAGGCCTTGAGGTTTTGTTGATTCAGAAGAGCATCCTTTTGTAATATTCAAACGCTTCTCAATCAGTCAGAGGGATTTTTAATCTAGTAATGTAAAATAATTAAAGAACAACATGTTTAGGATACTAGAAGCTTATCCTAAACTAGAAGTAAGACACAGAGAGGTTCTCTTTGTTTTTTTAAGAAAACTGAAAATAAAAACTTAACCTTTGCTTTGAAATGATTTCCCAGAGAAGAAGCATTGTATTAATTATAAAAATATTTCCATAGCACCTTCTGGGGTACTTTCATGAAAAGTCAAATAACCCAATCATGAGACACCATGGGATTGCGATGAACATGTATTTGGACCTGATATGGACCCTGATGTTAAGGTATGTCTGGAAACCCACTTAAAACAATGGCAGTTTGCAGCTCTGCTCATTATTGGCTTTTGCCTGTCTTTTTCTGTTAGAATTACTAAGCAAAAATGTATTGTACTGAACTTCTGGGCATAACAGGAGGAAAAATTTATGGAGGACTAACTTTCTTTCATCTTTTTACTTTTAAATAGGAGAACAAGTCTAACAAACTGAATTAAAGGGAGGGACTTTCTTAAAGGCTTTGAAGTGTTTCTTTGCAAACAGAGTTGAATTGATTTGAGCTCTTTCTCTTCAAAGTAAAAGTCCTATAAGCAAATTTCTTTTATACGTTCCTTCCCCTTTGTGAATTATAGAGGTTATACAGTATAAAAGAGCATCTGATAAGTAGTGGGAGCAAGCCAACCCTTTTAGAATATTAATAAATGCTGATGAACTCATAAAATGACAGAACAATTTTTTAAGAATTAAAAAGTTTTCCTACTGCATTCTAAAAACTTTGGAATTTTAGGGTAGTGATCGGGTTAACAAGGAAAAAATCCAAATAATAATATGACCTCAAGATGTCTGCATGTTCATGCTATTTAAATTCAGCCAAATGTTATCCAATGTGGGGGTTTCTATGCTTTAGTCTCTGTAAAAAATAAACATCAAAATCGTGTATAAAATGTTTCAAAATAGCCAAAATTGATGTCTTATGTAAATCACCAGTTTTGATGGTCACCCTACCTTCAGGATTCTTTCCTGATTAAGAGTGTACCCTGCAGTGGGCTTATAGCAGCCTTGGTACCACTTATCAGGTCTCAGTGCACAGTCTTCCTGGGACTCAGTTTTCTCATTTGTGCAATGGCGATATGAATAGGAGGTAATTCAGGAGCTCCTTCCGGTGTGGTGTGGCAGGGGATTATAGAAGACATATGCTTTATGTGCTTTGGAGATACTTGGCATGCATTTTATTTTACTAAAAAGAAAAAGAATATTTGGATTAAATGAGGCCATGTATGGAAGCAGTCCAGCTTATGTTTGTAGGATGACATTTGACATTTACCTGGAAGTCTGCTGTCAACACAACAACAGGACATGCCTGGGCTCCCCTATACTCGTGGTAAAAAGAGGGATGTCAAGCTCAGACCTTTTTACAGACTCCCTGTTTGAATCTTGAGAAACTAACAGATGCTTTACTGGGAGTTGGGCTCTGGAGAGCAGGAAAGGATTGGGAAATTTTTCTGTTGGCAGGGATCAGAAAGGGAGTCTGAGATAGGCGAGGCAGAAAGCATTATCTAAGCTGCTGTCTGCAGCCACAGTCTCCTTGTGCACTCCAGTGCGTGGACGCCCTAGAACACATTCTCATGCAGGTGGCAATCTTGCCTCAAGGCAGCAACGGCTCTTGCTGAGTTGGCCTCATCACTGCTAGGCCCTTCAGTGAGTAAGGCTTTCTGTGCTCTAGATTTCTTCTTTTTATTGCCCCTCCTCTCCCTTATGTATATGTAAAATTTTAATTCAATGCCCTTTTGTTCTAATGTTGATAGATGCTATAGGAACTGAATTCTTGTTTGTATCAATTAGCCTATGGTAAAATTGGTTTCAGTATAGTCGTTCTGATGCATATCCAAGAACCTGTCAACAACACTAAGTGAGGGCTTACTGTAATCACAGACTTGTATTTGCAAATTTGCATATTTGCTAAAATTTCTTTGTAAACTCTATCTAGACGAATACTTGCTGCATTTTCCCAGTGATTTGTGGACATGCACGGAGCAGGGAAAAATTGAGTTGCCTGACTGGCCTGTTCCCAGCTGCAGAGTAACCAGGCAAAGCTCTGCCTTCTTGCTTCAGCCTTCAAATTAATTGTACACGGGTGGCCTTTTCTTGCTCAATCTAGTGCCATAGTTTTGTTGGTGATTTCACTGTCTAAAATAAGAATAGGGCTGACATGCTGTCTAATATTCTTAAACACAGAAGGCTGTAAGGAGGTAGTACGTGTGTTAGAGGAGCTTTGTTCAGGCATGAGTTACTGTGCCATTGTCCATGAGTTCAAGTTAATGAATCAACAATATATTAAATAAGGAGTGTTCAAACAGAAACACACATAAAACAAGATTGTGTATTGACCAGTTGTTAAAAATGTTGTGATCAGACTCACAAGAACCTTACTGTATGTCTCCAAGGAGCAATTGCAGACAGTATCCACTAATTTAGTATTCTTAAGTGACTTTTTAGAACACAACTACTGTGAATAATGAGAATAATGAGAATGCATGCATATGTGTACACACACTTATGTACATAATACACACATAAAACTATCTTCAAGGAAAAGAAATCTAATTCAGAAGGCAAAATATAAAAATAAATAAAGCAATACAAATTGAAGCATTTGAGTGACAATTTAACGAGACTAACTATAACAAAAGATAGCTGAATGGAGAAGGAGTTCATCTACTGAACTCTTGGTGTCCAAGGAAGCTTTTTCCTGCCAGTGAAGTGGAGCAATGACACCGGCTGCTCGGCTAGTTTCTGTTTGTTTTTCAGTACAAAGAAAGCTGTATCAAAAACAAGGATAAACATGGCCATGTTAATTTTATGTAAGACTCTTATTCCAAGAGTAATTTTCCTTCATTTTCTTCACAGGGTGAAGAGCATGTTTCTTTGATCTCTTCCTGCCATCTAGGCAGTGCAATTAAAACTGCTCCTTAATGTTCTTTGTGCTGGTTTCGTTCCCTGAAAGTGACAGATTGTTCTGTTTGTAATCTATAGCTAATCTGTATTTCTGCCAAGTCTCAATTCTTGTTTTCCCTATTTATCAATGGACCAAAGTGTTCACGTGAAGAATTTAAAACCAAAATTTGTAATTATCAGATGAAAAAGTTAACTTAAAATGGCCAATTTGAGGAGAGACTTGCATCAATTGGAGTTTTTCTGTTGTTTAACATGGTATCAAATGGTTAAAGTAACTTGAGAAACTCTGGCAGAGCTGCAGCCAAGGAACAGTTTTCCCCAGCTTCTTTCTCGATTTTCACACTGGAGACTTGTGGAAGACAGAATCTATAGCTAAGATATGATAAAACATTGAGTCCATTAATTCATGGTGTCTTGGGCTTGATCAGTGACCCAGAGGTGTGTTCATGAGGAGAAACTCTAAATTAGTGATTTTCAACATTTTTTTATCTCATGGCACACAAAACCTAATTACTAAAATTCTGCAGCACACCAAAAAATACATTTTTTGCTGATCTAACAAAAAATAGGTGTGATTTTGATTTATTCACACCGGATGGCTATTGTATTGACTGTTGTTATTTTTTTATACGACAATCTAAGGGAAAAGAGGTTAGTAGTCCTGACTAAATAGGCAAGTATTGCATGTTTTAAAACCCTTGTGGCATACAAGTTGGAAAACTGATGCTCTAAACCAGGGGTAGTCAACCTTTTTATACCTACCACCCACTTTTGTATCTCTGTTAGTAGTAAAATTTTCTAACTGCCCACCGGTTCCACAGTAATGGTGATTTATAAAGTAGGGAAGTAACTTTATAAAATTTATAAAGCAGAGTTAAAGCAAGTTAAAGCATATAATAATAATTACTTACCAAGTAATTTATTTCAGATTTTTGCTAAGTTTGGCAAAATAAATCTTTATAGAACAACTAACTATAGTTAAATCTATCTTTTTATTTATACTTTGGTTGCTCCACTACCGCCCACCATGAAAGCTGGAAAGCTGACTAGTGGGCGGTACGGACCAGGTTGACTACCACTGCTCTAAATTATTCATTCTTTTTTATCTTTAATCAAAGAGACAGAAGAGAGGGACAGATGGAGTAGAGAGACAGAAAGGGAGAGGGATGAGAAGCATCAATTCTTTGTTGCAGCTTCTTAGTTGTTTAGTAATTGCTTTCTCATATGTGCCTTGATGGGGGGAGCTACAGTAGAGCAAGTGACCCCTTGCCCAAGCCAGTGACCTTGGGTTTAAGCCAGCGACCATGAGATCATGTCTATGATCCCATGCTCAAGCCAGTGACCGCTTGCTGAAGCTGGTGAGCCCACACTCAATCCAGATATGCCCTCACTCAAACCTGCGACCTCGGGTTCCTGCGACCTGGGTCCTCCACATCCCAGTCCGATGCTCTATCCACTGCACCACCACCTGGTCAAGCTTTAATTTTATTATTTATTTATTTGTTTAGAAAATTAAGTTTAACAGGGTGACATTGATCAATAAGACTATACAGGTTTCAGGTAAACATTTCTATAGCATTTGAACAGTTGATTATGTTGTATACCCATCACCCAAAGCCAAATCATTTTCCATCACCTTACATTTGCCCCTCTTTAGACCCTTTCCACCACCCCTTTTTACTCTTTCTTTTTCTTCTTTCATGTCTGGTACTTGTGTTATTTCTCCAGACACACTTCTTAGTTTCCCTTGGCTGACTGCTTCCCTCTCTACTCCTCACCTCTCTTTTTCCCTTCCCAGTGGGTTCATTAATCCAGTACCTTTACACTGAAACAAGGAACCCCATGTTTTCTTAAGGTTTTTCCTCCAGCCCCAATTTCTCTATTCAGACTTTAAACTACTTTCAATCAATTCCCAAAGTCATTTTTTTTAACTGAGAGCCCATCTCCATCTAAGATCACCTGGTCTCAGCTTTTACTAGAGCCTTTGTCTTGCCAGACCCACAGATAGTATAAAGAGAATTTAGGACAGCTGATCTAAGTTTGGTTATTGTTAAATGCCCTTGGCCTTAGTTGGTGTGACTGAGAAGAGGAAGTCCATCAGCCAGAGGCAAGAGCAACCTACACAATTTTCTTTGTGGTTGGTTGCCATTATATAAATTGAATGTTATAACAGTAGACTGATTCAGTTACTCTAAAAAGCACCAAAACCTATAAAAATAGTCTGTAGGCAGTAAAGAAGAGAGAGACATATCCTCAAAAGTATAAGGATTGAAAGTGTGAAATCCAGCTATCAGACTTTACAAGTACAGTTATTTACAACTATGACACTAGAATTAGGACCATAACTCAGGCCTATATACTCCTGGTTTCCAACCTTACTTAATCAATGATGGGAAAATGTATATTTGTTTTTCATTATTAAATTTAATCCTCTTCTTTCATTAATCACTGTGGTGAATTAGTGTAATTACTTTTTTATGATCATTTTCTGTTTTCTTCCACATATATGGTTTTAATAACTTAATTAAAGTATAATTAATTGACTTATAGTAACCTACTTATTTAAAGTATACAACTAGATAAATTTTGAGATATGTGTATATTCATGAAATTATCACTGTAAAACAAGAAAATGAACGTATTCATCATGTGTTTCCTTAAACCCTTTTGTAATCCTTGCCTCCCACCTCTTTTCTCTTTCTTGTTCCCCTCCCTCATATTTGGCAACCACTAATTTGTTTTCTGTCATCACAGACTAGTTTGCATTTTCTAGAATTTTATTTAAATTGAACCATAGAGTAAGAACTTATTTTGTTTTCTTTTTTCACTCAGCGTAATTTTTTTGAGATTCACACATGCTGTTGCCTGAATCAGTAGTTTGTTCTGCTATATTGCTGAGCAGAATTCTATGGTGTAGTGCAGATATGTCATAATTTGTCCCTTTATCTGTTGTTGATAGACATAGTGTCTCAACCTTGGCTCTGTTGACACATTAGATTGGATAATTCTTTGTTGTGGGAGACTTTCCTATGCACTGCAGGATGGCTAGCAAAATTTCTGGTCTCTACCCATTATATGTCAATAGCACCTAACTTCAGTGTGACAACCCAAAATGTCTCCAGACATTGCCAAATATCGCCTGGGGCACAATCACCTCTAGTTGAGAACCACTGGTCAGCAAGTTGTACTACTATGAGTATTCAAGTACAAGACTTTGTATTAAACATATGCTTTCATTTTTTTTGTACAATATAGAAATGGAATGGTTAGATAATAAAAATATATGTTTAACTTTTTAAAAAACTACCAAATGGTTTCAAAAGTGGTTGAAAGTTTCCACTAGTAGTGTATGGAAGTTCAGGTTCCTCAATGTTCTTGCCAACACTTGACATAGTCAGACATTCTATATTAGTGAAGTGGTATCTCATTGTGGTTTTAATTTGCATTTCCCTGATGATAAAAATATCAAACATCTTCCTATGCTTATCTTCTTTGGTGGAGTTTTTCAAGAATCATTGTCTTTCATTGCCTGGTGGCCGATGTCTGAAAACCATTGTTTCATATATTTTGTCCAATTCTTTAGTTGTTGCCAGTTGGAGGTATATCTGGTCCGTGTTACTCCGTCTTGGCTGGAATTAGGATTCTCAACACCTGCTCATACATATTTTTCTAGTAGTTTCTCACAATAACATAACCCCTGCTGTCATATCTTCTCTCTTACTTCAATTTCATATCCTCGGAACTTTGATTTTCTTGCTTTTGTCTTTAAAAGTTAGTTTGCTTAATGAAGAGTTTATATAGTATGTTTTCTTTTCTTACCCTGATTTGTTGCCTTCTGCTACTGCATCTTTAAAAATTTCCAAGGTACTTAAATTATGTTCATAAATTTTAGTTAAGCAGTCAAGATACCGAAACAGAATAAGAGGATACATAAGAGGAATGGACAGAGATTGAGAATACCATTTCACTCTAGGTTGTTTTACTTCTGGTGTCATTAAAAGTAAACTGGCATAACACAGCTGATAAAATAGGATTTGTCAAAATTAAAAATATTCTTCTAAAGAAAAAATTTAAGAAAACTATAAGGCAAGCCATGGTTAGGAGAAAATATTTGCAATGCATGCAATTTTATATAACTTACACAAGTTAATAATAATAATGGTTAAAATTTGAACGAACATTTCAAAAAAGGAGATACATAAATGACCATGAAGTACATAAAAAGATGGTCATCATTCTTAATCACCAGGGAAATGAAAATTAAAATAGAGTGATACAACTACAAATCCTCTAGAATCGCTGTTATTAAAGGGATTGACAATGCCATGTGTTGGATAAGATATAGAGGAACTGGAACTCTCATATGTTGCTGGGGGAAATGAAAAATTGTATTGTCACTTTGAAAAACATAATGTATTATTTAATTTATATGAAATCCTAGAAATGGCAAAAATCTATTGTGTCAAAAAGCAGAGCAGGCTGTGTTAGCAGTGGTACAAGTGTATACAATTGCCCAAATTCATCAAATATTACATTAAAAAGGAGGGTTTTGGTTTTATGTAAATTATACCTCAGTAAATCTTGGGAGAAAATGTAAACTGGTAATATTCATATTGGAAAGATAAATGTGAAGTAACTATTTTCTATAGTCAGTGGTATAGCAGTGCAGCTTCTGACCTGCCATCTAATTTGATTTTTAGGCTTCTTTGCACCCCATTTTTATAGGATTTTTTCAGGCATGTTTTCAAGAAAGTAACATAAATCTTTGAAGTACCTTAGGTTTTTTTTTCATGAAAACTCCAATATAAATATTACTTAGATCTCTATGAAGATGCTATAAATTCATACCAACTTGCAAATAGGGGATTAACAGTTTAGGTTGGAAAATAAAGATAGACTATTGATTCCATGTATTTTTTTCTCTTTGCTTTAAAATTGTGTACTGTGATTAAATTACTTGGCTAAAGCACTGAAAACACACTGAAGGAAAGAACACTACTAAAAATATGTATTTTCCTTACTAAAAAACATTAAAATCAAAGCTTAATATGATAGTTTAAAAGTTGTTAGTCTAACAATAAATAGTGGTGTGTTCAATCATGATGTTTTCTTTCTTGGGTCTTTGAAACCTGAGATCCTTTTTGATTTTTTGAGCCAAAATGTCTGTGGATGGAAATATTGCCAGAATTATGCTTTAAAAGCATAAGCAGGCCCTGGCCGGTTGGCTCAGTGGTAGAGCGTCAGCCTGGCGTGCAAGGGGTCCCAGGTTCGATTCCCGGCCAGGGTGCACAGGAGAAGCGCCCATCTGCTTCTCCACCCCTCCCCCTCTCCTTCCTCTCTGTCTCTCTCTTCCCCTCCTGCAGCCAAGGCTCCATTGGAGCAAAGATGGCCCGGACGCTGGGGATGGCTCCTTGGCCTCTGCCCCAGGCACTAGAGTGGCTCTGGTCACAACAGAGCGACCCCCGGGAGGGGCAGAGCATCGCCCCCTGGTGGGCAGAGCATCGCCCCCTGGTGGGCAGATCGTTGCCCCCTGGTGGACGTGCCGGATGGATCCCGGTCGGGCACATGCGGGAGTCTGTCTGACTGTCTCTCCCCATTTCCAGCTTCGGAAAAATACGAAAAAAAAAATAAAATAAAATAAAAAATAAAATAAAATAAAATAAAAACATGAGCAGTAAGGCCATGGATGTGTATACAGAAAAAGGGGCCCAAATCCCTTAACCTTCTAATCTACACTGTGGTGCATTAGACAAGGTTTAGAAATCTGATAGCAGTAATCTGTGGAAACAGAGGGCATGTGCCTGAATTTAAATATCTAAGCAACCTCTTCCTTTTTTCTCCTGCTTTTTCTTCTTATGCTTCTTTTGTTTTCAGGACCTCTTATCTCCTGATTTCAGTTTAGAACACATTTCTCTCTCTCTCATCTTTTTCTCTTTTTTTCAGTAGGTATGTCAATATCCCCCAAATGGATATTTTTTAATTTATATATTCTCTCAAGTTACAATAAAAAAAATTTGATGAAATCCAGGTTTTTGGACAAAAGTATGATTTACGTTGGCCTCATAGTGATGTAAGGAGGTGTGGGACATAGATTCTTGGGAACATTGGGTTTGGAAGTCAGTTTAGGTTTGCATACTGGCTCTGCTGTGTACATGACTTTGAGCTAGTGTCTTAACCTTTCCAGGCCTTAGTTTCTTCATCTGTAAATGGGATTAATATTTTAAAGATTGTTGAGAAGATTGAAGGAAATATTGTACCTAAATCCCAAATGACATTTAATTTTGCCATTAAGTCAATAGCATCCTAATCTCCCATCTGCCAAATGAAAAGATCACCACCCTGTCTTTTTCCAGGGTTTCCTAGAAACCCTGTTTCATAGGTAAGTCAAGCAGCGGACTACATTTCTATAGTCAGCTCTGCCCTGCTGTCCTTAGCCACCGTGCTCAACTGGGTTGAGGCTGAGCTGGGCTGGATGCCCAGAAGTGGTGTCTCAGCCTGTGTGGGCCTCTGGAGTGGTACCTGGAGTTTCTGTTTTATGTGCCTCCACTTCTCCACAGTGCTGCATAGACTCTGAACAGAGGAGGGTATCTTCTGTTTGTGTCTTTGCCTTCCATTTCCCCCACCCCTGTCCAAATTACTTATTCCTTGGTATTAAATTTGTCCTAGAGTGTCCAGCCTTTCCTTCTTTGTGGCAATTAGACTCTCAGAGGCTTTGTTTTTTTCTATCACTGTTTCTTCTTCTTCAGCTCCTCTGGTTCATGAGACTGACCTGTATATATATGCCTGGACCAAAAGGATGGACAGTGTCTGTGTATGTGCATTCCCAAGGGGCTCCTGTGTCATGTAAATATCAGGAGATGAACTTGACTTGCTCATTTGTTTGTCATTCAACAAATATTACTCACTACTCTAAGAACTGAGGAATCAATGGTGGACAAGGTAGATTTGGTAAATATCCTTATAGAACTTCTAGTCCAGTGGCAATAAATGCAATTAATATACAATTTACCAGGCGAAAAAAATAATAATATGCACTGAAGGGAGGGTAAGTAAGAGCTACGTAGTCTAAGTGGACTGGTGGGTGTGAGAAAAATTTCCTGTAGAAATGATGTCAGCCCTGATGAGATGAGAAAAATTGGGAAAATATTGGAATGAGCGCTAGGGAGACAGGGCTGTCCTTCCAGACCATTCATAAGGGAGTACTCCTAACCAGGAAAGGAGATTGTGAAAAGAGTGAAGCTTGGAGACTGTCAGCTGAGGGTACAGAGCCGTTATGTGGGATAGAGCAAACCATAGCCCAGCCCCCATCAGAGAGTGATTGTTGGATTCAAGGCTTGAGCTTTCAGTGGCTCAGTCTGTTCCTGGGCAGGTACAACCATCCAACACAAAAAGGCTGCAGCCTGAACCAGCTTATGTTGAAATGTGACCCAAGTTGTCTGTAACTCCCTTTGACAAACCCTACGTTCCTATCTGAATCTAATGAGCCAGAGGTTCCCTTCACAATATTCTGACAAGGTGCAAAACAATGAACATAGAGCCATTACTACTGAGCAAGTAAAATTTTCTATTACTGCTCAAATTTAGCAGTGTTTCCTCATTCTCCCTGAAAACATGGTGGATGCAGATGTTTTCCTCCCTTCACTAGCTCTCTGCTCTGCTTCCTCCCCCTTAGACACCTCTACTGTAGAGTTCTAAGACGAGCACACACAAAAGAAACGAGAGGATACTTCTGACAGCATTTTGCATTTCTTGTGGCAGATCAATAGGATGCTTTTGTGTGTAGAAACTTTGACCCCAAACAATAAGAGGAGCAACTTTAAATAAAAAGTGACTGAGCCTACCTGACTGGTCATCTGGACATATACCTAGAACTGGAAAGATTCCAGTGACATCTTTTTTTTTTTTTGACGTCTAGGGTGGTTGCTATTTCATTTTGATTCCCATAATTTTAAAAATTCTGGTGTTCTATTTTTTAAAAACATTTTAATTATAAAATAAAATAATATTAAAAGTATATAAAGTATCTAATGTAATTTGACAAATAATTATACAACATTCATAAAAATACCATCCAGGCCAAGCTATAAAACATTGTTGGGTTCCAAGTATCTTAATGTGGAGAAGAAAACCTGGGATGTATGGTCCTTGTTTTCTTTCAGAGTTTTTACTACCTCTGGTTGTAGCTCTAAATATTACAGTTTAGTTTGGCCCTTTTGAAATTTAAGTAAATGAAATAATTATGTATGTATTTATTCATATCTTTACCTTTTTTGCTTTCTATTTATATATTAGGATTCATCCTTGTGAAGAGAAGCTATTCATTTTCATTGCTGTATAATATTCTGTTGTAGAACAGACCAAAATTTGTTCATCTCCTCTAGAGCTGATAGTATTTGTCTTGTTTCCAGTTTTTGATTATTGTAAACAAGGCTGTAATGAACACATACATGGCCCTGTGCACATATGTACAAGTTTCTTCCAACTTTATTCATAGGAGTGTCATTGATGGGTCACTTTATATGTTTATTTCCTACCTTATAGATTAATGCCAAACTTTTTCCCAAAGAGGCTCTATCAATTTATACTACCACCAAATTATCAATATCCACTGAACACCTAATGCGTGATTTAGGTTTTGAGGGAAAAATCAATGAACAAAACCGACAAAATCTCTGAATTCATTACATTTACATTCCAGTGGAAGGTGACATATAATAAATAATGATATCATATTTCAAGTGGTAAAAAGTGGGACAATAACACGTAGTCAAGAAGTAGAGAGTGAGAGTGGTGCTCCTTTAAATGCAGTGTTTAGGGTGGACTTTCTGCCTCTCTGAGGAGATCGACGTCATACTTAAAGAATTTTGTCCTTATGGTGGTTTTAATTTATATTTCCTCAACTGGCTAAACATATGGGTATCTTTTCATATGTATTCTTAGCTCCTTGAATTTCCCCTTCTCTGAAGTTCTTATTCAAGTCTTTTGTCCATTTTTTGTGTCATTTTCCCTTATATTCTTATTGATTCTTTAGGAATGTTTCATTTTCTTAATGGCATATTTTGATTAACAAAATTAAAATTATGTATTCGATTTATCAATCTTTTCTTCATGAAGCTGTGCTTCTTGTAGAGTGTTTCTCTGACTTGATTTCCTTTTTTGGAACCCCAGCTCTGTCTAGTAGGTGGTCATATTCAAAATATCAGAACCTGGTTTTTCAACATGGGCTCTGGGCCCTATACCCTCAATTCTGCCTCATTTTCTCAGGGAAAATGCCGAGTGGTGCATTTCGTCTTTCTGACCCGCTGTGTGATTAATGTGCTGCACAGTGTCTCTGGCCTCTATGCCGTGGTGGATGCTGCCCTCCATCTGGAAACACACTTTCTTTCTGTTCTTGCTTTTCTTCCCACCTCCTTTGGGAAACACCCACCCACCCTGGAGTTTCTCTTGGTTCCACATCGAACAGTAAGCTTGAATTAGGAACCCCCTCATTAATCTTTTTATTGATATCTATACCATTATCAGTGCCCTGACACAACACATACAAAGTATTAGTATCTTTTAAAAGGAGTCAGTGTATTAGCACTTTATACTGTGTACTCCATGAGGACCAGGGTAGCTTACTCATCCTTGGGAACTCAATGCCCAGCACAGTGCTTAACAAGTGATGGGTACCCAGGAAATACTTGTGTATCTGGAAATTAACAATGAAAAGCATTGTCAAGGTCATCAGCCTAATGAATTCTGTTGACTGACTGCATGTTAGATGTGTCTGTAGGCTCATTATCAAGGTGAGAATTTAACTTACTATTATTAGTTTCTACTAGAATTTCTTTCTCAGCAGAGCTGCTGGTGGTGAATCCAGAGTGGGTGGGAGAAAAAGGGGACACTTGGAGATTTGCTACCATAACCAGAGTCCCTCAAAATCAGCTGTAGATAGTGGATAAAAGGCCATAATCAAATCCTTACAAGCATCACTGTTCCATATCCACCTTTGGGGGAGATATGCAAAGCCTGGAAAAGGTGAAAAGTGATTTCCTTGTGTGGTTTGGATGAATTTGAAGTAGCCACCATGTGGGTTTTGTGCTATTCATGCTGTTTATCTTTTAAAAATAGGGCAGTGGTTACACAGCTGAAACCCTGAGGCTGCCCAGCTCCCTGCACGACTCTGCTTGCTCCCAAGCTTGACAGCACTTCCTTCCTGACCTCGAGTGGCTTCCTGCTCTGCCTTATCGCTCACAAAACTTGACACTGCACTGGAATGCACTTAAAGTCCATACATGGAAATCTCTTGCTGTCTACATTTACAAACAACTGTCATCCACTAAACATTTTCTTTTTTTTCCAGACTTTCTTTACTCTAGTGGCACAGGATTAACACAGATCTAAAAGAGCAAGGGGGGGGGGGGGCACTTTTTTCTCCATTGCTCATTTTCACCTGAAATTTCAATTTTCTGTTTTATGAACCAAGAAAATAAATAGTAGGCATGACATATATGTACACATAAGCAAAAGAGAGGTGGCAGGAAGCTCTAGTGTTTACAGGGGCTCTGAGAAATGATTTCCCACGTAAACTCAATTATACAATTATACAATTTTCATTTTGTTACATCTCCATCTTAAAGAACAGTGGGTTGTTTGGTTGTGAATATTGTTATATAAAAACAATCTATTAGTATTGACATTTTTGGTTTCCCTTACAAATTTTATGTTTTAGTAATTACGAAAGCTCTTTTGTTTCCCATCATCTTAGATCTCCTGGTGTGCTTCTTTCTTTCTCCCATAAAATTTCAAGGTAAATATGAGATAATTCTTATATTAAAAATTAAAATCTGGCCCTGACCAGTTGGCTCAGTGGTAAAGCGTTGGCCCGGCGTGCAGGAGTCCCGGGTTCGATTCTCGGCCAGGGCACACAGGAGAGGTGCCCATTTGCTTTTCCACCCCTCCCGCTCTTCTTCCTCTCTGTCTCTCTCTTCCCCTCCCGCAGCAAGGCTCCATTGGAGCAAAGATGGCCCGGGTGCTGGGGTGGCTCTGTGGCTTCTGCCTCAGGCGCTAGAATGGCTCTGGACACAACAGAGCAACGCCCCGGATGGGCAGAGCATCGCCCCCTGGTGGGTGTTCCGGTCGGGCGCATGTGGGAGTCTGTCTAACTGCCTCCCCGTTTCCAGCTTCGGAAAAAAAAGAAAAAAAAATTAAAATCTGCCTGACCAGGTGGTGGCGCAGTGGATAGAGCGTTGGACTGGGATGCAGAGGACCCAGGTTCCAGACCCCGAGGTCGCCAGCTTGAGCACGGGCTCATCTGGTTTGAGCAAAAACCTACCAGCTTGAACCCAAAGTCGCTGGGTCCAACAAGGGGTTACTCAGTCTGCTGAAGGCCCGTGGTCAAGGCACATATGAGAAAGCAGTCAATGAACAACTAAGGTGTTGCAATGTGCAATGAAAAACTAATAATTGATGCTTCTCATCTCTCTCCGTTCCTGTCTGTCCCTGTCTATCCCTCTCTCTGACTCACTCTCTGTCTCTGTAAAAAAAAAGATAAATAAATAAAATTTAAAAAAAAATTAAAAAAAAATTAAAATCTGGGGCCTTGGCTGGTGGCTCATTGGATAGAGCATTGGCCTTTTATGCAGACATCTTGGGTTCGATTGCTGGTTAGGGCACAAGAAGAACTGACCATCTGTTTCTCTTCTCCTCCATCTTCCCCTTGTCTTTTTCTTCCCTTCCCACTGTTAGTGGCTTAGTTTGTCCAAGCATTGCCCTTGGGTGCTGAGGATAGTTCGGTTAGTCCCAGCATGTCAGCCTCAGGCACTAAAAATAGCCCACTTGATTCAAGCATTGGCCCAAGACGAGATTGTTGGGTGCATCTCCATTGGGGCACATTCAGGAGTCTGTCTCACTATCTTCTTCCTCTCACTTAAAAAAAATTGGAATGTCAAATCCATCAAAGATAAATGGGTCTCACAAAAATTTTAAAGCTTAATTTTTGGAACTATTTATTTATTTATTTATTTATTTATTTTTAAGTGAGAGGAGGAAAGATACTGAGACAGACTCCCAAATGTGCCCTGACCAGGATCCACCTGGCAACCTTATCTTGGGCCAATGCTTAAGTACCAAGCTGTTTTTTGTGCTTGAGACTGTTGAGTTCAGAAGGGAGCTATCGTCAGTGCCCAGGGCCATGTTCGAACCAATTGAGCCACTGGTTGAGGGAGAAGAGAGAGAGAAGATAGTTGCTTCTCCTGTGTGCTCTGACCAGGAATCAAACCCAGGATGTTCATATGCTAGGCTGAAGCTTTATCCACTGTGCCAGCTGGCCAGGACCTGAACTATTTAATATTGATGAAGATAGTGCAACAGAAATTTCAAGAACATAGAACACAAACAGCTCTCTGCTTTGCAATGCATTAACACAAAGCTACTTTGAAAATACTTTAAAATTTGGTGTGGTGCTAAAGAAAAGTAGCTTAAGGAGGTTCTGGGAGTGTCGTGGCTTTCTAAATTTAATTGCTTTTCATGAGCTCATCATCCTTCTTAAGATATTATGATCTTTTATCCAGGCGGGGGGAATTTCCTCAGATGTGATTAAAGAGTGGGCTGGGCCATGTCCTCAGAAGTCAGAGTACTTAGTATTGAAAGCATGAACTCTCCTGGAACCTTTCCTGATTTTTTTTCAGAGGAATTCCCCCTGAAAAACAACTCACACGATGGAAGACAGGGGACACAGGAAGCCTTTTAAAATATATTTATTTTTTAATTTGAAAGTTGAAAAGTCTCCCCTCACCTTTTCGGAAACTACCATATTTTTCCATGTATAAGATGCATCCTTTTTCTAAAAATTTGGGGTCTAAAACCTGAGTGCGTCTTATACAGTGGTTGTAGATTTTTTTACTTGCATCTCCCTCTTTTTTGCACTGGTTGTCTTTGTGCTCATTGTTTAATAATGAATAAGACTTGAGTTCAATAATTTTATGTAATATATATTTTTTTCAAATTTCTGGCCCCCAAATTAAGGTGTGTCTTATACATGGGAGTGTCTTATACATGGAGAAATACATTACTTATGTTAGAGTCAGGGAAAACACTTGGGAATCTCTTTCTTAGGATGAGTAAATTAAACAAGTTAAGAGTACTCAGACCTGACCAGGCGGTGGCACAGTGGATAGAGCACCAGCCTGGTATGCAGAGGACCCAGGTTTGAAACGTCGAGGCTTGAACGTGGGCTCATTTGGCTTAAGTAGGGGCTCACCAGCTTGAGCATAGGATTACAGACTTAATCCAATAGTCACTGGCTTGAGCCCAAAGGTTGCTGGTTTGAGCAAGGGGTCAGTGGCTTAGCTGAGTAGCCCCCGGTCAAGGAACATATGAGAAAATAATCAATGAACAACAAAGGTGCTGCAATGAAAAATTGATGTTTCTAATCTCTCTCCCTTCCTGTCTGTCCGTCCTTACCTGTCTCTCTCTCTGTCTCTCTCTCACAAAAAAAAAAAAAAAAAGAGTACTCAAGATTACTCGTTAAAGTGTTCAATCATCCTGAGCTGTTATTTCCAATGTACATGAGTTCAATAATTTCAGGAGCCTGACTGGACCCCATGGGTGAGAGTTCTTAAGGAACAAGGAAGCTTTAATGAAGCTACTAATGTGAATATAAACTCCCCTGTGACATGAGATAAAGTGTATGATAGAGAAGGAGGGGACTGACTGAGGTTGGAGTGTGAGGGAAGGCTGCTCTGCGGAGACTGTATTTAAGCTGCTGGAAGGTGTGTATAGAGGAGGGAGTGGCTGAGGTGCAAACCGCTTTGGGCTCACTGCACGCTTTGCCCTTCAAGTGCATGGAGGGTAGGAATAATGAAAGGAGAAGTCGGAGAGGTAGGGGTGAGATCATGCACAGCGTCCGAAGTCATGGTAAGAGTTTTTGATTTTTAAGAGTTGTACTATACATAACATATAATTTACCATTTTAACCATTATTAAGTATACAGTTCAACGGCATTAAGTACATTCATGTTGTTGTGCAATTCTCACTGCCCTTCTTTTCCAGAACATTGATCTTTCAAAACTGAAACTCTAAACCCATTAAACAACAACTCTCCGTTACCCCTCACCACAGCCCTTGATAACCATCATTGTACTCCATTGTACTTTGTCTCCATGAATGTAACTAGGTACAAGTGATGTAAGTAAAATCATACAGTGTTTGTCCTTCTCTGTGTGGTTTATTTCTTTCCTTTTCTTTTTTTCTAATTAACTGAGTGACGAGGAGGCAGAGACAGATTTCTGCATGCCATCCAGCCAGTATCTCCCTGGCTAGCCCCCTACCGGCTGATGCTCTGCCTATCTGAGCCTGCTGCTCTCTTGCATGGCAACTGAGCTATTTTAGGGCCTCAGGTGAGCCCATGGAGCCATCCTCAGTACCTGGGGCCAACTTGCTTGAACCATCTAAGACGTGGTTCCGGGAGAAGAAGAGAGAGTAGGAGAGGGAAGGGTGGAGAAGCAGATGGTCCCTCCTTTTGTGTTCCCTGACCGGAAATGAACCAGAGACTTCCAAATACTGGGCAGGGGCTCTACTGCTAAGCCAGCCATGTGGCTTATTTCACTTAGCATCATAGCTTCCAGGTTTATCCACGTTCTTGTAAATGGCAGGATTTATTTCTTATTTTAAGGCTGCTTAATATTCAATTGTATGCATATAACACATTTTCTTTAACTGTCTGTCAATGGACATTTGGCTATTGTGATTAGTGCTATGAAATGCTCTACAACAATCTACAGATATCTATTTTGAGTCTCTACTTTCAATTCTTTTGGGTATATCCCCAGAAGTGGAATCGCTAATAACATGATAATTCTCTTTTTAGTTCTATTTTCCATAGCAGCTGCAGCTTTATACATTCTACCTTCAATGCAAAAGGATTACAGTTGCTTCACAGTGAAGATGAGTTTAGAATTCTTAAGTGAGAATTCACTGTATGATTTTAAAAGTAGTAACATGATCCTCTTTCTTTTTTAAAACAGTCACTCTGGCTGCTTTTTTTTTTTGTGACAGAGACAGAGAGAGGAACAGATAGAGATAGAGAGACAGAAAGAGAGAGAGATGAGAAGCATCAATTCTTCATTGTGGTTCCTTAGTTGGTTCATTGATTGCATTCTCATATGTGCCTTGACCAGGGCTACAGCAGACTGAGTGCCCCTTGCTCAAGCTGGTGACTTGGATTAAAGGTGGTGAGCTGTGCTCAAACCAGATGAGCCCGCGCTCAAGCTGGTGACCTCAGGGTTTTGAACTGGGTTCTCTGCATTCCAGTCCAACGCTCTATCCACTGTGCCACCACCTGGTCAGGCAACTCTGGCTGCTTGATGGAAAACTAATTGAAGGGGAGAGGAGAGAGCAACTAGATAGATTAATTATGAGAATATTTTTATGTCCAGGAAAAGAATGATGGTGGCAGGGACGAGGGTAGTAACTTTAAAGAAGAGAGATAGATTTAAGCTATACTTTAGAAGTAAAATTTATTGGTCTTGAAGATGAAGTGGATATGAAGGTGGCTGAGAGAGAGACAGAGGAAGAGAGAGAGAAGTTAATCAGGTACTAAGGTTTCTGGAAACTGGGTGGGTGTTGTTATAGTTTTCAGAGTTGAGGAAAACTGAGTTGAGGATGTATACCAGAATGGAAAATGAAATACTCATAAATATTCAATAAAAGCATCAGGAGACAGAAAATTGGATTGGTAACATGGAGACTAGTAAAACTGATTAAGAAAAGTCAGAAAAGTTAAGTCAGTAACTTAAGGTCACACAGTACAGAAAGCAAGTGGCAGAATCAAAAAGCAAACCCAGGACTGTGTGACTATGAAGCCTGCTCTCATTCATTGGTGTCACTGCCTTCCAGTCAGAGCAAATTAATCTTCAGAAATTTGAATCAATGACTACATTTATCTACTTTGAAAAAGCTCTAGTAATAAAAATGAGTCAGTGTGGAGCGACCTCTGTAAGGAGCAGTGAGAAACCTTGTCATTGTGACAATCTTTCAAAAGCAAACCAGTTAAAAAACTGAGGAGAGCCAAGAAAGGAATTTAGGAAAACACACTGCATATTTTTCTACATATACTGCCCACATAATTAATGACTTCTGAAGCATCAGCTAATAACTTTATAGTCTTAAAAGCATAGAACGCTTTAGTAAGGATGAATGTCATGTTCTCATGAATCCTCCTTCTGAGGCTTGGAGAATTATAGGCCCCAAATCCTGGGTAGATCTTGGTTTGAATCCTACTTCTGCTTCTTAGTTAGCTGTGTGACCCTGAGGAATACTTAACCTCTCCGTACCTTGTTCTTTATTTGTAAAATGGGGACAATAATTTCCTTCTCGTTGGATTTTGTGAGGCATGAAAGTAGTGAGTTACAGCTGGGTTCGTCTTAGGCTATCTATAAATGGTAGCTATTATTGATAGCTATCTTTAATTTTTTCTTTTTCTCTTTTCCTCTTGTACTCTACAATATGCTTTTTTTTCTGGGTGAAAGGATATAGGGGAAAAAAACCCAGTACTGAACACAGGTCCTTAGAGGGCCCACGGAATTTTTGAGAAATTGGAATGTCATTCTCCCTGTCGAGTCCGTTTCCTAAAATAACTCCTTGACCATCTATAGCTCTCCTTAATAGAAGTTTCAGATGGAAACCAGTGAGGAGTTAAGCTTTTTTTTCTTACCAGCACTTGTCTGGTTGCTTTCATGGCTCTCCTCAGCTTTTAACTGGTTTTCTTTCGAAAGGTTATCAAAATGACAAGGTTTCCCACTGCTCCTCACCCTGTACTGAGACTTCCTGGTGAAAAGCATGCATGTTCTTTTGCTCAGCTAGTAGCAGCTTGACCTTTTTTGAGTCTCTCTTGGTTAGGAGCCAGTGCATAGCCCGATTTTTTAAATCAAAGGGCAGAGGAACATAAAGCAGATTTTGGCATGGTCTGGGTATTGATGGAGTGTGGGCTGACTAGGAGGGAAAGGTCCACACTGTCTTGAGGGGTCATTAGCTGAAGTAGTAGGAATTGGTCTGAGAAATAAGTGACAATTTTGAAGCCATTGCGTGATTGATTATCAGGTGGCTAGAAGTAGAGCCTGGGGCTTGTGGGAGGTTCCAGAACTAGACTACATCCTGGTGGTTTTTGCATGGAAGTTGAAGGTCAACAGGAAGTGGTTGAATCTCCTATGAGGAGGCAGAGTATGGACAGAGAACACTGTGGGGTCAGAATTTGAGACCGACCTCATTGTGGAGTAGGACAAGAAAAAGGAACTAATGACACTGGCAAGATGTAGAAATCTTACATGTAAAACACAGCCCAAGCTTACCATATCCAGAGATGCTAGTCCTGGAGGTACCAAGGAGCTTAGGAACAGAGGGCACGTCATAGCACTTAGTATATAGTTCCCAGTAAGTGGGGACTCTAGAAGTACCTGTTTCAGAGACTGAGGGATAAGTTTCATTCTTACAATTAAAGGGAGATGGGGAGGGGGGGTGCAGGAGGGAAGGAGGGAGAGGGGATGAGGGAGGGGGAGGGGCACAAAGAAAACTAGATAGAGGGTGACGGAGGACAATCTGACTTTGGGTGATGGGTATGCAACATAATTGAATGACAAGATAACCTGGACATGTTTTCTTTGAATATATGTACCCTGATTTATTGATGTCACCCCATTAACATTAATAAAAATTTATTTATAAAAAAAAAGGGAGATGGGTCATTAACTTGAGAGATTGGCAGTGAAGGAAACCTTTTAAATACTTCTTTTGAGAAAGATCTGCAGCAAATTAAATTTGGTCAAATTATTTTTGGAAATGACCATAAGTTTTAGGCACTATTTTAACAGATTCTATAAATATAGACTTTTTATAAATTGTAGATACAGACAGTACTGTTTATACCAAAAAGTTTCAAAACTACTGAAGTTAAGAAACAATGTTTAATTTTCTCTTTATGTTTTAACTTGACCTAACACTCCCAAACTAAAGTACTTCTCAACTATTTTCAACCAATTTTCGAGGTCTTTCTTTTGTATTTACTATTTTGAAATTTATTTTAGTTTTTTAAATATATTAATTTTAATGGGGTGACATTGATAAATCAGGGTACACATGTTTAGAGAAAACATCTCCAGATTATTTTGACATTTGGTTATGTTGCATACCCCTCACCCAAAGTCAAATTGTCTTCCGTCACCTTCTATCTGGTTTTCTTTGTGCACCTCCCCTCCCCCCACTCCCCCCCCCTTACCATCACATTCTTGTCCATGTCTCTGAGTCTCATTTTTATGTCCCATCTATGTATGGATTCATATAGTTCTTAGTTTTTTCTGATTTACTTATTTTACTCCATATAATGTTATCAAGGTCCATCCATGTTGTTGTAAATGATCCGATGTCATTTCTTATGGCTGAGTAGTATTCCATAGTATATATGTACCAAGGCTTTTTAATCCACTCGTCCTCTGACAGATATTTGGGCTGTTTCTAGATCTTCGCTATTGTGAACAATGCTGCCACAACATGGGGGTGCATTTCTCCTTTTGAAACAGTGCTATGGTGTTCTTGGGGTATATTCCTAAAAGTGGGATAGTTAGGTTAAAAGGCAGTTTGATTTTTAATTTTTTGAGGAATCTTCATACTGTTTTCCACAATGGCTGCACCAGTCTGCATTCCCACCAGCAGTGCAGGAGGGTTCCCTTTTCTCCACATCCTTGCCAGCACTTTTTCTGTGTTGTTTTGTTGATGAGCGCCATTCTGACTGGTATGAGGTGATACCTCATTGTGGTTTTAATTTGCATTTCTCTAATAATTAGTGATGTTGAGCATTTTTTCATATGCCTATTGGCCATCTGTATATCCTCTTTGGAGAAGTGTTTATTCATTTCTTTTGCCCATTTTTTGATTGGATTATTTGTCTTCCTGGTGTGTTGAGTTTTTCAAGTTCTTTGTAAATTTTGGTTATTAACCCCTTATCAGACATATTGTCGAATATGTTCTCCCATTGTGTAGTTTTATTTTAAAATAAAATTTAAGTTTTCTTTACTGAGTTTATGGTGTGTGTCTTAATTTTGCTGCATCTGATGAATGTTAGTTTTCTTACATACTAATAACTGATCATGAAGCACTTTCTAATTACCTTTAAGTAAGCAAACTTTCAGGAAGGAGGGCAAGAATCTTGCTGTACCTTAGTCCCAACCTTTGAGAAAATGACACATTACGGAAACTATTAGTTCTTAAGAAGGGAGTTGTTATTTCTAAGATTGAAGAAGAGATATATTATGTCAAAAGATTCATTTCTTTCCTTTTTATCTCTCCTGTTTATATAGATGGTAAGGTTCATATAAGGAAACCTAGCCTCACAGCACTTTCCTTTTGAGCGTATTTGTAATGTTTGTGTGTGCCAAAATGCCTGAGTTTATTAATATGCACTACACATTGTGTTTATTTCTGTTTCATCAAGGTTTTGCCAGATTATGGCCTGTCTGTGTCTGATAGTGGCTGTGTTTGTGCATGAGCACAGGGTCATCTGATAACGAATTGTCACATCATGCGATTAAGTGATGTTTAAAATGGGTGTAAGCCAGAAGAGTTTGACTCCCAGCACCGTTTTAGAAGGTCTGATCAACAAAAGAAAGTTCAAGGTATCTTGAAAGAGGTCATTGATTACAACCAGCATCTTGATCATTCTGGACTTGTTCCTTCCTGCAGAGACACAATTAAAATAATGTTGTACAGTAGAAATTTTTATTTTTGGAGGCAGTACACTTTATTTCAGAGATAAATCAATGTAAAATCTATCTCTTGTTCAAGAAGATAAAAACAAATAGAAGTTCACTCAATGAATTGTAGAAGCGTTGATGCCTTATTACATGCACCAGTTCCCAAATGCTGTTTATGATGACTTTCCATATCCAAGGCCACGGGGGCAGACTTGTGAGCATTGTGAGGCAAGGATTCTGTTTTATTTACTTTTGTATACCTGACCCAGTTTTGTGATACATGGTAAGTGCCTCCTAAACTTCAGTTGAAAGACTGGATGAATGCTTAAAACAAATCCAGTTACTAGGCAGGAATATTAACTAAAACTGAACCTTTGACTTGTAATAGTTTTACTCTATTTTTTTGTGTTGATATCTAATCTCCAATTTGTCACTACTATAATCAGTTATACAACTGAATTAATCTGGAAAGTCTGGAAGAAAGTTTAGCCTAACAGCTAAAGCTCAGGAATAATGGCACCCTCCTCACTATTGCTTTTGTGCTCCAGGGAAAATTCCAAAATTAAAGTTTTTTCTTCTTATTATTTTGGCTTTAGGTTTTTCTCTTAAAAACTATGGGTATATCATCTTGTTGAAACTTAAAAAAAAATGTGCAAAAGAAATAAATTTGTGTTCTCTTCCGTAAAACCTGGTAATTTTAGTAATCCGTTGCCCTATGTGATACAAGGCAACTGTGTTTCCTCTGTAGTTTGTTTTTTCTTCCTTTCTTTCAAAATAACCTGCCATCTTTCCAAAATAAACATGAAGGGGAAATACATTAGTGGGTATGTAATCGCCCAGATATCTGGAGCTGCATGCCTCTAAAAAAATAGTAAAAATAAAAGTCATCAGAATTTTATTCTGGTTTTGCAAGACTTGTTAGTGTTCTGTCTTTTCTTTATAAGATTTTTTGAAAAAAAGCATTTATATTTTCATAAAAAGTTTGCCAAAGTGAAAATTAAAATGCTGTCTGCTTAAAACTTACTTTCTCTTGGACTTTTAAGGTTACAATTTTGGTGAACATCATCAAAATAATTATTTTACAGATTTTTAACACTCTAGAATTATAATATCATGTTCTATTTCTATTCAATAATTATAAAGCTTCATTCTGATTATCATATCTAATAACTGTGTTAACCATATAATTATATCATATACATGAATCATAAATGCATATTTAACATTCATTTTTAGATACCTTAAATTTAAAGATACTTTTAGGATTCCTTTTAATCCTGAAAGGTCTTTGGTATTTAAGAAATATTTAGAAAACTGGCCTGCTCAAACTACTGGTGAATAATTTTACTACTTGCAATTTATATTTTGGAAAATACAATGATCACTCTCCTCTTTCTTTCTTGTGTTCTTCTTTCCCTCTTCATTTTCTTCTTTATCTGCATTCTTTTCATCATCATCAAATATTTATTTAGCATCTACTCTGATGCTGTGCAGCTAAAGTTCAGTTTTCAGTACTGTCCGTAGATCTTGGAGACAGAAGCTGACCTAAAAGTCAAATCCTGACTCATTCTACACCATTACCACAGCCAGGAGCAGACCATTAGAAGTACAATACAAATTTGTTAATAAAGATTCTGTTCTTTTGGTCTGTGATAATTTGCAAGAAGCTAAGCAAAACTATCTGTGTATATTCTACCAATCTAGGAGAGAGGATTTGCCAAACAATTTAACAACATCATAACAATGCTTACTCCTTTTAAGCAAGTGAGCTGCTTCTGCCCAGATGCATGTTTATGAAGCCTGAGAATCCTAATTACAAATCCTTCTTATCTTGTCACTAGTCACAAGGAGGTTTACTTGCAAGCCGACCTCAGTAACCATGGAACTCTTAAAGCCAAATAAACAAATTACAAAACAATTCTTCAGTTTAGACTGGCAACACCCCCAAATTGCAAACTACCCTGACAATAAAATATAAGGTATAGACCTTCCCTTGCCTTCCAATATTGATTTATTACAATTCTACATGCTAAAAAGGCCCATTGTTCACTCCCTAGGAGTTAGCCCTCTGGCCAGGACTCTGAAAGAGGAGCCTGTGAGAGTGGGCTCGCAGCAGAACCCCTCTTTGGGTGAGAAGGGTCAGTTCTGAGGCTGGATGTCTTGATAATGGGATGGCTCAGCCATAACTCTGAGTATCTCTCTATCTGAAATGAGCACTCCTTCTCACTATAGAGCTAGGGCTTGACTGGGATAGGTAGATGGGTAGGAAGGACAAATATCCTCTGCCAGCACCCAGGATTCCACGTCTTAGTACTTTTCTCTGAAGAGCTTCAATGGGGCTCACCTTGCCCGGCCAGTGGGAGTGAAGCAAAAGTTGCTCAATTCATTAAAGAGAAAAAATAAAGAACAACAGTGTTGGTTGGCACAGTTTGTTTCTATGTACCTGCGCTGACCCAGGTCTTGCAGGTTCCCTGTTGATAGATGACCAGTTGACTTCCAGTTCACTGTGCTGGGGTTCCTTGGCTGCTTCTTGAACCATCAGATTCAACCCCTAGGAAATGAGCTATATATAGCCCATGCATTATAACTAAAACACTTGGAGATAAAGAGGAAAAGTTCAACTGAGATGTGTAGCCATGTTCCCTCAAGGCAGAGCTGTGGAGCATTTTTGACTGGATCTTGGATGTAGCCAAACCCAAATGCCTAGTTTTAATTAGAGAAGGAGGGAGCCAAACCCAAATGCCTAGTTTTAATTAGAGAAGGGGGGATTGGCATCAATAGTGCTACTTCTTTTACCCTCAAATTGCCAAGTAAGAAAAGTTCAGTGTTGGAATTGAAATCTCAGGCTAAGGAGTCAGCCTGCCTGCATTAACACAGCTTTAAGACTTTGGGCAGATTATTAAACCTGTCACCTTAGTTTTGACATACAGTGGTTCCCCATTATCTGTGGGGAATATTTTTCAAGACCTCCTCAGTGGATAGTACCAAACCCTATGTACATATATACTATGATGTTTTTCTATACATATATACCTATGAAAAAGTTTAACTTATGAATTAGGCACAGTAAAAGATTAACAACAACTAATAATAATAAATTAATAATAAACCAGAAAAGTTATAGTAATATACTGAAATAAAAGTTATGTGAATGGCTTTGGGACCATTATTAGGTAATATAAGAGTTACTTGAACACAAACACCGTGATAAAATGACAGCTGAGCTACTAACCCAGATGGCTATTCAGTGACTAACAGGTGGGCAGCATCTACAGCATGACTGCACTGGACAAAGGGATTATTCACTTCCTGGGTAGGATGGAGAGGGACAGCATGAGATTTCATCACACTACTCAGAACTTGCAATTTTAAACTTATGAATTGTTTATTTCTGGAATTTTCCATTTAATATTTTCAGAACAAGATTTACCATGAGTAACTGAAACTGCAGAGAACAAAATCACAGATAAGGAGGACCACTGTTTCTATAAAAATGAGAATAAGAATAATATTTTAGCAGGTTCTTAGGAGTTTTCTTTGCAGGTTTAAATTAGTTAATATCAATAAAGCACTTATAGCAGTGCCTATCACAGAGTCAGCACTAAACATGTGTATTTATATAGGCACAGGCTGTTATTATTACCATTTTATGTTAGAATGCAAGAACTCTGGATGACTAAAAAAAGGAAAGAAAAAACACTTTCTGGAAAGGAATAAAGATAACTTTATACGCATATTTTACCTCACGTAGTATTTCCTTTAATTCTCATAATAACTGTAAAATAAGAGCTCATATTTTAAGAGAGCTGAGTAGTGAGCTAATTTCTTGTCACCTTTATTGATGTATGATTGACATATATTTTGGTTGTATAATGTGATTTTTAAGCTGTAGAATGCGATAATTTAATCACACATACATTGTGAAATGATCACCACGATCAAGTTAATTAACACATTCATCACCTCACATAGTTACCATTGTGTATGTGGTAAAAACACTTAAGATCTACTCTCAACAAATTTCAAGTGTATAACACCGTATTATTAACTATTATCACCATTACATCACCAGAACTTATTCACCTTGTAACTGAAAGTTGTATCTTTTGACTGCTGCTGGCTCCAAAAGTGATCTAGGACTCTCTGTTCATGTGCATATTTATTTCCTGTAGGCAGTGAAGACTTAGTAGAGTTTTGACAAAAGAGTGTCATGACCATTGTTCCTGCAGCCGAACCACATAGTACCTCTGGGAGCAGTATGGAGATTGGGCTGCAGAATCAGAGAGATTTGAGAGGCCTTGGACACAGTCCACGAGATGGGTCCCAAAGTGGAAGGAGGATATGGGGATGGGAGAGGCATTCAGAGTTGAGGCGTGTGTGTTAGGATTTCATGACAGGTTGTGGGGTTAAGAGAAAAAGGAATTGGGAGCTAACACCAAGGTTTACTGAACTTGGTAACAGTGACTATACACATTTTGGTTTGACTGTGGAATTTAGGATTAGTAAAAGCATGAAAACCATTTCCAAGAACACCGATTCTATTTTAAAATGATCAAACTTAGCTTGTTTTTTTTACAGTATTGCATTGCAATAACAAGCTAATACCACTTTGCTTCTGTCACTAATTAGCTACCTTGTTTTGGGTAAATCATTCTCTTTCTGAGCCTCTATATTTTCATTTAATAAAATTTGGATACTATATATTCTTACAGATTTTGGAATTCAATTTATAATTTATGTGTGTAATCCAGTCATAATCCAAAAGATAGTTCGGGTAGTACATGTCTCTCCCCTTTGAAGGGAAGGTTTTTGACTAATGGAGAGAGATGATGTCATAGTGGGTGGTTACGTGCCTATTCTCCCTTCCCTTCCCTTGCTCCTCCTCTCCCTGACTTCCTCTCTCTCATCCTCTCCACCCTCCCCCTCCTCATTTTCTCTTCTTCCCCTTCTCCATTCTTTTCTCCTTCACCTTTCTCTTCTTCTTCTTCTTTTTTTAATTAAGTGAGAGACAGGGAGGCAGAGAGACAGACTCCCACATGCACCCCAACTGGGATCCACCCAGCAAGCCCCCTTCCAGGTGATGCTCTGCCCTGGAACCACTGATCCATTGCTCCACAACAGAGCTATTTTACCACCTGAGGTGAGGCCATGGAACCATCCTTAACTCCCAGGGCCAAACTTGCTTGAGCCATTTGAGCCATGGCTGTGGGAGGGAAAGAGAGAGATAGAGAGAGGGGAGCAGGAAGGGTGGAGAAGCAGATGATTTCTTCTTCTGTGTGCCCTGACTGGGAATCGAACCTGGGACATTCACACACCAGGCCGATGCTCTGCAACTGAGCCAACCAGCCAGGGCCATCTTTCTCTTCTTTTTCTAGCTAGATTCTGCACTTCAGAGAAACTAAATATTTGTTTTCTTGTAAATAAAATGAAACAAGCCATTTCTGGACTTTTACATGTGAGTCTAGAATTTAGTTTACTATACAAATCAATATTTAAATTTTAATAATTAAATCACTATTAAACTGTTCTTTAGCCTCAATTGATCTAGTGTTTCTAATTTCTATCTTCTCATTAGTTTCAGATCATCGGCTCTCCTTGTTCGAGAAGTGATGCCCAAGTAGCCAAGAGGACTCCAGTGTAAGCATGTGCAGGGGGATGCTACACTGTCCGCTGACACTGAAGCTGGGGCAAGGCCCTGGCCTGCTCCTCCAAACCTTTCCTGCCAGCTGGCTCCAGCCTGCCCAGACTTCCATCCTACAGGAACTGGAACCAAAGTTCCCAAAGCATGTGCTGAACTTTGAGGGAGATAAAACAACTCTCCTGGGCTCTTTGAACCTCTGTGCACTTCTGAATCATAGCACTCCAAATCACACTATCATTCAAATGTCTCTTTGCTTTTCTTCTCCCTTACTAAACCTTGAACTTCAAAAGCAGGGACTTTGTTTTATTCATGGCTTTATTCTAGCACTTAACAAATAGTAGGCACAAACCACTTTAGTGAGTGACTGAGGAGCAAGTATATGTGTGTATGTTATGGATGTGAATGGAGAAAAGTCTACTGGTATGCTACTTCTGGAAAAAACTTTGGACCATATTTATCAGACATGTGAATACCGGAAATCAAGCCCTGGGAGAACTTGTTGTAGCATCTGGCACTGGATGGGGCCTTTGGTGTTCCAGGTTAGTGTCTCAAGTCTTTTCTAGTAAAATTTCTGTATAGATATTCCATTACAAAGATCGAACTATTTTAAGGCAGAAAGAGCATTAAGCTACCAAACGATTCTCCACTGTTAACCGTGATACAGAATCCTATTTTTTGCCTACTTGATGGAGTCTAAGGTGTTGGCACTCCTAGGTTGTTGTATGTATTTTAACAGGTGCATAATGAAGAAATGTTTGGGATTGAGTGGAGAGAGGAGATTAGACCCTCCCTAAATTTGTGTAGTCTCCTTTCACAGGGGCTAGAATTTGACGATTTCTTGCCCTAGGGCCAAGGTTAAGCAATGTTCTGCTGCTTTTCTGTTGGCTTCTCAGCTTGGCTAGTCTCTCAGAAACAGGAGAAAGGAGAGCATCACTTTGCTAGCTGGGAAAGGCTTTATCTCTGTCTTTCTAGCACGTAGGCTTTGTAAATAGACTGGAGTCTCCACTTCCCTGCTTTGTTAGTGTGTGCTATCGTCAGGACCTGGAGCCACTTGGCCTTTCTGTCAAAGACACTTGTTTATGTATCCTCTAGAAAGCCAACGGCTGCCCAGAGGGGAGGGCCAGCTTGCCTGGGGACGTGTGTCTGGAGTATAGGCCAGAGTGTATCTTGTCTCCCTTCTTAGTTTTTTGGCTTGATGGAAGCTCAATGTTATAAAACAAAGTGAATATTTTAAGCCTTATTTCCACAGAAAGATGCTAAATTGCTGACAGTCTTCTAGTTAATTACCATGCTTCCCATTCCTTTTGGAGTCACCTTCTACACTATGCTCTATGGTTAAGATTTTTAAAAAATACAGATGATGTGTTCAAGAATTGTACACTTGATACCTGTATAATTTTGTTAATCAGTGTCACCCAAATAAATTCAATACAAATTCTATATTAAAAAGTGAATAAATAAATTGTTATCCACCTCCAATCAGATACCACTAACAGAGAAAAGAAAAGGATGATAAATAACAAACAAAAAAAGAGGTACTGTTAGGCTGAATACGGTGTCCTCTGGGAAGTGGAAGGAAGGCAGAATAAAATACCCTCCATCTTTTTTGTTGTTGTTGTTATTAATGTGGTAAACTACACATACATAAAAATTCACATTTCAACTATTTTAAAGTGACGCCTAGTAAATGTTGTGCTACCATCATCACTATCTTTCTACAATGTTCGGATCACTCCACTCACCTTTTTTTAAAAAACTAAAATTCTATCTGCCTAATAAAAAAACCAGAACAATTTTAATCAAACAATGACTGCAGTAAACTATTCATAAAACATCTATATTATATATCGACCATCTACAAGAAACTGTAATCTGATTGAATTCTTAGGTATGGACTATTATAAAGAGATTTAGCAAAGTAAATACTGCATAGATATAGTTAAATAATTTGACATGTAGAATATTTGAAGAAATATAATTTTATTACTGTATGTTCGCAGAAGATCTCTACTAATAGAAAAAGAAAGGTAGAGACTCATTTAATTATTTTACTTAATAAATATAAAGATGTAGATAACTGATGTTGATATATAGTAATATCTATATTATTACCCAATAATAAGATTGAAATCACTAGTGATTATCCCATTAACAGCATGTGGTTAAGTAGCAATAGTTGTACATGATGATTTTCTAGGAATTCCATGCTTACTGATTGCACTTTAGATCAGGCTACCTTTTCGTTTGGTTACTTAAAAGACTTTCCCTAGCAAATACTCTCAAAAGAAATGCAAAGTAAATTTCAGTGAGCCATACAAACTCTACATTGCTAAAACCCCAAAATGTCACTTTATCAGCGAGTGCTCTGCAACCATGCTCATTAACTAGTAGCTTAGCCACAAAATAATCTTATTTTCTTCTTCTTTTTTTTAACTTTTATTAATTTTTAGAGAGGAGAGAGAGTGAGAGAGAGAGAGAAGGGGGAGGGAGGAGCAGGAAGCATCAACTCCCATATGTGCCTTGACCAGGCAAGCCCAAGGTTTTGAACTGGCGACCTCAGCATTTCCAGGTCGACGCTTTACCCACTGCGCCACCACAGGTCAGGCCTTATTTTCTTCTTTATAGGTTAATTGCAGAGTTCTAGTTATAATGTGAATCCAGACTTCTATTAAAGTGACATATTAAGAGAATTTGTATACATTAAATATTGTTTTCTGCAGAGTATTAAATATCTAGTATTGGGTATGCCTTTGCAAATTAACCATACATCCTTTAGTTATTATCTTTTTAAAATTCATGGCTCACCTTTCCATCTTTTCCTTCCATATTTCTCTTTTCTATGTGGTGAGATCTTTTCTTCAAATTCTCTTTATCTTATTTTTGGAACTCTAAATTTACCTTTTTTGTCTCTTACTAGGTCCGATGCAATTGAACTGTAGCACCATAGCTTGTCAATGAGGATTGTACCTAATTTAAATTTAATTATAGAACATAGTTTAGAAGATGATTCCAAGAGGAATAGGAAGCATGGTAGTTTACCGAAATCCTGTCAGCAATTTAGCAGCTCTCTGTTTGAGGAAATATAACTTATAATATTTACTTTGTTTTATATAACTGGTCATTTGGCAGAAACTCTTTTAAGCATTTTACATTAGTACTTATGCTTTCGTTTCTCTTCAGATCACATAAATCTTTCGCCTTTTACTTGTAAGCCTCAAAATGTTCAGTTTTATAACTGACAAAAAAATGAAAGAATTAAACTGGATAATGGGTACAAGAGTGCTTTTTGTGTTATTTTCTCTATATTTCTCTGTCTATATTATTTATTTCTAAATTAAAAAAATATATATATTCATTATTCAGTGAGAGGAGGGTAGGCAGAGACAGATGTTGCATGCCCCCCAGCCAGGATCCACCTGGCAAACCCACTAGGAGGCGATGCTCTTGGGGAGCTGCTCAACCAAGCTCTTCTTAGCACCTGAGGTAGAGGCCATGGAGCCATCTTCAGAGCCTGGGGCCATGGCTGCAGGAGTGGAAGAGAGAGAGAGAGGGAGAGAGAGAAAGAGAGAGAGAGAGAGAAGAAGAAGAAGGAGAAGGAGAAGGAGAAGGAGAAGGAGAAGAAGAAGAAGAAGAGGAAGAAGAAGGGAGAAAAGTGAGAGAGGGAGGGGTGGGAGAGCAGATGAGTAGATGATTGCTTCTCTTGTGTTTTCTGACCAGGAATCAAACCTGAAACATCCACACACTGGGCCAACACTCCGCCACTTAGCCACTTCGCCAGAGCCTATTTTAAAAATATTTTAATGATGTAACTGATTGAAGCTCATAGTCAGAGTTTCTAGATTTTTAAAAGTTTAATAAAATCCAACTATATTATTTTTTGTGTTGGAATTGTATCTTTCACATTCATCATTTACTTGCAGTATAATCATATAAAATGCTTTTCCTAGTGCTCATAATTAGGTTAAACTTGTTTTTTCTCATTTCTTCTTGGAAATTATATACACCCTTCAAAATTTATTCCCCTTTAAGAAGACTTTCCCACAACTTAATCACATCTTACCTTTGGCTCTTGATTCTGTTTTAACTTCACAATTACTTGCCTTGTAATCTTAGGCCACTTATTTAAACATTTTAAATATATACCTTGAGTATAAAATAAAAATAATAGTAGAACCTAGTTCCTAAAATAATTTTGAGCCTTAAAAGCCAGTACTTCCTGGTTCTGGCCAGCTGGCTCAGTGGATAGAGCATCAGCCCAGCATGTGGAAGTCCTGGGTTCAATTCCCGGTCAGGACACACAGGAAAAGCAGCCATCTGCTTTTCTCCCCCTCCTCCTCCCTCTCCTCTTTTTCTTCCCTTCTTGTAGCCAGTGGATTGGTTGATTCAAGCATCAACCCCAGGTAGGTGCTGTAGGTGGATCTCAGTGGAGGGGAGCAGGGGGTGAGTGAGGCAATCTATCTATCTCTTCTCTTCTCACTTAAAAAAAAAGTAACAAACAAACAAAAGGTCAATGCTTCCTAAAGTTGGCTGTTGTTATCTGCCTTAGAATGTGGTTGTCGACTCATATACTATTAAACCATTTGAGGGCAGGGGCATTATACTACTTTAAAATATTCACTTAAAGGAAGATTTGTTAACTAAATTGGTACATATATTCATGAACCACATTATAATGAGAATGAGAGTTTTGGTGATTAGCAGATAAAACCTATGATTATCAAATCTGCATATTTTTGGCCCTGAAAAGCCAAAAGTGAGACTTTAGTAATAGGTGATTATGAATTCTGTGATAAGTTGCTATAATTTTGGCAAGTCTTTTAAATTTATTTTAATTGTGGTAAAATAAAATTTATTCTTTTAACCAATTTTCAGTGAACAGTCCAGAGACAATTAGTACATTCATGTTGTGCACCCATCACCACCATCCATCTGTAGAACTGTCTTATTTTCCCAGACTAACACTCTGTCCTCAATACACACTAACTCCCCAGTCCCCTCCCCACCTTCCTGCCTCCAGCCCCTGGCAACCACCATTCTACTTATGACTCTATGAAGTGGACTGTTCTAGATACATTGTATAAGTAGACTCATACAGTATTTGTCCTTTTGTCCCTGGCTTATTTCATTTAGCATAATGTCTTCAAGGTTGATCTAAATTGTGGCATTTGTTAGGATTTCATACATTTCTATGGCTGAATAATATGGCATTTTATGTACATACCATACATCTACTAATCTGTTAATAGGCACTTAGGTTGCTTCTATCTTTTGGCTATTGAGAATAATGCTACTATGAACATTGCTATACAAATATCTCTTCAAGACCCTGATTTCAATTATTTTGGGTACATATCTAGAAATGAAATTGCTGGGTCATATACTCATTCTACCTTTAACTTTTTGAAGAATCACCATGCTGTTTTCCATATAGCTATAATATTTTATTTAAAAAATTTTTTTTTGGTTTTGTTGATTTTATTTATTTATTTGTTAAAGTATAGTTGACATACATAATAATATTAGTTTCAGGTGTAAAACATAATTATTCAACATTTATATATTTTATAAAATGATCACTACAATAAGTCTAGTAACCACCACTAACTGTACAAAGTTATTAAGGTATTATTGACACTATTTTCTTTGCTATAGATTGTTACATCCCTGTGACTTATTTATTTTATAATTGGAAGTTTGTCCCTTTTATTCTCCTTTACTTTTTTTAGCCCATAATTCTGGAAACTATCAGTTTGTTTTCTAGATGTATTAGTCTGTTTGTTCATTTGTTTTGCTTTTTAGATTCCACATATAAGTGACATCATACAATATTTGTCATTCTCTGTCTTATTTCACTTTGCATAATACCTTCTAGATTCATCCAGATTGTCACAAATGACAAGATTTCATTCTTTTCTATGGCTGAGTCATATTCTACTGCATATAAATATCACTTCTTTATACATTCATTTATAGATGGACACTTAGGTTTCTTTCGTATCTTGGCTGTTGTAAATAATACTGCAGTGAATACAGGGGTGCATGTATCTTTTCAAACTAGTGGTGTTTTTCTTTTGGATAGATAACCCAAAAGTGAAATAAAACTCTTACAAGAAAACATAGTCAGTACACTCTTTGACATTGGTCTTAGAAATAGCTTTTTTGGATATGTCTCCTTAGACAAAGACAGCAAAAGCAAAAATAAACAAATGAGGTTACATCATACTAAAAAAACCTTTGCACAGTGAAGACAGTGAAGGAAACTGTCAACCAAATGAAAAGGCAGCCCACCAAAAGAGAAAAGATATTTGCAAACAATATAGGTGATAAGAGTTTAATATCCAATATATAAAAAACTTATACAACTGAGGACCTACAGATGACCAATGAAAAAATACTCAATGTCACTAATTATCAGAGAAATTTAAGCTAAAACCACAATAAAATATCACTTCACACTTGTCAGAGTGAGTACCATCAATAAGTCAACAAACAACAAATGTTGGAGAGGATGTGGAGAAAAAGGGATACTTGTGCACTGTTGGCGGGCATGTAGACCGGTGCAGCCACTGTACAAACCAGTATGGAGGGTCCTCAAAAAATTGAAAGTCAGAAGAGAAAGACAAATACTATAGAATTTCACGCATATGTGGATCTAAGGAGCAAAATAAACAAACAAACAAAATAGAAACAGATTTATAGACACAGGGATCAGATTGATGGTTGCCAGAGGGGAGAGAGTTTCGGGGAGTTAGGTGAAAAGGTGAAGGAATTACTCTGACTAATGTAGTCATCTTGGAGCCCCAGAAACCTCCACCTATAGAAGGCTGAATTTATTGAACGATGTATATTTGTGTAAACATATACACAAATGTATACTAGTTTGTAAGTTGGAAATTTTTTGAAAGGATATTTAAATTGCCATTAAGAAGTACAAATGAATACTTAGAAAATAGTCACATAAATGTAAAATATAGCATAGGGAATATAGTCAATAATATTTAAATAACTATGTACAGTACCAGGTGCGTACTTGAAATATTGGCGGGGTACCACTTTGTAAAGTATAGGATTATCTGACCATTATGCTCTCCACATGTAACTAATACTAAATAATATTGAAAGTAAACTGTAATTGGAAAATAAAGAATAAAATGGTAAATTAAGAAGAACTCATACAACTCAACATCAAAAAACAAAAAATTCCATTTAAAAATGGGCAGAGGACCTGAAAAAATATTTTTTCAAAGATGACATATAGATGTCCAACAGATGCTCAAGAAGCTCAACAACATTAATTTTACAGGGAAATGCAAATAATGACCACAACAAGATATTACCTCATACCTCTCAGAATGGTTATCATCAATAAATAAACAAACAAGTATTGGTGAGGATGTGGAGAAAAGGAAACCCTCAGTTACTTTAGGTAGGATTGTAAATTGATGCAGCCACTATAGAATACAGTATGGAGGTTCCTAAAAAACTTAAAAATAGAACTACCATATGACCCAGAAATTCCACTACAGGGTATTTTTTACAAGAAACACAGAACACAAATTTGAAAAGCTATATGCACCCTTATGTTCACTGTGACATTATTTATAATAGCCAAGATATAGAAGCAACCTAAAATGTTCATCAATAGACAAATGGATAAAGACGATGTAATACACATATGCAATAAAATATTACTCAGTCATAAAAAAGAATGTAATCTTGCTATTTGTGATATGAATGGATCAAGGGGGTATTATGCTAAGTGAAATAAGTCAGATGGAGAAAGACAAATGATTTCACTAATATGTGGAATCTAAAAACAAAACAAATGAACAAACAAAACAGAAACAAATCCATAGGTACAAAGAAGTAACTGATGGTTGCTAGATAGGAGGGGGTTGGGGGAATGGGTGTAAAAACAGAAAGGACTTAAGAAGTACAAATTGCCAGTTATAAAATTAGTCACTAAATGTAAAATACAGTATAAGGAATATGGTCAATAATATTCTAATAACTATAAAGAGTGTCAGATAGGTACTAGACTTATCACTTCATAAGTTATATAAAAATCTAGTCACTATGTTGTACACCTGAAACTAAAATAACAGTGTATATCAACTGTAATTTAAAATTAATTAATTTAAAAAATAATATAAAATAAAAAATTGGCAGAGGTCCTTAATAAATATTTTTCCAAAGAATACATATAGATGGCCAGCAGACAAATGAAAATATGCTCAACATCACTATCAGGGCAAATTTAAATCCAAACCACAAAGAGATCCACCTCACATGTGTCAGAATGGCTATTATCGAAAACATAAGAGATAACAAATGTTGGTGAAGATGTGAAGAAAAGAGAACCCTCAAGCGCTGTGGTAGGACTGCAAATTGGTACAGCCACTATGAAAAACAGTATAGTAATTCCTCAAATACTTTTTTTAAAAGTACATTTTGCCTGACCTGTGGTGGCACAGTAGATAAAGCGTCGACCTGGAAATGCTGAGGTTGCCGGTTCGAAACCCTGGGCTTGCCTGGTCAAGGCACATATGGGAGTTGATGCTTCCAGCTCCTCCCCCCTGTCTCTCTCTCTCTCTCTGACTCCCTCTCTCTCCTCTCTAAAATGAATAAAAAAAAAAAATTCATTTAAAAGTACATTTTACATTCTCACCATCAATGCATGTGGGTTTCAATTTCTTTATATCCTTGCCAATACTTTTGGCAAGACTTTTGACTTCTAAGTTCTTAGGATACATGATTGATGGTTATTACAAGGAAAATTATGAGTCACCACTAGTTTTTAATATGTTAGATGTTGAGGTAACATGAAAAGTTATCAAAGGCAGTTTGATAATTATCAAAAAAATAACATGGCAATCAATAAGTTATGATGGTGCTAAACCCAGCTTTGTAACTGGATCACACCTCTCCTTGAATTCTTGAATTCTGGCTTTGCATCTGCCAGCTGTGTAACTTTGAGCAAGTGATGTGAGTTGTCTGTACCTCAACTACTTACATATGAACTGAGGTTTACATTACTTGTTCACAAGGTTGTTATGGAGCCTAAATGATATAGCTAGTGTAAATGACATAGACAGTGCTGCTGACATTGAATGTAAATGTACCTTTGTTTTGCTATTTTTGAAAGACTATTTTCTTAAGATGATGATTATTTTAAAATGCCATCTTTTATTAGTTCAATTAGTACATGTGTTATTTCTATTTTGGAATTGTTTCTTCATTCTACAAATGTACGTATACACATAGATACTTCAAAGATTTATTTTCATCTGATATGGAAGATGAGAGTTGATATAAGATTAGAATAGGAAACAATCTAACTTGAGAGAAATTACCTGCCTTTTTTGAATGGTGGGAAAATGGGGTGCAAGCAAGATGGATGACAAGTGGAAGATCCAGCCAAGAAGGCAAAGTCCAGTGGAAAAAGACCTGGGGCTTAGGAAACCTAAATTCTGTACCAAAGAACAGCATAGGCTGACCCCTTGGAGTTCTTTATTTTCCTGGGTCTTGATTTAACTACTTTTACAATAATTGTGGAGTACTACTCTCCTTAGTGGCTTGGTACTATTAAGGGGCCTTGTGAGAGGCAGTAAATATTCTTACAGTTCTTGGCAAACAACGGTAGCCCTTAATATTTTTTTCTTTCTGCTTTCTTATTCCCAGCTTTTTTTTTTTTTCTTAATCAGGTAACTCTAAAGAACAGTTGAATTAGTTCCAGGTAGAGCTAACCCCAGGGGACAATACCTTTGGCAAAACCCTTATCAGGAAATAGTGCTTTCCTGTGTCTTTTACTCTCGAAAAAGGGGAATTCTGTCATTGCCTCTGGATATCTGATTAGGGCTCTACAGGCAGCCATGTTGGACTGTGGCTCTCGCCCCAACCTGTGGGATTTTAACGTCATTTTAGGTGAGGGGCTTTGCCATTGATGATGCTGAAATTGAATGTAGGATACCTCACTTTGAAACAATATATTGCATCTCTTCCTTGGTGGAAGAAGTTAAGATGGTCTAAAGACAGAACAGGTGACACATGTTCAGGAAGCTAGATAGAATATTTCTCAACAATCACTTGGAAGCCCAGACAAAAATCTATGATGATCCTAGAGAAGGGCCTGTATTTACAATAGATGAGAAGAAGAGTTGGCATTGGCAAGACACAAGGCAACTGAATTCAGAGAGAGAAACTCTAATGAAGAAGAAATAAAAAATTCTTTAATAGTGAGAACAGATCATTAATTCTTTTTTTCTTAGGATCACTGTTAATCCTCCCTATTTTAGAGTAATTAATAGAGAACAAATTCTCAACATAGAGAAATAAAAGTGATAATAACTTATATCTCTAAGCAGTAAATTGTAGACCTGACAAAAGAAATAAAAATTTCAATTTCCAGTGTAAATTTGGTCTCATTTTTGTTATTAAAAAAAAATAGAACAAACACATGTTTTTCTTTAATCTAGGACTTGATTATTATTATATTTTAAATAACATATGAATTTTTTACATAAGTAAAACAAAATTCTACTTTCTAATTTATGTAATACTGTGGAAAATGAATATGGTGTACTAATAGAAATTTTCTTTAAAATATCTTCAAGTTGAGTATATTATTGAGACAGACTTACATATGCATTTTCACACATATGCATTAGTCTTCAGGAAAGAAATATATATAATAACATCTTTATAATGTCTATTTTTATCTCAAATTTTAAAAGTAATGTGTTTTAACGAGCCATTGTTTTCTTCATTTTCACTTTCTTTTTGGAAGAACAAAAGTACAAATATTTTTTACAAACATCTTTTAAGAAAGTTGGAGGATTTTATTCTGAAAAAGCAAAGGTCAAAACTAATTTCTAGACCCAATTTTTTTTTGTCATTGAATCAGGGTTTTCAACTCCAAAAGTTACCTAAACTTTGTTGAGAAATATCACTACAAAGAATTTTTATGAAATTCCTGACAGAAATTGAGCAAACTCAATGCCCAGCCCTTGATGATATGAAGCACACCTATGATAGGTTGAGGTCTGATCGACCTAGTGGAAAACTACAGATTGATACTTCTTTTGTTGAACAGCCTGTGATTTCATTAATTTCATTGACAGTAATTCTGAGTGAAATTTATGAAGGCCACAAAGTAAAGTCAGTGAACCGCATGAAATGTCAGCATGTCCACTTTGGACTCTGCGATCTATATTTCTTTCCCCCACCTCCCACCCATATTGTTTGCTTTGCCAGATGGCTTTTTTTCTAATCTAATTTATAATGCTTCAACATTTAACCATGACCTTACTGATAGTCTTGGAAGACCTTTCTAATTCCACTGAGCACCATGGATGTTTTGCTGAGGAGATTTTGATTTCCATGAAGACACCATACTCACACTCACACATGCACACACATACCTCATACCACACACACCACACACATGCATACCACACAAACATACCACACCACACATGCACATACACCACACACACCATGCAACTCAGCACATACAACACTATACATACCACACCGCACATACTACACACCATACACCACTCAAGCACACATACCACATGCACACACTACCTACACATACAACACCAGAAAAACACAAATATACCACACACAACACATATACCCATATATCACGCACAGCACACATAACACACACCCAACATATCATATAAGCACAACACACAGACAACACACATACCAGACATGCCACACATACAGCATTTACCATACACCACACATGTACACCATACCACACAACACATACACCATGCACACCACACACTACATATCACATACCACACACAAACACATCACACATAACACCTAGACCACACACACACTTTACACCACACATACATTATGTCTCAGAGGCAGCATCTATAAAACCTCTTTCCTAAATTTAATACCAGATGGATTCCTTTATACTTCATAATCATACTAATTCTTTTTCTGCCTATGTCCTATTTTCCTGTTTTAATAAAACAGCATCCCATCACTGTTCTGACCTATCAGCATAGTGTCTTTTTCTGGCCTCAGTGCTAGGTATCCAGGTAGGTTTGTCAAAGCTAAGGAGACCCACCTGTTGAAAGAAAGGCACTCTGACTTTTTTCCACTAGGTTTGGGGTTGTGAGTCATGATCTTGGAATTGCTTCAAGTGATCGTCTGAGAATGGAGCCAACACAGAGGTGAGCAAGGCTGTGATGTGGGTCCAGACCTGGATTCTTTGCCAGGTTCCCCACCCCACGCTTCTCACTTACGACCAGGAAACTTTGTTTTCATCAGTTTCAGTTGGATTGTCTGTCATCTGCAACCTGAAAAGTCTTGGCTAATCAATGATTTTTCAAAAATATTAGTTTGTTATCTTTCTGAGATAGTTTGAATACATAGTATTCCTCTAGGGATGACACCTTAATTTATGTGTTGAGTAAACACCTTTTTCTTTGCCAGTAAAATACAGGCAAGTGGCATAAACAAATTATAGAAATTATAACACAGTTTATTATAGTGCCTGGTATTACTAATAAATAAGGATGTTTTTGTTTTGATGAATATAATTTTTGGTTAGGCATTTTATATATTATTCTAGATATAAAGATAAGCATATAGCCATTAATTAAAAATATTAAAGAAAATAAATAATTTAAATTAGAAAGATTATTTATTAAAGGCAAGAAGAGACCAATGCTATCTAATGATAAATTAACAACTCAGATCTATTAACATAACAGAATAGTCAAAATATGAGAAAAATTAAATATTTTAATTTATTGATTTTGTCAAAAAATTAAAAAAATAATTATAATAAAGCATTACTGAGTGTATAAATTAATAGCTAATATTACATCTGTACTTCAGTATTTTAGTCTCTGTGTGTATGTGTGTGTTATGTGTAAATTTTTTTTAATAAGAAAAGAAACACTACAAATTACAAGTTCAAAGAAGTTAACAGCACATCACAAAAAGATCACCAACTTAAATATATATATATATATATATATTTTACTAATTGTTTGACATATTTCTATAACACTTTCCCCATGTTTTTTGGTGACATACTCTTTAAAATGCCTCTCTATATCACTGATTTTAAAACAGAATTTTTTTAAAGACAGTATAAAGATAAACCAGTCTTTCCTTAAGCATTGTTGACAGATTTTAAAAAAAGTTTAAACATTTTTATTTTTCAATTACAGTTGATATTCAATATTACTTTGTTTTACTTTCATGTGTACATGAAAAATAAAAGCATAGTAGTTAGACAATCATTTACTTTACAAAGTAATCCCCCAATTCAAGTACCCACCAGGTACCATACATAGTTATTACAATAATATTCAGTGGTGGGATTAAAATAATTTAACAACCAGTTCTCTGCCCTAATGACTGTTTTAAGTATAAAAAAAGATATACCTAAAGATACCTTATTATTTTATGCATTTAATATTTAAATAAGAACAATAAAAGAGGTACACAAAACTAGATTATGTTACAAGAAAGAGTTTTAAAATGCTAATGAAAAATATTAAATAATACCTGATAAAAACAATAAAGCTGTTATTTAATGTATTTCCATATTGCTTCTTGATTGGCATCCTCACTTGCAATTTTTTTTTTTTGTTTTTATCCGAGCATAATTGGCTGTGTGATTTATCCTTAACCATCTTTTCACTGTAGTAGTAGGATCCCAATTTTTACCCACGAATGGGATGAACGTTACTATGGGCTCTTAAAATATGCTGTTGTGCAGATGAATGTTAAATAAGAGTAAGGAATGTAAATTTGTGATCCACATTGAGCTGCTGCCCAGGTGCTCACCTTAGAACCCTGATTACAAGTGACATTTTAACAACTGGTTTGCCAAACTCAACAAAAAATTAAGTATTGGTTCTGACAAACTGGTGTGAATGGGCTAAATCCCACCACTGATATTGACTACATTACTTATAATTTTTTTTAGCTTTTACAACTTTTTATTGGTAATGTCATATAAATATTAACAAGTACTGTTAAATTTGGGAAAACTATCAAGTTTCTTTTATACACGAGTGTAAGATTTTAGAACATTTCAAACTCTTTTGTTAAATTACTTTTAAATACTTTTGGAATTGACAACACAAAATCAATTTGTCCTTGATGGTCTTCTTGTAGTGTTGTTTTATGAATGTGTAGACCATTTTCACCAATGTCAGTTTTTTGTATAAGCTACTATCATAGCCAGATGTAAAATAAAATGTGTAAGACCATATGACCACTCCAATGATGTCTAATGAATGTGATGGAGGAGAATGCTAAGTGGAAAGATGAAAATCTTAACTGATTGTTGTGAAAGATTTTATTTCTTTCGAACTTAAAAAAATATAAGACCGATTGAACACAAGATCCCTTCCTAAAGTTATGATGGGCCAATGTAAATGGGGATCCTAAAACCTTACTTCCTTAACTTCATCTAAATTCAACTGTGGGCAACACTGAAAATTAGAATAAGTTGGGCAAAATCTCAGTTCTAGTCTACTAGAAAAAGGAGACATACTTTTTACTAAAGTATACTTCTAGAATATTTTGTTTATATAAATACAATAATATAAGTAATTCTTGGCCATTTAACATATATAGTACTCTTTGGTCACCCCTTGAGCTGAAATAGTTCTGATTCCACATTGGTTTCATTAGTTTCAGGAGTTGAACCTAGAAAATCAGCTTCTTCTTTGGCTATTGTGAAAGTTGAATCATCTTCTATGTGTTTCCAGGTGGTCTGGTTTTTAAAGCGTTTGTGAATAATCTAACAACAGATCAGATCTCCCATGGAGTCTCTAGAATTTTGTCACCTAACTATACCACTTAAGTACCAGTCTTTTGGAAGCCATCAACACTTAGAAAGTATGGCCAAGGGTTTAAAGCAGGGGTAGTCAACCTTTTTATACCTACTGCCCACTTTTGTATCTCTGTTAGTAGTAAAATTTTCTAACCGCCCACCGGTTCCACAGTAATGGTGATTTATAAAGTAGGGAAGTAACTTTACTTTTTAAAATTTTTAAAGCAGAGTTACAGCAAGTTAAAGCATATAATAATAATTATTTACCAAGTACTTTATGTCAATATTTGCTAAGTTTGGCAGAATAAATCTTCATAAAACAACTTACTATAGTTAAATCTATCTTTTTATTTATACAGCTAGTGCTTGACTTACGACCACGGTTGATTCTGACAGATGGGTCGTAACACGATTTGGTTGTAAGTTGAGTAGACTATATGTACAGTACTGTGAAATGATGTTATAAAAATCTTTAAGTCCAGAGCGACGCCCCAGAGGAGCAGAACATCGCCCCCTGGTGGGCAGAGCGTCGCCCCTGGTGGGCATGCCGGGTGGATTCCGGTCGGGTGCATGCGGGAGTCTGTCTGACTGTCTCTCCTCGATTCCAGCTTCAGAAAAATACACACACAAAAAAAATCTTTAAGTCGTATTTTATCATAATTTTCTTTCATTATTGTTATATATCATAATTTTCTTTGTTCATTTTATGCCATTTGTATCATCTCTACACCACTTTGTTTATTTTTACATTAGTCAGGTTTAAGTAAAACACTGCATTACCAGTATAACTGGTTTAATATTTGCAAAGCATACAAAATTACAAAATACAGGTGCATACAAAAATACAAAATACAGGTGTAAAAAATACCATAGGAAACATTTTCTCAATTGTAAAGCATATCAAAATATATAAACATGTGCAAAACATTTTATTGGCCGTTGGTGCTTGGCTGCGGATCGTTGATGTCGTCATCTGAGGCAGCAGTTGGGGTTACTGGAGTTGGTTTTTTTCATAAACATGTGCAATCACATTCACTTTCTTTTCCTTCTTCGTACTTGTTCATTGAATGCTTTCTCATATATGCCTTGGCCAGGGGGTTACAGCAGAACGAGTGGCCCCTTGCTCAAGCCAGTGACCTTAGGCTCAAACCAGCGACCATAGGGTCATGTCTATGATCCCATGCTCAAGCCAGTGCCCCTGCCCTCAAGCTGGTGAGCCCATGCTCAAGTTGGATGAGCCCGCGCTCATTTTCCTATCGAGATCGATGGCCTTTCTTTCCTTCTTGGCAGGCTGAGGTGAAGACAAAGACAATTTCCTTTTGGTAGACATCTTGGGAGGGGTTTGATGAAAAATATCCAAGACACAAAACACAAATTGCTGTACTGAATCTGGGATAATAGTTGAAATGGTACACGTGGAGATGATAGTGCTGCCGGAAGCTGGTTTGCACGCGGAGCAGTCGTGGCTTGAGATTGTGGTCGTAAAGTTGAATGGTTGTAAGTTACATAGGTTGTAAGTTGATCGATATCTGTACTTTGGTTGCTCCACTACTGCCCACCATGAAAGCTGGAACTCCCACTAGTGGGTGGTAGGAACCAGGTTGACTACTAATGGTTTAGCGTATACCTCACTGACCTCTATGACATCTTGTCACTTTTGTCATTTATTTGATTAAGAATGGTGAAATTTTCCCTGGCCGGTTGGCTCAGCGGTAGAGCGTCGGCCTGGCGTGCGGGGGACCCGGGTTTGATTCCCGGCCAGGGCACATAGGAGAAGCGCCCATTTGCTTCTCCACCCCCGCCCCCTCCTTCCTCTCTGTCTCTCTCTTCCCCTCCCGCAGCCAAGGCTCCATTGGAGCAAAGATGGCCCGGGTGCTGGGGATGGCTCCTTGGCCTCTGCCCCAGGCGCTAGAGTGGCTCTGGTTGCGGCAGAGCGACGCCCCAGAGGGGCAGAGCATCGCCCCCTGGTGGGCAGAGCGTCGCCCCCTGGTGGGCGTGCCGGGTGGATCCCGGTCGGGCGCATGTGGGAGTCTGTCTGACTGTCTCTCCCCGTTTCCAGCTTCAGAAAAATACAAAAAAAAAAAAAAAAAAGAATGGTGAAATTTTGCCTGACTGGTGGTGGCATAGTGAATAAAGTGTTGACCTGGGATGCTGAGGTTCCAGGTTTGAAACCCTGAGATCACTGGCTTAAGTGCAGGCTTACCAGTTTGAGTGAGGGGTCTTGCACTTGAGTGTGACATCATTGAGATGATTTCAGGGTCTCTGGCATGAGCCCAAAGGTCACTGGCTTGAAGCCCAAAGTTGCTGGCTTAACCAAGAGGTCACTGGCTTGGCTTGGCCCACCAATCAAGGCATGTATGAGAAGCAATCACTAAACAAAGTGCCACAACTACATGCTTCTCACTTCTCTCCCTTCCTCTCTCTCACTCTCTCTCTCTCATTAAAAAAAAAAAAAAGTGAAATTTCTCTTTTTGAGTCTCTTGCTTAGGGGAAATGCAGCTGTCATGTTGTAAAGATACTCAAGTCATCCATGGGGAGAGGCTCATGTGGGGGTACACTGAGGCCTTCTAACAACAATCAGAACGAACTTACCAGCCATATGATGAACTATCTTGTTAGTGGATCCTCCAGCCTTTACATGGCTGCTGCCCTGGCTGCCATCTTGACCACTACCTTATGAGAAACTCCAAATCAGAACCAGCCTCTCATAAATTCTAATCTACAGAAATTGTGAAAGTAAATAATGCTTTTAATTATAAATTTAAAAAGTGTTCAATAGCTTTACTGAGATATAATTTGCATCACACAATTAACCTATTTTTTTTTTTTTTGTATTTTTCTGAAGCTGGAAACGGGGAGAGACAGGCAGACAGACTCCCGCATGCGCCCGACCGGGATCCACCCGGCACGCCCACCAGGGGACGATGCTCTGCCCCTCCGGGGCGTCGCTCTGTTGCAACCAGAGCCACTCCAGCGCCTGGGGCAGAGGCCAAGGAGCCATCCCCAGCGCCCGGGCCATCTTTGCTCCAATGGAGCCTCGCTGCGGGAGGGGAAGAGAGAGACAGAGAGGAAGGAGATGGGGAGGGTGGAGAAGCAGATGGGTGCTTCTCCTGTGTGCCCTGGCTGGGAATCAAACCCGGGACTTTGGCACGCCAGGCCGACGCTCTACCACTGAGCCAACCGGCCAGGGCCACAGTTGACCTATTTAAAGTGTACAGTTCATTATTTTTTTAGTATATACACAAAGTTAATGATGGACTTTTAAAACTGTGATAAAATACTTTTGTTACTAAATTTACTATCTTAACTTTTTTTTTTTTTTGCAAGAGAGATTGAGAGAGAGGACAGACTGGCAAGAAGAGAGAGAGATGAGAAGCATCAATTCTTTGTTGTGGCACCTTAATTGCTCATTGATTGCTTCCTCATATGTGCCTTGACTAGGGTGCTACATCTGAGTCAGTAACCCCTTGCTCAGGCCAGCAACCTTGGGTTCAAGCCAGTAACCTTGGGCTTTAATCCAGCAATCTTTGGGCACAATTCAGCATCCATGGGGTCATGTCTGTGATCCTATGCTCAAACCAGTGACCCCGCATTCAAGCTGGTGAGTCCACTCTCAAGCCAGCAACCTCGGGGTTTCAAACCTGGGTCCTCTGTGTTTCAGGCCAATGCTCTACCCTCTGTGCTACCACCTGGTCAGGCTATCTTAACTATTTTTAAGTATTAAAAATAGTTCAACAGTATTAACTACACTCATATTTCTGTACAACTAATCTCCAGAACTATTTTATATTCCCAAACTAAAACTTTACACCTTTTAAAAACTAACTCCCTCTTACCCTTCCTCCAGCCCATGGCAACCACTGTTCTATTATCCATCTTTATGAATTGGACTGCTCTATTCTTGGTACCTTATTAAAGTAGAATTATATAGTATTTGTCACTTTTATGACTGTCTTATTACAATTAGCATAATATGTCCAAGGTTCATTCTTGTTGTCACATGTGTCAGCATTTTATGCTTTTCTATAGACTAAATAATATTCCATTTGTGTACCTACCCCATGTTGTTTATCCATTGGTCTCTCAATGGACACTATGAATGCTTCTACCTTTTAGCTATTGTGAATAATGCTCTATAAACATGACTGTACAAATATCTCTTCAAGACTCTGCTTTCAGTTCTTTTGGGTGTATACCCAGGAGTAGAGTTGCCATATTATATGGCAATTTGATGTTTAATTTTTTGAAGGCCTATCATAATGTTTTCCATAGTGGCTGCACAATTTCCAGCATAATTGGTTTTACAAAAAGTATAAATCAACAGAAAATACATGATCTGGTAAACATAGTTTCACATTTGGACAATTAAGTTCTAGTATGTATAGTTACAAAAAAATTCCTGTGAAATTTTCTGATGAAACCATGATAAAAAGTTATCAATTGTTGCTTGTTTAGTATACTACTGAAGTGGTTCAGTATCTGAATATTAGAATTTGTGTATTTTACACATTGCCAATCATTCTGATGCCCTCTCTCTTACCTTTGCTCTCTTTATGAACTGTAGCCACTGGAGACCAGTCAGTGGGTGTTAAACTCTTTATCTGTAATCTGGGTCCTTAAGGAGAGAATACAAAAAAAGAGGGAGAGAGAGAGTTCAGGAAAAAGTGAAAAACTATTTTATATCAGTATATATGAAAGAGATTACATATTCAGATTCACATTCTCTCTCTTTTCTTAAGTGATATTCAAAACAAATGTAAAAAATTGAGGATGGCTTCATAATCCCTTCAGGTACCCGAAACAATGTGTGATGAGGGTTCCCATTTGTCAAAGGAGGAGGTTCAGGCTCTGAGGTCAGCCTTAGGTTCCCAGAGCGGGACAATCCTATGGAGAATGGAAGATAATACTTTGCCTGAGCTGAATCTTTGACAGATCCATGCAAAACCATTCTAGAAGAAACCCGGTATCTGAGTCCTGAGACCCACCCACACTTGGTGATGTGTGCCAGTGAGGTTACTGTAGGGAATCAGGGAAGAGTTGCTGATGGAAGAAGCCATTGCTGGAGCCCTTCTGGTTTTTTTTTTTTTTTTTGGTTTTTTTTTTTTGTATTTTTCTGAAGCTGGAAATGGGGAGGCAGCCAGACAGACTCCCGCATGTGCCTGACTGGGATCCACCAGGGGGCGATGCTCTGCCCATCTGGGGCGTCGCTCTGCCACAACCAGAGCCACTCTAGCGCCTGGGGCAGAGGCCAAGGAGCCATCCCCTGCGCCCAGGCCATCTTTTGCTCCAATGGAGCCTCGGTTGCGAAAGGGGAAGAGAGAGACAGAGAGGAAGGAGAGGGGGAGGGGTGAAGAAGCAGATGGGCGCCTCTCCTGTGTGCCCTGGCCGGGAATCGAACCTGGGACTTCGGCACGCCAGGCCGACGCTTTACCACTGAGCCAACCGGGCAGGGCCGAGCCCTTCTGTTTAAGGGAGAAAAAACATTTGCTGCAGAATACATTAACACCCCTGATAGTGGTAGTGAGCAATTTTGACTGGAGAACTATCAGAAAGCAGCCCAGGTGAAAACGGGAGGCTAGAACATTTTTGACCATTTAAGCTACTTTGCTTTCTTTCGTCTTTTATTTAGACATTTGTTCATCACCTCCCTTAAAAGATGAATTTGTACAAGATGAAGTTTCCATATTTCTTGTTAGAAAAAGCTTAAATAGTATATGCTTAAATAAAAAATATTCTCACCCCTGGCCAGGTGGTTTAGTGGATAAAGCATTAACCCGGCCCACCAGAAGTTGTGGGTTCAACCCCCAGTCAGAGAAAGAAGCAATCAATGAATGCACAGCTAAATGGAACTAAGTGAAACAATGATTTAATGCTTCTTTCTCTATATATAACTCTCTCTCTCAAATCAGTGGGGGAAAAAAGAATATTCTCTTGGTAGAGCTCCCATTGCCAGATATGGAGAATATTTAAGGTAACTTTAGAATACTTTTCCAGAAAATATCCTGGGATCTATCTGCACCAGTAGGTGGTTCCCCAGAAACATCTCTATGAAGCTGGTGAAAGGTGACCTCCCATTTGGGGGCAGCAGGCCTCTAGAAGGGCCTTCAATGCTTCTTCATGGCTCTACTAAAGTTCTGAGACAAGGAATGTGAGTACGTGCAGAGTATCCTTTGGGAATTAGCAGTGCCTGAATCTCAACACTGAGAGACGCTGCCTCAGTATTTATCTGTGAAGCTAGAGGCTCAAATTAGATAAATGCTGCTGCTTACTAACTAGCTCATTGATTCTAGTATAAGTTTGATTGATTCAGATCAGAGCCAGCTTCATGTCCAGGCCCAGGTCTAGCATAAGAGCCAAACCCAAACCTGGTTTTTGGGACTTACCTCTTTTCACTTCTCTTACATATCTGCCTTGATCACTAGACTGAGCTTTTCAAGACAAAAAATCTTGTCTCTTCATCTTGAAATCCCTGAAAGTTACACAGTACATGGTATAAAATACATGCACAGTGATGGTCTTTTAAAATTTCAATTGTAAAAAAGATAATGAACTATAATTCCTGTATCTTCTGATTAAATACCAGGCCCATAGAGCCAAATACCTCTATCTGTAGCATCCCCAGTCATCCTATTCCACAGATCAGAGAACAGATTCACCACCATCTCCCTCCAATATGGCTTATTTTTGAACTTCACTTCAGGTTCCCAAAACTAAAATATGAAGATCATCCTAGACCCTCTGCCTCCCTTATCTTTCATTATCCCTTGTCTCATGATCCCATGTCCTACTGACTCAGTCCCCCAAATCACTCTTGTTTGCCACTGAATTCTCAGTGCCTAGTAATACAGTGCCTGACACAGTAGGTACTCAATGTTGATTAAGTGAATAAATGAATGAGAGTATTTGAGGAATCTCATATAATGGCCATCCTCAGTAGTGCAAAAAATTGTCATCGTTTGAAATGGTCTAAGTCTGCAGCAGAAAGTAGGGACTCTGCACCACGAGATTCTGCATATTTCTTTTTAGTGCTCTGACTTGATTTTCTAGGAGAGTAGTCCACGTTTTCCTCAAGGTATAAGAAGATGTCCAGGAGATACTCAGCATAGATGGTCCCAACAAGCCATTTCTTACTCTGTGTCCTTCCCACCTCTGTTTTCACAGGAAGCCCAACCTCAGTTGACAAGAAAAGGGCATTCCAATTCCATTATTATACATTACTTCAATGTGAAGAAATCCAGGTATCAAAAAAAAAAATCTGAAATATTGTTCCCTTTAAACAAGTTAACATCTCTACTTCTGCATTTTATGAAAAGCTACTTCCACCAAAATTTTACCTTCATATTTAATAATTATCAATATTGGAAAAAGTGCTCAATTATATACTAGCAAAAATTATATTAGTAATTCCATCTAGGATAAATTTTTAACATTTAAGATTGTTTGGTCACATAAATTGTTAAAAATATACATTAAATTTTTATTATGTACATTTTTCTAGGAATAAATGATAAGAAATCAGTAAAATAAATTCTCAAACATATAACTATGTTACATTAACATTGCCTGATCAGATGGTGGCACAGTGCATAGAGCATCAACCTGTGACTCTGAAGACCCAGGTTCAAAAACCTGAGGTAACCGGCTTGAGCTTGGGCTCATCCGGCTGGAGCAAGGTTCACCAGCTTGAATGTGGGGTTGCCGGCTTGAGCATGGGATCACAGACATGACCCATGGTTGCTGGTTTGAGCCCAAGGTCGCTGGCTTGAGCAAGGGGTCATTGGCTGATCTGGAGCTCCCCAGTCAAGTCACATATGAGAAAGCAATCAATGAACAACTAAAGTGCTGCAAGTATAAGTCGATGTTTCTCTTCCTGTCTGTCTCTCTCACTAAAAAAAGAAAAAAGAAGTTACATTAATATAATATTCTGAGAGAGATGTGGAATAAAATTATAGATTTGGAGGATAAATAGATGGATGTTAAATTTTGACTGTTTAGAAAAATCTTATTTTAGTATTTTAAACAGCTAATTGTAGTTAACAACTGTGCTACTGGTATTCCACTGGATGCATTTGCAAGTGAGATATAGTTTTATTTACAAATTTAAACATTTTCAATACACTGGAAGTTATGTCCTTTGCAGCTATTTAAATTTAAGATAAGATTTTTGGGTGGCAATGCATCAATATTAAAAGTGGGGGATGTAGCCCTGGCCGGTTGGCTCAGTGGTAGAGCGTCGGCCTGGAGTGCGGAAGTCCCAGGTTCGATTCCTGGCCAGGGCACACAGTAGAGGCACCCATCTGCTTCTCCACCCCTCCCCCTCTCCTTCCTCTCTGTCTTTCTCTTCCCCTCCCTCAGTCAAGGCTCCATTGGAGCAAAAGATGGCCCGGGCACTGGGGATGGCTCCTTGGCCTCTGCCCCAGGCGCTAGAGTGACTCTGGTCACAACAGAGTGACGCCCCGTTTCCAGCTTCAGAAAATTACAAAAAAAAAAAAAAAAAAGTGGGGGTGGGGGATGTAGTTTTATAAAATTTTTAAAGTGGATGGGTGGTTTTTTTAAAAATATTTTTTATTTTTGATTATACTTGTCATACAATATTATATTAGTTTCAAGTATACAACATAGTAATTAGACTTTTATATAACTTATGAAGTGATCACCCTAATTAGTCTAGTACCCATCTAACACCAAAGATAGTAATTACAATATTATTGACAGTATTCCCTATGAAAATCCACAAGATTTTCAGCATAATTTTTATGTTACAGTGTGATCATTTTTTTTTTCAATTATAGTTCATATATAATACCGTTTTGTATTAATGTCAGGTATACAACACAGTTGTTCAACAATCATATAGTTTATGAAATGTTCCCCTTGATATTTAAAATACTCACCTGGCACCATACATACATAGTTATTTCTGTGGGTGGGTGTTTTAATCCTTTTGTAGAGGAAGCCATAGTAGTAAAGAAAACATCCCTTGTTATTCAGTTTAACATAAAACTGTAGAAGATTGTACTGAACAACTGGAATAGAAGTGCCCCTGTGCATCATGTTGCCATAGCATAAGTGCTATTTAGAGCCAGGAAAAGTGAAGCTTGGTTGCCATACAAAGGCCTCCCCAATTGTGTGTTGCTGATTTCCTCACATTGTGGGCCTCCAGGATCTGCTGGCAAACATGGGGGTGAGTCAGGCCTGAGCGGCTGATTCCAGAGCCTAGATAAGGCATCTGGAAATCGCTCCAGGAGCCCACAGAAGTGGTCACCCATTTTATCAAGGTTACTTAGGGTGGGGCCAAGGACATGGTCCTCGTGGGCCCTGTGGTGCCTAAATGAAGGCAAGTTTGGGCCATTCTCTGGTGAATTTGCATAGTCTGACACCTAGGCCACATGCTGTAGGATGAAAGGTCTCAGCCTCAGGAAAGAGCATTTATCCACAGAGGGAAAAACCCAAGGCAATTCCCTACACTTAGAAGGAACTAATAAATTTACTGTGTATGAATTTCTTCAAAGCAGCCTTAAAGATATATCCCCAAGGGTTACAACCCAGACAACACTTTAATAGTCTATTATTTCCCTTAGAAATATGCAAGTAGTGAATAAATGAACTAAGCACCTCCGTCCGTCAGCTTGTGCCACGAGTCTGTTGTCCAGTGGGTTCAGCCTGACCTCTCTGTGAATTACTCCCTCTCAAATATTCTTCTGAGCACCAGGCAATGGATACCTACTACCTGCTGTTCAATTGAAATGTTCACAGACACCTTCGAGTCCACAAACACACTTCTACATCTCAGCTACCCTCCTGACATCTCTTTCCACCATCCCCCATTTATTCAAGTATAAAATGCTGAACCATCTTCTTTCACTTTTTTCTGTCCCATATGTAATGTTTGTTTATATCATGATAAAATATACAATACACAAACTATACCAATTTAACCATTTTTAAATGTACTGATTGTGATATTAAGTGTATTCACTTTGTTGTGCAACCATCATGGCCATCCATGTCCAGAACTTTTTCATCATCCCAAACAGAAACTCTATACGAATTAAACAATAACTCCTCCTTCCTCTCCACTTCCCCCTGGTAACCTCTTTTCTGTTTCTGTCTTCATGAATTTGTCTACTCTAAGTACCTCATATAAGCTGAATTGCATAGTAGTTGTCCTTTTGTGTCTGGCTTATTTCACTAGCATAATATCTGCCAGGTTCTTCCATGTTGTATAGCATGTCAGAATTTCCTTCCTTTTTAAGGTTGGATAACATTTGTGTTTGTACACCATACCAGAGCTGTGGATTTATTCACAGAGGAAAAACAAAACTCATCATTTATCTGTTGATGGACATTTGGACATTTATTTTTTTTTATTTTTTTAAATTATTTATTTATTTATTTATTTTATTCATTTTAGAGAGGAGAGAGAAAGGGAGAGAGAGAGGAGAGAGAGACAGGGGGGAGGAGCTGGAAGCATCAACTCCCATATGTGCCTTGACCAGGCAAGCCCAGGGTTTTGAACTGGCGACCTCAGCATTTTCAGGTTGACGCTTTATCCACTGCACCATCACAGGTCAGGGTGATGGACATTTATAATAACATTTTAACAAGTAACAACTTATTACTTACTATTTTACTTATAATTTATTACTTACCATTCCATTACTCTAGTTGACACAGAAGTTTCTTAGTTTCCTAGTTTGTCTCCTTGTCTTTAACTTCTTTCAATCTCTCCCATACACCATCTAAATAATTGCCTAAAATTTCTAATAATTGCTCTATCCTCTTATGTATTCCAAATTCTTTCTTCTCAATGACTTGAGCCCAACCAACTCTTCTTATCTAATCTCAATACTTTTATTAGTACTCTCCATAGTCACCCTATTTATTAGGTCAAGAAACATTTGTTGGATGAGTATAGAATAAAACAGAAAGACAGGAAAGGTTCCAATGGACAAGTCCACCCTCCTAGTATGTATTTCTGTTTCTTTCTAGAGCCTTATGGTAATGGCATCATGCTTTCTTCTTCCTACCTCTCTCCCAACTTTTTTCCTCTCCTTTCCTTCCCTTTCTTCCTTCTTTCCTGCTTTTCTTCCCACAAATATATATCGGGTGCCTATCCTGTGTAACTCACTGCCCCAAATGCTGAGGACCCTGCAACAGACAGGACAGTCACTCTTTCATGGAGTGCACAAATTAACTCCATGAAATGGTAACTAATGAAAAAGGTAAGTGACAAATTCATAAGTGAAAAAATAATATAATTTAAGATGCAATGAATACTCTGGGAAAATCAAGAAGTATGACAGAAATGGTGTCTGCTGTTTGATATAGTTCTTTCAAAGTGTCCCCTCTGCCAGATGTCACCTGAGAAAAACTTGAAGAAAGGGAAGGTATCAGTCCTGACCAGACCTTCATGAAGAGCAATCCAGGCAGATGGAACAGTCAAGAACCAGAATCTGGACTGGGCTTTGTGTGTTTAGGTGAAGTGAGCCAGAGCAGGGCAGAAGAGGTGTGGTAGGAGGTGAAATCAGATAGGTGAGCAGGAGATCGTAGTCTTGTTGGTTCTCAAAATGTGTGATTAGGGGCTTGTATTTTTATACCAAGTATAATGACAAGCCACGTAGAGGGCAAGTGACATGGTTTAGTTGGCAAGTGACACAATCCAGTGTGCATGAGAAGAAACAGAAAGACCAGGTGGACTGCTACTGCGTAACAGGGGTAGTAGGTATGCACAAAATACCTGCCCAGTAGAGCGTTTGCTAGTACTGACTGCAATGATGCAACTCTGAGCACCCACCTCTAGCTTATGCCTTTTAATTTTTAAAAAAAGATTTTATTTATTCATTTTAGAAAGGGGAAGACAGAGACAGAGACAGAGACAGAGACAGAGACAGAGAAGGGGGCGGGAGAGGAGCAGGAAGCATCAACCCCCATATGTGCTTTGACCAGGCAAGCCCAGGGTTTCAAACCAGTGACCTCAGCATTCCAGGTTGACGCTTTATCTACTGTTCCACCACAGGTCAGGTTTAATTTTTAAAAAATGAAATAAGAATTAATATTGTATTGTTTGAATCAGACCCCCAAAGTTTTAATCTTCTCCTAATTAGAAGAGGGAATTTTATTAAATTTCTAAGTTAAAAAAAAAAAGGTTGGGTGGTGCTGGGGGTAATAGAAAAAAAGAAAAGAAATATGTAAAAAATTTTAAACATATTTCCCACAATAAATTTTACATTGCAGAGATGGAAGAGACAAATTCAGTCCTTTTATCTCTCTCTGATACAACATGTGTTGATGTAATTTTAAATATCTCATGAGGTGAGTTTTTATTGTTTTTTAAAGGCAATTGTTTTCATATTTCAAACATCCTTTTATTAAGAATTTAAATTGTAATTTTTTTCTATTTTAAACTATCAAAGCGCTAGTGAGTGTATATTCAGTATAAGAAGTAATAAAAGAGCTGACTGAGAGACAAAAGGTTGTGACATAAATACTTTTTGAATTAATTTCTTAGACCTATTCAATTATGTTGGCTAATTTGAAAGGAGTTCCTGTCTCTTTTGTAAAATTATTAATTTCAAGTATTTGTAGATCACTAATCTTAATTCTTTATTCATCTCCTGTTCCCTAATCCATGTCAAAAAGGAAGATAGAATCATTGATTAGCCCAGTTAAACATCAAAGGAATGATTTTCCCCACAAATCAACTCTTCTAGTCTCTTAATTGCTTTGTTGATTTCGCCCAAACTTCCCCATCTCTTCCTAAAGACTTAGACTTGTCAGAAATTCTCCCTTGTTTTTCTGCTACAAGTTATTGTCTAACTAGTGATGACTGGAAAATCAAGCGTGGTTAACAGCACAGAAACTCAGCTGTATTTCATCTTGGGTATTAAATTGACTAAAACTCGAGTCTCTGAGTTCCTCCCTTCTTTAGAAAGCGCCTACATGTCCAAATTATCAAAAAGGTAATCTGTTTGCCTTTGTTGTTTTCTTCTTTTTTAGAAATGAAATTAATGTGACAATAACCTTCTTCTCACCAGACCTGAGTATTGATTTCTGTTTCATTTTCTGGCCCCTATTCTAAGTTCTGAAGACACTACCAAAGGGGGATATTGATCAACGGGCTGCCTGTCACTTCCTTGGGCACAAAGGAACAAACCCTGTCACCTCCCTGCCCCAGAATGGACCTAAAGGTAAAGGGTCAGAGATGAAAGGCTTCTGATTAGTTTTTCTTTGTAATCAGCCTCCCAGGAAGTGCTGAGCCTCTGTTTACACCTGTCCTTGGAGTTTAAGATGGAAAACTTTTACTCCCAGGACCATGCATGGATGTAGGTGAAGCAGAACCCTTATCTTTTTCATTTTCTTATTGGGAGAGATGGATTGTTTGTTGTGAAGGAGATTTGCCTTTTAAGGTGAAAAGCTTATGCTTCCTGGGTCTTTCATTTGTCGCCTATGCTGCCTGGACTTCATCTGTTATAAGAATCTCAGTGCTTTTAGGCATTGACTAAAGAACATTCAAATTAATTTCCTAGGAGAGAAAGAGCATGCAGACCTTGAGGGGCTCTTTTTTCTCTCCTCAAGTTGCAGTGATGCCATTGATTTCATTGTTAAACAGAACAGAGAGGGTCAAGGGAGTTTCATGAAGTGAAGAGAAAGAATGCGAGAAAAAGTCATTACCTATCCATTTCACGTAATGGCCGATTAAAATTCAGGAGGACAACTTTGAACTACCACCTGGAGAAGAAAAGTTTTCTAAAGTGGCCTTGGCTAAATCCATCCTGCTTATAGTTAACTCAGTGGCTCACCTTTAAAAACAGTCATATCACAAAATTCTGGTAATTCTTTGTTAATATTTCATATATATTATCTCCTTTTCAGTCCTAAATTAATGCCTTAAAGCAAGCATACATTTCTCATTTGAATTTTGCCAATATTCTCTATTCTCTTTCCCCTTGCCAGGTCCTAGTCACTTATATTCTCATTTATCAAATATGAAATGTTATTTTCATGCATATCTCCTAAATTGTCACTAGTTTCTAGAGCTGTGTACATATGACTTGGCGATCTGTCTGATAAGCTACAAAGCAGGAAAAAATAGTCAGGATTTAGTTTAATAATCAAGGTGACTCTTCATGCTTCATGTAATTGTAATGGTGCATCATGGTAAGTGGGCACCATTATTCACCTCTCCTGCTCCCATTCTCTGCTCTGTTTCCTGTTGGTTTTCCTGTGATAGAGGAGAAAGAGAATCTTCTCTTTTCGGAATCTGTAAAGCTATCTCCCAAATCTGCCCAAACTACTTCCTGATTCCATGAGGAGCTCCATTTTCTACTCCTCTCAAATTCTAACACAGAAGCCAGAGAGCAGGTATATTAGGGCTATGTGTAACCATACCTGCACCCAATTTACTAGGGTAACATTCACTGCATTGCTTTCTACCAGAGTTAGAAACCTTGTGTGCAGGAATATAATTGGAAATTATTCCCACAACTCGCTGAATATAACTAACTATAAATATATAAGGCACCTTTTTTTGTTAAGGCTCAATGATCAACTCTATGAACTAAGGTGGCCATCACACAGGCCTAGTGGGGAACGAGAATCATAGATCTCCTGAGAAACAAATTTGCATTAGTTCCTTGATACTATTTTTCTCATGTGTACATCTAACCTTCCTGAATATTTTAATCATGAATAACATGTAACTCATTTTGGGGGGGAAAATCCATATGGGAAGATTGACTGTCTATATTTTAGATTGTGTCAATCAAACTGAGTTAAAATAGAGATAACAGAAATCCACAGACACCTGACTCACACAGGCAATGTTCCCTTTACTTTACTTTTCCAGTGTCAATTTAATTCTGTCATAAAAGAAATGGAATGGTTTTCAAAAGCCTATCTGCAAATACTAATCTTATCATGATAAACAAGAAATCCAAATGTTACTTGTTTTACAGAGTATTTTCCATCAACATCCAACCCAGTTGGTAACTCAGCTTGGGTTATAAAACAAGTCACATAGATATTGGGATTAGTAGACCTTTGAAGACAGTGTCAATCAAGATATGGTCACTTTGTACCCTACTGCTCCTAAATTCTGCTAAAGGTTGGCTCCTCCTTGTTGTCTGGCAATTCTAGGTCACTAATTAACACTTGACCATGCGAACATTACTTGCCCAATGAGTATATGATGAAGTTTAAACTCACTCCATTAAACCATGTCACCAACCAGTGATACGTGCTCTTCAGAATTAACCTGATTTAGTGTGGTAAGCCAATGTGATGCTTATCATTTGCTTGTTTAATTCTTGTTTGATCTTCACTACAGATGAGATTTGGGCGGTTCCTTATGATTGTGTGTCCAAGAACTGGAAGCCTGGCAAGAAACACGTCCTTGGGGAAACTGAAATAAGAAATAAAGAGAGAAATTTGTTTTAAAAAACACTGCAAGAAGATCTACCTACCAAAAGAATTTAGAGCTAGTCCTACTCTCTATTTATGTGATATAGACAAGCAGATGCCCTAAGCATATTTACCCTCTTATTTAATGATAAGATAGAACTAGTTATATTCTTTAGGTTTTTCTTGCATTAATTAACCAATATATTAACTAATCAACTGTCCTTCTGGCTGCTTCTCCACCCCCTAACCTAGTTCCTGCTCAATGACACTGCACCTACTGTTCTCCCAGGCTGGGTGCTCACCACAGATCTTCACACAGCTGGTTCTATTCACCAACAGGACTCTCTCTGTTGGCTGCGCCCCTCAGAGGCCTTCCCAATGGCCCGACACTTGCAGAGAGTCCACTTGTCTCCTCTCTGATCACTTGGGATAGCCTATATATCACCATCCAAACTCAGAGTGGATGACATTATGGATCTTGCAGCCTTGTGTTTGTCTCTCCCTTTCTCTCTGTTCACAGCCATGTTCCTCCACCAGAGAAGCACTTAGCTCTCCTAAAGGCTCAGGAATTGTTGGTTGAATGAATGTTCAAAGAAGAAAGGTAATCACTTCTGTTATTGTATGGATTGTTTACATATGCTATGAGTAGTTTCTTGGTTGTTTTTTGCAACCCATAGGTGTGTTTTTTTTTTTGAAGTGTTAGCTTTATTTTTTTAAACATTTTTATTTCAAAATAATATCAAACTTACAGAAATTTCCATGTATAGTACAAAGAACTGTTGTCTACCCTTTACCCAAATATTGTGATAACCTGAAAAACTTAATGTGCCTGAAAAGAGTAATTTCTTCAGATGTGTTGAAAATTCAGTTTGTCAATTCCATTTGTATTCTGAGACTCTATTTACCCAAACTGAAAGGGATAGTGGAACAGAAATCTGAATAGTTAATCCAGGAAACTGTACTGGTTTCCCTTTTCTTTTTTTTGTATTTTTCTGAAGCTGGAAACCGGGAGAGACAGTCAGACAGACTCCCGCATGCGCCCGACTGGGATCCACCCGGCACGCCCACCAGGGGGCGACGCTCTGCCCACCAGGGGGCGATGCTCTGCCCCTCCCGGGCGTCGCTCTGTCGCGACCAGAGCCACTCTAGCGCCTGGGGCAGAGATCAAGGAGCCATCCCCAGCGCCCGGGGCCATCTTTGCTCCAATGGAGCCTCGCTGTGGGAGGGGAAGAGAGAGACAGAGAGGAAGGAGAGAGGGAGGGGTGGAGAAGCAGATGGGCGCTTTTCCTGTGTGCCCTGGCCGGGAATCGAACCCGGGACTTCTGCACGCCAGGCCGACGCTCTACCACTGAGCCAACCGGCCAGGGCCTGGTTTCCCTTTTCTTAAGCAGCAAAGATTCCCCTGTCTTAGACGATTTTAGGCCGTGTCCTCAACTTTGTATTGTACACTTTCGGCGTTGCCAGCAGTCTAGTGCTGACTCTTTCTAGGCATATTTGCTTCTTTATCATCTCAACATATCTTCTCCCCCCTTTCCCTTTTCTTCTTTTAGCAGAGAGTTTCACAGGTAGACTGAGAATAACAAGAAAGCAATGGGCACATTTAATTCTTAAATACTTTGGGGAAAACAACAGTCCCTCAGTGATCCCTAAGGCCAGCTCCACTAGGGAGTGGAAGGCAGCGTGATGAAGTAAAGAGCATGATGAGTTAGCTCTGAGCTGGCTAGTCTGAAGGCACAGAGTTGGAGTCTGGAGGTCATGGCCATAGGTAGCTGCCTTCTCTGAACCTAACAGATAACGTGCTGTCCCTGCACATCGCCCTTGTTTGTTTCACACTATTGAAATAGAGAGATGAGCTGCCTTGTCACCTACCCTGTGCAGAAACCACCATTTCCTCCCTCCTGCACAGGTAAATATTTACCATCTCTGTGGACATCAGGTGTACAGCATTAAGAAGGCAAATGGTGATATGTGGCCAAGTCAGCCTGGGGTCAGAGGCAAGGGGCACAGGGACAGGGCTTCTCGCTGCGGGCAATAGTAGCAGAGAGGGAAAGAGGCTTTAATTGTTTGGTTCTCCCATTTTACTTAAATTGGCATTGAAATACCGTTTTTATTTGAACTCCCAGATAATTAGTCTTGAAAATAATGTTGGTCTCAGGTACAAGTATGTAGACTGTGAATTTCCTCATTGCCAATGTCAACGTCTAGGAATTAAAAAGAAAAAAAAGGAAAGAGCAAGAAAGGAGATGAAGAAAGTAGAAAGAAAGGGAAGAAAGGTCCCTGCAGTGCATGACTGCCAGGCCTCAGGGTTGTTGCTTGCTTTTCCTGTCAAAACTAAAATATGGGAATGGTGGGTCTTATGGAGAGAATCAAATGCCTAACAATGTGAATTATTAGACTGTTTTTGGAAACATAAACATAAATTTCAATAAGGATCTAGGATCTAGATAAAGTCCAGAGCTAGAAAGATGTGAAGTCAGAAATTAGAAATAAATAAAACCTTTATTGAACTATGCATTACAGATTCCCTTAATTAATTTTTAATCCTCAGTCATCATGAAAGGATGGTGTTTTGATCCCCATTGAATAAAAGAAATTATCTCAGAAAGGGCCAGTGACCCACCCACACAAGAAGTAAATGACAAGAACAGGCATCTATTATTGTTCTGACTCCAAATCCTCCCCTAATTTCTCCACAGACTCTTTACTGCCACTTATACCTACAAAAAAAGAGATGTGTCTGGAAACAAATCTAATAGCAAACACAGCATGAGACTCGGAGAAGTAGCCGCAGCTGGCAGGTGGTTAGGGAGAGGGGACCCCGCACTGGGAAGGTGCGGAGGAAGGCGGGCCTGGGCGCTGGCGGCTCCCGCTCCCACGCAGCCAGCCGGTCCTGTGAGCAGATGGCACGCGTTTCCTCAGACTTCAATCCATTGTTCTGCCTTTATTACATAGTCTCGCTGTCTATCATAGACGGAAATGAAATTGGTCTGGAATGGTTTCCTCTTCCCACAGTCTTCTTGGTTCTGTATTGACAGATGACTTTTAAATATACTATCTGTACAGATATGAAAATTAAGCTGATCTATCCATTTAATGGCCAGCACTGTTGTTGTTTTTTCCCTATTTTCACATGAAAGACAACACATTTCCCTTTTTCAGTCCTCCAAGATTTCCTTATCATACCATAGTCTAAAATAAGTGACTTAATTTTTCTGGGTCCTCTGTGTCAGTAAGAGACGTGGTGTTGACACTGAGTGCTGTTGGAGCCTGGCCACCTTCTTCCTAGTCCCAGGCCTTTGGCCGAGTGATCACGGGTATACAAAGGAGGGTGAAGAGTGAGACCCTGCTTTCCCTGTGCGTGGGCTTGCTTTCTCCTGGGGCCCTGTTTTAGCTCATCTTCCTTGCTGGTTTCTCTATAATCTACAGATCTTTTTTCTGTTACTTTCTGTGTCTCCTATAGGCCCATATTGTGTGTGTGTGTGTGTGTGTGTGTGTGTGTGTGTTTTGGTTTTTTGATTATGACCAGCAAACCACATGCTTTTCTTTTTTCTTTACCTGCAGCCTTAAGGGCCTTTCACACCCTGGACAGAGAAGGTGCCTGTTTTGCTTCTCCGCTGTCTTTGTCAGTATAATTAGTCATTCTTATGTCCCTAAAAATGTCTGTTTAAGGAACATTCTCCTTTTTTGTGTGTATGTGAAACTTTACCCCTGAGATTTTCTTTCCATCAGTTTCTATCTGCTCTTATCTAACACGCTTCTGACACTCATGCTGACAAATACTTATTCTCTGTAAGACCGGGGATGCTATTGTCTGGATGATCAGTATTTTCACCAATCTTTATGAAGAGATTTTTAGAAGAACTTTCTTGTGCTAGCATACATTATCTCATTTAATTTCAAATAAGCTGTGAGGGAAATACTTGGATCATCTCCAATTTGTAGATGAGGAAACTGGCTGTGAAGTATATCAAATACTTTGCTCTCATCCAGTACCTCGGGCAGCTGGCATACGGTGGGAGCTGTGCCTGTCCCACTGTGAAGCCAGGCCACTGCCCTGAGGGTTCTGCTGGGGCTGGTAGAATCTATGAGAGTTAAGTGGCATGGGGGGTCCAGAAAGTCCTTTGGTTGGTGCCAGGTATTCATTCTTATCTTCAGAACCACTGACTTCATGGATAAATCCCACCACTTTTTCATTTGCTTCCATCATTAAATAGGATTCTTTTCCATTTGTAAAAATTAAATCTAGGAGCCAACCTACCTGAAATGACCACTTCATCTTCTGTATTGAGAAATTATTTAGAAAAATTATTTGCTTCCTACAAGGCCATTCTTTCTCATCTTGAAGCATCTTTTCACTAGAAGAATTGGCAGCCTGGGTCATGTTTGGAACTTTTTAATTGAAACAGAAGTTTTACACTGTTTATCATTGCTGAGAGTTTTAAGGGGAAAGTGTCAACGTAAATTTGGAATTTCCTGACTTCTGCAGATTTGAGTTATAATCTTGACATGACTAGAAAGGAAATCTGAAAAAAATATTTTAGAGTGTTTTATTGTGGAAATGTCCCCAAACATTTTCATCCCATTTTCCCAGAGAAACCTGACAGCTTGGGGTGGGTAGAAGGGGCAGAAGAACAAAACCCAACGCCACATCCTTGAACTCTTTTGTGTGTTTAGAACAATGTCTAGTTAAAATCAAACAATATTGCTGCTAAATCCGTCTAAAATAGTCCTTGGTAAGTGCTCTCGCCTGGTGAAACAGCTCTGGGGAAGGGCAATTGGTAGACGTGATGAGAGCTAGGGCTTCTCTGAAGAACCAGGGTTCAATGCTGACGGCGGAGGCCGCTAGGCATGGCAAGATACGGTATCTTTCCAATAACCCTGTCATCAGCTCATTTACTGCCTGGGACTTTAAATCCTTACACGAGTGCAAACTGAATACCACCACTGCACCCAAGTGGAAAACAAAAGCCCCGGCAAGGGCTGGGGGTTGGGTAAGACTCATAAAGGAGAAGTCACGAAGTCTGGCTTTCTGGCCAGATTTCCTCTGGAAGGTGAGGTGTGGTCGGCACTGTGTGTGTGGACCGCCTGGGAGGGGACACACACCCTGCCTTCAGACGGCAGGACCTCAGCCTGGCCTGCAGCCAAGGAGCCAGACGCCAGGCCCCAGGCTCTCAGCGGTGGGAGCGGTCGCTGCGCCTGGTTATACAATGGTATTATCTCAAGCCAACCACGGCTGCAGAACCTCGCAATGTTTCCTGTCCTTGCATTGCAGCACAAACTGTCCGATTTCCAACTGCTTTCGGACACACTCACTGGCACTTGGTCGCCAAGCTCGGAATATAAATGTCTAAAGCCACTTCTTCCTTGGGAATTGCAGACGCTGCAATGCCGTAATCCATTGTATTTTTATCCCCTCTGGAAGGACCTGCAAGACCATGAGTCACTTGAGGAAAGGGAATAACTTTCAAAACAGTTTATGTAATGTAGGCAGATGCCTGGAGCATCTTCTACTAGGGGAACACAGAAACGTCTTTTAAGCAATCTGACCACTGTACACTACGCAATTTATTCTTGTTGGCCCATCATCTCATTCTCGTTTACACTTTTGAATCCCTAGACTCTCTGTACAAATAAGCAAAGAAACTGGGCAGGAGAGGAAAATCCCTGCGAATGTGAAAGAGGGAGCTTGCTTATAATATGCAGGAATTACTTTCAATAGATTTTGCTGCATTTGGTCTAAATTGTTGTGGCATTCTCAAACACAGCCCTTGGAGTACATTATAGAAAATTTAAAAGCCACTAAACCCTGGCATTAACAATGTGTCGAAAAGGGCAAGAAACACTAGGCTCTTCTTTAAAAAAAAATTGTGTGTGTGTGTGTGTGTGTGTGTTCTTGGCTTTTGAGTATTGCCATTAGGTTATTAATATCTGATCGAGCCTTTCCAACTATTTGTCTATGCCAGAAAGTTAGCTTTTAGCAACCTGCTCCCAGAAATCAGGGGTTTAATCTAACAGTTACCAGAAATACTCTTAAATCTTGTTTCTGGGTCAGGAAGTCTTTGGCCGGCCTTGAACATTGTTACAAGCTGTGCTACAAACTGGGGGTGGGGATGGCAGGGGAGGTGAGTGGAGGGAGCAAAAGTGTGATGGGGGCGGGCGAACCTCTGTTCTGCACTCAACAGTAATCCTGCTACTTCAGTGCAAATCTTTCAGTAGTACTGGATGACAGTGGCTCCAAATAATGTGGCTCTTGGTTTACCTTTAATGTGCTTAGGTAGATTTTCTCCCTCATCATTATGCATGAAGATCCCTCTGGTTCTTGCTTTTGTGGCCACAGTCAGGGTTATTTGGCCTGAACTATGCATCATGCTGACAAATGTTTGATGGTTAAGCAACAAACAGCCCAATTCAAAGGCATTTGTCACCTTCTTTAATGAGAAGATTTAGAGCTGTAGTGTCTAAAGGGTGGACCTGGAACACTGAGGTCTGAGGTCCTAGCCTGAAATCCTGGGCTTGCCTGGTCAAGGCTCATAAAAGAAGCAACTGCTACAAGTTGATGCTTCCCACTCCACTGCCCTCCTTTCTCTCTAAAATAAAATAATAATAATAATAAAAAAATGAGACAGACTTAGAAATGTAGACTTTTAAAAACTATTAAGTATTTTAGTCACAGAAAAATAAAGGGAATCATAACAATAAATGTTCAGGTATTCATCAACCAATGTTGATGAATCTGAATATTTTGCGATACTTCAGGGTTTTTTTTAAAGAAACAGCTGAGGACTGCGAGTCCCCTCTCCCACGTCCTTTCCCTCTCCCTGCACAGAGGTGATTGCTATCCGAACTCTGGCGTTTATCTTCCCCCTGCCTGTAAGACGGATGTTCTTTAAGCACTCATTGCTGTGTAAAAGGTTGGAATCTATTCTAATGAGTCAGTATGTGTTTTCCAATATATGAATACCACCCTTGCCTGTTTGTTTCTAAACATGGGTGTTTATGTATAATATATAATATTATTTTGCATGTTTTAAAACTTGAAATATGTGGTATATAATACACATAACCTTTTGATAACTTTTATTGAGATATAGTTAACATGCCATAGAATTCACCTATTTAAAATGTACAGATCAATCTTTTTAATATATTCACAGAATTGCACAACCATCATCATAATTGACTTTAGAACATTTTCATTACCTTCCTCCAAGAAACACCCATAGCAATTAGCAGGCACTCGCCTTCCTCCCACCTCACCCCCTGTACCCCAACCTCCCAGACCTAGACAATCATTCATCTGTTTATCTTCTCTATGGATTTACCTTTTCTGGCCATATCATATAAGTGAAACTGTATAATATGTGACCTTTTGTGTCTGACTTTTTCCACTTGGCACAGAACTTTTATGGTTTATTCATGTTGTAGTAGCTAGCATGTATTGGTAGTTCATTCCTTTTTATTATCTAATATTTAATTGTATGTAAGTATTACATTTTATTTATTCATCTGTTGACACATATTAAAGTTTTCTTCTACTTTTGACTATTATGAATAATGTTGCTATAAATACTTCTGTACAAGTTTTTGTGTGAACACATTTCAATTTGGAGGGGCATATTCCCAGAATGGAATTGATGGGCCATATGATAAATCTATATTTACTGTTTTGATGAGTTGCTGGACTGTTTCTCAAAGAAGCTATATCAATTTGCATTCCCAACAACAGTGTAAGAGGATTCCAATTTCTCCATATCTTTGCCAATACTTCTTATTGTCTAAGTTTTATTATAGCCATTCAAGTAGGTGTGGTATCTAGAGATCCCTACAAGAGGTATCTCATTGTGGTTTTGATTTGTATTTCCCTAATGACTTATGACGTTGAGCATTTTTTCATGTGCTCATTGATTACATATGTATTTTTTTTTGAGAAATGTCTGTTCAGATCCTTTGTCCATTTTTTAAAAATTGAATTATTTCTCTTTATCATTGGGGTATAAGAAACATTTATATATTCTAGATATAAGTACTTTATCAGATACATAATTTGCAAATGTTTTCTTCTATTTTGTGGGCTGTCTTCTCACTTTCTTGATGGTGTTCTTTGCTTTACATAGCCTGTGAAACTTTTTAAGTTAATAAACTTAAAATAAAATCCAATTAGAAACATGGTATACTAACTAGTACATTAATTTTAACCAATTTCAACTTCTGTAGTAGTACTCAACAGTATAAGTATTGTGTATTATGTTATTGATCCATTCTCTTGTCAATGGAAATTTGAGCTATGTCCAATATTTAAGTATAACAAGCAATGCCGCTATGAATGTTCTTGTCCATGATTCCTGAGGCATGCTATCAAGTGTTTATTGGGTAAATACTGGGGAGTGAAATACCCAGGTATTCTTGGCAAGTGAAAGTATGTATTCAGGTATTAGATATTGCCAAATTATTTTTTTCTTACCAGCAGTGTATTAGAAATCTCAGTGTGGGTCACCTTTGCAAGAACTTGGTACTACTTGACATTTAAATTGTAGGTATTGGGTTGGTTATGAAATTGAATCTCAAAAGTGTGTTAAAATGTGGTCTTACTGACTGTGATAGCCTGTGAAGGACAAATAAGCAAAGTGTTATAGTATAAGCTGTTTTCAAATCTTTTAGCCCCTGGAAGACCTGAAAAAGCAAAATACATTCCATTCTCATTCTTGTCCCCAATCTTCATTTTGGCTTGTTGTTAATAATTTTAATTCCTTCAGCATTTTCTCATGTAGTTTAACTTAACTCTTCAATCTTTTAGGAGTTGTTTTAAAAGTTCATGTTTTCTGGCCTGATCAGGCGATAGCGCAGTGGGTAAAGCATTGGCCTGGGATGCAGAGGACCCAGGTTTGAAATCCCGAGGTTGCTGGCTTGAGTGTAGGCTCATCCGGCTTGGATGCTAGGTGACTGGCTTGAGCATGGGATCAGACATGACCCCATGGTCGCTGGCTTGAACCCAAAGGTCACTGACTTGAAGCCCAAGGTCGCTGGCTTGAACAAGGGGTCACCGGTTCAGCTGGAGTCCCCTGCTCAAGGCACATATGGGAAAGCAATCAATGAGCAACTAAAGTGCTGCAACCAGAAGTTGATGCTTCTCATCTCTTTCCCTGTCTCTCTCTCACTAAAAGAAAAAAAAAAGTTAGTGTTTTCTGTCATACATATGTAACTTTGCTTATAAAGCTTTCAAAATTAACCACACTTTCAAGACAAATATTAAATAAATGAACCCACTAGGGTGTTACTTTTAAAAATTTTTAATAGTGAAATTTACCAGATAGCCTGTATTCTAGATATCGTGTTAGATTTATACTTAAATCAATAAAATAACTATAATATAAAATAATATAATATTATAAATATTTATGCAAAGAAGAAACTAATGACAAATAAAGGTTTCGTTTGTCCTTACTGAAGTTTGATTCAAAAGGAGACTAAATAGAAGTTTTAATTTGAATTGTGATAGCTCTAAAATTTGAATAATTTTTTCAACTAAATTTCTCAGACTAATGTTGATCTCTTGTTCTAACATGCATAAGTGGAACCGATAGAGTAAAGCAAACAAACCAAAAACTAATAATAAAGTTAATATTCTAATGGGGAAAGCTTCATATATGTTGTAATCTTTAATATCCACGAAATGCTTTTTTTAAGGTGTATTTAAACAGACTGGTTCTCTTACAGAAGGTTTAGAATAAACTCAACCTTTCACATATATTCATTGTACCATTTCCTCCTCACCAAAAACCTAGGAGGAAGACAATTCCTCACTCATTGTGGTTAACCGTTTGCCAGAATCTTCCACAGACTTAGATGGTGATGTTAGTTTAGGCTCTAAAAATAAACCAAACTTTAGAGTTTTTGGATATTTTCCTCCAGCAAGTTTTCAAAAGCCAAGAAAGTTCAAGAGTTTAATTAAAGATAGTTGATTCTTTTAGCTGTACCATGGAGCATTCTCCTTCAGAGTAAAAGGTAAAGTCAGGAAATCCTAAGATGTTTTGTCTAAATTTTACTTCACCGAAGTGGTGAAAGATTAAAGTTCAGCCTCAAAGTTATTTTTCATTGAAAATTGGGTAGACTCCAGTTAGCCCAGCTTTTCTTGGCTAGACTTTCATCTCTCTGGGCAGAGCTCGTCTCTCTGTGCAGTTGGTGGAACCTTGCCCAAGGAAGCTCCTCAAACAAAGAGATGGAGGGTGTGAGCAAAGAGGTTCTAATCTTTGTATCCAAGCCAGTGAATGTTCAGTGGTTTCATAGGCTTTGTATCAAAATTACTGCTGCAGATGTGCTGTTGGTAAGATGTGGAACCATCACAGCACGAGGGACCAGAAAAATGATAATGTTCTAATGTTACAGGCCCTCAAGTGTTCAGATTCTGCTGGTGTCCTCTGCCTCTTAAGTAGCTATTATGAAATTAAGGAGAGGCCTAGGATAGATCCCTTTAGCATGTTAGCTTTGTTGCACCTTAGCTCTATTGCTTAAATTTTCCCTCATCTGTAAATTAGGGAAAATAATAATACTATCCCACAGGGCTAATGTGAGAATTAAATGAAATTATAAATGTAAAGTGCAGGAACAGTGTCTGTAAAATAGGAAATTGTCAATAAATATTACATAGGACTGTGATTATAATATTATTAATAATACAATAAATTCAGGAAAAATAAATCAATTCTTGATGTACTTAAAAAATTACTTGACTACATCTTCAACTTTTTACAAATCTTCTAAGCCCATTCAATTAGATGTAGAATCAATGAATGTCTTCTTAATGCAGGGGTCAAATTGAACTTAAAAATAAAGAAGGATAAATTTATATGTCATGTAAAAATATAACTTTGATAGTCTTAAAAATCTGAATAGTTTTTCTCCTTTCAGGAAGTATATATTGAAACAGAAATTGTCTGTGAATTCATTTTAACATTAAAAATCAGAAAGCACATATGCTGCTATATCAACATGATAAAAATTTTAAATATAAAATTAAGTTTAAAATAAAAAGAAGCCACAAAGATATTATTTTACTGAATAAATACTACAAAAGAAGTTCATCTTTAAACAGTCTGACTTTCTAACTTCCTGGCTATTTTTTGACTTACACAATTAAGAAATGGCCAAATCAAAAAGTAATAAATAGGGTTTTAAAAAACTTACAATTAATTTTTCTGAAGTTTTATTAACAAACAGAATTAAGAATGCACACATGTACAATCCTCTCAAATTAAAATCCGTCTAGATAGTTCTGTTTCAGATCATAACTGCAACAAATCTAAGTTTTATCTAAATTAATTATTTTCTATAATTAGTGTGTTACATAATTATCAAAAACTTACATTGTTCATGAGCAAGTGACTTTTCAAGAAGTGGCTTATGAACATTTTTTTAAATAAATTATAATGATAAATCAGCAGTAATACCTTAAATAAATATCTTTTAACATTTTCCCTTGATTTCCATTCCCAAAGTGAACAATTTATCTCAGGAAGATTATTTCTGCTGACAGGGAAGTTAGAAAAAAATCATTCAGTTGAAGGAGGTTTCCTGATAATCAAGGAATCTTTGAAAGCTTGGCTCTGGACATCACTAGATGATGGTTTATCCCTGGGGGTCTCCTCATTGGGAGGAAACCCTGGTGAGAACTGAGTCTCCTCATCACTGGAGGGCATGCCTGCCAGCAGAGACCGTTTTGGAAGAGAGAAATTTAAATAGAAGCAGAAATGACCATCAACAAATTTCAGGAAATAGCAGTCAGGGGAGTCTCCAAGATTGTTAGATCTTGGTGGTGGGTTGTTTTTTTTTGATTAAGGAGGTGAGATGAAAAAGCAGGAACTATCCTTAGTCCTTCATGAAACAGAAACATTTGCTATCCTGACTAATGGAAAAACACCATGTCTCAAAAGTTTCCAGAGAGTAATGATTGACACTATTATAATTTGGCTAGGTTTAAAAAACAAATAGAAACTTTTACATATAGAAAAGAGTACAAATCATAAATATACAGTTGGATTAATTTTTCTCTTTTAAAATAAAATTGTGGCAAATATACAGTGTGTCCGTAAAGCCATGGTGCACTTTTGATCAGTCACAGGAAAGCAACAAAAGACGATAGAAATGTGAAATCTGCACCAAATAAAAGGAAAACCCTCCCAGTTTCTGTAGGATGATGTGGCAGCATGTGTGCATGCGCAGATGATGACGTAACACCGTGTATACAGCGGAGCAGCCCATGGCCATGCCAGTCGAGATGTGGATGGTACAGAGGAAAGTTCAGTGTGTTTTGTGGCTCGCTAAATTTGAATCCGTGACCAAAGTGCAACGTGAATACCAGCGCGTTTATAACGAAGCGCCCCCACATAGGAATAACATTACTCGGTGGGATAAGCAGTTGAAGGAAACTGGCAGTTTGGTGGAGAAACCCTGTTCTGGTAGGCCATCAGTCAGTGATGAGTATGTAGAGGCTATACGGGAAAGCTACCTAAGGAGCCCTAAAAAATTTGTACGTGAGCCCACATCAAACTGCACTGAATAGATATGAAACTGGGAGAGTTTTCCTTTTATTTGGCGCAGATTTCACATTTCTATCGTCTTTTGTTGCTTTCCTGTGACAAGTCAAAAGTGCACCATGACTTTACGGACACACTGTATATAGCACAAAATTTACCATTTGAACCATTTTGGGGTATGCAGTTCTAAGGCATTAAGTATATTCACATTGTTGTGCAACATTCATCCCCCTCCAGAAGTTTTTCATTTTCCAGAAATTAAATTCATGCCCTTTAAATAGTAACTTCCCATCCCACTCTTCCTAGGCCCAGACTGTGTCTCTCTGAATTTGCCTACTCTAGGTATAAGTCATCTAAGAGGAATCATACAATATTTGTCCTTTTGTGCCTGACTAATTTCACTTAGCATAAGTCTTTAAGGAGCAGCTTGATGGATTTTATCAAATTGAACACAGGTGTGTAATCAGCACTGTGATCAAGAAGTACAGCATTGCCAGCACCGAAGAAGCCCTGATGACCCACTTTCTGTCAGTGATCATGTGGTATGAGAGGAGGGGGACAGGATAGGGAAGATTGAGGTTTCTGTTTTTGCCCTCCCCAAGAGAAGAAGCTGCGCATTTGATGTGTTTTATTTTATTTTTTTGTATTTTTCTGAAGCTGGAAACAGGGAGGCAGTCAGAGAGACTCCTGCATGCGCCCGACCGGGATCCACCCGGCATGCCCACCAGGGGACGATGCTCTGCCCATCCGGGGCGTCACTCTGTTGCAACCAGAGCCACTCTAGCACCTGGGGCAGAGGCCAAGGAGCCATCCCCAGCGCCTGGGCCATCTTTTCCTCCAATGGAGCCTCGGCTGTGGGAGGGGAAGAGAGAGACAGAGAGGAAGGAGAGGGGGAGGGGTGGAGAAGCAGACGGGCGCCTCTCCTGTGTGCCCTGGCCAGGAATCAACCCGGGACTTCCGCACGCCAGGCTGACGCTCTACCACTGAGCCAACCGGCCAGGGCTGATGTGTTTTATATGTAAGGCTTTAGCCTACTGTCAAAGGAAAAGCTTGAAAACTGTTGTCTTAAGGAATATTGACATTTCACTGCAAAATATTTAGAAAAATGCCTTGAGTCTGCCCTATTTTGCTACCTCCCATTTTTGCCACTCTTTTTAGGCAACCATTTCTTGCCAGAAGCCTTCTCTAAGTGCTTTTGGTGCCACAAAAATGTAGTATCTCCACACAATATTAGGTAGCCATAAAAAAAGAAATTGTCACATGCTATAATACAGATGAATGTCAAGGATATTATGATAAGCAAAATAAGCTAGTTACGGAAGGACATACACTGCCTGATTCCACTCATATGAAGTATATAAAGTAGTGACACTCATAAAATAAAAAAATAGAATGGTAGTTGCTAGGGGGAGTTATTTAACAGGTCTAGAGTTTTAGTTTTGTAAGATGAAAAAGTTGCAAAGACCTGTTGCAAAATGATATTAACATAATCAATACTACTGTACTATACACTAAAAATAGTTGAGATGATAAATTCTGTTATTTTTTTACCACATAAAAATGTTTTTTTGAAAAGTTGAGCTTCTTAATTTTAGAACTATTCACCTTTGAAGGAGTAACTTCTCTCTAAAACTTATGAAAAATGAGAGAATTGTCACGATATTAACATGCTTGAAAGAGTTTCTATAAATAAATGCCTAGGCAACTCTTGATTAAACAGAAGTATCACATTGTCATTGTGTTAGTGTGCATCCTTTATTACAGGGGTCCAAACTTTTTACACAGGGGGCCAGTTCACTGTCCCTCAGACCGTTGGATGGCCAGACTACAAAAAAACTATGAACAAATCCCTATGCACACTGCACATATCTTATTTTAAAGTAAAAAACAAAATGGGAACAAGTACAATATTTAAAATAAAGAACAAGTAAATTTAAATCAACAAATTGACCAGTATTTCAATGGGAACTATGCTCCTCTCACTGACCACCAATGAAAGAGGTGCACCTTCTGGAAGTGCGGCGGGGGCCGGATAAATGGCCTCAGGGGGCCGCATGCTAGCCCGCGAGCCCTAGTTTGGGGACCCCTGCTTTTTTATCTTATTTACTAGAAATTATTTGGAAATCTTTTTAATTTCCTGATCTATATAAAAGATCTCATAGTCTAATTAGACAAAAAGTATATAATACATAAAGATTGACAAGCCAAGTTTTTTTAGTAAGAGTAACAATAAGTAAATATATATATTTTATTATTAAGTGAGAGGTGGCGAGGCAGAGAGACAGACATTCGCATGTGCCCCATTGGCGATTCACCTGGCAATCCCCCTAAAAGGTGATGCTCTGACCATTTGGACCACTGCTCCCAACTGAGCTAGCACCTGAGGCAAGGCCATGGACCCATCCTCAGCATGGGAACACACACACACACACACACACACACACACACACACACACACCTTGCTTGAACCAATTGAGCCATGGCTGCAGAAAAGAAAGAGAAAGTGAAAGTGAAAGTGAAAAGAAAGCGAAAGAGAAAGAGAAAGAGAAAGACAGTGAGAGTAGGAGAGGAGCAGGGGTGGAGAAGCAGATGGTTGCTTCTCCTGTGTGCCTTGACCGGAAATTGAACCTGGAACTTCCATCTGCTGGGCTGACACTCTATCACTGAGCCAACTGGACAGGGCCAAAAATATTATTTCTTATTCCTAATAAGTCTGACTGTTATTTGGATGCCATTCTCTGATTTGTGAGGTTTACTACACATTCTTCTATTCTAGGTTGCAAGAAAACCTTGAAACACAGAAGCTAACAGTAGGTTGAGTCAGTAGATACCTTTTGCTAATTCCCCAGATGCCTAAAAGTAGTTTGTTCTCTTATGGTGTCCTCACATCTAATAAAATGAACATCTTTCCACTAGTTCTGCAAAAAGCTACCCACATAACTAAGGGAAAACCCCCAATCTGCCTTTTCTTTAATTGGGATTAAGATTCAATAGAAAAGATATCAACTCAGATAAACAAGCGAAAGTATTAAACAGACTATTCACAATTATATTTGCAGCCACAAGAAAAATCAAATAAATTCACAATTTGAATAATATTATTAGATAGTTATTTAGGGCCTATGAAATCACAAAATGTTTTTTTACTTTATTTAGAATTATGGGTGATTTTTGTTTTTTTATTTGCATTTGTCAGATTTTTAAAAATACTAAATACATGCTCTGTTTATAATCATACTACACTATTTGAGAGTATGCTATAAACAAATGAACACAATTTTATTCATGTTCAGGAAGTTAAAGTCAATCCAGTGGCAAGAGAGCAGTGAGCTGGCTGTACAGGGAGGGTTTCATTGGCACAACTGTTCACTTTGCAGACACCGGAGGACGAGCAGGCGTAGCTCATATATTAAGTCAGGTACAAAGGAAATGGGAAATGACAGAGATTCACCTGGCTTCCAGGAAATCAACAACTGCTCTGGTGAAAGGCATCTGCAGGGGAGAGAAGAAAAATAGGAACCAAACAAATGAAGATTCAGCTTTGATTTTCACCACAGTCTGATGGAGGAAAATGACAACCAAGTACATTACATGTGGCGTGGTGGTGGTTATACCCTAGGTAAGCACAGAGTGGCGGGTTCCAGAAAGGCACCTCACATGCTTGTTCTTAGGGAATGGAGATTCGAGGAAGTTTACTGGAAGAGGAAGTGCCCGACCTGAATCGACAAAGGTGTTCCGGGTCAGAGGGAACAGCATGTGAAAGTTCTAGAGGTGAGAGGGAGCAGGCAAGTTCAGGGAATTCAAGGTGCCCATGATGACTGGAGGTGAGAACAAGGCGTGAAGTAGGTGGAAGCACCTGAGAGGAGGAGAAAGATGCCCGTGGGCATTGTCTATGATGGTCAGGTTTAGACTTTATCCTAAGACTATAGGTAGTCTTTGGACCATGTTAAACAGAGAGAGAATGTGATCAGGATGACATTTAGAAAGCACCCTTGCAGATGAGGAGTGAGGCCTGGAAGGGGGCATTTCTGGCAGAAGAGAAGCCAGTCTGGGTGTCCTCAAGCAATCAACCTGATGGTCTGTTCAGCAGAGATGGATATTTGCACCTTGGGGGGGGGGGCATCTGCAAAGGTGTTGGATGACATTTATCCCTAGTTGCTCTTCCACAGGGTGGATAGGTGTCACCATTCAAGCTAAGAAGGTCTAGGTCTGGAGGGGAGAACATTGGACCTCATGGGGTGTGTACTGAGTTTGATGTGTCTGTGGTGGGTCTGGCCATAGGATAGATGTTCTGGAGCCCCTAAGTGTGCTTTGAGAGGAAAAACAAACATGGAGATGCCTGAGCTGTGGGCAGCAAGGGAAAATGATAGAGAAGATGAGCGCTCAGAGATAGGCGGAGTGGGGAGCTGGGTCAGGACTACCCTACTAGGAGCAAAGAGCATTTGAATGGTGAGCAGTGGTGAAGTCAGTGAATAAAGTAGACTGAAAGGAGACCAAAAACTCAGTCCAGGAAGCAGGAGAAAAAGAAGCCATTGAGGTCAAACTGGCCACTAATCTGAAAGATTAGCTTTCCACCAGCCCGAGCAATGACAAGAATGTTGGGGATGGTGAAGCTGTAGTCCAGAGGCAGGCTGGGTGCTGGGCTTCCTTTGGTTAGCTTTGAGGCCTGGTGTTGCCAACTCAACAGGAGAGCTATCTGTGGCTTTCTGCTCACTAGAGGCTGGCTGTGAGGCTTCTGGGCATCAACCCCTTATGTGCGCAGACCAAAGCCTGGTAACCATGCCTACTCAGAAGCCTTGGCTGGTCATACCAGCAGTGTACATGGTTCTGTGTGAGGAGGATATTCTATAATATTGGGCCTGTAATGGAAACTCCTAATTCCATTTGGTTCTAAAGGTAGTTGCAATGCTTTATATTAGTTTATGAAACTATATTAAAATTAAACAGGAAACTTTACAATGGCTATTTTTTTTCTAAAACACTAGAGTTTGGGTATTTTAATGTTTATTTTTAAAAGTGTCATTGATTTTTTTTGTACTACTGATTTTTTTCTCACTACTGTTCAGAAGTGAGAATTGATCACCCTTATTTTGACCAAGTGAAATGAGAAAACATCAAAACTAGGTTATATTAAAATGCAGGGATTCTGATTTGAATAACAATTTTCTTTTTCAGTGACTATATAATAGCTTTTCTAAACAAAATAACTACTGAACTTTAAAATAAGGCACAGATGCAATCTGATTTTTAAACAACAGCATAGAATAAAAGAACTACTTCACTTTAAGGAAATAGACCACAAAACAGTGGGAAATATCTTTATTATATACATATTGCCATTGTCACAACATCTCTCATAACAGTCTGATCTAGAGAGATGTGTAATATTAAAATAAAATAAAAAAACAGACCCCCTAAAGTAACAATCAGCAACATATTTAATCCAACGCAGCTTTTCCAGCAATGTGTGAGGTGCTGGCTGTTTGGGCAGTGTTGCAAAATTCAGCCTCCTCATTTCGCTAGATTCTCCAGATCAATTTTTTGTTTTTTCCGCAAGGAATAGCACCGGAGAGTGATAAAGCACCAACCCAAGTGCACATCACATTTTATTTCTATATAAAAGCTGAACTTAACCCTGACCAGGTAGATCATTTGGTTAGAGTCATCCCCATAAGCCAAGGTTGAGGGTTCGATCCCCAGTCAGGGCACATACAAGAATCAACTAACGAATGCATGAATAGGTAAAACCACAAGTCAATGTTCCTCTCTTTCTCTCTCTCTGTCTCTCTTTCTTTCTCTCTTCCTTCCTCTCTCTCTAAAATAAATTTTTTAAAAAAGCTGAACTTAGAAAATGCCAGTCTTTGAAGATAGACTAGGAAGGATTGTAATGCACGTGAGTCTAGTCTCTCTGATGAGATTTCACACAAGGAGAGAGATTAGCGGGCAGTGAAATAGGAGGGTGGCAGGTTTTATTGAGCAGCTACTATATCTTATGTGTGGTGTGTGTGTGGGAGTGCTTTCCACCTCTTACCCCATGTCATCCTTACAAGGGTACTGACAAGAGCTTTTCTTTTAGAAACAGTGTCACTGTCTCACGGCTGATTAACAGATATCAACACACTACAAAACTTGGCGTTAAAATTATTTTCAAAAGGTATCTTACGACTGCTTTTCTTTGTCTCAGGTTATTAGCAGGAACTTGAAGATTAATAACTGAGACCTGAATGCCTAATAAGTAGTTCAGTCTGGGGCCTGACTCATTGGATGGCTTTAGTGAAATCATTTTCCATTGATGAGTGCATTTCCTTACTGTTAAGATGAAGCTAAAAATACATATTGTCTCATGGGATATGGTAAGGACTCACTGAGTAATCTTTGCTAAGAAATTAAAACTTTTTCAAATGCAAAGTGTAGAAAAAGATGTATTTCATCATAGATGAAATCTGGGAGTTTCCTTATCCTAAAGTGATACAATACAAAATAAGAAAACTTTCTTCAACCTCCTCTATTAGATCACAAGACAAAAACTGGTTTACTTCCTACGCACAGTAGAGCTGCACTAAGCAGCTCAGTCACTGGAGCCAGCCTGCAGCAGACATGGCGGTCAAGACAGAGCATTTGTGCTATTCTGTGCTGCTGTTCACCCCACAGTGTGGCTCCCCTGGAGAAGGAGCCGAGTCATTCCACCTCTCACCTCCTTAGACGCTCAAAGATCTCTCTCTTCCAGGTGCTAAGTCCACCAATAACTTCTTCTTTGGAATTTCTATGGCTCCATTTTATGACTGCATACCAAATTTAGTTTTATAAGCAGTGAATTTTTAAATTTTGAACAGAAAAATTCTGGTCTACTTGCATTATTTTTAAAATAAGTTTATTCTACTCTTCAGTTTGAGTGACCAGCTCTCATAACTAAGGTGGTTTCAATAGGCAGCTCAGAATAGTAGAAAAAGCATGGAGGTAGAAGACAGGAGGTGAATCCTGGTTTTGTTACAACTCTCTTATAGCTTTGGATGTGTTACTTACTTCTTCCTGAACTTCAGTTTCTTTGACGGTATAATAAGGAAAATGATATTAACTTTGTAAGGTTGTTGTAAGACCTGAATATCTTTTATTTATACATTTCATGAAACAAACATTATTGAGTAACAAGTTCCTTACCTGGTAGTATGGCTGCAATGAAGACAAACACCCTGCTCTTAGGGAGCTAACCTTCTAGTGAGAGTTGCAACTAAAGTTATTGGGTCCACAACTTGAGTTACTACAGGTAAATTACTCCATAGATGCAGTGACCACCTCCATATTGGGTGTCAATGAGCTTTTCCTTTATCCTCCAAACAGAACAAAGGAGCATTTCCGGGGTCATTGGTCTCATATTGCTTCCATTTTCACTACTTATTTGAACAACAACAGTTCCTGAACACCTGGTGCAGGGACTTGGGCCAGGCACTGGGACCACTGTGGTAAATAGGATGTGACCTTGTCCTCAAGGGGCTGGCAGTCAGGGGAGGAGACAGACACTTAAACAGGAAATAACACTTCAGTGGGTTGAGTACTATGGGAATCTGGGTATGGGGAAACACTCTGAGCTGGTTCTAGGAAACTGAGTCCTGAAAGATGAAGAGAATCACATAAAACACAGCAAGGGGCAGTACAGTACCAGAGACAGAAAAAAAAAAAATGTTTGGAGACAGAGAGGATGGAGGCACAGGCTTAGAAAGGACAGCGTATGTATTGTTTTGGGGTGGTTTAAAATAATTCAGTTCAGTATGAAGTATAGAGCAAAGAAATGAGAAGAGGTAGTGGGGAAGAGGCAAAGAAATGAGAATAAAAACTGGGTAAGTGAGGACGGGTCAATCTTTTATGTGTGCTAAGTAATTTAAAGCTTCTTCTGCAGGTTCTACGATTTGTATTTGAGAAAGAAGACAACAGATTAGAGACTCATAACTAGAGGGTCTGGAGTCTGGCCCAGGGTGCTAGTAACAAGAACAGACAGGGAGAGATGCCCGAGAGAGGTGGACAAGACAGTGGGGAGTGGTGGTTGGAGTAAGGGGTGACGATGGGGAGAGAAGTGGAAGATGGGACCTGGGTCTCCCCAAAGGGAATGGTGGTCCCATTTACCACAGAAGGAAGTACAATCTTTCTAGACAAATGGCACCTAGCTTTTGCCAGCCTGAGGCCCTGGGAAAATGACTATCTGTGTCTCAGACTCTTCATCTAAAATGAGAATGATAATAACAGGGCCTCACAGTGTTGCTTTATTGTGTAGATTAAATAAAATAACACACATAAAGCAATCAGAGCAATGCCTGGAGCTAATATGCACTAGTTTTTATTCTTAGGGATATAGAAAGGTAGTCCTGAATGAGAAAGAAGGCTTAGGAGGAATAGAAGATCTAATTCTGTTTCAAGTACAAGAGGCTGCCTCAAGGCTTTAAGAACCCATTTTGGACACCTTATCAAAAAAAGGTGTGCTTATTGCCCTGGCTGGTTTGCTCAGTGGTAGAGCATCGGCCCAGCGTGTGGAAGTCCTGGGTTCAATTCCTGGCCAGGGCACACAAGAGAAGTGCCCAGCTGCTTCTCCACCCTTTCCCTGCTCCTTTCTTGCTATCTCTCTTCCCTTCTGCAGCAAATGCTTCATTGGAGCAAAGTTGGCCGGGACGGCTCCATGGCTTCCACCTCAGGCACTAGAATGGAGATGGACTCAACGGAGCAATGCCCCAGATGGGGAGAGCATCACCCCCTGGTGGGCATGCTGGGTGGATCCCTGTCAGGTGTATGCAGGAGTCTGTCTGTCTGCCCCCCCCCCCCCCCGCTTCTAACTTCAGAAAAGAAAAAAAAAAAGGTGAGCTAATCAATGGAGTGTTGCCTCACCCACAGCTAGCTGCACAAACCCAGGGCAACTCTCTTCTGAGCAGTTTTATGAAATCTGGGGCTGTGGACCCCACATTTGCTTAAGACCTGAGCAAGAGAAATATAAGTGGAAATGTTACCCCCTGATCCCTGCAGGCAGTGCAACCTATGTTGTCTAGATAGCTAAATCTAGTGAGAAAGTGAAGTAGGTACAATTTATTTTTTCTTCTTTTTTTCTTTCTTTATTAAATTTAATGCAGTGACATTGATAAATCAGGGTACATATGTTGAGAGAAAACATCTCCAGATTATTTTGACATTTGATTATGCTGTATACCCCTCCCCCAAAGTCAAGTTGTCTTCTGTCACCTTCTAGCTGGTTTTCTTTGTGCCCCTCCCCTCCCCCACCCCCATTACCAGCACACTCTTGTCCATGTCTCTGAGTCTCATTTTTATGTCCCACCTATGTATGGAATCATATAGTTCTTAGTTTTTTCTGATTTACTTCTTTCACTCCATATAATGTTATCAAGGTCCATCCATGTTATTGTAAATGATTTGATGTCATCATTTCTTATGGCTGAGTAGTATTCCATAGTATATATGTAGGTACAGTTTATTTTACCATAACTGCCACCAAGTTCCCAGATGTTTTTCTAAAAATTTATTTCAAGTCTTTTCATGGCACCAATAAATAATAAATTTTTAGTGGATACTTTTCTTCAGGCTGATGCTCTCCCACCTGTGTTATTTTGGCCATGGCTGAGTGAATACTTTTAAAAGTATATGCATCCTAAAAGGGAAATTGATGACCAAGGCAATTCAAGGCCCTCTTGCACCTCCTCTCACTCATCAAAATGATTGAGCTTTACAAGTTAGGATGATGGAGAGCTTCGCTAAGCCCTCTCCCAGACACTCACTGCCATTCCTTACAAACTCTGGAACCTGATTCTTCATCTTCATCTTTACGTTTGCCTTCATTCTAGACACATCGACTGTGACTTCTTAGCTCTTTGACCCAATGACCTTATTTTCTGCTGCATCATTGCTTCCCTTTCTCACTGGGAAAAATGTAAAGTTTGAAATAATTTATCTTTTAAAATTGCTTGACCTCCAAAATCACAAATTCAATCATACTCCACACAGGCCACAAAGCCTGTCACTGCAGCTTCTTGTGCAAGGATTTCCACCATGACCATCCTTCTACCTCTGATGCCTTCGGCACCATCCCACTTTCTCCCTGTTCATGGGCACATCCTCTCTGAACTTCCCCAATATTTAAGTTAGATACTGGGGCTAATCATACCAGCCACTTTTTTTCAAGCACTCTAAAATCACACATTCCTCTTGGTGCACATGCCTGGAAAACTCAAATCTGAATGAACTCTACTCACTATCTGTCTTTGCACCAGGCAGCTGGGCACTGTGGGTGGAAAGTTCCCCAGACAGGCAGGTTGGTATCACTATCTGCCCTTGATCACCAAGCACATGGGTTTCCCCCTTTTGCTGGCAAACCCAATATGCCTCTCTGATCTGTTTACTCTCCTGCCCTCTGAAAAAAACCTTTTCAGACATTTTCAATTTCCTTCAACCTTAAATATGTCCCACCTCTTTCTCATTTATTTTGCTTCACAGTTCAGTAAAAAACACAAATATCAGGCAAGACCTCCCTTGATTTCTTGCCACCAATTCTCCACCACCACTTGCATCTGCCGTAGTGTTCCTCGCCTTTCGATACAGTGGAGCAGCCATTCCCTCTTTCAAAAAGATTTATTTTCCATCATGCTTTAAACCTGATGATACTGAGAAGGGGTTTATGGTTGTAGCAATGTGAGGTCATTAGTGACCCAGATAAACATCACATTGAAGTGAGATGAGAAGGAAATAGAAGTGAAGAAAGTAACAAGATAGTTATAAAAAATTCACTTGAGGAAAAGTGATTATGAAGAGAGGCCATTACTTACTGCTTTCTCCCAAACCTTAGGCTCTCAGTTATTGCCTTCATCATTCCCTCCTACTTCCCTACCCATTCCCTCTGCCCTTCAATATACAAAGGTCTCTGCCATCCTAACAATAGTAACAATAACTAGACAAGCAAGACACAAAACCCATCCTTCACCTTGTATCCCTCAGCTGCTAGCCTAATATTGTTACTATTCACAATCAGATTATTCCAGTAGGTTGTCTATAGTTTTCTTATTATTTTCCTACCTTCCAGTTCCTTTGAATCTCACTTCAAAATGGCTCATATTAGAGTCACTGATAACTTCTAGATTGCTGGAACCCAAAACCATTTCTCAATCTCCCGAGGAAGTCCTCATGACATGACAGAGGCCTACAGGTTTGAGAGAGTAACTTTCAAAGAAGATGATGCAATTAGTTTAACAGATCAACTCCATCATTACCAACTGCATACTCTGTGTGAGGAACCAGTCAAGTGAAGGGACTTAACAGTTGCAAAAGACACAATTCTGTTCTCAAGGGCCTACAGGTTGGCACTGTAAAGAAGAACTAGTGATGCACTAAACTACAAATAATAAGTGAAGGCAACAAGGTCTAGGGAACACAAAGAAGCAGAAAAGATTAATCTTCTCTGCAGTGGTCAGGAAAGGTGATGCTTAAGCTGGAGTTTGAAAGGTGAACTGGAGGGCCTGAATGGTGAGGGAACATGTTCCAGGCAGTGAAAAGTGTGGCAGTGGATCCTACTGCAGCAGTGACATGCAAGAAACCTCATGAAATGTGGGGCTGCGAAGTAATGGTGTTGCAGAGGGCAGGGCAGATGTGGCTGAATAGATGGTGATCTGCAACCACCACTGCACAGGTGCTCACACCAAGGATGCTGGCTGCTGACCTATATCTCCAGTCCCAATGACATCAGAATTAATCTAGTCGTTTAGCTAGTGAGGGTTCCAGATGTTAGTAAGTGCTGAGTAAATAAAAAATGATGGGAGTAGGCAGACATACAGACTGCCACCTTCCATGACCAAACTTGATTACAAATTAATTTAAGAACAATTATAGTGAAAAACCAGCTTTGGACTAAAAGAAAAGAACTTAAAAACCAAGGAGCACAGAAGAATACACACCGATCCTGGTAGGAAATGTGAGGCATGGTGAGGGCTCCCCTGCTCCCAGGAGCAAGGGGAGGCTGAGGCTGAGGGTCCAGAAGGGCTCCCATTGCAAGGAGAGAAACCCTGAGAGGCAGGGGTCCTCAGTCCCAGGACCAGAGCCCCAGCCTAGAAACCCAGGGACTGGAGGAGACAGCCTGACAGCATCGAGTGGGAAGAACAGCAAGAGTTCTCTCTGTGGGAAGTGGCTGGAGAAAGAAAGAGCAGCCTTAAAGGGCCGGCACAGAAAATATTGCTCACAGCCATTTGCCTGGGGCTCTGGGGGTGAGGAGGGCTGAAAGGGCTGGTCTTGCATGAGGAGAATGGGGAGATCGAGACACAGAGGCACAAGCAGTGATGGGGAGAGGAGAGCCTGAGCTGACCTGAGTCATTTTCCAGTGCCAAGGCAGCCATAGCTGGGGGAGGGTTTGCTCCCTCTACCCTGCACAAGCCAAGCATGGAACCAGTTGATCTACCTCCAAAAAGCTCTCCAGCTCCAATAACAAAAGGTTATTCAGAAAGGAGGAAGTAAAGGGGAGGGGCAGCGACTCAGGTTTCCACAGTGATCCAAGCTACACTTCCCCCTTCATACTGAGAACGTGCCCTGACCCTGGAGAGGCGCTGGGCAGAAGACACCTTCAGAATCTCACAGGTCACACACACCTCATTCCTGGATACAATTTCAACTAAAAAAACAACAACAAGATACACCCACTTCCCCCCTCCTAAAGACAGAAGCCCCTGCTGGGATCAGCAAACACAGAAGCTTCCTGCTGGACTCAGCAAACAAACAGCAGCAAATTAAGACTTTTAAACAGCTCTACTAGTTACGGATAATTAAAATCCAAGCAACAAGCAGAGGCTGAGGAATAAAGTCCTGGAGGAGAAGTCACACTCCATAAACCAACCTCAGACCCACAACTCTAACAAGCTTGAAAACCACACACAGAAAAAATGGAAGACAGGAATGTAAACCATATAAATTAACAAGAAAAATCCCCAGAAAAAGAAGTAAATGAGATGGAAGTAATCAAATTACTGGGTACAGAGTTTAAAATAATGATTGTTAGGATGCTGAAGGATCTCAAAGCTACAATGGATGGAATGAATGAGCACATAAATAAAAAAGTTGCAAGCATCAGAAAAGACACTGAAATCATAAAAAAGAATCAATCAGGAATGGAAATTATAATATCATAAATGAAGACTACACTAGAAGAAATCAACAGCAGGCTGGATGAAGCAGAAGATTGAATCAGCAAATTAGAGGACAAGATAAATAAAAACACAGAAATAGAGCAGCGAAAAGAGGCTCAAAAAGTCTGAGGAAACTATAGGAGAACTGTGTGACAATATGAAGAGAAATAACATTTGCATCATAGAGGTTCCTGAAGGAGAAGAGAAAGAATAAGGGGTAGAGAACCTGTTTGGAGAAATCATAGCTGAAAATTTTCCTAAATTGCTGAAGGAAAAAGTCACACAAGTTCAAGAAGCATGGAGAGTCCCTATAAAGCTGGGGTTGGGAACCTATGGCTCGCAAGCCAGATGTGGCTGTTTTGATGGCTGTATCTGGCTTGCAGACAAATCTTTAATAAAAAAATGTTAAAAATATAAAACATTCTCATGTATTAAAATCCATTCATTTCCTACTGCTCATGTTCATAATTGCGGGTGGCTGGAGCCAATCACAGCTGTCCTCTGGGACAACACCAAATTTTTATTGGATAATGCGTAACGTACATGGGTCATTGTATGGCTCTCACAGAATTACATTTTAAAATATGTGCTGTTCATGGCTCTCTCAGCCAAAAAGTTTCCTGACCCCTGCTATAAAGAAACCCAATGAGGCCTATATCAAGACACATCATAATTAAAATACCAAAATTAAGAGGTAAAGAAAAAATACTAAGAGCAGCAAGAGAAAATAAGTCAATTACTTATAGAGGAGCCCCCATAAAAATGACATTCACCTTTTCAACAGAAACACTTGAGGCCAGAAAGAAATGGCAAGAAATATTTAAAGTAATGCAAAACAAGAGCCTATAACCAAGACTTCTTTATCCAGCAAGATTATCATTTAAAATTGAAGGGGAAATAAAAAGCTTCCCAGACAAAAGAACCCCAAAACCTCAAGGAATTCATTACAACCAAACCAGTACTGCAGAATATGTTAAGGGGCTTGCTGTAGAAACAACAAAGGAAAAAAAAATCTAGAAAAAGAGGATTATAGATCTAAAGAATAAAATGGCAATAATACATATCAATAATAATTTTAAATGTAAATGGATTAAATGCTCCAGACATAGGGTAGCTGTGTGGATAAGAAAACAGAACCCATAAATATGCTGCCTATAAGAGACCCATCTCAGAACAAAAAATACACATATACTGAAAATAAAGGGATGGAAAAAAATATTTTATGCAAACAGAAAGGAAAAGAAAGCTGGGGTAGCAATACTAATATCTGACAAAATAAACTTTAAAACAAAGGCTATAGTAAGAGATAAAGAAGGTCACTACATAATGATAAAGGGAGCAATCCAACAAGAAGATATAATCATTATAAATATCTATGCATCTAATATAGGAACACCTAAATATATAAAACAGATGTTGATGGACAAAAAGGGCAAGATCAACAGCAATACTATAATAGTAGGGGATTTTAATACCCCATTAACATCAATGGATAGAACCTCCAGACAAAAAATTAACAAAGAAACAGCAGCCTTAAATGACACACTAGATCAACTGAATTTAATAGATGTCTTTATAACTTTTCACTCCAAAGCAGCAGAATATACATTCTTTTCAAGTGCTCACAGTACATTCTCTAGGATAGACCACATGTTAGGACACAAAACAAGTCTTACTAAATTTAAGAGACTGAAATCATATCAGGCACCTTCTCTGACGACAACAGCATGAAACTAGAAATCAACTACAATAGAAAAACTGAAAAATATTCAAACGGTGACTAAATAGCATGCTATTAAATAATGAATGGGTAAACAATAAATCAAAGAATAAATAAAAAAATTCCTTGAAACAAAGGAAATGAACATACAACAACTCAAAATTTATGGGACACAGCAATAGCAGTCCTGAGAGGGAAGTTCATAGCATTACAGGCATACCTTAAGAAGCAAGAAAAAGCTCAAATAAACAACATAACCTTGCATCTAAAAGAACTAGAAAAAGAACAGCAAGTAAAGCCTAGAGGAAGTAGAAGGAAGGAAATAATAAAGATCAGAGTGGAAATAAATGACACAGAGGCAAAAAAAAAAAAAAAATACAGAAAATCAATGAAACCAAGAACTGGTTTGTTGAAAAGGTAAACAAAATTGATGAACCATTAACCAGACTCACCAAGAAAAAAAGAGAGAGGGCTCAAATAAATAAAATTAGAAATGAGAGAGGAGAAGTAACAACTGACCAAGCAGAAATTCAAAGGATTGTAAGAAACCACTATGAAGAACTGTATGCCCCAAAATGAGACAACCTCGATGAAATGGATAAATTCCTTAAAAAATATAATCATTCAAAAATTAATATGGAAGAATCAGAAAACTTAAACAGACTGATTACAACAAATGAGATTGAAAGAGTTATCAAAAAACTCCCAACAAACAAAAGTCCTAGGCCTGATGGCTTCACATGCAAATTTTACCAAATATTCAAAGAAGAACTAACTCCTATCTTTCTCAAGCTATTTCAAAAAATTCAAGAGGAGAGAAAACTTCCAAACTCCTTTTATGAAGCGAATATAATCCTCATTCCAAAACCAGGTAAAGACACTACAAAAAAAGAAAACTATAGACCAATATCCCTGATGAACTTAGATGCTAAAATTCTCAACAAAATATTAGCAAATCAAATCCAGCATTACATGAAAAAAAAAATCATACACCATGATCAAGTGGGTTTTATTCTAGGGAGGCAAGGCTGGTACAATATTTGCAAATCAATTAACGTGATTCAACACATAAACAAAAGGAAGGATAAAAACCACATGATCATATCAATTGATGCAGAAAAAGCATTTGATAAAATCCAACACCCATTTATGATCAAAACTCTCAGCAAAGTGGGAATACAGGGAACATACCTCAACATGATAAAGACTATCCATGACAAACCTACAGCCAACATCATACTCCATGGGCAAAAACTAAAAGCAATCCCCTTAAGAACAGGAACAAGGCGAGGTGACCCCTTTCACCACTCTTATTCAACATAGTTCTGGAAGTCTTAGCTACAGCAATCAGACAAGAAGAAGAAATAAAATGCATCCAAATTGGAAAAGAAGAAGTAAAACTTTCATTATTTGCTGGTAACTTGATACTGTACATAGAAAACCCTAAAGTCTCAGTCAAAAAACTACTAGAACTGATAAATGAATTCAGCAAGGTGGCAGGTTATAAAAGTAATATTCAGAAATCAGTGGCATTTATAAACATCAACAATGAACTGTCTGAAAGAGATATTAAGGAAACAATCCCCTTCACTATTGCAACAACAAAAAATAAAGTACCTAGGAGTAAATTTAACTAAAGAGACTAAAGACCTGTACTCAGAAAATTATAAAACATTTATAGAATGGCGCTTTTTAACAAAACAACACATAACGAGTGCTGGCGAGGGTGCGGAGAAAAGGGCACCCTCCTTCACTGCTGGTGGGAATACAGACTGGTGCAGCCATTGTCAAAAACAATATGGAGATTCATCAAAAAATTATAAATAGAATTGTCTTTTGACCCCGCTATCCACTTCTAGGAATGTATCCTAAGAATAATAAATCACCAATTCAAAAGAAGAAATGCACCCCCACGTTTATTGCAGCATTGTTCACAATAGCCAAGATCTGGAAACAGCCCAAGTGTCCATCAGTAGACAAGTGGATCAAAAAGCTGTGGTACTATACACAAGGGAATACTACACAGCCATGAAAAAGAAGAAAATCTTACCCTTTGCGGCAACATGGATGGACTTGGAGTCTATTATGCTAAGTGAAATAAGCCAGGCAGAGGAAGAAAAATATCATATGACTTCAGTCATATGAGGAATCCAATGAACAATGGAACTGAGGAATGGAAGAGAGGCAGAGAAAGGGTCAAAGAGTCCAGAGGAAAAGGGGAAGAGAGGAGGGGATCAAAGAATGGAAAGATATTAGTGAAAGTATATAAACTTAACACAGAGAGATAGAGGGCAGGATAGTAAATTATGGAGGAAAAGGGGGAAGGTGGTGGGGGTATCAAGGAGAACAAGAGGGGAGGGAGGGGATATATTTGGGGGTACACTTGTAACTATGTAAGCACAACCAATTAAAATCAATTAAAAAAAAAAAAAAATGAGATATTTTAGTTCATGAAACGCCACATTATTTGTGTTGTTCAATATTAAACGTGCTAATAATGTATCTAAATTGCTTAGAACGTGGTTAGGCAGAGTATAAAACAGAGTGGAATATAATGGCTAAGGTATCAGTATATGAGACTAGATTCCCAGGGTTTTCATCCTGGCTTCAGTACTTACCATGACTTTAGCCAAGTTACTTAACCTCTTTGTGTCATCTGTGCATTGGGAATTCTGATAGTACCTAATTCACAAGGTTGTCATGAGAATTAAATGAGTTTATATGTGCAATGCACTTAACTTTGTAACAATTTATAATAATTATTCATAATTATCATTTGTAGTAAGTGTGATTAGCAATTATTTTAATAATTTAAATTATGATTAAAAACATGCTAGACACCAGCCTGGAAAATTGGTAGCAACATCTGTAAACATTATGATACTGCAAAGTCTGGAGAGCTTCTCTTCCTCATTTGAAGTATGATTGGATAACTTATGTATAAACCAGTATGTCTGCATGGAATTATGCTCTAGAACAGGGGTAGTCAACCTTTTTATACCTACCGCCCACATTTGTATCTCTGATAGTAGTAAAATTTTCTAACCATCCACCGGTTGGTTCCACAGTAATGGTGATTTATAAAGTAGAGAAGTAACTTTATTTTATAAAATTTATAAAGCAGAGTTCTAGCAAGTTAAAGCATATAATAATAATTACTTACCAAGTACTTTATGTCGGATTTTCATTAAGTTTGGCAGAATAAATCTTTATAAAAAAACTTATTATAGGCCCTGGCTGGTTGGCTCAGCGGTAGAGCGTCGGCCTGGCGTGCGGGGGACCCGGGTTCGATTCCTGGCCAGGGCACATAGGAGAAGCACCCATTTGCTTCTCCACCCCCCCTCCTTCCTCTCTGTCTCTCTCTTCCCCTCCCGCAGCCAAGGCTCCATTGGAGCAAAGATGGCCCGGGCGCTGGGGATGGCTCCTTGGCCTCTGCCCCAGATGCTAGAGTGGCTCTGGTCACGGCAGAGTGACACCACAGAGGGTCAGAGCATCGCCCCTGGTGGGCGTGCCGGGTGGATCCTGGTCGGGTGCATGTGGGAGTCTGTCTAACTGTCTCTCCCCGTTTCCAGCTTCAGAAAAATACAAAGAAAAAAAAATACTGAAAAAAAAAAAAAAGAAAAAACTTACTATAGTTAAATGTATCTTTTTATTTATACTTTGGTTGCTCCGCTACTGCCCACCATGAAAGCTGGAGTGCCCACTAGTGGGCAGTAGGGACAAGGTTGACTACCACTGCTCTAGAAGGTCAAAGAAAGAAATAACTGCTCTAGGCGTGCATTCTGAAGGTTTCACATGACGTTCTCCTCCTATCTTTCCTTTATTGCATTTCAGATTTAGATTTACTGTTCAACTAGTCCAAAAAGCATATGTTTTTATATTCTAAAAAACTGTATCAAACAACAGTGTACAACAACAGAAACTGGTTGCAAAGCTTTCACTTTTAAAGAGTTTCCAAGCACCCTGCCCTTTTCCTAAAGGACTCTTTTCCCTTTTATGGATGAGCACCAGGCTCCAAGACAGTGTAAATAGAACTTCCTGTTCCAGGGAAGTGCTGGCTCCTGCAGGAGCCCAGGGGTCCTTTGGGAAAAGTTGATAGGAACTATGAGCTGTATGTGACCTGAGGCCCAGGAGTCAGCTGAGCCAGCAGGTAGGGAAACACATTTAACAGCCCCTTTGTGCAGACTTTGGTCCCAGAAGCACTTCTGGGAAAGTAAGTCTGGTGCCATACACACAGTTCTTGCGAAGAATGGCAGGGAAACAGGCTGGGCTGGAGAAGTACATTCCCAGATTAGACGCCCAAATCTTGGACCTGGCTGCCTTGAAGGACCAAGGGATGTCCTGAATTCCCACAACTTGGGGATCACGTGCTTCATATGAGTGAAGATTTAAAAATGAGAAAAAATAAACAAATTGATCCTGTACAATTTAAACCTAGACCAATAGCAAATATTTTTCAAGGTATTTAGTGTTTAGACACTAAGGACATGAAAATTAAAATCTCTTTTCCTTCTTAATGACCATAATATTTCCTCATACTTTTAAATGATAACAATAAAAGCATTATTTATTTGTGGTTAAGTTGATGTGTCATTTGTTCTGATAATAGTGATCTTTGACTTTTGTGTGCTTCACAATTTCATTAATGAGGGCAAGACAATGATCCAAATAAGCACAACTAATCCTTTTACTCATACTGATATTATCACAATTATCAATATTAATTTGATGATAACTAACATTTACTGAGCACTTGCCATGTTCTAAGCCCTGAACTAAGCCAACAGTCTCCATTAATAAAACATTGAGCATGAATTGACAAATTGTGTTTGTTAATTAATTTATTATTTTGTATATTTCTGAAGTGAGAAGCAGGGAGGCAGAGAGACAGACTCCAGCTTGTGCTCCACCCAGATCCAACAGGCATGCCCACTAGGGGGCGATGCTCTTCCCATCTGGGGTGTTGTTTCCTTGCAACCGGAACCATTCTAACGCCTGAGGCGGAGGCCATGGAGCCATCCTCAGTGCTTGGGCCAACTTTGCTCCAATGGAGCCTTGGCTGCGGGAAGGGAAGAGAGAGACAGGGAGGAGGGAGAGGGAAAAGAGTGTAGAGGCAGATGGGCACTCCTCCTGTGTACCCTGGCTGGAAATCGAACCCAGGACTTCCACAGGCTGGGCCGGTGCTCTACCACTGAGCAAACCGACCAAGGCCAAGTGTTTGTTAATTTAATATTAAGTTATGTAAATATACCACCCTATTATATTATATATATTTATAATAATAAACAAAAATACAAATTAAAAGAGTGATATGAATAAACAAATAGAAGTTCTTATACTTTCTTTTTTTACCATAGCAGTCTGTCTACTAATGGAGTATGAGAACTTCAGTTTGGAGATCACTCTGCAAACACTGAATAAACTATTATTATTTCTATTTTAAAGATGAGCAACTTAGGTATACAGAGATAATAATGTTGCCCAACATCACTATTCGCTTCTGTGCCCTCTCTGTGATCTGATGATCTCACTCCAGCTACGTTTTCAGGAAGCTGTACAATCTTGCTAGTGTATTTATATTTTTGGCCCTTCTTAATCTGATTATTAGATGCATATTCTTAAACAAGGTATTGAAATGTGTTCTAGTTTTATCATCTGAGACCTTTAAACAAATTCAATCAAATTTGTGACTTTATCTTTGAGTGATACATAAAAATTTCAAAATGAATTGAGATTTTTTTTCATCTGAAGGTTTTTTTCTTAATCAAGAAATGAAGCCCAAGTTAACAGGATAGTGGCAGAGTTAGTGGATGTTACACTTACCTCCTCCTGGGACCAGATTTGATTTACAACTAAAATACAGAGCAAGCACCCTGAACAACCAACAGAAGACTAGCTGAAAAGAAATTTAATAACCAAGGGTTTACAGAAGAAGCTACACTGAGATTGATAATAAGTGTGGAAAGGCAAAAAGGACTGGCCCTCGTCTCACAAGAGGTGGGTGAGATTCTAGAGGGATATCTCAGCTACAAAGGTTACCCTTGAGAAGTGTGGGGTCTAAACCCCAAACTGAGTGCCCCACCCCAGAGCATCAGAGCCCAAACATCCACATAACACCTGGCTGTGAAAATCATTGGGGATTCTGTCCACCAGGAAGAGACAGGAATCTGCTAGAGACACAGGCCACCTCTTAAAGGGCCAGTGCATAAAATCTCCTTTTCAACCACTCACCCTGGGTTCTAGTCAAGGAAGGGCAGAGCAGACTAGAATCACATAAAGAGAGACTGGGGTTTGTGTTTCTGAGGAGAGAGTAGAAGGGACAGCTAATGTGATTCCTGAGCTGAGATTTTTTTTTCTTACTACAGAAACCATTTTTTGGGAGGGGGTAAAACACTCCCTTCCATATGGCATGAGCCTGGGAAGATACAATAGCCCCTCACTCTGAACTCCCTGTCACCCAACCCTGCAAAACATGGCCCTGCTGATATGTCAGCTGTTTGGGACAAGGTGTAGAAGTATGGGCAAACTCAGGGGTGACAGTGACTGAATTGCATTGCTTTGGGGAGGGGAACATTCTTTCTACTTTCCCATGAACCTGACTGGTACCTACCACTCATGGGAGATCTGCCAGCCTTCTGGCAACCCTACCCTTCTGACTCCTGGTGGCTCCATCCTGCTGAGGTCTGGACAGAATCAAGGACAAATTGAGTTGTGTAGCTTTGGAGCAGGGGTCATGACCCCCATCTTCCCCCAAGCCTGACTGGCACCACTCCGTCATGGAAAACTCATAGTCCTATTATTCAAATTCTGGCAATTTCACCCTGCTGAGATTGGGCTCCTAGCAAAATCTAGGACAAACTGAGTTGGGTGGCTCTAGAACAGGGACCATTTTCCCCTCACACATCCAACCAGTGCAGAGTCCTCCTTTTACGTGGCCAAATCTTGGTCTGTTTGCACCTGATAAACTTTGCTGGTCTTACCCTGACAACTCTCTGAGATCCTGCTCCACCACAATAATATGCAAGCACCTAGTGGTTGATAGATAGACTTGGTATATCCTGGGACATTTGCTGAGTGCACTTAACCCGGGAATAGCATTAAATTAAATATCATTCTGGTGAACACCACTTGCTTCTATCTGTGACTCACTGAGAACCTACCTCATGCAACTCAAGTGCTGCCGAGCACTTTCAGTGACTGAGGCTAACAGGGAGTTGGCAGGCAGAGACAGGTGGAGGCAGATCTCAGGGTGCCTTGGAACTTTGCTGACCTGTCCCCCCGGGCCCAACCTTGGTGCAAGTCTTGGTCCTTCTTGTGCATATTTGGGCCCAGCAGAGGCAGAAATTGTGGATTACTTTGTAGCTTTAAACAGTTTGCCCAAGGCCAGTCACAGGCAGCATCTGTCATTAGCCTGCACCAGAGTTCCTCTCAAGAGGCCCAGAACCAACACACCTAGTGGCTAATTTCAGGCAACATCGGAGTAGAGTCCAATAAGCAAGCAGCATATCCAAATAATTCACCCTGCTAAGGTGAATTCTGCTTTGTGTGGCCATCACCTTATGGCTTGCACAGCAGCTTATACACCCTTGTCAAGGTTGATTCTCATAGTCAGCTAGTCTGAAGTTCAATCCCATGCATGGATTGGCCAATAGCACTCAAGATTCAATTACAATGGGAAGGCCCACGTAACCACACAAGAGGCATTCCAGGAGCATCCAGATCAGGTGATCAAAGGGACTATTCCACTGGGTCCTACAGGACACCTACTACATAAGATCACCCTACTAAGACTGGAAGTCATAGCAGATCTAGCTAATATGTAGAAACAAACATAAAGAAGCAGCCTAGATAGGTGGACAAAGAAACATGCCCAAATGAAACGAGAAAAATCTCCAGAAAAAGAACTAAATGAAAGGCAGGCAAACAATTTATCAGTTATAAATTTCAACAAAATGGTTAAAAAGATTATCAAGGAGCTTAGTGAGAGCTACAAGTAACATAAAAAAGGACACAGAAACCTTAAAAAAAGAACCAGTCAGAAATAAAGTGATATCTGAAATAGATGAAGCAGAATCAAATCAGCCATTTGACAGATAACAGAAAACATCCAATCAGAGCAGGAAAAAATAAATTTGAGTGACTCAGTGATTCAGTCCAGAGACACACTTGTTGTGAGTGCAATGCACTAACCACGAAGATTGACATTTCATAGACAAGCAAAACTGGCTTGACACCAAAACTAAAGCTACATTAATAGCACAGCTATCTCTGAGAACAACCTGAAGACCAGACTTTCTACAACTATGGATGTAAAGAAAAAGCCACATTGAAATGGATTTGGGCAGGAGGGGTAGAGATTAAGTCTAGACAGGACAGACACTACTCCCCACTCTCCATGTGGTGACTCACAAGTGGGAGGTGTATCAAAACTGTGGAGGTCATCTCCAGAGAGTGAGGCATCCAATCTTAGCCTGGAGGATCTGAACCGTGAAGAGGAGCCTCATATCATCTGGCTTTGAAAACTGTGGAGCTCACATCTAGAAGAGCCTGAGTGCTATAGGAAACCTAGGTCGCACTTTTCTGATTCCTGCACAGATGTAGTTACTTGAAAAGCACCAAGTTCATATGTGAATGTGGTACATTGAATAATTTATGGTGTGTGTTGGAGGGACAGGAATCTGTTGGAACATTCTCCTGAGTCAGCGGTGCCGGTGGGAGACATTTTTTCTCCTATCAAAATCCTAGCTGGTCTGACAAAAGCAGATGCTGTTTCTGACACTTTCCATTAACCCTGTTAACACCATTCACCCTACCCATGCATTCCTTGAGGTCCCACCCAGGCTAGCGTCCAGTGAATAGCCTCAGACAGCACCTAGCCAGTGTCCCCTTATTCAGGCCAGCGACCTTGAGTTTTTCATGCCAGTGACCTATGGTGTCTCAATATGGTGAGCTTTGGGATCATGTGGACAATTTCCCTGCTCAAAGCAGTGATCCTGCACTTACGATAGCCTGCACTCAGGCCCAGTGACCCTGGGGCTTCGAACCAGTGATCTAAGCATTCTGTGTCAATGTTTTATCCACTGCACCACCACTGTTCAGGTTGACAAAACAGACTTTAAAGGAAAGGCTTTAAAGGTAAGAGACAAAGAAAGATACTACATAATGATAAGGGGAACAGACCAACAAGAGAATATAACCCTGGTAAACCTTTATGCACTCAACATAGGAGCAAATCTTGATGGACATAAAGGGAAAGATCGACATTAATACAGTCATAGTAAGGGTTTTTATTTTTATTTATTTTTTTACAGAGACAGAGAGAGAGTCAGAGAGAGGGATAGATAAGAATAGACAGACAGGAAGGGAGAGAGATGAGAAGCATCAATCATCAGTTTTTCGTTGAGACACCTTAGCTGTTCTTTGATTGCTTTCTCATATGTACCCTGACCGTGGGGCTACAGCAGACCGAGTAACCCCTTGCTCGAGCCAGCGACCTTCAGTCCAAGCTGGTGAGCTTTTGCTCAAACCAGATGAGCCCGTGCTCAAGCTGGTGACCTCGGGGTCTTGAAGTGGGTCCTCCTCATTTCAGTCAGACGCTCTATTCACTGCGCCACCGCCTGGTCAGGATTTTTAATACCTCATTGACATCAATGAGTACATCTTCCAGACAGATAATCAACAAGAGAACAGTGGCCTTAAATGACACACTAGATCAAGTCGATTTACAATTATAGGCCATTGTCTCTGATAAAAATAGATGCTAAATTCTTCAACAAAAGATTAGCAAACTGGATCCAGCAATACATTAAAAAGATCACACACCAGGAAAAAGTGAGATTTATCCTAGGGATGCAAGGTTGATACAATATCTGCAAATTAATAAATATGATATTCTACATAAGCAAAATGGAGGGAAAAATTCACATGATTGTATCAACAAATGTAGGAAAGCATTTGATGACATCCAGCATCCATTTATAATAGAAAGTCTCTGCAAAGTGGGATTGGAGGGAACATATCTTAACATAAAAAAACCCATATGTGACAAATGCACAACAAGCATCATATAATTTTTCTTCTTTCTTTTTGAGAGATGGAGGGAGAGAGAGAGAGAGAGAGAGAGAGAGAGAGAGAGAGACAGGAAAATCGAGCTGCTCCTGTATGTACTCTGACTGGGGAATCAAACCAGCAATCTCAGCACTGGGATGACAATCGAACCAAATGAACTATCTGGCCGGGGTTTTATGTATTGATTGACTTTTATGAGACAGAGAGAGAAAGAGAGAGAGGGAGGGGGAAGGGAAGCATTCATTTGTTGTTCCACTCAGTTGTGCATTCATTGGTTGCTTTCCATGTGTGCCCAGACCGGTGATCAAATCAGCATCCTTGTTGCTTGGGATGATGCTCTTAACCAACTGAACTAACCAACCAGGGCACCAGCATCATATTCAATGGACAAAAACTGAAAGCATTTCCTTTAAGATCAGAAATAAGAGAAGAATGTCTGTTATCACCACTTTTATTCAACACAGTATTGGAAGTCCTAGCCACAGCAATCAGACAAAAAGAATAAAAGGTATTCAAACTGAAAAGAAAGATGACATGACACTGTCTATAAAGAACCTTAGAAATATCACTAAAAACTACTAGAACTGATAAATTTAGTAAAGGAGCAGGATACAAAATAAATATCCAGAAATGAGATGCATTTTTCTTTAAAGTGAGAGAGAAGAAGAGAGAGAGGGACAGACAGGAAGGGAGAGAGATGAGAAGCATCAATTCTTTGTTGCGGTGTCTTAGTTGTTCTTTGATTGCTTTCTCATATGTGCCTTGACCAGGGGGCTCCAGCAGAGCAAGTGACCCTTTGCTCAAGCCAGTGACCTTGGAATCAGGTCAGCAACATTAGTCTTCAAGCCAGTGACCTTTGGGATCAAGCCAGTGGCCAAGGGTCATGTCTATGATCTCACGCTCAAGCTGGTGGCCTGGCACTCAAGCTAGTGAGCCCATGCTCAAGCCGATGAGCCCATGCTCAAGCTGGCAATCTTGAGGCTTTGAATCTGGGTCCTCAGCATCCTAGGCCAATGCTCTATCCACTGCGCCACTACCTGGTCAGGCTCAGTTGCATTTTTATACACCAATAATGAACTATCAGAAAGGGAAATTAAGAAAACAATCTCATTCACAATTGATTCCAAACAAAAAAGAAAAAGAAAATACCTAGGAATAAATTTTACCAAGGATGTAAACCTAAGCTTGAAAAATTATAAGACACTGAAGAAAGTAAATAAAGAAGATACAAATAAATGAAGGCACATAGCATGTTCACAGAATGGAAAAACTAACACCATTATAATGTCTATAATACCTAAAGTAACCCATAAATTCAATGCAATTCTTATGAAGATATCAAATGCATATTTCACAGAACTAGAACAAATATTTCAAAAATTTATATGGATCCACAAATGTGTGGTGTGTGCTGAATAGCCACAGCAATCTTGAGAAAGAAGGACAAAGTTGGAAGAATCACACTATCTTATGTGATACCAAATTATGCTATAAAACTATAGTAATCAAAAAAGCATGGTACTCACATAAAAACAGACATATGAACAGACATATCAACAGAACAGGAGCTCAGAAAAAAACCCCATGCCTTTATGGTCAATTAATATTTGACAAAAGAGGCAAAAACATGCAATGGGGTAAAGACAGTCTATTCAATAAATGGTGTTGAAAAATTTAGACAGATATGTGCAAAAAAATAAAACCAAGCATCTTCTTACAACATAACAAGAACAAACTCAAAATGAATTAAAAACTCAAGTTTTGGACTCAAAACCAAACCCTAAAAGAAAACATAGGCAGCACAATCTCAAACACTTCTTGTAGCAATATTTTTTTCTGATATATGACCTTGGGTAATGGAAACCAAAGAAAAAATAAACAAATGGTATTACATCAAACTAAAAAGTTTTTGCACAGAAAAGAAACCACCAAAAAAAATAAAAAGACAACCCATTGAATGGGACTACATATTCACTGTATATCAGATAAGGGGTTTATATCCAATATGGAACTTATAAAACAACACCAAAAAAGCCTCAAAACACTTCAATTAAGAAATGGGCAGCCTGACCAGGCAGTGGCACAGTGGATAGAGCGTCAGACTGGAACGCAGAGGACTCTGGTTTGAAATCCCAAGGTTGCTGGCTTGAGTGTGGGCTCATAGGCATGATGACCCTATGGTCTCTGGCTTGAGCCTAAAGGTTGCTGGCTTGAAGCATAAGGTCACTGGCTTAAGATCAAGGTCACTGGCTTGAGCTCAAGGTCACTGGCTTGAGCAAGGGGTCACTTGCTCTGCTGGATCCCCCCTGGTCAAAGCATACATATGAGTGCAATAAATAAACAACTAAGGATCCACTACAAAGAACTGATGCTTCTCATCTCTCTCCCTTTCTGTCTGTCTGTCCCTATCTGTCCCTCTCTCTGTTTCTGTCACACACACAAAAAATGGTCAAAGGAGCTGAATAGACACTTTTCTAAAGACAACACACAGATGGCCAATAGAAATACGAAAAAATACTCAATGTCACTAATCATCAATAAATGCAAATTAACCACATGAGATATCACCTCACACCTGACAGAATAGCTATCGTCAATAAATTTACAAACAATAAGTGTTGCGAGGATGTGGAGAAGGAACCCTCCTGCACTGTTGGTGGGAATGCCGGTTGATGCAGCCACTTTGGAGCCATTGCTAAATAAAATAAGGATTACTTGAACACAAGAACTGCAATATTAAGATATTTGACCTGATAACCAAGACAGCTATTAAGTGACTAATGCGTGGGGAACATACACAGCATGGGGATGCTGGACAAAGGCATGAATCATGTCCGGGGCAGATGGGGCAAGACAGTGTGATCTTTCATCAAGCTACTCAGAACAGCACACAATTTAAAACCTAAATTTTTTTTTTTTTTTTAGAATTCTCTTTTGAATATTTTCAGACCAAGGCTGACTACAGGTAACAAACCATGGAAAGTGAAACTACGGGATGACTGTATCTTGATTTCCTCAAGTCCCACATATTTCTCAGCCTTCTGATGATATTGCTTTCTTCTTCTACTTTTCTGAAGCTCTTTATGGTAAGATTACCTTACATTCTCTTTTTCTTTCTTTCTTTCTTTCTTTCTTTCTTTCTTTCTTTCTTTCTTTCTTTCTTTCTTTCTTTCTTTCTTTCTTTCTTTTTTTCTTTCTTTCTTTCTTTCTTTCTTTCTTTCTCTTTCTTTCTTTCTTTCTTTCTTTCTTTCTTTCTTTCTTTCTTTCTTTCTTTCTTTCTTTCTTTCTTTCTTTCTCTCCTTCCTTCCTTCCTTCCTTCCTTCCTTCCTTCCTTCCTTCCTTCCTTCCTTCCTTCCTTCCTTCCTTCCTTCCTTTCTCCTTTCCCTTCCTTTCCTTTCCTTTCCTTTCTCCTTTCCTTTCCTTTCCTCCCTTCTTTTTTCTTTCTTTCTTTCTTTCTTTCTTTCTTTCTTTCTTTCTTTCTTTCTTTCTTTCTTTCTTTCTTTCTTTCTTTCTTTCTTTTTTTCTTTCTTTTTATTTCTCCCTCCCTCCCTCCCTCCTCTTCCTTCCTTCCTTCTTTCCTCCCTTCCTCCCTCTCTCCTTTCCTTCTCTCTCTCTCTCTCCCTTCATCCTTCCCTCCCTTCTTCCATTCCATTTTTCCATTGATTTGAGAAAGAGAGAGGAAGAGGGAGAGAAGGGTGGGATAAGGGAGAGAGAGAGAGAGAAACATCACCTTGTTTTTCCATTTAGTTGTTCACTCATTGGTTTCTTATCCTATGTGCCTTGACCAGGGACTGAAACCACAACCTTGGTGTACCAGATGGCTCTCTATCCACTGAGCAACCCAGCCAGGGCCTAGATTCTGAATTTAAAAATCCAATTCAATTTTCATTCCTTTTTTTATTTGGTAACCCTTAAATCTCTAACATTGTTGTCCTACTGAACTTTCTACATGTGTCTCCTGCCACCTCCAATTTATAACTTATTTCTTAGCCATGCTTTGTGTGTAATAGTGCCTTTGCTCAGGTAGTGCTCGCTGTCCAGAGTGTCCATATCCTCTCTGTTAGCAAAACTCACTCTGTGGGCCTCTTCTTTTCTGTTGTGTTCTTTTTCAGGTCTCTTCTAAAAGGTTCTCCTCCTCAAGACCTTCCCTCTCTCTCAGCCCAAGGTGTCTGTGCTTACTTTTTTATTTGCAAACTCAAAATTTTATTTGAATCAGCCCTTATCACTTAGCACTGCATTATAGATATTTGTTTAAATCTCTATTTCCCACTAGACTGAATGTGGGGCTGTGCTTCTTCTGCACCTAGTAACTGTCCAAGCTCACTAATAAATGTGCAACTGAATTAATTGAGTGGGTGACAGCAAAACAGTGCTCCTTTGTCTCTTATTCTTTATCTTACTTGACCACTCTCTCTCTCTTTCTCTCTCTTTTTTGTTTAGGTGACAGGAGTGGACATAGTGAGGCAGACTCCCACATGCATCTTGACCAGATCCACCCAGCATCCTTGTCTAAGGCTGATGTTTGAGTACCAAGCTATTTTTAGTGCCTGATGCTGACCCACTTGGACCAACAGAGCATCCTTAGTGCCTGGGCCAAGCTTGAACCAACTGAGCCACTCGCTGCAGAAAAGGAAGAGGGAGAGAAAGGAGAGAAGAGAGAGAGAGGGAGAGAAGCAGATGGTCGCTTCTCCTGTGTGCCTTGACTGGAATCAAACCTGGAAAATCCATACACCAGACCATTGCTCTTCCCACTGAGCAATTGTCTAGGGCCATATCTGATTACTCTTCAGCCTGTGACATCATTATCATGAATCAACAACAGAGAAATTGATTTCTCATTATAGTTAAATCAAGTTGTAAATTTTGAACTCCTTCATCATGGAGAAAATAGGCAAAAATAAATAAATTTGGTGATGATGATGAAGTTTTCCTCTCACTGAGGAATCAATGATTGTTTCCATAAGTTTGTTGTTTGCTTCCTTTCATAAACTAGCAAGGTGGAGAAGGATTTACAGAGAAGAAAGGGTGTTGAGATGAAAGAAGGCATGGGGGAAAAAAAAGAAAACCAGGTGAGTTACTTGGGAAAAAAAAATGTACTAAAGAAGGGATGAGGGAGATTTAAAACAAAGCATTGTGAGAAAGAATGTACAGAAACTGTATCAAAGAATAGTCCATTTGCTGCCAATAAGGAGCTACAGGGAACAAGAAATGCAGGAATGAGAGGAAACTCTGGCAGGATGCAGCTTCACAATTCTTTTCAGACCTCAAGCTCACACCGACTTCTTAATGTTGTCTCTAAAGTATTTATCCACCCTGACTCTCAGATCCATGTAGGTTTTCTCTGAAAGGCACTTTTGAGTAAAAAGGCCAGAGTCCTCACATTAGAATAGGAACTGTCTTTTTTCAATATATGTACCATTTAAATAAGAAAGATGATATGCCAAATCTTAATAAGATGTTATGCTATATTTTAATATTTTTATGTCAAAAAATAGAAATAACTGTTGTTCAAAAAACATTTAAGAGATCAAAGTTACAGTCAATAATTGTTTCAGTTAAAGATCACCAGAGCTATAAATTTAATCATAATTTTAAAATTATGCAGAACATAAGGGCTGAGTTTACAAATCTATTGTTTTTTAAAATAAAGGCTTTCTCCATAATTGGGACTTTTTCTTTGTTTAGTAATAAGTTACATAGATACTAAATTTAAAAGAAAAGTGTTATGTGATAGTATTTTGAAAGTAAAATGTTTTCTTGTTGAACCCACTAGTGAGACTTATCTAATTTTGAAAGACAATACCACTTCCAATTATTTTTTAATAATTTTAGCAAATTTATATTAAGAAACTAAATATTTTTTCAAAAACATTATATAAGAACCTTCATTTTAAAGTACTCTTCGGCTATAGAGAACTCTCTGCATATAATCTTCAGATCAGAACTATTAGTCCCCATTTTTCTTTTTAGTCTCTTCAAACACCAAACTATTAATTAAGCATCTAGAAACAAGTACCGTATTTCCCCATGTATAAGATGCACTTTTTTCGAAAAATTTGGGGTTTGAAAACTGGGTGCATCTTATACAGTGGTTGTGGCATTTCAAATGCCATAGATGGAACTGAGGATAAGACAGTATATAAAGACAGTGATTTGTTATCAGACACAGATGAAGACAAGCTAATGGGTGGGAGTTTTGACAGTGATGAGGAGTTGTATGAATTTTATGATGAATAAAACTTGAGTTCAATAATTTTATGTTCAAATTTCGGGCCCCAAAATTGAGGCGCACCTTATACATAGGGAGATACGGTAGCTCACAAATTCTGTCATTCAAATGTTTCATCAGTTCTGCTCAATGATTGTCCATCAGAGGGGAAATAAACTTATTGGCAGGTACTGGGGACAGAAGCATAACACTTGGTTCAAATTTAGTGTCTAGGTTAACATTCTTCCTTAACTGCCACCTGCTTTCTTTAATACTATGTCAGATCTCTCAGTTCTTGTACGAAGGAGTTATAGTGTCTGAGCCTGAGAGAAAGGAAGTATCTTCGGGGCCAGCCCTTTCTTTGCTGCATCAGAAAACTTAAGGCCAGAGAGGGGCAGCGATCTGCCCAGTCACCCAGCTGGTGTGGAGAAGAGCCAGGATTGGAATTTTAGTTTCCCAACTTAAGCATACTCTCTGTCACATCATGTCATGCCACATCACGTAACATTACATCACAACACATATCATAACACATCATGTCACATCACCTGCTTCTCTGCCCATTAGAAAGATTGTATCAAAGTTGAGAACGTATCTTCAGAACTATGAGCCAATCTAGTGTAAGAAGATGTGGTTGACTCTCCATGTTAGAACAGGCTATTCAGCAACCTTTTATATATATGTACAAATGATGAGAGTGAGGGAGGAAGGCAGATGGACATGGAGTAGGATAGTACAACACAGAAGCAGTTTAGCTTAGCGGTTAAGGGCAAAGCCTGGCCTCATATTACTTGGGTTTTTCCTCCAGCTGGCCATATACTAACTTCTGTATAATCTGAGGCCAATTGCTGGGTCTCTGTAACCTCTGTCATAGAGTTTGTATGATGATTAAGTGAGCTAGAGAACTTACAACTAGGCGTAGCCCACAGTCAGCAGTACATGTGTTAGCAACAGTGCTAGAAATTCCTTTTTATTTAGGGGAGCCCAGAAAAATTTGATGGCACTTGAATGTGACATCTAAAGTCATTCATCTGCAAAGGCATGTGGTTTTTTCTGCACTTCTTCCCCAGTGGGGTTCTGCTAAGCTGCCCACATTTAAAATCTTAGCTGGGTCACTCACATGCTGCTTAAAAGATGCATTTATAATCTTATAAGGGGTTAATATCTAAAATTTATAAAGAATATATAAAACTCAACTCCTAAAATACAAGCAATCCAATTTTAAAAAGGGCAAAGGACCAAATAGACATTTCTCCAGTGAGGACATACAGATGGCCAATAGACATATGAAAAGATGGTCAACATCACTAATCACCAGAGAAATGCAAATTAAAACCTAACCGACAGACTCAGTCTCTCAAGGGTAAGACACCACTGTTCACTAAAAAGCCAGATGTAGGAGTTACTTCACTCCAATCAGTACTCCACACATTTGTTAGTTGAAACTGAGAAGGAGTTTCCATCTTCAAATCATTTTGAGACAGAAGGATCTCAAGTAGCTCAAGAGGAAAAACTATCTAAATCACCCAAAGATCTCCCCTTCTTCTCCATCCTCTATGAGAACATTTCAGGTTTATTAGACAGTTTGTCTGTTAACATTTTTCATGTGAAACAAAACCCTGGGTGTGTGCCTCTTGGAAAACCACGTAAATCAACAAAGCTATACATAGAACAGAGTGATTTGCTTAGCAGCCAGAGTTCTCCACAGATAGCAGTTACACAGATCTGCCGAAGAAAGGAAGTGCTGTGCTTCCTTATATTTATAGCATCTTAGGCTTACAAGTCCGTACACATCCTCCATACAGTTGACTAATCAAATAAATATTGACAAACCATACTGATTATTACAAGGATTAGAATTGTAGAATTACAATATTGGCAATGATGGAGCTCTTTCCTGAAATGTCAGCATTAGAAGTGTTTATTATTTTAGTGTTCATTTTAGAGGTAATTTATAAATGGAATATTTAAGGGTAATCATTTATTTAATAGTGAATTAGCAAAAGTAAAATATTTATGTATACTTTGAAAAATTATACATGCAGTGATGGTTTAATCCACTTGAACGACACAAAAACAGATGGATTAACAGGCATTCATGTAATGCTAATTGCTTTCTCACATTTCCTTAATGATGTTATAACCACCTATGGAAATACAGAAGCCATTTCCCATCTGCCTAGCACAAACATGTTGCCTCCTGTTTTGTGTTTCCTCACAGTGACATTCAGGACTTCTCAAGTTTTCCAGACAGTCTTCAGTCCTGAAGTAAAAGCTGTTTTTTGTTTTTCCTTTGGAGATGAAGAAGAATGATTCTATGGAGCTCTGGGGTCAAACCAAGTGCTCAGCATGCTTCAACTCTGTAACACCCTCCCAAGACATTCCTCCCAATGGAGTTCTTGCAGAGGCCTGTCATAGACTGGGCCTCTCTTCTCTACTGACAATCAGGGTGTAGCGATGTCTTGTCCCTATTCTTTACGAGAACATCTGAAATGAGAAAGCAGGGTTTACTTTTCCTTTTTTTTTTTTAAGCAAGAGGGCAGGGGGGGGGGAACAACATACAGGACCTACTAACCTTCTGCACTCAGATAGCACATAGGTACATTAAAATCACCGAGCTCACCCTGCCTTCCCCTAGAGCTGCTTCTGCTCCTGGGGCCCTAGTCAATGACCACAGTTCACTTAGTTGCCCCAGCACTAAACCTGGGAGTCACACTCAACTTTCCTACTCCTCTCACTAAAACCCCTCACCCACAAAGCTTCTCCCTCTATCCAGTTACCTAGGTCCTGCTATCTTCTTATGGTTCAAATTTATCAAGCAATCTTTATTTGTAGTGACATTATCTTAATTTCAGCAATAATAATATATGTTACCTGAATTAATACAACTCCTTCCAGTGTCCTGGTCCATAATGTTGTTGCCTTCCATCACTGTCTCTATGAGGAATCCTCTCATGCACGTAGTTTGGTTGTGTCACTGCCTGTTGGAAGAAGCCTAGCAGCCTTAGTATAATTTCATCGGTCACTGCTCTTTCACCCTGTCCATCATCCATTCCTCCTACCTCTGGTCACAGTGCCTGACTTTCCTTGGGCAACCTCCCCTCCTGCCTCCCTCCCTTTGCTTTGATTTCTGGCCATTCCTCGCTATCTCTTTCTGTTACGCCAGCTCCAAGGCTGAGAGACAAGAGAATAGGATTCCTCTGGCACAATGATTTTGATCCAGGTTTGGCCATTTGTCTCCATTAGCCCAGTAAAAAAAAAAAAATCAAACTTTGGACGTGTTGGTCAGAAAGAGAGCATTTTGTTGGATTTGCATTCTGTAATCTGAACCTGGATCTGGTGGCATCTGGACATGGACTTTAGACCTGCCAGCAGAGATGGGCCACTAGAGCAGATTGACACACACAGATCTCTAATACATTGGAGCACTTAGATTCAGGCTTGCCTGAACCCCTTTATCTCCAGTTATTTTAGTTACACAAGACTATATATATATATTTTTTTCTTTAATTTTTATTTTTTAAACAAAAGAGAGTTGACTACCATGAGGCACCATAAAGACCTTTGGTGATAGACTTCTCCCTGTATTTTGAAGACCCCATATGGACCATGCTTTCTCTTACTTCCAGACTTTTGCACAGGTACCTCCTTTTCTGGGATTTAATTTCTTCTTCTTTTTCCCCCTTAAATGAGAAGTGTGGATGCAGAGAGACAGACTCCCCCGTGCACCCAGACCAAGATCCACCTGGCAAGCCCACTACCAGGCAATGCTCTTCCCATTTGGGGTGTTGCTCCATTGCTTGGCAACCCAGATATTTTAGCATCTCTGGCATGGCCATGGAACCATCCTCAGCACCCAGGGCCAACTTTCTCCAACTGAGCCATGGCTGCAGGAGGGGAAGAGAGAGATAGAGAGAGAGAAAGGAGAGGAGGAAGGGTGAAGGAGCAGATGGTCGCTTCTCCTGTGTGCCCTGACTGGGAATCTAACTGGGACATCCACACACCAGGCTGAGGCTCTACCACTGAGCCAACCACAAGGGCCTCCTTTCTTCTTCTTTGTTTGTGTAATTCCCATTCATTTCCCCCAAATTAGCTAAGACTTAATCGCTCCTGAAAGACCTCTCCTGACTCTCCAAGCTCCCTGACCATGAAACTCTCACAGCACTTACCATATTACATCCGATTGCCTGTATACTTTTTGGGGATGCCCTCTGAACTACAAGCTTTTAAACTTGGAATAATTTCTTTTTTATTATTGTATCTCCAGATCACATATATAAAACTAAAATTAAAGTCTGAAAAGGAAATAAGTGAGAAATTATCTTGGTTTCATTTCAATGTGATCATATATTTAGAAAGTTCATTCTTTTTGACTAAATCATAGAAAATGAACCAGGCAAGGGCAATATTGGAAGCATGAAGGCCAGCTGTAGGCATTAAGCATAAAATGATGGCATTAAAAGTCATTATAGTGTGAGTGGAATGAAAAGAAGTGATAGGTTAAAGATATTCAAAATACTTAAAGGCCCAAAATTCAGGGAATGGGATAATGAGAGGAAAGAAGTCCAGATAACTCAGGATTTCTTGAGACAGAAAAACACACAAGGAGAAAGAGTTTAGGAGTCAGGGAAGATAGTTTTATGTTGTTGTTTTTATAATTTCTAAAATTTGAGATATAATTCATCTACTGTAATATTTATTCTTTTAAAATATACAATTCAGTGGCATTTAGTATTAATATATCCATGAGGTTTTCCAGCCATCACCATTATCTAATTCCAGAACATTTTATCATTTTTTCCAAAAAAAATAAATTTAAAAATAAAAATACCCAATCCCATTAGTACTCTCCATTGTCCCATCCCTACAGGCCTCTGGCAATTTACTAATTTACTTTCTGTCTCCACTCTGGACATTTCATATAAATAGATTTATATAATATATGGCAGTGTCTGACTGCCTTCACTAAGTATATTTTCAGGGTTCTTTCATGTTGTGGCATCTATTAGTACTTCATGACTTTTGTAGCTTGATATTATTCCACTGTACAGATATATCACAATTTATTTAACAATTCTTTAGTTGATGGACATTGAGTTGTTTCACACTTTTTGCTATTGTGAATAATGCTTCTATGAACACTGTTATATAAGTTTTTATGTAGACATATACTTTCAATTTTCTTGGGTATAGATCTAAGAGTGGAAGTGCAGTGTTATATGGTAACTTTATGTTTAACTTTTTTGAGAAACCTCTGGACTGTTTCCCACAGTGGCTGCATCATTTTACATCATAACCATTAATGCATGAAGTTTCCAATTTCTCCACATCCTCATCAACACTTGTTATTGTCTGCTGACTTTTTTTTGTTTTTTTTTTTTTTATATTTTTCCGAAGCTGGAAACGGGGAGAGACAGACAGACTCCCGCACGCGCCTGACCAGGATCCACCCGGCACGCCCACCAGGGGCGATGCTCTGCCCACCAGGGGGCGATGCTCTGCCCCTCCGGGGGGTCGCTCTGCCGTGACCAGAGCCACTCTAGCGCCTGGGGCAGAGGCCAAGGAGCCATCCCCAGGCCCGGGGCCATCTTTGCTCCAATGGAGCCTTGGCTGCGGGAGGGGAAGAGAGAGACAGAGAGGAAGGAGGGAGGGGGGGGGGGTGGAGAATCAAATGGGTGCTTCTCCTATGTGCCCTGGCCGGGAATCGAACCCAGGTCCCCCTCACGCCAGGCCGACGTTCTACCGCTGAGCCAACCAGCCAGGGCTATTGTCTGCTGTTTTGATAATAGTCATTCTAGTAGTTATGAACTGGTATTTCATTGTTTTGATTTGCATCTTTTTAATGACTGATATTGGGTACATTTTCATATGGGATTGTTTTTAATTTTTTGACTATTTGTATATCTTCTTTGGAGAAATGTCTATTTAGGTTATATGTCCATTTTATTTTATTTTTTTTACAGTAAACAACATTTTATTCTAAAAATTGATTTCAGTAACAACAAAATACTGAGCTGGTAATTTTGATAAAATAAAAAACTACAAAAATTTGCTTAAATTTTTTTCTAAAACAAACAAAATTGTTACTGCAATATATTGCCACCTCTCCTTTGTTAATATTTGAATTACTTAATGAATTATCCAAGTAATTTCAAAATCAGGTTAGCTTTTGTTTAATATTTATTATTTTTACTTAAAGTACATTACAAATAAATTTAAATCTTTATATGTCTATTTTAAATGGGGTTGTCTTTTTGTAATGGAATAGTAAGATATTCTGTATATAAACCATTATCAGATACATGATTTGCAAAATTTTGTCCCATTCTATAGGTTGCCTTTTTACTTTCTTTGTAGTGTAATTTCAAGCACAAAAGTTTTTAATTTTAATGAAGTACAGTTTATCTATTTTTCCTTTATTGCTTCTGCTTTTGATACCACATCTAAGGAACTACTCCCTAATCCAAGATCAAGAAGATTTAAGCCTGTTCTGTCCAAGTGTTTTATAGATTTTTGCTCTTACATTTAGGTTTTTGACCCATTTTAATTTTTTTTTTTATGGTAGGAAGAAGGTGTTTAGCTTCATTCTTTGGGAGGTGGATATTCACCAGCATTTTTTGAAAAAAAACCAAACTGTTCTTTTATCCATTATCTTGATATCTTGTACAAAATCAACCGATTATAAATATATAGGTTTATTTCTGGATTCTTAGGTTTATTCCATTATTTATATGTCTAACCTTATGACCATACCTCACAGTCTTATTTATTATAGCTTTTTAAAACTGATGCTAATAAATCAGTTCGATTTTGAGAGGGATTGTGTTGAATGTGAAGATCAATTAAGAGCTTTTCCATCTTAATAAATATTTTCTCACTTACTTGATTTTTTTACAATAATGTTTTATAGTTTTCAGTGTGTACTTGCATTTCTTTTGTTTAACTCATTCCTAAGTATCTTATCATTATTGATGATATTGTAAATAAAATAGTTTCTTTAATTTCCCTTCAAAATTATTGATTACTCTTGTATAGAAATAAAATTGAGTTTTTAAAAAATTGACCTTGTGTTCTATAATCTTGCAAAAGTCATTTATTAACTCTTATACTTTTTGTGTGCATTAGTTCTGTTTTTGAAATATTAAATTGCAGGTGTCTGGCATGCTGTTGCAAACAAAGGTCCAAGGCTCAGAATAGTCTGAGATGGCTTTGGGAGTTCTCAGCACTCTTGAGAGTAATTCATTAGAGTTGATAAATAGAGCAGGAGGGTTGTATACAGTGAGAAGAGAAGAAGCCTGTGCCAGACAGACACCAAGAAGCAGAGGAAAAGGACTCTGAAAAACAATTCATTAATTTTATTTTCATCTAACAATTAAGGTTGGAAATTTAAGGGATTTTCCCCAGAAGTCTTCTTGTATCATATTTCTCCTGATTCTAGTAAACTGAGATGAAAAGCTTTTATAAGAACTTCCATTTTAATACTTCCTTTTTCAAATAATATATAAAAATATTTAGATAAATATTGCTAAAAGTTTTGAAAACTAACTTCTTCATAGTGTCATTCATTATTGATGGTTACTGTGAATGTTTTAGGCTAAAGTTGAGTATTGAGGTCATGTAACTATTAATCTTTTAAAATGTCTATAACCAGATTTTTGTTTACGATATTGAAAATACTATACTAGAATTGTTTTTGAGGCCAAATAAAAAAAAATTAACCCAATTAATGTCATGTTTGCAAAGAGTTAAAAGAATTTTAAAGTTTCTATCTTCATTTCTTCTTGATTTTTTTAATACTTGATACTCTTTTACTCTGACAGAGCAGACTCACTTTGTTTTGCTGTTATTGATATGAATGTTCCAAAGTCAGCAGGTATTTTCTGATGTCAGAGCCTTTTGTATTTCTTTTGGATGCATTCCAATGCTGGATAAAGACATGTTTGGATGATCTGGCTTATCTCTTTCATAGGACCAATGGCTAGACGATGTCTGAGGCCCTGTTACTAAGGAATTTTCTATCATGGTTTGTTTATACACTTCATCAAACTTACATATTTGTGCTCCAGGTAGTGTGTGTTGTATGATGTACCCTGTGGCAGTGTTAACATAAAAACTGACTAAACTATTTCATTCAAAACTTTAATCTCTAGTCATTTTTATAAATTGTTTTCAAAATAAATAAATACAGCATATGATAGCCCTTTTTCCTTGATTTCTTACTGAATTTTTGGTCAAGAAATCCACTGAGAATTTGAAGTTTGAGTACAGATTGTTATGATAAAGCACATAATACAAAGAACAATTTTTAGATTATTCACATCAGAAAGATCTATCTTTAAATGCAGCCAATTTATTTCTACCAAGAGCTAGTCATATTGAAAAAACAAATCCTAGGTCCATCAGAAAATAATCAAAATAATTAACTATATTAAGTCTTGCATGTTCACTGAAATTACTTTTCTTTAAATTCTAAGCCTAACCTTATACTTAAACCTAATCCTAACCTTAATACTCCTCCTACACTAACTCTAACCCTAATTTTTATCCTAATCCAACCTACAAATGTAACTTTAAACCTAACCATAACCCTAACTTTAATTCTAAACCTAAACCTAAACCTAACCCTGGTTCTAACCCTAATTAAAACCATAATCTAACCAATAATATTAACTCTAACCCAAATTTTGGACCTAACCTCAGCCATAATCCTAAATCTAACTTTCTAACCATAACCATAATTCAAACTTTTACCCTATTCCTAAATTTAACCCTGCACCTACCCTAAACATAACTGTTAATCCAAATCTAACATTAACTTCAACCTTAACTCTAACACTAATTCTAAAACTTAACCCTAACCTTAAACCTAACCTTGATTCTACCTCTAACACTAATTCTAAATATTCACCCTAACCCTAATACTACACCTAATGCTGACCTTAACTTTTAATCCTAATCCTAAAAATAACCTTAACTTTGTAACTCTGTCTCAATCCTACATTTAAATCAACCTTAACCTTACTTAAATCTAACACTAATTTTAACCCTAACCATAACACTAACCTTATATGATATTTATTCTTAACTTTAACACAAATTCTAACCAGAAACCTACCTATACTCCTAACCCTAATTTTAAAATTAAACCTAGGCCATGGCATTGGTTAGTTGATAAAGCGCTGTTGTGGCGTACTGAGGTCTCCGGTTCAGTTCCCAATCAGGGCAAATATGAGAAGCAATCAATGAGTGCACAACTAAATGGAGCAACTAAGTGGAACAATAAGTAGATGCTTCTTTCTCTTTCTCCACCGCCTCTCCTTTTCCTTCCCCTTCCTCTCTCTCTATTTTAAATCAACAGAAAAATAAAAAATAATATAAAATTAACCCAAACTAATAACCCTAACCTGAAAACTAATTTAAACACTTGCATAATCTGAAAACTAATTTAAACACTAACCATAACCCTAATCCTAACCTAAATTCTCATCTTAAACTACTGAACCTTAACTTTAACTCTAACCTTAACTTTAATTCTAAACATTCACCCTAACCCTAAAACTACATCTAATTTTAGTCCTAAATTCTAATCCTAACTTTATACCTAATCTTAACCCAAACTTTGTAGTTTGAAAAAAGTTGCTATGTTTAAGTATAAGTACAATATATGATATTCAGATTGTTTATTTTAGAAAGGTTCATCTTGGAGATCCGCAAATTATTTATTTCTACCATGAGTCAGTCATATTGAGAGCAAAAATCCTAGCTCTACCAGACAAATAGTTAAAATATTTAACTATATTGAAACCTGCATGTTCACTGAAATAATTTCTTATGCTTAATTACCTATTTAATTTTTAAATTTTTTACTACTCAAAACTTAATTGCTCTAAAGCCTTAATTTATGTTCTAGATGACATTATTACTATTCTCAAATTCATTAAAGAAGTTCTTTCCAAAACAGGAAAAGATTTTTGGTATATCGTTAAAAGTAAATTATGGTCTATCTAAAAAAATGACTTGGGGAACTTAAGCATTTTTCTTATTCTCTAAGTGGCCAAACCCCACAGAACCCTACACTCTCCCTTTTCACATCAGGAATTACTTTACTGAATTGCTCATTGACAATCAAATTGGTTTTTCTTCCACAAATATAATCAAAGTCTTATGACTTTTCTTATAAATATTAGAATTAGAATATGTTTAAAAGCCTAATTTCACAGGCTCTGGCTAAGATTTGTACTGTGAAAACTAAGAGAACTTCTGGATATTTGAGTCAAACGGAGGCCAGTCTTCACACACACAAGAATTAAGAACAAATGTGGGCAGGTCAGGACACTAACACACTTATGGTATGCACAGATCAATTTATCAGAGATAAGAGGTGACATAATCTACAGAATAATATGAAGAGAGGACAATATTCTTGAGATTTTTAGATTACACTTTACGGGAGATTGCTAGTAGTTTAGGATATGATTTCAGCAAAAGGCAGGCCATAGTTCAGATTTCCTATTTATTTTTGGCTGTGATCAGGACTATACCTATGTGGGCTGCCTTTACAACAAAATCACAGAGAGAAAACAGGCCCCTGTGCTCACTGCTGCTGTTGGCCACGGACTTCCTTCTTCCGACCCTTCCTCAGCCATAGTAGTCCAGCCACAGTTCTGCAAATTTCCCTCCCAGCTCAGCTGCTCTCACTCCCTCCCAGCCTTATCATCTCTCTACAGTGGGGTAGGCCAACCCCTCTGACGGGGGTCTTATCCCCAAGGTTCATCAGGACTATGGCCTCCATCCACTGTCCTTTCTTCCATTCTCTCTTGCTTGTGGTCCTATCACACTCCCATGACTTTAAATGCAATCCTGAACCCAGTCTTAGTGACTTCCCTCAGTCTTTTAAAAGACTTGCCTTGTCACCACTCATGGCACAGTCTGGCAGTTTATACTTTTTAGAACTTTAAACATTCTTCACAATTGCTTTAATTGTTCAGAAAAGGTCTGTTTTAGCCCATCTCTTATCATCCAGTTGAATAGTGCAATCTGACTGGCTTGGGTTGGGAATTATCTCCGATTGTTTAGTTTGGAGAAAGTAGATCACACAGTAGTAGGGAAATCCATCCTTTGAGGGTGGGAACTGAGATCTTCAGATTCCACAGCTAATCCTAGTTAAGGGCTTCTTGGATGAAAACCAAAGCCTTTACCATTGAAAATAATAAATGCCACAGTGCAGTTGCCAGGGATAGTTTTCAAGCACACCTACACTTCACATCGCCATTCTGTGATTTTAATTCACAGACATGAATTAAAATCACAGCACGTATATTCTGCATTGTCACTTGTCTTCTGCCCCTTCCAGGCATAGGACACCTTACTCCCTGTCCTACTTTAACCTTGTGCACTGAGAACAGTGACCCTCTAACCTCCACAAGTTTAGACAGTCAGGCAAAAAGGAAAAACAGTCCAATTGTCTGGCTGTCCTGTAATGCCTACGGGCCATGGGGTCACTTGAAAGCAGAAGAAATTGCTGTTCTTAGAGAATTCAGCATTTTGTGATCACATTTTCTTCCTTTCTTTTTCCAAACTCCTTTATCCACCAAACTTATCAAATTTGAAAGTGAGTTTAAAACTCTTGACTTGTTTTGACTTTTGAGAAATAAGTAAAGATGGTGGAAAGTCTACTGAGAAACTGCAGGATTGAATTTCCTTATTGATAATTCTTATCAGCTCAGATATGCTACTGCTCCCCTGACATACCTGCGTGTTTTCAGGACATGCCTTTTCTTTTTTGTCTTGTGATGTAGTTTGTTTTTTATAAATATATAGAGCAAGTATTTAAATATATGTATTTTCCAGGTGATTTTATTTTAGCGAAATAACTAAATAATATTCAAAGGGAGGAAATCGATTAGTATTATCTTAAAATATACCTAAAATATATTTCTGTGCCCTAAGTGTTCCTAGCATTGGTGAGCCTTGAGAAGTACAGTGGAAGGAAAGAAAGAAGGAAGGTAGGAAGGAAGGAAAAAAGGGAGGAAAGGAAAGAAGGAAGGAAGGAAGGAAGAAAGGAAGGAAGGAAGGAAGGAAGGAAGGAAGGAAGGAAGGAAGGAAGGAAGGAAGGGAGGGAGGGAGAGAGGGAGGGAGGGAGGGAGGGAGGGAGGGAGGGAGGAAGGAAGGAAGGAGGAAGGAAGGAAGGAAGGAAGGAAGGAAGGAAGGGAGGGAGGGAGGGAGGGAGGGAGGGAGGAAGGAAGGAAGAAAAGAAAGAAAATAGGAATAGGAAAGAAACAAAAAAAGAAAGAATGGAGGAATAAAACCAAACTGCCCTCAGGAAACCTCTTAGTGACATTTTAACCAGCCTCTGTTACAGAACACCTCCCTGGGAACGCCTTTGATGTGGAGTTATTCATTCTTGTAGTTGCTGTATTTACTTTTGTGAACTGTGTTCCCTCCAAAGGGTAGCTAAGGATACAGCAGAATGACTTGACGATTTACCTTGTTTAGTTAGATGTTTGGTTTGAAATCTGCCAAAGTTAACACAAGGATGAGTGTAAGTGCATAGAAAGTACCAATCCTGGTGAGTTTCACAGGGACTATGCTTTGTTTCCAGAGCTTTGCATCCACCATTGCACTGAATCTCACTGCAACCACAGGAAGCAAGAACCATTATTACTTGTTGTAAAGGTGAGAGTATTTTCCCAAATGTCACACACATCAACAACAGGGCCAAAATTTGAGATTTGACTTTTAAACATTATGTTACATAAATAACACTATTCCTCTCTCACTGGCTCCTTTCCCTGTTTATAATGCATTATTAAAGGCAACTAAAAAGCAGAGGAACTGAATTGTTTTTTACAGGACATTATCTTTGTACAGAAATTATGGGTAGAGAGTTGGAAACCCTCCATACCCCATCTCCACCTACAGTCAAGGTGCTGGCATTCCACTTGGGGTGGGTGACTGAAAGCTTCGCTCCTCCCAGATGCTCCATCTTGACTGAAATAACACACAAAGGGAATGATAGAAGCCAATTCTCCCACTTTAAGCCTGCTTCCTCTGCTCCTCTAGTTATAATCTTTCCTGATGTTTTACCTCATTCTTCAGATGTTTTCAGTCATCTGTATTTCTCCAGTTCACTCTGTTTCTGCATAAATTAGCCAGATTTGATTGCTTTAGCTAGCACTCACAGAACTCACATCTTTGGAATTCTTATAAAATTCATGGCACTGTGCGTGATGTTGGCTCATTTAATCCTCATAATAAATCATCCTTCAATTCATAATTATCTTGAGGCACCAGATGTAACTCTCTCAAAATCATGTAACTAACAAGTGGTTAAACCTGTATAAGCCCATCATTCTTTTTCTTTTTAATGAGAGATGAGAGACAGAGAGAGACAGAGAAACAGACAGGGACAGACAAGCAGGAAGGGAGAGAGATGAGAAGCATCAATTCTTCTTTGCAGCACCTTAGTTATTCATTGATTGCTTTCTCATATGTGCCTTGACTGGGGGGGGGGGGGCTACAGCAGACTGAGTGACCCCTTGCTCAAGCCAGTGATCTTGGGCTCAAGCTAGTGCCCATGAGGTCATATCTATGATCCCACGCTCAAGCCAGCGACCCTATGCTCAAGCTGGTATTCCCGCACTCAAGCTGGTGATCCCACGTTCAAGCCAGTGACTTTGGGGTTTCGAACCTGGGTCTTCAGCATCTCAGGCCAACGCTTTACTGACTGTGCCACTGGCTGGTCAGGCACAAGACTGTCATTCTTTATCCACAATTCTGAAATGCACACAGCTCTACAAACTTCTAACAAAAACTGAATTAATGTGGTTACTTACAGTCTTTATATTAGTTGCTGTAAAATTCAAGTTGATCTGAAAAAAAAAATTCTATGCTCCTCCTCACTTTAAAGCAGGGGTCCCCAAACTTTTTACACAGGGGGCCAGTTCACTGTCCCTCAGACCGTTGGAGGGCCGGACTATAAGAAAAACTATGAACAAATCCCTATGCACACTGCACATATCTTATTTTAAAGTAAAAAAATAAAATGGGAACAAATACAATATTTAAAATGAAGAACAAGTAAATTTAAATCAACAAACTGACCAGTATTTCAATGGGAACTATGGGCCTGCTTTTGGCTAATGAGATGGTCAATGTGCTCCTCTCACTGACCACCAATGAAAGAGGTGCCCCTTCCGGAAGTGCGGCTGCGTCCGGATAAATGGCCTCAGGGGGCCGCATGTGGCCTGCGGGCCCTAGTTTGGGGACCCCTGCTTTAAAGGGCTGGAAGGCTTCACCTTTTAGTGATGTCTATTGATCCATATGATTATCACCTTTTGATGGCTCCTTTTAATGAGTACTAGTAGCTTCCTATGTTTGGAGGTAGTTGGGGACAATCTCTCTCATACAAACTTGCAAATCTTGAGTAAAATCATGGCAAATGTATAAACATTTCATAATTTATTTTTTTAAGTGAGAGGAGGAGAGATAGACTCCTGCAAGTTCCCCGATCAGGAACCAGGCTGCAATGCCTGACTTGAGCAAGCTATTTTTAGCACCTGACACTAATGTGCTCAGACCAACGGAACCATCCTCAGCACCCAAGGCCTACGCTCAAACCAGTTGAGCCACTGACTGCAGGAAGGGAAGAGGGATAAAAGGGGAAGCGTGAGGGGGAGTGAAGCAGATAGACATTTCTCTTGTGTGCACTGACTGAGAATCAAACCCGGGATGTTCATACACCAAGCCAATATTCTACCCACTAAGCCAACCTGCCAGGGCCAAAGGTATATAAATATTTTTAGATTTTATTTATTGATTTTAGAGAGATGGTAGATAGCGAGAGAGAAAGACAGTGGGTAGAGCAGAAAGCATCAACTCATAGCTGTTGCTTCTCGTATGTGCCTTGACTGAGCAAGCTCAGGGTTTCAAACCAGCAACCTCAGCATTTCGGGTTGATGCTTAGCTAAATTTTAAAAATTATACTTTCTGCTCTTTTTTTCCTAGAGAAACTCTCCCTATTTGTCCTTGGTCGCTCCAAAGAGCACTGACATGACAGTTGCCTCTGCACTGGATACAAATGAATTCTGAATTCAGATGTGAAGACCACCTGGGCTAGATGAATCCTATTATTGGTCCACAGTCTCATCTAAAATTCTAAAGTAAAAAAAAAAAAATCACTGAAAATTAAAATTATTTTTACAACTTCTTTGGCAGAAAAAAGTCTGCTGTTGAGGGTTCTTCAATTTCATTTATCCACTAAGTGTGAATACTCATATGTTTTATGCCAGGTTTTTAATTTTAGTTTATAGGGTGCTGTAGGAAACCTCTGGATTATTAATTAATATGTGGAATATGCATTATATTCTCTTTCTACTTGCCCTCCAATTTAGAAGAATGAATTAAGATACTGTAATTTGTTCACATAAGAGCAAAAGGCCTACCTAACCCTTATAGCAGGGGTCTCCAAACTACGGCCCCGCGGGCCACATCTGGCCCCCTGAGGCCATTTATCCAGCCCCCCGCCGCACTTCTGGAAGGGGCACCTCTTTCATTGGTGGTCAGTGAGAGGAGCATAGTTCCCATTGAAATACTGGTCAGTTTGTTGATTTAAATTTACTTGTTCTTTATTTTAAATATTGTATTTGTTCCTGTTTTGTTTTTTTACTTTAAAATAAGATATGTGCAGTGTGCACAGGGATTTGTTCATAGTTTCTTTTATAGTCCGGCCCTCCAATGGTCTGAGGGACAGTGAACTGGCCCCCTGTATAAAAAGTTTGGGGACCCCTGCCTTATAGTATTAGTAATATACTAACTGCTAGCCTTTCTACGGTGAAGTTTCAGTTCATGTACTAGAAATACCACCTAACCACACCTGCTATGTATATGAAACATAATTTGCATAGAAATGATCATTATAAAAACACAATAACAATGTAAACCCTGAAGTGTTAAGAAATGTCAACTATCTGATATGAAATTATTTTAACATTGATTAAACCTGCTCATATTTTTTAATGGAAACGTTTAAATGATGTTTTGGAAATACTAAACATCATTTAAATTTTACTTGAAAACCTACAGGAGTGTGATTTCAACAATCAAAAAGACCTTACAAAGAAGCCCCCCTCCTTTTTTGTCCTAATGATCAGTGGTATCACTTAGTGCCATTATACATAAACACAAATCCAAGCCTGAGTGTCAGTCATTGGTTATGAGGTGGTTATCCTCATGACCTGGAAAAATATATGCCCATCATATATATAAATATATACATATGTGTGTGCATATGATATATATATATATTATTGAAACAAAACCAATCATAAAACAAAAATTATTAAGTTGCATAGAATCCATAGATCCCCAAGAATGTCTGGGGTTTTAAGGCCTATGAATCCTACTTTAAAAAATATAAGATGGCCCTGGCCGGTTGGCTCAGCGGTAGAGCGTCGGCCTGGTGTGCGGGGGACCCAGGTTCGATTCCCGGCCAGGGCACACAGGAGAGTCGCCCATCTGCTTCTCCACCCCTCCCCCTCTCCTTCCTCTCTGTCTCTCTCTTCCCCTTCCGCAGCCAAGGCTCCATTGGAGCAAAGATGGCCCGGGCGCTGGGGATGGCTCCTTGGCCTCTGCCCCAGGCACTAGAGTGGCTCTGGTCGCGACAGAGTGACGCCCCCTGGTGGGCAGAGCGTCGCCCCTGGTGGGCGTGCCGGGTGGATCCCGGTCGGGCGCATGCGGGAGTCTGTCTGACTGTCTCTCCCGTCTCCAGCTTCAGAAAAGAAAAAATATATATATAATAAGGCCTTGGCCAGTGGCTCAATGGATAGAGCATCAGTCCGGCATATGGACCTTCTGGGTTTGATTCCCTGTCAGGGCACACAAGAGAAGCAACCATCTGCTTCTCTCTCCCATCTCTCCTGCAGCCAGAGGCTTGATTGGTTTGAGCATCAGCCCTGATAGTGCTCGGTTGGCCTAAGCATTGGCCTCAGGTGCTAAGAATATCTCAGCAATTCAGCATTGGCTCCAGATGGGGTTGCCGGGTGGATCCCAGTCACGGCACACACAGAAGTCTGCCTCACTATCTCCCCTCCTCTCAAGTTAAAAAAAAACAACAAAACAAAAACAGAAAAACAAGACAAGTACCTGACCAGTCAGTGGTACAGTTGATAGAGTGTCGGCCTGGGATGCTGAGGACTCAGATTTCAAACCTCGAGGTTGTTGGCTTGAGAGCAGGCTCACCAGCTTGACCATGGGGTCACTGGCTTGAGCGTGGGATCATAGACATGACCTCATGGTTGCTGGCTTGAGCCCAAGGTCGCTGGCTTGGCGGAACACCTGGTCAAAGCACGTATGAGAAAGCAATCAATGAACAACTAAGGTGCCACAATTATGATTTGATGTTTCTCACCTCTCTCCCTTCCTGTCTGTGGATCTGTCTGTCTCTCTCCCTAAAACAAACAAAAAACAGGAGACAAGCATATAAACTTATTCAGTCTACCAAAAGCTTTCCTGCCTTCAAGTTGTTCTTTGTACTATGATATGAAATGTAAATATCCTTGGCATCTGATGGAGTCTTGTCATAAAGGGCAATAGTTTCTTCTGACAGCAAAATAAATTACCAAATTTAAATTTCTTAAGATGAGAACTAAATTAAAAAATGAAAATAACTTTTTTAAGTGAGAGGAGAGGTGGTAGAAAGACAGACTCCCACATGAGCCCTGACTGGGATCCACCAGGCAACTCCCCCATCTGGGGCTGATTCTTGAATCAGCCAAGCTATCCTCAGTACCTGGATCCAATGCTCAAACCAGTCGAGGCACTGGCTGGAGAAGGGGAGAGAGAGAGAGAGAAGGAGGGGGGCAGGGAGGAAGAGAAGCAAATGGCTGCTTCTCATGTGTGCCTGACCAGGGATTGAAACTGGGATATCTGTACACCAGGCTGATGCTCTATCCACTGAGATAGCCAGCCAGGGCCATAATGGATACTTTCTACTGTAGAATGTTATGCCCAATATTATGCCAAATGGTGTGTATGTGCACGTTCAGGGATGGGGAGAGGATATCTAGCTTGGTAGTAAGTTGTACTTCAAAGACAAAATAAACATTGTAGGTGTTTTTACCCTCAATAAGTACGATGAAAATATAGATGAAGAAAGCTTGCTCTAGACTCATCTGTGGTGACGCAGTGGCTAAAGCATTGACCTGGAACACTGAGGTTCCTGGGTCAAAACCTTGGGCTTGACTGGTCAAGGAACATATAGGAAGCAACTCCTATGCATTGATGCTTCCAGCTTCTCCCCTACCTCTTTCTCTCTCTCTCTCTCCTATCTCTAAAATTCAATAAATAAAATCTTTGAAAAAAAAGTTTGCTCTGTTATAGAGAAGCCTGGAAAAGTTTAACTTTGTCCTAGGTCATCTGCAAAGCTGGACCGACTAGGACTAAAGTAAGATTCTAGGACCAAACATCCTTAGGTTCAGCATTTGGTTCAGGACTCTGGCACGATTCCCATATTTCCCATGGTTATCCAGCCAAAAAGCTGTAAAAAGAGTTGGACATATTCTAGGGATGGGTTGGAGAGTACAGGGTTTTTGTTTTGTGGCTTTATCTTCCATTATATTAGACTTCTGTCTGTTAGGGTACATTAAATAATAGCATAAAGTTTACTTGTTTTTAAAAAATACAAGTCTTCAATCGTAGAAGATTTGCAAATAAAAATGAAGTTGATCTGAAACACTACATTTAATATATAATATTGCTGTAATATGTGGGCTTTTAATGTAAAAGTCAGTTTGTAAATTATTTCTATTTTCTAATTTCCAATGTAACAACAATCGGTTGGATATGTGTGATTACATATATGTAGAAATAGATATAAATGCATATAATATTTAATTGACCAGCGATCATATTGACAATTGTTGTAACAATATAGAAAAAACATACAAGTTGTTGAATTCTGTCCTGTTCTCAATTATTTGTTTGTTTGGTTCTATAACTATCTACCTATAATTGCATTTCCCCCCAAGACTTAAAGGAATAAAGAAAACCACTTCCAAAGTTTACCTGGCTAATTCTCGGTAGATTCCAGAAGATCTGACTGTATTCTTGACTCAAGGGGCATCTGAATACTAATACTAAAGCCTTTTCTTTTTGAATGTGGGGCAACTAAAATCTGTGAACACGTCCCACTGGTACAGGATTAACTGAAAGCTGCCTTCACTTATTGTCAATTTGAATATGACTATGATGAAGAGAGCCCATTTTCTTTCAGTGATTTTAAATTCTCTCTAGAGATTGTTTCTCTTTTCAGTGGGAGACTTAATAGTTATGTATATTATGAGAAAAATAAAAATGAATGAAATCCTGACTAAATGTCTAGTGCCATCTATTGGTAGTCAAGTGTACATTGATTCTTGGTTACTGATACATCCATTAAAGAAGTAGCAGTGATTTTGATAATTCCTTTTTTCTATTCATATGTACATATGCATGCTTTATAATGACTATATTTAAATATGATGATGACAATCATAATTACTGAATTTTTCTAAATTACATTTTATATTATTCAGTTCACAATTCCTTTAAAGCAACACATGTAGTGACAGACTAATTTTCAAAAGTAAAACAAAAAAGGGAGAAAGATTCTATAGTACAAGGAAGAAACAACAACATGACATTTTCACATTTTGTTTCGGTTTAAGTATCTTGAAATACATATGGTCACTCACAACACAAAGTACCCTGATTATGTACTCACTGTGTTTTGAAACAGCCTTTGAATTTTCCCTGACTTTTAAGAGTTTGAAATAATATTTATATAAATCAATTCCTTATCTGTTGAGAATAGATGGCCACTCTGGTGAAATAACTGGATTTTCACGTGCAGAAAAATAAAGTTGAACTCCGCTTAACACTGTAACAACAATAATTAACTCAAAATGGATTGAACACGTAAGCAAAATGTGGTATGTACATACAATAGGAGAATATTCATCCCTTATAAGGAAATTCTGACACATGCTACAGCATGGATAAACCTGAGGGCATTATGGTAAGTGAAATAAGGCAATTGCAAAAAGACAAATATTCTGCTTTTAGAAGGCAGCCAAATTCATGGACTGAAATTAGAATGATAGTTGCCAGAGGCTGGGGAAGGGAGAATTGGGGTGTTGTTTAATTACTTTAGCACAAGGGTCCCCAAACTGCAGCCCAGCCGCATGTGGTCCCCTGAGGCCACTTATCTGGCCCCTGCCGCACTTCCGGAAGGGGCACCTCTTTCATTGGTGGTCAGTGACAGGAGCATAGTTCCTATTGAAATACTGGTCAGTTTGTTGATTTAAATTTACTTGTTCTTTATTTTAAATATTGTATTTTTTCTTGTTTTGTTTTTTTACTTTAAAATAAGATATGTGCAGTGTGCACAGGGATTTGTTCATAGTTTTTTTTATAGTCCGGCCCTCCAATGGTCTGAGGGACAGTGAACTGGCCCCTGTGTAAAAAGTTTGGGGACTCCTGCTTTAGCATTTCAGTTTTGCAAGATGAAAAGTGCTAGATATTAGTTGCATGACAATGTCAATATACTTAACCCTCCTGAACTATTTAATACTAGTGAACACTTAAACATCGGTAAAATGGTAAGTTTTATGTTATGTGCATTTTACTTTTAAAAATATAAGTAAAATTCAAAGAAGTGGATCAAATATAAAAGCCAGAATTATAAAATTCATAAAAGAAAACATGTAAATCTTCGTAATCTTGAATTGGGCAATTTTTTCTTAGATATGACATCAAAAGCACAAGTAACCAATGAAAAAACAGACAAAATGGACTTCTTCAAAATTAAAAACATTTATGCTTCCAAGGACTCCATTAAGAGAGTAAAAAGACAACTAGGGAAAAAACATTTGCAAATGATAGATCTGATAAGGCACTTGTACTAGAATTTAAAAAAAGAAATTCTTACAGCTCAATAATAAAAAAGAGAATTTAATTTCAAAATGGGCTTAAGAGTCTGAATAAACATTTTTCCAAGAAAGATATACAAATTACCAATAAGCACCTGAAAAAAATGCCATTAGGGAAACGCAAATCAAAACAACAGTGAGATATCCTTCATACTCATTAGGATAGCTGTGATAAAAAAAAAAAGGTTGGTAAGCCCTGGCCGGTTCGCTCAGTGGTAGAGCGTTGGCCTGGCGTGCAGGAGTCCCGGGTTCGATTCCCAGCCAGGACACACAGGAGAAGCACCCATCTGCTTCTCCACCCCTCCCCCTTTACTTCTTTTCTGTCTTTCTCTTCCCTTCCTGCAGCCAAGGCTCCATTGGAGCAAAGTTGGCCCAGGCGCTGAGGATGGCTCTGTGGCCTCTGCCTCAGGCGCTAGAATGGCTCTGGTTGCAACAGAGCAATGCCCCAGATGGGAAGAGCATCGCCCCCTGGTGGGCATGCTGGGTGGATCCCGGTCAGGCGCATGCGGGAGTCTGTCTGACTGCCTCCTCGTTTCCAACTTCAGAAAAATACAAAAAAAAAAAAAGGTTGGTAATAACAAGTATTGGTAACGATGCAAAGAAATGGAACCCACATATAATGCTGGTAGGATTTTTAACATAATGCAGCTAGTCTGATAGTTCTTCAAATGGTGAAACATAAAATTGCCATACAGTCTAGCAATTTCACCTCAATAAAATTGAAACTATGAGTCTGCACAAAAACGTGTATACAAATATTCATAGCAGCATTATTTATAATAGTTAAACAAGTAGATTCAACCCAAATGTCTATTGGCTGGTGAGTGGATAAACAAAACATGGTATAACTATCTAATGGAATATTATTCAGCCAGAGAAAGAAATAAAATACTGATACCTGCTACAACATGGATGAGTCTTGAAAATATCTTGCTACTAGAGAAGCCAGTCTTACAAGACCAGATAGAATATGATCTTATTTATATGAAATATCCAAAATTTGCAAAACTATAAAGGCAGAGTGTAGATTAGTGATTTCTTACGGTCATGGAGGTCTAAGGAAAAACGAGGAGTGACTGCTAAAGATGGGGATGGGGGTGATGAAAACATTTTAAAATTGATTGTAGTTATGGTTGTACATGTCTGTGAATATAGTACTAAAAGCCATAGAATTCTACATTTGAAAAGTGTGATTGTATGGTATGTTAGTAAAAAAAAAAAAAGAGTGGATGAATAAATACTAGATTTACCATTATTAACTTGTGACAATGATTAAAATAAAGGTTTAGGATGGGTCAAACTAGAAAGAGAAATGCATACCCTAAATGGCATTCAAGTATATAAAATGATTAGAGTTCAGATTTCATGAATGTGAGATTGCTAGTGTTTTATAGTTTGAACATTTATTTTATCTCAGTAAATAATTTCCATTAAAATAAAAAATAGACATTATTTTTTAAATTCTTTATCTCCCATATTCATTTTTTACAATAAGCAAGTGAATGTGAGTGAATAAGTGTCTTAAATCTAAAACTGTCTCCCAGCTATAATCGCTGTCCCTTTTCCTTGGATTGTCTTTTATATATGTTAATTTCCTAAATACACAAGCTGTTATTTTCATTCAGAATGTGAAAAATACCCCTAGGTAAACTTATTTTAAAAGTGATGTTTTCACAGCCTTCTTCTGCATTAGAAGCTTAAAATAATCCTAAGGCAAGAAGGCTTCACCAAGCCTAGGTTTTAAGAACCCACCAGGTGAGAATTTCCTCATTGCTCGATAAGAATGCTATTCACGGAAGTGACTTTAACCACAGCCCCAGGGGATTTTTGTGCATAATACAAACTGGAGGGTTAGAAATATTCCACCTCCATACTTCATTAAAGAGGTAGGAGTTTTGAAATCTCATTGCCATATGGAGAATTATAGAATCTCAGAATGTGAAAACTGAGAGGCACCCAAAATCATCTTACGCAACTTTTACATTTTATGGAAGAAGAAACAAGATGATTAGTCTAAAGTCATACAGCTAATTCGGAGCTCAATTGGGGCAGAATTGGGTTGAATGGGCACCACTGAAATACATGCTACATCCAACAACCGTTAGGTGGAACCTTGAATCTTAATTCTAAACATAAGTAGAATGATCCAGAGAAAAAAGGAGTGAAACAATATATGAGAAAGGGGTCACTGCAGAGATAATTTTTAAACATTTTCTTTGCTACAGCTCTTCTATATTAACATAAATTTAAAGTTCAATATTTAGTCTCTAGGAAAATTTCATGTTCTTTTAAAATTTCATGTTCTTTTATAATATGCATGTATATAAGTAAGCTTACTTATTTCTGTATCTGTAAAGTTGACTATATCCCCTTTACTTGTTGGATGCTTGCAGCTCCCTATTAAAAATTTTCTATAGTAAATGTTAAGATTTTTAAACAAAACAATTTCACAAGATAGTTCTCTCTCTCTTTCTCTCCTGCTCCCCCCTTCCTTCTTCTGGTTCTGGAAATTAGCCAGCCAGATTATTTATGGCTCTTGGTTCACAACACACCTTAATAATAAACAGGAGCAGTTTCCTTTTGTTTTCAAATTTCAACAGTACAGTAGTTAAAAATTGGCTCCCTTCAGAAAACTCTTTCTCCAAGTCTAATGTGCTATGCCATGTGTATACATGATTAACCAGTACAATACGTACAGCAAAGAAACCAGGTGAGAGATTTATTGATTCTGGCTGAAACAAATTGAAAAGTAACCTTGAACACTTTGTGAAGTCCATAATGAGTTCCACAAATCAACTTTGGAGCCAGTTTAGCATGTCCATTTAGTTGAGGCAAAGAGCCTGTGTTTGATCTAACTTAAAGTATTTCTAGTGTAAGAAGTAGGTCAAAATGATGACATTCTATAATTCAAAGGCTTTTTTTTTAACCAAAAGAAAATGCATTTATTTCAAATAGATGATTTTGGTAAAAGATGATACAGTATTTTGTTAGCTATTTGGGGAAGGTACCTTTACTGACAAATACTTCTTGACAGATTTGTGGGATAAACATATGTCCATATTTCAGAGCTGATTCCAAGTAAAATTCAATAACTTGGCTCTTCTAGAAAATTTCTGTTGTGTCAAAACTTTACTTGGGATTATGAAGTAGACCATAGAATTATTTGGTATAGTTGATATTATCAAACAGATAATATCTATTCTACTGATATTCACTCCATTTGAGTTAAATATGTTATCTAACAGTATTAAGAGACTATGTCTTCAGAAATTAAGTGTGAGATAGACTTGAGTTGGGGGTTAGGTGTACATAATATGGTGTACAGAGACGTACTATAGAGTTGGTTACCTGAAACCTGTATAATTATGTTAACCAGTATCACCCCAATAAATTCAATAAAAAATTTTAAAAAGAAGTGTAAGCTTTTTTAAAATATGAATAATCAGAACAGTATAGAGAACAATAATTATTAAACCCTCTTTCAGCAATTAACTTTCTGAAATTAGAAATTGAGAGACTGTATATAGCACATATAATTAGAATAGTGGAAACACAATTACAAACTCATTTTTTTTGTTGTTGGTTTGTTTTATTTAGGAACTGTAAAAGAAATGTGTCTTTCTTTGTACCTTAAAAATGTTTTCTGTTTGTATTAAGAATTATCTGGTTCTATGGAAGTAAAGAACTCTATTTTTATGAGAAGATCAAAAGTAGGTTAAGGTGACTAAAAGGTAAATAATCCATTTGGCTTTCCAGAAATCTAATTCCTTCATAAATTTGCAGCCCCCTCCACCACTTTTTTTCCTGACCAAAAATAAAAAATGACTAGTATCTCTGAAGTGTGGGGTAATAAAAGAATCAAAAATGAGTAAAAAAAATTTTTTTCCCGACTACAATATACTATTTGTTTTGGTAGGAAAAAGCCCCAGAATTCAAAACTGAATAGTAAGCCCCTGGGTCTATTGCTTACCAGTAGAATTCATTTTCTCTTCCAACAAAGGTTTTCAAACAGAAAACTTGCCACAATAAATTTTAGAAAAATAGTTCTTTTTAAAGCAGGAAGAACAAATAAGATGTTTAAACGTCAGCTAATAAAATCATTTGCCAACCCTTGGAGTGGTGGAGTGGTGCTGACATTATCCACACCCCAGATGCCTCGCTTTATAATGAAGCAACAATGTTCTTGCCCCCAGGTAGAATTCTCTAGCAATTTGCTAAGATGACCAGCTTTTTTACAATGAAAAGGAGGACAAAAATAAATTGAAGAAAACAATATTGTAAATAAAAAAAATTTATTCACTGCAACAATACACTATAATATGATAAATGCATAATAAAAACATTTGTAATATTTTATATTGTAATTATGCTTACATGCCTATTAATTTTTAATAATAATTGTAAGAAAAAAGTACTCATTTAGATACAAATATGTCACATCACACGCAATGGACCGACTCTGCATTGATCGAATACGGACATTTACAGATTAGTTGTCCAATATCAAAAAGAAGGACACTTTTCCAGGGAGGATGGAACTTACAAAAGAAGGACTGTCCTTCCTAAAGGAGGATGATTGGTCACCTTAAATTTGCATGCAATGGCATGTTGCCACAGTCTCTCGAGCTTAAGTCTGAAAACATTCTGGTTAGTACAGAGTTCAATTTGTAGAGAAATAACAATTCTCTTTGTAATTTTGGGCCCTCAGACACCTAAGGAAAGCAGTTTCACACAGAACATGGTGACATACCTTTTAAACTATCTGTAAAGTTATCTCTATTCATATGTAAAAAGATGAAATATTCATTACTGATAATAATTTTCTCCTACCTAACTATTTTAAAAGCTCACTTAAGCCCCATCTAACCTGTGGTGGTGCAGTAGATAAAGCATTGACCTGGAACACTAAGTTTGTGGGTTCAAAACCCTGGGCTTGCCTGGTCAAGGCACATATGGGAGTTGATGCTTCCTGCTTCTCCCTCCTTCTCTCTCTCTCTCTCTCTCACTCTCTCTCTCTCTCTCCCTCTGCCTCTTTAAAATGAATAACAATTTTTTTTTAAAAAAAAAAGCTCACTTAAGCCCCAACCTTACTTATATTACTATACATTAAGCAAAAATTTTCTGAAATATCTCATCCCAAAATGAATAAATGAGAGAATACCTATTAAAAACACACTAACCAACAATTAGAAAAACAAAGTAGTACTGTATTGTATGTTAAAATTTTCTTCCCATTTCGACAATTACCAAATGTAATTTTTAGTTTGATTGAGAAAAACTTACCTTTTCTTTATTTTAAAGTTCATCAGTATTCCTGCTACAAATCTTAATTGCCATTTAATCTTAGTAAGACTGAGGGAGAGGGTGAAAATTCATTTTATTCATCCCAGACAGGAAGGTGGGAAGAGAGGAACTATCTCATTTAGAATTCTAAAGTAACTTTGCATAATGCTTTAAACAAAAGTTCTTTCAAAAGTATCCAAAAATTCAAGTTGAAAGTAAAACATAAAATAGTAGATAAATTTAAAGTCAAACTTGCAGGTGTTTAAATTATTCTATGACTAATCATAAATCAATTAGTTTATGTGTTGAGACATTCTTTTCTTAACTACTCTGGAGAGAAGATAATCCATATACTGCTAATGTGAAAGTGTGCCTGAGTGGGGCAGGGGAAGGAAGAGGAATAATATCCTGACTGGTGTTATGTGAAGTGACTGCATCTTCTGATTAGTTTTCAATTTCAAACAAACTTTTAATATCTGTGTCTTTTCTATATTGTCTCTGATTTCTAATTTTTTTAAATAACAGCTTGAGATTTCATTTGCATACGATATAATTCACCCACGTAAGTGTACAATTAAGTGGTTTTTAGTAAATTCAGAGTTGTGCATTCATCACTACAATCAAGTTTCCAACATCTTCATTACCCCCAAAGTAACCCCATACCTTTCAGCTATCACTCCACCCCTACGCCTCTAGACTCACCCACATCCCTAAGCAATCAGTAATTTGTATTCTGTCTAGAGGTTTACTTACCTATTCTCAACATTTGATATAAACAAAATCATATAGTTTGTGGTCCTTTGTGATTGGCTTTTTATTTACACTTAGCATAATGTATTTTCAATGTTTAATGTCTAACTAAAAAACCCTTCATTTGGAAATGATTTCAAACTTATTAAAGAGTTACTAAAATAAAAATTGCACAAAAATCTACATATCCCTTATCCAAATTCATCTATTGTTAATCAGATGTCTAAATGTTTTCTCTTTTTTTAAATGTTTTCAATGTCTTTGCTACTGCAGCAATAAAACATTTAAAAATTATATTTACGTAATAAATGATATGCTTTGCTTATAAATAATTTGGACTGCCATTTTGAATTTTCTTAAAATTCCTTGAAACCTGTGGGCTAATTCAGTGGTAGTATGCATTTGATATAGGCCAGTTGATTTTTATATGTGCCCAGCATTGCCTGAATGCTTAAGAGCAACTGAAATAAACTGAAATGAACACAGAGAAAACAGCATTTAAGACAGCTAAGAAGATGCCCAGTCCTTTTCCACCATCCTTATTAAGCATCTTACATTGTGTCCAAAAATGGTATAAAGTGGTGTAAAGTGGTATAAAGACAAATAGGAAAGGTCAATTGTAACAAAAATAACCAATTGCAATATACTGTGTCCTGAACTCTGTTAACAAAATTAAGAAAAATAGCTATTAGATGCATAAATAATTCTTTCTGGGAGGAATTCTTTCTGGGAATGGCTGAAAGAGATGTGTACCACAAGAAAGCTTTGCGTCATAATTTTTGGCATTTGGCAAAAGACATTGACGATGGCCCAGGCTAAGTCTGTTTTGTGAAATAAAGTGGTAAGATGATGTTAAGAAGATCTTTCCCACAAATAATCAGGGGCTAAGAACTTTTGTTTTTTGTTTTGTCAACCCTTAAGTCACTGATTCAATGCCAACAGGTATCCCCAACTTGGGGAGCAGTGAAGAAGGAAACTTTATTCAGTACAAAACTTCTCAAATGTGATACAGCATGGTTATGAGAACAGCACAGCTGTGAACAGCTTCATAATGTTAGTGTTGAATTACAATACAGCATAGCTATGGTAGAGCATGGCTGTTAGGTGGCCCTCGGGTGAGGTGGATCTCCTTATGGAAAACTCTTTCTTCTCTTTCTGCTCTGTCTGCTCAGAGCTGCTCTACTCTCTTTGAAGAGATGTTTTCAATGTTTAAGCTTCAGTTGGAGAGAGGCAATCTTCAGACTTAGGTGATAAGAGAAAGTGCACTACACCAGCCAGAAGGGAGATGATTTACATAGAGAAAAGTTGTTACCCCATGTACCTGACTGATGTATCCTCATGCAAATGAGGACTCCAAACCCTCATAGTTTGATTGGCTCAAAAAGCACTGTCCTGATTAGTCAGAATGGAGTTGCTCTGATTGGCCAGTGAAGATGCAGTGAGGGGGGGATATAGCTGCACAGATCTGATTGGCTGGGGAAAGTTTCAGTCTTAACTGGTTGAAATATAGTTCTAGGAACTTCTTTATAAGGGCTGGCACAGATAGCAGCAGCATACAGCAGACAGGTAGTTCAGTGCATGTTTCTCTTGAAGGATGGTTTGCCTGAGAGGCCCCTGTTGAGAAACACCTGCTAGGCTTTACTTTTAATTGGAGCCCAGTTAGCCATGAGGAGCCCTTCTTGGTATGTGTTTCTTTTCTCAGGGTCATAGCTTTTTAGGAATAACAGCATTAGGGTTACCTTAAAGTGGCATACATTACAGTTTTCCTCTATGTGGCAACAATTCTATTGTACATCAAGAATTTAGTGCTTTTAATATGTTAAAGCAATGTTTTCTAAGACCACTAAAATGCTAGTAATACAGATCCCCAGGCCCTTTCCAGATTGAAGAGAATCTCTGTTGGGAGGAGTCTGGGAAATTGGAGCATGCTCTCCTAGGAGGTTATGATAATAAGCTAAATTTAGGATACTGTGTTACCATATTTGTTATACAAGCTTAGTCTGTGAACATAGAAAATATCACTGCAAAAATATTGAATGAAAAGCACATTGTCCTAAGTTCAAGCCAGGCTAGAATAGCCATAGTAATGTAAGAAAACTGGAGTCCTCAAGCACTGAAGTAATAATACAGTGGCTAATGGGATGATGGTAGAATCAGCCTTTTTGCATGAATGAAGCCATGTTAACAGTGTGGAACAGTACAAAAAGCATAAATTGTGGAGTTAAGGAATTCAATTATTCCTAGGTTTGTGACTCCAGTGAGTCATTTCATGTTTCATTTTCCTCTTGTGGAAAAAAGAAAAAAAAAAAAAACAGTAAAAACATGTGGCTAGCAGGATTACTTTGAAGATTAAATTGAAATATCTACATAAAAATAATTTGCAAAGTACTGTATATACATTAATTATAGATTTTGCAAAACTACAAATCACTTCTACTTTGCAAATTCATGTCTTTAAAAAGTGATGCCAAGGTTTTTTAAACAAACTAACATATCACTTTAAATGTACTGTGCATATATATACTGAAAATAAATCTAAAAAAGAAATCATTTTTCTCCTTTGTGTATTATTCCATGTTGTAGCCATTTGACAGCATCACAATTTTAGATCTCCTTACAGAAAGTTCTTGCTTTAAAAGGCTTTAAAGACATTTTCTTTTGCCCGATTTAGAGAAAACCTACAGATATGTGAAATAGTAAAATAAGATAATTTAAAGATCATTTGAATAATTTGAATAAGATCATTTAAAGTCAAGAAAGCTATTTATAAAAAATTTAAAACTGAGGTAATAACTAGACAGTTTAAGCATCTTTGAGAATATATAGAGTTGTGATTTAGAATGGAAGGAACTGTGGGTAAACAGTTTAAATATATGCCTCAAAAATACAATTTCTCATCAATTAACAATATAAAAACTTCTGTCTGAAGAAAGGCCTTAGTATGGTAATAATACTGTATATAATACCAAAAAATCAATATTTTATTATATGGAAATACTTCCCATATATAGAAACTTGCACCCATAACTTTGTTGATGATCATGAAAACAAAAGGAAGATGGGAATTAAAGTCAGAATTCCAAGTTATGTACAAAATTAGAAATTAGAATGAGTCGGGAAATGGTGTGAAGAGTTTGGCCACAAAGCCTGATCTCATTAGAAGACAAAAGGCACCTGGGATGAGCCTATACCTTCTACAGAAGCAGCACGCTGAAGTGTAGCTGTTGTCATAGCTCTAAGTGCTTTTAGGTAAAGGACCTACACCCTTTAAGTTTTGGCTTCTGGTAGCAGGGTGCCCAAAATGACTATTAGCAACTTCATTTGTTTCTTCTTCATTGGCAAAACAGTGTATCTATAATGTGTAAGAGTAGCTATGGTTAATAATATTGGTTTAAATTTTTGATAGCAAAAGAAAGAATTCAAATCCATGACTTAAAAGTAGATTATTGGAAAATAACATTAATCTAAAAAAGACCAATTCCCCCTTTCCTTTTTTTTCACCAAGGTGGTTTTCCAATCCTTCTATACCTACATCAGATCCCAGCAGAGGAGCTGAATGCTTTCCCATCTCCACTCTCTACAGGGAGGCTGGCAGGGTCTGCTTGTCCCTCAAATAACCTCGTTGTTCAATAGTAAATACTGTCAATAAGTGGCTTCTTGTTGACCGAGTGCTTGTTAATGATTTATAATCAATTTGATATCTCCTTTACAGAAAATAAAATGCAATAAGGACTAGGAACCTAAAATATTAAAATGAAAAGAGGGCTGATGTTTTAGGACCCATCTTTCTGCCAGGTTGTGTGTACTCTGTAGGGTGGGACTGCCTCCTTTCTGTGCCCGGGCTGCAGAGGAAGGGGGAGAAACTGCAAGTAAATAGGTTGGAACTTTGGTAGCAATTTGACAGTAATTCGATGTCTGCTGAACCTTATCATAAAAGATGAAAGCTTGATTTTTCACAAAATACAAAACAAAAATGTTATTTTTTTTTAGTGAGTTAGGTCTTTTTTGTATGTGTATTTTAAAGTTTCAATGTGTGACAGATTAGAAATAAAGGAAAAATCTGATTTTTCTCCACAGATAGTTTGAGAAGCCCTGCTTTAAAAAACATTTAATTTTTGTCAGCATTTCAACTTATCATTTAGGAGTCCTTTTCTCTTTAGAAATAGTAACGTGGGTATAGAGAGAGGGGGTAGGGAAGGGGAAGGGGCGCCTGTTCTCAGATCTCGCCGTGTTTGCCATGGGCGTAGGGATCTTTCTTAGTCAACCTGCAGGTGGCTTGACAGAGATTCCTTCTTCCCAGCTCCTGGCTCCAGGTGATAGCAGTGGTCTCATCCCCTCAGCAAACACCTTCAAAGAGCTGGCGGCAGATATGAAGTGGGCAGGAAGATTGGTTCTCTCCAAGCACAGGGAGATTGTGGAGGGAGAGTAGGTGAAAATCATATTCTTAATCACAAACAAACACAATTAACTGGCAACTGGATTAAGATACCTAATCAGTCAAAATTATTTAGAGGCTCTTATAACCAGCACCCTTCTTCTGGAAGTTCTTAGTTCCTCTGTGAGATAATAGTTGTTAATGAAATACATGTCCATAGGGAACATTCCTTCTCTTAACAGGACATAATGAAGCTTCAATAAAAGCAATAAAAGCTCTAGGGGGAAAGGGCAGCCTTTTTTTTTTTTTAAAGAAAGGACATGGAAATGCATAGTAAACAACTGACCAACTGTCAAAAGTGTTTCCAGTTTTGGTCCAATTGAGGTCATAGGGAAAATCCTTTAATAAGCTCAATCTCAGGAGATCTTTCATTTATTCAACCAATCTTGTTGAGTTCCCATGACCTACCAATCACTAACTGTTCCGGACACAGGGATACAGTAATGTACATCACAAAAAAATGTCTCAGGAAGCTAGGATTTTAATGGGGAGAGTGATAAACAGTAAACAAATATAAAATAATGATGACTGCTAATAATGAGTGCTTTAAGAAATTATAAAGCAGGTGAGAGACCAGAGTGTGACACATTTGTGTGGAAGATGGCACACATGGCTAGCATGGTCTCTCAGAGTAACTGTCATTGAATGAGGGAGCTAGCTATAAAAAAATATTAGCTGATCTTGGCTCCATGTAGAAGAAAGAAAACATAGGTTTTGAAGGGGAAAGAGCTTGGCATGTTTTAGAAACATCCAGAGGCCAGTTAGCTAGAATATAGCCATGGAGGCAGAAAACAGTGAGAGATGAGAGTAGAAAGACAGAAAAGAGCCAGTTTATATGGGACTGCCCAGGCGGCCATAATAGGATATTTGCATATGACTGAATTAGAACTGGTGATTATATGTGATATTTGTGCATCAGAAATGTTCACTATTAAAATATACCCAAATCAAATGCTAGGTGAAAGTGTTGGAAAGTATTTACATTAATTATATTTATAGATAGCTGTTATAATTCATTTGTTAAATAGAATAAGTATTTGGCAAAATCAAATCAGCATAGGCCTGTCAACTATTGAAGACTTAATCTGCTCAGAAGTTAAAGCTTCAATTTGAACAACTATCCTGAAACCAAATTGACCTATTAGATCTATTTTGTAAATTTGATTACATACAATGACCAAACCAGTTACTGCATACATGTATGATTAATCTTTGTTAAATCACAGTGCTTATAGCCTTTGTTTATTAAGAGACTGCTTATCCTAGACCTGAGATGTTTTATCATCGCCTTATTTGTAGAAAGAACACAGAGATTTCCTTCTTTAATTTTGGAAAGGGAGAAAAGATTTGCCAAGAATAGAAGAGTCTGTGATGTGCCCTAGGCTGTCTCTTGCACCTGAACTTGTAGCTTCTCACTGTCAGTGTTGTAAAGGCTGCCGGCAGTGCATCTCCTGAACTATGCTGAAACACAGCAGTAGTAGAAGATGCAGTTCAGGGAGGAGCTGAGCCCGATTTGGAGGCTCAGAGCTTGGTCTTCATTTCGATATAGTTCCACTGAACTTTCTTTTTTTTTCTCTCACACTGAAGATGGAAATAATTCATGGGAATTTAATCATGCATAGAAGCATTGTAAATTAGATTGGCCAGCCTCTGCACTTTGGGCAAGTCATGAAATCTGACTCGTTATTTATTATTATTTTGTTGTTTAAGATCATAGAGAGTGATGTGAGTGTATGTGAAGCTGACAGAAGGAGAGACAATATGTTTATGAAGTATTTTCTTAAAGTTGCCACAAATTCTATGAACACTTTAGAAAATATTATTTAATACTTATTCCTCTTTCTTTCTTATACTTTTAGTAAAAAAAAATAAAAATAAAATCCTAGTAGGTAAAGCCAAACTCTAGTTTTGCTCTAGCAATGACTGAAACCCAAAAAATAGTTTTTGGTTTTAAAGGTACAATCTTATAGTTTCAAAAGTATAGGTGATCCCATACAAAATAATAAAAAATAATACCTTGTGATTTTGTTTTTAATTTATTCCTGAGGATTTTTCTGCAGTAAGTAAAATAGTGCAGAAGAAACCTTTGATATTATAGTTATGGTCACATTTTACACTTAAAATAATTTAAAAATCAATTTAAACAAGTAATTATTCTCTTTCCTTGCTTCCAGATGTGGAAAACACGGAATGCTGGAGGAGATCTGCACAGAAGCAGTAGTGTGCCCGGAAGCCCAGAATAGGCAGGTGGAGTAGCTGGGAAACTGATCACAGTGAGAAAACATGCAGATACAGGGAAGGTAATGAGAGCCAGGTTTCTTACTGTCAGAAAAGGGATTTACTAACACAGAGAGGTAGCAGGCTAACAAGAGTCTGAGATAATTGGGCTGGAATTGAGGTATCATCAATTAACTCATGATTTTAATAGTTTTTAGAGGTAAATATAGAAATAGTTATAGATATATGTGTGTACATGGACATGCACACATGTATGCAATGTTTCCTAGCTCTGTCTGTGAAGAGTATTTAGAAGTCATGATACCCCAATATCAATAAGAACCCATATCCTGGTTTCTAAATGTCATTCTTTACTAAAAGATTCCCTTGACTCCCTAGAGAAATGAATGAATCAGAGTTGAGGCACAAATAGTACAAAATGGCCTACAATATCTTGTGAGTGCCCAAAAGACTGATAAGGACAAATCAAAAGGATACAGGAGCAGCTCAGAAGGTGCGCCACTGGCTAAATCTGTTAGAATGTGATCTCCCAAACAAATAAGGATAATGAACCATCGAATAAAAAAGAAATCCATGCGTCTATATTGATATAAATAAATAAGTGAATAAATAAAAGAAGGAAAGCCCTGTCTAGATAGCTCGGTTGGTTAAATCATCATCCTGATATACAAAGGTTCTCAGTTCAATCCCTAGTCAGGGCACACACAAAAACAGATTGATGTTTCTTCTTCTTTCTCTCTCACTTCCTCTCCAAAATCAATCAATAAATCTTTCTGGAAAAACAGAAAAACTTCCTTATAGTGGAAGCAATAAATAAATATGGAAGTAATGATGGGAATAGATAACCATCATTGGTCATCCATCTAAGCAGATGCTAAGGCAGGTGAGTGGAGGTTTGGTATAGAGTGGATAGGATATTAGTATATTGGTAAACTGGCAAAATTCTTTCTACAAAAAGTGTTTATCAATTGCATAGGGAAAAATAGCGACTTAAAGGTAAAGAAATTGGGCAAATACCAACTTGATCAAGTGGTCAAGGTTAATTTACCCCGTGATAAAGGCTGACATTTGGCCTCCCTTGCCATGCCCCAAGAAGAGCACCTCACCATTTCTGTAATTTTCCTGCCAAGAATACATAACCTGATATTAGAGAAGCCTGGTTGTGGGACATCCTTTGGAATAAAAGTCCCGCCCTCTTCAAAATAATAAAGGTTAGAAGAAACAGGGAAAGAATGAGGAACTGTTCCATATGGAAGTCTAAAGAGACATGATAACTAAATGCAATGTATGAACATGGATCCAGTGTTGGACCAGAAAGAAGAGACTTTGTTTTTGAATTGGGCATATGGCTTAGTGGTAGTGATGTGTGGCAACATATCTTGATTTGTTTGGTTATTTGGTGGTTATATGGAAGAGTGTGTTATGGAGTATTTAGAATAAGTGGAACATCATGTCACAACTTGCTCTCAAATGGTTCAAAAAAAGGCTAATGACATACATGCATATATATGTTTTAATACATACCATTGAATATTAATGTATTATCTACATCTAGAATGCATTGTTATATGTTAATATATTACATAATTATTTTATATTATATATTATTTATATTGTTTTATACATTTACATATGTTAGAATGAGACAGAGCCAATGTGGAGAAATGCTTTTGTTTATTTAGAGATGAATCCAAAGTGATCAAATGGTAACAACTTAGTCTCAGTGAAGGTGATAGTTTTTTATACTATTCTTGCAACTTTCTTCTAAGTTTGCAATTATTTCAAAATAAAAGATTAATAAGAATACCTGTTTCTTTATATAGCCTTATAAGTAACAAGTGCTTTCATAAATTAGTTTAATACATGCTATTTCTTATGTAAAACATTTTCATGCTTCCAAACTCCCATTGGAATAATTTTATAGCAGTTGGAAAGCAGGGATTATACAGCCTTTTCAGCCCCAGAATTCCATAATGTCAGGAAAACGTTACATAATAATAAAGTATCTCCAAGGAAGAGTTGTTGATTTGTCTTCATATTTCAGTTTTAAATTGACCACTGAAATAATCTATTAGCTTTACTAAAATAATGGCTATCCAGTAAATTCATAGTCTTAGTTCATAAAAAATAGAAGTTGCTTTGCCCTAGATCAAGGGTGGAATTTTCTGTGCAGTAATTAAAGGAAAAACACAACTTTGCTGCACAAAGAGCACCATTCCATTATAACCCAAAGCAGTACAGTCTTCTTTACAATCCCTACTTTCATTTTATCTAAACTCGCAATATTTTTTTATACAGAGACTTCTTCAAATGCATATATATTCAGACATCCACAGACACACTCACATATACACACTAGCACACTCTCATTTGTGCATTACAAAAGTCTGTGATTATTTGTTCACTTCTTTATCTGGAAAAGTTAGGAAGAGATCAGGTCTTTTCCCCTTCCTTTTTTATTTTATTTTATTTTATTTTATTTCACTTTTTTTTGAGAGAGGAGAGACACACACAAAAACAGGAAAAGAGAGAGAGATGAGAAGAGTCAACTCGTAGTTGCTGCATTTTAGTTGTTCATTGGGGGTGGACTACAACCAAGCCAATGACCCCTGCCCCAAGCCAGTGACGTTGGGCTCAAGCCCGTGACATCTGGGCTTCAGCCAGTGACCATGGTATCATTGATACCACGGTATCATCCCAGCTCAAGTTGGTGAGTTTACGCTCAAGCTGGCAACCTCGGGGTTTCGAACCTGGAATCTCAGTGTCCCAGGTCGACACTGTATCCACTGTGTCACCCCCTGGTCAGGCTTTTCTCCTTCCTTTTGAAAGAAAATCCTTTTTTAAGTTAAGTGACTACAGTTTATCTGATAGCAAGTTATTGAACAACCTAGACTAGAATTTAGAATCTTTTCGTTATACTACACTGAAACTTCTAGGCAAGGTTTGTACATCTAAGGTTATTCTTCCTTTAAACACACGTGTACTAGACAGTACAAAAAGTAAAACTTTGTCTCTGTGCCTTTAGGAAAAGAATTTAGTCCTACCAGTCCTACCCAGGTAAGAGCTGATTGCAAGGTGTCTCTTTGCATTGCAAAGATTTTTCTAATGGAATACTGAATGTTTTACAATTTTGTATATTTTTTCCTTGCCAGTCTTAACAGAGTTTTAGAAGGCTGACATATATGAAACAAAGAATTTTGTTGCCAACAAAATAAAAATTTTCCCATTCAAATGCAATTATAAAATGGATAATAGATTACACAACTCTCCAAAACTATCAATGCAATAAACAATTTAATTAAAATGTGACAATGTAAGTTATTACTAGTTATAATAGCTGTCATAATATTATAAAATTTCATTATATTTTTTTCTTGAGAACATATATTTCATTGTTATAATGTATATATTTACCTTTAATACTAAGGTAGCTTTTTCTTATTTATGTACACAACATATCTTCAGATGCTAACATGCATTAATTTAAATTTTATTTTATTATTAAATACCTGTGTAGCACTTACTATGTGGCAGCCCCATTCTAAGCAGTTCATGAACTATTAACTAAATTTTATTCTCATAAGACCCTTTTAGGTCACTATTGTAGTTATCCTCCACTTTACAGAGGAGGGTATAGAGAAGTTGAGTCGTATGTTCAAGGATGTGCACTGGTCAGCTCTAGAACTAGGATTCAATCTCAAGCAGTTCAATTCTCAAATTTGTGCTCATAAGTAATGTACCATGCTGCATGGAGTCTCTGACTTACAGATGTTGGAGAATTATCTATTGATTAAATGAATAGATTATTCTCAGACTGATTTGGAAGCTCTCTAAGCAAATTATCCAAGTGCTCTGTGCTTTAATTTTCACTTTGTAAAAGAGAACTGATATTTGCTACCCATTTTTCTTCCACACACAATAAGAATGGAAAGAATTTACTTTACCTAGCTGCTATTTATGTTTTTATGTCTTAAAGACTTGGTCAGCAGTAAGTCTCGAGGAGATCAACATCAATAGACCTTAGGCATGTGAGGAGAACGCAACAATTCAGTATAATTAATTTTTTTTTTTTTTTTTTTTAGTTTAAATGAGTGTGAAGTACAGGGGCAGGGCTCTGGAAACCTCAACTTTCGTTTATTTGAACTTTATTTTACATAATTTTAAACTATTTTCATATTTTAAAGCTGAATTCGAATGTTTGTATGAAATAATACTCAAAATAACTGAGATGTCATCTAGGTCTTAGATTATGTGACCTAATAAAAATACGTAATTGTAGATCTCCTAAATAAAAATGCTTTCTTGTTACAGACATGCACCACTGATATAAAATAAATTATCATGACATTAGAAATTTCTGTGCCAAGGGTCCTTAATCCATCTTTACCTATCACTGTCTTTCCTTAGTCCCTACACATCCCAGCAGGTCCTTCTTTAGCTATAGACAAGTAATGTAAGGAAGTGAAAACAAGACCCACCACTGTTACCAGCAAGGGCAAACAGGTGGTTCAAGCATTCATGTCATGTGACCTTGGGCAAGTCACCAATCTTTTCCAGTTCCAATCTCCTTTTCTGAAAATTAAGGATAATAAAGGCTGCCTACCTCCAGGAATATCAAGGGAATGTGACCAGTTAATGTATATGAAACTACTCTGTAAATTGTACTCTATGATTATGAAAAAATTAATACTAAAAGTTCTGATTTTTAAAATTCCCCCAAAGATAGAAATTTGTTTGTCCATTATATTCAAACACATTTTTTCCCATGTAGATTCTTGGTCTGGACTTTCATGTCAAATGAGTTCAGAAAAGCAGTAGGACTTGAGTTAATCCTCAGAAGAGGTGGGATTTTAGGCGCTTAATGATTGGAGACTGAACTCCCGGTGAAGGAGGGAGTGAAAGGGAGTGCAGGCCTGAAGTCAGATGACCACAGGCCTGCACAGATGTGTCTGAGATGAAAACTGAGTCTTTGCTGAGGTATATAGAAATAATTCTTAGTGCTTTGCATTGAAGGAAAATGACACTATGACTCAATCAAAAAGGACAACTGTTATAGTATCCGTATTTATTAAATACCAATGGACTGCTCTAGGAATATAAAGATAAAAGGAACCAAACTCCCTATATTGCTGTTAAAGAGTATTGACAAAGTTGTTGGCAAGGCCTAAGAAATGGTCAGAGAAGAAAATTCCGATGACAAAGGTCTACCGAAGCCTGACTGCAAGGGAACTAAGCAAGGATTCCTAAGATTTTCCTTCCTGTTCAGAAAATTTGGAAGCCAACTCAGGTACATTTTCAAAATCTGATACTTTTGGGTAAAGCAGCACAGAGCTGCCAGGAATGGTCTGTCCTATGGTATTAACTTTGATCACTTCCATGATCACAGAATGCACACCTTGCCCTAATCAGTCACCTGCCCAAATCCAGAATCCAGTCCTGCTGACTTGGGAAACTTGGCAAGCCAGAGTTTTGGGGGTGGAAAGGTAACCTATTATTACCCTACTAAAAAATATATCTCAAAACACTTGGCTTACTGATGTCAGCATCACCTTCACAGGCCAGAAAAAAAAATTACGGTAGAATAGGCCCTCAGAACACGCAGCTGGAAAGGAACAAATCAAGGAGGAAGACTAATGGCACCGCACTGCACATTCCTCTGAGGCAGGGGCCGTGTCTGGTCTCCTTTGGGTGTGGGAGTGCGAGTGGATATGCGGCTGATAAGGCTGTCTGGTCAGTTGAGGAAAGCCTGGGCCTCCTCCTAGTGTGTGAATAAGGTGGGAGTAGGAGGTCAGCAGAAGTGGGTGCATGGAAGCCACGGCACTATTGAAATTCCCTTTAAAGTGGCGAGGAAGATGTGAAGGGAGTGTGTGTGTAATTCCTCTGGGGAATGATCTGGCTACCTCTCCCTTACTCCCCGCCCAGGCCCGGGGAGTCCTAGGTTCCCTAAGCCATAAAATAAAAGGAAGGAGCCCGCACGTTAAGCCAGGAGCACAGTGGGGTCGGAGGTGGGGGCAAGTACCTAAGAAACACCCCCGCGGACACGTTTCTGAGTAGGAAAGTGGACCGGGAACAGCGCATTTCCTGCTTTGCCTGTGCAAACCCCAGGCGGGGCCAAGCGGGAACAGGGTTACGGTGGTAGAATCACCCGCCGCCAGGGCGGGGTTCAGAGGTGGCCCGAAGGGGTCGGTGGACTGGGGAGGGATGCGGGCGGAGAGAGTGTGACAGGGAGTGAAAACCGCACGCACGCCTCCCACCCTCTTTTGGAAGAAGCGTCCGGCCTCGGTAGGCGAAGCCCCTGCAGCAGAGGTGCAGCGTCGAGGCGCAAGACGCCAGGGACGAGAGGCTCGGACCTTACTGGGGCTCCCCGCGTTGCGGGCGGCGGTGGGGGTGCTGCGGGACGCCTGCTCCTGCGGCGTAGCGGGTAGTCGCTATCTACTAGGCCACTCCTTCCTCCCCACCTCTCCCGTTCTGCCCGCGACCTTCAACCTTGCATCCCCGAGCCACGGGGGAACTGGCTCTAGGACAGGGAGGAGACGCGAAAAGTATCCAGAGGCGCAGCGCCGCCGCCCCGTCGGCGCCCGGGCGCGCGGGGCAAGTCGGCGGCGGCCAGCAGCCGGGCCCTACCTGAGAGGTGCAGAGCCCCCGCAGGTCTCCGCTACACGCCGCCTCCCTCTCAGCTCCCGGAGGCCGCCGCGGGTGCACGATTTATAAGTGCAAAGACCTTATTGTTGTTCTTTCTCCCCAGGCCACCATTGTTTATTCATCTGCGGGCCGCCCCGGTATTTCCCCGGGGGTTGCAGCGCGCATTTCCCTCCCGGCACTTCCCGCCCCCACGGACTTGCTGTCCCGGGCCAACCCGCAGCAGTCTGGGTGCCCACGGCCTTCTCTATGGACTTGAGTGTTCTTCGTCTGGCTCCCGCTTCCTGAGCCTCGAAAACACAAAAGCCTGCAGGAAATCACCCAAGCCTTTGCCTGAAGTCAGGAGCCTAGGAAAAGTGCGGTTTTGAATCCGGGTCTGAGCCACAGCTCGTCACCTACCCAGGTAATTTCTGCGCTTGCTGGCCAAAGGTCTCACTCAAGTGGTAACCCGCGCAGCTTCTTGCTGCACTAGACGACTCCTCACCCAGCCTTTTGAACCTCGGGTCTGGCCTGAAGATCTTGAGTGCGATTAGTAGCCAGAGCCCAGAGATCCTGGACTGTGCAATGCGAATGCACCCGGCAGCTACGCAAGCGGGTGTACAAGGCTCTTACTCGTGAAAGTTTCTTGTATCACTCCCCCCACCCCCCACCCCCCAACTCCCAGTAAATCTCTAGTGTTGAGAAAAGCAAGGCTTGCAGGAAGCCACTCCGGATGTTTGCTGCTTTTCATGTGGCATTTGTGGCTGGCTCCGATAACGTCCTGAGCTCCACTTCCAACACCACATGTAGTCAAGAGACCGAAATAGAAGAGTCCACACACTGGGAGTGGTCTGAGGCGCTGCAGCTCCCAACACCCTTCTCCCATAAAGATGTGACAAATAAATAATTATTAGAAAAAAATTAGATCTAAGTAACAATATGTAAAATAGACTAGCCTTGAAAAGGCACTATAATTCCTTCCTGTTAAGTATACTAATTGCTGCTTTGTAACTTTCTGGGTAAGTGTTATAAGAGATAGGGGGAGGGGCGCTGAAATCTGAAGCTCCAACTGCAGGGATGCAGTGCTTTCACCTGATTTCTCAGTGATCTTACTCAACAAAAATCAACATTGAGTGTTCAGAAACAAGTGCAGATAATAATGGGGAATCCCAGGTTTTCTTTCCCATTAGTTCATGAACTAGATGTCTTGGCACTTTGTGCAAATGGGGTAGGGGAGAAAGAACACAAGGATAAAGAAAGTATACAAGGGTAAATACATGCATATACATTTTTGGATCCAAACCTGGATTGTGGTTTTAATTTTATTTTTTTACAGAATTAATCAAATAGGTTAGATAAAATGAATTTTGGAATGGGCATTTACTGTTTAGTATTCAATCTTTTTTTAAAAAGTTTACTTTTTATTGATTTTAGAGAGAGGAAGGGAGACAGCGAGAAAGAGAGAGACAGAAACATCGATCTGTTCCTGTATGTGACCTGTCTGGGGATAGAACCGGCAAATTCTGTGCTTTGTGATGATGCTCTAACCAACGGCGCTATTAGGCTTGGGCTAGTGTTCAATCTTTATTCTAAGAAAAATACATATTAGTTCATAAAATCTTTTGTGCTAATAAAAAAGAGTCTACACTGAGGTTTTTAAAAAGACATTTATTACTCTCCAGAAAAATTATAAGATCGCTATGAAAACATCAAGGAGCAAGGCACTAGGGGATTCAGTTCTCTCTACTCCAGTAGGTTCCTTCATTATATAACCATTTGCAATACAATTATACTGAACTTTGAAGCTTTTTTTTTGCCATAGAAAATAAAACTTTAAAAGAGAAGTATATAATCAAAATTTGTTTAAGATCAACTGATCCAAAGCCACCCATCACCTCTCTAAGATTTCCTTAAGCAGATTTAAGTTTTTTTTTGTTTTTGTTTTTTTACCCCCCTTGTCTGAACAGGAGAGACCCAGGAACTAAAACCCATTTTCTCAATTTGTCCCCTGAGGGGAGACTGGCTCCTACAGGTAGGGGTAAGAGGGCAGACAACACTTCTCAGAGCCCCACTGTTAAAACTGGCTTTAAACAAGTGTGTAAAAATTCTTTGGAGAACTAGCAATATCAGAAAAACTGAAGGTCAGCGGTTTCCAAAGCTCTGTTTCTTTATTTTTATGGATGCCACTAATAAGCAGGCTTGACAAATTACTTTGTCATTGTAATATAACACAAAGAGCAGCAGCATTTACCTCCCAGATCCCGGTTATAAGCCCTAGTTTTTCATCACCCCTTCACAGTAAACAAAGAAAACTGTTCTGGAGAGTTGATGCATTGATTTCTTTGCAACGTTATTTATGCAAAAAATAAAATAAAAAATGGTTGCCTCGTTGTTTTAGAAAACAACACAAATACAAACACAATCTAATGATTAAGAACTCCAAGTCTGAAGGTATACTGACAGAGAGGAACTCCACTCCCTAATACTGTGATCTCAAGCAAGTTCCTTAACCTCTCTGTGCCTCTTTCATCTCCTATGAGATATAAAATGTCTACTTCATGGGATTATAAGGATAATTTGCTTTTCGGACGGCTCTAAGAACAGTGCATGACATGCTGTGCCATACAGGATTGCAATATATGGGCTTGTTCAAAAATTCCACCAAACTTTTTTTCAGATTTAAATACAAGTTTAATAGTCATTCAAAATTTCATTTCATTCTGAAGAAGTGTATGGGAATCCCTAATATCTGCCAAGATAATCACCTTAAACTACCCCGAAGAGCTACAGTTATTTTTCTGCTCTAAGGGATTACTGTCTTTCCTCTAATCAATGAGCATTAGATAAATACTGCTGCTGTTTTAATCAGACTTTAGAAGGCAGAATTAAGTCTTTATTATTTTACTGAACACATATGAGGAAACTGTATGTTTACTACATATTCATGTACAAATGTTCAGTGGTTGGTTCTTGTAATGTACAAAAACTTGAAATTCTTCAGGATGACGGGGCTATAGAACATCATTCCGTATTAACCTTGTTTTAGATTTAGAATTTTCCTCGGACATAGCATTTTGAATATAATACAACAAGCAAGTTGAGTCCTTGGGGAGATAATTTCTTTATTAACAAGTGTCTATTGCAATCGATAAAAACACATTTGAAGAAGACATCCATGGTGTTCCACGGTAGAAGCTAGGTCACCCACCAATGAAACACCCTTGGCTTCTGTAATAAAGAGTGGATGCTTTCTGTATTGAACCGAACTACTGTACCCATTACTTCCACCCAGCACCCCAGAAGGTTTACAAGAGCTCCCCCCCACCCCCACCCCCCCTCGCCGAGTCCGAGAGGACGTGGCTCCGGAGCCCGGCTCCAGCCAGTTTTCCTGCGGGCAGGTATAGCCTTGGGTGCGGGGCCAAGGGAGGGGAAAGGGCGGGCGTGGGGTGAGTCGAGACTAGGGATTCGGACGACGGGCTGGGCGTGGGCCTAACGACTCTGGCCCGGCCCGCCCCCTCAGCTCTATTGGCCACAGCGGTGCAGAAAAGGCCCCGCGGTCCAGGGGTGCCCGCAGTGTCATTGGGCCGGCGGGGGCGCTGGCTACGTAGTGGGCTGGGACTGATCGGGAACCGCGGTGGCGGATTCGGGCCGGAGATACTTCAGTCGCTTGCTTGGCATCTCCTGCCCTCGCTCATCACCCCCCACTCCCCGTCGGGGGAGGCGGCGTGTCCGGCCGAGGGTTGGGGGGCGCGGGGCAGGGCTGGAGCGCCATGAGCAGCCCGGATGCGGGGTACGCCAGTGACGACCAGAGCCAAACCCAGATCGCGCTGCCCGCGGTGATGGCCGGGCTGGGCCCCTGCCCTTGGGCGGAGTCGCTGAGTCCAATCGGGGACGTGAAGGTGAAGGGCGAGTCGGCGGCGAGCGGCGGGACGCCGGCGGGGGCCGCGGGCCGGGCCAAGGGCGAGTCTCGCATTCGGCGGCCGATGAACGCCTTCATGGTGTGGGCTAAGGACGAGCGCAAGCGCCTGGCGCAGCAGAACCCCGACCTGCACAACGCCGAGCTGAGCAAGATGCTGGGTGAGTCCGAGCTCGCGACCCAGGGGAGTGCTAATCGCGGAGACGCTGGCCTGACGCTGTACAAGGGTGCGCGGGTATTGCGCCCGAGGCCACGGGTGTGCCGCCGCCACGTCCTGCCGTGGAGCCCTCCTCGGTACCCCCGCCGCTCTCCCGACTCTCCAAACAGACTTTCAGCCTTGCTCATCGGTGCCCAAACAACTTGGGTGACCGGGGGCGCGGCTGTAAGGGCCCTGATAGGCGACTTACCCCGCGTCTCGCAGGTGGCGATGGTACCCGGGCGCCGAGCTGGGGGGGTCGCGCTCGCTCCCCATTCCTCCTGGGTCGGGCACCTTTTCAGTTCTTCGAACGACCGGGAGTGGGTGAGCAGAGAAGCTGCTTTTAGGAGGCTAAAGCTGGGCGTGATGCCCTTAAAAGACCCTAGACATCTTGTCTCATCCAAGTGGTCGGATTCCACCTTGCCTCCGAAATTCCGTACTTTCACTTTTTTAAGTTGACCCCTTATGTCCTCTAGTGGTACAAGTCAAGGTCGAGGGGGGGAGAGGTGGGCCCTGGGCGCGGGAGTTCATCCAGTAAGACGCGCGCCCCTCTCCACCTCCCCGTGGCCCCGCAGGCAAGTCGTGGAAGGCGCTGACGCTGGCGGAGAAGCGGCCCTTCGTCGAGGAGGCCGAGCGGCTGCGCGTCCAGCACATGCAAGACCACCCCAACTACAAGTACCGGCCGCGGCGGCGAAAGCAGGTGAAGAGGCTGAAGCGGGTGGAGGGGGGCTTCCTGCACGGCCTGGCCGAGCCGCCGGCGGCCGCGCTGGGCCCGGAGGGCGGTCGCGTGGCTGTGGACGGCCTGGGCCTGCCCTTCCCCGACCAGGGCTTCCCCGCAGGCCCGCCGCTGCTGCCCCCGCACCTGGGCGGCCACTACCGCGACTGCCAGGGCCTGGGCGCGCCCCCGCTCGACGGCTACCCGCTGCCCACGCCCGACACGTCGCCCCTGGACGGCGTGGACCCGGATCCGGCCTTCTTCGCCGCGCCGCTGCCCGGGGACTGCCCGGGGGCCGGTCCCTACAGCTACGCGCAGGCCTCGGACTACGCGGGGCCCCCGGAGCCGCCCGCGGGCCCCCTGCACTCCCGCCTGGGCCCGGAGAGCGCGGGCCCCTCCGTGCCGGGCCTCCTGGCGCCCCCCAGCGCCCTGCACATGTACTACGGCGCGATGGGCTCGCCCGCGGCCGGGGGCGCGCGCGGCTTCCTGATGCAGCCGCAGCAGCACCCGCAGGGCCCGGGGCAGCCGTCACCCCCGCCGGAGGCGCTGTCCTGCCGGGAGGGCACGGACCCCAGCCAGCCCGCCGAGCTCCTCGGGGAGGTGGACCGCACGGAATTCGAACAGTATCTGCACTATGTGTGCAAGCCCGAGATGGGTCTCCCTTACCAGGGACACGACTCGAGTGTGAATCTCCCTGACAGCCACGGGGCCATTTCTTCCGTGGTGTCCGACGCCAGCTCCGCGGTATATTACTGCAACTATCCTGATGTTTGACGGGTCTCTGATTCGGCCCAGCCTGCAGGCCAGAAGCACAGTGTTCTACACTTCCTTGAGGAGCTAAGGAAATCCTTAGCCTCCTATTGTTTCGTTTTGTTTTTAAGTTGCCTTGGCTTATAATTTATGGTAATTTATTTTGTCGGCCACTTGAACAGTTGCGGAGGGGGTGTGTGGGATTGTGTTTTAAGATTTGCTCAGATACTTGTTTGCCCTCAGTGCTATTGTCAAAACCCCATTTCCAAGTTCAAGTTTACCAGTTTTGAATGTCCCAGAATAACTTGCTCCGTTCCCTGAAAATTGATTGATCAAAGAACTTTTGTCTCGGGTGTGGTTTTTAAATCTAAAAAAATAAAATCTGGAATCCCACTTCTTTCACTTTGCTAGTGCCTCTGTCACAAACGCCATTTTTGAGACCAATGTTATGTATCAGTAGGATTAGATATTTTAATGGTGACGTTTAACACATAGTTACTGTAAATTTCTTACTCTCTTATGATAGATCTAATTGACTTCAAAGAGAAGTCCTAAAAATGAGTATTAGAATATCCAAATCTGATGTAATTGTTTTTGCTAGGAAAAGAACCCTCACCAAATGAGCCTTTTATAAGTGATTGTAGTCTCTAAAGAGTAATGGTTACTTTTAACACTTTCAATACTTTCAATTTTAATTATATCAGTTTTACTAGAAGGGAACGGTCAAGCAATTTGGTTTTTTAGTTGTTGAATCCTGGGACCTGCTTAAAGAGGCTTTTGATTTTTCTTTTTATTGTCACCTGTATTTCAGCAATAGTATATATATTCCCTCTTAACAATGAAACCTGCTTTGAATGTTCATATGTCTACACCTTGGGAAGTTACTGGGTTGAAAATAATTGGAAGAAGTCGCAGGAATAGTATGTGCATTTTAACTTTAACTTTCAAGGAATCTTACCATCTATAATGTTATTAGAATATTTTGGTATTATAGGCTAACTGCATGTGTGGCCAATTGCATTTCTTGACATCTGCAGTAAACTTTGGAGGGATTCAGGGATGACTAGTATGTAGTGTGCTTTACAAATCCAAGTAAAGCTACTGCCCTAGGGCATAACTGTCCTGCCATTTTAGGGGAGAAAATTAGTCACAGGGTTGTGAAGTAGGGGGTCAGACCTATTTTGTGCTGCAGCACAAATTAGAGTGCCCTTTCCATCACATTTTGCAGATTGAGACATAGATGGAAACTGATTACTTGTATTATTTATTTATTTATTTTTGTGACAGAGACAGAGGGACAGATAGAAACAGATAGGGAGAGATGAGAAGCATCAATTCTTCATTGCGGCCCCTTAGTTGTTCATTAATTGCTTTCTCATCTATGCCTTAATGGGGGGGGGGGGCTACAGCAAAGCCAGTGACCCCTTGCTCAAGCCAGCAACCTTGGGCTTCAAGGCAGTGATTTTTGGGCTGAAGCTAGTGACCATGGGGTCATGTCTATGATCCCATACTCAAGCCAGCTACCTTGTGCTCAAGCTGGTGAGCCCACGCTCAAGCCAGCGACCTCAAGGTTTTGAACCTGGGTCTCTGTGTCCTGGTCTGATGCTCTATCCACTGCGCCACCAGCTGGTCAGGCAAAAACATGACTTGTAACGAGTGTTTCCTATGCCAGGTGTTTTGCCAATGTCATTTTGTGTTGAGTTTGAGCTTGATCGATCCTGTGCATTTAGGTGCTATTATCCCATTTCACAAGTGAGTAAAAGAGACACTGCGCCCTCACCTGCCAGATATATGGTGAAAATAAGCATTATGATTTCTTAACAGTTGTTCACTGTTTTCCTTCCTGCAAGGGTGTATCCATGGACGCGGGGAAAACTTGCATTCTGGTGGTGAGAAACTAATTTTCCATAATGGTACATTTTTATAGATAAAATGAAATAGTAAGAGGATAGCTTAAATAATGTTAAGGAGAGATACTAAGCTGGAATAGTTGGCTTGATTCTCTTGAGAGATGGTAGGGTGTATGTTTTTAGAAAATGGTTCCTGGATGCTGAGAATTTGGGGGACAAAGTTTCAGAGAGAAAAGGTAAGTCTATTCCTGCTCCCCTCCAGTTTTCTACCTTTTTCCACGTTCTTTCTCTGACTCCAGACAGGTTCTACTTTACGCCTGTGTTCCTTCCCCAAGATTTCCCAAGAGGCTTCACTTGCTCAGGTTCAAGGCTGAGTGGCCAGTTCAGATACTGGGCATTTTATTGAATACTTGGTTGGCCCAAGGAGACTCTGTTGTAACCTCTAAATAAAAGAAACAGGGAAAAGAGAAAAGAGTGCTTAGGGGGAAGAATCAGAAGTCCTAAGTTATATTCTTAAGTACTCACTAGGTACAGGTGGGAAAATAGACAAAAAATTTTCACCTCAATGTTTTACCCCAACGGAGGGCAATTAGTCTTCCCAATAATTATTTTGGGGAGAGGACAAAAACATCCAATCCATTCCTTCTCTCTTCAGCCTCAGATGAAATGATCTCAGGTACCAGCTAATGTGATTGCTTTTGTTTTACTTGGGAAACAAACATATAATAAGAGTTACACTGCTTTTCTCGCCATCTTTGTTTCTGAGATACTGTAGAAAATGTCAGGTGGTAAACATCTAGGGCAGCTCTTGCCAAGTTTTAAGCACTTTGATATCCTGCTTATTTGAATTCACCTTATGTGATGGAAGCTAGGAATCCTCTCCTTGAGAGCATGTACACATGAACATACACAGTATTTCATGACTTTTAGGTAATTCATGACTCTGTGTAACTCACCTAAGGGTTGTGGGAATCTGAAGCTTTCAGATTTAGAAGCCCTAATGATGAAGGCTTGTTGGGAAGCATGGCTACAAAGGATCCAAACGGCAGTTTTCCTATATTTAGACACATAAAGGGATATAGCTCAAGGACTTGCTCACGTTTTCCATATCTCCCTTTTTGAGATATATGAATCGAATCAAGGACCATGGGGAGTAGTATGTCCCTCTCTCCAGGTGTTCAGGAAACCCATGATGCCCTGCCAACATGAATATGTGGTCTTTTCTTTGTGCAGTTGTGGTGGTGGTGGTGGCAGCTAGTCTACGAGGTTCGGCTGTGAACCATACCTTGGGTATTTCCATCCTTGTATAAACTCCTCCCACACTGAATCTGGGTTGGACTTGCTACTCTAACCCAATAGAATGCAGTAGAAGTGATGCTGTGCCCAGGCCCACCCCTTAGGAAGGCTTAGCAGATTCCATTTCTTGCACTACTGGGAGTCCTGAGCTTATTATGTAAAAGGTCCACTTATCAACGTGGGGAGACTGTGTGGACAGAGCACTCCAGAGGGAAGGCCCTGTGAATCCTTGAAAGAGGGCTCAATTTTCCTGACAGCTGACTCCCACCTGTTCCCTGCCCACCTGCCACCATCTGGCTGGAACTCAAGAGAGGCCAGAAGAGAATAAGTGCCCAGATGAGCTCAAGCAATTCACAGGTGGGAGAAATTAAAGGGGGGAAAAAAGATGGTTGTTGTAAGCTACTGAATTTTGGGCTGTTTTGTTATATAGCAACAGATCATTGAAATAATTGTTCTTAAATAACCCTCTTTTATTTTTAAGTATAAGAATGTGGGCACTGATGGAAAGGGGCTTTGGGGCCTGTCAGAGACACCAATGTAGTTTTAAAGTGAAGGACATTATGTAAAACTGGGACTCATAGACCCCTCTTTCCTCAAGCAGACTCAGATGAAGTGAGCACAGATACCAGCTAGTGATTTTTTAAAGTATTAAGTTTATCTCATTTTAATGGTTTTACTTTAAAAACAGATACATAAAAGATATAGTGCTTCCCACCCCTGCCATCTCTACCTCTGAGCTATACTTTGGTAGTGTGGTAGGGGAGAAGAATCCAGCCCTTTCATAGGCAGAGATATCCTGACTCAGATACCAGCATAGAGTCTGCACACCTTGGAGGGACCCGGAACCGTAACTCAGAGGGAATTTTCCTTCCTACTGAGAAACCAGACTACAGCTCAGTTAAAGCTACCCTGGTGGTTCTGATAAATTACAAATAAACTTGTAAGTTACTTAGACAAGCTGCTAAGAGACGATATCACAATGAAACTGTATCTTTGATTTATTATTATCTCCGAATAGTACTGTACTTTTAATGTGAATCACACTACAAAAGACATCAACTTCCTATTTAAATTTGTGCTGATATCAGGAAAAGTACATACAAGCAAAGCGAATTCAGAGAAAATGGAATGGGGTACTATGAACTAAAATAGGTAATTTCTGTCTAATGTTTTTAAATGTCCCATTTTGTTTCATTTTTAATTTTCAGAACTATGTCTGTCATATAGTAGATGGTCAATATTCCTTTTCTCCCCCCTTTCTTCTTTGATTTGTTTTGAAAATTCTATACAGGGAGAGAGGCTTTACACCCATTATTTCAGAATAAATTTACTCTTCCAGCTTACAAGGTACTTTCTACTGAGTCCAGAATACCCACCTGAATAAAAGTGATATTTATGTTTCTACTCATTTCCCTCTGGAATAGGACAAGGAAAGTTAAGCTCCTGTTCCTCCACATGGTGAGCCTGGAGGCAGATCAAGCTTTCTTCAGAAGCACCTGCTCCTATCCCTATCTTTATTCTAGTGAGAAAGTTGCTGTGTGTTTTCTTCTGAATTATTAGGCAACTTTATGTGAACCAACTATTGTATTCGCACCATCCTCCTTGGACACACACACACACACACAACCCTTACCACTGGCAATTCTCCCAGCTTTATTCAAAATATGGCATATTAAAAATTCTTAGCATGGTATAAAATAGTATTTAAATGGTAAAATAATATTTCTCAGCGTAATATAAAATGTCTTAGCACTAGTATACAGCAAGTATTAAATAAGTTGTTGCTGTGATAATGTTCTTGAATGTTAAGTTTCTCAGCAGCACAGGTCCAAATGACAATTTGGCTGGATAAAAGAAAAAAAATAGCTTTTAATCTTATTCTTGCTCAAGACATTTTAGCTTTGATGATGGTGTTTCCACTTGAGCTAAAGTCTTAAATACGTTAACAAAGTCCAGTTCATAAGAAATATTCTCAATACTGCTATTGCTCAGAAAGATGATTTGTGAAGGCACACTGTGATTTTGATAAACATAAATAAATGGCAGAAGATGTGCTGTTGACCCAGTTTATTCCATCATGGCCAGTGCCCACTCTTTTGGGAATAAGTGCCCTCCCATTTAACTGATCTGTTGCTAGGCAGGGAAAAGAATTGTGGCAAGCTTGCAATCGGGTGAGCAGTTTTCAGGCTGGCCTGATTCTTCTGGTGGGAGAAAGCTGGTGCAAGGAGGATCCATTTTCAGTATTTGTTGCCTGACTTGGCACCTGGTAAAAGTGCACAGAAAATTGACTTGAGTAACTTGCTTGGTTGTTGGTACCTCAGTTTCTTATCAGCTGTTCCTAAAGGAATTGAAGAAATCAGGAGTTACTGCTTTACCTCATTTCTATTTGACATAGTCTCCAGTCACTATTTCTCCTGTCTCTGGAATGTGTCAGAACATCACACTTAGCAAAAGAATTGGAGCAAAGAGTAGAGAATGTCACAGTGGTATTGTTCCAAAAGAAGGAAAGTCTCTGCATTTTGAGTCAGAAGTTCATCTGACTCAGCAATTTAGCTTGGTAAGTTTGGAAAAGAAATCGCTCATCTTTTTCTAAACAGTCTATTCATCTGTAAAGCATAGTAATAGTGATAAAAGTCCTGACTCTCTGAATGGTTGGAGATTAAATGAGACTGATGAAGAGATTGCTTCATTACCACAGAAAATGCTCTCCTCTCTTTCCGCTTCTTTACATATCTTGTGTATTCTAGCAAACTTGCGGGGTTTAATTTGATTATTTCATTGGGAAAGAAAGGACAGCTTCTCCTGTTCTTTGATTAGTGAATTGATATAGACTTGTAAGATTGTCCATATTAGCAGGAATCACAGATCATCTGTTTTACTCTAGGCTTCCAATAGTTCAGCCTCTTTCATTATAAAATGAGACAAGAAATAATTATTAACTTAAAGTAACTTAAAGAACTATATATAAAATCCATTTCATATGAAATACCTTTTGCCTGACCTGTGGTGGCTCAGTGGATAAAGTGTCAACCCAGAGAGCTGATGTCACTGGTTCAAAGCCCTGGGGTTGCCTGGTCAAGCCACATATGGGAGTTAATGTTTACTGCCCCTTCCACCCTCTCATCCTCTCCCTTTTCTAAAAATGAATAAATAAAATCTTAAAAGAAAACCTGAAATATATTTTTATATGAGGATCTCAAGGTCTTCATACAAGGCCAGTCAATTGGGACACACTGAGTTTTCAAGCCTGCTAACATTCTCTTTTCAGTTAGACTGTATTCCCACCAATCATACTTTCTCAAGTCTTGAATCATATTTCCATGTCATTTACTTTTTAAAAAAGTAGTAAACAGAGTTGGAATTCTTGAAGGAGAAAAAGCAAATTGAAATGGGGGAGGACAGCAACTTAAATTATTTCTAGCTTCCAGTAGTTTCAAGTAACTTTGACACTCAATATGCAGGTTGTGAATCATTCAGTCCTCAGAAGTCATTCTCTAGGGCAATGGTAGATGGGATGAAGAGAAAAAAATTCTAAGACAACTATGAAATGAAGGAATAATTTTATAGTTGTTCCCTATGTTGTGGGTTATGCTTATTTTAATGTCTGTTTGGACATCTGACAACAATAGTAGGTAGGTATTGCAGGTGTACACACACATACCAAGAATATTAAACTGAAAAGGGCTTAATGAGATTGTCGGAGAAATAAGAAAATAAAAATTCAAGTTTGTAGCTTCACTAAAGAGATTGTAGGTAGTAAAAAGTGTATAGTTTTTATTTATTCATTTAAAATAATTAAAAATTTAATGATGCACATACTTACAAAGAAAACAACATTACCGATGGGCTTTTATTAATATAAATGAAGAGTTGTGAGAAGATTCAATCCTCATCCCTTTCAGCTCAGTTACCCGTGTCAGTCAACCCTTTCGTATTTTATTTTTTAAAGTTCTGCTGGGTGTTACTTACATTAACAACTTTCTTCTTCTGTTGGTTAATTAATATGCCTGAGCAGCTAATTCTATGTTTATCAGTTTTCAACACTGACTTCTTGCTATAGTAACTAAGCATTTACTGTGCTCACTATCTACTGAACGCAGTTAAATCTTTATTTCAATTTCTTCCATAGATCATCATTGCCTTTTAAAGTACTCTGGTTACACACCCTTTCTTTATTCATTGCAAATGCGGGAAGTCTTTACTCCCCTGGGAGAAGGTGAGGCTATTGGTGCTCCCATCCTTCCCAGGGAACACTCCTCTCTTGTGCGAATGTAGATATTTTTTGATACATTTTTCTTTTTCTGGCAGAGAGAATACTGATGCACGTGTTATCTGGAAAGGTATTTTTCACAGCATTTCAATCAATCCCAGACAATTGGGACTGCTTATTACCGAGGTTGGAATTTTCAATTCAGTCACATTTTACACCCACTAGGAAAAAAGAAATAATATCCCTAAAGCTTTAAACAAAGAAAAATAAAATCATATGACGGACAAAGCCTAAGTCAGTGGTCGGTTTCCACTCACCGCCACCTCTCCGTCTGGGGCGCTTGCCTTCCTTAACGGGCATCTTTGAGCAAAGAAGCATTGAGAGCCGAGGGCGCCTTGTTCCCCTCGCCAGGAAGCCGCACTCCAGCTGCCATTAATTCAGAGGAACAGTAAAAAAAATGCATTGCAATAACTTGAACTTAAAAGGTGAAAGATCTTAAAAAGGAAAAAAAAAAAAAAATTCCATGCGCCAGGTAACCAGCACGAAAAGACCGCGACATCGTGCAGAGCCGGGCTTCCCTTTGGAACTGGTTCGGGAGCCTGCCTGCCGCTCAGAGACTTCGGAAGTCCAATGTGGCATCCAGAACTGACTTTCCGTGACACGGAGGGGACTTGGGTTTTGGAGAATTTTCTGCTGGGGGCTGGGGGCGGCGCGGATTAAATCTTATAATCATGGTCTGGGCGTTAGTGATCGAGTGGCAGCGCGTCGCGATGCTCGGCGCCTGAGTTCTCCGCGGCGCAAGTGGAGCCGCGCGGCGGAGCAGCGGTTCTCTGCGCGCCGCGTCGGTGCTGGGCAGGCCCCGCGGCCCAGGGGCGCCTGCCGTGCCATTGGGCCGGCGGGGACGTGGTCGACGCGGTAGGCTGGGACTGGCCAGACGGCAGTGGCGGATTCTGGCGGGAGAGACTCAGGGGCCCGCGTGGCGTCTCCCTCCCTCGCTCCCCACCCCCACTCCCTGAGTCAGGGGAGGTGGCGTGTCCCGCTGGAGGTTGTGGGGCGCGGGGGCAGGGCTGCAGCTCCGGATGGGAGGTACGCCAGGTCGATCGGAGCCAGACCTTGAGCGCGCTGCCCGCGGTGTTGGCCGGGCCAGGCCCCAGCCCGCGCCTGGGCTGAGTCGCTCAGTCCCCTTGGGAAAGTGAAGGTGAAGGGCCAGGCGGCGGCGAGTAGCGGGGCGCCGGCTGGTGCTGCGGGCGGGGCCAAGGGCCTCGCTTTCGGAGTCTCAAGGGGTCACTGAGGTGGAACGCTGGCGGCTGGTGTAGGGGCTCGGCCCTGCAGGACGCGGAGCTGCGCGCATTGCCGGGAGAGACTAGGCACCCGGTGGCGGAGGCGCCGAAAACCCAAGGGAATGTGGGAGGAGGGGGCTTCTGCAGGGGAGACGCCCGACTCGGGGAAAATCCGAGTTGGCAGGTTAGTAGTGCTCTACCTCTGAGAACTCGCTAATGGGGAGTTTCATCTCTGGGGAAACAATTCACTGGCAGGTGCAGAATCGTCTTGGGGGCGGGAAATGAAAATGTTTCAAACCAGTGAAATGTTTCAAGACCAGTTGTTAACAATCTCCAGGTGTAAATGATAAAGAACAAGAAAGATTAGTCTTGGAAAGGTTTTAAAGGTTTTGTCTAATCAGGCAAGCCTCTCTAAAAGAGAAAACTCAGGAATGTTATTATTATTCCAAGTTTTAAAAAGGAGTTGATTTCTCCTTCATTTCTCAGGTAAGAAACCAAGTGACTTACTCCAGATAATACTGTTCGTTATTAATGGAGCTGGAAATGCACTCAACAGCACCGGTCAGAAAAAACGTGCAAGGTTTCAGAATTTCAAGGGAGACAGAATGCAGTCTTGAGCTTCCTTTCTTTTTCTTTTCTTTTCTTTTTTGCTAAAGTTTGATAGAAAAGCGGGTAATGGTGAGCTCTGGTTATAAAGAGTTCAGGCTCCTTACTCTTTCAGTCTTTTAAAAGCTGAAGGAGAGTTGGCTTTTTGTCTGTTTTAAAGAAGGAATAAAATGCTCAGACTTTATTTTCATCTGAGCAATATAAAACCGTTTGCCTTCGTAGATAGCTTTATTAAAATTTTGAATTTCCTTTTTTTTAAATAAAAATTTAAGTAGCACATTAAGAGAAAACTAAGTTATCCACCCTCCCAGTCTTGAACTTCAGAGTTAGTGAGTGCTTACAAATCCCGTTTTCTCTTGCACACATTTTCTCTGCATCCAATTATAAAGACTTGTAGAATTTCCTCTCTTCCCCATCCCCAACAGTGGGACCACATTTGCCCTACTATTCTGCAGTTTGCCTTTTCAGTTCCCAGTATCTGTTTGGCACTTTTGTATTCCTGTTACTGCTTGGCAGCCTTCTCCACTCTTCTGTGGGATCAGCCCCACGTGTCCCATCACCAGTCCAATGTAAGTTGTTTATTTTTTCTCTAGACTTAATTCTTTCAGGTACAGTTAAGAGTTCTAAGACTCATGCAAAAACTGAGTCAGTGCACAGAACAGAGAGTACTACACTTAAGATGTAGGTGACTCAGTGGGAGAACACATTTTTCTTCACCCTAGAAGAAGAAAAGGGGCAGAAACGATGCAGTCTTTCAAACACCAGTTCTTTCTGTATCCTCTCTCAGGGCTGCTTACCGCTGAGCGGTGGGTAGGAAATCCCACAGGAGGTATGTCCTGCAGACTGTCCCTCAGTGGCCCACCTCGCTGGGGCATGTGCTGGCTTGCCAGGATGCCTCCTTGGAGCTTCTAGGACCCTGTATCACAAGAAGCTGATTTCGTCCAGGTGGTTAAATCTGCCAATATTCATTGGTTGATGGAGTCCCTGGTGTTTCTGTCCCGGCATAATGTTTAATATTAATCTCCACTATCACGACGTCTTGATTTGGACGTTGAAGTGTATAGGGCGCCGTTTTGAGGGCTTCCAGCCGGTTTGTAAGGTGTCCCAGCTGAGAGTTGGAAAGCGACTGGATCCTCGGCGAAGCAGGCAGGGCAGCGGGCAGGTGGCGCGGCGTTGGGACCCTGGAGGACCAGACTAGCCACCGGGACCGCTCCCACCTCCTCACACCCCCTTGTCCCGAGCCACAGGCGGCCGCGGGGCTGTGAATGGCCTGGCCTGACACTGTTCGGCGTGGGACATTCCCGCGGCCTGCCACTGATATCCCCGCAGAGGAGCGACCGCTCTCGTGACTGTCAGACCGGGGGCGCGCCCCGCTCCACCACCACCTGGCCCACTCCTGACGCGTCCGCCTGCCGGGACTGTGTGGAGACGGACCCGCCGCCTTCGCCTCGTCGTTGCTGGGGCGCTTTCCCGCGCCCGCGGCTACACCTCGCCTCTCTGCTTCCGCGGGGCCCCTGGAGCCGCCCGCCGCTCCGGGACACCCAGGCTCGGCGCCCAGCCGCAGCCCTCCGGAGTGCGGGCCTTGTGGCGCCCCCCAGCGCCCTGCACTGAGGCGCGACGGGCTTGCGGGCTGCCGGCGACCCGCACGGCTCTCAGATGCAGTCTGGGCGGCACCTGTCTGTCCAGGGGGCAGCCGTCGCCCCCTCAGAGGCACTGTCTTCTCCGGGGATGGCGCGGACCCGAGCCGGCTGTGTTCTCCGGACCGCTCAGCTGCGGGGGGCTGGCTTGAACCCCTCGACTCTGTCCTCTGAGTCCCATAGCCAGTTCACCGTGTTTTACTACAACTGTCAGAACAGATGAAACATCCCTGTCTTTCTCAGCCTGAACATTCATTCTAGTAAGAACCACTGTTAATATTGCCAACATCTAAAAGAAGGCAATGCAAAAATTTGCTGTGCTTAAGTATATCTAAAGTCCATTCTTTTTCACTTTTAAATATATGCTCACTACTTTTAAAATGAGGTATGACTGTTTTTATAAAGTGGAAAATGAATGAACCGTGGTAGAAGAAACTTTTTTCTTCAAAAAAAAAATCTTATTCTAACTAGTTTTAAAGGTTTAACTAACATTTATTGTTTATCTTTTATATTTAATATCACTGTTTCTAAAGCTCTTGGTTATCGACATCTTTAAATCTGGAAATAAAGCTTCTTTAAAATAAGGCTTGTGTAAAATTAAATGAAGTGTGTCTGTGTCAGTGTCCCGCAGGAAACATGCTATATGTAAAATAGGAGAAGGAAGAAAGATCAAGGAAGAAACAGATCTTTATAGGAGGGAATCAGGGGTGTGACTGGAGGCATCCTAAGTCAGGCAGTAGCAAGGAGCATCATCCATCAACCATGACTGGGAATCAGGAGAGGTGATTACTGCAACTTCAGGGTAATGGTAGCTTTAGGGGTCCTAGGTGCTCAAGGCTATGGCCTTGACAAGAGAAATGAAACTGCTGCCAACTGTGACCCCTGTGGGGTCAGAAGATAGGTCCTGAAAAGAAATCCTGTTGCTGTCCTGACTTTCCCACAGTGCTGGACATTGGCCAAACCTCACCAGAGAACTAGAGGTCGGGGAGCCTGCTGCTACAGGGAAGAGGGTAGAGAGTGAGTGTACTGGGGAGAAGAAGTTCAGGCTTTCCCATAAACAGCTGGGTAGGTGGAAGTTCAGCATAGCACTTCAGACCTAATTGAATAAAGCTGGCTGCCATACTGGTTCTGACAGGTAATAGATGGTGAAAATAAATCTTAGCTGTTGCTCTTCTCACGTTCAGAAATTTTGCTCATGAGGCGGAGAGCTTGGAGGCCACCAGGTGAGCGTGGGTGTGAGGCCATCCTGTTGGGAGGTACAGAGGGATGTGAGAGAACCTGAATCCAGGTGACAGTATCTGAGCTGAGTCAAGGCTCCTGGGAGGTAAGCCATACCTCTGAAGTCAGTTATATGAGCGAATGAAAGTCATTTTCTGTTTATACCTCTTTGAATTTATTTTTTTTTAAAACTGAACCACAGGGATTCATAACATAACCAGGGATAGAGGAGGTTGTAGATGTGATTGCTAATTTCTCTGGTTGTCAGAGAGAAATACCAAATATGGGGTGTCCTGGGACTAGCACATTTGCATTGGCTGTTAGAAGAGCTAAATCTCAGCCGCCTCTGCACATCTGCCTCAATTCTGGTCCAGAACAGTATTTCTCAAACTTGAATATGTGTAAACGTCACCTGGGGGGATCTTGATAAAATGTAAATTCTGAGTAGGGCCAAGATTCTGCATTTCTTTTTTTAAAATTTTTTATTAATTTTAATTTGTTAACATGGATTCAAGTGTCCCACTCAATATAACACAGATTCTGCATTTCTAGCAAATTCTCAGATGAGACTGACACTTTGAGTGTCAGATCCTAGATCCCTATCCCCACTGACTTTGTGTGTGTGTGTGAAAGGAGGGGAGACACAGGGACAGATTCCTGCATGTGCCCCACCAGGATCCACCCAGCAGGCCACTAGGGGGCCTGTTCTGCCCATCTGGGGCAGCTGCTCCATTGCTCAGCAAAGGAGCCATTTTTTTTAGTGCCTGAGGCAAAGGCCATGGAGCCTTCCTCAGTAGCCAGGGACAACTTGCTCAAACCATTTGAGCCATGGTGGCAGGAGAGGAAGAGAGAGAGAGAGAGAGAGAGAGAGAGAGAAAGAAAGAGAAGGGGGTGAGGTGGAGAAGCAGATGATCGCTTCTCCAGATGTGCATCCAGACTGGAATCAAACCTAGGACATCCACAAACTGGGCGGACACTCTACCACTTAGCCAACCAGCTAGGCCCCACACTGACTTCTTAAGCACAATTCTTAGCTTGGAAAAAAAACAAAACAAAACTGGAGGGAGGAACTGGGATGAAAAAAGAATGCATCAGAGGGGATTTCAGAGATGAAGTTGGTCTGAGTGATGATAATGTACAAGGTGTGGATAGGGTGGGGCTCCTTCAAAGGGCCAAAGTGAAGGTCACTAGAGTTGAGCAGCCCGAAGAAATGGGATGGATTCCTCATCTGACTACTGAAACCCCCAGAGTGGGAGGAGAGGAGGGAAGGAAGACTGCAGTGCTCTCTGGACTTACTTTATGAGACACTCCACTAATGGAGTGGATTTAATCAAGGCATTCATAAGATAAAGGAGGGAGAATTAGAACAGGAGCAAAGGACATGCTGCAAAATCTAACATGGGTTAAACAGAAAAATCTCACTCGGGAAGGGAACTATTGAGGAGGAAGTGGCAGGACTTCCTAGTGAAGAAAGAAAATTTTAAGCATCCTTCTGCAAACTTGGAGATGGATTATTTTTTTCTAAGTTTAGAGGTGAAAGCTCTAGAATTTGGAAATTTTGTTGCTTGTACAGCAGCTCAAGGCCAAGGAAGAGAGATATCAATTTTGTAATCAATGGTAGGGTTTACAGATGTGTTATTAGCAATGCCCTGCATCTCAGGGCATTCCTGTTTAAATTAATTGTTTTTGGTTGCTAGGAGCTAAACTTTAAACATTATTATTAAGAAAATATATTTTTTTAACCAATCAGCTCAATATGATACCTTAAAGTAAAGCCCTGTTCACCTGGCATTAGTTAAGAGTTCTGCTTAGCCTGGAAAGGTGCCTGACTTCTCATACTTGACCCTCCTCCTCCTACCCTGAGATCCTACAGAGTTCCTTTTATCTTAATATTGATCAATAATGGTCAGGCTCCTTTTCCAACAGGTAGAAAGACAATACCCTGTGTCAAGAGCGTCATGATCAGACCCAAAGTAGTATAACTGGAATTCCATTAAGGTGGCTGGCTTTCCCATGTTGGGAGAGAGCTGCACGTGGACATGGAAATGTGGGTGCTGGAGTCCCTCTAACATCTTTGTTTTCCAGAAAATATTATCTCCAAAAATATAGCAACAGAAACCCTGCAAGGTGCACCCCCCTATGGAGAGAAACAGAGCTGCTCAAAGACCTCTAAAGAGAGAAACCCATGGATGGGGGAGCACCCCCACACCATCTGCAACCAGGAACTTGTGGGAAGACAGGAGTCAGTCTCCTTTAGGAGTTCAGTACCAATGGCTGAGATGTCTATGCTTGCAACGGAAGGGAGGTCTTCCTCTTCCCAAGTGGGCTCTACATCCTGTTCCACTAACATCACTCAGGAGAGTCCCAAAGGGGAAGGTGGAGTTCTCAACCCCCCGACCCCTACCCCATCCCTGGCTGCAGCATTGGGGCATTGGGTGGGTTTCAGACCAAAAGGTCCAAGACTATTTGGGGCAGACGGACTCTTTACCTCGAGGGAGTCTCTAGGTACAGCTATATATAGCGAGGTCCCTCACACCCTCTCTCATTACTCATTTAGTTTGGCCCGGGTTTAAAGCATGAACAATCTCTTCCAGGCACTGCCTGTTTTCACTTCCCTCTGACCAGAGGGCTCCTCCTCTCCTCTGACCCATGGGTCAACATCCTTTCTAGTTGGTCCACCCCACTTCCTCCCTCAGGCTGAGCTCCAGGCTGTTTTTCAGCATCAGGTGTTTCTGGAGAAGTGTTTCCTCTGCTCCCCTTCATTATCACTTCAACCATACTGAATTCAGGGTCTCGGGTTATTGCAGATTTGAAAGTAGAAAGCTCAGTGAGAACCATGGGAAGAAACATTACGGGAGAGGAGGGACTTGAAAACATCTATGAAGCAGGGCAAAGGTGGCTGTCAAAAGTAGGGAAAGCCACAGGAGACACTATATTCCAGGCCCTGTGTGAAAAAACTGGCCTGAAGGGTTTCAGAGAGGGTTTCTGAGATGCTCAGAGGAGAGTTAATGAAATCAGCATATTGTAGGGGGTAAGGCATGGTTTGCATTCCAGAGAGACCACTAGTTGACTCTAAGACCTTGGGCCCTCACCCAACCACTCAGAACTTCTGTTTCCTTATCTATACAATGCGTGTAATAATAACTACCTGCAGACTCATTGCAAGGATTAGAAATATTGAACAGTGCCTAGCTGAGTGGTGGTATTAAGGGGAAATCTGTGTTCCTCTAACCTGGTTATTTCCATGAGTGTGTGTGTGTTTGTGTGCCCAGGGAGAGCTTCTGTCCAGCCTGAGCCTGTACAGTAACCATTTTACTGACCAGTCACTGGGACCTAAACACAAAATAGTTTTGTGTTTCTCTCTGAATAAGGCTTTAACTGTGCTCTCAATTTTTTCCTGTCTTGTTCTTTAATGAACAAGTACTTTAGCTGTTAAAATCTAACTCATTTAATTTTTTTGAAAACAAGGAATGTAAAAAGTTAATTTACTGTAAATCCTCAATCTTAGTTTAAATCTTACTCCCTTCCTTCTCCTCCCTGAAAGCTTAAGCAGGGTCACTATCTACTAGTCCTGGGGGAGGAGGAGGATACTGTTTGTCTTACAGATATTCTCTCTCTCCTCCATCTTTTCAGTCAGCTCCTGCAGAGTCAGTGTTGGGGGGTTGGAGCTGTGGAGGAAGGAGTGGTAAAGCGGCAAATGTCTTTTTACTTAGCTGGCCACTGTTGTAATTCTTTGGTGCTTCTCTGGAAATCATTTACTGGCTTAAAAGCCCTTATGTGATGGGGTCTTTTGTGGGCCACTTGTGAGGCCTCAGAGGGCAGTGTGGGTCTGCCACACAGCCTCCTTCCATGACTGGCAGAGGGACTGTGGCTGGACTTATCTATATCCACTTCTCTCAATCCCTGCCCTGGGCAGGGAACCACAGCCTCCCTGTGGAGGTGCCCTCACATAGAAGGCAGCTTTCTTTGCCATGCACCAGAAAAATGGCTGAGGCCTGGTCACTTTGCATGGTGTCCACTTGGATCCTGGAGCATTAATGCATCAATGGAGGTGTGAGATTACATGAGACTGTACCCTGCTGCCCTTTCTTCCTGTCCTGCCACTTCTGCTGAAATTCTCTTTCCCTCTGGTTAAGTAAGATCATCAAGCTCAATTCTAAACCCGATGTTAAACCAGGGGCCAGAATTCAACTCCCCTTTATTATATTCTTCCCACTTCTGTCTTCCTTTTAAATATGTATTTCACTTAAAATGATTAAGTGAAAATTATATAACATATAAAAATTATTATATTATTTCCCTTAAAATTATATAATATATAAGACATTCAAAATTACATAATATAATAACACACATCAGATAACAGATATTTGTTCACTTCTACTTATCGTAAGAAGCAAAATAAGACAGCAAGTACTTTTCAAGCGGGTGTTTGGGTAATGTTGGACATCGCTTTGTCCAGTTTAAAAATAATTAGAATTCTCCTAACCAGGTGGTGGAACAGTGGATAGAGCGTTGGACTGGGATGCTGAGGACCCAGGTTTGAGACCCCGAGGTCACCAGCTTGAGCGTGGGCCCATCTGGTTTGAGCAAAAGCTCACCAGCTTGGACCCAAGGTCATTGGCTCAAGCAAGGGGTTACTCAGTCTGCTGAAGGCCTGTGGTCAAGGCACATATGAGAAAGCAATCAATGAACAACTAAGGTGTCACAACAAAAAACTGATGATTGATGTTTCTCATCTCTCTCCATTCCTGTCTGTCTGTCTGTCCTGTTTATCCCTCTCTCTGACTCTCTGTCTCTGTAAAAAACTTAAAAAAAAATAATTAGAATTCAAATGGGAATTATAGTACATTTGTCAGTTACTTTTGGAAAGTTTTATATTTTTATGATACATTTCTATACAACATTGTCTAGATTGATTTGCACATTCAGTGCAATCTCTGTAAGAATTTCAACTATCTTTTTTACAGAAATGGACAACTTCCATATAAACTCTAAAATTTATATGGAAATGCAAGCATTCCCAAAGAACCAAAACAATCTTGGAAAAGATTAGCAAAGTTGGAGAAATTTCCTAACTTCAAAATGTACTACAAGGCAATGGTTTGGTACTGGTGTAAGAGTAGATCTATAGGCAAATGGAATAAAATTTTAACTCCAAAATAAACCCCTACATTTATTGTCAATTGATTTTTGACAAAAGTGTCAAGACCATTCAGCGAAGAAAAAAATCTCTTCAATAAGTGCTGCTGGGACAAAAGGCTATCTAAGAATGAAGTTGGACCCTTATCTCACACCATACATAAAAATTAAGTCAAAATGGGACCACAGACCTAAGTTTAAAAGCTAAAACTTCTTTTTTTGTGATAGAGATAGAGAATGACTGGCAGGAAGGGAGAGAGCTGAGAAGAATCAATTCTTCATTGAGGTACTCTAGTTCTTCATTGATTGCTTTGTCACATGTGCCTTGACTGAGGGGCTACAGCAGAGTGAGTGACCCCTTGCTCAAGCCAGAGACCTTGGGCTCAAGCCAGCGACCTTGGACTTCAAGCCAGTGACCATGGGGTCATGTCTGTGATCCCATGCTCAAGCCACTGACCCCACGCTCAAGCCAGATGAACCCATGTTCAAGCCGGATAAGCCTACACTCAAGCTGGCGACCTCGGGGTTTCAAATCTGGGTCCTCTGTGTCCCATTCTGATGCTCTATGCACTGCACCACTGCCTGGTCAGACTAACAGCTTAATCTTTTAGAAGGAAATAAAGATGTACATCTTTATGAGTTTTCAATAAGCAATGTTGTTTTTTAAGATATGACATAAAAAAGCACAGTAGAAAGAAAAAATAGATATATTGGACTTCATAAAAATTAAAGTTTTGTACACCAGAAGACAATATTCAGAAACTGAAAAGACAACTTGAGCCAAAATATCTGTAAATTGTGTCAAGAATAGATAAAGAACTCTTACAATTCAGGCCCTGGCCAGCTAGCTCAGCAGTAGAGCATCGGCCCAGCATGTGGAAGTCCTGGGTTTGATTCCTGACCAGGGCACACAGGAGGGGTGCCCATCTGCTTCTCCACCCTTCCCCCTCTTCTTCTTTCTTTCTATCTCTTTCTTCCCCCTCAGAAGGCTCCTTTGGAGCAAGTTGACCCGGGTGCTGAGGATGGCTCCATGGCCTCTGCCTCAGGCGCTAGAATGGCTCTGGTTGCATCCGAACAAGGGCCCAGATGGGCAGAACATTGATCCCTGTGGGCATATTGGGTGGATCCCGGATGGGCACATGTGGGAGGCTGTCTGTCTTTCTGCTTCTCACTTCAGAAAAACAAACATACAAACAAACAAAAAACCTCTTACAATTCAACAATAAAAAGACTAATAATTCAGTTTAAAAATAAGCAAAGTATTCAAGAAACATATTTGAATATCTAAATAGGTGTGTGGTTTTTTTGGTACTGTCTTTGTTTGGTTTTTGATATCAGAATAATACAGTACTAGTTTCATAAAATAGGTTGGAAAGTCCATTCTCTGGAAAACATTGAGTAGAATTGGTGTTAATTTTTCTCTAATTATTTGAGAGAATTTTTTTAATGAAAACATCTGTGCTTGGACATTTCTTTTTTTGGGAAGTTTTAAATTATATTTATAAATTATATAAAATTATAATTCTATATTCTATATTAATTATATTTTTAAACTCAATTTCTTCAACAATGAGAAGGTTCATCAAGTCATCTGTTTCATATTGGATAGTAGTATTAGTTTTTTGAGGAATTGGTCCATTTAATTTATCAAATTTATGTGAGTAGAGTTGTTAATAGTATTCCCTTTATCAATTTGATGATATATATATATATATATATATATATATATATATATATATATATATCTCCATTTCTGATATTGGTAACTCATCTTTTCTGTCTTTCTGCATCCGTCTGGCTAGAAATATGCTAATTTTGTTGATCTTTCAAAGAAACAGCTCTTTGCTTCAATGTTTTTCTTTTTTGAGAGAGAGAGAGAGAGAGAGAGAGAGGAGGACAGATAGACAGGAAGGGAGAGAGATGAGAATCATTAATGCTTTGTTACAGCATTTTATTTGTTCATTGATCGCTTTCTTTTCTTTTTTTTTTTTACAGAGACAGAGTCAGAGAGAGGGATAGACAGGGACAGACAGACTGTTGTGACACCTTAGTTGTTCATTGATTGCTTTCTCATATATGCCTTGACCGTGGGCCTTCAGCAGGCAGAGTAACCCCTTGCTCGAGCCAGCGACCTTGGATCCAAGCTAGTGAGCTTTTGCTCAAACCAGATGAGCCTGCGCTCAAGCTGGTGACCTCAGGGTCTCGAACCTGGGTCCTCGGCATCCCAGTCCAACCCTCTATCCACTGCGCCACTGCCTGGTCAGGCTGATTGCTTTCTTATATGTACCTTGATGTGGGGTGGGGGGCTGCTCTAGCTGAGCCAGTGATGCCTTGCTCAAGCCAGAGACCTTGGGCTTAAGCCAGAGACCATGAGGTCATGTGTATAATCCCATACTCAGGCCGATGACCCTGCGCTCAAGCTGGTGACCTTGGGGTTTTGAACCTGGGTCCTCAGGCTGATGCTCTGTGCCACCACCTGGTCCGGCTCATTGTTTTTCTTTATTGTTTTTCTGATTTCAATTTCATTGATTTCTTGTTTTCCTTCTATCAATATGGCATTATTTTTCTCTCTTTTCAATTCTGCTTTCAAGAATTTTGCTTTGTCTTAGTTCTTATGATGTGTCTTTCCCTGAATTATTTTGAGTTTATCTTGTGAGAAGAAGCTCAGCTTCTTCAATTTGTAGATTTATATTATATTATTGATAAATTTGAGAAGTTTCTATTACTGTTTCTTCAAGTAATTTTTTAGCCATGTCTGCTCTATTTCTGGGATTTTTATTATAAAAAATGTCAGCTCTTATGTTCTAGTTCCACGAGTTCCTGAGACTCTGTTCATTTAATTTTTTTAGTCTATTTTATTTTCTGTTGTTCAGATGGAGTCCTTTCTATTTTCCAGTCAGTGATTCCTTCCTCTGTCCCTTCCATTCTGCTGTTGACCACTATCAGTTTATTGTTGTTATTATTATATTTTTCAGTAAAATCCACTGAGCCGTTTTTGTTTTGTTGTTATATTTTCAGTTCAAATTTTTCCTTAGGTTCTTTTTTATATCTTTGATTTATTTGATGCAACATTTTTATTGCCATTCTGAGGCTTTATTATTATTTTTTTACTTGTTTCAAGCATGTTTGTAATTATTCATTGAAATATTTGTATCATGACTATTGTAAGTTCTCGGTGAGAAAATTCTAATATCTCTATCTTGGTGCAGGCATGTATTGACTGTCATTATTTATTCTGTACAGAACAAGGTAGTTGAGAAGACAGGACCACCATTGACCTTGGTGCTGGACCAGGGCAATGGGAGGCTCCCTCCCTCCCCTGTTCTTGGAATGTACGCTCTGCCCACTATTCCAGTAGTAGAAGTTGTTTTTGAGAATGCAGCCTTGAGAGAGCAATATGTTATTGAGACCATTTAGATTAAATATGTGACTAAACCCAGTTAAGGCTTCCATTGAAACTTTTAAGGTTATGGCGAGTGGTTTGGAGATCTACTTGTCTTGAGGCCACTGAAGACAAATCATGCATGTAAGTTCCCTTGTTTATTAAATCTGCCACCAACAATTTAGAGTAGCCTGCTTCTTCCTTGGGTCTCTCCTTGTCCTCCATGTTGGGGGCCAGTTTGTGAACCAACAATCAGTTTGAGATCTTCCTCATTCTTGGTATGATGGTTTTCAATTGAAACCTGGACATTTTCATATTATAATGTGGGAGTCTGGATTTTATTTAAACCTCTATTTCAGATAGCTGTCTTTAATACTGCTCTGGGAGAGAAATGAGAGTGCCCCTCACTGGTGCCTGTTGGATATATACGTTCAGGTTCTCCATTTAGCTTCTGTCCACGTTGGGGAGGAGACTCACTACTACTGATTAGAAAGAGTTCCCACCACCATGTGAACTTCACTTACACTGCAGTAGGGGGAAGATGACCTTATTACTGCTGGGAAACTGTAAAAGTCCTGACTTTCTACTCAATGTCCTCTGACTCCACTCCAGTAGGAGAGGGGCACCCTGTTACTACCCAGTGGACCTGGAAGTCCTGGCTCTCCATGTTGTCTTCACTAACACTGTGGGTAGGAGTGGCTTGTTACTCCTACTTGTCTTAGTTTCCTACTTGGCCTTTTTGACACCAATACCGTGTTGGTTTTCCTTATTACAGCCTTTAGAGCAGGGGTAGTCAACATTTTTATACCTACTGCCCACTTTTGTATCTCTGTTAGTAGTAAAATTTTCTAGCCTGACTGGTGGTGGCGCAGTGGATCAAGCATCGACCTGGAATGCTGAGGTCGCTGGTTCAAAACCCTGGGCTTGCCTGGTCAAGGCACATATGAGAGTTGATGCTTCCTGCTCCTCCCCCTCTTCTCTCTCTCTCTCTCATCTCTAAAATGAATAAATAAATAAAAATAATTAAAAAAAAATTTTTTCTAACCACCCACTGGTTCCACAGTAAAGGTGATTTATAAAGTAGGGAAGTAACTTTACTTTATAAAATTTATAAAGCAGAGTTACAGCATATAATAATAATTACTTACCAAGTACTTTATGTCGGATTTTTACTAAGTTTGGCAGAATAAATCTTTATAAAACAACTTACTATAGTTAAATCTATCTTTTTATTTATACTTTGGTTGCTCCGCTACCACCCACCATGAAAGCTGGAATGCCCACTAGTGGGCGGTAGGGACCAGGTTGACTACCACTGCTTTAGAGGTTAGCAGTGGAGACTCCCCACTTGATATTTGCTTGTGGGTTTGGCCATGTTTTTTCCCCCCCCCTTTGATGATTGGCTGGAGTACAATGGTTATTGTTTTAAAGTTTTCTGTCTTGCTAGGCTTCCCCTCTCTTGGTCTTTTGGCTAGAGAGAGCACATTTTTGTTGTTTTATCATTGCCTGTTGATATTTATGTGGTGTTAGCCTCTCCAACTTGAAGATTGGATAGATGAAGCAAAAAGAAAATGCAGGGAACTCACCATGTTGTTTCTCAGGTTCTAAGATTCCTAGTCAGTGTGCCTTCTCTCCACCTTCATATTTTTCTTGTGTTTGTCTTATATATAAATCCAGGGGTTTTGATTGTATTTAGCAGGAGCAATAAGGAAAAGTTTCTCTACTTCAGTGTTCTGCAAGTAGAAATCCCTGGCCTAAATTCATTTTATCCATTTTGTTTTATGATCATCTTTTCTTTGAGTAGCTATTTTTGGTTTTTCAATTAATGATCTAACATATAATAGCAATAATACGGAACAGAAATGCATTTCTTTTTTATTTGCAAGTACATGACATTTAGTTCTAATCCACTATTTTGGGTAGCTCTTATATATTATAGATGCACAAATGAGGAACAGAGCATTTACAGAACTCACCCTGTTTATAATGGATGGTAAACAGCGAAGCTGGGCTTCAAACCCAGTCAGTTTGACTTCAGAATCCATGCTTTATTTCCTGTTCACCATTGAACCTCTAGCACGTACACTGATCTTACAGCAAGTGTTCTATAGATATTTGTTGAGTGAAATAATTGTTAACATTGCTATGGGGAATTCTATTCCTTGGATTCTATTTCTTCCTGGGTTTATCACATCTTCTTGCTTTTTCCTTTCCGCCCAGTCCAAAATGTTTGTATAATTTCCATGACATTTCTTTTTGTCTTGTTCAGGTTTAAGCAACTCTATCCAGACTTATTATTTACTTTGATACATTGTTTTTACCCCCATAATTTCCTGTTCCACATTTCTAAACCTGATCTTCTTCCTTGTGACAGGTGAATATTTCATGTTCATCTTTATTTGTGGAGCTTGAGGGCCTCCAAATGCACAGAATAGAGAGGTTAGCTGAAACTGTATTGGTTTGCCTTATATTGAATTCACTGAAACTAGTTATGGGGCCTTCCTATTCCTCTGGATGAGAACTTTGGGCTTCACATCATTTCCCCATCCAGCGTGAAGCTTTGAAGTATGAATTTCCATTCAAGAAAATTGAACTTTGTTGTTTACTTCTTCAGTTTCACCCAAAACTTTCTAGAAGAAATTTCTACTACTCAAATTCCATGACTTTAAATATAATACATGTACATAGAATTAAATATATCATTAATCTGGATTTCTTATCTGAGTTCCATATTTTTTTATGGAGCAGCTTATTTGATATCTTGACATGGATGTTTATTTTCTTTATAGTAAAAACTAATTATCCTGGTATCACTTATTTGGATAGTTCTTCCTTTTCTAATTTTTGTATTTATTTATTTATTTATTTACTTATTTATTTATTGACAGTGACAGAAAGAGAGAGGTAGAGATAGAGATAGAGAGACAGATAAGGACAGATAGGCAGGAAAGAAGACAGATGAGAAGCATTAATTCTTTGTTGCAGCACCTTAGTTGTTCATTGTTTGCCATCTCATATGTACCTTGATGGGAATTGGGGGCTCCAGCAGAGCCAGCAACTTTGGGTTCAAGCCAGCGACCTGGGCTTCAAGCCAGTGACCTTTGGGCTCAAGCCAGCGACTTCAGGGTTTTGAACTGGATGTTCTATCTACTATGCCACTGCCTGGTCAGGCTAATTTAAGTTTTTTAAAAAAATTTTTGCATTTTTCCAAAGCTGGAAATGGGGAGGCAGTCAGACAGATGACAGACTCCCGCATGCGCCCGATCGGGATCCACCCAGCATGCCCACCAGGGGACGATGCTCTGCCCCTCTGGGGCATCGCTCTTTTGCATCCAGAGCCATTCTACCTCCTGAAGCAGAGGCCACAGAGCCATCCTCAGCGTCAGGGCCATCTTTGCCCCAATGGAGCCTCTGCTGCGGCTGTGGGAGGGGAAGAGAGAGACAGAGAGGAAGGAGAGGGGGAGGGGTGGAGAAGCTGATGGGCGCTTCTCCCGGGACTCCTGCACGCCAGGCCGATGCTCTACCACTGAGCCAACTGGCCAGGGCCGTCAGGCTAATTTTTAATGCAGCAATATAATGTAGTTTTATCTAAGAAATTTTTGCCTAGTCAAAGCTTGCTAATATTTTTCTCTCTTTTTTTCTATACATTTTATAATTTTTGGTTTTACATTGAGATCTATAATCTATTTTTATTTAATTTTTTTGTATAAGGGTTGAGATTCACTGTTTTTACATAAGGATGTTCAATTGTCCCTGCACTATCTGTTGAATAAGCTATCTTTTCTCCACATAAGTGTATTGGCATCTTTGTAAAAAAAAATTGATTGTGTGTGTGTAGATCTATTTCTGGACTTTCCGTCATGTTTAAATGATCTTAATGAACCAATATTACACTGTCTTAGAATGATGATGTTAGAATTTAGTAGTATGAGTCCTATGGCCTTGTTTTACTTACTCCAGGTCTTTTGTTTTTTCTATATAAATTATAGCATCCAGTTGGTCAATTTTATTGAGATTATGTTAAATCTATAAATTAATTTGAGGAGGATTGACATTCTACCAACATTGAGCCTTCTAACACATGAATGTATCTATACATTTATTTAAGTCTTCTTTGATTTATCTCATCAGTATTTTTTATTTTCCAGTACTTACATGTTTCACATATTTTATTAGTTTTATTCTTAAATATTTTGTTTTCTGATGCTTTGTAGATATTATTATATTTTAATTTTCAATTTCTTGTTGCTAGTTTATTAAACTATAGTTGCTTTTAAAAATTAATCTTGTATCTTGTGACTTTGTGACCTTATTTATTAGTTCTAGTAGGGCTTTTTGGGTAGATTATTTGAGATTTTGTTCATAGAAAATTTTGTCCTCTGTGAATAAAGATTGCTCTAATTCTTTTTCAAATGTTTATGCCTTTTTTTTTCTGTCTTACTGCATTAGTGCAGACTTTCTTTACAGTGTGGAAAAGGAGAAGCATCTGAGAGTTTTTCTTCTTTCTCTTGTGACATGACTCATTGGTAAGTCCCCTCCCAAGAGGGCAAATGGACATTATGTGTTTCTGGGATCTGCCTCCACTGCATTCTACACTTATAAGCAATTAAAATCTCAGTTTGAAAAGAGAGAAGAATGAATTTTGGTGGTTTGGGAGTTGAAAAAGAGAGTGACTCAACAGTTGTGAGGCTTTCTACCTTGGAATGGACCTCCGGTGATTATAGTTCCTTAATGGATAGACCCTAAATGAGTCTTTTGGACAGCTGGACTTAGAGAAAAATGGTCATTCCTTCTGTAACTGAAAGGATTGGATGCTTAGGCTACAACATGGTAAATATAAAAAGAAATTCTTTGAATCAGGTATGCTTTGAAGAAATGGAGGTATAGAGAGGCAGTGTTTACCTTAAAAATCCCTGCCAACCTGTGCTAGGAAACAGGGCAAGTCAGTATTTGTTTTAGACAGGGAGAGGACAGCATTTGGTGGCCATGATAAGTGGAACAACATGATAACCTCAGTGACAGTGGTTTGAAAGATCCCAGGGCTCTTGTCCACTTGGTAGTGGAAGTCCAAAAAGTCTTTTTTTGATACTAAGAATCTTAAATTCTTGATCCAGAAGAGGTAAGAGAGAGTTTCTAAGAGGCTGAAATTTTACTTCCTGTCACTCACACATTGGGGATGAAATTAGTTTTAATTTAATTGGGAAAATAAATGAAAAGTATTTGAATTCTTAATAATAAAGTTTGTTTACATTGATTAAAATAAGTTGAGATCAGATTATAAAAACTTTTGAAAATCAGGCTGAAGTGTTTAAACTGAACTTTCTATAGATAGAGCAGAATCATTAAATGTTTTTGATAAAGAAAACAACAGACATGTAAAATAACCCCATAAGTAACTGTATGCTGTGTTATAGTATCCTCATAGGTGAAAAGGCTTACAGTGTGTGAAGAAGCATGGAGGCTAAGACAGGTAAGTCTACACTGGAATGACAAATTCATTCGTCTGTTTGGAGTGGAATAGAAAGTAAAGCACTGGGAAAGAAAAGCCTTGAGCGATACTTCTTTTTTTATTTTTTATTTTTATTTTCTTCAATTTACCCATTTTATTGATTTAAATTTACTGTGTTTACATAGATTTGGTGTCACACTGAATATATCCACCCACTCTATGTTCCCCTCAATGTCCCCCTTCCCTCCAAAATTTGCTTTTCTGCTATCTATAACGCTGTGTTATGTTATAACACCAATCTCTTTCTCTTCTCTGATCCCATCCTCTCATCCCACTTTCCCACAATTAGTTAAAAACAATTCAAAGATGTAAACATATTTCTACTCTTTTTCTTATCAGACTAAAATACACTTCAGTTGGTATTTTTTAGTGTTATCAAGAGAAAAGACTGATTGTTCATGTAGAAGGTGGCAGCCCCATTTACCAGGGAGAATCTATTTAAGAACCTATGATTTTGGGCTCTTTCCAAGACACTGTACAAGTATTTTACAGTGTCTGATTCACACTAAAGCTTCTTGTTATTGCAGTTTAGAAACAATTTATTTTGTACACACTGTTTAAAACAGAATTTTCTCCTCTGTTAAGTGTAGATAAAGAATGTAAGAGTATGCCTTTCATTGCACTAGTTCACTTTGATGTTAGATGGAAATGAAAACTTGTGCCTTTAATGATGAAGTTTGTGGCAGAAGGGGAAACAAATCCAATATACATATAAAATTATAATTTTCTTATGTTTTGATAAATTTAATGAACGTGGCATTCAGTTCTCAAGAATATAGTGAGCATAAAACTAACTATATCCAAGCCAGTCGGAAAATTGGCAACATCTTTGCACTATAATTCCCCTCTCCTCCTCAGAATCATATAATTGGAAGGAAACACCCAGCTTTCCCTGGGGAACGAAGAAAGAACTGGACTGTATGTTCAGTATTCAGGTTTTTGGGGGAGAATGTCTTGGCACAGTTTCTGTCTTGCCTGGATCTGACTGTTGACAGGGAAGAATATCATTTTAAGAGAACTGAGAATAAAGATTGTTTTTAAACTTGCATGCCAGCACCCACATTATCCTTCACACTAATTCAGTGCAAAGTGAATAGGAAAAAACTCCAAATTCCTCATTCACTGTTGGTGGGAATGTAAAGTAGTACAACCATTATGGAAGAAAGTATGGTGGTTCCTCAAAAACCTGAAAATAGAACTACCTTATGACCCAGCAATCCCTCTACTGGGTATATACCCCAAAAACTCAGAAACATTGATACGTAAAGACACATGTAACCCCATGTTCATTGCAGCACTGTTCACAGTGGCCAAGACATGGAAACAACCCAAAAGCCCTTCAATAGAAGACTGGATAAAGAAGATGTGGCACATATACACTATGGAATACTACTCGGCCATAAGAAATGATGACATTGGATCATTTACAACAAAATGGTGGGATCTTGATAACATTATACAGAGTGAAATAAGTAAATCAGAAAAAACCAAGAACTACGTGATTCCATACATTGGTGGGACATCAAAATGAGACTAAGAGACATGGACAAGAATGTGGTGGTTACCGGGTGTGGGGGGGAGGGGGAGGCGCAGGAGGGAAGGAGGGAGAGGAAAAGGGGAGGGGGAGGGGCACAAAGAAAACTAGATAGAGGGTGACGGAGGACAATCTGACTTTGGGTGATGGGTATGCAACATAATTGAATGACAAGATAACCTGGACATGTTTTCTTTGAATATATGTACCCTGATTTATTGATGTCAACACATTAACATTAATAAAAATTTATTTATTAAAAAAAAACAATAAAACTCCAAATCCCAACTTCTTCCTAGGGAGAGAAAGAGCTGCATTATGTGTTCAATGTTCTGACTTCTATAGGACTGAAGGACTGGCTTCTGTTTCACTTGTCTGGAAGCATTGAAGAGCCCAGTATACCAGTGTGCCTGATGATCACCAGAAACAAAAGTAAAGATTTAGACTAGTATGTAATCACTTGATAGAGCCCCTGCACCAGCTCAGTATAATACCATTAGTAAGGCTTCTAGTTTTTGTTTTATTCCTGGGAAAGAAAAGAGAAAACTAAAACTAACATTTAACATTCAGACTTCTCAGGTGGTCCCCTGAAATTGGATTTATTTTTGACAGTCCTAAAATGCAGATGAGACCTGGCATACTATAGATTTCTAGAAGCTACTTAGAACAGCAATAACAAAAAAGTTGAAGGTTTGCTACCACTTCAGAAGATCCATTGTGTAGTAGACAGACACCAGAGGGAGCAAGAGATTATGAACTCCTGGGAAAAAAAGGAAACTGGAAAACCATTCTTCCTGGGAATTTATAAACACAAGTCCACAGAAGATGCATCACAGAGGAGGTTTTGGAGGTTTTCAGAATCTCTGATGAAGCTGATTTGTGGGGGGTCTTCTCTTATATGAAGTCAATCTGTGAAGACTAGGAAAAATGATTGTTTATATTTTATTTTATTATTTTATTATATTTTAATAAGATGATATCACCACAAAGAATCAAGAAATATGAAGATACAAGGAAACATTCTCCAAATAAAGAACAAGGTAAAGCTGCAGAAACTTACCAAATGAAATGGAGGTATATGAATTACCTCCTAAAGAATTGAAAATAACTGTCTTAAAGAATTCAAGAGAAGAATGCATAAACAAAATTAAAATTTCAACAAAAATATAGAAAATATAAAAAGAATCAAATAGAAATCTTATAGCTAAAGAATATAATAATTGACCTGAAAAATTCACTAGAGGGGCTTTAAAACAGATTAGATCAATCAGAAAATAAAAATCAGTGAACCTGAAAACAAGCCTTGAAATTATCTAGTCACAAGAGCAACAAGGAAAAAGAATGAAAAAGAGTGAACAAAGGTTAAAGGACTATGGGACTATATCAATCAGATCAATGTGCCTATTATAGGAACTCCAGAAAGATAAGACAGAGAGAGAAAGAACCAGAGAGTTTTTGAAAGAAATAATGGCCAGAACCTTCCAAATCTAGAAAAGGAAATGGGCATCCAAATCCATAAATTCCAATGAATCTCAAAAAAGATGAATCTAGATAAATTCATACTAAGAAATATTACAGCTAAACTGTGAAAAATCAAACAAACAAACAAACAAAAAGGATTTGAAAACAGTAAAAGGAAAGTGATTTATCACATACAGGGTGATTCTCCTCCATCTTAACATTTTCAACAGATTTCTCAGCAGGAACCTTGAAGGCCAGAGGGAAGTTGAGTGGTGTTTTTAAAGTGCTGAAAGAAACTACCAACCGAGAAAATAATAACTAGTGAGAGTGTTCTTAAAAAATGAGTGAAAGGTAAAGACTTTTGCACACAAACAAAAGCTGAGGGAGTTTATTACCACTAGATATGCCTTAAAAGAAATGTTAAAGGGAGTTCTTCAAGTTGAAATAAAATAAATCTAAAAACATCATAAAAGCATATGGAAGTTTAAAACTCACTGGTAAAGGTAAATATAGACAAATACAGAACACTACAGCACTGTAATGATGGTATGCAAATCACTAATTCTAACAGAAAAGATGAAAGACATAAGAATTAAAAACAACTGTAACTCTATAAATATTGTAAATGGATACAAAATATAAGGAGATTTAAATAGTGACATCAGTAATATAAAATGTTTATGAGAAGTAAAATTGTATACAATTGTAATTATCATCTTAAAATAGGCTGTTATAATTACAAGGTGTTGCTTGTCAGCTACATTGTAACCATAAAGAAAATACCCAGAGAGGATACACAGAGAAAAAGAAAGTATTCAAAGCATATCACTACAAAAAAATCATCAAAATGCAAAAGAAGGTAACAAAGAAGCAAGAAGGAGACCAAAGAGTTACAAGATAGACAGCATGTAATTTAAAAATTAGCAATACATCCTTTCTTATTAATAATTCAAATGTAAATATAATAAAATTTCCAAATAAAAGACATGGAATGACTGAATAGATTAAAAAAGATACAAAACTATGCTGTCTACAAGAGACTCATTTTAATTTTTTTTTTTTCATTTTTCTGAAGCTGGAAACGGGGAGGCAGTCAGACAGACTCCCGCATGCGCCTGACTGGGATCCACCCAGCATGCCCACCAGGGGGCGATGCTCTGCCCATCTGGGGCATCGCTCTGTTGCATCCAGAGCCATTCTAGCGCCTGAGGCAGAGGCCACAGAGCCATCCCCAGTGCCTGGGCCATCCTTGCTCCAATGGAGCCTCGCTGCGAAAGGGGAAGAGAGAGACAGAGAGGAAGGAGAGGAGGAGGGGTGGAGAAGTAAATGGGCACCTCTCCTGTGTGCCCTGGCTGGGAATCGAACCCAGGACTCCTGCACACCAGGCCGACGCTCTACTGCTGAGCCAACCGGCCAGGGCCTCATTTTAATTTTAAGACATAAATAAGTTCAAATAAAAAGTGAAAAAGATATTCCATGCAAATGTAACCAAAAGGAGCAGGGGTGGACATGCTTATATTGGACAAAATATACTTTCAGTTAAAAACTGTCACAACAGACAAAGAAAGATAACATATAATAATAAAAATAGCAATTTATTAAGAAGATACAACAGTTTCATATCCACCAAACACCAGAGCCCTTAGATAACTATATATAAAACAAACATTAACAGAACTGAAGGAAGAAATATTGAGCAATACAGTAATGGCAGGAGAATTTAATACCCCACTTTCTTTCTTTTTTTTTTTTTTTGGTATTTTTCTTAAGCTGGAAACGGGGAGAGACAGACAGACTCCCGCATGCGCCCGACCGGGATCCACCCGGCACGCCCACCAGGGGGCGACGCTCTGCCCACCAGGGGGCGATGCTCTGCCCCTCCGGGGCATCGCTCTGCCGCGACCAGAGCCACTCTAGCGCCTGGGGCAGAGGCCAAGGAGCCATCCCCAGCGCCCAGACAATCTTTGCTCCAATGGAGCCTCGCTGCGGGAGGGGAAGAGAGAGACAGAGAGGAAGAAGGGGGTGGGGGTGGAGAAGCAAATGGGCGCTTCTCCTATGTGCCCTGGCCGGGAATCGAACCCGGGTCCCCCACACGCCAAGCCGATGCTCTACCGCTGAGCCAACCGGCCAGGGCCAATACCCCACTTTCAATAGAACAGCCAGACAGAACATCAGTAAAGAAATAGCAGATTAAAAAACACTATATCTCAAATGACCTTAGCAGACATATTCAGAACAATCCACCCAACAGCAACAGAATACATATTCTTCTGAAGAACATGCAGAACATTCTCAAGGACAGATCACATTCTAGGTCACAAAACAAGCTTTAACAAATTTAAGAATATTGAAATTATACCTAGTACCTTTTCTGACCACAATGGAATAAAACTAAAAATAATAGCAGTAAGAAAATGCAAAATTCACAAATATGTGGAAACCAAACAACACATTTTTTGAACAGCTTAATACATCAAAAAATCTAAAGAGAAAATAGAACATATGTTGCGACAAACAAAATTTAAAACACAAAATTTAGGGGATGCAACAAAAGCAGTCCTAAGAGAGTTTATAGTGATAAACAACTACATTAAAAAGAAGAAAGATCTCAAAGATATAACCTAACTTTATGCCCCATGAAACTACAAAAAGAAAAACAAACTAAACCCAAAGTTAGCAGAAGAAAGGAAATAATAAAAATTAGGGCAGATAAACAAAATAGAGAATAAAAAGTAAAAAAAATAAATGAAACTAAGTTGGTTTTTGAAAAGATCAAGAACATTGAAAAAAATTTATCTAGCCTCAGAAAAAGAAGACTAAAAGAAACAATGTTCTTTTTGGTTTCTTATAACCATTTTTGATTAGTTTATTTTTCTTGATATTAGTATAATCACTGTTGTCCACTTTTTTGTTACTATTTGCATGGAATGTCTTTTTTATTCTTTCACTTTCAACCTGTGTCTTTGGATCTCAAGTGAATCTCTGATAGACAGCAACTAGAGTCATGTGTTTTTATCAATTCTTCCAATCTTGTCTTTTGATTAGTTTAATCCATTTATATTTAAAGTAATTACTTACAAAAAGGAATTTCATTCTGTCAGTGTGATATTTGTTTTCTATATGTTTTCTCTTTCTCCCTTCATTTCCTTTATTACTTTTTAAAAAAATTTTGTTCAGGTACTTTTTTTTGTAGTAAAATGTTGGCATTCTTTTATCATTTCCTTTTGTGTATATTCTATAGCTATTTTCTTCATGGTTAAATCTTTAAAATAGAACACCCTTGGTGGTGAAAGGGGACTTGATACGGTGGTGAACACACGGTATAATGTACAGATGATGTACTATATAATTGTATACCTAAAACCTATATAATTTTATTTACCAATGTTACCCTAATAAGACCAATAAAAATTAAATAAAAATAAAATAATTCCTAAACTTTAATAACATAAAGATACTTTGCTCCTTTACAGCTCTGTTTTCACCCTTTTGTTTGTTGATATCACAAATTATAATTTATACATTGTGTGCTCTAAAACATAAACTTATTGTTCTTTTAAATGCATTAGTCTCCTATATTACATAGAAAACAAGATTTGGAATTACAAAGCTACGCAAGAAAATTTTACATTAATATTCAATTCTTTTTATCCCAAACATGTACTAATAATCACTTAAAACATGTCGAAAACAAAAAGTACAATTGCAAACTATTGTTACAACAACACTAGCATTTATAATTGCTCTGTATCTAATTTTATTGGGATCTTTATTTCTCCATGTGACTTCGAGTTACTGTCTAGTGTACTTTTATCTCACCTTGCAGGACTCCCTTGAACATTTCTTGCAGAGCAAATTTAATTATTAAATTCCTTCAACTTTTGTTCACCCAAGAGTGTCCTTATCCTTCATTTTTTGGAAGGACAGTTTTGGTAGATATAGGAGTCTTGGTTGATAGTGTTTTATGATATCAATTTGAAGATATTACCCAACTATCTTCTGGCCTCCAAAGTTTCTGATGAGAAACATACTCATAATCTTCTTGAGAAGCCCTTGTATGCAATTATTTACTTCTTTCTTGTTGCTTTCAAGAGTTTCTTTGTTTTTGGCCTTTAAAAGTTTGATTATAATGTGTTCTAGTGTGGGTCTCTGAGTTTATCTTAACTGGAATTTTATCTCTTGGATGTTAATATTCATGTCTTTCATCAAATTTGGGAAGGTTAGTGTCATTATATCTTAAAATATTCTCTCTCTTTTTTCCTTCTGGAAATCTTACAGTACATATGTTGGTCTTCTTGATGGTGTCTCAGGTCCATTAGACTCTGTCACTTTTCTTTAGTTCTATTCTTTCTGTTCTATATTTTCTATTCTTTCTATCTGACTTGATAGTTTCCATTATCCTATCTTCAAAGCTACTGATTCTTTCTTCTGCCTGCTCAAATTTACCTTGAATTCAACTAGTTGATTTTTCATTTCTATTACTTTTCTTTAGCTCTAGAATTTATTTTTCTTTATTTTCAGGTTTTATATCTTTTTATTGATGTTTCCATTTTTTTTCACACATTTTCTTGACTTCTTCCATAACTTTCTTTAGTTCTTTGAGCATCTTTAAGACAATTGTTTTATAGTCTTTGTCTAGTTTATCTGCCCTTTGGCCTTTTTTTCAGAAACAATTTCTGTTTATTTCTTTTTAATTTAAGTGGGCTATATTGTTTATTTGTATACCTTGTGATTTTTTGTTAAACATTAGACATTTGAGTCTAATAATGTGGTAACTTTGGTAATCTGATTCTCTCCCTCCCCAAGGGTTTCTTGTGTTTTGTTATTATTTTTTGTTTTTGTTTGTTTTAAGTTGTCTGTGTGTTGAGGATTATCCTAAGGTGCAAACTTATTGTTTTATCAGGTTTTTTTCTGAACCTTTTCTTAGGCATGCATCATCATTTTCCAATTTTCTACATATACAATAGATTTTGAGTGTACTAATCTTTAATGTCGGGCTCCCCATAGTGGGAAAACCCCCAAATTTCCTAGAAGTCATTAGCCAGATGGGGAGGAATGTACAACAGTGGCAGAAGGTGCAACAATAGTTGCCCATTTTTTTGCACTTTTGTAATCAGAAGGAATAATTGATGATCAGAGCTCAGATCCCCAATATTTGTATGACAGTTGTTTTGCTCACCTTAGCCACCTACATCCTGTGTGTAAGCTGCTCCAGGAACATACATAGAGGTGTCTGCCATTTGAGTAGGTAATGCTGCTACTCTGCTAAGAAGTGAAATTGACTAAATTAACCAAAATCTACTATCCAACCTTTTCTTGGAAGTTTCAAGCTTTCAATAGACTTCAGGGTTTCAGAATAGTTACATCAGACAGATTCTGCCAGTACAATTGTATAGGTGAGAAGACAGATTTCTGGTGCTTCCAAATCATTCATCTTCCCAGATTCCTCCCTCAGTTTTTATGTGATTATGCTCTTAGTATTATTTCTAAGAATTCTGTGACACAAGTCATGTTGATTTTCTTTTATGTTCTCTTCTAGAAGTTTTAGAGTTTTTTTTTTGTTGTTGTTGTTGTTTTTTGTATTTTTCTGAAGCTGGAAATGGGGAGAGACAGTCAGACAGACTCCCGCATGCGCCCAACCGGGATCCACCCGGCTCGCCCACCAGGGGGTGACGCTCTGCCCACCAGGGGGCGATGCTCTGCCCCTCTGGGGCATCACTCTGTTGTGACCAGAGCCACTCTAGCGCCTGGGGCAGAGGCCAAGGAGCCATCCCCAGCGCCCGGGCTATCTTTGCTCCAATGGAGCCTTGGCTGCGGGAGAGGAAGAGAGAGACAGAGAGGAAGGAGACGGGGAGTGGTGGAGAAGCGATGGGCGCTTCTCCTATGTGCCCTGGCCGGGAATCGAACCCAGGACTTCTGCACGCCAGGCCAATGCTCTACTACTGAGCCAACCGGCCAGGGCCAGTTTTAGAGTTTTAAGTGTTATCTATAGGTGCATGATCTATTTTGTGTTAAATATTTGTGTATGATGTTAAAAGTAAAGATAAAATTTCATTAAAAAATACAATAACAAATTGTTCCAGAACCATTAGTTGAAAATATCTTCTTTCTCTACTGTACTGTGTTTGTGCATTTATAAAAAATCATGTGTAGGTTACTCCTGGGTTCTCTATTTGTTCCTCTGACTTATTTACAGTAACAATGGCTGTTTGATTAATGTATATTAAGTCTTGAAATTACATTGTGTTAATCTTTGAACTTTGTTCTTTTTCAAAAATATTTCAGCTATTCTTAATCATTTTCATTTCTATATAAATTTTAAAATAACCTTATACAAACTAACCATTTAAATTTTTTATTGGGATTTCATTGGCTTGGGATCCAAAAATCTATGGGTCAATTTGGGGAGAACTGGTACTTTAAAAATATTTAGTCTTCCAAACCATGAACATAATATATCTCCCAATTTATTTATCTTTAATTTCTGTTGGTAATAATTTCTAGTGTGTGAAGTATAGATCTTTCACATGTTTTTATCAGATTTATCTCCAAATATTTTATATTTTTGATGTTATTGTGATTTTTTTAAATTTAATTTTCTTATTTTCCACTGCTAGTATGTAGAAATACAATTTGTTTCTGTACATTGATCTTATTTTGTGTGTATGACAGAGACAGAGAGCGTCAGAGAGAGGAACAGATAGACAGGAAGAATTATGCAACTTTAATTCTTACCTACCACATGAAAGGTATAAACATACTTATTTTCATGGCTCTTACAAAGGTTAAACAGAGAGAGGAACAGATAGAGAGGACAGACAGACAGACAGGAAGGGAGAGAGATGAGAAACATCAATTCTTCATTGCGGCACCTTAGTTGTTCATTGATTGCTTTCTCATATATGCCTTCACGGTGGGGGAGGGGGCTACAGCAGACTGAGTGACCCCTTGCTTGAGCCAGCGATTTTGGGCTCAAGCTGGTGAGCCTTGCTCAAACCAGATGAGCTGGTGACCTCGTGGTCTTGAACCTAGGTCCTCCGTGTCCCAGTCCGATGCTCTATCCACTGTGCCACTGCCTGGTCAGGTGTATATTGATCTTGTAATCTAAACTCTTGCTAAATTCATTTATTGGTTTTCTCAGTTTTTCTGTAAATTCTGTTGGATTTTCAACAGAAATGATTATGTCATCTATAAATAAAACATTACTTTTTTTGCTAATCTGAATGACTTTTTATTTTTTTCTTGATTGCACTGACTATAACTTCAAGCACAATGAAATTAGAGTGCAAACTTTCTTGTTTTGTTTCTGATCTCAGGGGACATTCTGAGTTTCACCATTATGTATGTCATTCTGAAGTCATTCTAATGACATTCTTTTTCTTATGTCTAGGCTGTTGTTCAGAACACATACACTTTACCTTTTCATGTGGTAGGTAAAGAATTTGCATTTTTGCCAATTTACCAAGATGATTCTTTGTAAACTAAGTAGTAATTTATGATTATTTTTGAGAATTACTTTACAACATGAGCTCTTTGCTTCCTTAAAGTTGCATAATTCTAGAATTCAAGCCATCACTTTTCTTTTGACATAAAGAGTATCTCTTAAGTTTAAAGAACACAGGTGTTTTCAAAACAAATGCCATGTTAAGACAAAACTTTAAAATATAAGATGATCAGAAATACTGACAAAAAATGAATTATATTGCTGCCCTACATAATTCTATGTATTCAGTTGAACATTTCTTTATTGAGTTGTCTCCATGTACAAAATACTGTTCTAGAAGGTGTAGACATTTATTTTCATGGCTCTTACAAAGGTTAAACAGTATTTAGAGTAGTAATACATTTAAATTGGTTCTGCCTTTCTTTGAGACTCAAACTCTTACTACTGCCCATGGGAATTGTAAGTCTGGGAAAGGAAGCAAGAGCGCTAGAGAGAGTGGAAGTTCCTCTGAGGCTACCTGCTCTGTTAGGCTCATGAACTGCCTTGTATATTAAACCAAGAGAGCTCATATCTTTGGAATGTTTTACTTTTCAACATTGCAGGTTGGGGTGCATATGCTCACTACATTGGCAACTTTGCATTACCCACTTAATAACCATGTTTCACTATAACATGATGGTAACTGCTTTTAGCATTTGGCTCCAATTAATCTCATCACTACATAGATATTTTGTACCTTTCTAGAAAACATTTTTAACTAGTCCCTAATTAAATTATCAGAAAGCTCCTGCCTAGGCCATGGCACAGTGAATGGAGTGTTGGACTGGACCGCGGAGGACCTAGGTTCGAAGCCCCGAGGTTGCCGGCTTGAGCGCGGGTTCATTTTGTTTGAGCAAGGCTCACCAGCTTGAGCCCAAGGTTGCTGGCTTGAGCAAGGGGTCACTTGGTCTGCTGTAGCCCCCCGGGTCAAGGCACATATGAGAAAGCAATCAATGAACAAGGTGCCAAACGAAGAAATGATGCTTTTCATCTCCCTCTCCCTTCCTATCTGTCTGTCCCTATCTGTCCCTCTCTCTGTCTCTTGCTCTTCTCTCCCCCCCTCCCCCAAATTATCAGAAGGCAAAATCTGGATGTTTTCAAAAGAAAAATTTAGTTAAGGGAAGAATAGTGGTTGATTGTTAGTTCTCATCTTATAGTTTCCAAACATGAGTTGATGATACAATATAACCCCAATATTGATTCTTACTGAAATGAATTTTAAAAGGAGAATTTGGAAGTATTCTCATGTTAAATGGAGATAAGTCAAGTTAGAAAAACTTAAGTAAGGCTTAAGTAAGGCCAAGTGATGAATAATATTATGATATTTTATGTAAACAAACTACTCTGTTGTTTAACTCTTCTTATTTTTAATTTAGAATAGTTAAAATATCTGGGAATATCCATTTTCTAGTATAGAATGAGAAAAATTTATGGGTTTTCATGATTCAGTTTAAAGCAAAGGGAAACGTATTTCAGACATTTTCCTTGAACGTTCTCCTTCTGGGCAGGAAGTGGGTAGTGTCAGCTGAATATGTGCCCATCAGATGGGAAGAAAACCTGCCAGTGTGACGAAATGTCTACTCTCCTATTTAATGTGTTTTCTTCTTTGGTGTTTCTTACTTAAAACTAAACCAAAGCTCAGTGACACTTTAATGTCAGAGAGAAAGCAGGTCAAATTCTGGCTTAAAGTGACTAGAGAGTGAATTGTATGCTTAAGACTGGCCTTTTAAGCTCTTTTTACTGAGATAAGAGCTGGAGCTGTCTTCTTTTAAAGAAATAAAAGATAGTCCCATTTACAGGAACAAAGATCAAGCTTTATTGCTCACTGTTTGGGTGCCTTTAGGTAAATCTCATCTGAATTTTTCCATCTTTACAATGAAGATAATAATATTGAAATTTCTGTTACACTAATATGAGTTAATGTATTGGAAGTTTTCGTAAATTCTCCAAACATACTGAACACATCTAAGACAGTAGAACTAAAACCATCTTAATAAAAATGTATTTATATTTCATTTGGTAATAACACATATTTGCAAATAATTTTATATAAATTCAGGTCTCTGAAAGCAATACAATATATAAGGAACCCAATTTGAGTGTTTTATTTGCATGTCTTTGCATTCTTAATTCTGTTTTTTCATTAGTTTCTTTTTTTTTATTGTTAAAAATACTACCGTTTATTATATAGGTACTTATTTTTAACTATCTGCAGTCCTCACTGAACTTATACTGTTTTTTTTTTGTCCTAGAAATTTACATTTTAGTATTATTAGGCTAGTTTGTGGATTTTATAGCAATGCTTCCTGAAATCATTCCTTGTGCAATGCACAAAATTGATCATTGCTTGAGTGTCAACAGAGATTTTCAATGTAACAGCTTTCCTCAGATAGCATAATGTGTTTCTCAGAAAGGAAGTTCAAAAGGACCATTTCTGTTAGATTGCTGACCTTGACCTCCTGTGGCCAAAAATCCTGTTTCCCCGTGTTTTTAAAGGAAACACGTTTGAGAAAAGCTCCCAATCCCAGAGTCAGTGGTTTTCCTTAAAGCCTGTTTGGAGAGACAACAATGGAATTCTGGGAGAGATCTGACATAAACGGATTCATCTGATCCCTCTCAGGAGAGAGAAGTGTTTGTTTACTCTGCTCAAAGTGCTATATTTCTATGCATATGCTATTATTAGAGTCTTTGAAGTAGAAAAGTCATATGTCATAGACCCTGTGATTAAAAACTTTAAGCCTGTTTATCTGATGTGTATGTAGAGTACGTAGGAAAAAAGAAACACCTGTTTGTTGAAAATGGTCTCTGAAGAACTAGGGAACAGAAGTTTGCAGGTTTTGATTCTTTATACAATGTCACATTTGTTTATCTTACATCTGGATTCTTTTCAAGTGTTTTCAAATAGATGATTTCAAAAAGGCAAATATAATTGCATTTGAAACTCAAGAAATTTATACAGAAAATAGTGTGGTATCTAAGAACTGTGTTGAACTAGAAGTTAACTGGGAACAATGACTGCCCTGGTTATACATATTGTGAATATCAAATGAGATAAGCCATTGCTTTCAGGGTATAGATATTGAAAAACTAAAACATTTCTTATTTCTTTGGCTGAAGCATCATTTACTTATTTTTAAAGATCCTTTAAAATTTTTAAACAGAAAAACAAAAAAATACCATGCAATTTAATTGTTTTTACTTTATAATAATATATCCTAAACCTTTTTTATACACAAATACTATATATATATATAGTGTGTATGTGTAAGAGACAGACATACAGGGACAGATGGACAGGAATGGGAAGAGATGAGAAACATCAATTCATCATTGTGGTACCTTCATTATTCATTGATTGCTTTCTCATATGTGCCTTGACCAGGTGGCTCCAGCTATCCAGTGACTTCTTGCTCAAGCCAGAGACTTTGGGCTCAAACCAGAAACCTTGGGCTTCAAGCCAGTGACCTTTGGGCTCAAGCCATTGACTATGGGGTCATGTCTATAATCGCATGCTCAAGCCAGATGAGCCTGTGCTCAAGCTGGCAACCTCAGAGTTTCAAACCTGAGTCCTCTGAATTCTAGGCCGACACTCTGTCCACTGTGTCACTTCCTGGTCAGTCCACAAATACCCATTTTTAAGTGGCTACATACAGTTTCCTTGTGTGAAGAGAAAATATATGTCCTGTACTGATAGATATTTAAATAATTTCATTATACTATTAAAAAGTAAAAGCCACAGTGAGCACACATATTACATATTTTTAAATTTATTCTAAAATATCCCTTTTTGAAGGTAAAGTGTGTGAAACAAGAAGACAGAATCACACAATTTGATGTGGTATTAAATATGTGTGCTAATTAAACTTTACATTAAACAAGGAGAGAATTGACTGCAAGGGGGAATGTCATTTAAAAATTGTAAAAGACAATCCATCTTGACTTCTGCCTCTAGGACAGTGGAATAGACTATCTTTTTTATATTCTTCTTGCCAAATAAAAGCACTGAACATTAAATATAAAATAAATAAAAAAGATGTTAAAAGATGGAGAATGGAAGGTATACTCACTGGGGATCTTGGGACTTAGGTTTGATTTTATCTTATGTATACTAGACAGGACATTAGAGGATCTGGCAACTTGGAAATATTGATAGACATAGACTAAAAAAGCCTCAAGAAAATTCTCCACTCTCTAACCAAAGAACCAAGGAAAGAACGCCTTAGCAAGAAAACTTTTAGATATCTGCTCTCTTCCAACCAAACAACACAGAAAACAATCATGGTCCTATCTTTTCTCCATTGTCCTCAAGCAAAGTCCAAGACTTCCATTTTTGCCATTTAGTAACAAGATACTCTTACTCCACTGATGTAGTTTCAGTAAGAGCTGAGTGGGGAGTTGGGATTTTCAATACCCTCACTCTGTAATGTTAGTAGAGACACGATAGAATGACTGAACTTTCAAGTTCTCTTCCTGCTGGGGTAGTGTCAGAGGACACCAAGTGAGAACCAGGGCTCTCTCTACTGCTAACTAGTAATGAGCTCACCATCCTCAGTGTGAATGCAGACTACATGTGGAGCAGTAATGAAAAGCTGTTGCCCCTGGGTCTCAACAAAGGCATGTAGAAAACCAGGTATTAATGATAATAATATAATACCCCAAATGTCTAGATTTCAACTATCACTCATCACAACAACAACAAAAAACTTAACTAAAATAAAAAAGGCAAAACTGAGATCATGACAATATTAGAATTATCTAATGAAAAATTTTAAGCAACCTTCATAGTATGTTTCAATGAGAAATCACAAATATACTTGAAACAAATTAAAAAATAGAATGTTTCAGGAAAGACATAAAAAACTCAGAAAGGAAATAAAAAATATAAAAATAACCAAATTGAAGTTTTGGATCTGAGAAATATGATAACCAAAACAACAAAAGAACGCCAAATTTAATGGATGGGCTCCACAGCTGAATGGGTAATGCAGATGAAGAAATATATGCATTTGAAGTCAGAGCAATAGAAATTATTTTCTATGAATAACAAAAAGAAAATATATTAAAAAAATGAACAGGGTTTCAGTGGTATGTGGAACTATAATAAAGATATAACATTCATGACATTGAAGTCCCAAAAGGAGAGGAGAAACCAGGTGACATTGAAAAGTATTCAAAGAAATAATAGCTGAAAAGTCCCCAAATGTGGCAAAGGACATAAACCTATAGATTAGAGTTGAGCAATCCACAAACAGCATAAACTCAAATATTTCTGTGCCAAGACACATCATGGTTATACTTCTGAAAACTAAAAACGAATAAATCAAAAGCAGGCAGAGAGTAATGCTGCATTATTTATAGGGAAAAAGCAATCCAAATGACAGTGGATTTCTCATCAGAAACAATGGAGGCCAAAAAGAAGTGTCACATTTTCAAAAGAACCCAGAACTCTATACCCAGTGAACATATCCTTCAGGAATGAAGGGGAGAACCCAGGGAAAATCACTGCACTCAGGAATGGAGACAGACATGTGCATACATAATGTTACAGCTTCCCAGAGCAGAGACTTCAGAGCTGTAGATAGGAAAACCTGAAATGTAATTAACAAATTGCTGGAGGCTCAGTGTGAACAATTCTGAGACTTAAAAACTCCAGGTAATCCCATAGTTTTATGAGATTTACCTCCATGAGCTTGACCAGATTCTCACAGTATCAAAGAAACATTCCCTTGTGCTTCTGGCAGGGGAAGGGAGAAAGGAATCATTAAAAAAGACAGCAAAGCACTCTGTTCTTCTTAACAATGTCTACCCTCAAGGGAAACCAGTTAACTAGAGCCTAACCCTTTGGGGCATTATCAGAGTCTAACTGACTAGAAGAAGTGATGTACTAAAATAAAGGGTAGAGATAAAAAACATAATAGAAATAAAGAATGCCTTTGATGGGTTTATTAATAGATTAAATGAAGCTGAGCATAGAATCTCTGAGTTAGAAGATATATCAATAGAATCCTTAAAAACCAAAAAGGAAAGAAAACAAAAATTAAAAAGAAAAAAAATCCAAAACAGAATATCTAAGTATTGTGAGAAAAGCCCCCCAAAATGCAAAATACACTTAATGGAAACACCAGAGGAGAAGAAAAGATAGAATGAACAAAAATTATTTGCAACAATACGACTCAAATTTCTCCAAATTAATGTCAAACACTAAACCACGGATCCAAGAAGCTGAGAAAACACCAAGCAGAGTAAATACCAAACAACAACAATAATAATCAAACAAAACTATAGCTAAGCATATCATTTTCAAACTACAGAAAACCAAAAATTAAAAAAAAATCTGAAAGAATCCAGAGGGGAAAAAGCTTCATTGATTGAGGAGCAAAGATGTTATTTCAGACATCCCAGAAATTATGCAAGCAAGAAGGGAATAATGTGAAATATTAAAGTATTGCAAGTAAAACAAAAACAAAAACAAAAAACAAACAAAACCCCCCTAACTCAAAATTTTGTACTTTGTGAAATTATCCTTCAAAAATGAAGGACAGCCTGACCAGGTGGTGGCGCAGTATATAGAGCGTCAACCTGGGATGCTGAGGAATCTGGTTTGGAATCTGGAGGTCATTGGCTTGAGTTGGGCTCATTATCTTGAGCGCAGGGTTGCCTGCTTGAATGTGGAGTCATAGACATGACCCCATGGTCCCTGGCTTGAGCCCAAAGGTCTCTGGCTTGAGGCCCAAGTTTGCTGGCCTAAGCCCAAGGTCACTAGCTTGAGCAAGGGTTCATTGGCTCAAATGAAGTTGCCCTCCGCTCCCCACCCTGTCAAGCCACATATGAGAAGCAATCGATGAACAACTAAAGTGACACAACTATGAGTTGATGCTTCTCTTCTCTCTCCATCCCTCTCTCTCTCTCTACTTCTTTATCTCTCTTTGTCTCTCTCTCTTTCACTAAAAAAAATGAAAGAGAAATAGACATTTTTAGGCAAAATAATTGAGGAAATTTGTTGCCAGCAGACATAACATGAAAGAAATTTTAAAAGAAGTTCTTTAGAGAGAAGAAAAATAATATAGGTAAAAAATCTACATAAAGCAAAAAAAGAACACTGAAGCAGAAATAAGTGAAGGCAAACTAAAAACTTGTATTTTTCTTATTCTTAATTTCTAAGCAGTAACAGTATGTTCAAAATAACAACATGAATAAGATTCTTAATTAGGTACGCTTATGTGTGCATATATATAAAATGAACAACAAGGAAATGATTCAAAAGATGGAAGGAAGGAATTAGGATTATTTTGCCATTAGAAAGTGCGTACAATATCTGTAAAGTGGTATAGTGCTATTTGAAAGTAGACTTGGATTAGCTGTAAATGTATATTGGAAACTCTAGAGCAGCCATTGAAAAAAATATAAAAAGAAGTATAACAATACTCTCAGAAAGAGAGAAAATGGAATCATAAAATTTTCAAACAAAACCACAAGAGACAGAAAAACAATGGAAGACAAAAATAGAAATAAAAAATAAGGGAAACAAATAAAAAACAGTAACAAGTATGACAGATATTAACCCAACTTTAACAATAATCACTTTGAATATAAACAATCTAAATGTAACAACAAAGCAATTTGGAGCATCTGGTTTTGAGGTGTGCTACTGAAGGGAAAGAGAGAGCTGGAGAGTCAGATAGGGGTAGAAATGGCACAGATCAGAGGTTTTCAACCATTTTACAGTTGGAGACTGGTGACCTAGCCAGTCAGAAAATGGAAACATGCAATGAATGAAGTTTGATCTTACTGTGCATAACACTAGAACACAGTACAAGTTGGTGCTTGATTTCCAAACTCCACATGTATGATGCATTGGATACTACAAAAATTTGTTGGAATGCTTTTCATCTCTGTACATGATTTGTAAAGGTTTTCCATGGTGCTAAAGGTTGTTCCAACAAGACTGAAAGTTCCAGAGATATCTAAGACAACCTTAATACTGGTTTCATGAATGAGACAGGCTGATAAGTTGCAATCTTCCTGAGCATAAGTGAATTTGACTAAGATCATTGGGTCTATAAATTTCTGGCAGACCATCACTGCTCTGTGGACTGGCAGTTGAAAAACACTGACATAGACTGTATATGTTATTTCTACCCACATGCTAGTGGCTAGAACTAATTATATACTTATAACCTAATTGTAAAAGAGGCTGGAAAATATGGTAGAACATGTGAAAATTCAATCAGCATTAAAAAATATTTATCAAAAAAGTGCTATAGTCAAATATAGATACACATTTTTATAAACTCAGGGTTGGGGAAGAATTTTTTATGAATGTCTAGAAAAGAAAAAATAACAAAAGGAAAAATAGATTTTACCACGAAAACATTTAAAAGCCATAAACAGTGAAAGATGCCAAAGGCAAATGACATATTAAGAGAAGATATTTGCCAAACATGTACATGGCAAAACATTAAAATTCTTAGTATGCAGAGTTTCTGTAAAGAAAAAAAATGACTAACTAATAGAGAACTTAGCAAAGATAACTAAAAATTAAAAATGCAGCTGGTCAGTCATATATGTACCAGGAAGTACATTGCAGTATTGTTGGTAATGGTATAAAAATGGAAAACAATTTAATTCTCAATAGGAGCATAACTGAATTTTGTATGATATATCTATACAACAGAATATCTTGCAGTCATTAAAAGAGAACAAGATAGGGCCCTGGCCGGTTGGCTCAGCGGTAGAGCGTCGGCCTAGCTTGCAGAGGACCCGGGTTCTATTCCCGGCCAGGGCACACAGGAGAAGCGCCCATTTGCTTCTCCACCCCTCCGCCGCGCCTTCCTCTCTGTCTCTCTCTTCCCCTCCCGCAGCCAAGGCTCCATTGGAGCAAAGATGGCCCGGGCGCTGGAGATGGATCTGTGGCCTCTGCCTCAGGCGCTAGAGTGGCTCTGGTCGCAACATGGCAACGCCCAAGATGGGCAGAGCATCGCCCCCTGGTGGGCAGAGTGTCTCCCCATGGTGGGCGCGCCGGGTGGATCCCGGTCGGGCGCATGCGGGAGTCTGTCTGACTGTCTCTCCCTGTTTCCAGCTTCAGAAAAATGCAAAAAAAAAAAAAAAAAAGAGAACAAGATAGATACTTACATGGACATAAACAGATGCTCTTAATATAAAAGTGAAAGAAACAAGATACAAATCACTATGGATAATTTTGGGAAAAATTAAAATTAATTAAAAAATTAATTACATAGATGATTGATAATATAGATATGTAGGTATATAAATGAAATAATATGAAAAAATAGGAAAGAATATGGACAAAACTGTTAACATTGTTTTTCTCTGGAGAATTTTTAAACAAATTTTATACATCAATACTTTTAAAATAAATATACTGTTTTAACATATTATATGTATTATATATTACAATTAACATTTAATTTAACTTAGCTTGGGATAAGAAGGATGCCCAGATGTTTTTTCCTCCTTCTAGTTGACCATTTATTTAAAAACACACCAACAAAACATAAAGAGTCTGGTCCTATGCTTCTTGAACACACCATCTGGCTTGGCTTCCCTTGCCTCTGGCCTTTGTCTGCCCTGTACATGACAGATTAGTAGGGACATCCTTTATAGTAGGAAATGGGGGTCAATAAAATTTGCACCAGGCTTTCCAATTTAGTATCATCCTCGTCAGGACATCCTAAAATAAAACTTGTTTCAAAAATAGATCTAGGAGAAGAAAAAGTCAGGATTGAAAACAAACAATTAATCCTCTTATGTCATTGATTCTGTGAGAAAACCAGATTAAAAAAAAAAAAAAGCAGTTTCTTGTTCAGGTGCAATGATTTTGCTGGTAGGGGAAAAAAAAACCTAACAAAAATAGTGCAGTCAACGGGTCCAGTGTGATAAAAGATACTATAGAGCAAAACAGGAAGTTGTTTAACAGAAGAAAACCATTGACCTCAGAGACTGCGACATGTATAGATTCGTGGATGCAAAAGCTTTTGCATTTGTGAAGTGTTGTATTGATCAGAATTGTACACCATGTGCTCTTTCGTGGCTTATCTACCAAGAGAAGCGATAGAGCATCTGCAATGTTGAATGATAAGTGTTCCAGTGTTGTTGCTCAAGAAAGAGAAACACATTCATTTCTATTCTAATACTTGTACTTCCTTATACACATATGCATGTGTGCATGCATATATCTATGAGGTTTAGTACCATAGGGATTTTAACTGTTTTTATGTGCAATTGGACAGACATCTCAAACTAATGTGATCTTTTTCTTGCTATAATCTTAAAAAAATAATAAACTCATCATAAAATATATCTATACATATTCCTATTTTTTTCAAACTATTGGGCAATGTATCAAAGCATATAGGTTCAAAAGGGAGAAAAATATTTCTTCTTCATTCTCCATAATTGGTTCTTCTTATAGAGCTAATCTGGAAAAATATCAACCTAGCACAGTTTCCCCTCAGAGAACTTGTCTCAATGCCAAGAAAAACTTTTACCCTTAAAAGGAATTCTCTTCATATAGTAAAGAGAATTGGGTATTTTCAATCCATACTCTGATAATTCAGGCATATTCAGGAAAAGTTTAGAACTAGGGGAGGAAACTCCTGTAATTCTCAATGAAATTCTGTAACTTGTTCAAGATAGCCTGTAAGAGGTAGAGCTGATCTCAAACCAGCTAACACCAACCCCCAAATACTTTCAAATGTGCTCTTTAAGTAAGCCCTAAAAACTTATTTATGAGTCTGTTGACTTGCTGTCCTTGTAATCTTTGCTGTCTATTGTGACAGACACATGTGTAGCTCTAATTCACGTAGACAGTAAGGAAATGATTCCAGCATTGCAGACTTAGGGTCCTTGGAAGAGAAGAGGCTGTTTTGCTGTTTTGTTTTGTTATATGTTAGCTGTTGTTGATTTCCTGGGATAGGCCTTTGTCAACACTTTCAAATATATAGAGTCTGCTTCCTCTAAGTTGGTCCCTGAGAAGGCCCTGCCTTTCCACCCTATTTTGCTGGGGCTGTGGGCATAGTTTTTGCTAGAGGGGGAAGAGAAGGGCATCCCCGAGGACCTGCCTTGTCCAAGGAGAGAAAGCCAGACAGATGGCAGTTGACACGTAGAGGGCACTCTGTAGGAATGCTGGTCAGAGCAGGCTTCCTGAGTTTCAATTCGGCGTCTGTCCCTTGCCAAGGCAGCCCAGAGGAGTCATGACTTGGCCTGGGACCAGTGGGCTGGTAGCCAAAGGCAGTAAATCAAAGTAAAAAAGAGGTGGTACTTTAAAAGCAAACAAGGTTTTTGTTGTTTGTTTTAGAGGGTAAAGAGAAACGAGCTATTGTACTGGTTAAAGTCTAGATATAAAACAACACTGACATGGGATAAAGATATTTAATTTGTAAGAGCCCTTTCTTTAATGAGTATGCTGTATTCTTATTAAGCAAGATTCCCCATAGTTTCTAAATGAGGATGGGAAGTTGTGTACGCCTTGGTTTTATCTGGAAATTTGTAATCCAGTGTTAGTGAGGTTCTTACCACTTCAAAATAAACAGAATACTTTAGTTTATCATCTCTACAGGGAGATTAAAATGTTTTTTTGTGTAAAATTTCTGACTCCAAATCTTTCTCTTTTATCCCAATTCAAATTCTATTTCTTCTGTCCTTGATCAGCTTTTTCACCTGGGCACTCAAACATGAAAAAATGTTTCTAAATTCTCACCTCCTGCAATCAGCTGAGAATGGCTCTGTGACTGCAGAGAGACTCTTGGGGAAGTCAGAATCAGGTCTCAGAAAACATTATAGGAACAAAACACTGGGGACACATAAGCATTCATTTGTTGTGATCATACCTTTAATCATTTTTACTTATAAGTATAAATGTTTTAGGACTATAAAAATATACAGAGAATAATACCATGTAAACCCAATCACCATTCTAATTGAAACATAAGGCATTACACTTTAATTATAAGGGGAAAATACCAAAGCACTAAAGCAGAAACTAAAAGCAATATATGACAGTAAAAAGTATGTTAGCTTTATCCTTCCTTTAAAATTATCAGCAACATTTATTGAGTTCTTGTTTGTGCTGAGCACTGAGATTGGAGATGAAAGATACCCTTGCTGACTCAGATGTGATGGAAGACTCATGAGAAAAGAAGAAAAAACACAGCATCATACACTCCAGAAGTGCTATGGCAGATAGAAGCCCTGGAAAATAAGGGACTGCAAAGGAAAATGTAACTCAGAGTGGAAAGTGGGGATGGGGGTGAGTGGTTAGTAAAGTTTTCTCAGGAAAAGTGATCCTTGAGCTGCTTCTGGAAGGAAAGAGTTGAGGGTGGCACCCCAGAGAGGAAGGGTGTGTCAGGAAGGGGAAACAGCATCTACACACAGAGGGTCTGAGGTATGGTTGAGCACTGGCACACAGGGCCACTTGGGTTGGCTGGAGTAGGCTGTACTGAGAGCTGGGACTTTCAGAAAGAATTCAGGTGATCACATCTGCTTCTTAGACCAAGAACTCTGCTCAGAAATTAAGATGGCTTAGAAGTGTCTGAGGAGGGCTTCAAGGGTCTGGGAACCCTTTGAAATTGTATGTAATATGGTAGAAGTGTGTGTGTGTGTGTGTGTGTGTGTGTGTGTGTGTGTGTGTGTTTTCCCCTGGGAAAGTCCAGCTCTTTCCTTCCATTTTAAACTGTTACATAATTCTCAAAAAGGAAAAGACCTCTACTAAGATAGAAGAGGGCACTCAGACTGGAAGGTTCTTGCAATGACTGAGATGAGAAGTAATGAAGTCCTGGATGATAAAGTTTCCCTAGGGATAGAGGGCAAGGACAATTTCAGTAATAAGAGATGGTATTGACGGGATTTGTTATCTGATTAGATTTGCAGGAGTGAGAGAAGTGAACAGTCTGGGCTTCTCAAACTGTAACGTTCCATGAATGATCTGGGTGCGCTCTAAAATGTAGATTCTGACTAGTAGGTTTGGGAGGAGCCAGAGATTCCACATCAGTAATGAGCTGCCTGGTGATGGTGGTGTGATACTGTGCTCAAGGACTAGGTTTTGTGTAGCAAGGGCAGAGGTAACATACTGTAGGTCCAGGTTTTTCAACCTCAGCTGTTGAGAATTTGGGCCACATAATTTTCTGTTATGGGGGTTCGGGGACATCCTGTGTATTATAGCAGTGGTTCCCAACCCCTGGGCCGCAGACTGGTACCAGTCCGTGGGCCATTTGGTACCAGTCCGCAGAGAAAGAATAAATAACTTACATTATTTCCGTTTTATTTATATTTAAATCTGAACGATGTTTTATTTTTAAAAGATGACCAGATTCCCTCTGTTACATCTGTCTAAGACTCACTCTTGATGCTTGTCTTGGTCACGTGATACATTTATCCATCCCACCCTAAAGGCCAGTCCGTGAAAATATTTTCTGACATTAAACCAGTCCGTGGCCCAAAAAAGGTTGGGGACCACTGCATTATAGGATGTTTAGCAGCATCCCAGGCCTCTAGCCACTAGATGACAGTATAAACCCAGTAGAACAACCCAAAATATCTTCAGGTAGCACCAAATTGGGGGGAGGGAGACACCAGGATGGTGGTGGGGCACCATTTTCTAGTGATTCATAGTCCTGTTAAATAGTAAAATCATCTTGGCTGTTTAAGGAATTGTCAATACCTGGCCTCACCAGAACTGATGATATTCTAATCCCTGGCTGGGGTGGGGAGAGGATGCCACAGGGAAGTTTAAGGGAAGCAGGAAGTGCAAGCAGCTCTGCTGGTTTGATGCTGTAGCACCTGGCCTGGTGGCGCAGCTGTGGCTGGAGCAGGGAGCCCTGCCTGTGGAGGAGCAGTGTGGGTGGGGGAGTGAGCTAGGGGTAAAGATAAGATTCCAGGTTTAAATATTCATGAACTTGATATGCCTGGGGGTCATTCAGGGGTCTCCAAACTTTTTACACAGGGGGCCAGTTCACTGTCCCTCAGACCATTGGAGGGCTGCCAAATACAGTGGTCCTCTCACTGACCACCAATGAAAGAGGTGCCCCTTCCAGAAGTGCAGTAGGGGCTGGATAAATGGCCTCAGGGGGCCGCATTGCGGCCTGCGGGGCCGTAGTCTGGGGACGCCTGAATGCTCACTTTGATTTTCTTGGTCAGTAACCAACTCTGTGTCTTGGGCCAACTAAATATATTTCTAATTTTTTAACTTCCCTCATCTGTCAACTTTAATAATATCTATCTTAAGAGTTGAAAGGTAAGATGAAGAGAAAAGGTAAAATTCATTAATGGATATAAATGAAAATGAAGGTCATCTCCTATTACACACACAGACACACTTAGCTTGAGGCAGATTTTTAGAATTTCATTTGAAAAAATATTTTGAAGGTTTTGGAAAAAATGGGAACACATTTAAAAATATCAGGGCACAGAGTCATTTTCTGGGGGAAAAACAAACACAAAAAGTACAAATCATAATTGATAAACTAAAGTTGGTAAACTAAAATTTTAGCATTTCAAAAGTCACTATCAGCAAAATTAATAAAAAACAAAACTGGAAAAAATTTGTATTGCATAAAATGACAAAGCTTTCGTACAAAAAAAATGCAATAAACTAAAAATCAAGAGGAAAGAGACAAACACCCAAGAGGAAACATGCAGGAGATAGGAACAGGCAGCCACAGAGGAGAGTTGGATTGGCGCTAAACACAACACAGGGGTAGGCAAAAGTAGGTTTACAGTTTTTCGTATGGACAATACATGCAGGTTATTATTATTATAATAGCTTTATTAACTCAGAAAGAATGTCACAAGGCAACTGTAACATACTATTGTACACCCTGTACAAGATGCTCAGCCTCCCCAGTTATCAGGCAAATGAAAGCCAGTTGGGGCTGCAGGGTATACTATTTCTTACCACCAGATAGGCAACAATTTAGTGAACTTATGCAAAAGAAACTCATGCTGCTGGTGGGGGTACAAAGTTTTACACTACTCTGTAAGCAATTTTATAATATTTAATAAAATTAAAATGTCCAATAACCTATAATGCCATAGATCCATTCTTAGCTGAGATATACAAAGATGCATCATTTCAGCACTTGTTCCAAAAGTAAAAAAATTGTAAATGTCTATTAGGCATCCCCAAACTACGGCCCGTGGGCCGCATGAGGCCCTCTGAGGCCATTTATCCGGCCCCCCACCGCACTTCTGGAAGGGGCACCTCTTTCATTGGTGGTCAGTGAGAGGAACATTGTATGTGGCGGCCCTCCAACGGTCTGAGGGACAGTGAACTGGCCCTCTGTGTAAAAAGTTTGGGGACCCCTGAATCCATCAACAGGAGAATGGATAAATAAATTGTGCTCTTTTGTACGTAATGAAATATTGTGTACTTAAAAAAATAGAGTTCTAAGTATTAATATAGATATATATCAAATGTGATGTTGAGCTCAATGGTAAGTTATGGAAGTAGGCAAAGTTTATTTAAATAAATATTTTTTTTTTTAATGAGAGGACGAGAGGCAGATAGACAGGCTTCCATATGCACTCTGGTATCCACCTGGCAAGCCCACTAGGGGGCAATGCTCTGCCCATCTGGTGCTGTTGCTCCGTTGCTCAACAACCTAGCCATTTTTTTAGTACCTGAAGCAAAGGCCATGGAGCCACCTTTAGCAAGGAGGCCAACTCACTCAAGCCAATCTGCGGTAGGGAAAGAGAGAGAGAAAGAGAGAGAGAGGAAAGGAAGGGGAGGGGTGGAGAAGCAGATGGTTGCTTCTCTGTGTGCCCTGACCAGGAATCAAACCCAGGACTTCCACATGACTGGCTGACACTAAATAAACGATTTAAAGTGCAAAAAATACATTACAATACTAGATTTTATTTATTATTATATACATTATTACTGAAAAAGTAAACAAATGCATGCATGGGAATATAAAAAACCAAATTCAGGATATTGGTTATCAGAAGGAAGGGAGAGAAATGAGATTGGGGAGTGTCACACAGGGTGGAAAAGTTGAATAACTGTCCCTGTGTCAACAGCTAGAGAGCAACAGAAACTGAATTTCACTCCAGCATTGGGTTCCAGTACTTAAAAATTCAAGTTCTGTGTCTCTTTGCTCTGAGGTGTATCTAAAATTTAAACTATCATCTTTATATTAGAAAGAAGAAGGTTTTCTGGAGGAGCTGTCATGCTCAATCCATTTATGATAATTTAATTGGGGAAATTATTGATTTTTGCCAAATGATATATTAAATTTCACTTTATCTTAAAATCTTTAAATATTTATAACATTTCTAGCACAGCATATCAGTACTACCATATACTGTAATTGTGTGACCACTACATTTTTTAAATCTGTATTTGATGTGTAACATGTTAATAAAAATATAATTCTCAATCAATGAAGCTCAAAGATTCAGAATAATCATGCCTCTTAATTAAAAAAAAAGCTATTTATTCTTATTTAAAAACAATCCAATTTTCACTTGGCATAGTGGATAGAATGGTGACCTGGAATGCTGACGTCTCCAGTTCGAAACCCTGGGCTTGCCTGGTCAAGGCACTTATGACAAATGAATAATTCTTGCGCCCCACCCTCTCTGTAAAATCAATAAATAAAATCTTAACAAAAAAAATAATAATCTACTTTTCTACTTTTAAAAAATCCCAGTTAAATGGGATTACATTTTAAAGAAGAGTGAGGTAGAGGAAAGCAGAGGAACATTTCCTCTCAAATGTTAAGACTTATTACAGTCTGTATTGGTGCAATGGATAAAGCATTGACCTAGAATGCTGAGATCGCTGGTTCGAAAATCTGAGCTTGCCTGGTTAGGGTACATACCATATGCAACTACTACCGGTTAATGTTTCCTGTTTCTCACTAGTCCCCACATCTTCTCTCTCTCTCTCTCCCTTCTCTCTAACATCAATAAACAAAATCTTAAAAAAAAAGACATTATAAAGCTATAATAATTTTTAAAAGTGTACAGCTAATGAAAGAATACACAGATAAACTTGGAAAAGAATAGAGAGCCTAGAAACAGAGCATATGGGAACTGAGTATATGACTGAAGTTGCTTTGCAAATTAAATCAAAAGCTCTATTAAGTAAATAGTTTTGAGAATTGTTTATCCAATTCTTACCTCAGCTTTTAACCAAAAAAATCCTAGTAAACTCAAGATTTAAATAAGAAAGGCAAAACTATAAAACTTTTAGATGATAATATATAAGATTTCTCATACATGCATTGTTGTTGGAATTGTAACTGTTTGGTTAACTTGGCTAGCAATGTGACAATTTTGATTAGAGCTGATTATGAATACTTCCTATCACCTAACAAATTCAATTCTACATAGACACCTTAGAGAGCCTAATAAATAAAATTTAAAGGATAATCATTGGTGTACAGTTTGAGTTAAAAATAATAAATTATTTAAATGTGTGTTAATATGGCAATAACTAAGTAAATTACATATTATACATCAGTGAAAATCAATAAACCAGATACATATATATCAACATAAACAAATCTAAAAAATATTTTGTAAATGGAAAATAATTTATAAAAATGTATAAATGTATAATAACTAAAATTTTAAAGCCCATGTGTATACACTATTGTTTATGGGTAGCATAAACCTGTATAAGAATAATGCAATAATATATCCTTTCTTGAAGAAGAAGGAAATAGTATTCAGAATAGGTCAATAATAATAAATAATACTCATGCTGCAAACTTTACCTATAATATAAGCATATTCACTTAATTTTCAAAATAGTCCTGTGAATTAGGTACCGTTATAAATTTCCAAATGAGAAAACTGAGACATAGTGGCTTAAAAAACAATTTATTATGATCTCCCAGTTTGGGGAGTTGACAGCTCATCTGGGTGGCTCTCACGCGAGATATCTCACAAAGTTGTAGTTTCAGCTGCAATCATCCAAAGGCTCTCCAGGTTAGATAATCAAGATGGCTCAAGCACCAAGTTGGCAGTCGATGCTGGCTATTGTCTGGAAGGTCAATTGGGACAGGTCATCAGAGGACCTACATGTAGCCCCTGCATGTTACTTCAACATCTCTTTTTTTTTTTTTTTTTTAAATAAATTTTTATTAATGGTAATGGGATGACATTAATAAATCAGGGTACATATATTCAAAGAAAACATGTCTAGGTTATTTTGTCATTAAATTATGTTGCATACCCCTCGCCCAAAGTCAGCTTGTCCTTCGCCACCCTCTATCTAGTTCCCTGTGCCCCTCCCCCTCCCCCTAACTCTCCCCCTGTCCTCCCTCCCCCCACCCCTGGTAACCACCACACACTTGTCCATGTCTCTTAGTCTCATTTTTATGTTCCACCAATGTATGGAATCATGTAGTTCTTGTTTTTTTCTGATTTACTTATTTCACTCCTTATAATGTTATCAAGATCCCACCATTTTGCTGTAAATGATCTGATGTCATCGTTTCTTATGGCTGAGTAGTATTCCATAGTGTATATGTGCCACATCTTCTTTATCCAGTCTTCTATTGAAGGGCTTTTTGGTTGTTTCCATGTCTTGGCCACTGTGAACAGTGCTGCAATGAACATGGGGCTACATGTGTCTTCACGTATCAATGTTTCTGAGGTTTTGGGGTATATACCCAGTAGAGGGATTGCTGGGTCATAAGGTAGTTCTATTTGCAGTTTTTTGAGGAACCACCATACTTTCCTCCATAATGGTTGTACTACTTTACAGTCCCACCAACAGTGAATGAGGGTTCCTTTTTCTCCACAGCCTCTCCAACATTTGCTATTACCCGTTTTGTTGATAATAGCTAATCTAACAGGGGTGAGGTGGTATCTCATTGTAGTTTTGATTTGCATTTCCCTAATAACTAATGAAGCTGAGCATCTTTTCATATATCTGTTGGCCATTTGTATCTCTTCCTGGGAGAAGTGTCTATTCATGTCTTCTTCCCATTTTTTTATTGGATTGTTTGTTTGTTGTTGAGTTTTATGAGTTCTTTGTAAATTTTGGAAATTAGGCCCTTATCTGAGCTGTTGTTTGAAAATATCATTTCCCATTTAGTTGGCTGTCTGTTTATTTTTATATCAGTTTCTCTTGCTGAGCAAAAACTTTTTATTCTGATGTAGTCCCATTCACTTCTCTTGCCATTGGAGTCAAGTTCATAAAATGTTCTTTAAAACCCAGGTCCATCAGTTTAGTACCTATGTCTTCTTCTATGTACTTTATTGTTTCAGGTCTTATATTTAGGTCTTTGATCCATTTTGAATTAATTTTAGTACACGGGGACAGGCTGTAGTCGAGTTTCATTCTTTTGCATGTGGCTTTCCAGTTTTCCCAACACCATTTGTTGAAGAGGCTTTCTTTTCTCCATTGTGTGTTGTTGGCCCCTTTATCAAAGATTATTTGACCATATATATGTGGTTTTATTTCTGGGCTTTCTATTCTATTCCATTGGTCTGATTGTCTATTTTTCTGCCAATACCATGCTGTTTTGATTATTGTGGCCCTATAATATAGTTTAAAGTCAGGTATTGTAATGCCCCCAGCTTCATTCTTTTTCCTTAGGATTGTTTTGGCTATTCGGGGTTTTTTATAGTTCCATATAAATCTGATGATTTTTTGTTCCATTTCTTTAAAAAAATCTCATAGGGATTTTGATGGGAATTGCATTAAATTTGTATATTGCTTTGGGTAATATGGCCATTTTGATTATATTTATTCTTCCTATCCAAGAACAAGGAATATTTTTCCATCTCATTGTATCTTTTTCGATTTCCCTTAACAATGCTTTGTAATTTTCATTATATAGGTCCTTTACATTCTTTGTTATGTTTATTCCTAGGTATTTTATTTTTTTTGTTGCAATCGTGAAGGGGATTATTTTTTTGAGTTTGTTTTCTAATATTTCATTGTTGGCATAGAGAAAGGCTATGGACTTCTGTATGTTAATTTTGTATCCTGCGACCTTACTGTATTGGCTTATTGTTTCTAGTAGTCTTTTTGTGGATTCTTTGGGGTTTTCGATGTATAGGATCATATCATCAGCAAAAAGTGATACCTTTACTTCTTCTTTTCCGATATGGATGCCTTTTATTTCTTTGTCTTGTCTGATTGCTCTGGCCAGAACTTCTAGCACCACGTTAAATAAGAGTGGAGAGAGTGGACAACCCTGTCTTGTTCCTGATTTAAGGTAGAAAGTCCTCAGTTTTATGCCGTTTAAAATGATGTTGGCTGATGGTTTATCATATATGGCCTTTATCATGTTGAGATATTTTCCTTCTATACCCATTTTGTTGAGAGTCTTAAACATAAAATTGTGTTGTATTTTATCAAAAGCCTTTTCTGCATCTATTGATAAGATCATGTGGTTTTTGTTCTTTGTTTTGTTGATATGGTGTATTACGTTTTGCGTATGTTGAACCATCCTTGAGATTCTGGGATGAATCCCACTTGATCATGATGTATTATTTTTTTAATATGTTGTTGTATTCGGTTTGCCAGTATTTTGTTTAGAATTTTAGCATCTGTATTCATTAGAGATATTGGTCTGTAGTTTTCTTTCTTTGTGCCATCCTTGCCAGGTTTTGGTATGAGGGTTATGTTGGCCTCATAAAATGTGTTTGGAAGTATTGCTTCTTCTTCAATTTTTTGGAAGACTTTGAGTAGAATAGGAACCAAGTCTTCTTTGAATGTTTGATAGAATTCACTAGTATAACCGTCTGGGCCTGGACTTTTATTTTTGGGGAGGTTTTTAATAGTTTTTTCTATTTCCTCCCTGCTGATTGGTCTGTTTAGGCTTTCTGCTTCTTCATGACTCAGTCTAGGAAGGTTGTATTGTTCTAGGAATTTATCCATTTCTTCTAGATTGTTGTATTTGGTGGCATATAATTTTTCATAGTATTCTACAATAATTCTTTGTATATCTATGATGTCTGTGGTGATCTCTCCTCTTTCATTTTGGATTTTATTTATTTGAGTCCTGTGCCTTTTTTCCTTGGTGAGTCTTGCCAAGGGTTTGTCAATTTTGTTGATCTTTTCAAAGAACCAGCTCCTTGTTTTATTGATTTTTTCTATAGATTTTCTGTTCTCTAATTCATTTATTTCTGCTCTGATTTTTATTATCTCCTTTCTTCGGCTGGTTTTGGGTTGTCTTTGTTCTTCTTTTTCTAGCTCCTTAAGGTGTGAAGTTAAGTGGTTTACTTCGGCTCTCTCTTGTTTGTTCATATAGGCCTGAAGTGATATGAACTTTCCTCTTATTACTGCTTTTGCTGCATCCCAGAGATTCTGATATGTCGTATTTTCATTTTCATTTGTCTGTATATATCTTTTGATCTCTGCGCTTATTTATTCTTTGACCCATTCATTTTTTAGAAGTATGTTGTTTAGTTTCCACATTTTTGTGGGTTTTTCCCCCTCTTTTTTACAGTTGAATTCTAGTTTCAAGGCTTTATGATCAGAAAATATGCTTGGTACAATTTCAATTTTTCTAAATTTGCTGATATTGTCTTTGTGGCCCAACATATGGTCAATTCTTGAGAATGTTCCATGTACACTAGAGAAAAATGTATACTCTGTCGCTTTGGGATGAAGTGTCCTGTAGATGTCTATCATATCCAGGTGTTCTAGTATTTCGTTTAAGGCAACTATCTCTTTATTGATTCTCTGTTTGGATGACCGATCTAGAGCCGTCAGCGGAGTATTGAGGTCTCCAAGTACGATTGTATTTTTGTTAGTTTTTGTTTTAAGGTCAATAAGTAGCTGTCTTATATATTTTGGTGCTCCTTGGTTTGGTGCATATATATTAAGGATTGTTATGTCTTCTTGATTCAGTGTCCCCTTAATCATTATGAAGTGACCATTTTTGTCTCTGAGTACTTTTTCTGTCTTGTAGTCAGCATTATCAGATATGAGTATTGCTACACCTGCTTTTTTTTGGGTGTTGTTTGCTTGGAGTATTGTTTTCCAGCCTTTCACTTTGAATTTGTTTTTATCCTTGTTACTTAGATGTGTTTCTTGTAGGCAGCATATAGTTGGATTTTCTTTTTTAATCCATTCTGCTACTCTGTGTCTTTTTATTGGTAAGTTTAATCCATTTACATTTAGTGTAATTATTGACACTTGTGGGTTCCCTACTGCCATTTTATAAATTGCTTTCTGTTAGTTTTGTATCTAGTTTGATTCTTCTCTTTTGTTTTTCTATCATTTGTTTCTGTTTGTGTTCCATACTTCTTTCCTCTGTTGCTACCTTTTTTAAGTCATGTGTTTTTGTGGTGTTTTTTTCTAGGGTGGTTACCATTAAGTAATGAAAAGGGTACCTACCATATTCATTGTAGTACCCTATCTTATAAGTATTTCTGCACTTCATCGTCCTTTGCTACTGTTAATCTCCATTCTCTCCCCCCTTTTTTTTCCTTTGTTGTCACAGTTTAAGTTTGGTTTTATTGTGTTCTTGGTGGAGCTGTTACTTGTGGTGTTGTTTTCTTTTGTTCTTTGAATCTGGTTGGAAAACCCCCTTTAGTATTTCCTGGAGTGGGGGCTTTCTGATGATAAATTCTCTCATCTTTTCTGTATTTGTGAATGTTTTTATATCTCCTTCATACTTGAAGGATAGCTTTGATGGGTATAGTATTCTTGGCTGAAAGTTCCTCTCTTTCAGGGCTTTAAATATTGGGGTCCACTCTCTTCTAGCTTCTAGAGTTTCTGCTGAGAAATCTGATGATAATCTAATAGGCCTTCCTTTATATGTTGTACTCTTCTTTTCCCTGGCTGCCTTGAGAATTTTTTCTTTGTCATTGGTTTGTGTCATCTTTATTATGATGTGCCTTGGAGTGGGTTTGTTGGGGTTAAGAAAACTCGGTGTTCTGTTTGCTTCTTGAATTTGAGGCTTTAGTTCTTTCCACAGGCTTGGGAAGTTCTCGTCTATTATTTGTTTGAGTATATTCTCCATTCCATTTTCTTTCTCTTCTCCCTCTGATATACCTATTATTCTTATGTTATTCTTTCTGATGGAGTCAGATAATTCTTGTAGGGCTTTCTCGTTTTTTATTATTTTTGAGTCTCTTTCTTCTTCTCTCTGTTGTGCCTCAAGTTGTTTGTCTTCTATTTCACTAATCCTATCTTCAATCTGGTTTGTTCTGCTAGCTAAGCTTGTTACCTCGTTTTTCAGCTCGTGAATTGAGTTTTTCATTTCTGTTTGATTTGTTTTTATAGTTTCAATTTCCTTGGTAATATATTCTTTGTGTTCATTGAGTTGTTTTCTGATCTCCCTATATTGCCTTTCTGTGTTTTCTTGTATATCTCTGAGTATTTTTAAGATTTCTATTTTAAATTCTCTGTCATTTAGCTCCAAGGCTTCCAATATGTTAAGTCTTTTCTCCATAGATTTTTCCACATCTATTTGTGTTACCTCTCTTTCTTTTGTATCCATAATATTCGATTTCCTCTTTCTTATTGGCATCTGAGGGTGGTCTTGTTGATAGCACTAATTAGAATTAATAAAGAGTAAAAAGTAAAAAAAAAAAAAAAAAAAGGTAAAACACCCCACAAAAAAAAACAGTATAATTTATTATTTCCCCCTTTTTTTCTTTCTTCTCTTTCCCTCCTCTCCCCTCCTCAGGGAAATATTGTGCCTATAATGGAGGGCCTGATTTGGGGTGAAGAGTTCAAGGGGCAAAAAAAGGGGAGTAGGGACCTACTAAATGCAAAAAAAAAAAAAAAAGGAAGAAAATCTTAGACAAGCATAAGATGATTTGCTTGTGAGTGATGGTCAACTAAGAGATATAATGAGAGGGATAAGAGGGAACCAGAAAAAAAGGACAAAAAAAGGATTAATAATGAAGAAAAAAATAAAAATGATAAGTAAAAATCTGTTGTATTAAGTGGAGCGAAGACTAAATACAATGGAGACCTTGGGTTGGGAGGACCCAAAATGCCACAAAAATAAACAAACAAGAAAAAAACAAAAACAAAAGCGAAAAAGAAAAATAAAGCCAAAAAAAGCCTTGAGTCCCAAATTAACTAATTTGTTCGTGATTGAGGATTAAATGGGATGAAAGTAAAATGAGAAAAGAAAAAATGAATAGAAAGGAAAAAATAAGAAAAAGAGAAAAACGAAGGAAGACATAAAAAAGGAAGAGAAAAAAACAAGATAAAGCAAAACAAAATAAAACAAAAGAGGAGAGAGTGAGAGTTAAGTGTTTTGGAGTATAACCTTAAAGGAGGGTGAGGATGAAGAAGAGAAATAAAATGTAACACTTATGGGTAGTGTAGTTCAAGAAAAGGGAAGCATAAGATGGGCAGAGAATATAAGGACCGAGGTGGAGGAAATAAAGGCAATAAGATAGAAGAAACAAACAACAACAACAAAAAAAAAAAAATTAGTGGAACAAGTTGTAAAGTCTGTGGATTTTTCTTGATTTTGAGATGTTAACTTCTTCCTTTTTCTTTTCTCTCCCTCTTCCTGGTCGATGACTCTACCCCAGGCTCTGCCCCTGTGTCACACTTAGGTAGGGATTTGCAGTTGATGGGATTCTATGGCAATGTCATAGAATTGGCTTTAGTCTTGCTGGTAGTCAAGGCTTGTTGGCGTTTGCAGGGTCCAACGATGAGAGAGTTTGCTTTCCTGGATTCTCTCTCCTAGTCCCCCCTTCCTGAATTAGCAGCCTGGTGATCCAGCTATAAGGCTGCAACTGCTTCTGCCTGGGGAGTAAGAGGCTCAAAGAGCTGGGAAATCCCCACTCTATCCCCACTCAGTGCAAGGCTTTGGGAAAGGCTCTGGCAGTCAGGGCCTCCAGTGTAATCAGGCGGGGGTGGGAGTCAATTGTTGTCAAGGTGACTGTTCAGCGCCTAGCATTCAGTTGGACCTCTCAACCCAGGCTTTCCCCACTTTGTAGCCTGTTTTGGCTGGTAAGAAGAGGCACTAGTCTCTGCTTGCGACTAGTGTAGTATAGATCTTATTATCTGCCAAGTCCTTCTTGTTAGCGTTTATCCCTGAATATGGAGGCTCTATCAATCAGAAGTTGCCCCCGCCCCTTTAGCGAGAGGCACTAAAAAATATCACGCCTCTTGTCTTGGGTCGGTGAACTGAGAGAGATCTTATCAATTAGAACCGAGGGTGCGCAGATTTCACGGGTTAAGTTAATTTTAGTAATTGGGACTTGTTTGGAGGTTCTAGCAGGGGAGCGCAGCTACTCGTATACCCTTGACCGAAGAACGGTCCTCTCCTCTAGCGGGGAAGGTCGTCCTCTTCGACCGAGCGCGCAGCTTCGGGAGGGACGCACATGGAGCGGTGAGGGAGGAAGGGGACACCCGCCTAGCCAGCCAGATCAGCCGAATCAACCCTGGCGATCAATGGCGTGACAGATGTCGCAGCCAGATCGCCCTCACATCCAATTTTAGTAATTGGGTCGCAGCTGTGCTCCCGAAGGTATTTCAGGCTGCCTGCGCGCGCCCCTCCCCCAACGCTTGATTGTTAGCTTGAATGGCTGGGTGAGGTGCCCCGCCCGCGGAGAGAATCTCCCAAGTAGGGAATACCGCCCTGGGGCCTCTCCTGCTCCCCGTGCGCGGGCCGCTGGGAACGTTAGCGGTGCTCGGTCTGCAACCAGACCGGGCGCGCGCCAGCGGCTGCTCGCCGCTCCGGAGTGTGGGCGGTGCTCGCTCTGCAACCGAACCGGGCGCTGCTCGCGGCTCCCGAGTGCGGGCTGACTCACCAAAGGCGCACTTCCTCGCGGCTTGAATGAACGTCCCTGCGGTAGCTTCCTCCACACCCTCGTCTCTCAGATTCAAGTGATAACAGTCCTTTCGCTTTCAGTTTGTGTGGAACTCCGGAATGCTCCGAAGATAAATTTTCCTGTTTCTAGTTGATAAATTTGTTGTGATTTTGGGGAGATCTGTCGGACGCGCTGCTCACGGCGCCATTTCCATCTACTTCAACATCTCATAGCATGGTGCTGGCCTTAAGGGAGGCTTTTCAAGAGCAAGTGCTCCAGGAAACCCAGGCTGAAGCTGTAAGGCTTCTTATGACCTGATTTTAGAGCTCTCAATCTCATTTTCATGCATTCTGTTGCTGAGGTGAATCAATAAAGACAGCCCTAATTCATGTGTATGTGGGGTGAAAGAAATTGATGGGGGCCATCTTTGAAGCTACTACATAGTAGCTTTACAATTCTTACTTATTTGACTTCACATTAGCAAAGGTGCGTTAATTAGGCCCTCTTTCTTGAAACCCTTCTTTCTTTTGAACTCCTTGACACTGCACCTGCATTTGCCACATTCCTGCTTGGTCCTCCATCATTGTTGTCCCTGCCTGGCACACCTCAGGGGATGTGCCTCACAGCTCTGAGAACAAAGAGGGCCTTATTTTTTTTCTCAGCCTCTGCACACTCCCTAGGTGACCTAATTTTGCCCTACAACTATTAATACCTGCTATGTGCCACCAGTTCCTAAATCTCTATATCCAACTTGGACCCTTCCCTGCTGATCAGATGTGTATGTCAGACTGCGTATTGAATCTCAGTATGGTTGTCTAAAGGGCATTTCAAACCTGCTTTGATCTCTTTTTTTTTTTTTTTCAAGTTTTTGTCTAATACCATCTTTAGTCCTTTCCTGAACACTATATTAAAAAAATAGCACTTTTGCACCTTTATGTTATATCCCATGATTTCTTTTTCCTTAGGAGTTACCATCACCTGATGTACTGGATATCTATTGTCTGTCTCTTCAAACTTTATCTACTTTTCTAGCTATACATTCCCAGCATATCGAATAGTGCTTAATATATTTTAGGCTTTTAATCTGTTGTTTAACTTGAGGGTTAAGACACAGTACCCTGAAGATTTAGGAAAGACCTCATTTAATAAATCTCCTCCCTCCCCTACTTTTAGCTTACAGATAAAATTGCTGAATTCCCAGTATTTTGGACTCTACCTATTATTCTTCTGGCTCCTAATCTGTCCCATAGCTTGAGGATGGGCTCTGTTGGAGGGTGGGGGACAATAGTTTTCTGAAACTTTTGCTGTGTAAACCTAGCTCTTGTATTGACACTTCTATTATTGACAGCATCCAAACCATAATAAACACCAGACATTGAGGGTACTTTAGCTCTCAACATTATGCAAGTGGTGAGGTACACAAATCAAAAGCCAAGATTTTTTATATAACTCACTTTTCTGTTGATTTATGTATTTATTTATTATATTTAAAACTCAGAAAATAACAAATGCATATAAATAAAGAAACACATCAAAGACAATGCCCTCAGACATCCACTAGTTAGACATTTGGAAATGGCAGAGATTGAGAGGCAAGGGAAGGTCTCAGAAGTTGAAGAATATTTTGAAGTGGGAGTAATCAACTGTGCAGAGTATCACCATTTTGTTTTAAGCCAGAGAGAGAGATATAGAGCGAGACTGAGAGAGAGACAGAGACAAACAGGAAGGGAGAGAGACGAGAGGCATCAACTTGTAGTGGCGGCACCTTAGTTGTTCACTGATTGCTTTCTCATATGTGCCTTGACCAGGCAGCTCCAGCTGAGCCAGTGACCCCTTGCTCAAGCCAGGGACCTCAGACTCAAGCCAGTGACATTAGGCTTCAAGCCAGATAACTTTGGGTTCAAGCCAGAGACCATGGGGTTATGTTTATGATCTCATACTCAAGCTGGCAACCCTTCATACAAGCCAAATGAAACTGCGCTCAAGCTGGCGACCTTTAGGTTTTGAACCTGGGTCCTCAGCATCCCAGGTCGATGCTCTACCCACTGCGTCACCACCTGGTCAGGTCTGAGTATCACCATGTCTCCGAACCTTGGTTTCCACAGGTGATGTGAAGAAGGCCAGATGACATTTGCACACACATTGAACGGCATCAGAGAAAAGGCACAGTGACCTTAGGAAACCCACGTCTTTTTTTTTTTTTTTTTTTGCATTTTTTATTTTGCATTTTTCTGAAGCTGGAAACAGGGAGAGACAGTCAGACTCCCGCATGTGCCCAACTGGGATCCACCCAGCACGCCCACCAGGGGCGACGGCTCTGCCCACCAGGGGGCAATGCTCTGCCCATCCTGGGCGTCGCCATGTTGCGACCAGAGCCACTCTAGCGCCTGAGGCAGAGGCCACAGAGCCATCCCCAGCGCCCGGGCCATCTTTGCTCCAATGGAGCCTTGGCTGCAGGAGGGGAAGAGAGAGACAGAGAGGAAGGCGCGGCAGAGGGGTGGAGAAGCAAATGGGCGCTTCTCCTGTGTGCCCTGGCCGGGAATCGAACCCGGGTCCTCCGCACGCTAGGCCGACGCTCTACCGCTGAGCCAACCGGCCAGGGCCGAAACCCATGTCTTTAATAATAGATGGAAAAGGAGACATCATCTCCATCTTCTAAAGCTATAAGCAAACCTTCTCTTTGCTCCAGAGGCAGACACTGTCTTCCAAGGATGTTTTATACATACAAAGAAACAAGGGAAGACTGTCTGGAAGGTCAGTTGGGACAGGTCATCAGAGGACCTACATGGAGCCCCTGCATGTGACTTCAACATCTCATAGCATGGTGCTGGCCTTAAGGGACCATCTCATAGCATGGTACTTCCCTCTTGGAAGATGAGCAGATCTTTGAGGGATCCCTGGAGAACTGTCTCCCATCATGGCAATGTATAACCTTGATTTTCAGAAAATTGTATTATGAACTAGCACTCTTCTTCAATATCAAGTTTCTTCTATAGAAGTCAGCTAAAAGACACAGAACCTGATTTCAAAAAGGATGCAGGTTAACCATTTCTTGCTGTGGAGCAATATTACCACAAACCTAGTGACAATACATATTCATGACTCTCTCACAACTTCTGTAGTCAAGAATAAGGTGTGATGTAAGTAGTATCACTGATTCAGGTCTCACAAGACCAGGGTTTTGGTGGAGACTGTGGTTTTCTCTGAAGGTCTGTGAGGGAAGGAGATGCTTCCAATCTCAACTCTGGTTGCGGGCAGAATTGAGTTTCCTGCAGTTGTAGAACTGAGGAGTTGAATTTCTTGCTGGCTGCTGACTGTAGGTCACCCTGAGGTCTGAGAGGCTGCAGGTACCTCCTTGCCCCATGTGGCTCATCAACATGGCCACTCACTACTTCATAGCCCACAGAGAGAAGGCCAGCAAAATAGGCGGTACAGTCTGTGTGAGGCAATCACATTGTCACATCTGCCTTTCACAGTGGAGAGGAGCTATCCTGCTGTCTTAAGATGTGTTCACAGAGGGAGCTTGATGAGATCACGATAACCAGGGTAGGTATCTTACCAGGAGCCACCATTTGGGGATGAGTAACAGTGTATGTGTGACGAGGGTGTGGACACCAGGCACACATGGATTTTGAAGTTTGGGAGAAGTGACTGTTGGGTTACAATTTGGATAATTTAACTGTGTCCTGCAATGTGACTGTAGCCTGACCAAATCTTCTGAAAGTTAGCAAGTGAATCAGGGTTCCAGGACAAGAAACACTTTCTGGGATTTCCCCCTAAAGGTCTTCAACTGGGATCCCAAGGACATAGTCCATTGAACCACCAAGGAGAGGGTACATTCTCCTGAGATCTGGGGCTGCACTTTTGATTCTTGGGTGTAGGAGTCCTGCAGTCTGTTGATGCCAGATTGGATTTCCTCCAGTCACACTTCTAACACCCAAAAGATCCATGGCTGGCCAGGGCCTTCATGGACTTCCACACCCTGTCTTGTCCACAGATGCAGACCCAGTCTCAGTGCAGCCAATCTCTAGCTCCTGGAGCCACCCCAGGGAAGTCAGTGGGTGCCGTTGGAGGGCAGTGGGTGAGATCTTGCCACCTAAGCTCCAGCCCCCCAAAGAACTCCAGAACATGTCCTTTCAGATGGGTGTCAGTGTGACTGCAACATTAGGCAGCCCCAGGTAATTACTTTTAATAAAACAATTGTGGTAGAATACACGTAACATAAAACTGACCATCTTAATCATTTTGGAGTCTTCAGTTCACTTTTATGAAGTATAATTTACACTGCTGTATATTTACCACCCATTTACAGAACTCTTTATTTTGCAAAACTGAAACACTAACTTCCCTTCCCCTTCGCCTCTCATTCTCTGCCAATCTTATTTATTTATTTATTATGAACAGTGGTTTTGTTTATTATTGACAGCAATTCAGAATGAGGTTTCCAAAGAAAATAAATTTTCATTTCTACTCATTGTACAGAAACCAACCTAGGACAGAAAAGTTGTCAGCAGAGAAAAACCCAAGACTAATATTATTTTGTATATTGCTGGTATTGTTTCCTATTAGTATTGCTTCTATTCTTGTCCTCTAAACTCCCTAGGGTGTGATGGTGTCATATCATAAAGTTGAAAATGTTATTCATCTGATTATCCTCTTCCAATCTTTATTGTACTCTCCGACTCTGTGAGTACCATGACACCAGGGACGCTATGCGTTGGATCACCCATATTTGTCCTTTTGTGATGGGTTCATTTTCCTTAGCATAGTGTCTGTCCCCAAGGTTCATGCATTTGACCATAGCATGTGTCAGAGTTTCTTTCCTTTTTAAGGCTGAAAATATTGTGGCAGCAGGTAGTTTTAAGTTGGAGAGGGTGATGGGGTTGGCAGCTCCCACCTCACTGACTCCTGCTGGCTTCTTCCTTGGAGGCTGAGGTTTTGCCCCACAGGGCAACAGGTTGGCTACACACAGATGATCACTGTGGTCTCAGAACCAGGAATAGACCTCTCTAGCTGTGCCAGGGAGATGAGGTCCTCGTCTTGGCCCCACAGACAGCTGTACAGCTCCCACTAGGCAATGTAGTTCACTATTTTAAATGTTAGGCACATGTATAATTTTGAACAAAAAAACCCATGGCATCTCTAGAGTTGAAAGGAGTCATTCAAATATCTCAGCCCAGGGCTTTTACGCGGAAGGAGCAGCTGGTGAAATGGACCTCGAGAGTCTCCTTCTGGCCTCTGCTATTCCATCCGAGCCTCCTGGGCAGTGTCTGCTCCCCTTCCTGGCTTCCAGGCCCGGGCTGAAGCGGGTTCTGTCCTCAGGTCAGTGCTCCTGCCTTCCCCCAGAGATGCTCAGCTGACCCTGAAAATCACCTCCACTCCCGCTCAAGAATCCCATATTTTTTCCAGAAACCTTCAGAATCCTGAGAAGTTCTGGCCTCAAACCATAAAAAGATCCCCACAGATCTAAGGTCTGACCTAGCTCTTCACATAGGCAATGTTAGGCTAGGGCAGCATAGGACGTTTGCAAGGCCTTCCAAAATACCACTCATTTATCTATTTATCTTATGTTATGGTATGCTTCCTGCTTTTGACCAGGCACTAATTTCCATCCTTAGGAGTTTTCAGAAACTGTAAAAAATTTTAAACTAATTTATAACATGTAGACATAGCCCTTTTGATATGCCAGGTGTTCCCACCATTTTTCAAACATTAATTCTTTAACATTCCTCATAACCTTAGAGAGGGTATATTTTTATTATTGCCGAGTGTCAGATGGGGAAACCAAGACACAAACAACAGTGCTCTCAAACCTTGCACCTTGTAAGTGCAAAGTACAAATACTAACACCTCACACTGTCTGTGGACCAGACATCTGGGCATGGTTTGGATGGGTGCCTCTGTCTCAAGGTCTCTATGAGCAGAAGGTGTGTTTCAACTGAGCCTCGACTGGAGACAGATTTCCTCACAAGGTTACTCATCTGGTTTTTGTCAGGATGTAGTTTGACTGAGAACCTGAGTACCTACCTGCCTGTTGGTCTGGGGACTTCCTTTCTCTCCTATGGGGCTTCTACATAGACAGCTCAAAACATGGGTGCTTGCTCTCCCAAATCCAGAGGTATGACAGAGAGACAGACATATATACAGACAGGCATACAAGGACAGAGAGACAGAAAGAGAAACACATACAGAGAGAAAATGATTTAGAGATTGAGAGAAAGGAAAGAAAGTTAAGAATGGGAGTATGAGAGAAGTAACAAGACCTGGCATTCCATCACTTTGGGTGCCTTCTAAGGTGTTCAGAAGCCAGTTACTAACCACTCAGTAGATGCACAGGATGTTTCTACCAGGAGGCAGTAATCACTAGAAGATTCTGTAAAGGCTCCCACTACATGGATGGACATAAGGCACTTGGTCTCATTCTAAGCTGAACAAGACACCCCTGGAAAGTTTTAGACCAATGGATGACAATATCTGAATTTCCTGTAATTTCAACCCCTTAAAGATGCAGACCAGAAAATGAGGCCAAGATGGGCAGTGACTTCCCCAAGATCACACACTGGACCCCAGACCTACTTAGATTTGTGTCCGATGCTACACCCCACTCATTCTTGTAATGGTTCCACCTCTATGTTTGCGCATCAGATTCACGGAATGCCATCCCACAGGTGTTAGAAGCATTATCTCATCTACACCTGATGACGTCTTTAAGAAATGGTGTTTAGCATCATCCTCATTGTGCAGGTTGGGAGGCTGGAGAGGCCCTGAGAGGCACAAAGCCTTCTCCAGGACACAAAAATGGTAAGAAAAAGGAGGCCTGAATCAGCTTTTTCTTCCAAGCTGGGAACCTGGTACATTCCCAAGGAGCTGTGTTAGGTATTGGTTTACAGGTATAGACAGCTCAGAGGGAGTTTTGGGTGGCTCTGATTGGGGGAAAGAGCCCAGATCATGGAACCTTGAAGGGGTGACCTCACTTCCTTGGTGATAGTCCTCCAATAGAAGTTAGAACTCTGGTAACCAGGCAACCACATTCTAGAGAGCGCCTCCTATTCAACTCACTGGACTGAAGACAGTCAGGAGTGTAGGATGTTTCTTTGTTGTTGCCCAACTTTCTGAGGCTCTGGGATGAGGAGTAAGAAATGTTTCTGTTGCTGTAGGCATTGGCACAAGCACCGCCACTGACACCTCCCACTCTCTCGAGTGAGGTGCTCTTAAATAACAGAGGGCAGCCCAGGGCAGGCCCATCTAGGCCAAACCCCACCTGGGATTCCACCTGGGCAACCCCACATGCCCTTTACCCTTATACTGCATGTTGGGGGTGGTGAGGGACAGCACTCTATAAGGGGTGCTCCTTCTGGGCAGCAGCAGGTTGTTTCAGGTTGAAGCCTGGAGGGTCTGTCATGTTCTACCCCAGGTTATGGCTGGCAAGATGGAAAGGAGAGTGCTGGGGTCCAAGCTCCTCTATCCACTTGCTGATCCTGAGCCCTCAAGGTGTCATCTTGTTCTTTACCTGGCTAGAGGTCTTTGAAGATGCCCCTCTGTGCCTGATCTGCAGAGCAGAATTTGTGGTGGGCTTCTCCCCCGGTGACAGTGCCCAAACAGGCCACTGATGCCTGCTTGCCAGGTACCAGGCTCTGTCTTTGAACAGTTCCACCCAGGACATTGTAGAAGAGCTCGCTGATCGATTCACTCATACTATAAACTGGCACAAGGGACAGGTGCACTGGCCAGGAACACTGTCCAATGCTGGTCTGAGGTGAGAGCTGGCCCACACTTTGGACCTTGAGATAACTGGGGTGGTACCAGAACCCAGACTCAAATATAGGACCTTGAAGTATTCATAGGCTCACTCTCAAAGAAATCTGTACCTCCAGGGCCCCTGGCCAGGTTCCTGGTACTGTAGAAATAGAGTCTGCACATATTTGTTGGAATTATCGAGAAAAACATTCTTGCTGCCTTTGAATTTTGCTCATTTTGATTGTTTAACTACCTGCCCCAGGTATTCAGGCAGTAGAACAGTCAGCTTGATTGTCTTTGCATGTCTTTTTCAAACCTTACACATGGGGGTTTGTACAAAAAAGAGGGGGAAGGGATTAAGGTTCTGGATATATTTCTCTTCAGCTTGTCATCTCACAGAGCATGACAAACCACTGCGGGCTGGCCAGGTCAGGAGCTGTGGCCTTATTCATCTCCATAATATCACAGAAAGAAGGTAATTTTCCTCAGTGATCCAGTCTTTCACTGTTGTTAGACCTTGACATGATTCAACTCTGCTGCCATTTCAGCAGGGCTACCAGGACCATGTCCCTGTGTCCTCCTAAACTGAATGAGCTTGCTAGGTCTGCTATCACACAGGTTCACAGATCAGATGGAAGGATTCTGATGCCTACTGGCTAAGTACCCTGTTCTGTCTTTGCGGAGCTCCAACGAGGACATCGTCGAGGAGTTGGTCCACGAGTGCCACTACTCCATCTACAGGGTCAGGACTGTCCAGTGCTGATCTGATGTGAGAGCTGGCCCAGGGGGTCTCCACACACAGTATTCTAGGATGACCAGGGAAGGCCAAGAATCTATAGTCAAATATGGGGACTGTCCCAGGGCCCTCCCAGGACTTTTCCTAGAGTGTCCCACAATTCCATGCACACAGGTTTGGACCTTTACTTCTCCTCTAGCTACATGAAAGGTAGAAAGACACTCCTCACATATTTGTAGGAATATTAGAAAAAAAAAACGATTTTTTACTTCATAGTAGACCATGAGTACATTTGCATTTTGCTTTTTTCATTGTTTTAACCACCTGCTCCAGGTGTTCTTTGGAGCAGTCAGCTTGACTGTCCTTGACTGTCCTTCTCCAAGACTTACACAACATCACTCTTGATTGGGGAGTTTGTACAACAAAACAGGAAAGAGTAAAATATTGAATACATTTCTTTGCAATTTGTCATCTCACAGAACACAAAAAACTATTATAGGCTGGCTGGGTCAGGAGCTGTGGCCTTATTCACCTCCATAATATCCCATAGAGGACATAGTTTTCCCCAGTGTTTCAGGTTTTCCGTGCTGTTGGACCGTGATATTAAATTCTGCTGCTAGTTCAACAGGGCTGCTGGGAGCCTCCTTACTGTGTCCTAATAGACTCTGTCAGTTTTCCAGGGCTGCCATAAGAGGAAACACAGGTTGGGTAGAAGGTTCCTGATGTCTACTGGCCTGGTACTTGACCTTGTCTTTGTAGAGCCCCAAAGAAGACATCATCAAGGAGCTGATCATTGGTTCAACTACTTTACTCCCTAGACAAAAGGAAGATGGTCACCCTATATTTTGTTTCTCTTTAAGCCCCTTCCTTTCCCTTCATCCTTCTCTCTCTCCACCCTTTCCTTCCCCACTACATCCCTGTCTATGTCCATGAGTTTCAATTTTGTGTCCCACCTATGTATGGAAGCATACAGTTCTTAACTTTCTCTGATTTACTTATTTCACTCAGTATAATGTTATCAAGGTCCATCCATGTTGTTGTAAATGATACTATGTCATCATTTCTTATGGCTGAGTAGTATTCCATTGTATATATATGTACCACATCTTCTTTATCCAATCCTCTATTGAAGGGCATTTTGGTGTTTCCATGTCTTGGCCACTGTGAACAATGCTGCGATGAACATGGGGGTTCACGTGTCTTTACGTACCTATGTTTTCAAGTTTTATGGGTATATACCCAGTAGAGGGATTGCTGGGTAATATGGTAGTTTTATTCTTAATTTTTTGAGGAACCACCATACTTTCTTCCATAATGATTGTACTACTTTACATTCCCACCAACAGTGAATGAGAGTTACTTTTTCTCCACAGCATCTCCAGAACTTGTTATTACCTGTTTTGTTGAGAATAGCTAATCTAACAGGTGTGAGGTGGTATCTCATTGTAGTTTTGATTTGCATTTCTTGAATAGTTTGTGATGATGAGCATTTTTTCATATATCTGTTGGCCATTTGTATTCTTCTTGGGAGAAGTGTCTGTTCATGTCCTCTTCCCATTTTTTGTTGGATTGTTTGTTTGTTGCTGAGTTTTGTGAGTTCTTTATATACTTTAGATATTAGTCCCTTAGCTGAGCTGTTGTTTGAAAATATCATCTCCCATTTAGTTGGTTGCCTATTTGTTTTGTTGACAGTTTCTTTTGCTGTACAGAGCTTCTTAGGCTAATGTAGTCTAATTCATTTATTTTTGCCTTTCCTTCCCTTGCCTTTGGAGTCAAATTAATAAAATGTTCTATATGGCCAAGGTCCATGAGTTTAGTACCTATGTCTTCTTCTATGTAATTTTTTGTTTCAGATCTTATATTTAATTCTTTGATCCATTTTGAATTAATTTTTCTGCAAGGAGATAAACAGTATTCAAGTTTTATTCTTTTGCATGTGGCTTTCCAATTTTCCCAGCACCTTTTATTGAAGAGGCTTTCTTTTCTCCATTGTGTGTTTTTGGCTCCTTTATCAAAGATGATTTGACCATATATATGTGGTTTTATTTCTGAGATCTCTATTCTGTGTATCTATTTTTCTGCCAGTACCATGCTGTTTTGATTATCGTTGCTCTGTATTATAGTTTGAAGTTTGGTATTGTAATGCCTCCAGCTTTGTTTTTTTCCTTAGGATTACTTTGGTTATTCAAGGTTTTTTATGGTTTCATATAAACCTGATAATTTTTGGTTCCATTTCATTAAAAAATGACATTGAAATTCTGATGGGAATTGCATGAATTTGTATATTGCTTTGGGTAGTATGGCCATTTTAACTATATTATTCTTCCTATGCATGAACAAGGAATATTTTTCCATTTCATTGTGTCTTTTTCAATTTCTTTTAATAACGCTTTATAGTTTTCAGTATATAGGTCCTTTACATTCTTTGTTATGTTTATTCCTAAGTATTTTATTTTATTTTTGTTGCTACTGTAAAAGAGATTATTATTTTGAGTTCTTTTTCTGAGGTTTCATTTTTGGCATATAAGAAAGCAATAGACTTCTGTATATTAATTTTGTATCCTGTGATCTTACTATATTGGTTTATTGTTTCTAATAGCTTTTCTGTGGAGTCTTGGGGGTTTTCTATATACAGGACCATGTCATCTGCAAAAAGTAAAATCTTTACTTTTTTTTTCCCTAATATGAATGCCTTTTCTTTCTTTCTCTTGTCTGACTATTCTGTCTAGAACTTCCAGAACTATGTTGAATAGGAATGGAGAGAGTGGGCAACCTTATCTTGTTCCTGATTTTAGAGGAAAAGTTTTCAGTTTTTTACTATTTAGTATGATGTTAACTGATGGTTTGTCATAAATGGACTTTATTATGTTGAGGTATTCTCCTTCTATACCCATTTTACTGAGTGTTTTAAACATAAATGAATGTTGTATTTTATTGAATAACTTTTCTGCATCTATTGATAGGATCATATGGTTTTTGTTCTTTGTTTTTTTGATATGATATATTACATTAATCATTTTACGTATGTTGACCCATCCTTGTGTTTCTGGAATGAATCCCACTTGATCATGATGAATTATTTTTTTGATGTGTTGTATTTGATTTGCTAGTATTTTGTTTAGGATTTTTGCATCTGTATTTATTAGAGATATTGGTCTGTAGTTTGTGTGTGTGTGTGTGTGTGTGTGTGTTGTCCTTGCCAGGTTTTGGTATGAGGGTTATGTTGGCCTCGATAAATGTGTTTGGAAGTATTGCTTCTTCTTCAATTTTTTGGAAGACTTTGAGAAGGATAGGAAACAATTCCTCTTTGAATGTTTGGTAGAATTCACTAGTATATTCATCTGGCCCTGGACTTTTATTTTTGGGGAGGTTTTTGATAGCTGTTTCTATTTTCTCCCTGCTTATTGGTCTATTTAGGCTTTCTAATTCTTCGTGATTCAGTCTACAAAGATTGTATTGATCCAGGAGTTCATCCAATTCTTCTAGATTGTTGAATTTGTTAGCATATAATTTTTCATAGTATTTTGCGATAATCCTTTGTATATCTATGATATATGTGGTAATTTCTCCTCTTTCATTTTGAATTTGTTTATATAAGTCTTTTTTCTTTTTTCCTTAGTGAGCCTTGCCAGAGGTTTGTCAATTTTATTGATCTTTTTAAAGAACCAGTTTTTTTGTTGTATTAATTTTTTCTATAGTTTTTCTGTTCTCTATTTCATTTATTTCTGCTCTAATTTTTATTATTTCCCTTCTGCTGGTTTTGGTTTGTTTTTGTTTTTCTTTTTCTAGTTCCTTAAGATGTGATATTAGGTTGTTTACTTGGGCTTTCTTTGCTTTTTCATATAAGCATGTAATGATATGAACTTCCTTCTTATTACTGCTTTTCTGCATCCCAGAGATTCTAATATGTCGTGTTGTCATTTTCATTTGTCGGTATATATCTTTTGATCTATTCTTTTATTTCTTCTTTGACCCATTCATTTTTTAGAAGTATATTGTTTAATTTCCACATTTTTGTGGGTGTGTTTACTTTTTTTTGCAGTTGAATTCTAGTTTTAAAGCTTTATGGTCAGAGAATATGCTTGGTATAATTTCAATCTTTCTGAATTTGTTGGTGTTGGTTTTGTGGTCTATTTTTGAGAATGTTCCATGTACACTGGAGAAAAATGTATACTCTGACATTTTGGTATGAAATGTCCTGTAGATATCTATATGTCCATTTTTTCTAGTGTTTCATTTAAGGCCAATATTTTTTTTATTGATTTTCTGTTTGGATGAACGATCTAAAGCCATCAAATGTTATTGAGGTCTCCCAGTATGATTATATATAGTTTTTGGTTTGCACTTTTAGATCAGTTAGTAGTTGTTTTTTATATTTTGGTGCTCCTTGTTTTGGTGCATATATATTAAGGAGTGTTATGTCTTCTTGATACACTGTCCCCTTTATCATTATAAAATGTCCATCCTTGTCTCTGGTTACCTTTGTTGTCTTGTAGTCGGCATTGCCAAATATGAGTATAGCTACTCTTGCTTTTCTTTAGGTGTTATTTGCTTGGAGAATCGTTTTCCAACCTTTCACTTTGAATTTATTAATTTTTTTTATATTTTTAACGTTATTATTATTTTTTAAATAGTTGTTTTATTTTTTTACAGAGTCAGAGAGAGGGATAGACAGGGACAGACAGACAGGAATGGAGAGATGAGAAGCATCAACCATTAGTTTTTCGTTGCGCATTGTGACACCTTAGTTGTTCATTGATTGCTTTCTCATATGTGCCTTGACTGTGGGCCTTCAGCAGACTGAGTAACCGCTTGCTGGAGCCAGTGACCTTGGGTCCAAGCTGGTGAGCTTTTGCTCAAACCAGAAGAGCCCGTGCTCAAGCTGGCTACCTTGGGGTCTTGAACCTGGGTCCTTCTGCATCCCAGTCTGATGCTCTATCCACTGCACCACCACCTGGTCAGGTTGAATTTATTTTTATCTTTGTAACTTAGATGTGTCTCTTGAAGGCAGCATACTGTTGGGTTTGCTTCTTGATCCAATCTGTTACTCTGGGCCTCTTTATTGGTGAGTTCAATCCATTTATATTTAGTGTAATTATAATTATTGACACTTGAGAATTTCCTATTGCTGTTTTATATACTGCTTTCTGATAGCTTTGCATCTTGTTTGGTTCTTCTGTTTTGTTTTTCTGTCATTTGTTTTTTTTTGGTGGTGTTTCATAATTCTATCTTTTTTTTTTTAAGCTATGTGTTTCAATAGTGGTATTTTCAGGGGTGGTTATCATTAGGTTATTAGAAGAAAAAATATAATATTTATTAGAGTCCATTATTTCATGAATGCCTCTGCACCCTATCCTCCTACATTACTGCTGATCTTTATCCTCTCCCCTTGTATGTTATTGTTGTCACAGACTATCCTTGTTTTTATTGTGGTTTTGTTAAAAATTTTTCACTTGTAATTTTGTCTTGATTTGTTCTTTGTATCTGGTTAGATAACTCCCATTAGTATTTCCTATAGTGGGGGTTTTCTGGTGATAAATTCCCTCAGCTTCTGTATGTCTGTAAATGTTTTCATTTCCCCTTCATATTTGAAGGATAACTTTGATGGATATAGTATTCTTGGTTGGTAGTTCCTCTCTTTCAGTACTTTAAATGTTGGAGTCCACTCTCTTCTTGCTTCTAGAGTTTCTGCTGAGAAATCTGATGATAGCCCAATGGGCCTTCCTTTATATATTATATCCTTCTTCTCCCTAGCTGCCTTGAGGATTCTTTTTTGGTCATTGATTTGTGATAATTTCATTATGATGTGCCTTGGAGTAGGTCTGTTTGGGTTGAGGTAACTTGGCTTTCTGTTTGCTTCTTGGATTTGAGACTCTAACTCTTTCCACAGGCTTGGGAAGTTCTCATCGATTATATGTTTCAATATGTTCTCCATTCCCTTTTCCCTCTCTTCCTCTTCTAATATACCCATTATTCTTATATTGCTCTTCCTGATGGAGTCATACAATTCTTGTAGGGCTTTCTCATTTGTTTTATTTTTTTATTTTTTTTCTTTATTTTTTATTTATTCATTTTAGACAGGAGAGGGAGAGACAGAGAGAGAGGAGAGACAGAAAGAGAGAAGGGGGGAGGAGCTGGAAGCATCAATTCCCATATGTGCCTTGACCAGGCAAGCCCAGGATTTCGAACCGGCAACCTCAGCATTTCCAGGTCGACGCTTTATCCACTGAGCCACCACAGGTCAGGCCTCATTTGTTTTAATTTGTGAGTCTTTCTCTTCTTCTCTCTGTAGTATCCCTAGTTGCCTGTCTTCAATGTCACTGATTCTCTCCTCTATCTGGCTTGTTCTTTTGTCTAAGCTTGTTACTTCATTTTTCAGTTTATGTATTAAGTTTTTCATCTCTGTTTGGTTCTTTTTTAAAGTTTCATTTTTCTTGGTGAAGTACTCTTTTGTTTTTTAAGTTGTTTTTTGAGCTCACTAAATTGCCTTTAAGTGTTTTCTCGTATCTTATTGAGTATTTTTAGAGCTTCAATTTGAAATTCTTTGTTATTAAGCTCCAGTGTTTCCATGTAATTAAGATTTTTTCTGGGGATTTTTCATCATCTATCTGAGCTACATTTCTGTCTTGTATATCCATATTTGATTTTTTTTTCTTGATGGCATTTGCGGGTGATATTGTTAATAACCCCAATAAGAGATATTTATTCCTTTTTCTGGCAGGGGGCACTGCACGACAAGATTTTCCTCTGCGAGATTCTTGGGTGATCTGTTAAGGCTTAGCTGTTGCCTTTGTAATGATGAAGGTAGAGTCATCACATTGGTAGGAGGGGCTTATTGCTAGGGCTTTACAACTTTATGATACCGGCACTGGCTGACCAGGAGTCCTCCAGCGCCCTCCTCCATGTCCCCACAGAGCAGGGGATCTAGTTTCTGGATGCCCCTGCCTCTCACAGGAGAGGGCAGCTTGGAGACCTAGTGGAGGAGGGTCCACCACCACTGCTGTTTTCACAGCAAGAGGAGCAATGAAGTACCGGGAGGCTGGGGTGACAGAGTCCAGTCCCTCCTCCAATATCACTCTAAGCTCTCCAAGCACAGCCCTGGGTTGGGCCAGGGGTGCATGCCACAAGCCGGTGTCCCCCAAGTTTAGGGAGAAGCTGCAACAGAGATCGCAGATCAGGGGCTTCCCATCCACACACACTAAACTCCTTCATGCAAGCCATTGCCCGAGCTTCAGAGCTGGTGGCATGTAGGTTCCAGATCCCAGATCAAGTGTATCTAGCACCACAAGGTTAAATTATGCCGGTCGGGTGGGCAGATCAAGCACACCTCAGTGTCCTGTGGGCCAATCTTCACAAGCTATTTTCTTGCAGTCCTTGGGAGCTTGCCACTGGCTTTGTGTGTACCCCATACCTGTAATAGCTCAGCCCTGCAATCATGGGTGCAGCAGACACTGAGAAGCAGCCCTGCTCCTTGTTCTTGGTTGTGGTCCCTTGTTCTGCTACTTTCCCCCAGACTCTCCACCCGGCCCCTCCAGGTCTGAGACAAAGCCTGCATAGGCAAACAGTGCCTCCCTCCCTCAGGTCCATGAGGAAGGAGAAAGACTCAGTCCTCTGGTATTATTTTTTCTTCTGTGCTTTGGCCCACCTTCTTGTGCGATCATACCTTTGTCTATCCAGTGTGTGTATATCTCAGGTTCATCTGGGTTTTTTTCTCTGCTTATAGTTGTAGAATTTGTTGAAATTTCAAGGGGAGAGATGAAGAGTATCTCTCATGCCTCCATTTCTCTTGAAATATTTTTTTTATTCTTTCACTTTCCATTTATGTGTATATTTTGTTCTGAAATGAGTCTCTTGTAGACAGCATATAGATGAGTCTTGTTTTCTTATTGATACAGTTAACCTATGTCTTTTGATTAGTGCATTTAATCCATTACATTTAGGGTAATCTATATCTTTATTGATATGTACGTATTTATTGCCATTTTATTCTTTAAATCTACTATTTTCTTTTTCTTGATTTCTTCCCCCCTCCCTTCTTATAGCAGGCACTTTAACATTTCTGGCAGGACTAGTTTTGTGGTAATGACCTCCTTGAGCCACTTTGCTGGTAAAGTTGTCTGGCTGTTGGTTCTTGTTTTGCAACACTTGGAACATTTCTTGCCAGTCCCTTCTGACTTGAAGTGTTTCTGTTGAGAAGTCAGTTGTCAACCTTATGGGTGTTCCTTTATAGCTAATTAATTGATTTCCTTTGCAGCTTTTACTATTCTTTCTTTGTCTCTTAATTTTGGCATTTTAGTTATGTGTCTTGGTGTGGTCCTCTTTGTGTTCATTTTTAATGGGATTCTCTGTGCTTCTTGAACTTGTGTGACTTTTTCCTTGATCAATTTAAGGAAGTTTTAGCTATAATTTTTTCAAACAAGTTTGCTCTTCCTTATTCATTTTATTCTCCTTCAGAAATGCTTATAATGCAGATATTGATTCTTGTCATGTTGTCATAGACATCTGTTAGAGTTTCCTCAGCTTTTTGAGCCTCTTTTTATTTTTAATTCAATAAGAGGAGGAGAGGCAGAGAAAGAGTCCCATATGTGCCCTGACCAAGGCCCACATGACAAGCCCACTAGGGGACAATGCTCTACCCATCTGGGGTCATGGCTTTGTTGCTCCAGCTGAGCTTTTTTTTCTTAACACCTGAGGCAGAGGCCCTGGAGCCATTCTCAGCACCTGGGGCCAACTTTGCTTGAACCATTTCAGCCATGGCTGTAGGAGGGGAAGAGAGTGAGAGAGAAAGATGGCAGGAGGGATGAAGCAGATGGTCACTTCTCTTGTGTGCTCTGACTGAGAATTGAACTCAGGACTTCTACACAACATGCCAGTGGACTATCACTGAGCCAACAGGCCAGGGCTGTATTTGCCATTTCTGACTTGTTCTTTTTTTTTTTATGGTTTCAATGTCATATTTAATGTTTACTAAGTTCTCAATCTGATCATCCATTCTTACTCTAAGATTCTTGAGCATTGTAATAATTATTATTTTAAACTCTGTGTCTGGTAGTTATTCCATTTCATTTAATTCTTTTTCTAGGTATTTTTCTTTTTTCTTATTCAGTGAGAGGATGGGAGGCAGATAGACAGACTCCTGCATTTTCCTCAACTGAGATCCACCTGGAAAACCCACTAGGGAGCAATGCTGTGTTGCTCTATTGCTCAGCAACCAAGTTCTTCTTTGTACCTGAGGTGGAGGCCATGAAGCCATCCTCAGCACCTGGGGCCAACTTGCTCTAATCAAGCCATCACTGCAGGAAGGGAAGAGAGAGAAAGAGAGAGAGAAACTAGAGGGGGAGGGGTGGAAAAGCAAATGGGTGCTTCTAATGTGTGCCCTCACTGAGAATCAAACCTGGGACATCCACATGCTGGGCCAATGCTCTACCACTGAGCCAACCAGCCAGGGCCAGATTTCTTTTGTTGATTCATTTGCATCATATTTCTTTATCTGCACATTTTGTCTGTGTTTTAGATAGCTCTGTTCTGACTCCCAAATTTGTTGTGCCATCTTTATGAGGAAGATGAACTCAGTGATACTAAACTCCAGCTGCCTGAGTTCCTTGCTCCTGCAATGTTTCTTGAGTGTTATATTCACCCTCCTGTTGTATGTGATTCTTGAATGCAGTTGTCCCTTTCACAGGTGGAGTTAGCCGTTCAGGCTGGCTAGCTCTATGAGTCAACCTTGATTATGTGGATTAGATGCTGTGCAGTGTCTGTCCTATAAGGTATGTTTATTCTCCTCAATGACTGGTGCCTGCTAGACTCCTTCTTTGGGTTTGCCACTTGTGTGGCTAGCTGAGTCTAGCATTGGTGCAATCTGCCATACACTACTGGTTTTGTGATTCTGGGTCCCCTTAGGTGGGGTTTGGTTATAGGTTGATGTCGGACGTTGTTTATAACCCACCATAAATTACCTGTCTGGAGCTATTGCTCTGTTCACTGTTTCTGTTTGTATTTTCTGTGCTTGGGTATGTGTGGGAGCAACCCTCTGCATAAAGATCAACTTCCTCCTGCTTAGACCAGACAGCAGGTCTAAGGCCTGCTATAGAAGGACCCAAGTTTCATAAGATTTGCCTCCACTTTTCAGCTGCTCCACCTCCTCTTGCAGCTGCATGGTCATTCCACAGAGTCTCCTGTAGAAAGACTGTAGTGTGGGCTCACACTGCCAACCGTTCTACAGGTTGCAAGCTTGGGTGTGTAAGGGAAGCTGAAGTCATGATGACATTAGTGGGACCCCCTAATTCAGAGGTCTCTTTGTCAGGAGCTCAGTTTTGGGAAATATGCTTCTACTCTATAACCTAATCCCTCAGACACTGCTGGATATTCCAATTCTATTTCTCCTCAACAATGTGAGCAGCAGGTTCATATTGGTTGGGCTAACAGTCTTCTCTGCAGAAGTCTTTCTAGCTAGCTAGCCTTTGGTATCAAGGAGGAAGACGGAGAGAGTCGTCCATTGGAGTTCATTGTGCCCTAACGAAAAGTGGCTCAGCCACTTGACTGGTCCTGAAAATAGGCTTCAAGAAACACACTTATTGAATGTCTGTGCTCTAGGCTTCTCTTCCTTTCCCCTGTGGATCCTTGCCCAGTAGGGCAGGATATGCAAGACCCAGGCCGGCTGACTATGAAACTCTACCCTGTCTAATGTGTGCATAAGACACTAGGCAGGTGCTGACCACAGAAAGCGGAACATACCTCAGCTGGGTCCAGTGTCTGATAAGCCTTCCCTTTGGACACACCACCAGCAAGGGTAGTTGGGTCTTGTCCCAATGCTTTCCACAGCTGGCTGCTGGATATGCCAACCCTGGGTCTCCCAGGAGGAAACCCAGTGCAGACCAGTGCAGAACACTTCCTGTGATTGTTCCTTAGCAACACTCTTGGGGCTTCAAAGAAACCAGAGTTTTTGGCTACCCAGGTGCACATGGAAATATCAATTCACACACCTAGGGTGTCTTTTACCCACACTGGGCCTGGCGGAAGATCAGGAAAAGGCCCAAGGTTACTTGACATCTGCCTCTTGTAGCCTCTGTCTGCTGGCTGCTTGTTGGGCTTGGGCACTGAAAAAACCTCTAGTAGAATCTAGAGCCTGGAGCAATTCAGGGATTAAAAAAGGTGGTGAGTGTGGCACTCACCCCACCACCCCAGGTGTCAGTCTGTCCTGATTTTTTTCACAGATATTAGTAGGGTATGGCCACTAGGAGTCTGGTGGGTGTGGCCTCTGAAATCCAGAGATTTTATTCTGCCCATAGTCTGGATAATTTCTACTGAATCTCTCATGAGGTGGAAGCACCAGTCACTTCCTCAGGAGAGTGTGGGAAAAACCTCCAGCCTCAATGCCAGAAAACTGAGTCACTAACACACTTCCTGGCCAAAGATGTTTACTTCTCAGTAGGGCCCAGTCTCCTTAGAATGGGGCAAGAGAGGTTCTCGAGCATGGAGCAGTTTGCTTTCTCTCAGGCTGATACCGCATCCAAGAAAGATGGTGACTACAGTTTTGAAGACTGACTCAGTACAATGGTTCCAGTGGCCATTCCTACCGTGTTTCTCCCTGGGATACCAGTTTCACCCTTTTCTCATGTGACTTTAGTCCTCTCAGCCTTCCCTCTGCTGGAGCCCATGGTAAGTGGCTATGAGTGAGATTTTTCTGTTGGCTCTTTAAGACCATGCCTGCATTTCTGAGAACTCCCGTTTCTTTCTTGCAGATAGAAACTTCACCTCTTTCACTGCCAAATGGTATGTGGGTACCTCTTCTAGGTTCTGGTGCTCTAGCCAGGGGTGTATCACCTGGGGTTTAGGACCCCCCACCTTTCAGGGAAAACCTGTCTGCACCTAAGAGTCCCTCCAGACCCTCAGTTTCTGCTTGTTCCTGGGAGTGGGGGCAGCCCTTTTTGTGTCTCTGCCCCTCTGACCAGTCTCGATGTGGCTTCTCTGACTCCTTGGTTATATACTCCTCTTTGTTTAGTCCAAAATTGTTCTTCAAGATGACTGATCTTAAATTTAGTTATAACACCATTTGGTCCCTGGAGGCCGCAGTTGTAATGTCTGCTTACTCCATTGCCATCTTGGAATCAATACTAATCTTAATTTTAAAAGGTTATATGTGGCGAATAGTGACCATATTGGATATAGTTCAAGGTACTAGCAGATACAATAGATTTGAAATAGTCACCCCTGAATTTCAGAATACCTTTTCTCCACAAGTTAATATATTAGTGTTATGTATAAACAGGAAGATCACAATCATACACTTTTCAAGTGCCATTCCCCTTACCTTCTTCTTATGGGCAGAGGTAGCATCTTTTAGTAGCATTTTGACACTAAACTGCCCCATGTCCCTTGCGGTTGGAATATTTCTGGACAAAGGTTCATAAAAGAGAGTCTCATAGTTGATTTCTGAGACAATATAAAAAGAACAATAGTGAAGAGAAACTTTTTCTTCTCTATTTGATTCTGAGAGCTGTTGCCACCTTCTTGTTGCTGGCAGCTATTTTGTGATCATGAGGAAGTAGAGAAGAGAAAGAAACTTACCCTCACATAATTGAGCAGCTGAATTCAATCCTGAATCCACCTATCCATGAGAAAAACAAACCCATATTGTTTAAGCCACGTTTCATCATTATTCTGTTGCTTAAAATCCTCAACTTTCACTCTGAATAAGATACTTAAAACTCCTGATAGTGAGCAAGGTTATAAGATTTTATGGTATTGCAAGAAATTTGAAGTATGGGAGGAGAGAGGAGGACAGAGGAAAGATAGGAGATGCTTGAAAGAAGTATCAACAGTCTTCTAACTGTTCCAGAAGGGAACATTGGGACACAAAGCAAGACACAGCTCTAAAATGGGGTAAAAGAGTATGATGTCAATAAGGGTCTCAAAGTGTGACCAGAGCAAGGAGGTAAAAGAGAGACAAGATTGGAAAAGTAAGCAAAGGCCAAATTATGTAGGGCCTGGAGGAACAAAGGATTTTGTTCTTATTTCTAAAGACCATAAAAAACTACTGAAAGTTTTAAATAAAAGACATGATCATATTTATATTTTCAAAAGATTATTCAGGCTTCAATTAGGTTAGAGAATGGTGTAGAATGAGGTAATACTAGAGGTTGACAGATCAGAGAGAACACATCTTATTAAGAGGTTATGATGTCAATATGGCTTAGTATTCTCAATGCTAACTTTGATTACTTCAAATAGAATCATTTTGTCATAAGGTTAACATTGAGATATATGACACTCAGGGGTTCTTCATGGAACTTGCCAGGTTAATTCTAGCAGTTATAAAAAAGTAGCAAAATACCCCATATCTTTTTTCAGACAAAGAGATTCTAGAGAACAAAGTGAGAGAACTTGCCAAATAATAAGATTTACTAAAGTGATAAGGAAAAGGAGGTGGGGTCAGCTTAGAGGTAGAGAAATAGATCAGTGGCACATAATAGTCACTACAAACAAGCTAGCCCATATTTAGAAACTGACATAAATAGGTAAAAACTATAAATCAATAGGAGTATGAATGTGATTGGTAAGACATGGGGGAAAGAGTGAAATCAGATCTGAATCTCACAATTATCAGAGTTGCTGTCATATAGATCAAGGATAAAATATATAAAATAAAATGTCAAACTTTTGGAAGAGGTTATAGCATAATTTTTTCATGGTAATGTAAGAACTGTTTAGACAAAACCCAAAACAACTGATAAATCTCACCAAGTTGGCCATGGCTGGTTGGTTCAGAGGATAGAGCATCAGCCAGTTGTGTGAATGTCCTGGGTTCAATTCCTGGTTAGGGAATACATGAGAAGCAACCATCTGCTTCTCTTCAACATCCTCTCCTTCTTCTCTCTCTCTTCCCCTTTTGCAGCCAGTGGCTCTATTGGTTTGAATGATGGCCTCAGGCACTGAGGATAGCTCACTTGATTTGAGCATTGGGCCCAGACAGAGGTTACAAGGAAGATCCAGGTCATAGTGTATGTGGGAGTCTGTCTATCTCTCCTCCTCTCACTTAAAAAAATCTCACCAAATTAAAATAAAAACTTCTCTTGTTGAAAAAACATTGTAAAGAGTTATAAGGTAAGCTTTCTCTGGCACACAGAGCAGGAGAAAGTTTAGTGTCCCAAATTTAGAAGGAACTCCTAAAACTCAATAAGAAAAGAAAAATAAATCCAGTAGAGAAAATGGGCAAGACATATCAAGCACTTCATAGAAAAGGATCCGCCAGTGGCTAAAAAACACATGAAAAGATGTTTAACATTATTAACAATCAGGAAATGGAAATTAAAACACACAATTTTACTCCTACCAAGATTTGCAAGGATATTGAATATTGAAACTTGTCCCCTGTGCAGATGCCTAAAATAGAGCATTTATACTGTAAAGTCAATTTTCTCCTAGTTATATCCCAAGTAACTTCTAAGCAGGTGCCAAAGATTTCATGTACAAGAATGTTCACATTAAAATTTCCTGTAATAGCAAAAAACTTCAAGTAATCCAAATGCCCATGTACAGGAAAATAAAGTTGTGGTGTGGTCATAAAATGAAATTCTTCAATGAAGAATTTATTTCAGTGAAAATAAGTCAGTTACAGCCATATGCACTGTGGATGAATGTAAAAACAAAGTTGAGTGAAAAATACAAGCTGCAAAGAGAAACCCACAGTATCACATCATTGATAGAGAGTTGGAAAACAACTTTATATCATAATTTAATAATATATTGTTTAGAGATGCATACATCTGAGGTAAAACTATAATTGAAATCAAAGATATGATAAATGTAATATATATATATATGTGTATATATATATATATATATATTTTTAATTGAGAGCAGGGGAGATAGAGGGACTAACTCCCACATGTGCCTGGACTGGGATTCACCTTGCAACCCTCATTTGAGGCCTATGCTTGAACCAATTGAGCTATCCTCAGCACCTGGGGCTATGCTCAAACCAGTCTAGCCACTGGCCGTGAAAGGGAAAAATAAAGAGAAGGGGGAAAGAGTGGAGAAGAGAAGCAGGGGGAGAGGGTGGTCACGTGTGCCCTGACCAGGGATTGAATCTGAGATGTCCACATGCCAGGCCTATACTCTATCCACTGAGCCAACCATAATATTTAAAGTAGTGATTGCTACTTGTGGGAAGATAGAAGGCTGTGATGGGTGGGGGGCATCCATGGCTTTAAAAGCATAGCATTCTCACCTGACCTGTGGTGGCAAAAGGGATAAAGTATCAACCTGCAGTGCTGAGATCACTGGTTTGAAACCCCCGGTTGTCCAGTTAAGGCACATACGAGAAGCAACTACTACAAGTTGATGCTTCCTGCTCCTCCCCATCCCTTTTCTCTTTCTCTCTCTTCTCTCTAATAAATCAACAAATAAAATCTTAAAAAAAAAGCATAGCATTCTATTTCTTATGCTGGGTGGTAAGTATGTTTCCTTGCAAAAACTAAACAAGAATAAAAGGCTCTTGGGATTTTGTTTTGAGGAACTAATAGGTGTTTATCATTGTGTTAGTAGCATTTGACCACCAAATTAAATATGGGTTTTTCCCTAAGGACAAATCTTTTCGTCATGGAAATAATCAGAGATTGACTAATGCAAACCCAAAACCTCATTTCTTTGGGTCAGGCATACTCTGTAACTCTATATTTATTGTAATCACTGCAATTTCTAGGACAATGATGGTTTAGTGACATATACTCTGAAGAGTGTTCTTATTTTTAATTTTAGGATGAACTACATGTCCCATGTACACAGCTTTTGTAACATATAAATGTAACATATGGCTGTGAAAACAGTTGAAAGACCAATATCTATGGACGGGAAATAGACAGGAAATGCTATGCATTGTCATGTGGAAACTTTAAAAGCAAAGGTAATATTTTCAAGCAATTTGTATGAAACATATAAATAATATTGGTTGTTTTACCTGAGCAAGAAAATATGCTTACCCAGATACAGTTTCTGAATACTTCTATTTGTATCTGTTACTGATTTAGTGAATGAATTGAACTTTGCAAGGGAAAGGCAAAAAGCAATTTAAAAAATTGACTCTGTTCCATGTCAAATTTCCCATCTCTAGCGCTGGTGTTATTTTGAGTAGGTCCCATAGTTTTTCTGGTCCTTCCCACTTACTATAATCAGTCTGAATTTTCAGGTATTTAGAAAAGCCAGACCAATTCTATATGAAACTATCTCTCATCCAATTTAAAGTTTAGCCCTGGCTCAGGCAAGAAAGCCTGCAGGGGGACAGGGGCTTTATCACCGTGCTCTCTCACTTCTCTTTCATTCTTTCTCCCAGACTAAGTGTTGTTTCAGATTCTTCTAAGGTTGAAATATTGGGGGAAAAGAGGGACACAAAGACCCTAATATCCTGGGACAGTTGTGACATGACCCTGCTGCCTTATGGTTGTGGCCCATGACTAAGCATTAATCTTATTTATTTTATGGAGTATTTTGTTGTGTGATTGATACATTTTCCTCTGCCCCATTTGCTGGGATAATTACAGGGAGACATTCTTGCATTTCCATCTTTAGAGACAATATCTCTTTGTTTCATTCCTCATCCCTTGGCTCAGCAGTCCACATCCCTCTTGGACTGTCTGACATTTAGATAACTCAAGCCTGGCACCTTATGTATGGTCTCACCCAGCACTCAGAAACATGCTCTTTCTCCTGCCATCAGTGGATGGGAGGTTTCCTCCCATGTAGCTCATCTTTCTGTAATAGCAGCAGCTTTTAACTTTAGTGGGTTTCTAACTATTTTTATTTTTTAATTTTGGGGATGTGAGTCAGGGGTGAGTCACATCATTCCCCAATGTCTAGTAGACATATATCAAGCACTCTCTATGATTTTTTAAAAAGGAGCCTCAGTTGACTTAAGCGGAAAGGAAAGCAGCTCATGACATATTGACAATTCACTCACAGAAACCTTCATTCCATAATCAAAGTTTATGAGTCTCCTTTATAATATATATTCCTGAGGAGAGAAATAGTTGAACTATTCCTTAATGACATCTCTCTCTCTCTCTCTATGTGATCTAGCACCTCTCCTTAGAATGTCTAGGTAGCTAAAGAGTTAACAACCTTTTATCTTAGCTCTGGGGCCTTGCTTTTAACTGAGCCAATAGAATAAGTTGTATTGTTAACATCCTGTTACACATATAATAGCTAGATTGTAATAATAATAATAACAACAACAACTACTAATATTTATCAGTTTTTTACCATGGGCAACAACTGAGTTAAGTCTCCACATTTGTCTACTTTTTTATAATCATAAAAATCTTCTATGGTGAGTGGATTATAGTGTTAACTTTCATTTTAACCATACCCCATATTCATGCTCTTTGTCATGTGATTTTGGAGTTTCTCCCATCAAAGAGTGTTTCTTTGGACCCTGATTCTGAGTTTTGGCCATGGGTTTTCTTTGGCCAATGACATGTGAGCAGATACAATGCAAACAGAGTGTTATAAGAGTACTTTCTGATTTCCACTTGCCCTCTGGTGCTTAGGTCATTACCATGGAAAGGACATTCATTTGTCAGCACACTGGGGACAACAAAAGGAAGAGGCATATGTAAAACAGAGCTTTTTCAATTATGCTATCACAGCAAAGGCAACTTTATAATGTAGCCACCAAATACCCTGTAGATGCATGAACAAACTTCAGTGAAATTAGTATCAATATAAGTTTTACAAATCTAGAGAAGTTGAGAGAAAATTTTCCTTTTAGCCTTTCCCTAATGTCAGCTTTACATACAAATGCCTTATGATTCATCAAATTCATTACTAGGTATACGCCCTAAAAAAGCTTTTGCAATGTCACTTGTAGATATGCACAAAAATGTTAACAGCAGTAAGGCTCATAGTAGCGAAAAGCTGGAAACAACACAGGTGTTCACCCACAAAAGAACCAGTAAGTTGCAGAAAAGGCATAAAATGGAACACAAACACAGTAACAAAATTTAAGAAATCATAGCTACCTGCAACACATGGATAAAACTTGCAAATAAAAGTTTGATTAAAAAGAGCAAGATACAAAAGATACATCCAGTATGAGTCCATTTATATAATGCTTTAAAGCAAGGGAAAAAATAAAGCTGTTTTGTTTAAAACAAAGTTGGAAGATCATGCTCTCTGATTTCAGACTATATTACAAAGCTCTGAAGACAAAAATAGTATGGTACTGACACAAAAACAGATATATCTGCAAATGAAACAGAATAGAGAGTGCAGACATAAATCCTTGCTTATATGGTCAATTTAGGACAAAGCAGGCCACTATATACAATGGACAAATGATAATGACTTCAGCAAGTGGTATTAGAAAAACTGGACAGACACATGCAACAAACAAACAAACAAAAAAAAACCCCAAACAGGACTACACTCTTAACACCATGTACAAAATTAAACTCAAAGTGGATTAAAATCTAAATGTAAGATCTGAGACTATACAACTCCTATAAGAAAAAGTAGGTAGCATTTATTTGACATAATATCTTTTTGGATATTATGCTCCCTTTGAGCAAGGAAATAGAAGCAAAAATAAATGAATGTGACTTCATCAAACTAAAAAAAAAAACTTATTTCTGCACAGCAAAGAAAACCGTCAACAAACGAAAAGACAACCAACGTACTTAATGACAGAAAATATTTGCAAATAATATATCCAACAAGGTGTTGATATCCAAAATAGATAAGAAGCTCATAAAACTTAATAACAGAAAAAGAACAGATAAAGAAAAAACAGCAGAAGACACAAAGAGGCATTTCTCCAAGGAAGGCACACAGATGGCTCACAGACACATGAAAAGAATGTTCTTCCACTAAAGCTTTAGCACAATTAGAGCCACTTTGAGTAAGAAGGAAAATCAGATATCAGAGAAAGTAAGAAAAATTTATGTTAACAGAAAGTAGATTCTGTGTTGAGAGTCAACTACTGTATTTCCCCATGTATAAGATGCACCTTTTTGTGAAAAATTTGAGGTCTTAAAAACTGAGTGCATCTTATACAGTGGCTGAAGATCTTTTTCCTTGCATTTCCCACTTTTTTTGCACTTGTTTTTGTGCTCATTGTTGTAGATGAATAAAACTTGACTTAAACAACTTTATGTAATACATTTGTTTTTCAAATTTTGGTCCCCCAAATTAAGGTGTGTATTATCCATGGGAGCATCTTATACATGGGGAAATACAGTAAATAATTTTTTTAAAGTGTCTATCTCACAAATAAAATTTCCAAACAAGAATGTTTGGAAAAAGCATGTAAATAAATAAGAAGTATTATTTGATAAATAAAACTCCAGAAGAACAAGATATTATAAGGCTTATCTACTCCTTGCATGTCTGTAATCTTATATGAACTTGCAAGAAGTGGATTGATAAGTCCTGAAGATCTAATGCACAAATAGTGTGTATAAGGAGCAACACTGCATTATAGACTTCAAAGATGCTGAAAGTCTAGATCTTTAAATGTTCTCAGCACAGAAAAGAAGTGATGTGATCAAGGAGTTAGCTAATGTTACATTGGTAATTATATTACAATATATAAATATATGGAATAAACACATTGTACATCTTAAATCTATACACTGTTATGTTAGCTATTTCTCAACTGGAAAATAAAAAGGAAAGAAAGAGCACAACATATAACAACCGGTACTCCATTTTATTTCACGATCTTAGAGATCACTACATTACCAACTCCCCATCTAACTCCCCCAAACATACACACAGCAAAACTTGGCAATAAATAATCAACTACCCAACACATCAAAAAGTTAGGTGGTCTATATTAATAGCATCTGCCACACATCAATACATTTTACAATTCTAGAAAAGTTGAAAGAAAATTTACTTCATGGCCTCCCCAAATGTCAGCAGAGAGTAGAAAATTATGTTATTGATTCAGTCATTTATTTTTATCAGATTCTCAAGCTCTTGATTATAATGCTATGCAGTATTGTTGATTATTTCTCTTTTGGAAGAATGAGATGTAAGATATGAAGTCACAACACCTATTACCTAGGCTGATAAGCTGAGTTATTTAAACCACAGCTTCTTGCTTGCAATAGAATCAATATATATAAATTCATCATTCCAGTCTCAAAATAAAGGATTTACTTTCCCCTATTATCTTAAACTATATACATTCAGAAGCACGTATACATATGGCCTCTCTTCATTAAGCCAATATAGTTACTATAAAAGTTTGCTAATCATCCAGAAATTAACTTATTTTATTATTTTGCTGGAGTGTCAAATCAACTGTATGTTTTGTCCTCTATGACATAACATAAAAGAAGTGAAATCTTCAAGCACCTTAGTATTGGTAATTACTTGTTGTAGGCTCTGGAAGAAAGTGTGTTAAATATAATTATAGAAACCCATGAGATGTAATACAGTGCATAAAAACTGACAATTAGCCTGACCAGGCGGTGGCGCAGTGGATAGAGCGTCGGACTGGGATGCGGAAGGATCCAGGTTCGAGACCCCAAGGTCGCCAGCTTGAGCATGGGCTCATCTGGTTTGAGCAAAAAAAAAAAAAGCTCACCGGCTTGGGCCCAAGGTCCCTGGCTTCAGCAAGGGGTTACTCGGTCTGCTGAAGGCCCACGGTCAAGGCACATATGAGAAAGCAATCAATGAACAACTAAGGTGTCGTAATGCGCAACGAAAACTAATGATTGATGCTTCTCATCTCTCTGTTCCTGTCTGTCTGTCCCTGTCTATCTCTGCCTCTGTAAAAAAAAAAAAACAAAAAAAAAACCTGACAATTATACATCCAATAGACTTAGACTGATTTAATAAGATGTAATGACTCTGACTGATTTAATAAGATTTAATGACTCTACCTGTTGAAAATGGAAATAGCAATGTGGCTCCCATGTTCTGTTAAATAGGTGAGTGACTGAGTTCAAACACTTTATTTTGTGTCACTGCATCTTTTCTTTTGACTATTGCTGCTACCTAAATAAATGAACATATACTTCTAGAAATCCCCTCAATATCTTACATTCTTCATACTTCATGTTATAAACCACTTCACTGCACTTCAATCCCTCCAGGGTTTCTGATTTCATGATTCTCATAATAGCTCTACTCCACTTGTTCACTCACCTAAGAAGATATTACCACATGTACCTAAGATGGACTACCTTCTTAGTCCAGTGGCCAGAGCTTCAGCCCTCTCCCACATTGAAAATGTTCTATTATTTCTTTCCAAAGCAAGACAAATTCTGCATCAGAAAGATCTCTCATGACTTTTATCAGGAACAAAATGAGAAGAGGGAGAGTGTTTTGGCAGAGATAAACTTCTGGTATCCTCAAGAATTTAAAACACTGTTGTGAAGGGCAATTCAATTTGTTGGAACTCATAATCCAGTAGTCCATTCTGACTGTGATTTAACGAGTCTAGTTCTCAAAATGTGACAGCTTAATTAGCATCCTAGGGTTAGCTTGAGAACTGAACAAACCTTTATAACATTTTTGATATAAAAAGAATACTTTCCAGTTTTATTTTATTTTATTATTTCAAAACATTAGCTCAGTTTTATTATCTACAGTAGGCAATATGTAAGCACCAGTCAAAACAAGTAGGCAGAGAGTTCACAAGGGCCAATACAGGCAATTAAGCCCTCAAAGAAAGTGGCAATCATTACAAAAATCATGACCTTAGGGAAGAGTGCACTGCCAAGGACTGGACACTCTTGGGACCTCAACCCTCTTCTTTGAGCTGAAACTTAGCAAAAATAAGAGTACAAAGTATTGGATCTGAACCCTTATGAAAAGCTGGCTGAGCCTATTTTATATGGAAGCGAGGTGGTGGAACTTTGCAGGAGGTCGGTCTTCAGCAGTTAATAAAATAAACTGGTCACTGCTGGTCACTGTGGGCTCCCAAAGCAAGAACCCATGGAAGGGTTCAGCACCTGGGGTTCTATAGGATAAGAAAGGCACCTTGAAGGTGAACTTTAATGTATGGCTTCCCTGGGGCTCTGGCTAAGGCTGGAGCTACTTCAGCTTGTCCTGAGTCCACTGACGTCACCTGGACATGGGAGGTTCCTCAGCTGCAGTCCTTTCCTCAGGTGCTGCTCCAGCCAGTCTCCAAGGCCTATGGGGGCCCGATGGGCCACTGCCTGTTGCAGTGTTCCCAAACTTTCTACTCTGTTGCCTACTGTGAATTCCACCACACTCTCTGCCTACCACTAACAGACCAATGCTCTCCCACAGACCTCCAATATATTCTTATTTCTAAAAAGATTTACAAACATGTTGAAAGTGCACAAACCCATCTATTCATCCATAGCACCTTATAACCTTCTCCCACAGAGTATGAACTCAAAAAAATTTTATGAAAGAATAAATGATCAGAAAAATGATTGGTGTAATGCAATAATTACTAAAGAGGATATTGTAGGGTGTCAAATTTGTACCCTAGCTATAAACTCAGTTCTGCGACGTAGTGGATTCCTTTGCTTATTAAATGATTTTTTAAAATGATTTTGTATTTAATGAATTTTGTATATATGCAACTGATAATAAAGGTAATAATTCTTCTGTCGTTTCACCTCTGAGTAATTATTTTCTATCTAGAATGGGTCTTTGAAGTAAGCTAGTTAACCAAGTCCTGTAAAATAGATAAAATTATGACTTAAAAAACTCCAGAGGGTTTTAAGTAGTGTTTATTTTTGGTTCCATTTTTTAAATTAAAAAGTTCTTATTTATTTTATTTTATTTTTATTTAGAAATTAAATTTACTGTAGTTTCTTTGAGCAATAAGAGTACATAGGTTTCAGGTGAACATCTCTCTAGCATTCAAACAGTTGATTATGTTGCCTGCCTATCACCCAAAGTCTAATCATTTTCCATCACCTTATATGATATTTGTCCCACTATTCTCCTTCCCTCCCATTCCCTTTCCCAATAAACCACTTAACTTTTACCTATGTCCATGAGTCTCAGATTTATATCCAACCTATTGTATAAAATCATATAGTTCTTAACTTTCTCTAATTTACTTATTTCACTTAACATAATGCCCTCAGGGTCCATCCATGTTATTGTAAATGGCAAGATGTCATAATTACTTAAGGCTAAGTAGTATTCCATTGTGTGTGTGTGTGTGTGTGTGTGTGTGTATATATATATGTACCACATATATATATGTACCACATCTTGTTTATCCAATCCTCTATCAAGGGACACTTTGGTTATTTCTATGTTTTGGTCACCATGAATAATGTGATAAACATGGGAGTGCATGTATCTTTGAGCACCAACGTTGTAGAGTTGTTTTGGTAGATACATAGTAAAGGGATTGCTGGGCCATGTGGTGATTCAATTCTTAATTTTTTGAGGTACCACTATACTTTCTTCTGTAATGGCTGTACCAATTTACATTCCCAAAAGCAACGAATGAGGGTTCCTTTTTCTCCAGAGCCTCTCCAACACTAGTTATTACCTATCGTATTGATAATAGCCAATCTAACAGGTGTGAGGTGATATCTCATTGTAGTTTATTTGCATTTCTCAAATAGCTAGTGAAGATGAGCATTTTTTTCATATATCTGTTGGCCATTTGTATGTCTTCTTGGGAGAAGTGTCTGTTCAGGTCCTTTCCTTCCCATTTTTAAATTGTATTGTTTGCTTGTTTGTTGCTGAACTTTGTGAGTTCTTTATATATTTTGGATATTAATTACTTATCGGAGCTGTTGTTTACACATATCTCCCATTTAGTTGGCTACCTATTTGTTTTGTCAGTTTCTTTTGCTGTGCAGAAGCTTTTTAGTTTGATACTGTCCCATTCACTTATTTTTGCCTTTACTTCTCTTGACTTTGGGGTCAAATTCATAAATTGTTCCCTATGGGTAAGGTCTATGTGCTTATTATATTTTTTTCTATGTAATTTATTGTTTCAGATCTTATATTTAGGTCTTTGATCCTTTTTGAATTAATTTTTTTTGTGCAGGGGACCAAATTATAGTCAAGTTTTATTGTTTTGCATGTGGCTTTTCAATTTTTCCAGTGCCGCTAATTAAAGAGGCTTTCTTTTCTCCATTGTCTGATTTTTTGGCTCCTTTGTTTAAGATGATTTGTCCATATGTGTGTGGCTTTATTTCTGGGCTCTTGATTCTGTTCCATTGGTCTGTATGTCTGTTTTTCTGCCAATACCATGCTGTTTTGATTATCATGGCTCTATAGTATAATTTGAAGTTAGATAGTGTGATACCTCCAGCTTCATTTTTTTCTTCAGATTTGGTTTGGCTATCTAGGTTTTCTAATGGGTCCATACAAACCTGAAAATTTTTTTGTTCTATTTCTTTAAAAATGACATTGGAATTTTGATGGGAATTGTATTAAATATGTATATTGCTTTGGATAATATGGACATTTTAATTATGTCGATTTTTCCAATCCATGAACCTGAAATATTTTTTCATTTTATTGTATCTTTTCCAATTTCTCTCAATAATGTTTTGTACTTTTCAGTATATAGATCCTTCATATCCTTTGTTAAGTTTATTCTTAGATGTTTTATTTTTTTGTTGCAATTGTAAAAGGAATTGATTTTTTTAGTTCATTTTGTCATTGGCATATGGGAAAGCAATAGACTTTTGTGTATTGGTTTTGTATCCTGTGACTTTACTGTATTGGTTTATTGTTTCTAATAGTTTTTTGGTGGAGTCATGGGGTTTTCTATACACAGATTTTCTATGCACAGATGATCATGTCATCTGCAAAAAGTGGTAACATTACTTCTTTTTTCTCATATGAATGCCTTTTATTGGTTTCCCTTGCCTGATTACTCTGGATAAAACTTCCAGAACTGTGTTGAATTAGAATAAAGAGAATGGGAAGCCTTGTCTTGCTCCTGATTTTAGAGGAAAAACCTTCATTTTTTTTACTGTTTAGTATAATATGAGGTGATGGTTTGTCATATATGGCCTTTATTATGTTAAGGTATTTTTTTTCTATTCTAATTTTATTGAGTGTTTTAAACATAAAAGGATGTTGTATGTTATCGAATGCTTTTTCTGCATCTATTGATAGGATCATATGATTTTTGTTTTTTGTTTTGTTGATGTATATTATGTTGATCGATTTCTGTATGTTGAACTATCTTTGTGCTCCTGTAATGAATCCCACTTGATCATGATACACACACACACACACACACACACACACACACACACACACACACACACACAAACATTTTTAATGTGTTGTTGTATTCAATTTGCTAGTATTTTGTTTAGGATTTTTGCTTCTGTATTTATTAGAGATATTGGTTTGTAGTTTTTTTGTGTGTACTTGCCAGGTTTTGGTATGAGGGTTATATTGGCTTTATAAAATGTGTTGCGGAGTATTCCTTCTATTTTTTGGAAGACTTTGAAAAGGATAGGTAGCAAATCTTTGAATGTTTGGCAATATTCACTAGTCAGTCCTTCTGGTCCTGGACTTTTGTTTTTGGGGAGGTTTTTATAGGTCTATTTAGGTTTTACACTTTTTCATGATTCACTCCGGGAAGATTGTATAGTTCTAGGAATTTGTCCATTTCTTCTAGGTTGTTGAATTTGGTGGCATGTAATCTTTCATAATATTCTACTATGATACTTTGTATATTTATGATGTCTGTGGTAATTTCTCTTTCACTTTGGATTTTGTTTACATGAGTCCTTCCTCTTTTTTCCTGTTAGTCTAGCCAGTGGGTTGTCAATTTTATTGATCTTTTCAAAGAATCAGCTCTTTGTTGTTTTAATTTTTTCTGTAATTATTTTGTTCTGCATTTCATTTAATTCTGCTCTAATTTATACATTTTCCTTTCTCTGCTGACTTTGGGTTGCCTTTGTTCTTCTTTTTCTAGTTCCTTAAGTTGTGATGCTAGGTTTTTACCTGGAATCTCTTATTTCTTGATATAAGCCTGTAATGATATAAACTTCCCCCCATTACTGCTTTCACTGCATCCCAGAAATTTTGATATGTCATGTCATTTGTCTGTATATCTTTTGATCTCTGCTTTTATTTCTTCTCTGACTTACTCAAAGAAGAAGTATGTTGTTTAATTTTCACATTTTTGTGGGTTTCTTTACTTCCTTTTTACAGGTGAATTCTAATTTCAAAGAGTTATGATCAGATAATATGCTTGGTATAATTTTAATCTTCCTTAATTTGTTGATGTTAGTTTTGTGGCCCAACATATGGTCTATCTTTGAGAATGTTTCATGAAAACTGGAAAAGAATGTATAATCTGATGTTCTGGCGTAAAATGTCCTGTAAATGTCTATTATGTTCACTTAGTCTACTGTGTCATTTAAGGCCAATATTTCTTTATTGATTTTCTGTTTGGATAATTTATCTAAAGCTATCAAAGTGTGTTGAAATATTCAAGTATGATTGTGTTTTTGTCCGCTTCTATTTTAGATAAGTTAGTAGATGTCTTATATATTTTGGTGCTCCCTGGTTTGGTGCATATATATCAAGTATTATGTCTTCTTGATATAATGTCCCATTTATCATTATGAAATGTCTATATTTTTCTCTGGTTACCTTTGTTGTCTTGAAGTCAGCATTGTTATATATGAGTATGGGTGCACTCACTTTACTTTGGATATTATTTACTTGAAGAATTATATTCCAACCTTTCACTTTGAATATACTTTTGTCCTTGCAGCTTAGACGTGTCTCTTGAAGACAGCATATGGTCGGGTTTTGCTTTTGTTCCAATCTGCTACTCAGTGCCTTATTGGTGAGTTCAATCCATTTACTTTTAAGATAATTATTGACAATTGAGGATTTCCTATAGCCATTTTATGTTTTGTTTTCTGGTAGCTCTGTATCTTGTTTAGTTCTTTTTTTTTTTTTGTTAATTGTTTTTGTTTGGTGGTATTACATGCTTCATTCCCATGTTTCTTCCTTTTTTAAACTGTGTGTTTCAGTGGTGGCTTTTTTTTGTGGGTGGTTACTATTAGGTTATAAAGACAAAAATGTTCATATGTGCAAGAGTTCTTTGTCTTATGAGTGCTTTTGCACTGCATCCTCCTTTTCTACTGCAGATTTTTATCCTCTCCTCTTTTATGTTTTTGTTGTCACAGATTATCTTTGTTTTTGTTGTGACCTTGTTGGAGCTTTTATTTGTAGATTTGAATTTTTTTATCTGGTCAAATAACCTCCTTGAGTATTTCCTGCAATGGGGGTTTTCTGGTGATAAATTCCCTCAGTTTCTGTATGTCTATAAAAGTTTTTATTTCTCTTTTATATTTGAAGGATAACTTTGATGGATATAGTATCCTTGGCTGATAATTCCTCTCTTTCAATATTTTGAATGTTTGTGTATACTCTCTTCTGGCTTGTAGAGTTTCTGCTGAGAAGTCTGATGACAATCTAATGGGCTTTCCTTTATATGTTGTGTTCTTCTTTTCCCTAGCTGCCTTGAGGATTCTTTCTTGTCATTGATTTTTGACAATTTTATTATGATGTGTTGGAGTAGGTCTGGGTTGTGGTAACTCAGCATCCTGTTTGCTTCTTGGATTTCAAGGCTCTAACTCTTTCCATAGGCTTGAAAAATTCTCATCAATTATTTGTTTGAATAGGCTCTCTATTCTCTTCTCCTTTTCTTCTGAAATAACCATTATTCTTATATTGCTCTTTCTTTTGGAGTCAGACAATTTTTGTAGAATTCTCTCAGTTTTTAGAATTTGTTTCTCTCTCCTCATCTTTCTGTAGCATCTCTTGTTGACTGTCTTCAATGTCACTGATTCTTTCCTCTCTCAGGCTTATTCTATTAGCTAAACTTGCTACCTTAGTCTTCAATTTCTGCCTTTATGGCTCTAGTAATGGTAATCTCAGGCTTTAGGGTGTTTCGTCTCACATCTCAACAGACCTGGGAACTGGATATGACAACCTCTGTTCTTTAGAGGAGAGAATGACTCTGGAGAGCTAGCTGTGGGGTTTGTTTCTGCCAATCTTTATATTGTGAAGTGAAGGAGGTGGGATCTGAGAGGCTGAGGACCACACTTTAGTTTTCTCTGTCTCTTCCAAGGGCAGGCTACAGTCAGATCATGGGAAGACTGGCTGTGACCCCATGCTCTGGCCACTTTTGTTTATCTCCCCCTCTGCTCCTCTGTCTCACCATTCCTCCCAGCCAGAAGAGACCAGTCATTCTGAGTTTCCCTCTCTGTACCCTTCAGATCAAATCCAGAGAGTTTGATCTTCCCTCCTACCCATAGTCCAGCAGAGAAAAAATGAAAACAAAAACCCAGTTACTCCAGGTTTGCCTCCTCTCCTCTCAAAACCCACTGCGAATGTATTTTATCTTCTGCCCCCATTTTCACCCTGTCCCACCTTTAGTCCATTTGGTGCACGGATCTTTCAGGTGCACCTGTGAGCCCAGCTGGGGTTCCTTCACTGCATTATAGTTATTCAACTTGTTGAAATTTCAGATGGAGGGATCAGGAGTAGCTCTCACTCTGCGATTACTCTAATGTCCTAATTTTTTCTATAGTTTTTTTGTTCTCAATTTTATTTAGTTCTGCTTTAATTTTTACTATTTTCTTTCTCTACTGACTTTTAGTTGCCTTTGTTCTTCTTTTCTGAGTTCTTAAAGATGTAATGTTAGGTTGTTTAACTTGGGAAGCTCTCTTGTTTCTTTATATAAGCCTGTAGTAATATAAACTTCTCTCTTATTACTGCTTTTGTTGCATTCCAGAAGTTTTGACATGTCATGTTGTCTTTCTCATTTGTCTATATATATCTTTTGATTTGTTTTTATTTCTTCTTTGACCCAGTTATTTTTAAAGAACTATGTTGTTTAATTTCCAAATTTTTGTAGGGACTTTTACTTCATTTTTGCAGTTGAATTCTAATTTCAAAGCCTTATAGTAAGAGAATATGGTTGATATAATTTTAATCTTTTTGTATTTTTTGAAGTTAGTTTTGTGGCTCATCATATAGTCTATCCTTAAGAATGTTTCATGTACACTGGAGAAGAATGTATAATCTTACATTCTGGTATGAAATGTTTAATAAATGTCTATTATGTCTATTTGGCTTAGTGTGTCATTAAAGCAGATTTTAAAAATTGAATTTCTGTTTGGATGATTTATCTAAAGCTGTCAATAGTGTGTTGAGACCTCCAAATATGATTGTGTTTTTGTCTATCTGCTTTTTGTTCTGTTAGTAGGTGTCATATAAGTGCTCACCAAAGTGCTCCTTGATTTAGTACATATATATTAAGAAGTGTGATGTCTTTGTGATATAGTGTCCCCTTTACCATTATGAAATGTCCATCTTTCTCTCTTGTTACCTTTGTTATCTTAAAGTTAGTATTGTCAGATATAAGTATTGCTACATCAACTTTCTTTGGGTATTATTTGCTTGGACAATTTCTGTCCAACTTTTCATTTGAGTCTACTTTTGTCCCTGCTGCTTAAATATGTTTCCTGAAGGTCACATGTAATTGGGTTTTGCTTTTTGGTTCAATCTACTATGCTGTGCCCCTTTATTGGTGAGTTCAGTCCATTTACATTTATGGTAATTATTGACACATGAGGATTTTTTATAGACAGTTTACATTTTGTTTTCTGGTGGTTCTCATTTCCGTTGGTTCTTCTCTTTTGTGTTTGTGTCAGTTATTTTATTAATTGGTGGTATTCCATGCTTCTTTCCTCTATATCCTCTTTTTTTAAACTATGTATTTCAGTTTTGAATTTTTTTGTGGGTTGTTACTGTTAGGTTGGTTAATGGAAAAAAAGTTTCATATGTACTAGAGTTCTCTGTCTCCATCCTCTGTACTTCATCCTCCTTTGTTACTTCAGACTTTTATCCTCTTTCCTTTATGTTTTTGTTGTCACAGATTATCTTTATTTATATTGTAACCTTGTTGGAGCTTTTACTTGTAGTTTTGTGTTGTTCGGTTGCTTGTATCCAATAGAATAATCCCTTGGAGTATTTCCTGCAGTGTGGGCTTTTCTGATGATAAATTCCATCAGCTTCTGTATGTCTGGAAACGTTTTTATTTCTCCTCTGGATTTGAAGGATAACTTTGAGGGATATAGTGTTCTCAGCTAGTAATTCCTCTCTTTCAGTACTGTATATACACTTATGCATATATTTTCTCTCTAAATATTGACTGTGGCATCACACAGAGTACAGCATGTATTTCGCCTAAAGAGTCACCAAAGATTATAATAAAAGGAACATTCTATTCCCAACATTCCCATCCCTAATTTATATTCCACAAAGACAACTAGACTTTATTTTTAAGTTGTTTCCTTTAGTGTTTATCCCTTTATTTCTAATTAGCATTATATATTTTCATTTCTTGATATTTCAATTTATCTCCTACTGACTTATTATTCCTGATATTGCTACTCCCTTTCTTTTTTCTTGGTTAGATTCACTAAAGGCTTATGAGTTTTATTAACTCTCTTTAAAAATCTGATTTTGATTTTATTTGTTTTCTCTATTGTTTTGCTGTTTTTAGTTTCATGATTTTAACTTTCATCATTAGTATTTGATTCCTTCTGTTTCCTTTCAGTTTAATATACTTTTTATAAATTCATAAGCTAAAAATTTAAGTCTGATCTGTTTTCTTATTGTATTTAATACTATAAATTACTTCTGAGCAATGTTTTAGCTGTATCTCAAAAACTTTCATATGTTGTGTTTTAATTTTTATTCAGTTCAAAACACTTTTGAATTTGGTTGAAAAGTTCTTTTAGAAGCATGTAAAATTTAATTTTTGAATATCTGGGTTTTCCTCCTTGATTTGTTATTGAATTTTAATTTAATTGTTTATAATTTGAAAATACACTTTGTATGATTTCTATGCTTTTAAATTTGTCAGGGGTTTATTTTACAGCCCAGAATATGGTTCCTTTTGACAAATATGCCATGTGATATTGTGAAGGATATGTGTTCTACTGTTATTGGGTTAAGAGTTTTCTAGCTATTTATTTAATCATTTATTGAAAGAGAAGTCTTAATTTTTCTGACTATAATTGTGGAATCATCTATTTCTTCTTTCAAACCTATCAAGTTTTCCTTCTTATTTTGAAACTCTGTTGTTAGGTAACACTCATTTAGTATAGTTATTCACACAGAAACTTTTCTTGAAAATTTTATACCTTTATTATTAATTTTTATTTTATTACTGATAATATTCTTTAACTTAAGTAAACTGTTTGAAATCAATATTGCTACTCCAGCTACCTTTTCATTACTTTTACATCATGTATATTTTTCTGTACTTTTACTTCTAACCTATCCATGTTTAAAGTAAGATTCTTGGAAACCACATATATTTGGGTCTATAACAGTCTGTTTCTTTAAAATAGTTTGTTTAGATGGGCACATTTAAAGTAATGATTAATAATGTTGAATTAAAATTACCATTTACCATCTTGCTGTCTTCTATTTGTTCCACTTTTTTGTTTATTTCTTTCCTTTTTTAATGCCTTCTTTGGGTTTATTTGAGCATTTTTCTTATTCTATTTAATCTTTTTAAAAATTTGAGTCATTTATACCTCAAAATTTTATTTAGTTCTGACCTTAAGGTTTATAATATATATCTTAAATAATCTAAGTCTGTTTTCAAATAATGGTATCTTATTCATATGCTAAATATAAGGAACATATATTATATATAAGGGACTTATATAACAGTGTGTTCTCAATTCCTGATTACTGTCTTTTGTGCTATTGTTGTCATACACTTTAATTTTATGTATTGTAAGTTATCAATATAGAATACAGTATTATGATTACTTAAATATTAAATTTCCTTTTAGAGCAATTAAAATAAAAGTAATAAATTTTATTTTAGCTCACATTTTCCATTTTTTTTTATTAATGTTAATGGGATGACATTAATAAATCATGGTACATATATTCAAAGAAAATATGTCTAGGTTATCTTGTCATTAAATTATGTTGCATACCCCTCGCCCAGAGTCAGATTGTCCTCCATCACCCTCTATCTAGTTTTCTCTGTGCCCCTCCCCCTCCCCCCTAACTCTCTCCCTCCCTCCCTCCTGTGTCCTCCCTCCCCCCACCCCTGGTAACCACTACACTCTTGTCCATGTCTCTTAGTCTCGTTTTTATGTTCCACCAATGTATGGAATCATGAAGTTTTTGTTTTTTTCTGATTTACTTATTTCACTCTGTATAATGTTATCAAGATCCCACCATTTTGCTTTAAATGATCTGATGTCATCATTTCTTATGGCTGAGTAGTATTCCATAGAGTATATGTGCCACATCTTCTTTATCCAGTCTTCTATTGAAGGGCTTTTTGGTTGTTTCCATGTCTTGGCCACTGTGAACAGTGCTGCAATGAACATGGGGCTACATGTGTCTTTACATATCAGTGTTTCTGAGGTTTTGGGGTATATACCCAGTAGAGGGATTGCTGGGTCATAAGGTAGTTCTATTTGCAGTTTTTTGAGGAACCACCATACTTTCTTCCATAATGGTTGTACTACTTTACATTCCCACCAACAGTGGATGAGAGTTCCCTTTTCTCCGCAGCCTCTCCAACATTTGCTATTACCTGTCTTTTTGATAATAGCTAATCTAACAGGGGTGAGGTGGTATCTCATTGTAGTTTTGATTTGCATTTCTCTAATAACTAATGAAGCTGAGCATCTTTTCATATATCTGTTGGCCATTTGTATTTCTTCCTGGGAGAAGTGTCTGTTCATGTCCTCTTCAATCCTCTTATTGGATTGTTTGTTTGTTTGTTGTTGAGTTTTATGAGTTCTTTGTAAATTTTGAATATTAGGCCCTTATCTGAGCTGTTGTTTGAAAATATCATTTCCCATTTAGTTGGCTGTCTGTTTATTTTGATATCAGTTTCTCTTGCTGAGCAAAAACTTTTTATTCTGATGTAGTCCCATTCATTTATCTTTGCCTTCACTTCTCTTGCCATTGGAGTCAAGTTCATAAAATGTTCTTTAAAACCCAGGTCCATGAGTTTAGTACCTATGTCTTCTTCTATGTACTTTATTGTTTCAGGTCTTATATTTAGGTCTTTGATCCATTTTGAATTAATTTTAATACACGGGGACAGGCTGTAGTTGAGTTTCATTCTTTTGCATGTGGCTTTCCAGTTTTCCCAACACCATTTGTTGAAGAGGCTTTCTTTTCTCCATTGTGTGTTGTTGGCCCCTTTATCAAAGATTATTTGACCATATATATGTGGTTTTATTTCTGGGCTTTCTATTCTGTTCCATTGGTCTGAGTGTCTATTTTTCTGCCAATACCATGCTGTTTTGATTATCATGGCCCTATAATATAGTTTAAAGTCAGGTATTGTCTTCATTCTTTTTCCTTAGCATTGCTTTGGCTATTCGGGGTTTTTTATAGTTCCATATAAATATGATGATTTTTTGTTCCATTTCTTTAAAAAATGTCATAGGAATTTTTGCATTAAATTTATATATTGCTTTGGGTAATATGGCCATTTTAATTATATTTATTCTTCCTATCCAAGAACAAGGAATATTTTTCCATCTCATTGTGTCTTTTTCTATTTCTCTTAGCAATGCCTTGTAGTTTTTGTTATATAGGTCCTTTACATTCTTTGTTATGTTTATTCCTAGGTATTTTATTTTTTTTGTTGCAATAGTGAAGGGGATTATTTTTTTGAGTTCGTTTTCTAATATTTCATTGTTGGCATATAGAAAGGCTATGGACTTTTGTATGTTAATTTTGTATCCTGCGACCTTACTGTATTGGTTTATTGTTTCTAGTAATCTTTTTGTGGAGTCCTTCGGGTTTTCGATGTATAGGATCATATCATCAGCAAAAAGTGATACCTTTACTTCTTCTTTTCCGATATGGATGTCTTTTATTTCTTTGTCTTGTCTGATTGCTCTGGCCAGAACTTCTAGCACCACGTTAAATAAGAGTGGAGAGAGTGGACAACCCTGTCTTGTTCCTGATTTAAGGTGGAAACTCCTCAGTTTTATGCCATTTAATATGATGTTGGCTGATGGTTTATCATATATGGCCTTTATCATGTTGAGATATTTTCCTTCTATACCCATTTTGTTGAGAGTCTTAAACATAAAATTGTGTTGTATTTTATCGAAAGCCTTTTCTGCATCTATTGATAAGATCATGTGGTTTTTGTTCTTTGTTTTGTTGATATGGTGTATTATGTTAACTGTTTTATGTATGTTGAACCATCCTTGAGATTCTGGGATGAATCCCACTTGATCATGATGTATTATTTTTTTAATATGTTGTTGTATTCAATTTGCCAGTATTTTGTTTAGTATTTTAGCATCTGTATTCATTAGAGATATTGGTCTGTAGTTTTCTTTCTTTATGCCATCCTTGCCAGGTTTTGGTATGAGGGTTATGTTGGCCTCATAAAATGTGTTTGGAAGTATTGCTGCTTCTTCAATTTTTTGGAAGACTTTGAGTAGAATAGGAATCAAGTCTTCTTTGAATGTTTGATAGAATTCACTAGTATAACTGTCTGGGCCTGGACTTTTATTTTTGGGGAGGTGTTTAATAGTTTTTTCTATTTCCTCCCTGCTGATTGGTCTGTTTAGGCTTTCTGCTTCTTCATGACTCAGTCTAGGAAGATTGTATTGTTCTAGGAATTTATCCATTTCTTCAAGATTGTTGTATTTGGTGGCATATAGTTTTTCATAGTATTCTACAATAATTCTTTGTATATCTATGATGTCTGTGGTGATCTCTCCTCTTTCATTTTGGATTTTATTTATTTGAGTCCTGTGCCTTTTTACCTTGGTGAGTCTTGCCAAGGGTTTGTCAATTTTGTTGATCTTTTCAAAGAACCAGCTCCTTGTTTTATTGATTTTTTCTATAGTTTTTCTGTTCTCTATTTCGTTTATTTCTGCTCTGATTTTTATTATCTCTTTTCTTCGGCTGGTTTTGGGTTGTCTTTGTTCTTCTTTTTCTAGTTCCTTAAGGTGTGAAGTTAAGTGGTTTACTTGGGCTCTCTCTTGTTTGTTCATATAGGCCTGAAGTGATATGAACTTTCCTCTTATTACTGCTTTTGCTGCATTCCAGAGATTCTGATATGTCGTATTGTCACTTTCATTTGTCTGTATATATCTTTTGATCTCTGCGCTTATTTCTTCTTTGACCCATTCATTTTTTAGAAGTATGTTGTTTAGTTTCCACAATTTTGTGGGTTTCCCCCTCTTTTTTACAGTTGAATTCTAGTTTCAAGGCTTTATGATCAGAGAATATGCTTGGTACAATTTCAATTTTTCTAAATTTGCTGATATTGTCTTTGTGGCCCAACATATGGTCAATTCTTAAGAATGTTCCATGTACACTAGAGAAAAATGTATACTCTGTCGCTTTGGGATGAAGTGTTCTGTAGCTGTCTATCATATCCAGGTGTTCTAATATTTCGTTTAAGGCCACTATATCTTTATTAATTTTCTGTTTGCATGACTGATCTAGAGCCGTCAGCGGTGTATTGAGGTCTCCAAGTATGATTGTATTTTTGTCAGTTTTTGTTTTAAGGTCAATAAGTAGCTGTCTTATATATTTTGGTGCTCCTTGGTTGGTGCATATATATTAAGAATTGTTATGTCTTCTTGATTCAGTGTCCCCTTAATCATTATGAAATGACCATTTTTGTCTCTGAGTACTTTTTCTGTCTTGTAGTCAGCATTATTAGATATAAGTATTGCTACACCTGCTTTTTTTTGGGTGTTGTTTGCTTGGAGTATTGTTTTCCAGCCTTTCACTTTGAATTTGTTTTTATCCTTGTTGCTTAGATGTATTTCTTGTAGGTAGCATACAGTTGGATTTTCTTTTTTAATCCATTCTGCTACTCTGTGTCTTTTTATTGGTAAGTTTAATCCATTTACATTTAGTGTAATTATTGACACTTGTGGGTTCCCTATTGCCATTTTATAAATTGCTTTCTGTTAGTTTTGTATCTTGTTTGATTCTTCTCTTTTGTTTTTCTATCATTTGTTTTTGTTTGTTTGTATTCCATACTTCTTTCCTCTGTTGCTACCTTTTTTAAGTCAAGTGTTTTTGTGGTAGTTTCTTCAAGGGTGGTTACCATTAAATAATGAAAAGGGTACCTACCATATTCATTGTAGTACCCTATCTTATGAGTATTTCTGCGCTTCATTGTCCTTTGCTACTGTTAATCTTCATCCTTTCCCCCCTTTTTTTCCTTTTGTTGTCACAGTTTAAGTTTGGTTTTATTGTTTTCTTGGTGGAGCTGTTACTTGTGGTTTTGTTTTCTTTTGTTCTTTGAATCTGGTTGGAAAACCCCCTTTAGTATTTCCTGGAGTGGGGGCTTTCTGATGATAAATTCTTTCATCTTTTCTGTATTTGTGAATGTTTTTATATCTCCTTCGTACTTGAAGGATAGCTTTGATGGGTATAGTATTCTTGGCTGAAAGTTCCTCTCTTTCATGGCTTTAATTATTGGGGTCCACTCTCTTCTAGCTTGTAGAGTTTCTGCTGAGAAATCTGATGATAATCTAATAGGCTTTCCTTTATATGTTGTATTCTTCTTTTCCCTGGCTGCCTTGAGAATTTTTTCTTTGTCATTGGTTTGTGTCATCTTCATTATGATGTGCCTTGGAGTGGGTTTGTTGGGGTTAAGAAAACTCGGTGTTCTGTTTGCTTCTTGAATTTGAGGCTTTAGTTCTTTCCACAGGCTTGGGAAGTTCTCATCTATTATTTGTTTGAGTATATTCTCCATTCCATTTTCTTTCTCTTCTCCTTCTGATATACCTATTATTCTTATGTTATTCTTTCTGATGGAGTCAGACAATTCCTGTAGGGCTTTCTCGTTTTTTATTATTTTTGAGTCTCTTTCTTCTTCTCTCTGTTGTGCCTCAAGTTGCTTGTCTTCTATTTCACTAATCCTATCTTCTATCTGGGCTGTTCTATTAGCTAAGCTTGTTACCTCGTTTTTCAACTCGTGAATTGAGTTTTTCATTTCTGTTTGATTTGTTTTTATAGTTTCAATTTCCTTGGTAATATATTCTTTGTGATCGTTGAGTTGTTTTATGATCTCCCTAAATTGCCTTTCTGTGTTTTCTTGTATATCTCTGAGTATTTTTAAGATTTCTATTTTAAATTCTCTGTCATTTGGCTCCAGGAATTCCAATATGTTAAATCTTTTCTCCATAGATTTTTCCACATCTATTTGTGTTACCTCTCTATCTTTTGTATCCATAATATTCGATTTCCTTTTTCTTATTGGCATCTGAGGGTGGTCTTGTTGATAGTATTAATTAGAATTAATAAAGAATAAAAAGGAAAAAAAAAAAAGGGAAAACTCCCCACCAAAAAAACAGTAATAATTTATTATTTCTCCCTTTCTTCTTTCTTCTCTTCCCCTCCTCTCCCCTCGTTAGGGAAATATCGTGATGACCTGTGAATTATATTATGCTAAATGGAACAAAAACTGCCTATAATGGAGGGTCTGATTTGGGGTGAAGAGTTCAAGGGGCAAAAAAGGGAGTAGGGACCTACTAAATGCAAAAAAAAAAAAAAAGAAGAAAATTTTAGACAAGAATAAAATAATTTGCTTGTAAGTGATGGTCGACTAAGAGATATAATGAGAGGGATAAGAGGGAAACAGAAAAAAGGGGAGAAAAAATAATAATAATTAAAGAAGAAAAAAATAAAAATAAAAATAATAAGTAAAATCTGTTGTATTAAGTGGAGCGAAGACTAAATACAATGGACACCTTGGGTTGGGAGGAATGGTAGTGAGTTAAAAAGCAATGTAAAAAGTACCCAAAATGCCTCAAAAACAAACAAACAAAGGAAAAACAAAAACAAAAGCAATAAAAACCCCAAACAAACAAACAAAAAAAAACTTGAGTCCCAAATTAAATAATTTGTTCTTGATTGAGGATTGAATGGGAGGAAAAGTAAAAGGAGAAAAGAGGAAACAAAAAGAAAGGAAAAAATAAGAAAAAGAGAGAAACGAAGGAAGAAAAAAAGGAAAAGAATAAAGAAAAAAAACAAAACAAAAGGGGAGAGAGTGAGAGTTAAGGGTTTTGTAGTGTAACCCTAAAGGAGAGTAAGGATGAAGAAAAGATATAAAATGTAACACTTATGGGTATTGTAGTTCAAGAAAAGGGAAGCATAAGATGGGCAGAGAATAAAAGGACCGAGGTGGAAGAAATAGAAATAATAATAAAGGCAATAAGATAGAAGAAAGAAACAACAACAACGAAGAATTAGTGGAACAAGTTATAAAGTCTGTGGATTTTTCTTGATTTTGAGAGGTTAACTTCTTCCTTTTTCTTTTCTCTCCCTCTTCCTGGTCGGTGACTCTGTACCCCAGGCTCTGCCCCTGTGTCACACTTAGGTAGGGATTTGCAGTTGATGGGATTCTATGGCAATGTCATATGATTGGCTTTAGTCTCGCTGGCAGTCAAGGCTTGTTGGCATTTGCAGGGTCCAACAATGATAGAGTTTGCTTTCCTGGAGTCTCTCTCTTAGTCTCCCCTTCTTGAAATTAGCAGCCTGGTGATCCAGTTATGAGGCTGCCACTGCTTCTGTCTGGGGAGTAAGAGGCTCAAAGAGCTGGGAAATCCCCACTCTATCCCCACTCAGTGCAAGGCTCTGGGTAAGGCTCTGGCAGTCAGAGCCTCCAGCGTAATCAGGTGGGGCTGGGAGTCAATTGTTGTCAAGGTGACTGTTCAGCGCCTAGCATTCAGTTGAACCACTCAACCCAGGCTTTCCACACTTTGTAGCCTGTTTTGGCTGGGAAGAAGAGGCACTAGTCGCTGCTTGCTGTATAGATCTTAATATCTGCCAAGTCCCTCTTGTTAGCGTATATCCCTGAATATGGAGGCTCTGTCAATCAGAAGTTGCCCCTGCCCCTTTAGCGAGAGGCACTGAAAAATATCACGCCTCTTGTCTTGGATCGCTGAACTGAGAGAGATCCTATCAATTAGAGCCCCGTGGGTGTGCAGATTTTGTGGGTTAAGCTAATTTCAGTGATTGGATCCGCAGCTGTGCTCCAGAAAGTATTTCAGGCTGCCTGCGTGCCCCTCCCCCAACGCTTGTTAGCTTGAATGGCTGGGTGAGGTGCCCCGCCCACGGAGAGAATCTCCTGAATAGGGAAGACAACCTTGGCGCCCCTCCTGGACCGTGGCACCGGGCACGCGCATGGTCTCTCAGGGCACACTGGTGGCTGGGGACCCTCACTTGCAGTGTGCGGGCCGTTGGGGATGCTGGTGGTGTAAGGGAGCTCGTTCTGTGACCAGACCGTGGTATGGGGCATGCACACGGTTTCTCAGGGCACGCCGGTGGCTGGGGACTCGCAAGGGAGCTCGCTCTGTGACCGGACTGCAGCACAGGGCACGTGCTCGGTTTCTCAGGGCATGCCGGTGGCCGCTCGCAGCGCTCAGGCTGTTGCTCCCCGAGTGTGGGCGGGCAGTTGCATGCGTAGGTTGACTCACCACAGGCGTACTCCCTCCTCGGCTTGAATTGGCCACCGTGCGGTAGTTAGCTTCCTCCACACCGTCTCTCAGATTCAAGTGATAACAGTCCTTTCGCTTTCAGTGTGTGTAAAACTCCAGAATGCTCCGAGGATAAATTTTTCTGTTTCTAGTTGATAAATTTGTTGAGATTTTGGGGAGATCTGTCGGATGCGCTGCTCACGGCGCCATTTCCGTGACGTCACTCTACATTTTCCATTTTTAATACTGCATATTTCTTTGTGTAGATCTCAGTTTCTGATCCATATTTCTTCTGACTAAATAGTCTCTCTTAACATTTCTTATAGATTTGGACTGCTGACAGTGAGGTTATACTACTGCCAACTTTGCTTTCTCCCTTCTTGAAGCCACCAGGGTTCTAAACTCATTCTGCTTTTCTTCTTGGCCTTTAGTAGTTCCTAAAATATTTCTAGCTGAATTTCCTTATTGACTTGTATGGCCTGAGACAAAATTGGTCTTAGGTACGGAATGGTTTGAGATCGGTTTCTTCCTGCTGACACCTGTCTCTTTAAAAATATTTTGTTAGCTATTTGATCTTGTGATCTGTTCTCTAAGAGGTTCAAGAAAAGTAATTGATTTGCAGTTTGTCCACTATTTTTTTGATTGTAAGGGTGAGTTGACACTTTCCAGCTTTCTACATTTTTTTTTTTTTGCTGAATCTGGAAATTCAAGTAATCTGTTTCTAAAATTCCTTCATTTCATATTTTTTTTCAAATATATATATGTATATTTTAGCAGAAGATAGAGAGGGAGAGAGACAGACAGGAAGGGAGAGAAATGAGAAGTATCAATGTGTAGTTGCATTACTTTAGTTGTTCATTGATTGCTTCTCATATATACCTTGACCAAGGGCTCATGCCAAGCCAGTGACCCCTTGTTTAAGTCAGTAGCTTTGGGTTTAAACCAGCGACTGATTTCTGGGGTCAAGCCAGAGACCATGGGATCATTTTGATAATCTTATGCTCAAGATGGTGACCTCATGCTCAAGCTGGTGAGCCTGTGCTCAAGCTGGATGAACCTGTGCTCAAGCTGGTGACCTTAGGGTTTGGAACATTGGACCTCAGTATCCCAGATCAACGCTCTATCCACTGTGCCCTCACTGGTCAGGCTCAAATATTCTTAATCTTTAAAATGCTGCTTTGCATTTCATTATTGTTTATTTTCCTTCTTTCCTTCCTTCCTTCTTTTTAAATGTATCTTCTTAATGGTGTCTTTCAGATTCCTCATTTTTTTCATTTTAATTTTCGGTTCTGGTACCATCCTTACCCCAACAGGCCATGCATATGTATACCTGGCTGATCACTACCTTCCAAACCAGATGATTAAGTTATCAATATAATTATTTAGACTCACACTGAGCACTTGTGCTTGTTGTCCTGTTTGTAAGGTCTGCTTGGGCTCTGGCAGGTTTACTTAGTGGTAGAGCATTGGCCCAGCATGTGGAAGTCCCGGTTTGATTCCTGGTCAGGACACACAGGAGAAATGACCATCTGCTTCTCCACCTCTTCCTCTCCCCCTTTTCTTTCTCTCTTTTCCCCTCCCACAGCCATGGCTCGAATGGTTTGAGCAAGTTAGTCCCTGGCTTCGAGGATGGCACCATGGTCTCACCTCAGGCAATAAAAATAGTTTGGTTGCTGAGCAACAAAGCAGGGCCCCAAATGAGCAGAGCATTAACAGGTAGGGGGCTTGCCAGGTTAATCCCAGTTGGAGTGCATGTGGAAGTCTATCTCTGTGCCTCCCCACTTCTCACTTAATAAAAAGAAAGCAAAAAAGAATAACAAAATAACCCCAAAGGTATTCTTGGTTTTACCTGTCATGTATCTTAGAAGGAAATAGAAATCTGAGTAGCTAGGAATGCAGCATCACCTGACATCCAAAAGAGGTAAGACTCAACTATGGGCAAAGCAAGCCAGAATGATCAGGCTGTCATATCAGCACCAATCTTTTAAGATTACGAGGAAGCTGGTTGGCCAACATAACTGCATTCCCTCCCTTTTTATAGATGCCCACCATTAAATGCATGATTCCTTAAAGACGATTTCTAAATTACGAGAAAAAAAAAGGAAATTTTTATTTCAAATTTACAACTCTGGATGGAAGAGATTATTTTAAAAATGATATGTTTCTGTAGCTCATTACATTTTTTTTTTTCTGGGCTGAATCAAATAGGTTTGCTGTTATATTTATTTAGTTCACAATGGTGAACAGAAAAAAAGGGCCAGTCTGATTTTAATTTGAGACGTTATGAGAAAAAAGGATTTGCTGTGCAGATCAACAGAGTGATGCAAATACTCTGTAAACTCTCACGTGCTATTATGACCTACTTCTCAGTAAATGCCTCCTCCGCTTTTTGTCACTGAGGTGCACTAATGCTTGTGCGCCACCAGATGGAGCCTTCAAAGCAGTTTATTTCCTAGTGTATTCACTCCATTTCCTTCACCCTTTGGAAAGTTAATGTCTGAGTTTATGAGTGTTTGGGAAATGAAACAGTTCTTGTCATTGTTATACTGAAAGCTGATCTGTCCTAGGCTCTATCCTGATTAACCTTGTATTAGCATTTTCCATGAAGAAACAAAGGACATACTTAGCAGGTATGTGGATGACACAAAGCCAGGGAAGATAATTGGTACATTTGGATGATATTTTAAAGATTCTAAAAACTTACAATGGGCTGAAATCTACAAGGTGAAAGCAAACAAGGATAAATTTGCAAGTTTACCTATGATGGTGTAGGTAAAAATACCTTTGGATAGTGATAAAGGAGATCCAAATATGTGTCCCAGATAATACTAACATAATCATGATGACTGTTTTGATTACAGCACTGTCATGTAAGACAGTGCTACTCAGGATACAGTTCACACACCACCAGTTGCTTGTTGTTGCCTGTACTCCTGTCAGGGTGCCAATGAACTTCATCACAAAACACATTATTTAGTAGAGCCAAACAAACAAAACATTCCTGGTGAAGGAAGCAAGGCATCAATTTACATACTAGTATGAATACTTCATCTCTTTGAGGGCCTGCCCTTTGATTGGCATTGAATTTTGAATGCTCTTTTTTGTCAGTCCTAAGCACTCAATACTAATTTTGCTAAGTACTTTAAATGCATCATCAAATTTGTATAGAGGCATAGTGTACTTAGGGCCAGTGCAGTGGAATGTGTAAGTAAAAACATCTGGACCTAACTGCCTCAATTTCATTGTCTGATGGGTGATAACAATAATGTTTAACATAAAATGTTGTTGTGGGTAAGGCAGGTAAAGTTTATGTCATAATTCCTGGCACATAGTATGAGCTTAGAACCTTGAAGTGAGTATTAGTTTATTTCTCCTTAACACCTCTTTGAGGAAAATACTGTTGTTATTCTTGTTTTACAGATGAGAAACCAAGTTAAGTTTCAACCAAGCTTAATATGATCCTGTGGTCATGCAGTCTAAGTGCCAGAGCCCAGACTTAAAACCAGGAATTTTATGACTAAATTTCAAGCACATGCTTATTCATTATAGCACACTGCTAGTTCCTGTTTAGACTAGATTAGTGACTTTTAATTTCTTGACCAAAACTCAATGCTGATCATAACTTAGTAAACACACACACTCTCACCCACACACGTGGATATAACCAGAGGCAGATTAAGGTCAGTTGAGGCTTCAGGCACAGAAGAAAATATTGGGCCCCTTGTCATTAGAAAAAAGTTTAAAGTTGGGTTTTTGTGGGCATGTGCCCGGTGTGCCCACCTTTAAATCCACCTCTGTATATAACCTTAAACAAAAGTTCCATGAAATAATACTTGCCCTTCATAAATGCAATGTACTCAAATGTTTTCTATTCTATTTTATTTCATTTTTAAAGAAAGAGCTGGTGGTGACCCATTGGATTGGTTTTACGACCCATAAATATGGTGTAACCCACAACTTGAAGATGCTGTACCAGTAATTTCTATAAACTCTTTAGTTCTAATCTCTGATTTGCCTAAAAAGAAAATAAAAAAGATTAAAAATAAACCATAAACAAAAGCCTTCAAACCCAAATTTCTTCATTTTGAAAAGAAGATCTGGATTTGGTAGTAGTCCGTGTGGGTGTGAATTTCAGCTGAGGTCAATATGTGGAAACACTGCAATGTGGGCCAAAGGGCTGACCTTTCAACCCCCTCCCTCCCAGGAGCCTGGCAGTGCCTCCTGGGTGCCGTATTTAAGAGAAATTAGGAACCAAAATACATTCAAAAAAGGACAATCAAGATGGTAAAGGGTCTGAAATTATTTAAAAAGCCAGGAATGTTTAATCTGATTTTGAAGAAAAAAGAGACACAAACCGTTTTTTTTTTTTTGTTTTTTTTTTTTTTTTAATAAGATTATCATGGTATCAAGTCTCTAAGGTGGCTATTATCCTTCAGGACTGACTGTTTTAGATGATGCATTATCTTACACAAAGTTTATTTCTATTAGGTTTTTAGATTTTGGTGTTTAAAGGGAAGAATCTTGCAGAAATGATTGTTCCTCCACTTCCCTCCTGTGAAAGGTCTGCAGGAAACCACCCCTCCCCTGGTCAGCAGAGGAGTTCTCAAGATTGGTGTTGGCAAAACTTTTACACAGCTTCAAAGGACTTTTGAAGGGGGGTAGTGAAAATCTCCACCCCAGGCTGTGCTTTGGAACACACATTTCTTTGCCTAGAAACTGCCCCGCCTTGCAGGAAAGCCCCCTGTTTCTGAGACTCTGGACAGGTAGGAAGCACTTGCCCAGTTGTTTCCCTACCTGCTGGGCTCCAGCTGAGAGCTGGTTCTCCTTGTGAATCAGGACAAGTGGGGGTGACTGAAAGGCTGTAACAGTCCCGCCCCAGGTTTCCACCAAGGCCTCCAACTCCTTTAGCTGGAATTCCCCCTGAAAGGTGGTTATAACAATAGGGGTTTGCGCTATTGCTGCCGGGGAGGGCATTATATTGCAAGAAGTAGCAACAAATTTGTTGGTAGTTTATTAAGTTCAGGAAGGAAGGGGAAGAGAGGTGTCAAGAATGACTCAAAGGTTACGTGATTCGGAAATCTGAGATCAAAACAGGGCGGCGAAACAAAGAGGCAAAACTGGAGTGGTATAAATAGTGGGGAGGAAGGATGGATTCTTCTGATGATACTGTCTGTGGTTTAGACTCACAGCCATGTTCATGAAAGTTTGAAATGAAGCTGCAGTGGTTAAAACATATTGCTCTTGCTGCTCAACTGTTTACTGTACAACATTACATCCAGATACTTGGAGCAAAATTTGAGCCTGCTTGAGAGTGAAGTGGGTCTTAAGGATGTTGAAACTTCACTGTAGTCCTGGATAACGTATTAATTAATTCATTATCTGTTGGTATATTAGATTGAGTTTAACTTTTAGAATACAATTAACACATTTACTTTTGCTGGTGTTTCCAGTAGAGTTAAAATAAGCCGATTAATGCTGAAAATAAATGACTGTCTAGATTTTCTGATCCCTCGGCTGAGTCGAGTCCAATGGCACCCCAGCTACCTAGTTGTCTGAGGTGATGTGAAAGGAGGAGTTGCTGAAGCAGAGAAAGCTTTGTGGGGCTGTGCCTCTAGGATGAAGTGGGAAACGTGATGATGAGAAAAGCCGCAGTTTTAGCACGTATCAGGTGATCACTATGCACCAAGTGATAGTCTCAGCACAATATATAATTATCTAACTTGATTTTCAACAACTCAATCAAATAATAATTATTAATACCCTTGTAATAAAGGAAACCAAAGTACAGAGAAGCTATCAGACTTGCTCAAGGTTGCAGAGCTGGGATGGTTTGACTAAGAAACTGCACCATGAACACTTCTCAGGGAGGTATTGTCCTTGCCTGGCTTGGTAAACTGGCAGTAGAGTAAGAAGCTGGAGAAACTGTTTTCTAGGAAATAGTATTGCTTTGAGTGCCCAGGTGATAACTTGTGATAAAAAATCAGAGAAAGAGACATTCTCCTCCTATTTTTTAAAACTTTAGGGAAGTCTTGGGCTTCTAATGCGGAAGCCGTAGCCCTTTGAGAACCTCGGCACTCGCAGAGCACCTGTAATCTTGCAGGTGAGGAGCCTTTCTCAACTGCGCATGTGCAGTGAATTACCTGGAGGAGGCAGCATGGGTGGATTCAGACCCACGTTGCCTCACCCTGGATCCTCCGCGATAAGCCTGAGGGAACTGTAGAGGAGGGCACTTAGAAACTTGCCAAGGGTTAAGGTTCTGCAGTAACTCAAAGGAGGCCTCATAAGCTGGCAAAGCATAGGAAAATGCAACTTAATTTTACCTGTAAGCAGATGAGGTCTGGAAATTTGCTGAAGGAATGAATATCGAGCATTCTAAAAATATTCACTTCACTTTTACTGTATTATAGTATTATGAGTTCTCAAAACTTGTTCAGAGAAACAAACAAGGGGACATATTTCTTTCTTTCTTTCTTTTTTCTTTATTTTTATTTTTTGACAGAGACAGAGAATCAGAGAAAGGGACAAATAGGGAGAGAGATGAGAAGCATCGATTCTTTGTTGTGGCTCCTTAGTTGTTCATTGATTGCTTCTTCATGTGTGTCTTGACTGAGGGGCTACAGCAGAGCAAGTGACCTCTTGCTCAGGCTGGTGAAACTGCGCTCAAGCCGGCTACCTTGGGGTTTTGAACCTGGGTTCTCTACATCCTAGTCCGATGCTCTATCCACTGCACTACCGCCTGTCAGGCTAACTGGTTTCTTTTAATCTAGTTTCATTGTGTTCAAGCTCAGCCATATTATCAGAATGGTAATTATAAAATAAATATCACGTCACTCTCCCTTCCAGGAGTATGCCTGCACCTTTCCTTTTCCCCTCCTCCTTCTCCTCTTCTTTCCCCCAGGTATGTTTTCCTTGCCCCGTTCTTTCTCCTAAGCTCTAAGGGAGCAGTGGGCAGTGGCAGCTCGTCCCGGGCTAACTCTATAAACTTGTCTCCAAGGCCCCCTTTCCTCTAATTTTCTTCTTGCATGGCCAAAAAATTCTTCCATAAATAAATTTTGAAAAATGACACTCTTCTGTTTAAAATTCTCTAGTGACTCCTCACAGCTGTAGAATAAATCTAACCACACTTGCCCACCTCTCCATCAGCCTCTTCTACTACTTCAAATATATATTACATTATGTGATGAAATTACTGATAATCAACTGTTTTTGATTTACAAAAATGACAATTTATGCAGTTCAATCTAATGTCACCATTGACCCCACGGCTATACTGCACTTATTTGTTTCAGTGCACCAAGCTTTCCCCGGCTCCCAGGCTCTTACTGATGCTCTTTTTTCTTCTCCCCTCACTTCTAAGGAGATATTCCAAATTGCTTCACAAATTATGAGTACTGAATATCAAAATATTGTGTATGTTCTTTATTTGAGCTTCAATACAAAACATAGTCTGAGCATTGCTTTATTTCTACCATCTTTATTATAATTTAGCATCCTGTGATGACATCAGAACCCTTGCCGTGGTGAAGACTGAGGCCAGGTGATATATAGCAATTACGCAGAGAGTAGGACGACGCTGATAGAATTTTTTTTCAAATATCTATAGAACTATTTGGGGCTCTTCAAATTTGTAATCTTCAGGCTTTGGCAGGTTGGCTCAGTGGTAGAGCGTTCTCCCTGCATGTGAAAGTCCTAGGTTTGATTCCTGCCCAGGGCACATAGGAGAAGCGCCCATCTGCTTCTCCATCCTTCTCCCTTTCCTTTTTCTTTGTCTCTCTCTCTTTCCGTCCCACAGCCAAGGCTCCATTGGAGCAAAGTTGGCCCAGGCAATGAAGATAGCTCCATGGCCTACACCTCAGGCACTATAATGGCTCCCATTGCAATGGCCCAGATGGGCAGGCATCACCCCCTGGTGGGCATGTTGGGTAGATCCTAGTCGGGTGCATGCGGGAGTCTGTCTGCCTGCTTCCCGTCCTCCGCCCCTTTTTCACTTCGGAAAAAAAATTGTAATCTTCTAAAAATGTTTGTATCCACTCAAACAGGCTGCCAATAAATGTTGATTGAAGAAATAAAAATAATTTCCTTTGTCCCGTTGTTTACTTAAACCTTGAACTTAAACCTGACCATGTGGATGTAGCAGCTCTCTACCTCAGGATTAAATAGTCAAGAGGCCAAGATCAGACTCTGCTACTAAACCGGGCATTTGATCTCAGGAAAATACCGCGCCTCCCTGGCCCGTGGCCATATCCCTGAGACCAAGTTCCCTTTAGCTCTGACCTCTGTCTCACGTTACTCTTCAGTCTTCAGTCGACAAGCTCCTCAGAGGTGTTGCCTGCTGCTGCAGCTGCGTGAGGCCTCGGCACTCAGCGCTGGCGGCGTGTGACTGGGCCTGAGAAGGCTGGAGGGAGCGGCACAGTTTTGTTACTTGTGTGGTTTCTTTGCTTGAGGGGCTGAAGTATATAATGTTTTCTGCTTACCTTGCACATTGCCTTATTTTTTTGTTGTAACCTGCCATTGAGAACCTGACTTAATTGTCTGGTGATGTTGTGATTTTTTAGTCAGAGGTTATGCTTTAGTGTAAGAACGCAGTGAAGCATTTTACTTCACTGGAAACTTGTTCAAATATTCACTAAACTACTAACTCTAATTCCATGACACTCTAGTAGGCACACCATCCTTACATATTGATATTTTACTGGGAGCTTTCAATTATATTGTTTAAGAATCAGAAAAATATTCTGTAGGCAGGGGATTATTAGTGACATTTAAAAACTGAGATTTAGAGAAAATAAGGACATTGTCTAAATTCCTGTACTGTGAGAGACAAACTCCTGGTATATATATGTGATCTTTATAAACAAGATGCAAGGCCCTGGTCAGTGGCTAAGTGGATAGAATGTAAGCCCAGCGTATGGATGTTCTGGGTTTGATTCCCAGTCAGGGCACACAGGAGAAGCACCCATTTGCTTCTCCCCCGTTCCTTCTCCTTTTCTCTCCCTCTTCCTTTCTCTCAGCCAGTGACTTGATTGGTTCAAGTATTGGCCTGGGCACTGAGGATAGCTCAGCTGGTCTGAGGGTGTCAGCCTCAGTTTCTAAAAATAGCTCAGTTTTTGAGCATTGACCCCAGACAGAGTTGCAGAGTGGATCCTGGTCGGGGTGCATGCAGGAATCTGCCTCACTATCTCCCCCCCCCCTCTCATCTAGAAAGGGAAGATAAAGAAAGATGTAAAATAGATAAATAGATGAATAAATAAATATATAGATAAAATTATGTTTAGTATTTAATACTTATTAAAATATTCTTTAGAACATTTCTGGAAAACAGGTCAGAAATATTTTCTGCATTCCATAGTTCATGAGACAATTTGGACAAGGTAGAAGTAAAAGCGTTTCTCTGCTTTCATATTAAAAGAAAAACTGGCCTTTTGGAGATTATATTCTTATAAATAATGTAGAAGAATATTGTTTCAGACAGAGCTAAATGCACCAAATGAATTAAAACAGGGTGACATGCTATACAGTGAACTAACATTAGGCAGGGTGGCCTCAGAAGGCCTCTCAGTGACATCAGAGCTGAGACCTAAATGAGGAGGAGGGGAGAGCCTTGTGCATGTTTAGGAGAAAATCGACTCAGGGTGTGCAAAGCCCTGGTAGGAGTCAGGACCAGTAAAGGCCAGTGGTTGTTTATTTTTAATGCTTGGCACTGTCTGGAACAAAGTTACTTGTGAAATTACTTATGAATTGTCTGCCATCCCTTTAAGTATACAAACTTTAAATTGCCAAGGAGTTAATTTACCGGTTTACTGCTCTATTCCAGTACCCAGCACAGTCTGGCAGATAATAGGTATGCATTATTATTAATTATTATTATTACTATTGTTTTTGAGAGAGAGAGAAAGAGAGAGAAAAGCATCAACTTGTTCCACTTTAGCTGTGCAATTGATTGCTTCTCTTATGCCCTGACTGGCAATGTTGGGGGTCCAGCTAGCACACTCAGGGTTAAGTCCTGACCTGGGCATTCTGGGATTGAGCTGATGACCTCAGTGTATCCGGACAGTGCTCTATCTACTGCACCACTAGCCAGGGTTGTAGTAATATTATTGAATGAAAGAAAAAGTATGCTAGATACAGGAAAGTCTATCCACCCCAGCTCCTGACTTTGCAGGCAAGTTAACAGACACCCTGCAGAGGTGAAGACTTCCAGCGGGAATAAGACCAGCCCTATGTTTCTGGCTGATGGGTCTCTGATATTTTTCCTGCACTCTCCTGCCCTCTGCTGCTTAACTTGTCAAGACTGGTGTTTATAAGCACAGGTTCTTCCATATAGAATTTCTTGCTTTCTGGATTTCACAGTCTGAGGTTTTGTTAGAAAAACCTTTGCTTTTTGTGTGTTCCAACTAAGAAAAAAAAAGGTATTTTCTGCACCGAGGAGAAAACCAAAGGGATTTGTGCTTTTGCGCTAAGCATTAAAACCAACACAAGACTCCAAGTCAGTAGCAAAATAAAACAAAACCTGCTTTAAATGGACAAAGGATTTGAACAGATATTTCTACAAAGAAAATAAACAAATGGCCAGTAGGTATATGAAAAAATGTTCAACACCATTAAGTATAAGGAAATGCAAATCAAACTACAATGAAACATTACCTCACACTTGTTAGGAGGGCCATTATTAAAAAACCCCCACAAGATAAGTGTTATTGAGGTTGTGGGTAAATTACAACCCTTGTACACTGTTGTTATGAATGTGAAATAGTGCAGCAACAATGGAGAACAACGTAGATATTCTTCAAAAAATTAAAACTAGAGCTAACCATATGATCTAGCCAGAGGCAGATTAAGGTCAGTTGAGGCCCTGGGTGCAGAAAAAAATATTCGGCTCCTTAAAAAAAAGAGAGACAGAAAAAATAAAAATAGATGTTAACTATATTTTTAAATAAATAAAAAATATTGTGTGTTATTCATGTTAAAATTGCACATATGAAACCAAACTTGGTGTCATTAGAAAAATGTGTAAAGTTAGGGTTTTGTGGGGCCCTTCAGAAGTCGGGGCCCAGAGTGCATGCCCAGTGTGCCTGCCATTAAATTGTCTCTGAATCTAGCAGTCCACTTCTGGGTATATACCCAAAATAATTGAAATCAGAGTCTTGAAGAGATCTGCACTTCTATGTTCACTGCTGCATTATTAAATAGGCAAGATATGAAAATATCCCAAATGTTCATTGACAGATGAATGGATACAGAAAATGAGATACATACACACAATAAAATATATAGATGTTATGGCAAGGGAAATAAGTCAATTACAGAAGGGCAAATAATGCTTGATTCCACTTATACACAGTATCTAAAATAGCCCAAATCATAGAAGTAGAGAATGTAATACTAGTTACCATGGACTGAAGCGGGAGGGGGCAAAGGAGAGTTGTTCAATGGGTATAAGTTTCAGTTATGCTAGATGAGTCAATTCTAGGGATCTACTGTACAACATAGTGCTTCTGGCAACAGTGTAGTATTTTTCACTTCAAGGTTTGCTATAAGGGTAGATCTCATGTTAAATGTTCTTGCCACAAACAAATACCCCCCCCCCCCAAACAACAACGACAAAACTAAAAGGACACAAAGAAACTCTGGGAGGTTATGGATATGCCTGTTTCCTTGATTGTGGTGATGTTATCACAAGTACTTGCATATGTCCAAATTCAACAAATTGTACACATTAAATAGGTACAGTTCCTTGTATATCAATTATACCTCAATAAAGCTGTTAAATCAACACAAAACAATATGAGACATTTAACCTGGGGTTCTGGTGACTAAAATGAAGGTAATGATGATGACAAGTAATTTGATATATTTATCACTGTCTGTGGCCCTTGCTTCCTAAGGGGCTGCTGGCAGTGCTCAGAGGCTATCTCAACCTGGCCTGAGTAGATACTTACTCACATGCTTGCTGTGAAAATAAGGTAAAAGTAGAGATAATATGTGCATGCCAGTAATCATCTAGAATGAGAGATAATTAGCTTGTGAACTCTTGGAAGTCAGAAGGTTATTTTGTTTGTGTGTTTTCTTTTTTTTCTTCTTCTTTTTTTTTTTGGCAGGCCTATGTCTTAAATGTAGCAGACTCTAAACAAATGTCTGTTGAATTTAACCAATTTATTTGTCATGGAAACTAAAACATACTTTTCAAGAAAAGTATTCAAAATGCCAAAATAAGGCAAAAAGTTCATCTGTTTGTATGTCACAAAGGATATATTGATTAGAATAATAACAAAATGAGATATTTTGGCCATTAATAAAATTTAATTTTATTTAGAATAGGTTTTGGATATAACAGGAAACTGGAGAGATAAATAAATACAATTATTATCTGCTATAACCTGTACATTTCTTTTTAGAGTACGAGAAATTCACTCACCAATACATAAAAACAGTCCTGACCTCAGAGTAGCTCTGTCCTTTGCCAATGGGTGGTTTGGGAGTTATGTGAAGTGTTTGTGTTGCTACAGGCAATACAGGTAACAAGGCAAACATCACATGTTATCCCTTTTCTCTTTAACCAGCACAAACAAACCAGGTTTACCCCTAAAGCGCATCTGAGCAACACTCCCCAGTGATGCCTGGTCCAGTGCTCTGATTATTTCAAACTTTAGCCTTCTTGATTAAGCCATTCTGGAAGCATTTGAAGAATTTCTATATACAGTTTAGAAATTACAGGTAAATTATATGCTTTTTTTTCCTTTGACATTTTTATCAGGAGTGGTGATTAAAATTTTAAGCTTTATAAAAAGGAGAATATTTAACTTTTATTTAAATGTGGAAGATTACTTAATGGTGTAGAAAACATACCAACGAGGGTAACAAAAGCAGAAAAGGTCTGAGGTAAATAAGTTTTAGTCTTGGATACTACAGGGAAGGTGAGTGAACTTATTTTTCTTGCCCAGGCATTTTTGCAGATGTTTCTAAGATATTCTAGATTTAAGAGGTTGTTTAGACAATTGTCCTCAAGTACTATAGCCTGTGGGCCATACTCAGACTTGGGACTTGATCTTTAAAACCCAGGGGGACCACTGGATAGTGTTAGGCAGAGGATTAATGTGATCAGTCTTAGATTTTAGAAATAATAGCTGACATTTCTTAACTATGGGAGCGAACAGGAGAGTAGCTCACAGTGGGGCAGGACCATATGGATGCCTGAGCACCAGCTGGGAGGCTATTGAGACGGTCTAATATAAGATGACTATTAGAGATGAGACAGGCCAGATCAAAGGATATGAAAAGAAGCATGAGATGGTGCGAGGCTATATTTAGGAACTTAGTCCCCACAGGGAAGAAGGAGGAGTTTCATATGGCTCTGTGGTTTCTAACTTGGATGACAATTTCTCATATTCTGTTGACTGCAATTTTTCATGTTCAGTTAGTAACATTCAAGCTGCAAACACATTCCTACTCTGCAGAACAGGTGAGTTCAGAGGAGAAGCTTTGGGACATCATAGCAGGAACACAGGATGTAGGGTCAGAGGGTATGGTGTGGGTCTGAGCCAGAACTGGGCTGTGTGCCTCAGAGGTCCCTACACTCTACACCCTAGTGCCACATGACTGTTAGTTATTATCTTAGATTTCTTACTAGTTCAAGTAGAAGTTTGCTTTCATTCAATTAAGTCACTACGTGTCCTTAAGTGTGTGGAGCTGGACAGAGCATTAGGGATCCACTGAGTCCTAGCTTATTTCAGATATGAGATAGGTCAGACACCTTAGAGTAGGTGCCAGAAGAGTGCATGTGAGGAGCCTCTGTCCTAATGTGCTCAGTGCTGTGCTCACTGTACACACTCCCCAAGTGAGTGACTGCCCCTGGTCCCTAAGGTTTCTGCCTGGAGGGACTATTGCATGAAAGTTCTTTCAACTCCCCCTTCCTATTTCCAAAATCTTTACCTTGGGAATGAGAAAGGGCTGTGTAAGGCTATCATATACAGTACTTAGCATTTGGTGAGCACTTATTATATAAACCGATAGATGTTAATTTTTCTAGGTCTGACATATGGACATCGTCCAACCAAGGAAGACCTACATGGTTTGTTGCACATTTGGTATTACCTCTACGGGGAGGGCATTCAGTGGCTTTATGTGGGGCTAGAAGTAGAGCCTCCAGTTCTAGTGGAGATATAGGCTTCCAGTGGAGATACAGGCATGGAGCTGCTCTCATAGTACCCTCAGCACTGAAGCCAGGGCCACTTGGCAGCCTCAGAAGGTGTGATACAGTATTTGGAGGCCAGAGAGACCATAGCTGATTGATGGAAAGATATTCAGCAAAATTGCTTGATTGCTGGGTAGCTTCACTGGATGAGCCATGTTACCTTGGGAGATGGCATGTCCATCTGGCCCCACAGGCTGAAAAACAAATTGAGAAAAACTGTCTACTACTAGATCTTCTGAATAAGTCCCCAACCTTTTTATTTCATTTGATAATTTTAAATTAATGACATAATCTTTTCTCAAGAATGTACTAAGAAATCACTTTCTTCCTGTTGGTCAACCGGAATTTGTATATTTAAAAATTTTAGTATAGATTCTAAGTAAATGCGAAGTGATTGCTTAAATTACTTGCTGTTAGCGCCATAGCAATAGGTGTTAGGTTTCTATTTGTATTTACTTTATTTAGTACCTTAGAATCATTAATAGCAACATAACACAAAAGCCAAGCAGCACCTTGGAAACTTGTAAACATAGTCAAGACCTGGGCATTACTGCAGCTGAGGGAGTCCTTCAGTGTTAGGAAATGCTAGAGAAATTAGGCAGGCATGACTCCACTGATCAAGTCGTATAGAAAGCACAGCTGGTAGCTTTAAAAAAAATAAGTTGTGGCTCTTCAGGTGATTAATTGGCAGAGTGCTTAAACACTGGTCCTTGAATTAGTTTATTCCAGGTTGAATTACTTAGTCACAAAAAATTTTGGTAACTAAACAGAAAAAAGACCAACAGTAAATACCATTGCTAGAACATTCTACTTGCTATGCATGGCTGATGATTATCATATTCCAATTAATTTTCTATCCTTTTAATATATAAATTAATATCCATGGGGTTTGGGCTCTGGAGCTACAGTCTGGCTTGAATGTGAGACACAGCTCCACTACTTTATAGTACAAACATGTGTGAAGCTCCCCATTCCCCATTTACATAAGCTCCCCCTTCCCCATTTCCTTCTTGTTAAAACAGGGAAAGTAGGAGTATTGACCTCAGAAAAGAGGAGTGCTCAGTAAGCATTAGCCATCACCGCCATCTTCTGTCACCTTCATGACATCTTGGTGGTCATTGTGTTAGCCCCATTTCACAGAACATGAAACCGGGCTCAGAGACATAGCTAAACTTGATGCACACACATGAAACTCGCGCTTCAGGGTGAAAGGAAGATTGCAGCCACTTCCAGTTTGAACCTTAGAATTATGGTTGTCATTCATTACCAACAGCATAAGTTTTTAATTTTTTCCAGCTTTATTAAGATATAATTGACATGTAGTAAATGTAAATTTAAAGTGGACAATGTAATTACTGAACCCTTCAAAAATTTGTAGCAAACATGGAGTTACATAATCCCAATAACATAGGCTAGGAATATATGAAAGGAAAATAAACAGAAGGCATGGACAAATTTATAGTTATATTATAATAATTTAACATGTTGTCTATAAAGATACTTTTAGTGAAAGAAAAGAAAATGAGCAACAAAATAAGAACTAGGTGTTTGACCTAAAAGGTCCATACAGCTTTTGAATATTTCAAAAAATTATACTATTCATACATTCTAAAGCTGTAAATTCACCCCACTGAAAACGTTTACAATGTGCCAAAGCTCTGAAGGAAGTTCCAAATGAAGGGTTCCCCAATATTTTGAGTAATAGCAGCATCTCAAGTCTGGTAATTTCTCCAGACTTACCCTTAATGGGAAACCAATAGCATCAATTTTCAAAGATTTGATTTGACCCAAAGCCACGCACAACTGACCAATTCCCTTTGATGGGAGCTGCGGTGCATCTTCTAGTGCAACTTTCTTGAGGATGGGAAGAGTTTTGGGAAAAGCCAGTAAAGCTTGATAGGTTGTTAATTCTTCTAATGTGAGAGTGATCATCCGTGAGATCAGCAGGAAGGAGACAATAGAAAGACAATAGAGAGCATCAGTTGGATGGGATTTACAGGTGGCAGAGAATTTCTGTGGGTATGAGCTCTTAGATGTGTCTTGGACAGTGGAGTACTTACTGTGATCCACTCAGTGTGTGAGGTTCTAGGAAGAGTGCAGTGTACAAAAGAGATGAGCTCATTCATGGAGCTGACCCAAAAGAGGCTAAGTCCTTGAGTAATGTAATTTTGTTATAATTTTGATAAGATGTTGTAGGAATTTAACTCTTGTTTATATCAATTAGCCTATGGTAAAATGACTTTTGTTATGTATCATTTTGCTTAAAGTTTCAGAACTTCTTGATGCTGTTAAATGAGGACTTACCTTACTAATATATCAATTGTAGGGACTCTACTCATGATTAGAGAGAATTCACGTAGTCCATCAACAGAAGACATGTGGTTAAAGGTTTGGGAAAAACACACCCTTTGCTGTTACTCTCTGAGGGTGAGGAACCAGGTGTGAAGAGCTCTGGACTCTAGGCAGCCTGATTGTTTAGGGTTGTTCAGGGCCTTGTGTCTTGTTAGGTAGAGACTGTCTATATTAGTGCCCAAGGGCTGCTATCACAGAGTACCACAGACTGGGTGGTTTAAGCAACAGAAATATATTATCTCACAGTTCTAGAGGCTAGAAGTATAAGATCAAGGTGTTAGCAGGCTTGGGTCCTTCTGAGAGCTGTGAGGGAATGTGTTCTATGTCTTATGTTTGCTGGCAATATTTGGTGTTCCTAGACATCATCTTGTACAGCATTCTTCCTGTGTGTGAGTGTGTGTGTGTGTCTGCAACCAAGTTTCCCCTTTTTATTAGGATACAAGTCATATTGGAGTAGGCGCCCATGATACTCTAGTTTGACATCATCTTGACTGATTAAATCTGCAACAACCCTTTTTTCAATATGTCCACATTTTGAGAAACTGTGGGTTAAGCTTTCAACATATGATTTTGGGTTCAAGGACACACAGTTCAATCCAGTACACCTTTAGCCTTCTTGACAATAATTTTTGACTCCTCTTAACACAAACTTAATCGATGTTGTTCTCCTCAGAAGAGAGGGAGATGGGGAGACCTGAATGCCTTCAGAAGCCACTGAGCTTACCCCAAGCTTTCCTAGACTTAGGTCAAGATGCTAAAGTTTAATAATAGGTCCTCTGCATTACTCTTTGCAAATCACTCAAAGGACAGGTCACATATTTTTAGGCTGGCTCTCTGAGATGAGTGATGTGCCTCTCAAGGCAAAACCTCACTTTCTCCTCCTGGGGGAGGACTGGCCAGAGCAAGTGCTTGTCAGGTCAAAGCCATTCAACTTGAGGGTTTCCACCTGTGATTACTTTATGTCAGCGTTTCTTCAGAGTTGTCTTGGCACAGTTCCTATTCTGTTTGACCTGTGATTTTGTAACCTGTGGCAATGCAAGAGAGCTATGGGGAGTGGGTGATGTAAAGAGCCTTAGCTGAGCTCAGAGCCACTTCTGTCTCCCCAGACCCTGGGCCTTGATCTCATTGCTCCAAAGAAATAAAGGGACAAGATTGAGAGATTTAATGCTGACAAATTATTTACAAAGGGCTCAAACCAGAAACTAGTACAAACCACAGGACAACCTTACAGGGCCAGGTAAAATATAGTAGAAATAACTAACAAAGTAGGCAGGTTCTTGGGATCTAAGGCCAAGTGGGTGTGTGGTGGATATAAACTCCCCAGAGGATCACCACTGTATGACCCTTGTGCAAGGTCAGGGAATGACCAATTCATCTGCAAGTGGTAGCTGCTGCTCTAGACCCATCTTAGCTCTGGGTGTTCCTTGATTTTCTTATCATTGATTTGAATACTTAAATCCCCTGTAGCTCCAAAGGCAATCTGACTGATTTTCCAAAGACAAATCTTTAAGGAAAAAACTTCAGTATAGGCAATTATTTTGTCTCCTTACAGCTAAATGCCTATTTGACATATTTTCCTTTAGTCACAGAATATACTATTGTTTTTCATCAGTTAAGGTCTTTAAACATACAGAGGAATGCCTATACTTCCATTATATTCTGGCAAAAGGGCCAATTTAATATGAGCATCAATATCTCAGCAATTTATTTTTTACAGCCTCAGATTCAAATACCTTTCAGGAAACTACAAAAGACTATTTTTATAGCATAATTCAAAGCTTATCCAGGTCACAGGCATTTCACTTATTATCAAGAGGCTTCCTGAGAAAAAGTAAAATAAAAATATAGGTATGCAGCCTTTTATAACTTAACTTTTTAATAGGTGGGATGGGAAAGAAAAAATGTTCCTACTGGTTTTGAGGTAGTCATTTGTAGTATAATGGTCTTTGAATGCAATAAGGAATGAGAAGCTAGGCTTTACTTTGCAGATTCAGGAAAAAAACACACCACCCTCTGTGGGAGAAGAATCAATTACAAAATCATGAATTTGAGAATGTTTCATAAAATTCTGTGGTCCTCTAAAGTATTTCTGCAAAATCTTTACAAGAATTGTTTGTGGTTGGTGTGATCTCTTTGTGATTATTTAAGTATATCAGGCATGGCCCAAATATCTAAACGACAGTGTGTCCGTAAAGTCATGGTGCACTTTTGACAGGTCACAGGAAAGCAACAAAAAAACGATAGAAATGTGATATCTGCACCAAATAAAAGGAAACCTCTCCCAGTTTCATACCTATTCAGTGCAGTTCGATGTGGGCTCATGCACAGATTTTTTAGGGCTCCTTAGGTAGCTATCCTGTATAGCCTCTACAGACTCGTCACTGACTGATGGTCTACCAGAACGGGGTTTCTCCACCAAACTGCTGGTTTCCTTCAACTGCTTATCCCACCAAGTGATGTTATTCCTATATGGTAGCGCTTCGTTATAAATGTGCCGATATTCATGTTGCACTTTGGTCACGGATTCGAATTTAGCGAGCCACAGAACACACTGAACCATCCACATCTCTACTGGCATGGCCCTGGGCTGCTCTGCTGTATACACGGTGTTACGTCATCATCTGTGCATGCGCACATGCTGCCACGTCATCCTACAGAAACCAGGAGGGTTTTCCTTTTACTTGGTGCAGATTTCACATTTCTATTGTCTTTTGTTGCTTTTCTGTGACCGGTCAAAAGGGCACCATGACTTTACAAACACATTGTACTGTATTTATTTTCCTGCTTGTATGTGTGTACTGGGGGTGGGGAAGGTAGAGAGATTTGTTTCTAGCCTAATGCATAGCACATAGTAGGGTTACTCTCACAGTTTTGGCTGAACATAACAAACCTGAAATATAGACTTTACTGTATTTTTTTCTTATTAAGAAATGTGACTATATAATCCAAGGCTGGTGTTGTGCATTTACAGTGCTGAGACCCAGGATTCTTTGATCTTGTCAGTCTGCTCTGAATGGCTACCATTCTCAAGGTTACCTTGTGGTTTAAGATGGTTACAGGAGCTCCAGCTGTTGGACCACATTCTAGGCAGAGAAGAGGAAAAAAGGGAAACAAGGAGCTTTTCACTATTCAGGAGTCTTTCTGGAAAAAACCATATAACATCACTGCTTCCAGCTCAGTGGTTAGAACAGTGACAAGATCACTAGCAGCTGCAGCAGAGACTGGGAAATGTGCTTGGCTTATAAAAAAAAAAGTAGGAATCCTTTTATTAAAAAGAAGGAAGGAATGGAGTTTAAGATACAGCTAGCAATCCCTTGGATATGGCTCAAAAATATTGGTTGAGTTGAATTGAATCAGTTGCCTAGAACTGATATATATTAGGAATTTTGTTAATTGATTTTCTCTATTGGGTGGGAAGCTTCTATGCCTCACAGTGTGATTCACATTGAACACTGGTTCTAAACACATGTTGGGCTGACCTTGACTTACTGTGGGCAAGGACATTAAACTCCTTGTGCTCTTTTGTCCTTCAGGAAGTTGAGAGTTAACATGAATAGTGCAAGAGAAATATTTTCAAGTTCCTTAAGATGAAAATCAAGTGCTCTGATGATGAATGAGAATGAGCTGAGGACCTCTCCAGTTTCCTCTGTATAGTCAGTACATGGGGTGAAACCTAGGGTAGACTCCAATTTCCTTTCTAATTCAGAAATCATTGATATTATCAGTGGCTCCAGTATTTGGTTTTGTGTGACAGTAAGCCTCAGTATCCTCATCTGTAAAACAGGAACAGTAAACATCCCTACTGCCCAGACTGTTGTGAGGATTTAGAAAAAGTTAATGCAAAGAGTCTTGCTCTGTGTCAGGTACATAGTAAGTGCTCAATAAATATTAATTGTAATTATAATTATTAATAGTGCAAAAAGCAGAAACAAAATCTTAAAAGTTGTACGGAAAATGCAATGACCTTTATTCCTGGGTTGTCTTGAGAAAAGGAAGAGGAAGCTAGTTTATATCACAGTATCAATTCTCACAGAATGTTGTTCTCATTTTCCAGAAAACAACTGACTAAGCATTTAGTGTCTGTGTAACTTTTGTTTTGTATAGCTTGGAGTATTTGTCAACTGTTCTTAGCTACCTTGAAACAAAAAAACAAACACATAGAACATACCTTCTCACAGAAACCTAATGGCCAAAACATATTGAAAAGGAAAAGGCATTGAGATTTAGATTAAATACCACATGCTCATTCAACAATTCTGCTTTTAGACTGCTAGACATAATTTTTAAATAGAAAACAGAAAGAATGCCATTAGGCTCAACAGAAATCTAAATATGACAGGTTTAGAAGTGACTCATGATGTGGGTCTAGAAGTGGAGGATTCCTTTGAAACTTGTTCTACTGCTGCTTGCTGGAAACATCACCTCCTCAGCCTCCCGTGGCCTTGATGGGCTGTGACTGGTGACCGTCTCTGGATTATGGAGGACATTTGCTGCTTTGTTTGTCAATCCTCTATTCTCCCCTTTCTGCCTGTAGAGAATGTCGCTTCTCCAAGAGAAGGGTCTGACTACGCGAGCTCTGTGGTGGTGCTGCACACTGCCTCTCCCACCCCATCTTTCTTTGTTGGGGTGCTAATTCCTCAACCTCATTTCTATCTCTCTGTAAACCTCGTTTGCTAGTTTGTCTCAGGGCAGTCTGCATTTCCGTAGCACACATAACACTTGTAATTACTTGTTTAGAACTGATCTTCCCTGGGTGTCTTGAATTCTGGGTCACAGGATTGTGTCTTCCTTTTCATGGCTGTGTCCCATGGCTAGCCTGATGCTGTACACATAATAGTTGCTTAATAAAAATTTATTTGTTGTCTGAGACATGTATCCCTTTCCTTCCCATTACCATAAACAAGTCCTCAGGACTCAGAGCCTCTGAATCTCCCAACACCTTCATGGAACTGCAGGTGTTAGGCTTAAAGTGCACGTGAGGTCAATTAGTTCACCCTATTCTTTTCAGATGAGGCAACAGTACTAGTTTTGTAGGTTTGCCAAACAGAGTACCACAAAGCGGGTGGTTTAGACCAGTGGTTTCCAACCTCTTTGGGCCACGGACTGGTTTAATGTCCGAAAATGTTTTCACGAACCGGCCTTTAGGGTGGGACGGATAAATGTATCACGTGACTGAGACAAGCGTCAAGAGTGAGTCTTAGACAGATGTAACGGAGGGAATCTGGTCATTTAAAAAAAATAAAACATCATTCAGACTTAAATATAAATAAAACGGAAATAATGTAAGTTATTTATTCTTTCTCTGTGGACTGGTACAAAATGGCCTACGGACTGGTACCGGTCTGAGGCCTGGGGGTTGGGGACCACTTAGACTTAGACAATAGAAATGTATTGTCTCATGGTGGTGGAGACTAAAATTTCAAGTCACTAAGGCTGGCTTCTTCTGAAGGCTGTGAGGGAAGGATCCTGCCTCTCTCCTAGTGTGTGGAGTTTGCTGGCAATCTTTGGCATTTCGCAGCTTAAAGAAACATCACCCCATCTCTACCTTCATTTTCATATGATGTTCTCCCTGAGGATAAGTCGGCATCCAAATTTTCCCTTTTTACAAGGACATCAGTCATACTGAGTTAAGGCTGACTGAAAAGAACCCATTTTATTTTTATTTTTATTTAATTTATTTATTTTCACCCCATTTTAACTTGATCATTTGCAAAGATCTTACTTGCAAGTAAGGTCACATTCACAGGTACTGGAGGTTAGGACTTAAACATCTTTGACCAAGGTGAGGGGCACATAATTTAGCCCATAATAATGGCTAAGTTCATAACACATTGTCCTTTATACTGAAAGAAGATGGTAATTACCCAAAATTTTTAGGACATAAGAGTTGTGTTATTTTCCCAGGACTAGTTTTTTTTTGTTGTTGCCTTTTGTAAGCAAGAACCATTAGACAGAGAAAAACCTGGATTACAAATTAAGAGGTTTGTTTGCTCAGGCAATAGTGCTTGTTTTGCAAAGTTTGAAAAATTGTCTGGGTGGTGTTTTTCACTGACTGACATTAGACTCACTTGGCTGCATATTCACCAAGAAGCATAGTCATCACAGTTTATTTATCAACCAATATTCATTTAGAAAATATCAACCAATGTAAGAATCAACCAATATAATAATCAACCAATAATTATTTAGAAAAAGTGATTTTGTTAACAATTTAATTAAAGTAACCTAACAGTTACAATCAAAAGTAATTCAAATTTTGCCATATATTTGCTGTGTGACCCCAGGCAATTCATTTAATTGTCCGGACTTTACTATTTGTAAAGTTCTGGCACTGGAGTAGGTAACTCTAAGGAGCCTTCTGGCTGGAACCCTTTCAGGATTATGTGGTTCTTTAAGTATTGACAGAAAAATCCTCTAAGGAATTGGGCTGTGCAAGTATGAAAAGGAATCAGTTGTTGAAGCTCTTTTTTTATTCATTCTCATCAGTAGGTATTAGGTGGTTCTAGCCTCAGCACAGAAGAGAGGAACTTGATCCCTGACTTCGTCTTTCCTTGCAAATGATAGACCAGCATGTAGCACTCTCTGCTAATAGGACACTAGTCTCCTGGCTCACCATAGTGGTCGCCCTCTGGTGGATTTGTGGTATCAGAATTTGAATGGGTTGAATGTGTCATGTTTATTCTCAAACTAACTAATTTTCCAAAGAGCTTTTTCTATGAGTGTCTGATAACATATTTAAGAACCAAATCAGAGTTTAAGTTACTTGTTAACTTATACAGCTGAGCCTCCGGGATGTACATGCTCACTCTTTGTAATTTGACATTGAAACTCCTGCTAATAATAGCATCTTTACTATAAATAGAAATTTCTTGATGCCCTTCCCTCTACTGTACTGCCTTTTACAATGCTCAATGTATCTTAATTCTTTTTCTTTATTTTTCATAAAACTGTGACCCTTGGGGATACAAAATAGAACAAATGTCCTAAACATGTTTGGATAAATCAATCATCACCTTCTTTTTTTCCAAGAAAAATGAGACAGAGTGGTTTCAGTGAGGCGTAGACTCTATTTTCCATTCAGTCCTTCCAAGTCAAACAGAAAAAAAAAATGTAAATGTCTGCTAATTGTGCTGTGTCAGTTGTGTGATATTTGGTTTTAAGGATACAACCACCATTATTATGAAAAAAGAGGGAGGTAAAATTGTTAGTGTTTTGCCTCATTTACTAGTTTGAGCAAATATACCCTCAGGAGAAAGAGAATTGATTAATAAACTTACTTTTAGTTTAATGTTTGAGAGGAAAATAGATTTGATACGAAGCTAGGGAGACAGTTCTCTCTTAAATTTAGCCTACCCCTTAAATTTAAGAGTACTTAAGGAGGCCAAATATATGATGATGGAAGATGATTTGACTGTCAGTGGTAGGAAGAAAAAAAAAAGAATACTCAGATTTATGTTTAAATAGTATGAGATTTCAGAATTTAGCTTTTTGCCAAAAAAAAAAAAAATCTCACTCAACAACATTATAATGAAGCAAAGAATAAATTTGTAGCAACCTTACAATAGAGTATTTTATCCCAACAAGTATTTTATTCCAACATCACCATCAAGTATTTTATGCCAACATTTTATAGTCTGTGTCATGTATCAGTCACTAGGTTAGGTGTTGAGCATACACGATATCATTTAAAGCTAAATAATCTCATGAGATTGAAACAATGCCAATTTATAGATGAAAATAACATAACATAGAGGGGGTTAAATATTCTGCTCAAATGAATTATATTAGGAAATCGTGTACTTAGGATTCCAGCATGGAACAAAACCCTTTGACTCAGGCTCTGAGCACTTTCTAAGGTTCTGAAGTCCTATTAATAGAGGCCTGATTGGTGAAAATGTCACTGTCACAAAGCTTTCCAGGTATGAGATGCAGGCGAGTACAAAGGACTTGTTCTGACTTTGGTTCCTATGGCATCATTATTCTTAGCCATGCCAGTAATGGCAGAATTAGGAGAAGGACTGGAATCAGGCCCTAAGAGGTATGCAGAGATAAAGGAAACAGTTCCTCAGAGTGTTTCTCAGAGGATCCTGAAAATACATACTGTTATGATAAAGGGGAGAATAAAAGTGCCATGAAAAAAAGCTGTGAACTAACACTGCTGGGAGCCTAAGGAAGGAAAGATCCTGGTACGCAAAAGCTGCTCTGAACTCAAGTCTACATGAGTATTGAGGGTGATGAGCTGTATCACTGGGGGAGAGGATAAGGAAAGACCTATTAGGGGAAGGGTCGCATGGGATGGGCCTGAAGGATGGTTATAGTTTTGGTGAGAAGCAATTTGGTTGAGAGGTGACATTTTAAGAGGGAATGATAAGAGAGTGGCATAAAAGTGGGAACCCTTTCTGTAGAGTAGCTTTGCTTAGAAGGAATGTTGAAATGCAGCCCTAATTTGGAAGACTGGGGTCTGAGAGCCAGTTTTACAGCTCTATACGAAGCCTAGGAATGGGCTTGAGCTTGCCTCTGAAGTTTTATTTGAAACATTTGAGAATATGTCCATGTTTCAGTTTTTTATTGCTGCACAACAAACCACACCAAAGGTAATCAAAAGACTAACTGACTTAAAACAATGATTGATTATCTCTCATGATTTTGCAATCTGTTCTGGCTCAGCCATGAACTAGAAATTTGCCCTAGAACCCCAGCTGGGTGTTTCAGGCCCTATTGCCTATTTTCAGGCCTTCTTCGTGTTTGGTGCCTGCCCTCCTACTGAGAGTTTGAAGTAAAAGCTAACCTCATCAAGGGGTTTCCCATCAAAGGCTACCTTTGGAGACATTTCCGCGATTCATATTGAAACTCCTGTTGCTGTCAGTGAAGAAGTTAGACATTTCAGTATAACTGAAGAGTTAGACATTTCAGTCTGGCTCAACATAAGTAAGAACTTTATTACATCTGGAGCTAACTGAGCATTTTCATAAGCCAAGGAGTCCTTCACTTTTAGATGAATTGAAGTAGTGATGCATAACTGTGACTAAGGGGTTCTGCAAGAGCAGTTTCTTCATTCTATGGCTATTACACTGATGATCTTACAATGTCTTGAAGTTAAAAGGTCCTGAATTAGTTGTTCCCTGGTGTAACAAAGTTATTGAGATGGAGAAAGGCCAATGACATGTCTGAAAAGGAGAGCATTTGATTAACTGGAAGCATAGAAAATGTCTATTTCCATAATACCATGATTGACTAATGAGAGAAGAGTTCTTTCTCATCAGAGGGTATGAATAGAAAGAAGAAAGACACCATTCTTTGCTGCTTTAGGAAGTTCTTAGTGGCCTTGGCCAGTTGGCTCAGTGGTAGAGCATCAACCCCAGCATGTGTATGTCCCAGGTTTGACTCCTGGTCAGGACACACAGGAGAAGCACCCATCTGCTTCTCCCTCTCCCCCCCACTTCTCTCTCTCTCTCTTCCCATCCTGCTCCATGGCCTCTGCCTCAGGCACTAAGAAGAGCTTGGTTGCTGAGCAACAGAGCAATGTCCCAGATGGGCAAAGCATCACTCCCTAGTGGACTTGCCAGGTGAATCCTGGTCAGGGCACATGAGAGAGTCTGTCTCTGCCTCCCCTTCTCTCAGTGAATGAAAAAAAGAAAAAAAAATTTTAACCTATGAGTTCCCATTTTATTTTGGGATAGAGTACAGTTGATTATCTTTGTTACAGACTATAACAATTACTCATATTCAAAACTGCAAGGGAAGTGTTAGAAGTATGGAAGTAAAAACACTGGGAAGTGATTTATTTCAGGGCAAAAGTTAATCTCTTTTCATTTTGGGTCTGGAAATTCATGGCCTTTGTTTCCTAGATAACACTCCTTACAGCACTGGCCAACAAGGATGTGGTGGTGAGGCAATCCTAGGTGTGGACAGTGTTATCAATAACCCAAGGTTAAGTTTGATAGACATTGATAGATCAGAATATATTTTAGATTTCTCCATAATGCTGTTCCTTTTCTGGTTTCTGTATCTACTATTCTACAAATTCAAATATGAAATGATAACTTCTGTAAAATAAGAGAAAGGTATATAAAACAAAAGATTGCTTACATTTCATAAAAAATGTCAGTCATTTTTATGTCACTTCTATGCAAGGAGAAAAATGATAAATGCTAGAAATAATGAATCTACTTTTGTAGTTTATAATTTTCCTTATATGAATAAATGAATTTTGCTTATGCAACTTTGAGAATAATGTTTAACTTTGCATTCCCTTCTTACATAGTTTGTTGTGAATTAGTTATGTGTATTATCAATTACATATTAGTAATAATATGGCTATCATGATTTCTTACTGGTGTTACACTACTTTATTTCATTTAATCCTCAAAATAATACTATAAGATATATACTATGGTAACTTTCCCATATTGTAGAGGAGTAAATGGAGACTCAGGTTGCATAATTATCCAGGTTACACAGCTAGAAAGTTTATAGGTGGGACTCAAGTCCAGGTGTGTCCATTGTCAAAACACAGCTTTGATAATTGTTCTCCTCTACTTTTTCACATGATGCCTTGATAACTCCAGACTTGGATAAATTCCTGATGAGGAGCTTGTAGACATTTCAAGAGAGGAGAATATGGAAATATTAGAAATATTTTCTGTTTACAAAGTAAGAAATGGCTTAGAGGAATCAATTAATTTCTTAAAGAATATTCATTGACAAAAATTAGTTGAAATTTTATAAAAACATTTTATTTTTTCATCCTGTATTTAATTTCTTTTTCTTCTGATATTTGCTCTTGGAGTAAAATATTTTAATATTTCTAACAAGGGTCCTAGGATGATGTACTTTTCAAATAAAAATACCTTATATGATGGCCTCACAAAATGAGCTGTAGTGTTCTTTTGTTCAGTTAATCAAAGGAAGGACTCCAGCATTTCTTAAGCACGAAACACTGTGCTAAGCAAGTTACTTGATTTAAATCCCATAAGCACTGACACAGTGTCAGCTGGGTATTAATTAGTGTAGCCACTTTTCAGTTGAGGGAACAATTTCAGAAAACCTAAGAGTTTTTACAGAAGTTGTATATACTATAAGGCACAGGGCTGGGATTCCAACTTGTCTGCCTCATGACCTTCTTAGAAATAGATTTACTGTCCTTTGGAAAGTGAGGAAAATAAAATCATTCCCCCAAATAAGCAGATTCTTAATTACTCTTACAATTCTCTCTGTTTCAATTCTCTATTACTAAAGTTGTATATATATAGTCAATATGAGTTTCTATTCAAGTTGAAAAAACTATGTCAATATGTTAGTGTGTTGTTTCAAGAAATGCCAATCTAATCAGCAGAGATTTTGTCTAGGAAGCTGAAATCAGGGGTCTGAGTGTCCAAATTTCCACTTTGTGTTATCTCAGTAGACACACAGCTGCAAATCAGTAGCTACAGACAGGCTCCTTTGATGATTGTCAACATTTCCCTCTAAATGAAGATAAAACTAAGCAAACAGATGATGAGTCTAGTCTGCACATTTTACGCATAAAGACTGAAGAAACTGAAATGTAAAATCAATTCTGAAGGCTGAAAAGCAGAGAGGTTATTAATGTCTCACCTTTCTGGGCAGATCTCCTCCTCCTCTGTAACTTTGGTTAAGGAAAACTTTGGTGTCTGGTGGCATTTTGTTGCCCTATGTTAGTCTGGGGCATTTGGGACAACTGAGTCAGCTGCAGGAATGAATCTTGATAGTCTTCTTAGGGTCTGGGTTGAGGAGAAGTTCTGGGTCAGGTTCTTAAAACACCTAGTCCAAGCCTGACCAGGTGGTGGCACAGTATATAGATCATTGGACTGGAATGCAAAGGACCCAGGTTTGAAAGCCTGAGGTCATCGGCTTGAGTGCAGGCTTATCTGGCTTGAGTTAGGGCTCACCAGCTTGAGTACAGGGTTGCTGGCTTGAGCCTAATGGTCACTGGCTTGAAGCCCAAGGTCGCTAGCTTGAGCCCAAGGTCACCGGCTTGAGCAATGGATCACTCGCTTGGCTGTAGCCCCCCCAGTCAAGGCACATATGAGAAAGCATTCAATTAACAACTAAGGAGCCACAACAAAGAATTGATGCTTCTCATCTCTCTCCCTTCCTGTCCATCTGTCCCTATCTATCCCTCTCTCTGTCTCTCTGTTTCTATCACAAAAACAGACAAACAAACAAACAAAAGAAAACCTGGTCCCATAAGTCTGTTCAGACCCTAATTCAAAGCCTTGGATGGATCTAGGATCCCTTAAATCCAGGAAGCCACAGTGGAATAGTCAGCAATCTAATTTATTCATTTTAGAGAGGAGAGAGAGAGTGAGAGAGAGAGAGAAAGGGGGGAGGAGCAGGAAGCTTCAACTCCCATATGTGCCTTAGACCAGGCAAGTGCAGGGTATTGAACCGGCAACCTCAGCATGCTTATCCACTGCGCCAGCACAGGTCAGGCAATAGTCAGCAATCTAAATGTAGTTGCTAAGTATCAGGAGCTGCTGCTCCTTTGTCTGGTTTACTCCCCACTTAGGGAAGCTTGATTCTTTGTATCCCACTCCATACTTCATTATTCACTAACCTCAAAGTCCAGGTTCCTTATTCCTGTGGGTTAACTCCATTCACCATCCCTTCCTCAAAATCAACCTGCATACACAAGCCTACCCACCTACTTCTCTTTGAACATGTCTCCAGAACACTTAGAGGCAGTTTATCTCCTGGGAATTGCGATGCTCTACTTCATGCATCTCCTCCCATTCTGCCTGGGTCAGGAGACACCCTCTGTTGGACGTGGAGAGTCACAAACTAGGTGCTCACTCTCTCTGACAAAGGTGTTGTTATAAGAAATGGCACAGGAAAAGCAAGGGCTTCAGCAGATGGGCTTGACTGAAATATTGGTTCTAACACAAGCCTCAGTTTCTTCAAATGTTGAATAAGGTGACTACTGCTGTGTAGGGCTGCGTAAGGTCAGAGTCAATGGATACAAAGCATCAGGTGTAATGATTGGCTGGCATTAGCTCTTTCATAACTGGTGGTGTTTGTTATGTCTTTCAATGAACTGTTTGGGCTTTGGAAAGAAAAATGTAAGTAGACATTGTTAAGCCTCTGGATACATTGTAATATTGAAAACAAACCAGTATTCCTGTTCTCCTGTACCCACCCCGTGACCTTGGGAGAATGCCTATCTTGGTTCTGATGAGGTCTCAATTTTCTTAGGTATTTTATGGATTAGATCTGACAAGAAAGAGAACATTTTTCCTTCATATCTGGACTGTATCTGAACTGTATCTGGATGTTGCAGCCAGTGGAGGCCAAGGAAAGCTTTGGGATATACTGAAAGGTTGAAAATTCAGGGTGAAGAGCTGGAAGGGTTGACAACTTATGAAGTTTCATTAAGTAGCAGAATAGTTTTACAAATGAAGTGCCTGAAGTGAAGACTCTTGGGTCATCTAAAATTAGACTGGATAAGCACTTGAGAGTGAACTGTGGTGGCAGGGAAATAAACAAGGTGGCTTGAGGACTTTTTCAATTTGTAGTTTCTGTGAATATATGAAAAGGTCATTCTCTCTCTCTTTGTATTTTCTAATGTTTTCTTTTTAGCCTTCTTGGATTTTTAAAAAGATATATTTATACATTTTACTTACAAAGCTTAAAATTATAAAAAAATGCCATTTCATACACTGTTAGGTTTAGTCCATTTTAAATCCCTTCTTGCAAATTTCTTCTTCTACAAAGCAAAGCTGTCCAATCATGTTGCCTTATGTCTGTTGCTATTTTTGAATTATATTTACAGTAGAGTTAATCCATCTTTGATAAAAAAATTTAATATTCATTGGCAGGTCAACTTGTGACTATGCTGTGAATATAAATGCAAGTTATGGAACATTTTTTATCATTCTTTGGGATAGAAAGCCAATCCAAATGCAGACGAGTACTTTATGCTATAAAGATTAAAGAAGCATCTTACAGAAACAATACTTCCATGGTGGGTAATGCTTTCACGATGGCATGCTATTGGAGGAGTGCAACTGGTTTTGAGCAGAAAGAAGGGATCTGGGTGCAAAAGAGCAAAAGTGAGTTTGGAGAAGCGGTAGGAGAGACCAGTATGGAATTAAGAGGGACCCAGAGAAAGTTAATCACAGCACTGAGGTTCAGAGTTGGGCTCAGAATCGGAACTGGGGCAAGAGCGTGCTTTGATGATTAGAGCAAGCAACGGGGCTGGAGTTTAGGAAAGCAGCTGTGGTGTTTGGATCTCAGCACAGTGGGGAGCAGGCGCCGAAGAAGGAACTGGATCACAGGGGTTGGCAACAGAAAAGGCTTTGGACACTTAACTGACATTTCAGTTTAGTCTGAAGTTTTATAATTGTCATGTTAGGTCAGAAGCTAGTGTCAGTAGCCTGCAGGTGCTGGTATACATAAGTGAGGATATTCAGGGGAAATGTTACTAAGATTTACAGGAGGAAAGACAGTTGCTGACTGGACTACATATCCAGACATAGGTCTACCTTGATTTCAGTATGTTTTGATTTTCAGCTTTTATTCAGATACGGGATTTTCCATCAGGGAAGTAAAATGAAAGAAAATTAAACAGTTCTAGAATGTCTACCATTTAAAAAAGTACTTGGCTAGCTACTTTGTACAATGTATACTAGCCTGATAAAGCAGCCCATGAAATAGTTATTTTTCTCCCCCTTTTACAGAATATGTGTAGGCTGAGATACATGTCTCTCACCCTGGTGCACTACGTTGTTAAGTGGCCTTTAGATTCACTGCCAACTCTTCATGATCCTAAAGTTCCCACTCTTCACTCTACCACGCTGCTTCCTATGGATGCAGCGACTCCATTGATGGGCCTGACATCCAGCAGCTTTCAGTAAGTCCTGTTAGGCATTGCTGACTTCCACCCCTCTCCCGCCTCTCTCACTCACTCTCTCTCCTATAACTCTTAAAAATATATTTTTCAATTTTCCCCCAATTAAAAAAAAACAATTTTTAAGAGCAGTTTTATGTTCACAGCAAAGTTGAGCAGAGATTTTCTAATACTATTATAGTAAGTACCTGTTACTATATAGCTCTTCCTGTTATTCTAATGTCCAATCACCTCACAGCAAGTGAGTGATTGCTCTAAAATGTAAATCAAGTTACCTCACCAGAATAAAATCCAAAATCCTTACCATGGTTTAGAGAGCCCTAAACGATCTGGTCTGTTCTTATTTCTCTGATGTTATCTTTCATCACTTTCCACTTTGTTCATATTTTTGAGCTACACTTGACCACATTCCTGTCTCAGGACCATAGCAAAAGTTGTCCCTTTTGTTTGGAATACACTTCTCCTATATCTTGGAATGGCTTTTTTATCCTTCATATTTAAGTTTTACCTTAAATATCCCCTTCTCAAGCCCTGGCCTCTCTAAGCGTCAGTACGGCATGCAACCTGGCCTGTGGATGTCCTGGTTTCAATCCCTGGTCAGGGCACACATGAGAAGCGACCATCTGCTTCTCTTCCCCTTCCTCTCTCCCTCTTGCACCCAGTGGCTTGGTTCAAGTGTTGGCCCCAGGTGCTGAGGATAGCTCAGTTGATTCCGGCATCGGCCTTAGATGGAGGTTGCCAGTGGATTCCAGTTGGGGCTCATATGGGAGTCTATCATTCTATCTCCTTTCCTTTCACTTAAAAAATCCCCTTCTCAGAGAGGACTTTCCTGAGAAATTGAATAGACATAATTTTCTACTAAACTACCCTGCATTATTTTTTTTCAAATCTGAAATTATCTTATTTACTAACTTTCTGTGTTTATGCTGTTGGTAATTCTATCAGTTAGTTTTTATGGCATAAGAAGTCACCCCAAATTTAGTGGGGTGATAAATGAAACAACCATTTATTAAGATTACACTTATTTGGGCAAACCAAGTAGACTGGGCTCAGATGGATGATCTTCTGGGTTAGACTGGTTTTACTATGTGTCTGTAGTCAGGTAGGATGCCCTGTTTCTGAGGGTTGGCTAGATGTTAGCTGTAATGATTGGAGCACCTGGAGTCAGTTTTTGTTGTCATCTAGCAGGTCAGCCCAGGCTTATTCATGTGGTGGGTAGTAGAAGATTCTTTGGAGAGCAGAGTATACCAATCCTCTTGAGGTTTAGCTTTGCTGACATAATGTCCCTTCTGCCTCATTCTATTGGTCAAAGCAGTCAAAATTCAGCAGGGGTGGGAGGGACCAGACATCATCTCTTGATGGAAAGAGTTACAGATTACATTGTAAAGGGGTTTATAGAGAATTGTAATTATTTTTGCAAATCACCAACCATAACTGTATATCTGTCATTTATTTTATATTCATAGCATCCAAACCCCTTTTTGAGTTGGGGAAATTATTCACTTTATAAATTTTGTAGGGCAAAGGCTATTTCTTCCCATAGGAGCTGAACAAGCTACATATTTTTTTCTTTTTCTTAATATAGAATTCTTTTAAAATTTTTATTAATTTTGAATGTATTGTGTTTACATGGATTCAAGTGTCCCACTGAATATAACTGCCCCATCCCCCACCCCTGTGTCTCTATTTATATCCCCTTTGCCTCCTCTCCCTAACTCCCTCCCCTCTTTCCTCTAAGGTCTTCTGTCCTGTTATCTATATCTCTGTGTTATGTATATATAGTTTCACTAATCCCTTTACTTTCTCGGATCCCTACCTCCTTCCCCCTTCCCTCTGACTGCTGTCCCTCTGGTCCCTGTGACCTCACCTCTGCTTCTGTTTCATTCCTCAGTTCACTTTGTTCATTAAAATCCACATATATGTGAGATCATATGATATTTTTCTTTCTCTGCCTGGCTTATTTTAGATAGCATAATGTAAAGCCAGAAGCCAGGGCCACTATCACAGCCTCCCGGCCCGTGCAGGTTCGCATTGGATTCGGACAGTCGGTAAAGAAACAACAGAGCCAAAAACCGGTGGGCCATAGTCTTTAATCCTAGCTTGTACCCGGCGGGCAAGCAAAAAACACACACTGGGCTCCAAAACCCACTCACATTCAGTGCTCACAAAGCTACTGATTTATCCGAGTTTCCTAGAATCAAAGGTTTCTAGCTCACCAGACTTATTCATCTCTGTTCCCCATCTCCTTCCTTCTCCCTTCACAAACTGCACAAATTGGCTTCTCACTCAACACTCCGCCATCTTGGCTGCTTCTCCTGGCCTACTCCACATGGCCTCTTTCTGCTCTCTGCTCTGCTCTCTCCTCTAATGATAATCTCAGGAACCAAGCGCAAGCTCCCATTCTGCCCCTATTTTATAGTGTAGAAATCCAAACCTTTAATCCAATATACAAAATAGGGAAGTCTCTAATACAAAGTCACTTATCTGGGGCATGATGGGATTGTACCAACCCACATCAAAAAGGGTGGGAAAGGCTTAATCCCAAAACCAAGCCCCAGGCTACGACGATCCCCAACACACATTAATATCACCTGGGTGACGGCCTCACGTGGGCAGCACCATCTTTAACAAAGTGAGCATAATACATTTTATCTGCCCAACACATAATAATCTCGAGGTCTATCCATGCTTCCACAAAAGGTAAGATTTCCTTCTTTTTCATGGCCCCATAATATTCCATTGTGTATATGTACCACTGCTTTTTAATCCACTTGTCCACTTACGGACACTTGAGCAGTTTCCAGATCTTGGCTATTGTAAACAATGCTGCAATAAACATGGGGGTGCATATATTTTTTTGAATCAGTGATTTGGTATTCTTAGGATATATTCCTAAAAGTGGGATAGCTGGGTGAAAAGGCAGTTCCACTTTTAAAATTTTGAGGAAACCCCATACAGTTCTCCACAGTGGTTGCCCAAGTCTGCATTCCCACCAGCAATGCAGGAGGGTCCCCTTTTCTCCACACCCTCACCAGCACTTACTATGTGTTGATTTGTTAATGAGTGCCATTCTGACAGGTGTGAGGTGATATCTCAATGTGGTTTTAATTTGCATTTCTCTGATGATTAGTGACACTGAACATTTTTTCATATGCCTATTGGCAATTTATATGTCCTCTTTGGAGAAGAGTCTATTCAGTTCTATTGCCCATTTTCTAATTGGATTGTTTACCTTCCTGGTTTTGAGTTTTAGAAATTCTTTATAAATTTTGGTTATTAACTCCTCATCAAACATATTGACCAATATGTTCTCCCATTGTGTGGGTTGTCTTTTTATTTTGTTCATGTTGTCTTTTGCTGTGCAAAAGCTTTTCAGTTTGATATAGTCCCATTTGTTCATCCTGTCCTTTATTTCACTTGCGCATAGAGATAAAACAGCAAAAATATTGCTATGAGAGATATTGAAGAGTTTACTGCCTATGTTTTCTTTCTATGTGTATGATTTCGTGACTTACATTTAAGTCTTTTATCCATTTTGAGTTTATTTTTATGAATAGTGTAAGTTGATGGTCTAGTTTCATTTTTTTACATATACCTGTCCAATTTTTCCAACAGCATTTATTAAAGAGGTTGTCTTTACTCCATTGTATGCTCTTACTTCCTTTGTCAAATATCAATTGACCATAAAGGTGTGGGTTTATTTCTAGGTTCTCTGTTCAGTTCCATTGATCTGTGTGCCTGTTTTTATGCCAGTACCAAGCTGTTTTGAGTACAATGGCCTTGTAGTATAACTTGATATTAGGAAGTGTGATACCTCCCACTTTATTCTTTATTTTCCAGATTGCTGAGGCTATTCCTGTTCTTTTTGGTTCTATATAAATTTTTGGAATATTTGTTCTAATTTTTAAAGTTTGCCATTGGTTTTTTAATAGAAATTGCATTAAATTTATAGATTGCTGTGGGCAATATAGACATTTTAATGATGTTTATTCTTCCTATTCATTAATATGGCATATGTTTCCACTTGTTTGTATCTTCCTTGATTTCTTTTATCAATGTTTTATAATTTTCTAAATACAAGTCCTTTACCTCCTTGGTTAAATTTAGTCCTAGGTACTTTATTTTTTTGTTGTTGCAATAGTGAAGGGATTGTTTCCTTAATTTCTCCTTCAGACAGTTCATTGTTAGTGTATGAAAATGGGGCACTGGGGATGGCTCCTTGGCCTCTGCCCCAGATGCTAGAGTGGCTCTGGTCGCAACAGAGTGACGCCCCGAATGGGCAGAGCATCGCCCCCTGGTGGGCAGAGCGTCGCCCCCTGGTGGGCATGCCGGGTGGATCCCGGTCGGGCGCATGCGGGAGTCTGTCTGACTGTCTCTCCCTGTTTCCGGCTTCAGAAAAATACAGGAAAAAAAATGCTTCTGATTTCAGAATATTAATTTTATATCCTGCCACCTTGCTGAATTCATTTATCAGGTCTTGTAGTCTTTTGATTGAGACTTTAGGGTGTTCTATGTACTGTATCATGTCATCAGCAAATAATGATAGTTTTATTTCTTCTTTTCCAATTTGGATGCCTTTTATTTCTTCTTCTTGACTGATTGCTGTGGCTAGGACTTCCAGAACTATGTTGAATAAGAGTAGTGAAAGGGGGCACCCCTTCCATGTTCCTGATCTTAAGGGGATTGATTTTAGTTTTTGCCCATTGAGTATAATGTTGTTCATAGGTTTATCATAGATAGCTTTTATCATGTTGAGGTATGTTTCCTGTATTCCCACTTTGCTGAGAGTTTCGTTCATAAATGGGTGCTGGATTTTATCAAATGATTTTTCTGCATCTATTGATATTATCATGTTATTTTTATCCTTCTTTTTGTTTATGTGATGAATCATTGATTGATTTGCAAATACTGCACCAGTCTTGCCTTCCCAGAATAAATCCCACTTGATCATGATGTATGATTTTTTTCATTTATTGATGGATCCACTTTGCTAATATTTTGTTGAGAATTTTAGCATCTAAGTTCATCAGGGATATTGGCCTATAGTTTTGTTTCTTTGTAGTGTCTTTACTTTGTTTTGAAATGAAGATTATGCTTGTCTCTTAAAAGGAGCTTGGAAGTCTTCTCTCCTCTTGAATTTTTTGAAATAGCTTGAGAAGGACAGTTGTTAGTTCTTCTTCGAATATTTGGTAAAATTCCCCCGTGAAGACATCTATTACAGGACTTTTGTTTGCTGGGAGTTTTTTGATAATGGTTTTAATATTTTTTTTTGTTGTGTTCAGTCTGTTTAGGTTTTCTGATAATTCTAGATTGAGTTTTGGAAGATTATATGTTTCTAGGAATATGTCCATTTTTCTTAGGTTGTCCAATTTTTTGGCATATCGATCTTCATAGTATTTTCTTACTATCCTTTGCATTTCTGCAGTTTCAGTTGTTACTTCTCCTCTCTCATTTCTAATTTTATTTATTTGAGTCCTCTTTCTTATTTTCTTGATGAGTCTGGTTAAAGGTTCATCAATCTTGTTTATCTTTTCATAAAACCAGCTCTTGGTTTCATTGATACTCTGTATTAATGAATTAGCTTCTATGTCATTTATTTCCACTCTGATCTTTATTATTTCCTTCCTTCTACTTCCTCTGGGCTTTATTTGTTATTCTTTTTTTAGTTCTTTTAGATGCAGGGTTAAGTTGTTTATTTGAGCTTTTTAGCTTCTTAAGGTATGCCTGTAATGCTATGATCTTCCCTCTCAGGACTGCTTTTGCTATGTCCCATAAATTTTGAGTTGTTGTATGTTCATTTTCATTTGTTTCAAGAAAATTTTTTTATTTCTTTCTTGATCTTGTTGTTAACCCACTTATTATTTAATAACATGCTATTTAGCCTTCCGGTGAATGCTTTTTAGTTTTTCTATTGTAGATGACTTCTAGTTTTATGCCATTGTGATTAGAGATGCTTGATATAATTTCAATGTTCTTAACTTTTTTTTTTCATTTTAGAGAGGAGAGGGAGAGAGAGAGAGAGAGAGAGAGAGAGAGAGAGAGAGAGAGAGAGAGAGGAGAGACAGAGAGACAGAAGGGGGGAGGAGCTGGAAGCATCAACTCCCATATGTGCCTTGACCAGGCAAGCCCAGGGTTTCGAACCGGCAACCTCAGCACTTCCAGGTCGACGCTTTTTCAATGTTCTTAACTTTATTGAGACTTGTTTTGTGTCCTAACATGTGGTCTATTCTAGAGAATATACCATGAGTACTTGAAAGAATGTATATTCTGCTGCTTTGGGGTTACAGGTTCTGAAGATATCTACTAAATCCAGTTGATCTAGTGTGTCATTTAAGGCCACTGTTTCTTTGTAATTTTCTGTCTAGAGGATCTATCCATTGATGTTAGTGGTGTATTAAAATCTCGTACTATTATAGTATTGCTGTTGATCTCGCCCTTACTTTCCATCAAAATCTTCTTTATATATTTACGTAGTCCTATATTAGGCATAGATATTTAAAATAATTACATCCTCCAGTTGGATTGCTCCCTTTATCATTATGTACTGACCTTCTTTATTCCTTACTATCACCTTTGTTTTAAAGTCAATTTTGTCAGATATAAGTAATGCCACCCCAGGTTTTCTTTCATTTCTATTTGCAGGAAATACATTTTCCATCCCTTCACTTTTAGTCTTTGTGTATCTTTTGTTCTGAAGTGGGTCTCTTGTAAACAGCATACATACAGGTCCTGTTTTCTTATCCATGCAGCTACCCTATGTCTTTTGATTGGAACATTTAATCCATTTTCATTTAAGGTTATTATTGATATGTAGTTGTTTATTGCCATTTAATTCTTTAAATCTACTATCTTCTTTTTCTCGATTTTTTTCCCTTTGCTCTTTTTACAGCAGGCCCCTTAACATTTCCTACAGTACTGGTTTGGTTGTAATAAATTCCTTGAGTTTTTTGTTTGTTTGTTTGTTTTGGTCTGGGAAACTTTTTATTTCTTCTTCAGTTTTAAATAATAGCCTTGCTGGATAAAAAGTCTTGGTTGTAGGTTTTTGCTTTGCATCACTTTGAATATTTTTTGCCAGTCCCTTCTGGCTCAAGTGTTTCTGTTGAGAAGTTGAATGTCATTCTTATGGGGGTCCTTTGTTGGTAACTAACTGCTTTTCTCTTGCAACTTTTATTATTCTTTCTTTGTTTCTTAACTTTGAAACTTTCATTATGATGTGTCTTGCTGTAGGCCTCCCTAAGTTCCTCTTTAATGGAACTCTCTGTGCTTCTTGAACTTGTGTGATTTTTTTCTTCAATTTAGGGAAATTTTCAGCTATGAATTCTTCAAACAGGTTCTCTATTCCTTGTTCATTTTTTTCTCCTTCAGGGATCCCTATGATGTGGATGTTGTTTCTCTTCATGTTGTCACAGAGCTCTCTTAGAGTTCCCTCAGACATTTTGAGTCTCTTTTTGCTGCTCTGATTTTGTAATTTTGTTTATCCTGTTCTGTAATTTGCTGATTCGATCCTCTGCTTCATCTAGCATGCTATTAATTCCTTCTAGTGCAGTCTTCATTTCTGATATTGTATTTGTCACTTCTGACTGGTTCTTTTTTATGATTTTAATGTCATTTTTGATGCTTACTCTCTCCTTATTTAGTTGATTATGTCCATCCACTGTTACTCTAAGAATTTTGAGCATCTTACAAATCATTGTTTTAAACTCTGCATGTGGTATTTTGGTTTTTCCATCTCATTCAATTCTTTTTCTGGGGATTTCTCTTGTTGATTCATTTGGGTCATTTCTTTGTTTGCTCATTTTTTTTCTGTGTATTAGGTAGCACTGTTTGACTTTGAAATTTTTGTGTGTTTTTTATGAAGAAGATGGGTTTGGTGGTACTGTCTGTCTTCATGGGCACTTGTTTTCCTTGTTCTAAGAATGCTTCTTAAGGGAGAAAAAAATGCTTCTTTTCTCTTTTGTTGTATGTGAATATTAGATGCAGTGGGTCTTTTTGTGGGTATGTTTATCCCTTCAGGCTTGCTGGCTCTAAGGGTCAACCTTGATTATGTGTATTACACACTATGCACTGTCTGTCCTGCTAGCTGTATTTATCCTCCACAGCATCTAGTGCCTGCTAGACTCCACCCTTGGGTGTGCTGCTTGTGTAGGTAATTGAGTCTAGTGTTGTTGCTGTCTGCCACCCACTACCAGTAGTGGTGGCTTTAGTTCTTGTCGGGTTGGTGTCAGCTGTTGTTTGTAACCCATTGTGGGCTAGCAGTCTGCAGCTACTGCACTTTTTGTTGTTTGTGTCTGCATTTTCTGTGTTTGGATACTATAAGAGCAGCCAACCTTTGTATAAGGATCAACTTCCTCCTGCTTAAAGATGACAACAACTCCATAAAAGCCCCAAGCTCTGTAAGATTTGTCTCCACTTTTCAGCTTCTTTTCCTTCTCTTTCATCTGGCTGGTCTTTCCACAGAGTCTTCTGTAGTAAGACTATAGTGTAGGCTCAGATTGACTTCACCCAACCTACCCCTCTACAAATTGGACACTTGTTGGGTTAGTGCAGCTGAGGTTGTGAATACAACATTTGTGGGACCCCCTACTTCAGGAGTCTCTTGGTCAGGAGCTCAGTACAGGGAATGTGGCCTCTACTCCAGAGCATGATCCCTCAGCCATTGCTGAATACTCAAATTATATTTCTCCCCAACAAGGTGAGCAGTAGGTTCAGACTGAGTGTGGCTTACAGTCCCCTCTGCAGAAGTTCTTTCAGCTGTTGAGACCCCACTCTCAGGGAGGAAGACTGACAGTGTCCTCTCCTGGGGCTGACTGTGCCCCTCCCGAATGTGGCTAAGCCCCTTGACCAGATCCAACAATAGGCTCACACTTTAAATGTCCATGCTCCAAGCCTCTCTCCCTTCCCCCTGTGTAATCTAGCCTAGCAGGACAGAATATCCAGGGACCAGGCCGGCTGACTGTGAAGCTCCACCATATCCAATGCTCATGAGCTGCTGTGCCGGTGCTGATCACAGAGAGTGGAACTTGCCTCAGCTGGGCCCAGTATGTGGAACTTTTCCTTAGGATACCACTCTAGCAAGGGTTGTTGGGTCCTGAACCAATGCTTTCCACAGCTGGAAATGTGCCAGCCCTGGGCCTCCCAAGCAGGAACCCAGTGCTGACCATTGGGAGACACTTCCCATGACTGGCCCTCAGCAACCTTCTTGGAGATACAAGCAATTCAAAGTTTGTGGATGCCTTTGCTGGGCCTAGGTGTACATGGAAACACCAGCTGCATACCTAGGCTGGATTTTACCCACTCTGGTACTGGGGGAAAGTCCACTCAAATGTCCAAGTTTACCTGAGTCTCACCTCCTATAACCTGTCTGCTGGCTGCTTGTTGGGCTCAGCCACTGAAAAAATCTCTGCTAGTCTAGTAGAGCTTGTGGTAATTCAGAAAGGGTGGTGGGTGTGGCTCTGTCCCTTGGCCCCAGGCATCAGTCTGTTCAGACTTTTTTCACAGATCTCAGTAGAGTGTGACCCCAGGAGTCTAGTAGTTGTGGCCTCTGAGACCCAACGGTGTGGTCTGCACGCTCTCTAGACAGTTTCAGCTGAGTCTCTTGTGAAGTGGAAGCACCAGTCATAGACTTGAGTGAGTGTGGGGGGAGTTCTGGTCTCAAGACCAGAAAACTGAATCTCTGACGTACCCCCTGCTTCCTGGCCTCTCAGAACGACTGGTCACCATCCCTGAGGTGGGAGAGATTCCTGAGGGTGGAGCAGCTGCTTTTCCCCAGGCTGATGCCACTCAGAAAGGATTGTTCCACCCAAAAAAGATGGCGACTGCAGTACTGGAGAGTGATTCAGCACAGGGGTTCAGTTGGCCATCCCACACAGTGTCTCTCCCTGGGCCTCCAACTTCACACTCTCCTCCTGCGACTCCAGTCCTCTCAGCTCTCTCCTGCCAGATCCCCGGGTAAGTGGCTGTGAGTGAGGTTTTCTGCACAGGCCCTTTAAAATGGATCTGTCTCCAAGAGGTGTGTCTCTTTCTCGTGGAGAGAAACCCAGCTCTTTCTATAGCTAAATGCTGTCTGGGTGCCCGTTCTAAACTCTGGGGGTCTAGGCTGGGGCTCTGGGCCTGAGGCTGAGGACCCACACCTCTCAGGGCGACCCACCTCACAGTGAGAGTCTCTCCAGGCCGCCGCTCGCTTCTGGGAGCGTAGCAGCCCTTTCTGTGTCCTACCAGTCTTGGTGTGGCTTCTTTGGTGATCTTTAGTTATAGATTCCTCTTAGTTTAGTCCAAGGTTGGTTTTCAAGACGATTGTTGTTTAATTAAGTTGAAATCCAATTTGGTCCTGGGAGGTGGCAGTTGGAACCTCCGCCTACTCCGTCACCATCTTTCTTCTGCTACATATTTTCTTTCTACTTTTCCCCATTAAGGGCACAGGTTGTGCAGGTTTCCACTTAAGCAGGTTAGAAGTGGCAAGGTGAAACAGGGGATCCCCATAGAACTGACTTTCTGGTTAGGGTGACCGTGTTGGTCATATATGAAATACAATTGTGCTCCTTGCGGAAAAGTGGCAGAGGTGCAAAGTTTTCTACTTTGGGCTCTGCGGCATATAGATGGTTCCTCATCAGGCCAGTTCTATGAAACGTTTTGCATATTGTCCCTGGAATCTTAAGTTTGAGCCTTATTCTTTAGACCTTTCAATGATTCTGTAAGCCACTCCAAATTCTCTTAATGGACACCTTTTCTATGTAACCCTCCAGGGTCAGACATGGCTGCTTGCCACAAAGAGTTGGTATTCCAGCAGTTGGTATCAGGATTAGGGTTAATTTTTCTCATTAGAAGAGGTAGTGATTGCCAGGTTAGTCCGGCTACTCACACATCTATCAGGACTCTCCTCTGTCTTTCTACTTAGCCATTCTTAGTGCGGCTGTTTTATTCTCCTAGTAGTTCCATGCATTACTTCTGTGCTCTAGTCATGAAAAGGGGAAATGAGCATGGTGTCAGGTGTATCTGTTTCTTTGATCAAGAAAACAAATTTTAAAGAAATGCAAAATTTTCTAGAAAGTGAAAAATTTAGATCTCCCCTTACATTATCTTGGCCTAAACAAGATCACTTAAACTACTGACAGAAGAGGTTAGGAGGTGGGTGTTTGGCTTTCTTTTTTCCCTGAAGAAGGCATAAAGAAAGCAAGCTTTAGAATGTGTGTCACATAATGTGATGACCAGCGCCAATCACACAATTAGTTTCCCCCTTTAAAATGATGATTCCTGGAGGTCAGAGTGTGTGCTTAATTGATTACTCTCTGGTGTTTGGAAGAGTGCTTGGCAAATATCTTTTGCTTTTGTTACAGAATCAAAATTTTATTCCAGGCTAATTATTAAAGATTTGTTTTCATGCTGCATTTCTTTCCTCAGTCTTTTCCATCGACTGTGTACATTATATCCTGCTACTAGAATATCATCTCAAGTAGCTTTTTTGTCTTGTCTTTTTCTTTCTTCAAAATCTATGTTGCTTCTGTTGTGCTAAATCTTAGTCTGTCAGCCTAGGATTCAGCTCTTTGCATCAGCTGTCTGTTACTTGCCCCACATTAGCAACTTGGTAATCACCCACAAAGCCAGCTAATCTCATGGGCCATCTGGTATACACTGCATATCCAGTATATGCCGAGTGACAAGCTGCAGGGCTCACTAGGGCAAAGACAGAAGGTGTAATGTGAAGGGAATAAGTGAGACCAGACAAAAGGAAGACCCTCAACATAGAAAGTCTGCTATGCTGTTCTTTTGAAAGGGGTAGGGGCAGACATCATTGAATTTAAACTGGAGTTTAGTCTGTAATCTCATTGGTAAAACTCACATCAGGCAGAGGGGCTAAGTTAAAGCAAGAATGGGCTAACTAAGTCCAATCAGTGGGGTGCTAATAAAAATTTTTGTCACCCTAGAGAAGTAAAGCATGAACTAGGATGTAAAAGAGATTGAAACACAGACTGAACCACAAGGCAGAGGGTATAGGGGAGGGCTGAAATTTCGGGAGATTTAGAAATACAGGTGCTCACTGTGCAGCTGAGCAAGAACTAAGCCATTCGATACCCCCTAGAGAAGATGGTATTATGAACAGTTGGCCTTGGCTCTCATTGGTCTGAGACTGGGGAGAATAGGTCCATACCCTGTAGGACCTCAGTGTAGGCAGCCAGACTGTGTTGGAACTTGCAGAGACTGGCAGCATCATGTGCTTGCCTTTTCTTTAACTTTATAAGTGTCCCACTTTTTGTTGTTGTTATTTATTAATTTTAGAGGCAGGGAGAAGAAGAGGGAGAGAGATTGATAAATATTGATTTGGTGTTCCACTTATTAATGCATTCATTGGTTGCTCCTTGTATGTGCCTGACCGAGTATTGAACCTGCAACCTTGGTGTATGGGACGGTGCTCTGATGAACTGAGCAACCAGTACAGAGCCCACTGTGTCCCACTTAAAAACAAACAGACAAACAAACAAACAAACATACATAATCTTTGCTGGTGTGCTTAGAGGAGCTTTTGAAAAGAAATGGGAAAGAATAATGATACATCTCTATTTATTTAATGAAAAATAATTTGCCACTAGAAACAGTGTAATTATTATGAAGTCACTCATTAATGATACATGTAATAAGGTTTTAAACTGGAATTCAGAAATTTTCAGTTTTAGAATGAATTAAAAAGAGCATATTTGAGATTTTAAAAACTATTCTTTAATAACAAAAGAAAGTCTTTTTTCTTTCTTTCTTTCTTTTTTTTTTTTTTTTTTTTTTTTGCACATGTACACAAGAGAGATAGACAGCAGGGAGAGAGATGAGAAGCATCAACTCATAGTTGCGGCACCTTAGTTATTCATCGATTGCTTGCTTTCTCATATGTGCCTTGACTGGGGAGGGGCCGACTTCAGCAGAGCCAATGACCTGTTGCTCAAGCCAGTGATCTTGGTCTCAATCTAGTGACCCTGGGCTCAAGCCAGTGACCTTGGTCTCAATCTAGTGACCCTGGGCTCAAGGCAGTGACCTTGGTCTCAATCTAGTGACCTTGGGCTCAAACCAATGACCTTAGGCTTCAAGCCAGTAACCTTTGGGCTCAAGCCAGCAACGCCATGCTCAAGGTGGTGAGCCTGCGCTCAAGCCAGATGAGCCCACACTAAAGCTGGTGAGCCCAAACTCAAGCTGGATGAACCTGTGCTCAAGCCGGTGATGTCGGGGTTTTGAACCTGAGTCCTTTGCATCCCAGGCCAATGCTCTATCCATTGGGCTACTACCTGGTCAGGCAGGCATTTAGTGGTAAAAATTAGAATAAAACAGCTATTTGAAGAGACTGTCTAAATGTTTTCTTTTTAAAGGTAAAATATCAGTTTAAAAGAGCTTCAAGGTATTTTGCTCACTTAAAAAGTAACCTACATCTATCTTAAATAAATCTTCTGGATAATGCACTTTTATTTAAAAATGTCTGTTTTTTCTAAGTATTTAAGATCCTTCAAACGTTTTAAACTAAAACTTAAACTAATTATGTGAATAGAATAAAACTTTCCAGTGTCATCTCTTGTAGCAAATTGGAAGCTTTGAGCATCTAACTGTTGCCCTAAGGCAGTGTGCTAAGAACATACCAAGTGAGATTTACCCCAAATCACTCCTTTTACTGGATGCTTGAAATATTGGATTTAAAATCCTAAGGACTGCTTATCAGTTGGGAGTATAAACTTAGGGTCTACTACCTGATTACTCTAAGCAAAAACTTTGCTTTATTGTTATGCCAAGGTATTGAGTAATAATTTTGTGGATTGATTTGTCTCTTAAAGTTAGCTTGGTTATATACATTTTGAGGATACCTGCTTTTCCTTTCACTAATGTGACATTATTCCTTTTTATAGTAAAGTAAAATATACTCCTTTACAGTATTTTGAACACTCCAAAAGACTATGAAAGAGACAATTTATCCCTGAAAGCCATTTTTTTAGAGAAGCTTATATTTTTTATTCTTTCATTTAATAAATATTCAATACTTACAAAATTTTGACCACTGATTATAACTCAAAAATTGGAGCTGAATTAAAACTAAGTATCAATCCAACAACAAAAATGACAAATTTTATTTTAGTATAGCTTAAGAAATTCTTGAAATACATAGCATTCTATTGAATACTTCAATAATACTATTTCTTTATAAGACTGCAACAGACTACAAGATGTTTTAACCAGAATCATTCATATCTGTTTCATCTGATCAACTATTGATAGAAATGTGAAATTCCAGTGTGATTTTGGAGTCTTTTTCATTATTGGTCCTATTCATATCACATCTGTAACTATATAATTTCAAGAGTTCCATCATTTTATCACATGAATAATAAATATTTACCTCTTTTGCAATTCCGCCACACTCTTTTACACCCACCACTCAATTATCAATAAACCTCAGAATAGCCATCCCCCTATGAGCGGGCACAGTAATTTTTGGCTTTCAACACAAAACTAAAGCCTCCCTCACACATTTCCTCCCACAAGTTACCCCCACCCCCCTCATCCCCATGTTAGTTATCATCGAGACAATTAGCCTATTTATTCAACCTATGGCCCTGGCCATTTCGCTGACAGCAAACATTACCGCTGGGCACCTTTTAATCCATCTTATTGGAGGAGCAACCCTAGCACTCATGAGTATTAGCACTGCAACTGCATTGATTACATTCATTATCCTTATTTTATTAACTATTTTAGAGTTCCCTGTAGCCCTTATCCAGGCCTACGTCTTCACACTCCTAGTTAGCCTCTACCTACATGACAATGCCTAATGACCCACCAAACTCATGCATACCACATAGTAAATCCCAGCCCCTGACCTCTCACAGGAGCCCTCTCTGCACTACTACTAACCTCAGGACTAATTATATGATTCCACTTTAACTCAGTATCCCTTTTACTACTGGGCCTAACAACTAATCTCCTAACAATATACCAATGGTGACGCGATGTTGTCTGAGAAGGTACCTTTCAAGATCACCACACACCAGTTCAAAAAGGGCTTCGCTATGGAATAATCCTCTTTATTATTTCAGAAGTGTTTTTCTTCGCAGGTTTCTTCTGAGCCTTCTACCACTCAATAATCCCAAGACACAAATTATATCCTGTACTTTAATGTCTCTAAAATCTCTCATTTTGATGTCTGTCTGAATCTTAAATATCATATTAATAACTTCTTTATGGATATCACCACCTGGTTGTCTTGCTATGACCTCAAAGTAAGTATGTTAAAAAATGGAATGGATTTATACAATTTTTGACTTAACATTCTCCCCTCTTATGTAGTCTATTATTGTTAACAATTTTGCCAGGCTTTAAAAACTTGAATTACCCATTCAAACAAGGACATAGCAAGTACTCAAAAAAAGCCAGCACTTACTTATCCAGGGGTTCATTTTTAAGTTACCATTACACTGTATATCTGAAACTAATACAATATTAAATGTCAACTGTAATTAAAAAATTAAATAAAAAAGAAAAGAAAAAGATTCTTGTTGTCATCTTTGTTCTGTTTCATGCAACTTTTGCTGAATTATGCTCTGCATTGGATTCTTCAGTTACAATTGAGTACTCATTTAAGCGATTAAATAAATTACCTATCTCCTTGCTTTCCACAATCAACTTATTGTTATGTTATTTTGAGTCTACCTCTGAATTTTCTTGGGGAATAATTTCCTTCCTAACTCTTCCTGTTCTCATTACTCTAAATCAGGACCTCAGGAACTCTACATTTAACTATTTTTAGAGTCATCTCCCTGGTTTCTGTCACTACAGTCTCCTCCCTCCAAATCATCTGACATAGAAATGTCAAGGAAATGTTCAGTTCTAATGATGTCATTTTCCTGCTCAAAAAACTTTATTGCACTTCTATATGCTATGGAACAGAATCAAGACTTTTTTGCTTGGTATTTTTGATTCTCCACAATATGGTTTCAACATACATGCAAGCTTCAACATTTCATAGTAAGAGGATTCATTATTTACTAATTGTGTGTCCTTTTTAAAATTACTATTTCTGGCCCTGGCCGGTTGGCTCAGTGGTAGAGCGTCGGCCTGGCATGCAGAAGTCCTGGGTTAGATTCCTGGCCAGGGCACACAGGAGAAGCGCCCATCTGCTTCTCCACCCCTCCCCCTTTCCTTCCTCTCTGTCTCTCTCTTCCCCGCCCGCAGCCGAGGCTCCATTGGAGCAAAGATGGCCCGGGCCGCTGGGGATGGCTCCTTGGCCTCTGCCCCAGGAGCTAGAGTGGCTCTGGTCGCAACAGAGCGAAGCCCCGGAGGGGCAGAGCATCGCCCCCTGGTGGGCAGAGCGTCGCCCCCTGGTGGGCGTGCTGGGTGGATCCCGGTCAGGCACATGCGGGAGTCTAACTGTCTCTCCCCGTTTCCAGCTTCAGAAAAAGAAAAAAAGAAAAAAAAAAAAAGAAAAAAAATTACTATTTCTTCTTTAACCGCAGTATTCCTACATGGAAAATGAAAATAATAATAGTGCATACTATTGGGAGGATTAAATTAAGTAATTCATTTCAAGAATTAAGTATGGTGCCTGGCACAAAGTAATTAATTAATATATTTTGTTGTAGTTATTACTATTATAGCACTACTATATGAGTAGATAAATAAATGTTTACTCAGGGAACTTGGTATCAGTTCAGTTCTACTCTATAAGTTTTAGAAACGAGAACATGAGTCTGCTATAATACTGGGAATTTATGGCTTTCTCACCATTCAGTCCCCATGTATTTCTCATTAGCAGTTATTTCCAGATAAAGTGTTATGCCTGTTATGTTGTGTGGAGCACATTAAAAACTGTCATAATAGCTTACCTAACAGAAGTAGTCATAAAATCCTAATGTCCATTCAGTTGGTGAATGGATAAACAAAATATGATTTATTCATGTGCCAGAATACTATTCAGCAATAAAAAGAATGACGTACTGATACATGCTAAACCATAGTGGAACCTCAACAAATTATGCTAAATAAACAAAACTAGACCCAAAAGACTCCATCTTATATGATTTCATTTATATGAAATGTTCAGAATAGGAAAATTTATAGACGAAAAGTAGATTAGTGGCTACTTTGGGCTCTGGGTGGAAATGAGAAATGACTGCAAGTGGAGACAAAGAGGCTTTTTGGGTTGATGGAAATGTGTGTGTGTGTAGTTCTATGTCATCTTATCACATGTATAACCACTACTATAATTAAGATACCGAACTGTTCAATCACAAAGATCTCCCTTGGGCTACACCTTTATAGACACAGTGATTGCTCCCCCACACCATCTCTAATCCTTGACAACCACCAATCTGTTCTTCATCTCTATACTTTTATCATTTCAGAAAGCTTATATAAATGAAATTATATATTAGGAGACCATTTAAATTTAATGTAATTATTCATATCTTAGGGCTTAAGTTTACCATGTTATTATTTTCTATTTTTTCATCTCTCTGTTTTTTCTATCACACTTTCTATGAGATACTTGAACTATTTTTAGAGTTCCATTTTGATTTACTTATATTGTTTCTGAGCATACCTTTTTATGTATGTTAGTGGTCATTCTAGGTGTTCATTATACACGTGTAATTATCACTTACTAATATAGACATTTTACCATTTTAAGTGAGAAACCTTATCTTTCTTTAACCTCCTCTGTTTATGTTTTAATATATCCTCTACATACATTGGGAATCATAGAAGACAATCCTATACTTTCAACTGTCAAACATAATTTAGGAAATTCAAGAGAAGAAATGTCTATTGTATTTATATTTTTTGATCTTTCTATTGCTCTCTTTTTTCCCCCTGATATTCCCATATTCCTTTTTAAAAATAATTTTCTTTCTATTAGGTAACTTCCTTTATCAATTCTTTTAGAGTAATAAGTTCTCTTACTTTCTTTCATTTAAGCATGTCTTGGTTACTCTTCATTTTCTAAGGGTTTTTCACTGGATATAAAATTCTAGTTGATAGCTCTTTTATTTTAGCTCTTGCTAGATGGTTGCAACTACCTTCTGGACACTGTGGTTTCTAATGAGAAATCTTCTGTCATCTGAATTGTTTTTCCCTTATAGGCATTAAAAAGAAAACCACAGGCCCAAAATGGGATCACTTATGCAAAAGCCTATGATAACAAACCTATTTTTAATAGCAAACCTAATTGGAGTTTCAACCCCTTCTTTTCTGCAGGAGGAGATTTAGATAGTTTGTAATCTTAGTCTGGAATTTTCCAGTTTGTACTAGTGAAGCAATACGCATGATGAAACACCTGTCTTTCCCCTCCCCTGCCCCCCCCCCCAAAAAAAGAAGATTTCCTGGGCTGAAATAATCCTTTTTTTTTTTTTTTTTGTAAATAGCTTCCTTGACCTACCCTTTTTCCTTTAAAAACCTTCCATTTTGTACAACTCCTCAAACTGTCCTAGTTGCTAAAAGGGATAATTCTTGATTCAGAAATTATTTAATAAAGCTAATTAGATTTTTAATTTTACTAGATGGAAATTTGTTTTTCACATAAGTAATGTGTCATTTCTCTCTGACTGCTTTCAAAATATTGTCTTTAGTTTTCTGAAGTTTGAATATGATATGTCTTGGTGTGAATTTTTAGGAGTTTATTGTCTTTGTGATTCATTACAAAGACAATATAAAATTGAGAAAATTTTAACCATTATTTCTGGGAATATTTTTTTCAGCTCTCCCTACTTTTCTTTTCATTTTGCAGTTTGAATGAGCCAAATGTTAGCTCTTTTGTTAGAGATTCCTGAGATTCTGTTTATTTTTTTAATTTATTTTTTCTCTGTTGTTTAGATTGAGTAATTTCTATTATTCTCTGATGTTAAAGTTCATTGATACTTTCTTCTGTCTTCTCTATTATGTTGTTGAAACCATCTATTGGGTTTCTAAATTTTAGTTATATATTTTTCAGTTCTAAGATTTCCATTGGGTTCTTCTTTATATCTCCTATTTCTTTGCTGAGGATTTCTATTTTCATTTGTTTCTAGTATATTTGCAATTGCTTGTTGAAATCTCAACCTCTGTGTTATGTTGTGTTGGCATTAGTTGTCTTTTGTCAGTCAAGAAGAGATTTTCCTGGTTCTTGGTATAATAAATAATTTAAAAAATTAAATCTTGTAATTTGGGGTATTATGTTCTGAAATTCTGGATCGTGTTTCAAACTTGTGTTTTAGCAGATCTCTTTTGAATCTATGCTTGCAAGGGAAGGGGATCACCCCTCTTTACTGACATGTGTGGGAGGAAGTCTTGGTTCTCCACACTTCTTTGACACTTTGGGGAAGGGGAATCTCATTATTTAAGGGTGGAGGTGAAACTGCAGGTGTAATTTTGTTCTCCCTGACCTAAGAACAGTGGTAGTCTCATCGTTGCAGAATGGTAGTGAAATCTCTAGTTTTCTGATACCAGCAGGGACGAGAGCAGTGACTTCATTAATGTCAGATGGGGATGGAATTGCTGATTCTCTACTCAGTTTTTACTGATATCATCTCAGCATGGGGAAAAGAAAGATGCTACATTGCAGTTGGGAAAAAGTAGATGTTGAGGCTGTCCAAGGCAGATTGGGTGGGCTGGAGCTTTGTTTTTTTTTCTGTGGTATTTGGTTGGGGTAGTTATTATTTTTATCTTGCTTGGTTGCCACTTTCTTGGACCTTTGGGTGAGAAATAACTGGCTTCTGTTAGGACCATTTTTAATCTGCTCCATTGGTGTTTCTGGGTTTCTGGCTTCTCTAGTACTCAGTTTGGGATGCATCAGGCAAAAAGACAACCCAGAAAATGCATTACTGTATCCTTCTTTGGGTCATGAGATCCACGGCCCTTCTGTCTCCTTCTCTGTATCTTTCAGAGTATTTGTTTTGTCTATAATGTCCATGGTTTTAGTTTAACTTAGCAAGAAGAATAAGAAGTGGTCTACTCCATCTTGATCTGGAACATAAATTATATCAACTAATATGATCATTTTTTTTTGCCATTCTGCTTTATAATGTATGAGTTTTGATTTGCATGAACTATAACATATATAATGACAGAACAGGTAAGTAATGGGGCTTATTAAAAGTATACCATTTTCACAATAAAAATTTAGTTTTGAAATTTTACTATAAGACAGGTAAATAGAAAATTAAAAGTATTTCAACATGAGGATATATGTATTTTTTTCTTTAAAAAAGAAATAATACCACCAAAGATTTTTACACAAATGTTCCTAAAAGTATTACCCATAAGAACCAAAAACTAAAAACAAACCCAATAGCCTTCAACTGGTGAATAAATAAATAAACAAAACAAAATTTAAAAGTCCGTAAAATGAGTCAGTGTTTGGCAATAACGGAATGGAGAACTGATACATGTTATAATGTGGATGAAGTTCAAAAACTATGCTAAATGAAAGAAGCCAGTACAAAAAACCATGTATTTTATGATTCTACTTACATAAAATGTCCAGAACAGGCAAATCTGTAGAGGTGGAAAACATATTCTTGGTTGTTTAGGGCTGGTTTTGGGGTGGTGAGATAGGTACAAAGTTCCTGGGGTGTTCTAAAATTAGAATATTCTTAAATTATATTATGGTGATAGTTTCAAAATTCTAAATATTTCATTGAATTATCCACTTTAAACTGGTTAGTTTTATTGAATGTAAATTATACCTTAGTAAAGCCATAGATGATTATAGCGGGATGCTAAATGTACAGAAACGTAGGAGCCCTAGCCCTAGTGCTTTCTGTCTTTATTCTAGACAGTTATTGTGTGCTTAACTAAAGATTAAATAACATGGCTGAAAGAATAGCACAGATGGTTTTGCATATACACTGACCATGATTCCATTTTATCAAATGTCCAAAACAAGCAAATCCTATTAAAATGTTAAAAAGAAATAGGGCAATGTAGTGAAACTTAGAAAGTCTTAAATATAGTTAATATCCTAATAACAAATATCATGACTACAACAATCTCTGGATAATAAAATCTTTGCTGGTTATCTCTTCCTTCCTAGCATCATTTCATACTATAACATTCTGGTTTGTAAAGTGTATTTGGGCTTAGTTTCTCTCCCTGTTAGGCCCTAAGCACCATGAGGACAGAAGCTGGGCCTGTTTTGTCTATTGTCACATTTGTAGGATCTAGCACAGGGTAGAGATCAGGCTCTTTTGTTTGACTTCACAGGATGCTGGAATACAGATAAGCATTTTGAGATCTGGGGAAAGCTCTGCATTTGGGGCTGGGAACACCCAGGTTTAGCAGTTCTGGGTACAGGCTGTAAACTTTAATGAATAAATTTAGGGAAAGTCAATGGTGTGGACCAAGGAATGGTTCCATCCTATTGGATCATAGCAGATTAGTGCTGGGCAGTGTGAATCAGCCCGAATTGTATGCCATGAACAGCCTATATTGTGTGCAGCTTGGTGCCAATTTACATTTGTGATCCAAAACCTGAAGCAAGTCTTCAGTGTAGCCTGCAAGTCAACAACACCTCTCTGTCCAGTCACTCTTATACTGCACTGGTGAGTATTCCACACCTTCTCCTCTATTCTCAGATTCACAGCTCTACCTCCACCTCACTTGCACCCTCAGTGGATGGCCTTTCAACTGAGATCACTAAGAGCAGAAAAGCATTCAGAGGGAAGGTCACTTCCTCCTTCCTTTCTGCATCCCTTCCTATTACTAGGGATGTCCTTCTACATAATCTCTTGTAGAATCAATACCTCCATTGTGCATTAGATTCCATGTTCCTGTTGTACCCTCAAAGACACTGCTCCAGCAATTCTTTCCTTTCTTGCTTGTAACATCAAGTCTTCCCTTTTGACTGGATCATCCTTCTCAACATGTGTGTGTATATATTGTACTATATCTGATCTTAAACAGGAAAACCAAACAAACCAAAACTAGCAAAAAAAATTATCTTCACATTGTCGTTTCAATTTTTTTTTCCAGTTTTTCTTTCTCCTAATCCAGTTAGGTTTTTATCCCCATTATTCCATTAACAGCTTTTGTCAAGGTTACTGATAGACTGCACTGCTAAAGCCCATGCTCCTCTTGACACAGCTCATCACTACCTCCTCTTGAAACACTTGCTTCCCTTGACTTCCAGGTCACCACTCTATCGATGCAACATTTTCTCACATACACCTTTGCAGGTTCCTTCTCTTCTCTGTATCTGTTACACTTTAAAATGCCTTTGGATCTAATTTTGGAACTTCCTTTTCTCTCTTTACACACACTTAGAAGTTTTCATCCTGGCTTTAAATATCATCAGTATGTCAATGACTCCCAAATTTATACTTTTAGCTATATCTAATCCACATCTAATCAGTCAGCAAATGCTGTCAGTTGTATGGTGGAAATGTTCAAAATCTGATTATTTCCACCACCTCCACAACAACCAGGTTGGCCTGAGTCATCCTCACCTCTTGTTTAGATGATTGCAATACTCTCCTAATTAATCTATCTGTATTTCCTTGTAACAATCTAATTTGAATTTATACCAATTTAATTTTATTAGCGTACCAAATCTCTCTGTTACTATACAGTTTTGTTTTCCCCTTCTTCCTTTTGTTAATATCACAAATTAAAGCTTTATACATTGTGTGAACAGGGGCATTAATAATTTTTTATGCACTTTTATTTCAAGTCATATAAAAATTAAAAACTAGGTTTACGATAATAATACTAGTTTTTATAAATTGCCAGTTTACCTTTACCTGAAGATATGTATCTTTGACAGAGATCTTTATTTCTTCATACTGATTACTTCATTTCATTGGGTAGTGTTTAGAATTCTTTCATTTCTATGCTAAAAATGCCTTTTATAATTTCATACAGAGTAGATCTAGAGGTAATGAACTCCCTGAACTTTTGTTTAATTTCACCCTCATTTTTGAAGGACAGTTTTACTAAATATAGAAGTCTTGATTGAGTTTTATTTTTTCTCCAGCACTTTCAATGTCTTATCATCTCTTTTGGTATCCAAAGTTTCTGATGAAAAATCAGCTGACAATCTTATTAAGGATCCCTGTATATGGAAAATTGCTTCTCTTATTGCTTTCAAGATTCTGTCTTTCTTAGGCTTCTGACATTGATTACAATGTGTTTTGGTGTGAGTCTCTTTTACTTTATCTTACATAAAGCTTGTTAAGCATCTTGAATTTATAGCTTCATGTATTTCAAAGTTTTCAGTCATTATTTCTTCAAATAATTTTCTATATATCTCTCCTTTCCTCTCTCTCCTCCTAGGTTTCCCCACAATGCATATATTTGTCTGCTTGATGTACTGTAGATCCCTTAGGCTCTGCTTGTCTTAATAACTTTCTTTCTGTTCCTCAGACCCAATTATTTCAATCATCCTATCTTCAAGTTCTACTGTTTGTTTGTTGGTTTTTGGTTTTTGTTTTTTTGCCTGCTCAAATCTGTTTTTGAACCAGTCTAGTGAATTTTCTTGTCGGTTATTTTGTTTATAAAACCTCAGAATTTTTTTAGTTCAAGTATTTTCTGTCTTTTTATTGATAGTCTCATATATCATTTTGTTCACACATCAATTTACTGTGTTTGTTAATGTATTCCTTTAGCTCTTTGAGCATCTTTGATACAGTTTTTTTTAAAGTCTTTGTCTAGTATCTGGGCTTCTGCAAGGGTAGTTTCTGTTCATTTATTTGTTCCTTTGAATGGGCAATACTTTCATGTTCCTTTGTGTACTTTGTGATTTTCATTGTTGAAAACTGGACCTTTGAGTCTAAAAATGTTATAACATCTGGAAATCAAATTCTCTGCCTTTTCCAAGGTTTCTAAGTTTTCTTTTAAGTTTTAATATAGTGTCTCTGCCAAAGATCAGGCTGGGGTGAAAGCTACAGTTACTTTCTGGTTCTCTGAGCCTGTGTCATTTCTAGGGCATACAAGTTGCTTTCTAAATTTTTCTCACATACACAGTTGTTTTTTGATATACTAGTCTTTAAATGCATGCTTCCAAAAAGAAAAAATGAAGAAAAGAAAAAAAAATACTTGTCTCTTTAAATCTCATTAACAACTTTCACAAATGGGGGTTACAACAATGGCTGCCCACCTCTATTTGCACCTTTATGATCAAAAGCAGAAATCAGTACTCATATCATAGAACCCTAATATTTAAAGAGCAAGGTCATTATTCCCACCCTGGATTCCAATAGCTGCTCCAGGAATGAAAATTATTATCTCTGCAGTTGCCTGACATAGGGCTGGAGGATGAGAGGTAGGTAGATACTATCATGCTAATGCCTGAATATGAGCTATAGTTTACCAGCCAGGCTTTCTCCTGGAAGCCAAAAACATTCAAGTAGATTCCAAAATTTCCAAATAGTCGCAGCAGACAGTTTCTGCCAGTGCAATTATTGGCCTAGTGTCCAGATTCCTAGCACTTTCTATTAGACCATTTTCCCTCTTATCTAGTCATATTTTTAACTTTAATTTTTAACACAATATCCAACACATCTCACTTTGAAAGGTAAGTCAGTTCATTATTCCTCTTCTCAAAACCCTCCCTTGCTTTTTCATCTCACTTAAAGTCAAAGACTTTAACATGGGGTACAAGGCACTACATAATTTGGTGCTCTGCCACCCTAGCCACATTGGCCTTCAAACTTTTAACATTTTCACTTGCACTTCAATTTAGAGCTGGTAATGATTGCTACCCTGTCAACATATATTACTTTACTGATTCAATAGCCATGGCCTAGTGGAGGTGTGATGGTTATAAATGGAGAGTTGTATCAAAGTTAAACATTACTGTTTCTCTTATCTACCCCTTCCTTCCTCCTTCTTTCTGTCTTTTTTTTCTACTTCTTGTCTCTCTCCCCTCATTCCTTCCTTCCCTCCTCCCTTTCTGACTTTTTTTTTTTAAACTTTTTATTTATTTTTATTTTTTTGTTATTTTCTGAAGTTGGAAATGGGGAGGCAGTCAGACTCCCGCATGCGCCCGGCCAGGATCTACCCGGCATGCCCACCAGGGGGCAATGCTCTGCCCATCTGGGGTGTTGCTCTGTTGCAACCAGAGCCATTCTAGCGCCTGAGGCAGAGGCCATGGAGCCATCCTCAGCGCCCAGGCCAACTTTGCTCCAATGGAGCCTTGGCTGCGGGAGGGGAAGAGAAAGATAGAGAGGAAGGAGAAGGGGAGGGGTGCAGAAGCAGATGGGCGCTTCTCCTGTGTGCCCTGGCTGGGAATCGAACCCAGGACTTCTGCACGCCAGGCCAACGCTCTACCACTGAGCCAACTGGCCAGGGCCTTTAAGGCCTTTAACTTTTTAATAGGTGACTTGTTACAAAGTCGGTATTTATGAGGCAAAAAAAAAAAAGTGCACTTTCATAATAGTTTTCTTTTTGTGATCTGTTTGATAATATTCAGGAACACATATTTAAACTTGATCCTTCCTTCCTGAAGGGCCACTTACCTTGTTTTTCTGGTTCAGAGCTGAGATGAGAAGCCTAGTAAGAATCTGATTAGGTGAGGTATCTTCAAGTCAGATTAGTCTACAGGTAGCTATTTGAGGCAACAGATGTTATCTGGGGACTTCATGTGTGGAAAGTCCTGAAATATGTTCAAATCCTATCATGATTAAGCAAAGCAGAGCGAGACTGCTGTGTATGCAGAAGCATAAAATTACCACTTCATTGTGCTTGCAGTGCCTCTCTCATTTGTCTTGTGTAATGCTCAGTAGCCAAACTGTTTCTAACCATTTTCGTTAGAACTATACTGATGAGGTAATAAGGAGGGCTTAAATTAAAAACAAAACAGCTTAGGTACTTTTGTTTTTTAATGACTACCATGAGCAAATTACTTATGAAAGAATGATGAAATGTCAAATATTTCATTTTTGGCATCATAACAATTTTTTCTCTTTAACATAAATGAGGACTTAGGTTGTCTGGGAGAGAAATGTTTATGAATTGGCAAAGAGTTTTCTCCTGAGAATGATACTAGGTAAGCAAGATAATACAATGGAAATTTTATTTAAGTAGATTTCAGAACTGTGGAACATGCTAGGAACTGATTTGTTCCTGGCTGTGGTCCCCTTTAAGGTAAATAGTACCTGATGATTAGCATCACCCTGAATTAAATTAATAGGCTGTACTTAATCCCTGAGTGGATATGCTAATAATAAATCCAAAGGCATTAGTTTCTTTGCATGAAATGAACAGGTTACATATCCAGTAACCTTCATGTGGATTATTCACACAACTTAAAACATCTTATGTTTGTTTGTTTAAATAAGGAAGTTTCAAGTTCTGTAAGTACAAAATTATTTGAAATCTTTATTTTGAAAATAATCTGTTTAGTGAGTTATATTTTATTTTCTATTTTATATCTAGATTATATATTTGTGTTCTATATTAAACCATTTGTAAAAGAAATATTTCTAATAATTATTACCTCTTACTCAGTTATGTCACAAATAGTCACAATATGTTGATATTGAAGTAGGGGGGAACTTTGTCAGAAAATGAACAAATTGTAATGTGTTCAAATACGAGTAACTTTTTTTTTTATTATAAAAGCACTATGTACTGATTAGAGATATCTATGTAATACATTAAAGAAGGAAGCTTTTTCTAATTCAACAATGCTGTGGCTTCCATCTGGGATTATTGGTATTTTTCCTTTCTGAACCTCCACCCCTCAATCCCATTGCATAGTTATGATAATCTGTGAAATGAACTCATTTTCTTGCAACATTATATCTCTGAATTGCCATAGAACTAACTCTATGAATATACCATTTTTCTTATTTTGCTTTCTGTCATTCTTCTTTCTGAATTGCTTGACTTCACACTTCATGGTAAAAAATTAAATTTAAAATACAATTAGTGAAATGATGCATAACCATTATTGTAAACCCGTCGTTTGTTTTGCCAAGTGAGTAACAGAGAGAAGGTACAGCTCTCCTGGTAGAAACAACTACTGTGTTTAGCTCAGAGCAGCACAGATAATTGAGACCAATGATGACAGATAAGCATAACCATGGTTGAATCTAGGGAAACAAAGGATGTTAAAATATCCGTTTAATCTTAAGAGGCACTGCAAGTATTCATGACAGTTTTCATGGCCTGACTTTAGGCAGTAAAGAGAAAGCAGAGAGGAGAAAAAATTGTTAGCAAGCTGCCAGATCATTAGAAGCAGATTTTAATATAATTTGGGCTGAAGGCAAGACAGTGTTAATCGGGTCTTTCGTTTCTTCTAGGGAAGCCAGTGGTGAGGAAAATGGTGGGCTTTAAGATTGTGCAGTTTTTCTTCTTACCTCCTTTTACCTCTCTTCAGCCTAACCTGCTGTGAGAATCAGACTGCTTTAGGCTACTGAGGTGTTTTTTTTTTTTTCCCTACATAGCTCTTAAGTATATTATTACCTTATCCCAGTTTCACAGGGGATAGAATAAACCTTATTATTTAAAATGTATGTAAAGAAACATTTTTAAATTTCCATCTAAATTTTGATAGTTTTTAAAGCTGATTAAGAAAGGTTCACAACTGAGTCAGGGTAACAAAAAATTGTCTAAGGTTGGTAGCTCTGTTTCATTAAAGAGGGAAAGAGGGCACTGCTGTGAAGACTTACTAACCACGTCTCTGGTCTTGCTCCCCTGCACTGGCAGATTCTCCACCCATTCCTACCTTCCTCCTGGAGGGCATCTCTTTTTTCTGGCACCACAGATTCACATAGGCTTTTCTCTGGATACTGCCATCTCTTCCTACCCTTAGCCCCAATCCCTCAAGGCTGGGCTACCCATCTTTCCTGGATATTATCATGGCACCCTGACTCTTCCTCAATTGTTCAATTGAATTGCTCTGTGAATTTCCCATGGTCCCTGCAAAAGGTACATACAATCAAGGCCGAAGCTGAAATACTTCTTCTGGAAGTAATCTGGCTGACGCTTTCTTCCCCAGTGATGGTATTGTTTATTGTACTCACATAGACCCTTTATTTAACAATAATACTGGATCTTCATCATGTTCTATGCTATACACACAATGCCTATCTTATCATAATGCCCACCTTAAACCTATCTGCATGTATGCAAAAATCTCAACATTACCTAAACTTCCCCTGGTCATTCTAGGAGTTCCCAGAGTTCCACTTACATACAACGAGTTCCATACAAATTTGTGTTTTTGTGTTTTTTTGGTGTTGCCTCCTTAACAAGGTGCTGGCAACCACCCTGCTGCAGGGACTTTCTCTGCAGATGCTCCTTCACTGCTAAGCATCTGGCATCTTCCCAGGGTATGGAACATTCAGCTTCTTTCCTTCATGCATCAGGTCCAAAGCCAGAGCTCAGGGCTGGGTAGCAGTGGGATGGGAACAATGGGAACCACCCTGCTTCTCCAATTATCCTTATCTTCCATGTTCTCCTTTCTGGTCCCAGCACAAAATCTCCTTTCTCTATTTTAGTCACCTCCCACAAACAAACAAGCAAACTAACAAAGCAACCGAAACCCTTAGCCTATCAGCTCACATGTCTGTGTTCCCATCATGATCATCAGGTCAACAGTTCTCCAAATAGTAAGATCTAGGCAGAAAACTTTTGAAACTGAAGCTTCACTATGCACTTACTATAGATAAATATAATTTTCCAGAATTAGGTGAAGAATGTATCTCAAATGTTTATTCATAAAAAAATATTTTCAAATGTGTAAGTAAACCAACCTAAAAAGTAATTGGAGGCAAGAAGTTCTGAAATCATTTATTTAAATACTGAACGAATTTATCCCTCTTGTAGTTGGTGAGGGCACAGAGATTAAGTAGCAGGCTCAAGGTCAAATGACAGTTTATCAGCAGAGAATGAGAAGAGGTTGCAGTTTTGCTGACTCCATTGCAAAGTTGGATTTCCCAGTTCCTGATGCGCGTGGCTGCTACAGATACCTTTATTGTCTTAAGTACTATAATTACTTTAAAACCCTTGTGCGGGAGGTGGGGGGTGGGAGGGGGGGCAGGGAAGCAGGGGAGACACACCTAATTTCTAGGCTAATCTTTGAATTTATTTTGCCAAATTACATATAAGTAAGATTTACAAATTATAATAGACATATATGAAGAATCTTAGATAATAGTTTGCAAACATTAGGGAGGTAATTTGGGCAAGATTTATTATCACTGATTTATAATGACAAACACTGTTTTCATCTCTGGAATTCTGATCACATTTATTTAGTGTGTTTAATTTGTCTTCAAGGCTTCAGGGCATTCTACTGCATCAAAAGACACTAATAAGTACATTGATATAAAACAATAGAAAATGGAAATAATACGTTGCAAATAAAAAACAAGCCCAGAAGCACATAAAGCCTTCCATGAAAACCTTACTTGTCAGTCATATTCTTACTTCACCGAGAAGTGGAAGATGAAAGCCTCAATAATTAGTTGAAAATGGCTCTGAAATTCCCTCCTGAAATTTTTATTTTAGAACTACTGGGAGCAGTATTCAGATTGCACCAGTTTTTAGCAGCTCATAGCAATGCTGTCATTCAAAACAGTTTCTCAAAGTAAGATTAGTGGTGTGTTAGATAATTTACCTGCATTTTCTACAATCTGTAATGGAAACATTTTACATAATCTTAATATGGCTATTATTTAAGGATCTATGTGATACATTTTTTTTTCCTAGAATTTAATGTCATAAAATATTTTCCTCTAGATGAACTCATTTGGTTCCATCCAAAAACAATTTGAACTTTATAAACTTTTCCTATTTCTGCTCTTTTCTTTGACTGGACATGAAGAACTAATTTTCTCACTGTGTGGTTTCTGATTTATCTTTTTTATTTTTTAATTGTTCAATAATACCTATTAATTTTGAAGATTTATAAAATTTAGCAATGTATAAAGAACACAAATATTATCCTTAGCTCTGCATCCATAGATAACTGCCATCAATTCTGGTTGTACATATGATACTTTTGGACTCATTCCATGAGTATTAATAAATACAGGAGTGGGCAAAAATAGGTTTACAGTAGTAAGTATGCAAAGCACAATATATTCTTGTACTATTTATTATTTATTTATTTATTATTATTAACCTACTTTGACCCACGCCTGTGTATACAAGTCAGACCTCAGTATCCGTGGGGGTATTGGTTCCAGGAACACCGCAGATACGAAAATCCATGGATGCTCAAGTCCCAAAAAAATGCCATAGTATTTGCATATAACCTATGCACATCCTCCCATATACTTTAACTTATCTTGAGAGGATGATATCTGATACAATGTAAATAGTTGTTATACTGTATTGCTTAGGGAGTAATAGCAAGAAAGAAAGTCTGTACTATTTAGAATAGATGCAACCATTGTAGGCCTAACTACGTAGTGCACTTAGCAAAAAACGTAAACTTTTTTCCTGAATATTTTCCATCTGCAGTTGGTTGACTGTACAGGTGTGAAATCCATGGATGCAGAGGGCTGATTGAATACAATGGCAATGGCAAAGCATATGTATTTTACAAACTGCTTTTTCACGTAGTTATGGGTCATGATCATTTTTTTACGCCAATAAAAACAGATCTATAGAGCTGTGTTTGGTGGTTACATAGCTTTCCATTACATGGGTGTATCTATCATAATTTATTTACATAATCACTTAGTGTCTTTAGGTTGTGTATCTTTAAATTAGAAATACTGTTATTTAACTTTTATTTATGACTTTTTATTGTAAGCCTCTTAAGATTATCTTTCAAAATAGGCAGGTATAATGAATGAATGAATGAATGAATGAATGAAATCCTAGGTATAGCCTGGAAATCTACAACTATAATTAGCTTGCATTAGCATTATCATGTATTCCTTATGGTACTGTTATTCTGGAGATGGATAATTTTCTTCTTTTTCTAGGTCTCGGTCAAAATGAGTGAAACTCCTTCCACTAGTTTTTCCATGATTCATCCGACCTCTTCGGAAGGTCAAGTTCCTTGCCCTCGCCATATGAGCGTCACTCATCCTGTTGTAGCCAAAAGGATCAGCTTCTACAAGAGTGGAGATCCACAATTTGGTGGGGTCAGGGTGGTGGTCAATCCTCGTTCCTTTAAGACATTTGACGCTCTGCTGGATAGCTTGTCAGGAAAGGTGCCTCTACCTTTTGGGGTGAGGAACATCAGCACCCCTCGGGGGAGGCATAGCATCACGTGTCTGGAGCAGCTGGAGGACGGTGAATCGTACCTGTGCTCCCACCGCAGGAAGGTGCAGCCGGTGGACCTGGACAAGGCCCGCCGGCGCCCACGGCCCTGGCACAGCAGCCGCGCCCTCAGCCTGCATGCGCAGCGCTCCCCCGCTGCTGCTACCGGCACGCTGCGTGCCCCGCGGAAGCTTGTGGTGTTCAGGAATGGCGAGCCCCAGTCCCGGCGAGTGGTTCTTCTGGGCAGGAGGGTCACCCAGAGCTTCGAGGCCTTTCTGCAACACCTGACGGAGGTATTGCAGTGCTGTGTGACCAAGCTATACTCTACAGACGGAAGGAAGGTGAGCATGCGGGAAACTGTCACGTCTGAGCTCACAGCCCAAGGGGCAGCAGCCCAGGGGAGGGAGAGTTTGTGCTTTTTTGTGCTTGTGTGTCTCCACTATCGAAGCACATCGCTGGCTCACCTGGATAGTTGGTCCCTTTGTTCTTGACCAGGAAGCTGATGAGGACCTCTTTTTTTCCTCCCTCCCCTTATCTGCATTGCCCGAGCACTAAGTTATGCAGTGTGCTGGCATCGGTTCTGATCTTGACAATATTTCTTGAAAAGGAGTGGCCGACCGTCATACCCCTTAGGTGGAGATCCCCGCTGAAGGGTCAAGAAGAGTTTCCACTGCAGCTGCCAGTCTATCCACAAGAGCTCACCTTCCTGCCCTGGCCCGTCCACCAGGCCCTCTGTCATCTGGCTTAGCGTAGACCTTTGCCCGCAACTGGATGGATGAGAGGCACTACTGCTTATTTTTTATAGAGTTCTTTTTTTTTTTTAGATTTTATTTATTCATTTTAGAGGGGGGGGGGGAGAGCAGCAGGAAGCATCAACTCCCATATGTGCCTTGACCAGGGAAACCAGGGTTTTGAACTGGCAACCTCAGAATTCCAGGTTGATGCTTTATCTATTGCACCACCACAGGTCAGGCCTAGATTTCTTTAGTTTGACGAAAGACTGGTCTGTCTGTATTGAGACGTAGGCTCAATAGAGTGTTGGTCTAACCCCAATCCTTATACCTTGGTATTTTGTTATTTTGTATACATCATTGATGCCTAACAAATACTTGGTTGTTTACTTTTACTTTCAAGCCCAGGAGGTTGTTAAATTGATTCAGTCACTAAAATTATCATACTGCAAAAACAAAACCTCATGCTGCTCATTTAAGTACCATACCTCTTTGGTTTCTTCTAGCTTCCCAGTCTCCAGGCCGTGATTCTGAGCTCTGGAGCTGTGGTGGCAGCAGGAAGGGAGCCATTTAAGCCAGGAAATTATGATGTCCAAAAGAACTTGCTTCCTGCTAGATTACCAGGAATCTCTCATCGTGTGTACCCCAAGGGAAATAGTTGGTCAGAAAGCAGAAAAAGTAAGTCACTTAAATATATAACCTTTACATTACATCTTGAGAATCTTTAGGTCAACAACAACAAAAATCTATGCTTAAGTGATTAGTTTTCTTTATCACAGAAGATAAAAGGGGATAAAAACATTCTAAACCGAAATTGATTATATTTATAGTTGGAAAGAGTCATAAAGGTTATCTCATTTTTCTCCCTAATCAATCAGTGATATTTCTGTTTAAATTGAATTGATGATGTTTGGGTTTTTTGTTTTTTTAATATAAAACCTAGATTTCTTTATTTGAAGAGGAAGTCCATGGAATATGTAAAAGACATCTCTGGTAGATGCAAAATTTTTTCTAAATAGTATCTTGCAGAGTTCAGTAGGGTAGTTGAGTGACTGTATTGTTAAAAATCTCTACATTCGTGGCCCACTTACTGAAGTAATAAACTACTTTTTATTTATTTAAAGAAAAAGCTCATGTAGCCATTTCATGCTGCTTAACAATAATCTAGGTTGATAATTTCTTAGGAAATACTGCACAATGTGGTATTATCCTTCAGCTAGGGGAGGAAGATAGCCTCTTCATGCGAAGAAATATGGGATAGGCTGCAAATTTCCTATGCAGGCATAGTTAATCTCATTATTCATTGTGCTAAGTATTTTAGCTTTATGCTGAAGTATCAATTGTCATTTATATTTACATTTTAGTTTTAATTTAGAGATGGAATAAGTAGTGTTAATTCCTCTACTTACAACAAAAGTAGATGAGACTAATCTATTATTTCTTGTTGTCATTTAGTTTTTTTATAAATATACTAAATAGGTTATTATTAGTGTTTCTGTTTTATACACATTAGCTGCTGAATATGTTATACATATAGTACTATTTTACTTTGGTCATTTTACTAAAATTATTTTGTGTTTGATAATGGGTTGCTGAGATGATTTTTTTTTTTTTTTTTACAGAGACAGAGAGAGTCCGAGAGAGGGATAGACAGGGACAGACAGACAGGAACGAAGAGATGAGAAGCACCAATCATTAGTTTTTTGTTGCGTGTTGCAACACCTTAGTTGTTCATTGATTGCTTTCTCATATGTGCCTTGACCGTGGGCCTTCAGCAGACCGAGTAACCCCTTGCTTGAGCCAGTGACCTTGGGTCCAAGTTGGTGAGCTTTGCTCAAACCAGATGAGCCTGCGCTCAAGCTGGCGATCTCGGGGTCTCGAACCTGGGTCTTCCGCATCCCAGTCCGATGTTCTATCCACTGTGCCACCGCCTGGTCAGGCTGAGTATGATTTTTGATGATTTCAGGGAGTCTGGGCCCTTCTTTAAGTTTTATTTTAAGAAATAATCAGGGAGACATTTTCATTTACAGTTTTGGTAAAAGTACAGAGAGATGAGAGAAATATTTCTAGGTTTATATTTTGAAAAGTATTTTAAAGGTATTTAATTGATGGCAAGCATGTGAAAATTCATACAAATCACAAATAGGAATTAGATTAAGTGTAAGAAACCTGAGTTTATATCTAGAGGTATACATTATAAAGACAATGAGATATCTGGCCTTATGTCTAGATCTTTTGTACCCTGTATTAAATAAGATGTACTGATTACACAAAATGAATGCTAAATTAATAATTATTCTTTGATTTATGTAGACTTTAAGTAAATTATAAAAATGCTCTAGATGCCTCTCTTGGATATGCACAGATGGGAAAATAAATACCACTATAAATTATTACTTGCTTTTTTTGAATAAGTGAGCAGCACTTGGTTAGATTCCAATTTCACTGGTAAAGAAAATCAAACAACAAAACCAAACAGCACAAAAAATCTATTTTTGCTTGAATCTTTAGCAATTTCTGCTTTATACTTTTCTTTTTAAAATTGCCTTACTTGGAATTAAAATTTTGTGAATCTCATTGAAGTAGAATTATAACTTAAAAAAAAATAGTTTGTAGAAATGTACCAGATATGACAATGAACTCCATGAATGAATACAGAGAAGTGAGAAAATATTAATGACATCTTATTTTGAAACTTAGAAAATATGATTGTTTTATACTAATTATTTCTTTTTCCTTTTCTTCTTTCTTTGCTGCATCTTCTATTGGATATATGTATATATAACTCCTCTGTCTTCCATATTATATTTTCATGTGGGGCATCTTTTACTTATAAAATCTTGCAAGTGAGCACACACGTGACTTCAAGCCCAAGGACCCAGATTTATTCTCCTTCTTCTGACAAAATGCATAATAATAATGATTGTTACTCAGACCATTCCTTTGCTCCTGAAAATTACTTGGTCCTAGAAGAAAAGGATTCTCAGAATTTATTGATATATCCTTCTGAAGATGATATTGAGAAATCAATTATTTTTAATCAAGATGGCACTATGACAGTTGAGATGAAAGTTCGATTTAAGATAAAAGAAGAGGAAACCATAAAATGGACAACCAGTGTCAGTAGAGCTGGTCTTTCTAATAATGATGAAAAGAGTGAGATAAGCAGTTTTCCAGGAAAAACAGATGATCTGTCATCTGGTTTAAAGATTGCAGCATGTTCATTTTCTGCAGATGTCTCACCTGTGGAGAAAGGCAATAATCAAGAAGACAGTTTAGCAGAGGAGATAAATACTCAAGTGACAGATCGGGAGGCTGAAATTTGCAGTTCTTCTAGTTGGGAGAATGCTGCTATGGACACAAATGCCAGCCAGGGAACTCAGGATAAAGTAGAGCATCATTTTTATAGGCCCCCTACACCTGGACCAAGGAGAGTGAGACAAAAGAAATCTGTGATAGGGAGTGTGACTTTAGTCTCTGAAACTGAAGTTCAAGAGAAAATGATTGGAAAGTTTTCTTACAGTGAAGAAAGGAAAGATGGGGAGAACAAATCTGAGTATCACATGTTTACACATTCTTGCAGTAAAATGTCATCAATATCTAATACACCAGTACTTGTTCAGATTGATAACAATGAGCATATGGAGTCATCTTTAGAAAGAAAAAAGGAAAACAGACAACTCAAGTCAAGTGTAGTAAGTGCTGGTGTTGTAGAAATTACAAGTCAGAAGATGTTAGAGATGTCCCATAATAATGACTTGCCACAGGCAATACCAGAAAACTTAATTGTGGAGGAAGATATAGTTGATAGTGTAGCACCAGACAAAAAAACTAATACCAAGAACTTAAGAACTTATGGTAACACCAGTGATAGGTTCTGTCCTGTTTTAGCAGATGCAACTCATTCTTCAAGTAACAACCCTGGAACTGACAAAACTATTTATGAGATCCCAGTTTCAGCAGGATCCTCTCCTGTCACCAGAAGAATTGACAAACTAATTAATGAATTTTCTCAGTGCAGTTTAACAAAACTTCCAAGAAATGAAAAACAGACTTTATCATCTGTTGCCAGCAGCAAAAAGAAGACAAAATCTCAGCAGCAAATGAAAAATTATAGGCATCAGGATGGAGAGATTGCATCTAAAGGAATCCCTATTAAGGCTAAAAGAATAAACACAAGAGGTAGAATTACACAGGAAACCATATTGCAAGATTCACATAGTCCCATTAAAGGAGGGTTACTTTGTAAGGAAGACCTCCATGTAAGTGATACAGTAATTGAAACAAATTATTTTTGTTCCAGAAGTAATCTCAATCCAGTGAATTCTAAGAATTTCCAAAGAAATAAATTAGATTCTACTCAGAGTCCTAAGCTTCAAGGACTGTTAACCAAAAGAAAATTCAGACCACTAAACCAACTAAGCATAGGAGGCCGTGCAAAAAGAGAAATTGGTCATGGAGATAAAGCATTTCCCCATAATGAACTCAGATACTGCAAAAATACTTTTGAAAATCAAAATTTACTTCATATGGTTAACTTTCTTGAGAAAAACCCCAATGCTTTTAGTGGACCACAGGCTCAAGCAGAAAAAGCATCTTGGTATTTGAAAGGAATGGAAAAGAAGAGGTTGGTTTCAAAAGTTAATAATTCACACATAACATTAAAAAGCCAGAAAAAACAAAAAGGGGATAAGTTGAAATCAGGAACTATTGTAAGGAAACAACATGTTAGAACAAGGGCAAATTCCTTAGCTTCTTTGAAAAAAGCTGTTTTTCCTGAGGATATCACCCATTATTCAGTTCAAAATTATATACAGAAATGGTTGCAGAACATAAATCCACATTCAGCTTTGCAACCTAAAAAATTAGCACCAATATACAAAAAGGAAAAGAGTGTGGTAAGTTGCAACAATGATTTTCCAGGAAATAATTACCACATAAATTCTGAAAAAGAAAATAATTCTGTCATAGAAAGTAATAAGCACGTAACTAAAAATGCCAGTTTGACTGGAGATAATCTAGGTAAAGAGGTAGGTAAATTTTTTGACAAAGGTAACACTGAAGAACTCACCGAAGATCTACAGGAGAGCCAGGTTACTTCTCTGGATGACACTTATTTGCTTCCCCCGAGTGAATGTACTTTGTCACAGTCAACTATTGATCACAATACTAAAAGTCAAGTATCTGTTGAAAAATCAGGACCTTGTTTACCCAGTCTTGTTTGCCAAGAAATAAGCCTAGCTTCAAAAGGGCATTTTGTAGAGGCTGCCATCCAAGTAGATCCAATAGAAGAGGCTGCTCCAAAAGACCTCTTACTAGTCCTGTTGCTTCGCCAACTGCAAGCTTTAGTCCCCAGTATTCACAAAACTCAAAATGGTGTTGTTCAAGTTCCAGGTTCACTTGTAGATGTTCCTTTCCATTCCCCAGTATGTAATGCATCCACTAATGTTCTTTTAGCTTGGCTCCTGGTGCTAAACCTAAAGGGAAATATGAATAACTTCTGTCAAGGTGATGCTCACAAGACTACCAAGAGAACTTCAGAAATACTTGCATTGTTGGAGGTTCTAAAGCACATTGCCATCACAGAGGAAGCTGATGATTTGAAGGTTGCTGTTGCCAATTTATTGGACTCAACTACAAATCCCTTTGGACTCACTGAGAAAGGACAAGACATGGTTCCAATAGGTCTTTCTGAAAACTGTTCCACACCTAACATTCAGAGAGTTTCTAAGTGCACTGAAAATGAAGAAGAACAGAAAACCTTTTCTTTCAATGGAAGTGATGAATGTGCCTCTGAAGTTTGTGTTTCAGAGGTGACTTGCTCTCCATGTGAGATGTGCACTGTGAGTAAAATTTATCCTCCAAAAGAGACTTGTAACCTCAGTAACGTTTTTCCCCATAGTGATGGCTGTACTGTGGATCAGACCTCTATGAGTCAGGCTTGTTTCCTAGGAGAGGTCTGTTTACTTACTGATGCTGTGTCCTGTAAGGCTTATGCTAATGAGGAAAACAATACTTATGAGACAGCTTGCCTAATTGATGGGACCTACAATCCCATCAAAGTCTGCAATACCAGTGACTTTTTAAATTCCAAAGAAATCACATATACTGATAATTTGGAATTGACTGAAGAGTTAGAAAGAGTTGATGATGTTCAGAAAGACCTAAATATTTTGGCAGATTCTGGGTATAAACATGGCTTTAATATATTAGTGTCCCAACAAAATAGCAATTTAAGCCATTGTGGCTTTTTCCCAAATGCAGCTGAACCAGAATTTGATAATGAACAGAGTGCTCTAGATGAATATATAAATTATTCATTAAATAAATTACAGGATAAAAATGCATATACATCCTTCGATAAGGAAGAATCAAAGACTTCTGAAGAACCAGGCTCAATAACCAACAGCATGACATCAAGTGAAGGACACATTTCTAAATTAGAATCTTTTGAGGAATTAGAAAAGCAGGACATTGATATCTTTAATACAAAAGTAAATGCAAGAGAGCAAGCAACTAAAGAGATCCAAAGAGATTTAGAGGCTAATAAAAATTTGAAATTGATAGAATCCCCTACCAGGAACATTACAGAAGAAAGAGGGATTGGTATAATTTGTGAGCCAGTCAGTGGGAGGATGGCAATACCACCATCTTTAGTGTTCTGCTGTGACGCTAAGCAAAATACTGAACTAAAGCTCAGTGAAGGAAAAACTAAAATGAGAGTAAAAATGATGGTGAAAAGCATAGAAATTGGAAGTTGTTCAGAGTCCCCTCTTGATTTTAAAAACTGCTCCAAGAAACCAGAGACTTCTGATTACGCAGACTATAGACAAGACAATGAGAGTGATCAGCCATATAAAATGTCCAGTGATGGCTCCAATGACAATGGTGAAGAGATTGCTCAAGAGAAAGAATACAGTAAAGGGTTGGTTAAAAGAACAATAGAAAAACTTTATGGTAAAGTAGAGATGGTTAAACCATCTTTTTTCTCTGGTTCTTCAAACAGATCTCAGGTTTGTCCTTACAATTCTATGGAGATTCAGTGTGCTAGAAAAGTAGGTCTTTATGATTCTGAAGGTCAGTCATTTGGCTCTTTTGAACGGATTTCTAGTGGTTCATCTAAGTTGCAGAAATTTGAGGACAAAAGACAAGATAAATGTGACTTTGATGACATGAGTCTCAATTATCATGAGGGAGACATTATAGAACACAGTACAAAACAAAATGATAATAACAGAACCTTCATAGAGGAAGGAGTACTGATTGACAAGGGCAAGTGGCTCCTTAAAGAAAACCATTTGCTAAGAGTATCATCTCCTGAAAATTCGGGCATATGTGGCAATGCAGACACCACATCAGTGGATACTCTACTGGATAATAATAGTAACGAGGCACCGTATTCACATTTTGGAAATTTGGCCACAGGACCAAACATGGCTGACCTATCCTCTTCAGAATTGGAAGAACTGACTCAACCTCTTGAACTGAAATGCAATTATTTTAAAATGCCTCATTGTAGTGACTCTGAGCCTTTTCATGAGGACTTGCTAGATGTTCGAAGTAAAACTTGTTCCACAGAAAGAATACCAAATCACCGTGCAGGGGAGAAAGATAATCATAGGCCAGAAAGAGTATGCACATCTGTCAGTCATGCCTTTACTGCTGCCAACAAAGTCTACCCTGTCTCGGATGGTACTATTAAAAACCAACCACTGCCTGGAAATAACAGTATTCATGGTACACTTCAGGAAGGTGACTCTTTGGATAAGCTCTATGCTATCTGTGGTCAACATTGCCCAATACTAACAGTTATTATCCAACCTATAAATGAGAAAGACCGTGGATTTGCATACTGCAAAGATTCTGATATTGAAAATTCTTTGGATGTTCATTTATGGATGAAAATACACCCTTATATACTAGTGTCAACCAAAAACACATTCAAAGATGAGAATAAAGCAAGGAGTAAAAAGGCATTTATTGATAATGCCATTGGTGATATATTTGATCGACTTTATTTCAATAACACATTTGACTTGATGAATAAAAGAAAAAAATTAAAAAGAATCAAATTCTTGGACTTAGAGGAAAAAAATAATTTAAAAAAATTTCAATTACATTTAAAAAAATGGTTTTGTGTGAATTTCTTGCACACATCATTAGTTGTGGGTGATGTTAACTCAAATACACAAGACCTCAGCAATCAGACAAATGAAATCTTTGATGTAGTTGATGAGAATAACAATTTATTAGGCACATTCCAGAGTCCAAGAACAAATGAAGTAATAAGAGAAAATATCAACTATTATTTCTCTTCTGAAATGCTTGGTCAAGGCACCCTTGTTTGCCAAGTTGAGACATCCTTAAATATTAGCAACAGAAATGTATTAAAAATATTTTATATTTTTGATGATGAGAATATTTTCATTTGGGAAGAGGGAAACCAATGAAATGGAAATGACTTTGAAAGCAGTCATGAACAAGATTTATAATGTCAACATTACCATAACTTTTCTTCATCATGTTTTTTTCCTTGTAATATGATGAAGCACATGGGAAGGTTATGGAGTAGATAACCTCTAAGAATTTCTTACTTTTTCAAAATGAGTTTACCCTAGAAAGCTTGCCCTTTGATACTCCGATTTGACTTTCATTATCATCATTCCTTTATACTGCATTTCCCCAACAATCACAGACTTAGTTTCTATTCTACTATTTTGGAAGTTTCTCTCTGTGTGTATTTTTTTCCTGATAATGTATAATTTTCTGTGTCTGTGATTTTTCTCTTAGGACATCATAAATGTCCTAAATGTGGAATTATATTTTTTCTTTATGTTGTCAGCTCAGTGAAAAATGTATATTGAACATATTAGTGAATAAATGGATTAGACATAACCTTAAAGCACTTCATTTATTAACTTTATTGATTTGATAAAGGTATGATTGATTGTAAGATCTTCACAACAACCTCTTAAGTTTCTTGTGCCAAACATGTTGAATTTAGTTTTCCTTAGAACATCTATTAAATGAACTCGCAAGTATTTCTGTGGAACGGATGTTACCATTTTTCTTCAAGATTAGAAAAAGATACTCTACTGCCATACTACTTCTCTAGTACTTTACCTAGAAATTATAATCTTTGAAATATTAGTAAAATTCCAAGAAATTCAAGTAGGTCATAATAAATGGAAAAATTTAAGGCATCCTGTCTGAAGAAAAATTAAAGGAACTGGAATGATTTAACTTGGAAAAAAAAGAGATGACTTTGAATTTTTCAGAATTGGAAAAGTCTTACTATGAGAGAAACTTAACAGATTTATTTCTATATTAACCTGCAGTAATAAAAAGTTAATTCTGTATGAGTAAAAACATGTTGCCCAGAAGAATAAATTCAATTAGACTGTGAACCATAAATCATTTTGAATACTGTGGTTATTTTGCCTGGGACTGAACCTTTATTTTTCTTTATTTTATTTTTATAGATTTATTTATTTATTTATTTTTGTGACAGGGACAAAAAGAGAGAGACAGAGAGTGGGAGAGATAGGAACAGACAGACGGGGAGGGAGAGAGATGAGAAGCATTAGTTCTTCATTGCAGCTCCTTAGTTGGTAATTGATTGCTTTCTCTTATATGCCTTGACTGGGGGGCTACAGCAGAGCGAGTGACCCCTTGCTCAAACTGGTGACCTTAGGCTGAAACCAGTGACTTTGAGCTTCAAGCCAGCGACCTTTGGGCTTAAGCCAGCGACCATTGGGAGTCATGTCTATGATCCCACACTCAAATCAACTGGCCCCAGCCCTGCACTCAAGCTGGTGTGCCTGTGCCCAACCCAGCGACCTTAGGGTTTCAAACCTGGGTCCTCTGCATCCCAGTCCAATGCTCTATCCATTGCACCATAGCCTGGTCAGGCTCTTTATTTTTATTTAGAAAGTTAAATTTAACAGGGTAACATTGATCAACAAGTGTACATAGATTTCAGGCAAACATCACTACATCATTTGAATAGTCAATTATGTTGTACACCCATCACCCAAAGTGAAATCATTTTCTGTCACCTTATATGTATACTTCTTTATGCCCTTCCTGCCACTCCCTCCTCCGCCCCCACATTCCCTCCTCCTGGTAACCACTGCACTCATATCTGTGTCCACAAGTCTCAGTTTTATATCCCACCTATGTGTGAAATCATACAGTTTTTAGCTTTTTCTGATTTACTTATTTCAATCTGTATAATGTTCAAGATTCCTTCCTACTCCTGTCTGTGTGATGGTCTAGAAATGAGTTTTATAAAATGTTGATGTCTATTTCTCATGTCTGGAACTGACTCAGAGTAGAACGATTAATGTAATTTTGGAACCCCAATTTGGTAATGAGAAACTAAAAAGTAATTAATTTTGTAAAGAATAGATTTGATTTCCATTCAGCATGAGTCATAAATCTATAAAGCACTATGAGTTGCTATTTATTTCACCCAGTGAAGTCTGCCTCTACATAGAGTATGGTTTTTCTACATTAAATAATACATTCTTCTAATTGAAATATGAAAGCTATAATATTATGTAAGCTTCTGTAATGAGCAAGACTAATTCTGGTGAAATAAAAGGGAAAAATTGTGGAGAAATAATAGAAAGGGGAGAAGAGTTAACATTAATTTTGTGTCTACTGTTTACCAGGGACTGTGGTAGTCTTAAAGATTTATTGTATCTAATCTTTCCTTATAAAGACACTGTTGGCTTTGTTACTACCTTCTTTCAGATGAGACGACCTAGGAGCAGGAAGCTAGACTACTTTTGTCAGGCTGCATAATAGATATCATGTCAAGATTAGAACCCAATCTTTTACATTTTATAATCAATGACAATTTTACTACATCTTTATCTTCACATGAGTAAGAAGGGATAAAATATTTTAAAAATTATGTAGCACTCTTCTTAGAGCAGAGAGACAAATTATTTTTGTTTTTAATTTCAAAAGTGTGATAATATAGATGTAACAAGAAGATTAGGGAAATCACACATAACCACCATGAGTTTTTAAAAAAATTTGGCATGGTAGCATGTAGTTTTTAGTAATACTGCATCAAACAATGTCCTAGATGGGTCAAATGATACTGGGGAAAAGATATTGGGAGTAATGATTGTGTAATGTACTGTTTATTTAAAATAAAGAATGTCCATGTGTATTGAATTCTGACCCCATTTTATCATTATATCTAAGATCTAGAATATTTCTGGGCACATGGTAAACACCTAGTAAATGTATGTTGAATGGACAAGAAGTGCTTTTGAATGCTTTTTCTTTACATATTATTAACTTTGGATCCATACATGTAGAAGAATATGCAAAGATGCTGAGAGATAGATCTAAGTTTCTTGTATTATATGAAACAATATTTCAATCATGTTTAAAAATGTTTGTGGAAGTAATTTTTTTCTTTTAAAGATTCAAAAGCTGTTTTTTTTTTATTTTTCACTCTGATTGCATTAAAAATCTTGTAACACTATGAAATTTAGAAGACTAACTGAAACATTAGAGGAAATTTAAGAATGTTACACAGACATGGCTTTTCCTTTAGAGATGAAGTGCCTGAGGGCTGAGGAGGGTATCCTAGCCTATTTAATGTGTTCAGGGAAATATACTTGATTTCAGGATCTTAGATCCTAAAGTGGAGTGGTGCAATTATTGTTTATGTCCACCAGATGTCAGCTGTGCTATACACTGCCAGAAGCACAAGTACCCTCAGAAGGAGGATTGCAGGACTAACGGGGTGCCTCAAACATTGGGACAGTCTCTGGGCTGCTTGTTTCCGTTTCAAAGAAAGCTGAGGACCCAGGTGTGCAGGCATCCCTAAGTCTTAAATCCAGAAGGTGTAGCGGTGTTAAGAATCAAAGGAAATACGCTGTTAGTGGTAAGGAGCTAGAGTTCAATAGTAGAAGGAATATGAATAAACAGAGTTTATCACAAGGAAAACTGAATTTGGGAAGTGTGGAAGCAACCCATTATCCTAATTTAAGTTGAAACTAAGTTAATGAGTCATTGGTTCAGTAAGGGGTTATTTGTACTTGAAGCTTTAAGGTACTTTACATCTTTAACCTTTCAGTGGCACAAAACACATCCCACTTTCAAGGTTTAAATTGAGGTCTTGATGCTACTTTTCATGTATGTAGGACTCACTTTGTTAGTTTCCTCATCTATAAAATAGGACCAACACTTTAAAGTTTTTATGAGAAGCTACCTTTATAAGATTATTATAAGAAGTTAACTTGAGAGAATGATTGTAAAGCTCTTAGCACAGAGCTTGCTACACAGTACTGAATATATTTTAACTATTTCTTTTTACAAAAGCCATTAGTGTGAATGTCTTTGATATACTTTTTAAAAAGTTGCTGTTTGTTTAATCAAGAATTATTTATCTCTCTTGTCTGACCGGCGGTGGTGCAGTAGATAGAGCATCAGATAGGGCATCCACCCGGGACACGGAGGACCCAAGTTTGAAACTCTGAGATTGCTGGCTTGAGTGCAGGCTTACCAGCTTGAGCTGTGAGGTAGCTAGTTTGACCATGGGATCATAGACATGACCTCATGGTTGCTGGCTTGATCCCAAAGTCACCAGCTTGAGCAAGGGGTCACTGGCTCGGCTGAAGACACTCATTCAAGGCACGTATGAGAAGCAATAAATGCGCAACTAAAGTGATGCAACAGCAAATTGATGCTTCTCATCTCTCTCCCTCCCTGTTTGCCCATTTGTTTTTCTCTTTCTCTCTGTCTTGCAAAAAAAAAAATTATTTAGCTCTCATGAGTGCTAAAATATATAAAAGAAATATAATTTCAACATTTATTCCTATGACCCTTTATAAAGGTAAAGGTGACTAACACTTTGAGTCCTGCTTGGTGCAAAATCATGCTAAGTGCCATACACTTAGCATGATTTTATATATATTTAAATATATAAAATCATATTTAGATCATATATATATATATAGATATATATCTATATATATATATATATCATCTTAGTCCTCACAATAAACTCCTCAGATAGCAAATAGTATCTTTAATGTAGTTGGAGGATTTGAGGTTCATGGGAGTCAAGAAAGAAGCACTTTTACTTCCATGTCTGTACAAGCAGACCTTGTTTTATTGTGCTTACAGATACATTTCATATAAATTGAAGGTTTGCCTATCAACCTATTTTTTCAATGGGTTCTGATCATAGTTACCATTTTTTTTTAGCAATAAAGTATTTTCTAATTAAGTTATGTACATTGTTTTTAAAAGGATGTAATGCTAGTACACACTTAGTCGGGTAGAATATAGTATAAACATAACTGTCATCTGTACTGAGAAACAAAAAAGTCTGTATCAACTTATTATAATTCATTTTATTTTGGTAGTCCAGAACTGAACCTGCAATATCTCCTGTATTTTGTCCTCATAAATAGCCCCAAGTTTTGTGGACATGCTGTACACAGATCTACTTTGGAAACATAAAATGACTTTGGATTTCATGTTTGTTGAGGCAAAATGGGGTTTTGTAATTGCTCATGGTAGCAGAGTAAATCAAAATTCTTTTGATCCAAAGTAGAATACTGTTGCTATAGAGGATATAGTATAAATGCATACCAAGTGTTTTATTTAACTTGTTAATTAACTAGGAAACTGGGCGATCTCAAAGGAGCATTTAAAGTATCACACAAAAATAGTAAAAAGAAGAATGCTGAAAGAAATATGGGTCTGTTCAAGAAAATAATTAATTGCATGCATGCCATTGAGCACAACTATTTTTATGGACAAGAATAATTTACATTATTATTTTTTTATTAAACTATTTTTTTCCAATTTACAGGATTGTAATATATTTAAGATAATGAAGCCCTGGCCGGTTGGCTCAGTGGTAGAGCGTCGGCCTGGCGTACAGAAGTCCTGGGTTCGATTCCCGGCCAGGGCACACAGGAGAGGCGCCCATCTGCTTCTCCACCCCTCCCCTCTCTCCTTCCTCTTGGTTTCTCTCTTCCCCTCCCGCAGCCACAGCTGAGGCTCCATTGGAGCAAAAGATGGCCCCGGGGGCTGAGGATGGCTCCTTGGCCTCTGCCCTGCGCGCTAGAGTGGCTCTGGTAGAGACAGAGCATCGCCCCCTGGTGGGCGTGCCGGGTGGATCCCGGTCGGGCGCATGCAGGGGTCTGTCTGACTGCCTCCCCATTTCCAGCTTCAGAAAAATACAAAAAAAAAAAAAAGATAATGAAAAGCAGATAATCCCTGGGACATGGCCTTAATAAGGCATTTTAGTAATTTTTTGGTCTATTTCAAGGTGTTTTATTATTTTTCAATGATTTAAGTGATAAATTATTATTATTATTATTTACAGAGACAGAGAGAGAGTCAGAGAGAGGGATAGACAGGGATAGAGAGAGATGAGAAGCATCAATCATCAGTTTTTTGTTGCGACACCTTAGTTCATTGATTGCTTTCTCATATGTGCCTTGACTGTGGGTCTTCAGCAGACGCAGTACCCCATGCTCCAGCCAGCGACCTTGGGTCCAAGCTGGTGAGTTTTTGCTCAAATCAGTTGAGCTCATGCTCAAGCTGGCGACCTCAGGGTCTCAAACCTGGGTCTTTCTGCATCCCAGTCCGACGCTCTATCCACTGCGCCACCGTCTGGTCAGACTTAAGTGATAAATTATTAAGAAAATGTTTCCAAGAAGTGAACAGTTTATGATTGGAGAAGTTTTTAATAACTAAACAACAAACCTTCTAAGAGGGATATCTTGGAATATTTGATGGCTTAAGGCAGATCTGCTCATCCTGTAGTTGTGGAACTGAGCAGTAAATAATACTGCTCATTTTTTTTGTTTGTTTTGTTTTGTATTTTTCCAAAGTAGAAGTAGGGAGGCAGTCAGACAGACTCTCGCAGGTACCTGACCGGATCCACCTAGCATGCCCACCAGGGGATGATGCTCTGCCCCTTTGAGGCGTTGCTCCACTGCAATGGGAGCCATTCTAGCACCTGAGGAGGAGGCCATGGAACCATCCTCAGCGCCAGGGTCAACTTTGCTCCAGTGGAGCCTTGGCTGCAGTTGGAGAAGAGACAGATTGAGAGGAAGGTGAGGGAGAAGGGTGGAGAAGCAGATGGGCACTTCTCCTATGTGCCCTGAGCAGGAATCGAACCCAGGACCTCCACATGCTGGGCTGATGCTCTACTACTGAGTTAACCGGCCAGGGTCCAGCATAGACTTTTTAAATGCAATATATTGTGATGGGTTTTAACTATTAGAATTCTTCATAAAGGGTATGTACATCAATAAACCCTTTTCTATGCATACATATTTTCAATACGTTATCAGATTTTACATTCTGATTTATATACTGAAAATACCATAACAATAACAGCAACAATAAAAACAAAAGTTGATGGAGTAAACTGCTTCCTTGCTTGTGAGTGGTTTTTATCTTTTGCAAGACTGATTTCCCCCCTAGCTTCATTGAGATATAAATGGTATATAACATTGTGTAAGTTTAAGGTATACAAGGTGGTCATTTGATACACATATCAAAAGAAATGTTTACTGTAATAAGATTAATTAACAGATTTTTAAAATTTTTTGACAGTGATAGAGAGAGGGACAGATAGGGACATACAGATAAGAAAGGAGAGAGATAAGAAGCATCAATTCTTCATTGTGGCACCTTAATTGTTCATTGATCGTTTTCTCATATATGCCTTGATGGGTATGTGAGGGCTACAGCAGAGTGAGTGACCCCTTGCTCAAGCCTGAAACTTTGGGCTCAAGCCAGCAACCTTGGGTTTCAAACCAGCAAGCTTTGGGCTCAAGCCAGCAACCTTGCACTTAAACTAGTGAGCCCGTGCTCAAGCTGATGAGCCTGCGCTCAAGCAGGTGACCTCCAGGTTTTGAGCCTGGGTTCTCTGCATCCCAGTCTGATACTCTATCCACTGCACCACCACTTGGTCAGGCAGTTAACAGCTCTTTTACCTCAAATAAGTACTGTTTTGTTGTTATGGTTAGAACATAGCATACACTGATAAAAACTCTCAAGTATACAATATAGTTTTATTAATTGATTTACATGTGTTGAACCATCCTTGTGCTCTTGGAATGAATCCCACTTGATCATGATGTATTATTTTTTTAATGTGTTGTATTCAATTTGCTAGTATTTTGTTTGGAATTTTTAGTTTTGTATTCATTAAAGATATTGGTCTGTAGTTTTCTTTTTTTGTAATGTCCTTGCCAGGTTTTGGTAAGAGGGTTATGTGGCCTCATAAAATGTGTTGGGGAGTATTGCTTCTTTTATTTTTTGGATGACTAGAAGAAGGATAGAAACCAACTCTTCTATGAATGTTTGGTAGAATTCACAAGTGTAGCCATCTGATCCTGAACTTTCATTTTCAAGGAGTTTTTGATTGTTTCTGTTTCCTCCCTTCTAATGGGTCTATTTAGGCTTTCTACTTTTTCATGACTCTATTTAGGAAGATTGTATAGCTCTAGAAATTTATCTATTTCTTCTAGATTGTTGAATTTGGTGCCATATAATTTTTCAGTATTCTACAATGATTCTTGGTATATCTATGGTATCCGTGGTAATTTTTTCTTTTTCATTTTGAATTTTATTTATATGAGTCCTTCCCCTTTTTTTTCTCATTGAGTCTAGCCAGGGGTTTATCAATTTTATTGATCTTTTCAAAGAGTCAGCTCATTGTTGTATTGTTTTTCTATAGTTTTTCTGTTTTCTATTTCATTTATTTCTGCTATAATTTTTTTACCATTTCCTTTCTTCTGCTGATTTTGGATTGCCTTTGTTCTTCTTTTTCTAGTTCCTTAAGATGTCATGTTAAATTGTTTACTTGAGATTTCTCTTGTTTCTTGATATAAGCCTGTAATGATAAACAAACTTCCCTCTTCTTAGTGCTTTTGCTGCATCACAGAAATTTAAATATGTTGTATTGTCATTTTCATTAGTCTTTTATATCCTTGATCTCTGCTTTTATTTTTTCTTTGACTCAGTCATATTTTAGAAATATGTTGTTTAATTTTCTCTTTTTAGTGGGTTTCTTTACTTCATTTTTGCAATTGAATCCTTGTTTTAAAGCTTTATGATCAGATAATATGCTTGGTATAATTTCAATCTTCCTGAATTATTTTTTTGTGTGTGACAGAGATAGAGTCAGAGAGAGGGACTAATAGGGACAGACAGAAAGGAAGGGAGAGAGATGAGAAGCATCAATTCTACATTGTGGCACCTTAGTTGTTCATCGATTACTTTCTCATATTTTCCTTGACCGGGGGCTACAGCAGACTGAGTGACCCCTTGCTCAAGCCAGCAACCTTGGATTTGAGCTAGAGAGCCTTGCTCAAACCAGATCAGTTTGTACCGAAGCTGGCAACCTCAGGGTATAAAACCTGGCTCCTCTATGTTCCAGTCCAACGCTCTATCCACTGCACCACTACCTGGTTAGGCTTCTTGAATTTGTTGATGTTAGTTTTGTGACCCAAAATATGGTCAGTTCTTGAGAATGTTCCATATACACTGGAGAAATATGTATACTCTGAAGTCCTGGGATGATACGTCCTGTAAATGTCCATTATGTCCATTTTGTCTAGTGTGTCATTTAAAGCCAATATTTCTTTATTGATGTTCTGTTTGCCTGATCAATCTAGAACTGTCAATTGTGTGTTGAGATCCCCAAGTATGAATATGTTTTTGTCTGTTTCTATTTTTAGATCAGTTAGTAGATGTTTTATATATTTTGGTGCTCCCTGTTTTGGTGGGTATATATTAAGAAGTATGTCTTCTTGATACAGTGTTACCTTTAGGTTATTAAAAGAAAAATTGTCTTATTTACATGAGTCCATTATCATATGAGTGCTTCTGCACTCCATCTTCCTTTGCTACTGATCTTTATCCTCTCCCCTTTTATGTTAGTGTTGTCAGATTATCCTTGTTTTTATTGCGATCTTTTTGGAGCTTTTCTTGTAGTTTTGTTTTTTTTCTTTGTATTTGTTTGAATAACCCCCCTTTAGTATTTTCTGCAGTGTGGGTTTTCAGGTGATAAACTCCCTCAATTACTTTATGTCTGTAAATGTTTTTATTTCTCCTTCAGATATGAAGGATAATTTGATGGCTATATACTGCTCCCAAAATTTAGGGGATAGTTCAAAACAAATACGAAGCATTAAAATATCCCCTAATTTTGTGAGCAGTGTAGTATTCTTGGTTGGTAATTTCTCTCTTTCAGAATTTTAAATGTTTGGGTCCTCTCTCTTCTGTTTTGTAAGGTTTCTTCTGAGAAATATAATAATAACCTAAGGCGTCTTCCTTTATATGTTATATTATTCTTTTCTCTAGATGCCTTGAGGATTTTTTTTTCATTGCTTTGTGACAATTTCAGTACGATGTGCCTTGAGGTAGGTCTGTTTGGATTGAGGTAACTTGGTGTTCTATTGCTTCTTTGATTCAAAGCTCTAACTCTTTCCATAGGCTTTGGAATTTCTTATTAATTATTTGTTTAAACACATTTTCCATTTCCTTTTCCTCTTTTCTTCTTTTGATATATGCATTATTCTTATATTGCTCTTTCTGATGGAGTTAGTTCCTGTAGAGCTCTCTCATTTTTTTTAGTTCATGAGTCTCTCTTTCCTTTTCTCTGTAGTATCTCTAGTTGCCTGTCTTCAGTGTCACTGATTCTCTCCTCTATCTGGCTTTTTCTATTAGCTGAACTTGTTATCTAATTTTTCATTTCATGTATTGAGTTTTTCATCTGTTTGGTTTTTTAAAAAAGTTTCAGTCTCCTTGGGGAAGTACTCTTTTTGTTCATTAATTTGTTTCTTGAGCTCATTAAATTATTTATCAGTGTTTTCTTGCAATTCATTGAGTTTTTCTAGAACTTCAATTTTGAAGTCTCTGTCACTTAACTACAAGGTTTCCATGTAATTGAGATATTTTTCTGGAGATTTTTTATTATCTATCTGAAATACATCTCTGTCTTGTGTATCCTTGATGTTTGATTTCTTCTTTCTTGATGGCATTTGAGAGTGCTATTTTTAAGAACTCTAATAAGAAACAGTTTTTTCCCAGTAGTTTTTGCTGTACTATAAGGTTTAGCTTGTGAAATTCTTGGGCAGAACTTTGGTGTTGTAGTGACGTAAGCAGGGCTGCAGTCCATTGGTGGGTGGGGCATGTGGTGAAGGCTTTACAGTTTCAGCTTTATGGCTTTATGTTTTTAGCATTGGTTGTTTCAGTTCTCTGGGTTGTTCTTCCCAACATCTCAAGATATCAGGGGATCAGACATGGAGTATTTCTACCTCTTGGGGAGAGTGTAGCTCCAGAGAGTCAGCTGTGTGGGGCCTGCCACCACCCCTCCTAGTTCCATATGGGGAAGGAGATGGGATCTAGGAGGCCGAGGGGTGCACTTTGTTCTTCCCTGACACTGTACAGAGTGTGGGCCACTGTAGAGTGCTAGCAGCAGTGAGTGTGCTTGAGCGCTGTGGGTGTAGTTTGCACAGGGCTGCATGGGCCTACCTTGGTGGACTAAGGACCCACCAATGGAGTGAACACTGTGTACTGCAAAAGCCAAGCACGTTTGGCCCAGCATGTTCTGATTGAGTGAGTGCTGCAGGCTGAGTGCAGGCCTTGAAGATCAATGTGGGCAGTCCTTGGAAACCTTGCTTCTGGTTGTGCCCACCTTAGTTCAGCTCCTTCCCTTCTGCTTCTCTCTCTCCACCTCTTCTGGCTCAGAATAAAACTCTCTCCCTCTGTCCAGCAAGGAGCTAAAGAAAAATTTAGTCTTCAGTCTTCTCTTCTGTCCAGATTTTACTGTGAAAACTTTTTTGTCTTCTGCCCTCTTTTCAATGAATCCCATCTTCAGTCCATTTATTGCACAGATCTTTTAGGTGTGGCTGCAAGCTCAGCTGGGGTTCCTTTACTGCATTATAGTTGTTCAATTTGTTGAAATTTTAAGAGGAGAGATCAGAAGTATTACTCACGCTGCCATTTCTCCAATGTCACTGCTGATATTTCTTTATTGGTTTTCTATTTAGATGATCTATCTAAAGATGTCAATAGTATGTTGAGATCTCCAAATATGATTGTATTTTTGTCTCTTTTGTTCTGTTAGTAGATGTCTTATATATTTTTGTGCTCCCTGATGCAGTGTGTATGTATAGATTTAAAAATGTTATTTTTTTATATATAGTGTACCCTTTATAATCATGAAATGTCCATCTTTGTCTCTTGTTAACTTTTTTGTCTTGAAGTCAGCATTGTGAGATATTAGTATGGCTACACTTGCTTTTCTTTGTGTATTATTTGCTTGGAGAATCATTTCCAACCTTTTATAGTTTAGCCCTCTAGTGTTTGTTTAGTGATATTTCTTTCTGGTCTTAATTTCCATTTTCTTTATGATTACACTAGGGAACAAAATTTTTGTTGCATGCAAAAAAACACTTGTTCTTACCTAATTCAAGTGTGCTGATCTCAAATATGACATTAGTTTTTCTCTGTAAGCTACAGTTTTTCTGCAATGCAAGATTTTAGGTTTTCATCTAATTGTAAAATTTTCAACATTTAGTTTAACATAATAAAGTAGAATGTCTTCTTGGGCATCATCTTTGTGAAATTATAATAATTTATATAAAGCAGTAAATACACTAATACACTAAAAGTTATTGCATCAGAATTTGTCTACAATTTCAAAATAGAACATATTAAAACACTTATTTTAATCATAAAATTTGCGCAAAACTTATTTTAAATTCTATTTAAGCATAAATTTGCATTTGTAGCTCTTGCATTTGTGTACTTGTTGAGGACAATCTCGTTTGATGCTCCAGCAGTAGTCTGCTCATCACTAACAGCTCCAAGATTTTTAGGAAACCAATCAAGGTAACTGTTCAGGAAGTGAATCTTAATGCTCATGTTACATCCAATGACACGGAAAGCCAACAGCAGCCTTTGAACCAGACGTTCATAGTTTTCTGCTTTTTTGTTGCCAAGGAAGTTCTTTGTAATTGCCACAAAAGACTGCCATGCTGCTTTCTCCTCCTTATTCATCTTCCTGGCAAATTCTTTGTCACGTATGAGGGTTCGAATTTGAGGTCTATAGAATACACCTGTTTTTATCTTCTCAAAAGACAAGGCAGGAAAAGCAGAAATAATATGTTGAAAGCATTCACTTTCTCTATTCAAAGCCTGAACAAACTGCTTCATTAAGCCAAGTTTGATGTGAAGTGGGGGAAAAATGATCCTGTCTCAACTAACTACAGGTTCATTCACAATATTTTGCATCCCTACTTCCAGAGCTTCACGTTTCCGCCACTCCTTCTGTGTCCAGTGTTTCTCCCGAGCTCGGCTGTTCCACAAACACAAAAAACAAGGATACTTCATGAAACCTCTCTGTTGTTCGAGCAGGAAATTTACCATTTTTAGATCCACACAAATGATCCAGTTATGCCCTTCATACTTCAGAAAGTTGAGGATAACTTTTATGTCATTCTTACTAAGTCATTCAATTCAGGTTGGTTAAACTGCTGAGGGGTTAATGACTGCTTGGCATCAGAAGAAGACCCTTTAGATTCTACAACCATTTCCTCATGCATCTTATCAAAATACACTTGATCACAATGTTCACTTTCTTCATCCTTAGAAGAAATAAAACCATTGAAAACTGGAACCAGGAGTGTCTCAGAGTATGGGATAGGTTGTATTGCTGAAGGAATATTATGATATGTGATCATATGCTGGGTTTTTTTTTTTTGCCTATGCCCTTTGTATGGATCAGACAGAAATAACAGTCACTGCTGTGGTCCTTAGGTTCACGCCAAACCATGGCAATACTGAAAGGCATTCCTTTGTGTTTTCTTTTTGTCCAGTCACAAAGAATTTCCTCACAATTATGACACACAATATGAGGAACCCAATTCTTGTCTTGATCGCCAAGGGGAACTTGAAAATAGGCAATATATGCACGTGTCACAAATGATGAAATATTGTGCCTTTGATGTTGAAGTGTGTAACAGCCATATATATAACTGAAGGTGTCAGGACTATTCTTACATTTCCGCCTACTTGAAGAAGCCATGATTCAATCTTAAAACAAAATAAGAGGATGTTCTTATCAGATAATAATTTTTTACATTTTAAAACAACTACAATTATGTAAAAGTGATGTTTATAAAACATTAATTGCCTTGTGGTTATGTTCAATCCAAGAGTCTTTGCCCTTTAACTCCAATTTAAAAACCAATGCATGCCATTAACTGTAACAAAAAGAAATTAAAATAGCATAAAAATTAGAGCATGCACCAAAAAATGGATTTCAGATTTGGAATCAGTATGCAGAAATATATAGAAAAAGTTTTAAAACCTTATGGAACAGAAAATGAAAAAAAAAATTGTTCCCCAGTGTTATATATGTTTGCTGTTTATATGTTTTTTTTACTGTTTAGTGCTTTTAAACCTTATTACTTATTGGGTATGTGTACACCTATGATGGCATGAGTCCTTTTTATATATTGGGCACAGTGTAGTCAGATGTATGTTTTACACATATTTTTCTCCCAGTCTTTTACCTTTTTATTTTCTTAATGGTGAGATTTTCACTGAACAAAATATTTTAATTTTGGTAAATTTCAATTTATATTCTTTTTATGATGATTTCTTTCATATACTATTAAAGAAACTTATGCCTAGCTCAATGACAAAGTTACCTCCTATGCTTTATTTTAAAAATTTTATGTTTTTAATTCTTATATTGATTTGTTTGACCCATTTAATGTTATTTTGTGCATATGGTAGAATAGAATGTAATGGCCAACATTTAATTTATTTCAAATGGATATCCAGTATTCCATCACTCACTGTTGAACAGACTCTTCTATTCCCAATGAAATATTTTGAATTAAAAATGTTAGTCTTTTGTTGAAAATCAGTTAACTATATATTTGTGGAAGAATTTCTGCACACTCTATTTTTCTTCATTGATCTTTGTGTTTATGTGTTTGCCAAAACCCACGGTCTTGATTATTGTAGCTTCCTGATATTATAAAAATTTCCAACTTTGTTCTCTTTCACAATTACTTAATGAATCTGTGCTCTTTTATTTACCTCTTTTTCAAACTCTGTTCAACCAGCGGTTGGACACTAAAGCCTGGAGCGGTTAACTTGGAATTTTCTCATACTGCTGAGTCCATAACCAGTAATGTGGCCTTGAGATTTCTACTCTTGAGTGAAAATAGATCCTATAGAACAATGTAGTAGTCAAGTCATTTTAGTGCTGAGAGGCAGTGTGCAGAAGAGTGCCACAGAGGACCATACACAACGACTTTGACCATTTGTAAAGCAGTTCATCATTGTTTTGACTCTCAGATTGGCATTTTGCTATGTTAGAAGGCAGAAAGCAAAAAGGAAGGCTTTTCTGGCATAATTAGAGAAACAGTTCTCTTTCCTTAGTTCTATATCTCCTACTACTCAGAAATTATTTTATGGTTACTTCTGATTTCACAGAATTAGTCTTCTTTAAACAGTAAGAATTTGAAATGAAACACTCTTTGCTTGTTGCTTTCTTTGGAGTAATATTTCTAATGACTTAATCCCAAGTATTTGTGATTTATATTTGGTTCACACCTACCAATTTGAATTTCCTTATTAATACTTCTATTATCCATTGGTTACATGACTATGCCCTGGAGGCTGGTCTCCTTTCTTTCATGTCTTTTATTTTTTTCTATTGTATGTATAGACTATAAATTATAGTTTTGCAGCTTTGTAGACAGGAATAGACACTGCTTCTATAACTTTATACTTCATGAGATTAATTTTCACTTTTGTAAATATTTTATTCTTTAAAATTTACAAAGGATAACAGTGTCTATGTAATTTATATATAATTCTTAAGAGGATTATTAGCCTAATTCATTCTTTCTCAACTATTTTTTATTATTGTTTTCTAATGAGATAAATTAAATGTTAAGGAATAATATTTTCTTGAATGGGGTTGAGTTTCAAAGAGCTATGGACCATTCTAGTACTTAAGCTTTTTGCCCTTCAAGAACCAGTTTTATTCCTTTGGGAGTGATACTGCCTCTCATGAGAAAGCATGGTCTAGTTGATAGAAAAAGAGGTAACCCTATAACAATTACATTGATAATAATAACTTCTCTTTATTGAGTGTATGTACCAGACACTGTACTATGTGCTTAATTAGTGTTATCTGATATAGCATTCATAAAAATATGTGTATATAATTTCCATTTTCTGAATGAAGAAACTGAGACCAAGAGGTTGTTACCTTATCTAAAACCAGATTTCAAGGTGTATATCAGAAGATAGTTCTATGTAGAACTCAAAGATCTCTTTCTACTACTCTCCACTCTTCACAATAATATTATTCAAATTAATAAAAAAGTCATGACAGTCTGTGACCAGATATACACATATATTGTGTCACTTCAAGTCCCAATATATTGGCTTTCAGAAATGGTTCAGTTCTTCTTGGTTGGTATTACCTATAGGTCATTAAAGGTTTAGTTGGTCTGTGAGTTGCTTATTGTTTATTATGAAGAAAAATTGGCATGTGATTATAAGGAACTCTGGAAATGAAAAAGGACAATTCTAGAGACTATTTTTATAACCACAAGGTAAAAATATTATTATGTTTTGAAAGAATTCAGATGCATTTTTTCTGTATCTTGATACTTCTAAAGAGCTCTTCATTCACAATATGCAACTCATCATTTAATATTATACTGATTTATAAATTTATATATATGCCTATTTAAAAAGGTAAAAGTAATATGGCATGTGGTTAAAATCATATAGGATAGGCAAATATAAAATGAGAAGATAACCTTTTCTTAGCTCTAACTTTTAAACTCAAAGATAGCTTCAATTTATTTCCATAAATTTAAAATGTATATATGTTTGCACATATACATATATCCCTGGATATACTTTAAATTTGCAAAATTGAGATTACAGTATCCAAATGTATCATATTTTATATTAGTGATTCTTTTAAAATTGTTCCATTGTGTAGTATTTCAATTTGTCTGTTTCATAATTTCTTTGACTCTTTAAAAATACCAATGTTTATGTCCAAATATTTACTATTCCAAGGAGTATCTTGAGGAATGTCCTTAGTACATATAGTTTGGCATCTTTGTGAGTATATTTGTACAGTAAATTATAGCAATGAGACTTCAAAGGGTATGTACACTGTAACTATTCATAGATATTGCCAAACTGCCCTTCAAAAAGGGTACAGGAAACTACACTGATGTCAAACAGTGTGTGAGAAAACCACTTCACAGTAATGTATATTCTAAAACTAGATTTAGTTTGATAAATGAAAAATAATGTCTTGTTTTGATTTGCCTTTCTTCAGTTATAAGGGAGTTTGTCCATATATTGTTTCTTTGCAACTTGTGGGCTTCTGAAAAATGAATTGCTTAGTCATAGTCTTTTCCATTTTTTATTGTGAAATTCATGTTTAGTTTTATTGGTTGTATGAGCTGTTTAAAAGTGAAACAAATCAGCCCATTTTTCATTTGTATGGCATTTTTTCAACCTTACCATTTTATTCAATAGTTATGGCTTTTACACATTTTCTTTTATTTGATGTTTAAAACAATAGTGTTGAGGTATAATTTATACAAATAAAATGCGCACATTTTTAGTTTATAGTGTGATGAGTTTTGGCAATTTAGTTCACCTGAGTAATTACTACTTTGATCAAGATATAGAATAATTCTATCATCCCAAATAGTGTCCTCATGCTCTTTGCAGATAATCCCACCTCCTGTGGCCCTAGCAAAGAACTCATTTGCTTTCTGTACTTCAAATACATTTTCCTTTTCTAGAATTTATGTGGAATAATATAGTACATACTGTTCTATTATTAGGATTTTCATCAGCATAAATCTTGACATTCATCCTGTGTGTGTGTGTGTGTGTGTGTGTGTAGTTTATGTCTTTTACTTGCTGAGTTGTATTCATTTATATAGCACTATTTGCATGTATAATCACTTTTTGTGTTAGTTTTCTAGGGCTTCTGTAACAAATGATCAGAGACAGCATTGCTTGAAAACAGTTCTGGAAGTTAGAAGTCTGAAATCAAGTTAGAAGCAGTGTCATACTCTCTCTGAAGGCTCTAGGGGAAGACCTTCCCTTGCCTCTTCCTTGGCATTCTTTGGCTTGCAGCTGGACTTTTTCCATCTCTGCCTGGTATTTCCCCTCTGTCTCAGTCCCTCTCTCTCTCTTTTATTCTTATAAAGGCACCAATTATAATTGACAAAGTTAACTCTACTTAAGTGGGATTTCTTTACTTTTATTTTTTAAAATTTTATTTAAAGAATTAAACTTAGGGTGACTTTGATCAATAAAAGTACATAGGTTTCAGGTAAACATTTCTATAGTGTTTAAATGGTTGACTATGTTGTATACCCATCACCCAGAGTCAAAACATTTTCTGTTACTGCATATTTGTCCCTCTTTACTCCCCTCCCGCATCCCCTTTCTCTGGAAACCACTTCACTTTATCTATGTCCATGAGTCTCAGTTTTACATCCCACCTATGTGTGAAATCATACAGTTCTTAGCTTTTTCTGATTTACTTATTTCACTCAGTATAATGTTCTCAAGGTGTCATCTTAATTAATTACATCTACAATGACTCTGTTTCCAATACAGTCACATTCACAGCTACCAGAAATAAGGACTTGAACACTGTCAATTGGGGCCATAGTTTAACCCACAACAGTTCTCCTTCTGGTCCTGGAAAATTCATGTCTTCCCATGTAGGAAATGCATTTACCACATTCAACAATCCCCAAAGTCTTAACCATTTCAGCGTCAACTTTAAGTACAAAATATTGTCTAAGTATCCTCATCTCAAAAAGTTTAAAAATATCATCTTTGATGTCATCTAAATCAGGTTTGAGTGAGACTCTGAGTATACTCTATTCTGTGCCAAAACTACTTGTCATCTACAGACTTGTAATAGAAAACAAGTTATTTGCTTTCAGAATACAATGGTGAGGAAGGCATAGAATAGACGTTCCCCATTCCAAAAGTGAGAAATTAGAAGGGACAAAGGGGTCAGATGTTCCAGTAGGCCTGAAACCCAGCAGGGCCTGAGAATATTACTCGATGTGTTACTGCTTTGTTCTCAGGGCCCTGCTAGGTCAGCAGCATCATTCTCTTGTCTTCCTCCACCTCCTAGGGAGGTGGCCTTGCTCTCTCAGGGTGGTGGCCTTGCTCTCGCAGTCCACCAGGGCCGTGCCTCCACCAATTTTGACCCTCAGAGTCATTCTTACCTCATTTCATCCTACCTTTTTTCTTTTTTATCTACTGGAATAAATTCTCAAAAACACTGTTAGTCTTCCGTGGATATCGCAGGGGTCCATATCTCTAGATACAAGAGTTCTCTCCAGAGACTTCCTGGATAACTCTTTCTCTACTCCTGGCTTCTGCTGAGATGGTTGATTGGATCCAGAATCACAAGCCTAATATCTTTAGCAAATAGTTTTCTTTCCATGACTTTCACTCTATTTCCAGAAAATCTCTGGATAGGCTGATAATTTTCTAAATCATTAAATGCTCATTCTTTTTTGCTTAACAATCCCTTCTCACTTTATCATTTCCTCTTGAGTTTTACCAAAAACAGCAAGGAGAAATTAGGGCACACCTTCCACACTTTGACTGGAAGTGTCCTCAGCTAAATAGCCAAGTTCATAACTATAAGTTTGATTTCCACCACTGAATAATAGAGCACAATTCAGCCACGTTCTCTGCCACTGCATAATAAAAATTGCCTTTATTCCAGTTTCCAGTAACATGTTTTTCATTTCCATCATTTCCAATAATGAGTTTCTATTATGAATAGGTATTTAATTTTACCAAATACTTTTTCTGGCATCTGTCAAGGTGATCAGATACATGTTCTCCTATTATGTTAATATGATGAATTACCTACATTGATTCCAGTGGTTTTCATTTTGCATTCCTGGGATAAACCGTAAGGTGGTAGTTGACTTGATTCCCTAATATTTTGTTGAGGATATTTTTATTGACATTTTTGAGGGTTATTGTTCTGTGTGGTTTTTTTTTGTTTGTTTGTTTGTTTTTTGTATTTTTCTGAAGCTGGAAACGGGGAGAGACAGACTCCCGCATGCGCCTGACCGGGATCCACCTGGCACGCCCACCAGGGGCGACGTTCTGCCCACCAGGGGGCGATGCTCTGCCCCTCCGGGGCATCGCTCTGCCATGACCAGAGCCACTCTAGCACCTGGGGCAGAGGCCAAGGAGCCATCCCCAGCGCCCGGGCCATCTTTGCTCCAATGGAGCCTTTGGCTGCGGGAGGGGAAGAGAGAGACAGAGAGGAAGGAGGGGGGGGGTGGAGAAGCAAATGGGCGCTTCTCCTATGTGCACTGGCCAGGAATCGAACCCGGGTCCCCCGCACACCAGGCCGACGCTCTACCGCTGAGCCAACCGGCCAGGGCCTGTTCTGTAGTTTTTATATTTTCTTTTTATCCGGAATGAATATTAAGAAGGTTTTTATCTACTCATCTTCTTTCTCCCATTATGTCGCTGAGGAACCTGGGTTAGATACTCTATGAATTACTGACATCTTCTGCCTCACTTTTCTCTTGGCTTCTACTTTTCAAAGATGTGGCACAAGGTTTTACCTTATTCTTTTAAATTTGACTGACTTTTTGTTTTTGTTTTTTTTGGCCAGTTCTTTTATTTAATTATTTTTTTCTTACTTATTTTAATGTTAGTTTTTCTGTTATCTGGCCTCACTTTAACAAAATTTTACATTAAGAATGTTGTGATTTTTTTTAATACCTTTTTAGTATGTTGGCCTTACTTCCTCATTAGATTATAAGTTAAAGGAAGACAAAGACATCATTTTATGAGTTTCATCTACTCCTCCCCATGTCACTGGACTCCTAATGACTCAAATGACTTACTGGATATCAAATGATTGAAGTGTGAATTATAAACTAAAATATGAGTATTTTTTTATCTTTAGATATTATTCTAGTTTTTACAATATGCACTTCCAAGGGTAAGGTTTTAATGATTTAGAAAGGTGTAAAATCCTATGGTAAACAAATATCATATTATATTTTAATTTTTCTTTCTATTCCTGTACTTTTTTATCTTTTCCCATCTTACGTGTTGAAACATGCAATTTCTTTTCCTATTGATTTAGTCCTTGTACATCTAGCAAGTATTGATTCTTTCCTGTTACCTTTCTAAGAAAGCCAGAATCTAAAGAGCTTTATTTCATTTTATTCAAAGAAACACTAACATATTAGTAATTCTACAAAAGATAGCTGGAATTTTCCCAGTTTGTAATTGCAATTTAACTGTTTCTGCTATTGTTAAAGATAGCTTTTCAGCCTGACCTGTGATGGCGCAGTGGATAAAGCATCAACCTGGAACACTGAGGTCGCTGGTTTGAAACCCTGGGCTTGCCTGGTCAAGGCACATATGGGAGTTGATGCTTCCTGCTCCTCCCCCTTCTCTCTCTCGCTCTCTATTCCTCTTCCCCCCCCTCTGAAAAATTAATAAAGTTCTTAAAAAAAGTTATATTAAAAAAAAGATAGCTTTTCATCCTCCTTCAATTTGTTAAAGGGATGTTTTTATTTATTAACTGATTGTTTACCAAGATGATTTGTTATGTAATGTAGTTTTTTACTATGTGCTGTGAAAATAAAGTAAAATTTTCTGTTTTAAATATATTTGGTCTGACCTCTAGTGGTGCAGTCGATAAAGTTTCAACCTGGAATGTTGAAGTCGCCGGTTTGAACCCCTGAGCTTGCCTGGTGAAGGCACATATGAGAGTTGATGTTTCCTGCTTCTCCCCCCCTTCTCTCTCTCCCTCTCCCTCTCTCTCTCTCTCTCTCTCTCTCTCTCTCCATCCCTTTTCTAAAATGAATAAATAAAATCTTAAAATAAATGTATATTTGAAAATCATAGGGCTTGTCTGGTTGGTTCAGTGGTAGACCATCAACCTGGCATGTGGAAGTCCCGGGTTCAAGTCCTGGGTTCAATTCCTGGTCAGGGCACACAAGAGAAGTGCCCATCTACTTCTCCCCTACCCTCCTCCCACAGCAATGGCTCATTTGAGTAAGTTGGCCCCTGGTGCTGAGGATGGCACTATGGCCTTGCCTCAGATGCTAAAATGGGTCAGTTGCTGGGCAATGGAGCAGCAGCCTGGATGGGCTTAGTATCACCCAGTGGAGGCTTGCCAGTGGATCCTGGTCAGTTTGCACGCGGGAGTCTGTGTCTCTGCCTCCCAGCCTCTCACTTAAAAAAAGAAATCATACAATAATTTAACATGTATTTATTGTACCATATAAGTAAAATTTAATTCTAGAATTTGTTTACTATTTGAGTGACCAAGATGGCAAATACACTTTGGTTCAAACAGAGGAGAGAGGAAATTACAGTCTAAAGAATAGAATGTTATGTAAGTCTGTAGTTCTGAATTTTATTGCCTCATATTCTTACTTGAATAATTTGTGTATGTTCCATAATTTCTCATTGATACTATTTTTTTATGGATCAAATACTGATGTTTAAATAAACCTGATAAAATTAACTTGAAATCCTTGGAAGTAATATCATACCACTATCAATGTGCTATAATGTTTAGTTAATCTCAATTATATTTACCATGAATCACATTATTTTTAGCACTGTTTTTATTTGTATCTGGATGATACAAAATTTACCTTTTTTTGAACTCAGTTACTTCATCCATTAAGGATACTAAAAACAATAAATTAATAAATTTTAGCAGATGACTTCTCAAAACTCTTCTAAGATATATGATTCCAATTTTTATGCTTATATAAATTATTAGATATTTTATTTTAATATGAAAAATAAATATCTAAAGTCACAGGATCTCGAGAAGTATAATTCTGAATGCACAATTATGTCAGAGTTAAGAATAATGGTGATATTTTGTCAGTATTCTAGGGACTTAAGAAAAGTTCTATTAGTGACTTTCTTGAAGTCCAGGATGACCAATTAACAATGACAGGATAATGCTATCTTTCAAACCTTATGATTAAAGATGTTCCAGGACATATTCTCACAGTTATATTGTAGAACATAGTGATTTTATGCAGTATTTTAAAAAGGGGCTAAATCTATGTTACAGACTTTTCCAGAGAATATGGAGAAAAGTAAATTATGTCTGTACTGAACTTTTCTAGCTTTATGACAACCTGCTGTTCTGAATCTTCTATTTTTCTAAGTTGCTGCAATGCTGTGTGTTATTTGTACTTCTATAGGTGGTAACTGGAAAGTTTCCATCATCACCAGTGACTTGCCAAATGCAGGGACCAGCTCACAGATTTATATTATACTATATGGACAACGTAGAAGTTCAGCCCCCATATATCTTTATGGAACAGATAGAGCTCGATTTGAGAATGGCCATGAAGATATATTTACTGTAAGTAGAAAATCAAGTAAAACCTGATAATATAAGTGATGCAGTTAATACTTTGTGGAATGAATCCAATCTATTGAATTTGGCACTTTCTGTTATAATGACATGTGTCTTGTAGGCAATCAATTTAATATAATTCATGACAGTCCTGGCTGGATAGCTTGGTTGGTTAGAGCATTATCCTGAAGTGCAGAGGTTGCCAGTTCAATCCCTGGTCAGGGCACATACAGGAACAGATTGATGTTCCTTTCTCTAAAAAAAGAATAATAAAGTTTATTTCAGTTTTGCTTCTTTATACTCAAGCAGATTAAACACAAAACTGCAATACAATAAGAGACTGTAACTAGAGAAAAATGCTAGATAGCCAACATGTATTTTTTTTATACTTGCGACTGTCAAGAACAAGGACTTATGCCTTTCTGGCTGAGGTTCTAACAAATAAGGCTCAAAGTCAACATCAAAAAGGGAAAATTAAAATTGTAAAATAAAGGAGGGCAAAGAAGTTGTCATCAAGTTGTTAGGTTGTAGCTAAGCACATTTAGATCAAGAGCTAGGGAGAAACAGGTAGCCACAGAAACGGGTAGCAAAGAAACTGGTAGCAAAAAAGTATCAGGGAAGACCAAATCAGGTTATTAATGAAAGTCAGAAAGATGAGCATAAAAGGCAAGACTTTCAATGAGTCAATTACCTGTGTTTTATATATACTTAATAATTTCTACTGAATAAATGACTGGGATTCATAGAGGGATTTTTTTGGAACTTGGCAAAGACAGAATGAAATCACAATCAGAAAATGGTATCCTTCTGTTTCTTAAATTCTTATAGGATGCCTACTCCCTGGTGTTCGGCTTACTACAACCTGTGTGCTCAGCCCACATGTGTCACAGGAAAGGCCGAACCATTTGGAACCAAACTAATAGTTATTTAATTCATTAAAGCAAGAGAGTGAGAAAGAGAGACAGACAGGAAGGGAGAGAGACAAGAAACATCACCTCCTAGTTGCGGCAATTTAGTTGTTCTTTGATTGCTTCTCATAAGTGCCTTGACCAGGGAGAGGTTCCAGCTGAGCCAGTGACTCCTTGCTCAAGCCAGCGACCTTGGGCTGAAGCCAGTGACCTTTGGGCTCAAGCCAGCGAACATAGGGTCATATCTCTGATCTCATGCTCAAGCTGGCTACTTGGCACTCAAGCTCACAACCTCGGCATTTTGAACCTCAGTATCCCAGGTCAACGCTCTGTCCACTGTGCCACCACCTGGTCAGGCACCAAACTAGTAGTTGAATTTGAACTATCTTTTCCATACTTTCTATATGAGTCAATATATATAGAAATTCTATGTTGATGGTTACTTACATGCAAAAGTAAGAAATGAAGACTGTCATTATTTTGCATATGTAAGAAACAGTTTTAGAAGTGACTATACCTAAAGACTCTTTGAGCTGTTTTTGTTATTTTGCTATTTTATTGTTTCAAATTTACTTTTAAATTAAATTATTAATTCTGTAGTAAGAAAGGAGCACCTTTAACCTCTCGCTCTTATTTTCTTCTCCATGAGAAATCATTTTCATAGTTTGATGCCTCTTTTTTTTCTGAGCCCTGCTATCTACATTATAGTTCTTTCTGTTGTCTTTCTTACTCTTGTTTGAGCCCTGGAATCACTACATTTCCATCTAGTTTGAAAAGATGATGACTGCATTAAGTTTAGTAATTTGATGCTGATTTTGTTTGTAGTTTTCATTTGTTCTGATGACTAGTTTTCTTGTAAGGATTCTCAGATAAACTTCTGTTTCCCCTCTCCTTTCTTTTTTTCCTTACAGTTTCTTTGTATAGCTCTTTTCCTTATTATTGTGTTGAAATCCACAAGACAAAATTTACTATTTTATCTATATTAAAGTGTACAATTCAATGGCATGTAGTACATTCACAGTACTGTTTAGCCATCACCAATATCTATATATTTCCAGAGCATGTTACTCACCCCAAAAGAAACTCAATTATACAGTCACTTCCCACTCTCTTTCCCCCAATCCCTATCAATCTCTACTTTGCTTTCTGTCTTTAAGGATTTGCCAATTCTGGATATTCCTTAAAAATAATATTATATTATATGTAACCTTTTGTGTCTGGCTTCTTTCATTCAGCATAATGTTTTTAAGGTTCATCCATGTTATAGCATAAATCATTAGTTCATTCCTTTTTAAGGTTGAATAGTATTTCGTTGTTTGGAAATACCACATTTTTTTTTATCCATTCATCTGTTAATGGACATTTGGGTTATTTATATCCTTCAGCTCTTGTGAATTGTGCTGCTATAAATTTTCATGTATAAGTATTTGTTTTTGAACATGTTTTCATTTCTTTTGATTTTATACCTAGGAGTAGAGTTTCTTTGTATGTAATACATTTGAGTCTTTGAGGAACTCACTGTTTTTCACAGTGGTTGTGCCATTTTACATTTCTACCAGGAGTGTTTGAGAGTTCCAGTTTTTTCACATCCTCACCATTTGTTATTGTCAATTTAGAAAAAATTTTTGATTTACATTTCCCTAATGATTAATGGTACTGAGTATCTTTTTATGTGCTTGGTGGCCATTTGTATATCTTCTTTGGAGAACTATTTAAATCCATGGCCTGTGAGGATTTTTATTTTTTTAATTGGAATGTTTTTCTTTTTGTTGTTGAGTTGTAAGAGTTTCTTATATATTCTGAATACTAGATCCTTATCAGATATATGATTTGCAAATATTTTAATGATGTTGTGGATTGCATCTTTACTCTTTTGATAATATCCTTTGATGCACAAGAATTTTAAATTTTGATGAAGTCCAATTTAGCTATTTTTTTTTGTTTGCTAATAATGTTTTTAGTGTCATATCTAAGAAATTGTTACCACATAAAGTTCATGAGAATTTACGTTTTCTTTAATATTAGTTCTTTTATCCATTTAGAATTAAATTTTGATGTTGTGGATGGTAAAGGTCTAGCTCTCTTGTTTTTGGATGTGTATATCTACTTCTCCTTTTAGTGTTTGTTGAGGAGACTGTTCTTTTTCCATTAAATAGTCTCATACCCTTGTCAAAAAATCAACTGACTGTAGGTATATAGGGTTTATTTCTGGACACTCAATGTTGTTTCATTGATATATATATATGTCTATCTTTATACCTATATCACACAGTTTTCATTTTTTAAGCTTTGTAGTAAGTTTTAAAATGAGAAACTGTGAGTCCTCCAACCTTGTTTTTATTTTTTAATATTGCTTTGGCTATTTGTGGCCCCTTGGAAATCCCTATGAATTTTAGGATCAGCTTTTCCATTTCTGTAAAATAGGCCAATGGGGTTTTGATAGAATTACACTTACTCTGTATATTACATTGGGTAGTATTATAATCTTCTTATCAGTATTGTCTACCAATCCATGACCCTGATGTCTTTAGATTTATTTAGGTGCTTTTTAATTTCTTTCAGCAATGTTTTGGTTTTTCTTATATAAGTGTTAAAACTCCTTGGCTAAGTTTATTCTTAAGAATTTTGTTCTTTTTGATGCTATTATAAATAGAATTGTCTTAATTTCTTTTTTATATTGCTTATTATTAATGTATAAAAATAAAACAAATTTTTATGTGCTGATCTAGTGTCCTGTAACTTTACTGAGACCATTTGTAGCACAAATAGTTTTTTGTTTTTTGTTTTTGGAGAATCTTTAGGATTCTCCTAATATCAGAACATATTATTTATAAATAGAAATAGTTTTAATTCTTTCTTTCCAAGTTATATGTTTTTAAGTTTCTCTTCTTGGCTAATTGCTCTACCTAGAGCTTTGAGTACAATGTTGAGTAGAAGACATACATAAATACTTATTTCCTTGTCTTGTTCCTGATTTAGGAGGAAAGTTTTAGTCTTCTGCCTTTGAATATGATATTACCTGTGGGTATTTCATAAATATTCTTTATGTGTTCAGAAAGTACCCTTCTATTCCATAAGTATCTTTATCATGAAAATGTATTTGATATTTATCAAAAGCTTTCCTCCCTCCCTCCCCCTCCCCCTCCCTTCCCCTCCTTCCCCCTCCCCCTCCCCCTCCCCCTCCTCCCTTCTACCCTCCTCTCCTCCCTCCTTTCCTTTCCTCTCCTTTCCTTTCCTTTCCTTTCCTTTCCTTTCCTTTCCTTTCCTTTCCTTTCCTTTCCTTTCCTTTCCTTTCCTTTCCTTTCCTTTCCTTTCCTTTCCTTTCCTTTCCTTTCCTTTCCTCTTTCCTTCTTCCCTTCCCTTGCTCTTCCCTCCCTTCCTCCCTCTCTTCTTTCTTTCTTTCCTCTTTTTTTTTTCTTTTTTCCCCCCATCAATTGAAATGGCAGTGTTTTCATTTTCCTCTTCATTGTATTTATGTGGTGTATTGCCCCATTGGTATTTGTATGTTGAACTACTCTCTACTCCTGGGATAAGAGAATAGGTATGGTGTATAATCCTGTTAATATACTTCTGGATTTAGTTTACTAGTGTTTCTTAGAAGACTTTTGCCTCTATAACTATAAGGGGTATTGTCTGTATTTTTCTTTCCTTGTCATCAGGGTAATACTGACATTGTGGAATGAGTTAAGAAATATTCTCTACCTGTTCTGTTTTTTGGACAAGTTTAAAATATTAGTAATAATGTCCCTATTTTTATTTCTCATTTTTGTAATTTGAGGTTTTTTTCTTTTTTTCCTTAGGCTAGCTAATGTCTATTTTGTTGTTCTCATCAAAGAACCTATTATTGGTTTCATTGTTTCTACTGTTTTTTAATTTTCTATTTTTTCTCCATATTTTTTTTAAGTCAGAGGCAGGGAGGCAGAGACAGACAGACTCCCACATGTGCCTAGGTTGGGATAAACCCAGCAAGCCACTACCAGGTGATGTTCTGCCCAGCTGGGCTGCAGATTCGTTACTCATCAACTGAGCTATTTTAGTGCCTGAGGCCAAGGCCATGGAGCCACCCTCAGTGCCCTGGCTTGAACCATTTGAGCTATGGCTGCAGTAGGGGAAGAGAGAGAGAGAGAGAGAGAGAGAGAGAGAGAGAGAGAGGAGGAGAAGGGTGGAGAAGCAGATGGCTGCTTCTCCTGTGTGCCCTGACCGGGAATTATACCCAAGGCTTCCACATGCTGAGCCAATGCTCTACCACTGAGCCAACCAGCCAGGGCCTTGTCTCTATCCTAGTCTTTATTATTTCCTTTTTTTGGCTAGATTTGTATTTAGTTTGATCTTCTTTTTATAATTCCATAAGTTGTAAAGCTAGGTTATTTATTCAAGATTTTATTTGCTCTTTTCTCCTCCCCTCTTCTCTCTCCCTTCCCCTCTTCTTGCTCCTTCTTTTTACTTAGAGTCTCTGTATATAGTAGATCAATCTGGAAATACATCTATCACAGCAGGCTTGCCATTCTAGTTGATGGGAACACATTTGAAATGATTATCTCCTTTAAGTTGTCTACCAGTGGTGTTCGATGCCTAATCAACGTCAACAGGAATCATCAGTTTGGGGTATTGTGAAGGAGGAAACTTTATTCAGTGCAAAACAGCTCAGTTGTGATATAGCTCACTAGCATCACTCTAGAACCGCTCAGTTGTGATATGGCTCAGGATGGCCATATGGCGCAGCTCTGCTGTGCTTTGGTCTGCTGTTTTCTGCCAGCCTGCTCTAGTCTGCACTGGTCTGCCAACTCTGCTCTGGTGAGGCAGCTTCTGTGTTTCATCTCAGCCAGGGAGACTGTGTCAGTTTTTGATGGAAAGGAAAAGTGTACTTCCAGAGCAAGAGGGAAGCTGGCTTATATGAACAGAAGTCCCCACCCCTTGTTTCTGGTCTGACCTCATGCAAGTGAGAACTCCAAATCCTTGCAGTTTGATTGGTCCAAGGACAGTTATGATTGGTCAAAACAAAACCAGCTTTAGGTGGTTGGAGCTGCACAACTCTGATGGGATGGGGAAAGCCACAGTTCTATTGGTTAAAATAAGATTCCAGGAACTCCTTTATAAGGGCTGGCTCAGATGGCAGAAACACAGTGCAGACAGGCAGTGCAGTGCAGAAGCAGGCAGTTCAGTGCAGACGTCTCCTTGAAGTGCAGTTTGCATGACAGGACTCTGTATAGAAGTGGCTGCTAGGCTCTGTTTTTTAAAATTTGAGCCCAGTTAGCCACCAGTAGCCCTTTCTTAGTAAGTGTCTTTGTTCTCAGGGTTCACAAAGTACATTCAAATTTTATGGAATTGTATCTAAAATTTCCCTCTGAGTTCTGCTTTTACTGAATTCCCTATGCTTTTGTATGTTATTTTAAAAGAAATCATCAAGGTATTAAAATTTTTTTTGCAATTTTTTTTGAGTCGGAGGTTGCTTAAGAGTATGCTATTTAATTTATGCATTATGTGGATTTTCCAGTTTTTCTTTTTGTATTTATTTATCTTTATAATTTTGAATTTTAAGTCTCATTCTATTGTAGTTAGATAAGATAGACTTTATGATTTCAGTCTTTTTTAATTTTCAAAACTTGTTTTTGTTACATAACATATAGTCTGTCCCAGAGAATGTTACATGTGCACTTGAGGAAACTATATTCTGCGGTTATTAGGTGCAATGTTTTATACACGTGTGTTAGACTTGGTTGATGTTCAAATCCTCTTTTTCCTTATTGACTTTCTGTCTAGTTGTTTTATCCATTATTCAAAGTGGGTTACTGAACTCTCCAACTACTACTATGTCTCCATTTACTTCTGTCAGTTTTGGTTCATATATTTTGATGCTCTGTAATTAGGTACATACATGTTTATAATTCTTATACTTTCTTGATGGATTAACCCCTTTATCAATACATAATGTCCTAAGATCAGCTGTTTTTAAATGGATTTTGTGAAGTTGCATTGAAAGATGTTCTCTTGGTTACTTTGTAGATCACTGTTGGAGACATTGGGATACTATTTAAGGTTCGGATTGGTCATACCAACTCTGGAGTCTCCCCTTCCTGGCACTGTAAACAGGTAAAGACATCAACATTTCTATCCTTTTCAAATATTAATACTATGCAAATTCTATTCAGAAATCAAACCTCAAGGGAGCACTTTATGCATATTGTGAATTGGTGGAGTCAAACCTGGACCTTGTTAGTAAGCGTAATACTTAAGGCAGTTAGTGTCATATGCCTTTATTAATAATTTAATCCCTAATTAATTAAAGGAAGCGCCTCAACCAAACAATCCTTTTAACTTTTTGTAAAGAAAAGAAGATGCTTGAGACTCTGGATTAACTTTTATTGCTTCTTGACATAATTGCATTACTAATAAAATGGTGACTATGTGATGTTATCTGCTTCAGAAGAGTTGTAAAAATAGAATATTAGTGTTGCTGGAATAATAATCTACTATACCTTGAATTCCAGCTCTGTGCTAACCAAGATAATGTCCCTTGAATACTTTTAGGAGCCAAAAAAAAAAAAAAAAAAAAGGTTTACATTTTCTTCATTGTTTAGAATTTAAAATTTTCCTTATTAGCATGATTGCTAATAAATATAGATTTTTAGAACTGGAAATTATACAGCTTGTCATTCATTTTTATATAAAATGTATTTTTATCTTTTGTCATTTCAAAAACAAGTGATCTTTAACAAGGTCTTAAAATGCAAAGAACATCTAGTCAAATTCCTGATGTTCTTGGAAAACTTGTTCAATAGTTTTTTATAATGTGAGAAAGCAAATGAAAAATTTATGTAAGATGAACATGTATTTTATTTCATCAGCAGAAATACATAGTTGTTATCAGTGCCATATTTTTTGCATTAAGTCAGGAACTATCCTGAGGGAGAATGAAAAAATAAAACTCACTTTATGAAAATGTAGAAGGTAGAGGTTTTATTTCAAAATTCAAAATTACTGCCAGGCTTCAATAGAAAATAATTCTCTCTTTTATATTATATAGAACTTTTAAAGTATGACATTAAAATTAATAAGTGATGATGTATAATAATATCTTTTCATTTTTCTTTCTTAGTTAACTAAACTAACTTAGAAAATTATCATTATTCCTCCTGCCATTTCATTTGATTGATAAACAATAAGCAATATTGTATTCATTGTGAAGCTGAATGCTGATATAAGGGTTGTTACCTGAAAAGTTTATATAATATTACAAAGGAAAGACAAAAAATTAAGCTAAAAATTCCTATTGTCTTTCTATGGCAAGTTCTTTCTCATTGAATGGTGACTTGTTTGCCTGAATTTTACTCACCTGTCTTTGAGTACCAATGAATAACAGAGATATTCTTGATTCAAAGTTTTTTCCTAACTATACAAAGTCTATATAATTTATTCATCTGAACAAATTAAGATGCTAGATAATTGGCTGGGAGTTTTCTGTTTAATTCTTACAATACAGTTTAGAAGTTTAAAATTTTTTTTTATTTATTTTTTATTTTTATTTTTTTTATAAATTTTTATTAATGTTGATGGGATGACATTAATAATTCAGGGTACATATATTCAAAGAAAACATGTCTAGGTTATCTTGTCATTAAATTATGTTGCATACCCCTCACCCAGAGTCAGATTGTCCTCCGTCACCCTCTGTCTAGTTTTCTCTGTGCCCCTCCCCCTCCCCCTAACTCTCTCCCTCCCTCCCTACTGCGTCCTCCCTCCCCCCACCCCTGGTAACCACCACTCTCTTGTCCATGTCTCTTAGTCTCGTTTTTATGTTCCACCAATGTATGGAATCATGTAGTTCTTGTTTTTTTCTGATTTACTTATTTCACTCCGTATAATGTTATCAAGATCCCACCATTTTGCTGTAAATGATCTGATGTCATCATTTCTTATGGCTGAGTAGTATTCCATAGTGTATATGTGCCACATCTTCTTTATCCAGTCTTCTATTAAAGGGTTTTTTGGTTGTTTCCATGTCTTGGCCACTGTGAACAGTGCTGCAATGAACATGGGGCTACATATGTCTTTACGTATCAATGATTCTGAGGTTTTGGGGTATATACCCAGTAGAGGGATTGCTGGGTCATAAGGTAGTTCTATTTGCAGTTTTTTGAGGAACCACCATACTTTCCTCCATAATGGTTGTACTACTTTACATTCCCACCAATAGTGTATGAGGGTTCCTTTTTCTCCACAGCCTCTCCAACATTTGCTATTACCCGTCTTGTTGATAATAGCTAATCTAACAGGGGTGAGGTGGTATCACATTGTAGTTTTGATTTGCATTTCTCTAATAACTAATGAAGCTGAGCATCTTTTCATATATCTGTTGGCCATTTGTATTTCTTCCTGGGAGAAGTGTCTGTTCATGTCCTCTTCCCATTTTTTATTGGATTGTTTGTTTGTTTGTTGTTGAGTTTTATAAGTTCTTTGTAAATTTTGGATATTAGGCCCTTATCTGAGCTGTTGTTTGAAAATATCATTTCCCATTTAGTTGGCTGTCTGTTTATTTTGATATCAGTTTCTCTTGCTGAGCAAAAACTTTTTATTCTGATGTAGTCCCATTCATTTATCTTTGCCTTCACTTCTCTTGCCATTGGGGTCAAGTTCATAAAATGTTCTTTAAAACCCAGGTCCATGAGTTTAGTGCCTATGTCTTCTTCTATGTACTTTATTGTTTCAGATCTTATATTTAGGTCTTTGATCCATTTTGAATTAATTTTAGTACACGGGGACAGGCTGTAGTCAAGTTTCATTCTTTTGCATGTGGCTTTCCAGTTTTCCCAACACCATTTGTTGAAGAGGCTTTCTTTTCTCCATTTTGTGTTGTTGGCCCCTTTATCAAAGATTATTTGACCATATATATGTGGTTTTATTTCTGGGCTTTCTATTCTGTTCCATTGGTCTGAGTGTCTATTTTTCTGCCAATACCATACAGTTTTGATTATTGTGGCCCTATAATATAGTTTAAAGTCAGGTATTGTAATGCCCCCAGCTTCATTCTTTTTTTTTAGGATTGCTTTGGCTATTCGGGGTTTCTTATAGTTCCATATAAATCTTATGATTTTTTGTTCCATTTCTTTAAAAAATGTCATAGGAATTTTGATGGGAATTGCATTAAATTTATATATTACTTTGAGTAATATGGCCATTTTATTTATATTTATTCTTCCTATCCAAGAACAAGGAATATTTTTCCATCTCATTGTGTCTTTTTCTATTTCTCTTAGCAATGCCTTGTAGTTTTTGTTATATAGGTCCTTTACATTCTTTGTTATGTTTATTCCTAGGTATTTTATTTTTTTTGTTGCAATCGTGAAGGGGATTATTTTTTTGAGTTCGTTTTCTAATATTTCATTGTTGGCATATAGAAAGGCTTTGGACTTTTGTATGTTAATTTTGTATCCTGCGACCTTACTGTATTGGTTTATTGTTTCTAGTAATCTTTTTGTGGAGTCCTTTGGGTTTTCAATGTATAGGATCATATCATCAGCAAAAAGTGATACCTTTACTTCTTCTTTTCCAACATGGATGCCTTTTATTTCTTTTTCTTGTCTGATTGCTTTGGCCAGAACTTCTAGCACCACGTTAAATAAGAGTGGAGAGAGTGGACAACACTGTCGTGTTCCTGATTTAAGGTGGAAAGTCCTCAGTTTTATGCCATTTAATATGATGTTGGCTGATGGTTTATCATATATGGCCTTTATAATGTTGAGATATTTTTCTTCTATACCCATTTTGTTGAGAGTCTTAAACATAAAATTGTGTTGTATTTTATCGAAAGCCTTTTCTGCGTCTATTGATAAGATCATGTGGTTTTGTGGTTTTGTTCTTTGTTTTGTTGATATGGTGTATTATGTTAACCGTTTTACGTATGTTGAACCATCCTTGAGATTCTGGGATGAATCCCACTTGATCATGATGTATTATTTTTTTAATATGTTGTTGTATTCGATTTGCCAGTATTTTGTTTAGTATTTTAGCATCTGTATTCATTAGAGATATTGGTCTGTAGTTTTCTTTCTTTGTGCCATCCTTGCCTGGTTTTGGTATGAGGGTTATGTTGGTCTCATAAAATGTGTTTGGAAGTATTGCTTCTTCTTCAATTTTTTGGAAGACTTTGAGTAGAATAGGAACCAAGTCTTCTTTGAATGTTTGATAGAATTCACTAGTATAACCGTCTGGGCCTGGACTTTTATTTTTGGGGAGGTTTTTAATAGTTTTTTCTATTTCTTCCCTGCTGATTGGTCTGTTTAGTCTTTCTGCTTCTTCTTGACTCAGTTTAGGAAGGTTGTATTGTTCTAGGAATTTATCCATTTCTTCTAGATTGTTGTATTTGGTGGCATATAGTTTTTCATAGTATTCTACAATAATTCTTTGTATATCTATGATGTCTGTGGTGATTTCTCCTCTTTCATTTTGGATTTTATTTATTTGAGTCCTGTGTCTTTTTTCCTTGGTGAGTCTTGCCAAGGGTTTGTCGATTTTGTTGATCTTTTCAAAGAACCAGCTCCTTGTTTTATTGATTTTTTCTATAGTTTTTCTGTTCTCTATTTCATTTATTTCTGCTCTGATTTTTATTATCTCCTTTCTTCGGCTGGTTTTGGGTTGTCTTTGTTCTTCTTTTTCTAGCTCCTTAAGGTGTGAAGTTAAGTGGTTTACTTCGGCTCTCTCTTGTTTGTTCATATAGGCCTGAAGTGATATGAACTTTCCTCTTATTACTGCTTTTGCTGCATCCCATAGATTCTGATATGTCGTATTTTCATTTTCATTTGTCTGTATATATCTTTTGATCTCTGTGCTTATTTCTTCTTTGACCCATTCATTTTTTAGAAGTATGTTGTTTAGTTTCCACAATTTTGTGGGTTTTTCCCCTCTTTTTTACAGTTGAATTCTAGTTTCAAGGCTTTATGATCAGAGAATATACTTGGTACAATTTCAATTTTTCTAAATTTGCTGATATTGTCTTTGTGGCCCAACATATGGTCAGTTCTTGAGAATGTTCCATGTACACTAGAGAAAAATGTATACTCTCGCTTTGGGATGAAGTGTCCTGTAGATGTCTATCATATCCAGGTGTTTCAGTATTTCGTTTAAGGCCACTATATCTTTATTGATTCTCTGTTTGGATGACCGATCTAGAGCCGTCAGCGGTGTATTGAGGTCTCCAAGTATGATTGTATTTTTGTCAGTTTTTGTTTTAAGGTCAATAAGTAGCTGTCTTATATATTTTGGTGCTCCTTGGTTTGGTGCATATATATTAAGGATTGTTATGTTTTCTTGATTCAGTGTCCCCTTAATCATTATGAAATGACCATTTTTGTCTCTGAGTACTTTTTCTTTCTTGTAGTCAGCATTATCAGATATGAGTATTGCTACAACTGCTTTTTTTTGGGTGTTGTTTGCTTGGAGTATTGTTTTCCAGCCTTTCACTTTGAATTTGTTTTTATCCTTGATGCTTAGATGAGTTTCTTGTAGGCAGCATACAATTGGATTTTCTTTTTTAATCCATTCTGCTACTCTGTGTCTTTTTATTGGCAAGTTTAATCCATTTACATTTAGTGTAATTATTGACACTTTTGGGTTCCCTATAGCCATTTTATAAATTGCTTTCTGTTAGTTTTGTATCTTGTTTGATTCTTCTCTTTTGTTTTTCTATTTTTTGTTTTTGTTTGTTTGTATTCCGTACTTCTTTCTAGAAGTTTAAAATTTTAAATTTTAAATAAGCCAACTTGTGCCTCTCACTTGAAGGGATTTGAATTAAAGACTTGTCCATTATAGCAATAATGATACAATATTTTCAGAACACATAAAAAAATTTACACTTCTCTTATGACCTTAATATCTTGATTCTTTCAAGTTTAGTTAAGGAAGATTATAAAATAAAAAGTTTTAAATGTTGGTTTGTTTTGTATTTTTCAAATTACCTTTCTTCAACTTCACTTAAAATAATAAAATCAGGGTGGGGAGAGGAAAGGGAGGGAGGGGAGGGGGGACAAAGAAAACCAGAGAGAAGGTGACAGAAGACAATTTGACTTTGAGTGATGGGTATTCAACATAATCAAATGTCAAAATAACCTGGAGATGTTTCCTTTGAACATATGTACCCTGATTTATCAATGTCACCCCATTACAGTTAATAATAATAATAAAATAATAAAATCAAATATTGGTGGCAGTAGGAGCAGCCTTGCAAACCAGTTGTAATTCTGTGTGGTTCTCCAGGAGCCTTTCTGAAAGTGTCAGTACACCATGATCACACCTGATATGAATGTATGCAAAGTTCTGGGCCTTTTATAAAATCACTTTCAAATAAAAAAGTATTTTTTAACAAGTAATCTTGTTGCTATTGTAGATACAATTGTGGAACATGAATTCTGGAAAAAAGTTTTATATACCTGTGCAACGATGGTTGGCACGAGATAAAGAAGATGGGGAAATCTGTCGAGAATTTCCTGTTTTAAACAAAGGACAACCCACTCTTCCAGGTAGGAAAAATCCAATGCCAGCTAGCACAGATAAAACTTGTTTGCCTAAATACTGAAGGCCAGGTTACTTGATAAATACATATGTTGAATAAATGAATGAATGATTAAGGAATTGGTGTCTGCATGTGTGTGTGTATGTGTGTGTGTGTGTGTGTGTGTGTGTGTATACTGGGATTCAGAAATGTGTTCTTGTCAACAGTTAACCCTGTAGGAAGGTCAGATGAAATGCCTGTTAATCAAAATAATAATAATAATTCTTAGAAGGTCATGAGAAAATTGAATGTTCAATGAATTTACTCCAGGACTAAGAAATGTAAGTCAATGTATATTTTTTCCACCAGGCTCTGCCTTATTTTTGAAAATTTATATATTTGATCATGAAATGAAAACAGATCTGGTCACTCACTGACTTTCTAAGCATTTTCCCAAAAGTAGAGGTGTGTTCAATCCTTGTGTAAACGAGACTGAAAAACAAGTTTTGCTCAAAGTTAGACTATCACTATCAAAAATGATTGCTTACTGCCGCAAGGAATCGGGGTGACTGTCCATAGGAACTATTTGCTGTTGTGTCTGCTGGCCTCTGTTTTAGAAGAAAATAAGAAAAACATAAATGAGAATTATTAAATGGGCAATTGATAAAAATAGATTTTTCTCTAGTCTACAATATTTTCTACTAAAAATGTGATACCTTAGTTTTCTAAAGAAGTGTTATGTGAAGATTAGCAAGATTATGCTTATGTACATTAAAACTTGGATAAAACTTTTTAGGGACCATAGGTTGGCAAAGACTTGCAGAGACTGTTGATTCCTTTGTGTTTTTAGATACAGTGTAATAAATTGTTAAGTTTTTGAAGTTAAATATTTTTGAAGTGATACCAATAGGTTTTTTTTAATTTTTATTTATTTATTTATTTACTTATTTATGTATTTGACAGAGACAGAGAGAGAGTCAGAGAGCGGGACAGATAGAGACAGACAGACAGTAAGGGAGAGAGATGAGAAGCATCAGTTCTTCATTGTGGCTCTTTAGTTGTTCATTGAATGCTTTCTCATATGTGCCTTGACCAGGGGGCTAAAGCAGAGTGAGTGACTCCTTGCTCAAGCCTTTGGGCTCAAGCTGGGGAGCCCACACTCAAGCCAGATAAACCCGCACTGAAGCCAGTGACCTCAGGGTTTCGAACCTGGGTCCTCTGTGTCCCAGTCTGATGCTCTATCCACTGTACCACCGCCTGGCACAGATAGTTTTTCTGATATGTTTCCTCAGGCATGGGAAACTAAAGAGAAAATAAACAAATGAGACTATATTAAACTAAAACATTTTGCACAGAAAGAAAACCATCAACAAAATGAAAAGACAACTCACTTAATGGCAGATCATATTTGTTGATACATCTAAAAAGGGATTAATATCCAAAATTTATAAAGAACTTAAAGAACTCACAACAAAAAAGGAGACAGTACAAATGAAAAATGGGCAAAGGACCTGAATAGACACTTCTCCAACAAAGGCATACAGATTGCCAATAACCATATGAAAAGACATCAGAGAAATGCAAGTTAAAACCACAATGAGATATTACCTCACACCTGTCAGAATGGCTATATCAATAATAAATCGACAAATAACAGGTTTGGTGAGAATGGAGAAGAGGGAACCCTCATGCACTTTTACAGGAATGCAAATAGGTACAGCCACTGTGGAAAGTAGTTTGGAGATCTCCTTTACCTTGGATGGATAATTTTACAGGCTTTAGAATTCTAGGGGTTTCTTTTCTTTTATCACTTTAGATATTTCACTCTACTCTCTTGCTTACATGGTTTCTGAGAAATCAGATATTACCCTTTCTTCCTTTCTTTCTTTCTTTCTTTCTTTCTTTCTTTCTTTCTTTCTTTCTTTCTTTCTTTCTTTCTTTCTTTCTTTCTTTTTTTTTTTTCTTTCTTTCTTTCTCTTTCTTAGTAAGCTGTTTATTTTACTCTTTATTCCTTCAGGATTTCTTTTCAATCTTTAAGTTTCTGTAGTTTGAGAATGATATGTCTAGGGTAGTTTCTACCATCTCCCTTCTTTGGCAATTATCCTGCTTAATATTCTCTGAGCTTCCAGGGTCTACTCTGGTGTCAAATATTAATTCAGGGAAACGTTCAGTCATTATTATTTCAAGTATTTTTGTTTCTTTCTCTCTTTTTCTCTAGTGGTATACCCATTAGGTATACTGTATACTTTTTGTAGTCTCACAATCCTTGTTTTTTAGTCTGTATTCTCTTTGCTTTTCAGTTTTAGAGGGTTTAATTGCTGTATCTTCAAACTCAGGGATTCTTTCCTCAGCAGTGTAGTGTGTACTAATAAGTCTGTCAAAGGCATTCTTTGTTTGTTGCAATGTTTTTAATATCTATTATTTCTTTTTTTTTCTTTTTATTTTTTTCATTTTTCCGAAGCTGGAAATGGGGAGGCAGTCAGACCCCTGCATGCGCCCGACCGGGATCCACCCAGCATGCCCACCAGAGGGTGATGCTCTGCCCCTCTGGGGCATCACTCTGTCGCATCCAGAGCCATTCTAGTGCCTGAGGCAGAGGCCACAGAGCCATCCTCAGTGCTTGGGCCATCTTTGCTCCAGTGGAGCCTCGGCTGAAGGGGAGGAAAAGAGAGACAGAGAGGAAGGAGAGGGGGAGGGGTGGAGAAGCAGATGGGCGCTTCTCCTTGTGCCCTGGCCGGGAATCGAACCCGGGACTCCTGCATGCCAGGCTGACGCTGTACCACTGAGCCAACCAGCCAGGGCTAATATCTATTATTTCTTTTAGGTTCTTCATTTGGCTTTCCATTTCTGCTTTCATTGCCCACTTGTTCCTTCATGTTGTCTATGTAACATAATAGAACATTTAACATATTAATCATTTGTTTGAAGTTTCTGTTCTGATAATTCCAACAGCTGTGCCATGTCTAATTATGATGCTTACTCTATCTCATCAAATTGTGTTTTTCATATTTTAGTATGCATTGTAATATTTTGTTGATCACTGGACATAATGTACCAACTAAAAGAAACTGTTCAATAGGCTTTTGTGGTGAAGAACAGCTTGGGGGGGTTATAGTCCTATGATTGGGCTTCAGTCTTTTAATTAGCCTATGCCTCTGGATTGTGAACTTCACAGGGGTTTCCCTATTTACCACCCTTCTTAGGTGGCATAGTATGGCTTGAGTGAGCTCACATTGGGTATTTCCTTTTTCTCATGTGGTTATTCTCCTTCTCCCAATTCAAAGGCTAGAGCTGGCTGGGATTGGGTATTTTTCCTTCCCCTGGTTTTTCAGGCTCCAGTAATACCCCAGCAGGTTAGGATCTGGCTAAGTTATTTCTATTGAAGACAGGCTTTTTAAAGAACAGAATATTCTGGTGTATTTCAGATTTATTTGTTTCCACCTCTTCCTGCCAGAAACTGGAAGAAATTTTACTTGGATATTCCCTGTCAGAATCTAGCTGAGGCCCTGGCTGGTTGACTCAGTGGCTAGAGCATTGGTCCAGGGTTCGATCCCCAATCAGGGCACACGTGAGATGTGACCATCTGCTTCTCTTACCCTCTATCTCCCCCTTCTCTCCCTCTTCTCCTCTTACAGCCAGTGGCTTGATTGGTTTGAACATTGGCCCCGGGCACTGAGGATAGTTTGATTGATCTGAGTGTTGGCCTCTGACACTGAGGATAACTTGGTTGATTGGAGGTTGCTGGGAGTCAGGGCGCATGTGGGAGTCTGTCTCTGTATCTCCCCTCCTCTCACTTAAAAGAAAAGGAAAAAGAATCTAGTTGAGATCCTGGAAGCAAAACTCACAAAAGTATGGGGGTTCTTATGGCTGGGTCCCCCTGGAGTTTTTAACACTCAGACTTGTCTGCAACGAGTCTCCAACAATTGTAATTACAGTTAAGATTTTCCTACCTTGGCAATGGTTCCTGTGGCAGTTTCTGCTCATAAGTTTCTACCACTGTAAGTTGTGACTCTCTGTGTTCACATATCTTTGCCTCCAGTCTTGCCCTGTGTCCTTACTTCTTTTACAAATCTCAGAAGAGTTGTTGATTTTTCAGTCTAATTAGCTTTTTACTAGTTAGGATGGAGTGGTATCTTTTAAGCTCCTTACATGTGGAACTACAAAGCTGAAACTCTATAGTCATTAAACACTAATTCACTCTACTCCATTTCCCCAGCACTTGCCAATCAACTTTCTACTCTGTTTCTTTGATTTTTGACTATTTTAGAGTCATTTGGGTAGAACCATATAATGGTATTCCTTTTGTAATTGGCTTATTTCACTTAAGCATAACGACTGAAATTCATCTGTGTTGTATGTAAGGTAATTTTTTTCTTTTTAAAAATGGCATTATGTTTTTTGTCCCGATTTGATAATTTCAAATCAGCTGTCTACCTTTAAGTTCATGGATTCTTCTGCTGGTCAAGTTTGCAAATAAATGAAAAAATTTCTAATTAGTGAATTTCTCAATTCAGTTTTTGTATACTTCAGCTCCAGAATGTCTTCTCCCTCTTCTTCACATTTTCTGCATCTTTTTTGATATTATCTTTTTGTTTGTGCATAGTGTTCCTGATGTCATTTAGTTGTCTATGTTCTCTTTTAGCTCATTGTCCATTTTTATAATTATTTGAACTTGTCAGGTATTCACAGATATCCATTTCTTTATATTTGGTTTCTTAAGATTAATTTGTTCCTTTGATTGGGTCATATTTCTCTTTTATTTGCTATGTTTGTGATTTTTTGGTGCAATTTGGACATTTGAAAAAACAGTCACCTGTCTACTGTTTGTGGACTGGCTTCTTATACAGGAAGCTTCACTAATTAGCCCTACTAGAGATTTTGGAGACCCCTCTATCCTTTTCTAACTTTGCTTTTTCTTTTATTATGTATGTAATCTCCTACTTGGAAAAAGTTTATGTGTTTTTGCTCAGGAGCTTCCCTGGGTGCATATCGGCAGTTCTGTAGTTTCTCGGGTGCTGGACAAAACTGTGCTGCTTGCCTTTGTTCTCAGCCGCACACTCCCTGTGCCCACTCCTGTCAGTGTTTGGTTCAGCAGGGACAGAAACCAGTCATTTAGACATGTTCTTGAAAAGCCAGAATGGTGGACATATGTTTCACTTTTTTCTTTACTTCCTCAAGAAACCAGGTGTTGGGTATTTCCTCCCAATTGTATTGTGCTGTGCTGGGGAGGGGGGTTTAGGCATGCACTATACCAGGAATTTTCTTAGGGGCTTTGATGTGGTGTTTTGGCTCTGGGCTTGTCTCCATACAGGAACCTCGTATTGTTTTTGGAGATTTTTACTAAGACAATTGATTTGTGTTTTGTTAAGTTGGTACCTAAGACAACACAACTGGGGCTTCCTGTTCCAGTACCTTATTGATGTCCCTGAAAGCTATTTTATTAAAACAACTATTTTGAACTTTAATTTGCACAATTGGTGCCTGGGTGAATATGTCATTTAATTAGGAAGAAGACTCCAGTTCACTTTTTTCCCCTTTTATTGAGATGGAATTGACATAAAGCTCTGCATAGATTTAAGATGTACAACATAATGATTTATAGTGAAGTGATTCCTGCAAGTTTAGTTAATAAGCATCATCTCATAAAGATCCAAGAAATAAAAAAAGAAAAAAAAATTTTTTCTTGTGATGAGAACTTTTAGGATTTATTCTCTTAGCAACTTTCAAATATACCACACAACGGTATTAATTATAGTCATCATTGTATCTCCAGTACTTATTATTATTATTTTTTGTATTTTTCTGAAACCAGAAACAGGGAGGCAGTCAGACAGACTCCTGCATGCACCCGACTGGGATCCACCCAGCATGCCCACCAGGGGGCAATGCTCTGCCCATTTGGGGCATCGCTCTGTTGCAACCAGAGCCATTCTAGCGCCTGAGGCAGAGGCCATGGAGCCATCCTCAGTACTCGGGCCAACTTTGCTCCAATGGAGCCTTGGCTGCGGGAGGGGAAGAGAGAGACAGAGAGGAAGGAGAGGCAGAGGGGTGGAGAAGCAGATGGGCACCTCTCCTGTGTGCCCTGGCTGGGAATTGAACCCGGGACTCCTGCACGCCAGACCGACGCTCTACCACTGAGCCAACCAGCCAGGGCCTCTCCAGTACTTATTTATAACTGAAAGTTTTACCTTTTGACCACCTTCATCTGATTCTCTCACTCCAGGTAATCACAATTAGATCTCTTTTTTTATGTTTGACTTCTTTTTTTAAAGGTTCCACATCTAAGAGAAATCCTGCAGTATTTGTCTTTTTTGGTCTTACTTCATATAGCATAATGTTCTCAAGGCCCATCTATACTGTCATCACAAATGGCAGGATTTCCTTTTTTTTTTTTTTAAATGGCTGAATAATATCCCATAAGTGCGCACACATGCGTGTGTGGGTGTATGTAGTGTGTGTATGATATATTGCAATTCACTTTTCTTAGTATTGTTACCTGATCTTTTTCCTGCTATTGCCTTCTAACTTTATCAAAATTAGCCATTTGGTTTTTTAAAAAGGAGAAAATTAAATTTTGGGTAAAAGCTTAATAGAAAATATTAATGTTCCAGGGAATAATAGCCAAGTTAACAATAGAAACTAAATAAAATTTCTTTCAATGCTTACTACTTGTAGTTCCTGTCTCTGCATGAACTGAGAGAGAAGGGAGAACAGAGCAATGCCACTGATATGAAAATCCAAATGCAAGGAGCTGGAAGAGGGTCATATTTAAGAGTATGCAGAACTCTGGAATCAGATTATCTATGTGCTGATCTTGATTAGTATAAAACACATATAAAAAAGAAATATTTTAAAATGTTTAATATTCCCACTTTAGTGTATCATTTTGCTCACCTTCTAGGATGTATACACCCCATTTTAGAGATTTCCTGTGAATTGGGCATCATAATAGAATGCATATATACTACCCTATTAAAAGATATAAATAATATATTAAAATTAAAATCCAATTAAACCAATAATATATAAAGTACCTAATAACCACTAGAAACATATTTTAGTCCAATTATCATTAGTTAATTAACTGTGTGACCGGTAGACATTTACTTACCCATCTGTGCTTCAGATTCCTTATGTACAAAACTGCAGTAATATTCATTGCTCTTTGAATTACAAGGTTTTTTTTTTAAGAAATAAACTAATGTATATGAAGCCTGACCTATGGTGGCTCAGTGAATAAAGCGTTGACCTGTTACACTGAGGTCACTGGTTCAAAACCCTGGGCTTGCCTGGTCAAGGCGTATATGGAGTTAATGCTTCCTGCTCCTCCCCCCTTTCTCTCTCTCTCTCTCTCTCTCTCTCTCTCTCTCTCTCTCATTCTAACTCTCTCTCCTCTCTAAAATGAATTAAAAAAACCCCCCAAAAACCTAATGTATATGAGTCTTATAATCTCTAATATAATCAAAGATGAAGGATTATTGAAATTATAAATTTAAATTGAGATATTTTAGTTAAATGTTACTCTAAATGGTTTCACTGTCCTAAATTATGAGTAATTTAATTTGATGTTTTTATTTTTATGCGCTATTGTGACAACCTCAGGGAAAATACCCAAGTGATTAAAGCTAGGTTTATGTTACTGAGTTTTCTGTCATCTATGCTAAATAACTACATATGAATGGTGAACTCTGCGGTAGTTTTATTGTAACTGATGATTGTGGATTATTCTTAGAGTTATTTTTGAGACATCTACTATATTTATTCTTCCAGCTTTTTGTCTCATAAAACATCTGCATTAGTCACATTATCTTAAAATTTTGTTTGAACTTCAGAAGTTGTTTCAACAGTGATAGCATTTTCCTCAAAGATACTGTAGCTTGTTTGATTGAACATATTTATTTTTCCAATATCTGTCTATATTACATGAGCCATTCTATGGGTCAGAAAGGAAATATTGTCTACCCACTATTGCAGTCAGCCATGCACTTGGATCCAACCCTGCTTGTAATTTTGCCCTGTCCTCAACTGGGCACTGAAGAGCAAGTTGAGGAGATTCAGGGACCAGGAGATTCAGTCTTGCCCTCAAGTATTTTATGTTTTATCTGATTGCTGGAATGTCCCAGGATCCCCCTTCTAGAGAAGGATGATATGTAAGCATTAGGAGCCAAAGGATGTGTGGTAGAGTGAATGGCTGAAGTTATTTTGGAAGAGTAAGTAGACAGTGAGGGTTGGCTTCTGGGAGGAGGCAGAACTTGACTCAGCCCTTGAAGAGTACAGCAATGGTTAGAAGAAGAGGGCGATTAAAATACAGTGTGTCTGTAAAGTCATGGTGCACTTTTGACTGGTCACAGGAAAGCAACAAAAGATGATAGAAACATGAAATCTGCACCAAATAAAAGGAAAACTCTCCCAGTTTCATACCTAGTCAGTGCAGTTCGATGTGGGCTCACGCACAGATTTTTTAGGGCTCCTTAGGTAGCTATCCCATATAGCCTCTACAGACTCGTCACTGCCTGATGGCCTACCAGAACGGGGTTTCTCCACCAAACTGCCAGTTCCTTCAACTGCTTATCCTACCAAGTATTGTTATTCCTATGTGGTGGCGCTTCGTTATAAACGCGCTGATATTCATGTTGCACTTTGGTCATGGATTCAAATTTAGTGTGCCAAAGAACACACTGAACTTTCCTCTGTACCGTCCACATCTCGACTGGCATGGCCGTGGGCAGCTCTGCTGTACACACAGTGTTACGTCATCATCTGTGCATGCGCACATGCTGCCACATCATCCTACAGAAACTGGGAGGGTTTTCCTTTTATTTGGTGCAGATTTTACATTTCTATCATCTTTTGTTGCTTTCCTGTGACCGGTCAAAAGTGCACCATGACTTTACAGACCCACTGTAGTTTCATGAGAATTCCGAAGTATCTCAATGCACATGTGGGTCAGTTGCTATTTTCTGCACAGAGGCTGTTGAGCACATTTGATAGCACCAGTGATGGGCTAATCGATTATTACTTTTGTTCCTGTTTTATTGAGAATTCTTGAAACAGATACTGGAGAAAGTGCTTTAAATATTTTATCTTACTTATCCAATACCACAGCTTTCTCAGGGTGGGCACCGTTATTACTTCCATTTGCAAATGAGAAAATTGAGGAACAGAGAGATTCAATAATCTGCTCAAAGTTTCATAGCTGGCCTTTCTTCTCTTCCCTCATTTTTCCTTATAGACTTCCTCAATAATTGTTAAAAAAAAAAAAAGGGGGTGTTTTGGGAATTTGTGACTATTATGAAGAAGATGGTTTTCTTACTCTCTGCTCTTGAGAATAATAATGTTGATAAGATTGGGCCTCTGAAAATAGGTGACAGTGATGGAAACGGAAAAGAAGCAAGTGGGAGGATGGAGAGTGACCTTTTAGAATTTTGTGGGGGGTGGGGAAGAGGTAGTTTCCATTTAGCAGTTGATAGGCTTTTTGTGGCTTATTGAAGTCCCTTTTATGTCTACATACCTGTCCTGGGTATCTCCACCTGGTACTGCTTAGAGTCTAGTGAAATGTGAGAAATTCCCAGTCTATAGATTTAACTTCTTATGCTGCCTTGTTTGGCCTTAGAGTTCTGTTGTACCATTCTAATGGGGAATCATCCCAGTACTTTTTGGTGAATCCACTTGCTTGACCTCTGAAGCTGCCTTTTTGATTACAAAATGTGGCCAGGATTTAGTAAGGTGACTTCATTGACATTTCCTGGAAAGCTGAGTGAAATAGAAATATGTAATATTAACATTAGTTTTAATAATTGGCTTAGTGGAGAATTTGTATTGGAGTTTAAGAATAAGAAATCTTTCATTTTTTGTACACAGGTGGCTGTAGAATGTTACAAATACAGTTTTGACTAAAATCAAGATACATAAGTGTAGTTTGGTGATATTTTTTCTTCTTCTTTAACATATCCATGCCCATAAAATGGCTAACTTCATCACCTCAGTTTCATGTTTATTCCACTTGTTTCTATGCAGGTTCATTTTTGTTGCTCTTCCTTCATTTTTAATGTTCCAAGTTTCCTTTTGGTATTACTTGCCTTCTCTCTGAAGAATTTTCTTTTCTTCTCTTTTTTTTTAGGTGAGAGGAGGGGAGATAGTAAGGTAGACTCCTGCATATCTAACTGGGATTCACTTGGCAACTCTCTCTGGGGCCAATGTTTGAGTACCAAGTTATTTTTAGCACCTGAGGCTGATGCGCTCAAACCAACCAAGCTATCCTCAGCGCCCGGGGTGGGGCCATGCTCAAACCAATGAAACCACTGGCTGCTGGAGGGAAATGGTGAGAAAAGGGGATAAGGGGAGGATAGTCACTTCTCCTGTGTGCCCTGACTGGAATCGAACCTTGAATGTTCATATGCTGGGCCAACACTTTATATGTTGGCAGAGCCTACATAGGATTTCCTTTAAAAATTCTTTTAAAGTAGTTCTTCTAGCAAGGAATTTTATTAGTTTTTTATTCATCTGAGGATGTGTTTATGTCATCTTCATTCCTGAAGGATAATTGTGTTGATAATTCTTTGCTTTTAGCCCTTTAATTATGTTGTGCCATTTCCTTTGGGCCTCTGTGATTTCTGATGTCATTTCTACAGTCATTAGAATCCTGATTCTTTTATAGTAATTTAGTACTATTTAACATAATACCATTTTCTCTGGGTGTTTATTTATTTATTTATTTCTGTGTGTGTGTGTGTGTGTGTGTGTGTGTGTGTGTGTGTGTGTGTGTGTAAGACAGAGAGAGAGACAGTGAAAAGGACAGATAGGGACAGACAGACAGGAAGGGAGGGAGGTGAGAAGCATCAATTCTTTGTTGCAGCACCTTAGTTGCTCATTGATTGCTTTCTCATATGTGCCTTGACCAGGGGGCTACTGCAAACCAAGTGACTCCTTGCTTAAGCCAGTGACCGTGGGCTCAAACTGGTGATCTATGCTCAAACCAGATGAGCCCACACTCAAACTGGCGACCTCAGGATTTCAAACCTGGATCCTCTGTGTCCCAGTCTGATACTCTATCCACTGTGCCACCCTCTGGTCAGGCTTCTCTGGCTGTTTTAAATTTTTTTCTTTGTCCTTTCTTTTCAGCAGTTTGATTATGATGTTTTTGGACATGGATTTACTTGGATTCATTGTGTTTAGGGTTTACTGAACGTTTTACATCTATGGGTATATGTCTTTTGGCAAATTTGAGAAATTTTTTGCCATTTTTTCAAATACCTGGTATATTTTTGAGCTTCGTACTTCTCCTCTTCTTTAGATACTGCATGACATGAATGTTAAAATTTTAAATTATTTTCAACAGATCCCTGAGGCTTTATTCATTTTTTAAAGAAATATTTCTTTGTTAGACTGGATAATTTTTATTTGTCTTCAAGTTTAATGATGCCTTTTCTGTCCTCTCTGTTCTTCTCTTGACCCTATTCAGTGAGTTTTAAAATTTGCTTTTTTTTCAGGTCTTAAATTTCCATTTGTATCTTCTTTAAGTTTTCTATCTTTTTTTGATGAGGCTATTTTTTTTCCATTGGTTCCAAAAGTGTTCATAATTGTTTACAGTAGCATTTGTATCATAGTTTCTCTAAAGTCTTTTCTAGATTATTTTAATATTTTGTCATCTTGATTTGGTGTTATTTATTGTCGTTTTTCTGTGCAAGTTGAGATTTTTCTTTATATGCTGAATAATTTTGAATTATATCCTAGATTTTTTGTATATTATTTGAGACACTAGATGTTATTTAAATTTTTTTTTGTTTGTTTAATAGACAGTCAACCACTTGTTAGTTTCAGGTCACATATACTAATCTGTCATCTGAGCTGTGGTTCCAATGTGGGTTCAGTTTTTAAAGTCTTGTGGTGCTATTTAGATCTCTCCCACAGGTGTGCTATTAAGTGGTGAATATGGGGTCGAGGTAGAGGTTTATTTGTTGGTTTAGATCTCAAAATCTTTGGTATGCTGAATAGGATCAGATTTATGCATCTTCAGCTTAGGCATGAGCCCAGGAGTTCATAAACAACTTTATGGATTTGCTTTTCTTTCCTTTTTGTGATCTCCTTCTATCTTCTCTATTTCCTTGACCCCCCCCTTTTTTTTTTGATTCTTTGACTGGTTAACTGGTGCTTTAGTTTTTCTATTTTTCTTCACACTTCTGAATCTTCCTGTGTCCAGGTCTAAGAAGTAGTACAACAAAGAGGAAAGAAAGTAACAGATATTGGCTCCATCCTGTTGAAGCCCAGATCCTCTGAATAGAAGTAAAAATTCTTTTCCCTTGAGGGTTGGCTCTTGTGTGCTTCTCTGCCCAGACATTGGGATGTGAGGGAATAAAGAAATGAAAGAGAAAATAATGGTAGAATATGGGCACATTCTCTATATGCTAGGTATTTTCTTTTCTGCTTCTTGATTTAGAGCAAGTAGGGTTTTCCTGAATTCCAGTGCTTACATCCAGTTTTCTGGAACACTGAGTCCCAGCTGGGAGATAACAGAGGATGAAAAACAATATGGTAAAGTCACTGCAACTTGTTAATACTTTAAATTCTGGTCGTCTCATAGATTCTTCTGCCACTCTTTATTTTTCAGTCTTCTTATAGCTACTCCATGTATTCTGTCAAGATTTTGTAGAGGAAAAGACTGGGTGTAATGTGTTACTTCATCTTACCTAAAACTGGAACTCTTGATTATATATATGTATATATATTTTTTCTATCATGTGAGTAATGTTTGGCACATAAAGCATATTTATTTATTTATTTATTTATTTATTTATTTATTTATTTATTTATTTATTTATTTATGTCAGTGACAGTGTATGAAGTGCATGTGGCAACTGGTGAGCTTTGGAATTCTGGGACAGTAGCAAATGTCTACATTTCTATCTATGGGAAAAGGGGAGATACAGGATCCCGACAACTATTTCGATTGAAGAGCTCCAACAGTTTTTTAAGAGGACAAGTAAGTGATGAAAAAATTCTTTCTCTAATTTTTAAAAAAAATTGTGATAAAAATATATATAAAATAAAATTTATCATCTTAATTTTAAGTGCACAATTCAGTAGTGTTAATTATAATATTCACATTGTTGTGCAACAAATATACAAAAAATTTTGATTGTTCAAAACTGAAACACTATAATCATTAAACAACTTGTTTCTCCCTTCCCCTACCCCTTGGTAACCATCATTCTTCTTTCTGTATCTATGAATTTGACTACATTAGATATCTTGCATAATTGGAATCCACAGTAATTTTCCTTTTGTGACTGGATTATTTCATTTAGTACAGCATCCTCAGGGCACATTGTGTTGTAGAATGTGACAGATTTCCTTTCCCTGTAAGGCTAAATAATATTCCATTGTATGTATATATTACATTCTTTTTCTGTTTCTCTTTCTCTTTTTAAGTTTTTCAATTGATTTGGGGGAGAGAAAGTGGAAGGGAGAGAGAGAGAGTAAGAGAAGCATCAACTCATTGTTTTATTTAGTTGTTTTATACAAGTGTGCATTCATTGATTGCTTCTCCTATGTGCCCTGACCAGGATCAAACACGTGACCTCAGCATGCCAAAATGATGGTTTATTCAGCCAGAGCCTGTATCACATTTTCTTTATCCATTAATCCATTATTCCACTAGTCCATTGATGAAGATAATGGTTTTTGAACTCTTGACTGTTGTGAATAATGCAGTGGGTGTGCAAATATCTCTATGGTACCTACCATTCAATTCTTTTGGGTATATACTCAGAAGTGGAAATACTGGATCATATGGAAGTTTGATTTTAATTTTTTAATGAACCAGCATATTGTTTTCAATAGTGATCACACCACTTGACAATTCTACCATCAATGCGCACAAGTTTTAATTTATTCACAGTTTACCAACATTTGTATTTTCTGTTTTTGTTTTGTTTTTCTTCTTCTGATAGTAACCATCCCAGTGGTTATGAGGTGATATCTCATTGTGCTTTTGATGTGTATTTGTCTAATGTTAAATTATGTTGACATCTTTTCATATGCTGTTGGACATTTGTATATTATCTTTGGAGAAATAGTTATTCAACTCTTTTTCCATTTTAAAATCAAGTTATTTATTTATTGTTGAGTTTTAGATGTTTTTTATATACTTTAGATATTTACCCCTTATAACATATATAATTAGCAAATTTCTCCAGTTCTATAAGTTGCTTTTTCACTTTTTAAATTGTATCCTTTGGTGCTCAGAGGATTTTTAAGTTTGATATAATCCCATTTGCTTATTTTGCTTTATTTTGCCTATGCCTTTGGTGTCATATCTGTGAAATCATTGCTAAATCCAATATTCTCAAGCTTTTCCCATATGTTTTCTTTTAGAGCTATTTAATTTGGATAATTGCATTTAGATCTTTAATACATTATGAATTAATTTTTTTATATTTTATTCTTTTTCCTTTGGCTATCTAGTTTTCCTAATGTTATATTAAAGAGACTATCCTATTGCTATTAAGTAGTCTTGGAGCTTTCTTGAGGATCATTTGATCATATATATGTGGGCTTATTTCTGGGTTCCCTATCTTATGCTCTGTGTCTCTATCCCTGTCTTTATGTCAGCACCATTCCATTTTGATTACTGTAACTTTGTAGTATGTTGTGAAATCAGAAAGTATGAAACATCCAAGTTTATTCTTTTTTTTTTAATTGTTTTGACTGTTGATAATCCCTTGAGATTCCATTAGGATGGAGATTTTTCCATTTCTACAAAAATGCCATTGTTATTTTGATTAGGATTTCGTTGATTCTAAAATTGCTTTTGTAGTTTTGATATTTTAATAATATTGAGTCAATCAATCCATGAGCACAAGATGTTTTCCTGTTTATTTTTGTCTGCTTTTATTTTTTACAGCAATGTTTTGATGTTATTCATGTACAAGTCTTTTAAGTCCTTGATTAGATTTATTTCTAAGTTTTTTATTCTTTTTGATGCTATTATAAATGGAATTAATTTCTTAATTTTTTTGACATTGGTCATTGTTAATGTATAGAAACTTCTTTAAAGTAAATAAAACAACATATTTTATTTCTAGTTTGACTTCCCAGACAACAATAGATGTGTACTTTTTCTATTTGACTGCACTTTCCAACAAGGTTTTTCTTAGTCTCTAGTGTTATACATTCTGGAGAACATGGCATGTCAACTGAGCTGTTCTTTTAGCAATAGCATCAACTTGGAAGCCTAAACTTAAATTGATGATAGTTTGTAACTGAAGGAAGAACACATGATTTTTGTGTATTGATTTTTTTTTTTTGTATTTTTCTGAAGCTGGAAACGGGGAGAGACAGTCAGACAGACTCCCGCATGCGCCCGACCGGGATCCACCCGGCACGCCCACCAGGGGCGACGCTCTGCCCACCAGGGGGCGATGCTCTGCCCCTCCGGGGCGTCGCTCTGCTGCGACCAGAGCCACTCTAGCGCCTGGGGCAGAGGCCAAGGAGCCATCCCCAGCGCCCGGGCCATCTTTGCTCCAATGGAGCCTTGGCTGCGGGAGGGGAAGAGAGAGACAGAGAGGAAGGAGGGGGGTGGAGAAGCAAATGGGCGCTTCTCCTGTGTGCCCTGGCTGGGAATCGAACCTGGGTCCCCCGCCTGCCAGGCTGACGCTCTACCGCTGAGCCAACCAGCCAGGGTTGTGTATTGATTTTGTATCTTGCATTTTTGCTGAATTTATTTATTAGTTTTAACAGTTTTTGTGAAATCTTTAGTTTTTTTCAGAGAAGATTGTGTTATTTTGAACAGAGATAATTTTACTTCTTTTGTTCTACTTTGAAAATGTTATTTTCTTCTTGCCTATTTTTTTGTTGTTGTTGTAACCATGAAGGGGATTATTGTTTTGAGTTCATTTTTTGAGGTTTCATTATTGGCATATAGGAAGGCAACAGACTTTTGTATATTAATTTTTTATTCTGCAACCTTACTGTATTGGTATTGGTTTATTGTTTCTAGTGGTCTTTTTTGTGGAGTCTTTGGGGTTTCAATGTATAGGATCATATCATCTGCAAAATGTGAAAACTTCACTTCTTCTTTCCCAATATGAATGCCTTTTATTTCTTTTTCTTGTCTGATTGCTCTGGCTAAAACTTTCAGCACTACATTGAATAAGAGTGGAGAGAGTGGGCAACCTTGTCTTGTTCCTGATTTTAGGGGAAAAGTCCTCAGTTTTATGCCATTTAATATGATGTTAGCTGATGGCTTATCATAAATGGCCTTTATTATGTTGAGATATTTTCCTTCTATACTCATTTTGTTGAGTGTTTTTAACATAAAATTGTGTTGTATTTTATTGAATGCCTTTTTTTGCATCTATTGATAAAATCATATGGTTTTTGTCCTTTGTTTTGTTGATATGGTGTATTACATTAACTGTTTTACGTATGTTGAATCATTCTTGGGATTCTGGAATGAATCCCACTTGATCATGAATATTATTTTTTTAATGTGTTGTTGTATTTGATTTGCTAGTATCTTGTTCAGTATTTTAGCATCTGTATTCATTAGTGATATTGGTCTGTAGTTTTCTTTTTTTGTGTGTTGTCCTTGCCAGGTTTCGGTAGGAGAGTTATGTTGGCCTCATAAAATATGTTTGAAAGTATTGCTTCTTTTTCAATTTTTGGAAAGACTTTGAATAGTATAGGAACCAAGTCTTCCTTGAATGTTTGATAGAATGCACTAGTATAGCCATCTGGCCCTGGACTTTTCTTTTGGGGGAGGTTTTTGATAGTTGTTTCTATTTCCTCCCTGCTTATGGGTCTGTTTACGCTTTCTGCTTCATCATGATTCAGTCTAGGAAGATTGTATTGTTCTAGGAATTTATCCATTTCTTCTAGATTGTTGTATTTGGTGGCATATAGTTTTTCATAGTATTCTTCAATAATTTGTATATCTATGATATCTGTGGTGATTTCTTCTATTTCATTTTGGATTTTATTTATTTGAGTCCTTTCTCTTTTTTCCTTAGTGAGTCTTGACAAGGGTTTGTCAATTTTGTTGATCTTTTCAAAGAACCAGCTCTTTGTTTTATTAATTTTTTCTATAGTTTTTCTGTTCTCTACTTTGTTTATTTCTTCTCTAAGTTTTATTATTTGCTTTCTTCTACTGGTTTTGGGTTGCCTTTGTTTTCTTTTTCTAGTTCCTTAAGATATGAAGTTAAGTGGTTTACTTGGGCTATCTCTTGTTTGTTCATATAGGCTTGTAGTGATATGAACTTCCTTCTTATTACTGCTTTTGCTGCATCCCAGAGATTCTGATATATTGTATTGTTATTTTCATTTGTATGTAATATTTGATCTCTGCACTTATTTCTTCTTTGACCCACTCATTTTTTAAAAGTATGTTGTTTAGTTTCCACATTTTTGTGTTTGTTTACCTCTTTTTTTGTGGTTCAATTCAATCTCAAGGTTTTATGATTGAAGAATATGCTTGGAATTATATCAATCTTTCTGAATTTGTTGATGTTCCTTTTGTGACCCAACATATGGTCAATTCTTGAGAATGTTTCATGTACACTAGAGTAAAATATATACTCTGGAACTGTGGGATGAAATGTCCTGTAGATGTCTATCATATCCAATTGTTCTATTGTTTCATTTAAGGCTAATATTTCTTTATTGATTTTCTGTTTGGATGAATGGTCTAGCGCAGGGGTCTCAAACTCACGGCCCGCCGAACAATGTTGTACTGTTTTTTTTTGTTTTCAACTGCAGTGAGAAAAGTGTTGCGTAACAGTTGCCTTTTGTAGACCTAGTGCGGCCCACCAAACGGCTGTGATCTTGCTCTGCGGCCCACATGCTGAGTTGAGTTTGAGACCCCTGGTCTAGAGCCATCAGCAGTATATTGAGGTCTCCAAGAATGATTGTATTTTTGTCAGTTTTTGTTTTTAGGTCAGTCAGTAGCTGTCTTATATATTTTGGTGCTCCTTGGTTTGGTGTATATATAAGATATATTAAGAAGTGTTGTGTCTTCTTGATTCAATATCCCCATTATCATTATAAAATGACCATTTTTGTCTCTGATTACCTTTGCTGTCTTGTAGTCAGCATTGTTAGGTATGAGTATTGCTACGCCCGCTTTTTTTTTATTTTCTTAGAGTATTGTTTTCCAGCCTTTCACTTTGAATTCATTTTTTTCCTTGTAGCTTAGAAGTGTTTCTTGTAGGCAATGCAGAGTTGGATTTTCTTTTTTAATCCATTCTGCTACTCTGTGTCTTTTTATTGGTGAATCAATCCATTTACTTTAAGTGTAATTATTGACACTTGAAGGTTTCCTATTGCCATTTTATATACTACTTTCTGATAGTTTTGTATCTTGTTTGATTCTTCTCTTTTGTTTTTCTATCATTTGTTTTTGTTTGGTTGTAATCAATACCTCTTTCCTCTATTGCTTCTTTTTTCAAGTCATGTTCTTCTGTGGTGGCTTTTTAGGCATGGTTACCATTAAGTAATGGAAAGGTTACCTATCATGTTCATTGTAGTTCATTATCTAGTCAGTGCTTCTGCACTCCATCCTCCTTTGCTACTGTTAATATTTGTCCTCTCCCCTCTTTTGTTATGTTGTCACAGATTAAATTTGATTTTATTGTGTTCTTGATGGAGCTTTTACTTGTGGTTTTGTGGGTTTTTTGTTCTTTGTATCTTGTTGGAAAACACCCTTTAGTATTTCCTGAAGTGGGGGTTTTCTGGTGGTAAATTCCCTCATCTTTTCTGTTCTGTCAATGTTTTTATTTCTCCTTCATATTTGAAGGATAGCTTTGATGGTATAGTATTCTTGGTTGGAAGTTCCTCTCTTTCAGAACTTTAAATATTGGGGTCCACTCTCTTCTAGCTTGTAGAGTTTCTGCTGAGAAATCTGATGATAATCTAATGTGCCTTCCTTTATATGTTGTATTCTTCTTTTCCTTGGCTGCCTTGAGAATTTTTTCTTTGTTGTTGGTTTGTGCCAATTTCATTATAATGTGCCTTGAGGTAGGTTTGTTAGGGTTAAGATAACTCGGTGTTCTGTTTGCTTCTTGAATTCGAGGCCTTAGTTCTTTCCACAGGCTTGCAAAGTTCTCATTTATTTTTTGTTTGAATATATTCTCCATTCCATTTTTTCTATCTTCTCCTTTAGATATACCCATTATTCTTATGTTGCTCTTTTTGATGGAGTCAGACAATTCCTGTAGGGCTTTCTCATTTTTTTTTAATTCATGAGTCTCTCTCTTCTTTTCTCTGTAGTGTCTCTAGTTGCCTGTCTTTTATGTCACTAATTTTCTTCTCTATCTGGCCTGTTCTATTAGCTAAACTGTTATCTCATTTTTCAGTTCATAAATTGAATTTTTCATCTCTGTTTGATTCATTTTCATAGTTTCAATTTCCTTTGTGAAGTATTCTTTCTGTTTTTCAATTGTTTTTTGAGCTCCCTAAATTGCCTTTCTTTGATTTCTTGTATATCCCTGAGTATTTTTAGGATTTCAATTTTAAATTATCTGTCTCTTAACTCCAAGATTTCCAAGCTATTGAAATATTTTTCTATAGATTTTTTCTCATTTATCTGAGCTACATCTCTGTCTTTTGTATCCATGATATTTGATTTCTTTTTTCTTAATGGTATTTGAGAGTGGTATTGTTAATAACACTAATAAGGGTTGATAAAGAATAAAAAAATGAAGGTATAAAAATTTAAAAAGTAAAATAATTAATTTTTTTGAGAAAATAGGGAAAAATTGAAAATTATATTTTGCTAAATGGAACAAAAACTACATATAATGCAGGGCCTGAGTTGGGGAGAAGTGACAAAGAGGCAAAAAATGAGGTAAGAACCCACAAAATGTCCAAGGATTCAGTTCCTTGGACAGCCCCAGAGAAGACAGGATTTTGTATGCATGGTTTATTCCCTTTTATCTGTCCTAAGACTATTAGTATTTCAACTTAAATTAGAAAGGATTCAATTCCTTGCACAGCCCCAGAGAAGACAAGATTTTGTATGCATGGTTTATATTTTTTTGTATGTCCTAAGATAGAATTTGTAAGATGGAAGGCTTCTTCCATATGCCAAGTTGTGGGAGGATTATGGCACCCAAAAAATTACAAGTGGAGTTTTAATGGAGTCCCTTCTTCATCATGCTTAGGGCTAGGTGCTGCAGCTTTTGTTCTGGTGTCTACACTTTTCAAAGAACTGTTCTAGTTTATTTATTATTGTTAAAATGGTATATTTATGGTAGAGTGAAGGCTTAATTCTGCCTAATCCAACATGTTGCTGAAATAATTTCCCATTTTCTAATTCTTAAGTTAAATTTTATATTGTTAAATGAGGATTGTTGTATATTACAACTTTGATTGTCAAATGTAGAAACTGAATACATTACATTATTTTTTACTATTACTAACATTAATATGCTAGTAATACTTATTTTTAACTGAGTAAAGCATAAAGGGCCCATTATATTTTAGTTATCTTAGCTTTTTCTGATGATACAAGTAGAATGAATATGTCAAGATATTTTCATTGTATTTCCTTTCTATTTCTTAGTATTCTCTATATCAGTTATAATATAACAAATAGTTTTCACTAATACTATTTTCTGTTATTATATAAAAATTCCTCCTTTTCTAGTTGATTTGTTTTATGAATAAAGTGATGACAATGTTAGTTATTAACTTGTAGCAGGCACAACCTATATATATTATATTTATATATATATATTTGTAAATGAATGTTAATGATTTTATCTGTTATTTTTATTTTTTATATTCCACTTATGCAGAGGCAGAGTGGTTACAAAGAAGTGTAGTATTATTACATATCAGAGAAACTGAGCTCTAATCCTGGTTTTGTTCTTTTCTTTAGAATAGATTTTTTTTTCACACTGAGTGACTTTTAAGAATACCATAAAATATATGTGAACATATTTCAAAATGCATAAGATACTATACAAATGCAAAGGTTATGTTTCATTTCTGGATTATTTTTCAACTGATATGCTACATTATGTGTTTTTCTTACATTTTAATCTGTATTATTATCTTAAGTTCTAACAAGAGAGCTCTGGACTCCTCACTTTTACATGTATTCTGAATACATGGGCCATTGGAGCTCAAATGTGAGTAGCTTTGACTGTAGCAGCACATTGCACTTCAAAAAAGTGTTGTCAATATTATAGTGTTTTCACTAATATTACATCAATATAGTAAAACAACTTTAGAAATATTATATTTGTAAATGGCACATCAACATTGATGAAAAAGTTCTATCCCAAGGCAGGAAAGAGTTGGTTGTGTTCAAATGAATTAAAACATTTAGTATATTTTATAATTATTATATTTATATTGTTGATTTAAAAATATATTTATAGAGAGTCCTAAGATTTCTGCTTTTATAATGAAAATTTGGCAATAAAGAGGAGTGAGGTATATAAGAAAATTTGTTATTGTGTTCTATAAATTAATATTATTGTTTTACTTTTACTTAATTTACATAGATTTGAATATTTACTGAATGAACCTAATTCATTTTCCACAATATTTACTATATCTTAATTTATATTCTTGTTAGAAATGAGACTCATAGTCTAGATTTAAGTATACTTCTTTAATTTGTTGCAGACTGACACTTTCTCCTTAGAAGCTGTGCACCTTGGGGATTTATACAAGATTGTCATAGGACATGATGGGCTTGGCCCAGGTAAGAGTCTTCCACAGACAGATATTCAAGGTCTGATTCCATTATACTCATGTGAAACCCTCTAAAAATCTAGAAGGTAATTGTGGAAAACTTTTAATAAACTAATCTTTAAATATTTAAAATACTTCCCCAAATATTCTTTAAATTTAAAGTAAATGTATATTTTTAAAAATGGAATAGGCTTGTTTATATGGATGTTCTGCCTAGAATGCTAAAAAAAAGTGATGTATAAATATTGGAAGAATTTTGGATTTATATTCTGTAGCATGTTGAAGCATTTCAGCATGCTACTGGAGGTCACAGTAGCAATGATAGTCCATGAAGCATTAGCAATAGTGTCAAGAAAGGCATGTTAAGGATCCTGTCCTGATAGCAAGGTCCCAGCTGTATTTTCTGCTGCCATTTTGTTTATGCTTCTTTCTTAGTTTTCCCATCAGTTCTATGAGGTGACCCATATATTCCTAATAAATTCATTTTCTGCTAGTATATGAAATAACTATACTATAAATAAAAAAATATTTTTTCAAAAGACAAGAGTACTAATGTATATGTACTACAAAAATGATAAAAATAAAAAAGCATCAAACAAAATGGTTAACTTTTTTCTAAAAAGTATCAGTGTATAATTTTCAAAATGTTAAGAACAAAGTTCTCATACAAATATGTAATGAACATGTATTTAAATAAGTAATGAGTGGAGTAGCAGGGTGACAAAGCTGATTCAAAAAAGATTACATGATACTGAAAAATATCGTATATATACTTAAAATCAGTGAAAACAAAGATAATGATGAATAAGAAATTAAAACTTAAATATAGGTAATATCCTAAGACAAAACATCACTTTGAGGTTGTCTTCTCTCTTGGAAAAAATTCATTTATATTTTGATTAGGCTTAAATCTTTTGCATCTTATTTTTTCTGTTAGTTGACAGCTAATTTTAGAGAGTATGGGCCCTATTCCATGGTAAATAGTAAAATAGCATGACACTCTGCAAAGGAAGTCAGTTGGGTTTCAGCAGGATTGTTAGACAATGCTCTAGAACAATATTAAAAAGACATATTAAGATGCCTAAGCTAACACTTACCAATTAATTCATTTTTGTAAATATTTCTGGTGGATCTACTATTTACAGTATTGTACCACGTATTTTCTGTAGTAAATACAAAGATGTCCAAGATGGAATGTTGCTCTTGAGACAACCAACAGCTAGCAAAATTACTTTAAATACTAAAGTACTTGGGACAGCATTTTGTTCTCGATTCTGGTTGAGAGGTCAAGTCCTTTTTTTGTTCCCCTCCAAATTCTGATTTTCCCAGTTTATCCACTAAATCTAATGTCAGCAACTGCAGTATTGCTATGTATCTCATAGAGAGGGGAATCTAAATCAGCAAATAGATTTGAATCTAGGTCTTGTCACTTGTTGACTTTTTTATTTTGACCAAATTCCTTAACTTCTCTGAGCTTCAGTTCAGACATTGTAAAATGAAAGTAATACCTCATGTAGTTATTTTAAGATTACATGAGATTGTTTATAAATGGGAAAGCAGTGTACATCTGACAATAAATTATTAATAGTCTTTGGAATTTTTTAAAAATTATATTTTCTTTTTTTTAATTTTTAATGGGTGACATTGATAAATCAGGGTACATATGTTCAGAGAAAACATCACTAGGTTATTCTGACATTTGATTATGCTGCATTCCCATGACCCAAAGTCCAATTGTCTTCTGTCACCTTCTAACTAGTTTTCTTTGTGCCTCTCCCCTCCCCCAACCCTCTCCCTCCCTCCCCCACACCCCAGAACCCCCACACTCTTGTCCATGTCTCTGAATTTTATTTTTATGTCCTACCTATGTTTGGAATGTAGTTCTTAGTTTTTTCTGATTTACTTATTTCGCTCAGTATAATGTTATCAAGGTCCATCCATGTTGTTGTAAATGATCCGATGTCATCATTTCTTACGGCTGAGTAGTATTCTATAGTATATATGTACCAAAGCTTTTTAAAAGGCGAAAGATTTATACAATCTGAAGAGAAACCAGAGTATGTACCAAAGCTTTTTAATCCACTCATCCACAGACGGACACTTGTACTGTTTCCAGATCTTTGTTATTGTGAACAATGCTGCCATAAACATGGGGGTGCATTTCTTCTTTTCAAACGGTGCTAGGGTGTTCTTGGGGTATATTCCTAAAAGTGGTATAGCTGGGTCAAAAGGCAGTTCAATTTTTAATTTCTTGAGGAATCTCCATACTGTTTTCCACAGTGGCTGCACCAGTCTGAATTCCCACCAGCAGTGCAAGAGGGTTCCCTTTTCTCCACATCATCTCCAGCACTTATTCTGTGTTTTGTTGATGAGTGCCATTGTGACTGGTGTGAGGTGATATCTCATTGTGGTTTTAATTTGCATTTCTCTCATGATTAGTGATGTTGAGTATTTTTTCATATGTCTATTGGCCATCTGTACATCGTCTTTGGAGAAGTGTCTATTCATTTCTTTTCCCCATTTTTTAATTGGATTGTTTGTCTTCCTGGTGTTGAGTTTTACAAGTTCTTTATAAATTTTGGTTATTAACCGTTTACCAGAAGTATGGTCTAATATATTCTCCCATTGTGTAGTTTGTCTTTTTATTCTGTTCTTATTGTCTTTAGCTGTGCAAAAGCTTTTTAGTTTGATATAGACCCATTTGTTTATCTTGTCTTTTATTTCACTTGCCCATGGAGACAAGTTGGCAAATATATTGCTGAGATAGATGTCGGAGAGCTTACTGCCTATGTTTTCTTGTAATATGCCTATAGTTTTAAGGCTTACATTTAAGTCTTTTCTCCATTTTGAGTTTACTTTTGTGAATGGTGTAAGATGGTGTTCTAGTTTCATTTTTTTTTGCAGGTTGCTGTCCAATTTTCCCAACACCATTTATTAAAGAGGCTGTCTTAACTCCATTGTATGCTCTTACCTCCTTTGTCAAATATCAGTTGTCCATAGAGCTGTGGGTTTATTTCTGGGTTCTATGTTCTGTTTCATTGATCTATATGCCTGTTCTTATGCCAGTACCAGGCTGTTTTGAGTACAATGGCCTTGTAGTATAACTTGATTTCGGAAGTGTGATACCTCCCACTTTATTCTTCCTTTTCAAGATTGCTGAGACTATTCGTGTTCTCTTTTGGTTCCATATAATTTTTGGAATATGTGTTCTATATCTTTGAAGTAAGTCATTGGTATTTTAATTGGTATTGCATTGAATTTATAAATTGCTTTGGGTAATATAGACACTTTAATGATGTTTATTCTTCCTAACCATGAGCACGGTATATGCTTCCACATGTTTATATCTTCCCTGATTTCTTTTATCAATGTTTTATAATTTTCCGAATACAAGTCTTTAATCTCCCTGGTTAAATTTATTTCTAGATATTTTATTTTTTTGGTTTCAATAATAAAGGGGATTGTTTTCTTAATTTCTCTTTCTGACACTTCATTGTTAGTGTATAAAAATGCCTCTGATTTCTAAGTATTAATTTTATATCCTTCCACCTTGCTGAATTCATTTATCAGGTCTAGTAGTTTTTTGACTGAGACTTTAGGGTTTTCTATATACAATATCATATTATCAGCAAATAATGATAGTTTTACTTCTTCTTTTCCAATTTGGATGCATTTTATTTCTTTTTCTTGTCTGATTGCTGTGGCTAGAACTTCCAGAACTATGTTGAATAAGAGCAGTGAAAGAGGGCACCCCTGCCTTGTTCCTGATCTTAAGGGTATTGCTTTTAACTTTTGCCCATTGAGTATGAGGTTGGCTGTGGGTTTGTCATAGATGGCCTTTATCATGTTGAGGTATCTTCCCTGTATTCCCACTTTGCTGAGAGTTTTGATCATGAATGGTTGCTGCATTTTATCAAATGCTTTTTCTGCATCTATTGAAATTATCATGTGGTTTTTCTCCTTCCTTTTGTTTATGTGATGAATCACATTGATTGATTTGTGAATATTGTAGCAGTCTTGCCTCCCAAGAATAAATCCCACTTGATCATGGTGTATGATTTTTTCATATATTGCTGGATCCAGTTTGCTAATATTTTGTTGAGGATTTTAGCTTCTAAATTCATCAGGGATATTGGCCTATAATTTTCTTTCTTTGTGTTGTCTTTTCAGGTTTTGGAATCAGAATTATACTCACCTCATAAAAGGAGCTTGGAAGTCTTCTTTCCTTTTGAATTTTTTGAAATAGCTTGAGAAGGATAGGAGTTAGTTCTTTGAATATTAGGTAAATTCACTTGTGAAGCCATCTGGCCCAGGACTTTTCTTTTTTGGGAGTTTTTTGATAATTGTTTCAATCTCATTTGTTGTAATTGGTCTGTTTAGGTTTTCTGATTCTTCCAGATTAATTTTTGGAAGATTATATGTTTCAAGGAATTTGTCCATTTCATCTAGGTTCTCTAGATTTTTGGCATACAGTTCTTCATAGTATTTTCTTACAATATTTTGTATTTCTGTGTGTCAGTTGTTATTTCTCCACTCTCATTTCTAATTTTATTTATTTGAGTCCTCTCTCTTTTTTTCTTGGTGAGTCTGGTTAAAGGTTTATTGATCTTGTTTACCTTTTCAAATAACCAGCTCCTAGTTTCATTGAACCTCTGTATTGTTTCTTTAGCCTCTATGTCATTTATTTCTGCTCTGATCATTATTATTTCCTTTCTTCTACTAGCTCTGGGCTGTTCTTTTTCTAGTTCTTTTAGATGCAGGATCAGGTTGTTTCTTTGAGCTTTTTCTAGCTTCTTGAGGTATGCCTGTAATGCTATGAACTTCCCTCTCAGGCCTGCTTTTCCTGTGTCTCATAAATTTTGAGTTGATGTATACTTGTTATCGTTTGTTTCAGGGAATTTTTAAATTTCTTCTTTGATCTCATTGTTAACCCATTTGTTATTTAATAACATAATATTTAGTTTCCACGTGTTTGAGTATTTTTCAGTTTTTCTGTTGTGGTTGATTTCTAGTTTCATGCCATTGTGATCAGAGAAAGTGCTCGATATGATTTCAATCTTCTTAAATTTGTTGAGACTGCTTTTGTGCCCTAACATGTGGTCTATCCTAGAGAATGTACCATGAGCACTTGAAAAGAATGTATATTCTGCTGCTTTCGGGTAAAAGGTTCTGAAGATATTTATTAAATCTAGTTGATCTAGTATGTCCTTTAAGTCTGCTGTTTCTTTGTTAATTTTCTTTCTTGAGGATCTATCTAGTGATGTTAGTGGGGTATTGAAATCCCCTACTATTATAGTATTGCTGTTGATCTCGCCCTTTTAATCCATCAAAGTCTGCTTTATATCTTTAGGTGCTCCTATATTAGGTGAATGGATATTTATAATGGTTATATCTTCCTGTTGGATTGCTCCCTTTATCATTATGTAATGACATTCTATATCTGTTACTGTAGCCTTTATTTTAACGTCCAATTTGTCTGTTATAAGTATTGCTACCTCATCTTTTTTTTCATTTCCATTTGTGTGAAACAATTTTTCCATCCTTTTATCTTCAGTCTATGTGCATCTTTTGTTTTAAGGGGTGTCTTTGTAGACAGCATATGTATGGGTCCTGTTTTCTTATCCACACACCTACCCTTTGTCTTTTGATTGATTCATTTACTCCATTTACATTTAAGGTTACTATTGATATGTAATTGTTTATTGCCATTTTCTTCTTCAAAACTATTCCTCTTTTGCTATATTCTTTTTCTCCTTTGATCTGTTTCCAACAGGTCCCTTAGCATTTCTTGAAGCCTTGGTTTGGTTGTAGTAAATTCCTTGAGTTTTTTTTGTCTGGAAAGCTTTTTATTTTTTCTTCAATTTTAAATGACATGAATCCCACTTGATCATGATGTATTATTTTTTTAATATGTTCTTGTATTTGATTTGCTAGTATTTTGTTTAGTAGTTTAGCATAATTAGAGATATTGGTCTGTAGTTTTCTTTTTTTGTGCCATCCTTGCCTGGTTTTGGTATGAGGGTTATGTTGGCCTCATAAAATGTGTTTGGAAGTATTGCTTCTTCTTCAATTTTTTGGAAGACTTTGAGTAGAATAGGAACCAAGTTTTCTTTGAATGTTTGATAAAATTTGCTGGTATAGCCGTCTGGGCCTGGGCTTTTATTTTTGGGGAGGTTTTTTAATGTTTTTTTTTATTTATTCTCTACTAATAGGTTTGTTTAGGCTTTCTGCTTCTTCTTGACTCAGTCTAGGAAGGTTGTATTGTTCTAGGAATTTATCCATTTCTTCTAGGTTGTTGAATTTAGTGGCATAAAGTTTTTCATAGTATTCTACAGTAATTCTTTGTATATCTATGATGTCCGTGGTGATTTGTCCTCTTTCATTTTGGATTTTGTTTATATGAGTTCTTTCTCTTTTTTCCTTGGTAAGTCTTGCCAGGGGTTTGTCAATTTTGTTGATCTTTTAAAGAACCAGCTCCTTGTTCTATTAATTTTTTCTATAGTTTTTCTGTTCTCTATTTCATTTATATCTGCTCTGATTTTTATTATTTCCTTTCTTCGGCTGGTTTCGGGTTGTCTTTGTTTTTCTTTTTCTAGTTCCTTAGGTGTGAAGTTAAGTGGTTTACATGGGCTCTCTCTTGTTTGTTCATATGTGCCTGAAGTGATATGAACTTCCCTCTTATCACTGCTTTTGTGCATCCCAGAGTTTCTGATATGTTGTATTGTAATTTTCATTTGTCTGTATATATCTTTTGATCTCTGTGCTTATTTCTTCTTTGACTCACTCATTTTTTTTAAAAGTATGTTGTTTAATTTCCACATTTTTGTGTTTTCTTTACCTCCTTTTTGCAGTTGAATTCTAGTTTCAAGGCTTTATGATCAGAAAATATGCCTGGTACAATTTCAATTTTTCTAAATCTGCTGATATTATTTTTGTGGCCCAATATAGGATCAATTCTTGACAATGTTCCATGTACACCAGAGAAAAATGTGTATTCTTTCACTTTGGGATGAAATGTCCTGTAGATGTCTATCTTAATCAATTGCTCTAGTGTTTCGTTTAAGGCCAATATTTCTTTATTGATTTTCTGTTTGGATGAACAATCTAGAGCCGTCAGTGGTGTATTGAGATCTCCAAGTATGATTGTATTCTTGTCAGTTTTTGTTTTTATGTCAGTCAGTAGCTGTCTTATATATTTTGGTGCTCCTTGGTTTGGTGTATATATAAGATATATTAAGAAGTGTTATGTCTTCTTGATTCAGTGTCCCCTTAATCATTATGAAATGACCATTTTTGTCTTTGATTACTTTTGTTGTCTTGTAGTCAGCATTGTTAGATATGAGTATTGCTACACCTGCTTTTTTTTTTGTATTTTATTTGCTTGGAGTATTGTTTTCCAGCCTTTCACTTTGAATTTGTTTTTATCCTGTTGCTTAGATGTGTTTCTTGTACGCATTGTACAGTTGGATTTTCTTTTTTAATCCATTCTGCTACTCTGTGTCTTTTTATTGGCGAGTTTAATCTGTTTACATTTAGTGTAATTATTGACACTTGAAGGTTCCCTATTTCCACTGTATATATTGCTTTCTGTTAGTTTTTATTTGTTTGATTCTTCTCTTTTGCTTTTCTATCATTTGTTTTTTTGTAACCCATACTTCTTTCCTCTGTTACTACCTTTTTAAAGTCATGTGCTTCTGTGGTGGTCTTTTTAGGGGTGGTTACCATTAAGTAATGAAAAGGGTACCTATCATGTTCATTGTACTACACTATCTTATAAGTGCTTCTGCACTCCATCATCCTCTGCTACTGTTAATAGCCGCCATTTCCCCTTTTTTTTGTTTTTGTTGTCACAGTTTAAATTTGGTTTTATTTTGTTCTTGGTGGAGCTTTTACTTGTATTTTTTTTTTTATCTTTCTGAAGCTGGAAATGGGGAGAGACAGTCAAACAGACTCCCGCATGCGCCCGACCGGGATCCACCCGGCACGCCCACCAGGGGCGACGCTCTGCCCACCAGGGGGCAATGCTCTGCCCCTCTGGGGCATCGGTCTGCCGTGACCAGAGCCACTCTAGCACCTGGGGCAGAGGCCAAGGAGCCATCCCCAGCACCCGGGCTTCTTTGCTCCAATGGAGCCTTGGCTGTGGGAGGGGAAGAGAGAGACAGAGAGGAAGGAGGGGGGGTGGAGAAGCAAATGGGCACTTCTCCTATGTGCCCTGGCCGGGAATCGAACCCGGGTCCCCCGCACGCCAGGCTGATGCTCTACCGCTGAGCCAACCGGCCAGGGCATGGTTTTGTTTTGTTTTGTTCTTTGTATCTTGTTGGGAAACCCCCTTTCAGGTTTTCTGAAGTGGGGGTTTTCTGATGAAAAATTTTTTTCATCTTTTCTGTATCTGTGAATGTTTTTATTTCTTTATATTTGAAGGATAGCTTTGATGGGTATAGTATTCTTGGCTGGAAGTTCCTCTCTTTCAGAACTTTAAATATGGGGGTCCACTCTCTTCTAGCTTGTAGAGTTTCTGCTGGGAAATCTGATGATAATCTAATAGGCCTTTCTTTATATGTTGTATTCTTCTTTTCCCTGGCTGCCTTGGGAATGTTTTCTTTGTCGGTTTGTGCCAATTTCATTATAATATGCCTTGGAGTAGGTTTGTTGGGGTTAAGATAACTCAGTGTTCCGTTTGCTTCTTGAGTTTGAGGTTTTAGTTTTTTCCACAGGCTTGAGTTCTCATCTATTATTTGTTTGAGTATGTTCTCCATTTCATTTTCTCTCTCTTCTTCTGATATACCTATTATTCTTGTTACTCTTTTTGATGGAGTCAGACAATTCCTGTAGGGATTTCTCATTTTTTAAAAATTCTTTGTCTCTCTCTTCTTCTCTCTGTTGTGCAAGTTGCCTGTTTCTTATGTCACTAATCCTCTCTTCGATTTGGCCTGTTCTGTTAGCTAAGCTTTTACCTTGTTTTTCAGTTCATGAATTGAGTTTTTCACCTCTGTTTAATTTGTTTTCATAGTTTTAGTTTCCTTGGTAATATATTCTTTGTTTTCATTGAGTTGTTCTATGAGCTCCCTAAGGTGCTTTTCTGTGTTTTCTTATATATGTCTGTTAAATTTTTATTCTATAGATTTTTCCTCATCTATCTGTGTATCCATGATATTGGATTTCCTTTTCCTTAATGGTATCTGAAGGTGGTTTTGTTAATACTGCTAATAAGAATTAATAAAGAGTAAACAGTTAAAAAAATAAACAACAATAAATAATTTAAAAAATTATTCTTCACTGTAAAAAAAATAGAAGACTCGATAAAAAATATGTGGCACATATACACCATGGTATACTATTCAGCCATAAGAAATGATGACATCGGATCACTTACAACAAAATGGTGGGATCTTGATAACATTATATGGAGTGAAACATGTAGATCAGAAAAAAATAAGAACTGCAGGATTCCATACATTGGTGGGACATAGAAATGAGACTGACATGGACAAGAGAGTGGTGGTTATGGGGGGCAGAGGAAGGGAAGGAGGGAGAGGGGGAGGGGGAAGAGGAAGGGCACAAAGAAAACTAGATAGAGGGTGACGGAGGACAATCTGACTTTGGGTGATGGTTATGCAACAGAATTAAATGACAAGATAACCTGGATATGTTTTTGAATATATGTACCCTGATTTGTTGATGCCACCCTATTAAAATTAATAAAAATTTATTTATAAAAAAATTATTATTATTTGTTTTTTTCCTTTTTTCTTCTTTGAGAAAATACCATGAAAAACTGAGAATTATATTGTGCTAAATGGAACAAAAACTACTTATAATGAAGGGCCTGTGTTGGGGAGAAGTGATAAAGGGGCAAAAAGGAGATAGGTACCCACAAAATGCAAAAAAGGAATAAGTTTAGATCAAGAATAAAATAATTTGCTTATCAATGATGGTCAACTGAGAGACATAGTGAAAGGGATAAGAGGGAAACAAGAGAAAGAAAAAAGTACTATTGTATTAAATGGAACAAACACTACATAGAATGGAGAGCCAGGGTTGGGGGAATGCTAATAAGTTAAGAAGCAAATTAAAAAGCATACAAAATGCCACAAAGAAAATATTTGAATCCAAAATAAAATAATTTGTTCATAAGTGAGGGTCAAATGAGAGGAAAAGTAAGGAGAAAAGAAGAAACTAAGAGAGAGGATGAAAAATAAAAAGGAAAAAAAGAAAAAGAAATGAAGGAAAAAGAAAAAAGAAAAAAGGAAAAGAGAATTAAGTGTTTTGGAGTGTAACCCTCATAGAGAGAAAGGAAGAAGAAAAGAAGAAAATGGGAAATATGACACTTATGGGTAATGTAGTTCAAGATGAAGAGAAAAGAATGAGGAGCAGAGAATAAAAGGACCCAGGTGGAAGAGAAAAAAAATAAAGACAAGAAGATGAAAGAAACAAAAGTCGAAAAATTTATAAAGTCTGTGGATTTTTCTTGATTTTGAGAGGTTATCTTCTTCCTTTTTTTCCCCTCTCCCTCTTCCTGGTCGTTGACTCTGTATCCCAGGCTCTGCCCCTGTGGCATGCGTAGGTAGAGATTTCTAGTTGATGAGTCTCTATGACAATGTCATATACTCGGCTTCAGTCACTTTGGTAGTCGGGACTTGTTAGCATTTGCAGGCTCCAACAATGGAAGAGTCTGTTTTCCCAGAGCCTCTCTCCTAGTCTCTTTTTCCTGAATTTGTAGCCTGATGATCCAGCTATGAGGTTGCCACTGCCACTGCCTGGAGATTGAGATGCTCAAAGAGCTGGCCAGTTCCCACTCTATCCCCACTCAGTGTAGGGTTCTGGGTAAGGCTTGTCAGTCAGAGCTGCCAGCGTAATCAGGCAGGGCTGGGAGCCAATTGCTCTCAATGCGTCTTTCTATGAACCTCCAGGTGTGTCCAGTATGCCTCAGCACTCTGTGGGACCACTCTCCCTAGGCTTTTTGTACTTTATATCCTGTATTGGCTCAGAAGAAGATGCCCTAGTTGCTGCCTGCAGAACAGGAGGTCTTAAAAGCTGCCAAGTCCCTCTTTTTAGTGCACAGAAAGCTCTGCCAATCAGAGCCACCAGTTTAAGCAGGTAGAGGGGCGTGTTGACTTCTGTTCAGTTCTCCAGGTATATCTAGGTAAATCTGCCTTAGCATTCCATGGGATTACTCTCTGCAGGCTTCTTGTTAAAAAGTCTATAGCCTAGCCTGTCTAACTTCTGCAGTGTTCTTTGAGGTTTGTTCCATAGGAATGTGTTTTTCATCCTGTATTGGCTGACCAGAAATTGCCCCCACCCTTACGTGCAGAGGAAGAGGCACTAAAAAATATCACATCTCTTGTCTTACATGGCTGATCTGAGAGAGACCCTGTCAACTAGAGCCGTGTAAGCCAGTTGGGCGGTAAGCAGACTGGGGTTAAGCTAATTTCAATGGTTGGATCTGCAGATCTGCTCCAGAGACAGTCTACTAGCTGCCTGCACACCCCTCCCCCATCACTTCTATATTTTTTCTTCACCGGGATGTTAGCCTGAATGGCTGGGTGAGGCACCCCACCCGCCCACAGAAGCCTGGGCTTAGGGAAGTTCGCTTTTGCGCAATCCCTGTGTGCTGTTGCTGGGGGAGCAGGGACCTCACCAAGACTCTGGTCACAGCCAATGCAGAACCATCTGACCCTGCCCATCTGTCTGGGAACATGGGCACCTACATCTGGATATCGTGGGTAATGGTGGCCGCCACTCACCCACTTTTGCCAGGGTCTGGTGCTGGCATTGTCTCGCATGGACTGAGTCGCTGCAGGCACACTCTTTCCTTGCCTTGAACATCTGTGCTCCAGCCCACTCCATCCATGCCCCCAGCCCCCACTCTTTCTCAGTTCCAAGTGAAAGCAGCCCTTGCTCAGGTTAATGAGAAAGATGGAGTGTTCCGTCCTTCATCTTATTTCCTTTAGGGTTGATTATATATTTAGCCAAGTTTTTGCCCAATCATACTATCTTGTTCTGTGTGTGGGACTTCCAGAGGCTCCAGGGATAGATTTTTCTGTCTCTGGTTGTAAAACTTGTTGAAATTTTGGGGAAAGGTATCAGGAGCACTCCTCATGGCACCATTTCTCTGATGTCACTTTTTCTCTGATTTTTTAACAATATCATTCTCAAATGTCATCAGGCAGAAAAAATAAAAGAACTAATACCATGGCTTCCCCAGAAAGATGCATTTCAGGTAGAAAATGAAAAATTTCCAGAAAACAATCTCAAATAACATGAAACTTTGGAGTTAAATGATAGAGAATTCAAGATTGGAGTTCTGAAAATATTCAGTGAGATGCAAGAAAACAATGAGAAGTAATTTAATGATTTCAGAAAAAATTAATAAACAGAAATAAGTACTTCAGCAAGGAGATTGAAACTTTAAAAGCAGAGGTGAAGAATTCAATATATGAGTTTAAAAAAGGATCTAACAAGTTTAGCTAATAGAATAGGCCAGATAGAGGAGAGAATCTGTGACATTTAAGAAAGGAAACTAGAGATAATACAGAGAGAAAAAGAAAGATACTCAAGAATTTCTAAAAAATGAGAGAGCTCTACAAGAATTGTCTGACTTTATCAGAAAGAGAAATATAAGAATAATGGGTATTTCAGAAGAAGAGAGGAAGAAGCTCTTCAGAGAACCTCCTGAAATAAGTAATGGGTATAGCCATACTTATATCTGATGATACTGACTTCAGTATAGAAAAGGTAATGAGACAAAGATGGATATTTCATAAAGATAAGGGGGACACTGTCAAGAATACATAACACGCTATAATATATATGCACTAAATCAGGGAGCACCAAAATATTTAAGACGTCTGCTAGAAAAACTAAAACAAGAAACAGACAAAAATACAGTCATAGTAGGAGAATCAACACACCACTGACTACAATAGACAAATCATCTAAACAAAAAGTCGTTAGAGAAATATCAGCCTTAAACAACACACTGGACCAGATGGACATAATAAACATTCACAGAACTTTCATCAAGAACATCAGATTATTTATTTTTCTACAGTGTGTATGAATCATTCTTCAGGGTAGACCATATATTAAGCCAAAAATCTAGCTTCAACAAATTAAAAAAGATTGAAATTATACCAACCATATTCTCTGACAATAAAGCTCTGAAATTAGACTCAAACAACCAAAAGGAAGTAAAGAAACCTACAAAAATGTGGAAATTAAAGAACATGCTTCTAAAAATGGCTGGGTCATATAGAAGGAATAAAAGCAGAGATCAAAAGATATACACAGGAAAATGAGAATTACAACATGACATATCAAAACTTTTGAGATGTAACAAAAGCAATAATAAGAAAGTAGTTCATAACAGTACAGCTTTATATCAAGAAACACGAGTGATGCCAAGTAAACAACCTAACATCATATCTTAAAGAACTAGGAAAAGAGGAACAAAGGCAACCCAAAGTCAGCAGAAGAAAGGAAGTAATAAAAATAAGACTAGAACTAAATAAAAGAGCAAACAAAAAAAGATTTAATACAACAAAGAGCAAATTCTTTGAAAAGATCAATAAAATTAAAAAGCAGCTAGCTAGACTTACTAAGGAAAGGAAAGAAATGACACATATAAACAAGATCCAAAATGAAAGAGGAGAATTACCATAGACATCATAGATATACAAAAGATCATACTAGAACACTTTGAAAGATTATATGCCACCAAATTCAACAATCAGAAGAAATGGATAAGGTTCAAAAACTATACAACCTTCCAAGCCTGAGTCAGAAATGGGTAACCTAAATAGACACATAATTAGGGAGGAAACAGAAACATCTATCAAAAACCTCCCTAAAAATAAAATTCTGGGACCACATGGTTACATTAATGAATTCTACCAAACATTTAAATAAGATTTGGTTTATATCTTTACCAAAGTCTTCCAAAAAATAGAAGAAACAATACTCTTCAACACATTTTATGAGGCCATCAAAGTCATAAAGAAAACTACAGACCAGTATCTGTAATGAATACAGATAGAAAAAACCTAAACAACGTACTAACAAAGAAAACAACTATACATTAAAAAATAATAGAGCCTGACCAGGCAGTGGTGCAGTGGATAGAGCATCGAACTGGGATGCAGAGGACTCAGGTTTGAGACCCCGAGGTCGCCAGCTTGAGCGTGGGCTCATCTGGTTTGAGCAAAAAAAAAAAAAAAAGTCTACCAGCTTGAACCCAAGGTTGCTGGCTCCAGCAAGGGGTTACTTGGTCTGCTGAAGGCCCACAGTCAATGCACATGTGAGAAAGCAATCAATGAACAACTAAGGTGTTGCAACGCGCAATGAAAAACTAATGATTGATGCTTCTCATCTCTATCCGTTCCTGTCTGTCTGTCCCTTTCTATCCCTCTCTCTAACTCACTCTCTGTCTCTGTAAAAAATAAAAATACAAATAATAGATCACAATCAAGTGGGATTCGTTCCACAGGGACACAAGGGTGGTTCAGTATACATATATTGATCAATGTAATACACTACATCAACAAAATAACGGACAAAAATCATATGACCCTTTCAATAGATGCAGATAGGTATTTGAGAAGATACAACAATATTTATATTTAAAACAGTCAATAAAGTGGATATAGGAGGAGGTACCTCAACATAATAAAGGCATATATGACAATCCATCAGCCAATATTATACTCAATGGTAAAAAACTGAAAACTTTTATTTCCAAATCAGGAAAAAGGCAAGGCTTCCTACTCTCTTCATCTAACTCAAAATAGTACAGGAAGTCATAGGCAGAACAATCAGGCAAGAGAAAGGAGTAAAAGGCATCCATATTGAGAAAGAAAAAAGTATTACTTTTTGTGATGACATGATCCTGTATATAGAAAACCCCAAAGACTTCACAGAAAAAACTATTAGAAACAGTAAATTAATATAGTAAAGTCACAGGATACAAAACCAACATGAAAATGTCTACTATTTTCCTGTAAAACAAGAATAAAAATTCAGAATGAACTGAAAAGTAAAATTGTTTAGAATTGCAAAAACAAGAAAAAAATCCCTAGCAATAGCCTTAACAAAGGATGTGAAGAGCTTATATACTAAAAACTAAAAAGCGTTATTAAAAGAAATTGAAAAAGACATAATGAATTGAAAAATTTTCTATGTTCATGGGTCAGAAAAATCAACATGTTAAAAAGGCCATATTACTCAAAGCAATATACAAATTTAATGCAATCCCCATTAAAAACTCAATGTTGTCTTTAACCAAATAAAACAAAAATCACCAGATTTGTATAGAATCATAAAAGACCCCGAAGAGCCAAAGAAATCCTGAGAAAAAAGAATGAAGCCAAGGTATCACACTAGCTAACTTCAAATTATACTAGAGCCACAATATTAAAAACAGCATGGTATTAGCAGAAAAAAAAAGACATACAGACCAGTGGAATAGAATACAGAGACCAGAAACAAAACCACATATGGACAAATAATCTTTGACAAAGGAGCCAAAACACATAATGAAGAAAAGAAAGCCTCTTCAATAAATGGTGCTGAGAAAATTGGAAAGCCAAATGCAAAAGAATAAAACTTGATTGTATCATGTACCCATGCACTAAAGTTAATTCAAAATTGGACAAAGACCTAAAACAATCTGAAACAATAAATTACATAGAAGAAAACATAGGTGCTAAACTCTTGGGCCTTTGGCAGCAGAGAACATTTTGTAAATTTGACACCAAAGGCAAGAGAAGTAAAAGCAACAATAAGTGAATAGAACTATATTAAACTAAACAACTTCTTCACAACAAAAGAAATTCACAATAAAACAAGAAGACACTGGGTGCTTGAGTGGCTAGTTGCAAGCCTTTGTGTGCATTGCTAGAGTCATGGGAGCTGGACATACGTGGCTTACTGCAGGCTACCAAACAGTGCACAAGGAAGAAACCTGTGGAGATTAGTCCCACAGTGCTCTGAGGTGTGCTAGATCTGCCTACAGGCCCATAGAAAGGCGCCTGATCTACAATTGGCTCCCAGCAGTGCCTGCTCTTGCTGGCGGCTCTGGTTGCCTCTGTCTTACCCAGAACTGTGCTTTGAGTGGTACTGGATGAAGAACCTGGCTGCCCTTAGAGCCTCTTTCTTTGCAGACAGTTGCTGGGACCAACCTCACAGCTAAGTCCCCAGGCTGCTAGCTCAGGTGGGAGGGATAGGGGAGAGGCACTTGGAAAACTGAGACTGCCATTGTTAGAGCCTTAAAGCCCTAGCAAACTCCATCTACCAACAGGACTGAGGCCCAGCCTACGTCATTGCCACAGTGACACACCAACAGACCTCTGCCCAAGAGCCCCACTAGGGCAAAACTTGTAGTACAGTGCTACCTGATGGAAAAAAAAAAGGAAGATGTTACCTCTCAAAATTAGGAAAAAATTTACATTTTTATAACTTTTTATTTCATTTTGGTCATTTTATCTTCTTTCCTTTTTCCTTTTCGTTTTGAACTTCATTAGCCATAGTTACATTTTTCATTCATATTTTTTGTAAGGCTTTCATTTCAGAAACTTTTAATTCTTCTTTTGTTGTATTTTTCCTTTTTTTCTTTCTTCTCTCTTCCCATTTCTTCTCCTTTCTTTTTCTTCATTTTTCTTTTTCTTTTTCTCTCATTCAATCATCATCTATCATCAAATTATTATATTTTGACTCATATTTTCTTTGTGGCATTTTGCTTGTTTTTTACTTTATTTTTTTCCCTTTTGTTATTTTTCTTAGTCCCTGCTCCTTATTTTCTGTAGTTTTTGTTCCACTTACCATTATAGAACTTTTATGTTTTCACTGTATTTTTTCAATTTTTATTTTTTTAATTATCTCTTATTAGTGTTAGTAACAATACCACTCTCAAATGCCATTAATGAAATGGAAATCAAATATCATGGATACAAAAGACAGAGATGTAGCTCAGATAGATGATGAAAAATTTCTAGAAAAAATTTTAATTACTTGGAAACCTTGGAGTTAAATGACAGAAAATTAAAAATTGAAGTTTGAAAAATACTCTGTGAAGTACATGAGAGCTTGGAAAGACAATTTAGAAAGCTCAAAAAACAATTTAATGAACAAAAAGATTACTGCACTAAGGAAATTGAAACCATAAAAAGGAATCTGAGATGAAAAACTAAATACATGAACTGAAAAACAAGGTATCAAGCTTAGCTAATAGAACAAGCCAGATAGAGGAGAGAATTAGTGAATAGAGGACAGGCAACTAGAGATACTAAAAAGAGAAGAGAAGAGAGACTCACAAGTTAAAAAAAATGAGAGAGTCCTACAGGAATTGTCTGACACCATCAGAAAGAGCAACATAAGAATAATGAGTATATCAGAAGGAGAAGGGAAAGAAAAAAAAATGGACAACATATTCAAACAAATAATTGATGAAAACTTCCTAAGCCTGTGGAAAGAATTAGGCCTTGAATCTAAGAAGCAAACAGAAAACCGAGTTACCTTAACTCAAACATCTACTTCAAGGAACATCATAATGAAATTATCACAAACCAATGACAACGAAAATATCCTCAAGGCAGCCAGTAAAAAGAGTACAACATATAAAGGAAGGCCCATTAGGCTATGATCAGATGTCTCAGCAGAAACTACAAGCCAGAAGAGAGTGGACCCCAATATTTAAAGTACTAAAAGAGAGAAACTTCCAGCCAAGAATACTATATACATCAAAGTTATCCTTTAAATATGAAGGGGAAATAAAAACATTCACAAATATAGAGAAAATGAGGAAATTTATCACCAAAAAACCCCCAATTCAGGAAATACTAAAGGGGGTTATTTGACCAGATACAAAAAAAACAAAAAACAAAAACAAAATCACAAGTAAAAGCTCCAACAAGATCAAAATAAAAACAAGAATAATCTGTGACAAATGGCCAACAGATATATAAAAAGATGCTCATCTTCACTTGCTATTAGAGAAATGCAAATCAAAACTACAATGAGATACCACCTCACACCTGTTAGATTAGCTGTTATCAACAAGACAGGTAATAACAAGTGTTGGAGAGGATATGGAGAAAAAGGAACCCTCATTCACTCTTAGTGAGAATGTAAAGTAGTACAACCATTATGGAAGAAAGTATGGTGGTACCTCAAAAAATTAAGAATAGAACTACCGTATGACCCAGCAATCCCTCTAGTGGGTATATACCCCCAAAACTCCAAATCATTGGTACATAAAGACACATGCAGCCCCCTGTTCATCGCAGCACTGTTCATGATGTCCAAGCCCTGGAAACAACTGAAAAGCTCTTCAATAGATGATTGAGTAAAGAAGATGTGGTACATATATACTATGAAATACTACTCAGCCATAAGTAATGATGACATAGAATCATTTACAACAACGTGGATGGACTTTGTTAACATTATACTAAAAAAACCTAAAAACTGTATGATTTCATACGTTGGTGGGACACAAAATTGAGACTCATGGACATAGATTAAAGTGCAGTGGTTACCAGGGGGAGGGGAAGGGAAGAGAGGGAGATGGTGGTGGGAAGTGAGGGGCATAAAAAAAAACAAATAAAAGATGACAGAGGACAATTTGACTTTGAGTAATAGGTATACAACATAATCGAATGTCAACATAATCTGGAGATGTTTTCTCTAAATCTATGTACTGTAGTTAATTAATGTCACCCCATTAAAATTAATTGTCTAAATAAAATTATAAAATTTAAAAAAATGTTCCCAGGCACATTTTTTCTAAAAAAAAAAAGAAAGAAAAACAAGAAGAAGAAGACAGCCATCCAAATGTGGTTCATATCACAAACAATAGCTCTTACAAGGATTTAATATCTAAAATATATTTTAAAAAATTACTAAGCTCAACCACAAACAAGTAATTTAATTAAGAAATGGGGACAGGACCTGAAAAGACCTTTCTCCTAAGAAAATATACAAATGGCCAACAGATATATGAAACGATGCTCATCTTTGCTAGTAATTAGAGAAATGCAAATCAAACCTACAATAAAAAACCACCTCACACTTGTGAGATTGGCTATTAATAACAAGGCAGGTAATAACAAGTGTTGGAGAGGCTGTGGAGAAAAAGGAATTATTATTCACTGCTGGTGGGAATGTAAACTGGTTCATGCATTATGGAAGAGAGAATGTGGATACCTCAAAAATTAAGAAGAGAATTCTCGTATAACTCATCAATTCTTTCATGGGGTATCTACTCAGAAAACTTAAAAACATTGTTTCACAGACATATGCACTCCCATGTTCTACCCAGCATTATTCACAGTGGCCAAGACATGGAAACAACTAAAGTGTCCTTCAATAGAGAATTGGATAAAGAAGATGTGGTACATATATACAATGAAATACTACTCAGCCAAATGAAATGATAGTCCACTGCCACTTACTACAACATGGATGGATTTTAGAGCACTATACTAAGTAAAATAAGTAAATAAAAAAACTAAGCAGTATATGATTTCACACAGAGATGGAATATGAAACTAAGACTCATGGACATAGGTAAAAGTAAAGTGATTAAAGTGGCTAGAGGTGTGTGTGGAAGGGGAGTAAAGAGGGTTAAATATTTATATATGGTGCCAGTAAGTGATTTGACTTTGGGTGATGGGCACACAATGCAATCAATACTCTAAATGCTATCAAAATGTTTATCTGAAACTTATGTACTCTTATTGATCAATGTCATGTCATTAAATTTAATTTTTAAATAATGAAAAGAAAAAGTATAGACCAAGCTATCTTATTTTTTTTATTTTTTTTTAAAGCATGTGCTGGAGTTATACACAGTTTCACTACGTTTTTATCCATTTTCTTAAAACCAGAACAATACAAAATAAATATATTAAATGCTAAATAATGTTTTGAATAATATAAACTATTTATTATATGTATTGTGTAAGAAAGTAGCACATTTCAGTAGATTTTTATATGACTCCTGTTCTTCCTGCTTAATCCTCTATTGAACAACCTGGTTTTTGTCAGAACTTTGATTTTTTTTCTTTTTTAAATTAAGTGATAAAAGGGGAGGCAGAGAGACAGATTCCCACATGCATCCCAACTGGGATCCACCTGGCATGCCCCCTATGGGAGGTGCTCTGACCATCTGGGCCATTGTTCTGTTTGGCAACTAAGCTCTTTTTAGTGACTGAGGCCTGAAGCCAGGAAGCCATCCTCAGCTGGTGGAGGCCATCTTTCTGGAATCAATTGAGTCATGGCTGTACGAGGAAGAGAGAGAGAGAAGGGGGAGGGATAGAAAAACAGATGGTTGCTTCTCCTGTGTGCTCTGACCAGGAATCAAACTCAGGAGTTTCATGTGCTGGGCTGACACTCTACCAATGACCTAACTGGCCAGGGCATCTTCTCTAGTTCAAATGCAGTTCTGGGTCTATCTATTTTTTCTTTCTCTTCTCTTCTCTTCTCTTCTCTTCTCTTCTCTTCTCTTCTCTTCTCTTCTCTTCTCTTCTCTTCTCTTCTCTTCTCTTCTTTTCTTTATTTTTGTGTGTATTTTTTCAAAGTTAGAAGCGGGGAGGCACTCAGACAGACTCCCGCATGCACCCAACTGGGATCCACCCAGCATGCCCACCAGGGGGCGATGCTCTGCCCATCTGGGGTGTTGCTTCGTTGCAGCTGGAGCCATTCTAGTGCCTGAGGTGGAGGCCATGGAACTGTCCTCAGCACCCAGGCCAACTTTGTTCCAATGGAGGCTTGGCTGCAGGAGGGGAAGAAAAAGATAGAGAGGGAGACCTGGGTCTTTCTTACATATGGGGAAAATGTGTTTTTCTTATAAAAGTAGATAATATATTTTTATATAAATATATTAAAACTAATCACTAATTAAACCTATTAATTTATAAAAATTTAAAAAGTCAATACCCTTCTCCTTTAAGAATTTTTTATAGATTTCTCAGTAGCTCACAGATAGAAAAGCTATGATTAGACAATGGGTTACTCTACAGCCATAAAAAAGAAGGTAATCTTAATTTTGTGACAGCATGTATGGAGCTGGAGAACATTATGCTAAGAGAAATAAACCAGTCAGAGACAGACAAGAACAATATGATTTTACTCATATGTGGAATCTAATGAAGAAAATGGGCTAACAAGCAAAATAGAGACAGACTCATACGTAAAGACAGCTGACAGCTGCTGGGTGGAGGACTGGGTGAGGGTAGTAGAGTGATTGAGCAAAAAAACCCCAAGAAACCCCTTATGGATGCAGACAACAGTGTAGTGATTGCTGAGGAAGAGAGGTAGAGGAGGATAAAAGGGGATAAGTGATGATGAACGAAGACTTACTTGGGGGTGAACACACAGTATGGTGTACAGAGATGTGTTGTAGAATTCGGCACCTAAAACCTGTATAATTATGTTAATCACTGTCACCCCAATAAATTCAACAGAAAATATTAAAAAAGTAAAACCCATTTCAGAATTCTGGTAATATGTTATTTTTTCTTAAAGGAGGCAAGTTATTCATAATTTTTTGGTAACATTTATGAATGAAGTGAAATAAAGCATTTTGAGAGATGATGCTTCAGGCAAAGTGAACAGCATGTATAAAGGCATAGAATCATGAATATTAACAATCGAGGGCAGAGGTTTTCAGAATGTGATTCCTGGATCATCAGCATTGCCTGGAATCTTGTTAAAAATTTAGTTCTTTGGGTCTTTTTATAATGATCAATTATTTTGGTTTGCTTGGGGTTGGCCTGGTTTTAGCATTGTAGATCTCACATATTGAGAAATCTCTCTGTCCTCTGCAACCTGGTTCAACAGTCACCTTAGGCCTCACTGTGTCAGAAATTCAGTATGGGACCCAACAGTCTGTGCTTTCACAATCCCTCCTGGTAATTCTGATACATGCTAAAGCTGGAGAACCATTGATCTAGGTCAGTGGTCCCCAACCTTTTTTGGCCACGGACCGGTTTAATGTCAGAAAATATTTTCACGGACCGGCCTTTAGGGTGGGCTGAATAAATGTATCACGTGACCAAGACAAACATCAAGAGTGAGTCTTAGATGGATGTAACAGAGGGAATTTTTTTTAAAAAATAAAACATCATTCAGACTTAAATATAAATAAAACGGAAATAATGTAAGTTATTTATTCTTTCTCCGCGGACCGGTACCAAATGGCCCATAGACCAGTACCAGTCCATGGCCTGGGGGTTGGGGACCACTGATCTAGGTAATATCAGGAGTTTGGCATTGTTCATTGATGGGAGTATGTGATGAGGGATGAAGTTGAAAAGTAATGAAAGATCAGGCAATGAAGACCCTTATATTCTTTGTTAAAGAGTTTTTTATCCAGCAGTTGAAAAGTATTAACTCATCAAGTCAAGTACTCTTAATTAAAGGAGGATATATTTTGAGCTGGCTCTTTGTATAGCTAAAACCACTATAATTAGTTAAAATATTTTATTTTATCTATAAATAAAATTAAATTGTATTTTAACCAATTCTAATTTGAAAATTAGTGTAAAATTAATCATTTAAATTAAGATCATTACTTTCATGTGTTGTCGTGATGACAATGACCTACTTGAAGTAGCAAACCTGTCATTTGGTTCCTGTTCCTTACAAGGGGCATCACTTGTAGTGATAACAATGAACTACTAGGAGAGGAGGCAACAGCCCTGATCAGAAGACCAAAGGATTGAAACCCTGTCTCCAGCCTTACTCAGATATTTATTAGCCAGTACAAATAATTCAAGGAAGCAGATAGAAGAAGTTTTCAAGGGCTGAAATTAAGGACAAGGAACATACTGACTCCTAATCTCTGTTCTGAGACCCTAAACATTTTCTGTTGCTGAATCTTATTCTGCTGTATTGATGTTTCCAGCACGCAACATTTTCAGTATGAGCCAGAGAGGCCCCTGGGCTCTTCTCCACTCAGGGCTTTTGCCCTAGGGCACCTCACTGTCTCTGATTGTTATTCTAACTCTGCATATTTTGATGGCATATTTTACAATGTGTACCAGCTCAGTCTGTGTGCTTGGACAGAATTTCTGAATGACTATTCATTTTCTAGCTTATCAAAACATATATAAGAACTTTGTAACTCTTTAGCTTTATTTTCAAGAAATAAAAAGTATTTTGGAAATAGTTCAGATATAAATTATTTGGGAGATGTTATGTCCAAGATTAGAAATATGCTTATGAAATCAAGAGCAGTTTGAGAATTGTTCTATTTTTAACTATTTGGAAAGTCACATTGAAATATGTAAAATAAAACATGAAGCCTTGAAATATACTGTGCTTTTGTTACATGAATAAGAAATATTTTTAAAGGCTCCTTAGAGCTTACTTCTCTATGTCTTTACTTGAGATATTAAAGCTTAAAGGTACCCAAGGCCTTTATATATTTTTGGAAACGACTCTTTCTCAAAACTTCAGGTAATACGTGGACCATACATATTCACACCACATTTTTCTTTCTTTAATTTGTTTCTAGGAAATGGCTGGTTTCTTGAAGATGTTGTAATTAAGGATCCCACAACCAACCATGAATATTTCTTCTTCTGTCACAGGTTTGTACGTGTGCTTTTACATTGAATAAATTCATTTCACTAGTCAGTTCCAAGTTATGGAGAAATGGATAGCTAATTCAATTATTCTTTGTTTTTTGTACTTTGCTGGGTAAATTTTTTGAACATTAATTTTAGGTACTGCTCCTTCTATTTAGAAAGATATCCATTATATTTACCATCACTTTTTTTACCATCATTCCTGATGGTACAAATTTAAATGTTTCTTGGGAAATTAAGATAGATTTTTAAAATATAATTTCTCTTTACATATTAGTAAGGAAAATGAAAGTCTCTGTTAAGAAAATATATTCCCATTGGACTAGGTCCCAAATTGTTTCAAAAATAAATGTATAAAACAAATGTTGCATTTGGCTTTTTATAAAACAAGGACATTTCTGAACCCACTGTCATCAGACCTTGATTTTCGAATTATTTTCCCTATAGTTGTGATAGATTTGCTCTCTCTTTCAACATTTTCCTGCCTCTTTTCCCATGTAACCAATAATAGTCCTTTATGAAATAACTGAGATTGTTTGAACTCTAATTGGTAGGAAAAGAGCAGGATAAGATAATTGTTCCAGTGGATAAAAAATGTATGACCTAGGCAAACTGATTGAATAGTGCACCTGTTCATTAAGGGAAACCGTATTTTATCCTTACTTGCTAGTAGCTTCTTCTACCTCCCCTGCACTCTCATAGTCATTTTAAGCATTTCCTTTTCCATTTGCTACTCTGCTTTTGCCAACTGGATACCTATTTTTTTTTTCAATTTCCATTATCCATTATTTCTGGCTTCATTATATAATTCCACATAGTTAGTATAAATGGAAAGCCAGAATATCCTCAGTACACTTTTCTTTCCACAGATGGCTGGATCAAGGGGAAGATGATGGTAAAATTGTCAGAGAACTATATGCCAGGGATAACAGTATCATCTCTGCAAGTAAGTGACATGTACACATATTTCTTGAAGAACTCTGTTTTATGATGATAGAGAAAACCATGACATTGCTGAAATTAATGGTCCTCTTTTCTTTATATCCTCAGGGCAGAAGCTAGAGCTTAATAGCAAGGAAATGGTAAGATTTTACTTTAGTCCTTAAATTATTTGGTACAAACAATGTTCAAATAGCTATTTGATGTGTTAAAACAAAACAATATATAATGTTTAGTAAGGGGTGTTTATTGGTAACTTTCTTCCCTTTGTCTTTTTATATTGGTGTTTTGTTTTATTTTTCTCTTTAGTGGGCTGCAGAAAGCTGGAAGTTTATGAAGGGTAATACTCTTCAATTCTACAACAGGCTTACTCAAGGGTTTGTCCGTCTTCATCCAGATGGCACAGTTGATGCAGTTGGAGAGAAGACAGACAAATATGGTAAAGTCATTAGACAAAAGCATGTAGTACTATGGCAATTTTGGGAGCTGGATAAAGGAAGATTTTTAGATGGCAGTTTAATTTACAGTTTTGCTGCTTCTTTTTCATATGGCTTTACATCAGTATTGGGCCATTTAAATAATTTACTATCTGCATTAATACAAATGATCAGTACATGATAGGCTTTAAATCTGGGTAGACAATGTCATTATGAAGAATGTTACACCATGAAAAACATGTTTGGTGTTACTTAATTGAAGAAAAAAATGTGGGCTATTAATGTTAACTTTTCATAAAAAACTGCAATATAACTTTTACATGGTATGCTCATTTAAGGAATTAGTTGATTGTACTAAATACTGAGTGCCTATTATGTTCAAAACACCATGATAAATAATTTGAGGTCCATATAAATAACTAAGACATTATTCTGAATTCCATAGCTTCAAAATATAATGATGGGCCCTGGCCGGTTGGCTCAGCGGTAGAGCGTCGGCCTGGCATGCAGGGGACCCGGGTTCGATTCCTGGCCAGGGCACATAGGAGAAGCACCCATTTGCTTCTTCACCCCCCCTCCTTCCTCTCTGTCTCTCTCTTCCCCTCCCGCAGCCAAGGCTCCATTGGAGCAAAGATGGCCCGGGTGCTGGGGATGGCTCCTTGGCCTCTGCCCCAGGCGCTAGGGGCAGAGCATTGCCCCCTGGTGGGCAGAGCGTCGCCCCCTGGTGGGCAGAGCATCCCCCGTGGTGGGCGTGCCGGGTGGATCCCGGTCGGGCGCATGCGGGAGTCTGTCTGACTGTCTCTCCCCATTTCCAGCTTCAGAAAAAAAATATATAATGATGAAGACAAACATATACAAAAATTATAATAATGTTTGTAGCTGGTGTCATAATAAAGGTACAAAGGGAAACTAGACAAACATAAACTATATTTGATGTTTCAAATCAGTATGTCATGAAGCCATGACTGTAAGAGTTAAAGAAGGAGTGAACTGATAGTGATAGGCCTTTGAGTATAAACCCAAACCTTGGAATCATGTTGAAATTCATACCTTTACAATTTTTTAAGTGAGAGGAGAGATAGTGAGATAGACTTCCACATGCACCTCGACCAGGATCCTCTCCCTGGGAACCCTATCTGAGGCCGATGGAATCATTCAAGCTATCCTCAGCACCCTGAGGCTGATGCACTCAGACCAACCAAATCAACTTCAGTGCCCAGGGCCAGTGCTTAAACCAGTAATCCTCTGACTGCAGGTGGGGAAGAGGGAGAGGAAGGGGACTGGTAAGGGTAGAGAAGTAGATGGTTGCTTCTCTTGTGTGTCCTGACTGGGTATCGAACCTGGGACATGCATATGTCAGGCTCTATCAACTAAGACAATCAACCAGGCCCAATATATTTTCACTATTTCTTTTTCTTTTTTGTGTGTGTGTATTTTTCTGAAGTGAGAAGCAGGGAAGCAGAGAGACAGACTCTCCGTATGCACCTGTCTGGGATCCACCCAACATGCCCACCAGGGGTTGATGCTCTGCCCATCTGGGCCATTGATCTCTTGCAACTGGAGCCATTCTAGCACCTGAGGCAAAGGCCAAGGAGCCCTCCTCAGCACCCGGGACAACTTTGCTCCAATAGAGCCTTGGCTCTGGGAGTGGAAAAGAGATAGAGAGAAAAGGGAGGGGGAAATGGTGGAAAGGCAGATAGGTGCTTCTCCTGTGTGCCCTGGTCGAGAATCGAACCTGGGACTTCCAGATGCCAGGCCAATGCTCTACCACTGAGCCAACCAGCCAGGGCCTACTTTCACTATGTAAACAAGATTTTCCTGCTGCATCTATGAATATAAATTTTCTGTAGAAGAGTCCTCATTATATATGTTTGCTTTCCACAGTTTCAGTTACCTGTAGTCCAAAAATATTAAAAGAAATATTCTAGAAATAAACAATTAGTAAGTTTTAAATCACATGCTATTCTGAGTAGTGTGATAAAATCTTCCATAGTGTAGATTTTCCCACTCAGGATGTGAACCATTCCTTTGTCCATCATGTCCACGCTACATACGCTACCTGCCTGATCTGTCTGGGTTATCTGATCATTGTGGTATCATAGTATTTGTATTCAAGTAAGTCTTATCACACTTAATAATAGCCCAAAGCCATTCATTTAACTTTCATTACACTATATTGTTTTATTTCATTTTGTTGTTAGCCTTTGTTATTAATCTCTTACCCTGCCTAATTATAAATTGGTTTTTCATTGTTATGTATCTCTAGCAAAAAAACTTTGTATGTATAGGATTTGGTACTCTCTGTGGTTTCAGACATTGACTGGGGGTCTTGGAACATTTCCCCATGGGTAAGGGGAGACTACTGTACTTTGTTAGACATAGTACTGTTTCAGTACCTCTAGGATGTGCTGGACGGAGATGCTAACCAACATATCATTCCTCAAAATGTAGTTCCCTTCACCTTGTGTTAGAGATCCCAGGGAATAATCCAACCTCCTTATTTATGAAAATATGTGGAAGTCTAGGAATACTTCCTAGTAGCCTCTCTTTTCAAAATTAATCTATTCCTCAGACATTTTTATTACTTATTGGTTTCTACTTGAGATCACTTATCTTCCTAGATCAGTCACTGTGGCTCTTCATATCCTATTCCCTGCAGTTTTTGCTGCCAATGCTTATGTTCTTTTTCCTTGTTCAATATGTTAGACTGTATTTTTAAATATGGTCACAAAAGTATCTCCCATTGTTAAACTAGAAACTGAAGGATCTAAGTTTTATCCTACTTGCAATAAACATGACAGGAGAGTCAAAGATCAAGACCATTTATTTCACATAGGCATTGGTTCCCCAAATCCAAATCCCACAGTATCATGAAGTGAAGGTCCTGATGGTACCTACATGTGTGGGTAGGTGCATTAAAGCAAAGCAGAGAAATTAAGAAAGTCTCATCTTTTATAGGGTTACTCACCCTTCCTTCTAGAGAAAGAGAGAGAGAGAGACAGAAAGAACCTATCTTTATTCTGGAATGTAAGCAAATCTTCTACAGGGAAGAAAAGAAGGGTCTTTACCTTTATGCCCCTAAGATTAGGAGAGAGAGAGAGAGAGAGAGAGAGAGAGAGAGAGAAAGAGAGTCATTCCTACCTGCAGCCAGCACCAACTGCCCGACATGTGAGTCCCTATGTAGACCAAACTAATTGGTAAATGATGAAAATAGATAAACTCTTACCCTTAAGTGGTTTCTAGCATCTTTATATGGTAGAATGAGCAATCCTTAAAAGAGAAAGGTGTGGAATAGTAATTTTTCTTGACATAACTGGCATTTTTTTGCAACAGGAGTTCTTTTATGTGTAATAATTACTTTCAGCATTACTTTCTGATATTGTTCTTAGTGTCCCCTAAATTCATACTCATGAATCAGTTTTTCTCTGCCTGGAAAGTGTGGCAATGAACAGTGCTGACCTGTGGACATTTCTCAGGAGAATATTTTAAGAACATGTCTCTGAAATATATTGGCTTATAATTTTCACTCCATAAAACAATGTTGTTTTTATCATCATGCACTGATTTTTCTATTTAGCTATGTAGCTGGTTATGAATTTGTCTATTTCCATACTCAGAGAGTAAGAATGCTCATTTCTCTGAGAGCTACGAAACCATTTCTTGGCAATACAGGACTTAAAAGCAGACACACAGAATAAGAAGAGCTTTATTTTATGATCTTAAGCTCATAGGTATTAAAAACAATACTGAAGCAACATTGACAATGAAAATCACAAAGAAGTCTTTTTGTCTTCAGTGTGGAATTATAGAAATAAAGGAGGCACCAAACACCAAAGAAATTCAATTTTTAACTCTTAACTCTCGATAGCTTTATGTCAGGATCAGTTTCACAAACTTCCAATTACCCCAAATTTTAAAAGAGTTACTATAAAATATAGTTCACATAGTTTCCTAATTTTATAGCAGTATTCTTTCAGAAAAAAAATTACAATCTAAATTCAGATTTATTTTATGTATATTCCTAAAAGGTTAAGCATATTTTTTAAAATGTATAACATATCATGTTACTAGAATTTTCTAATGTCATTATTGTTCTCTGTATTGTCTTACAGATCTATGTAAATAATTGTACCATGTTTTGTTAGTGGGTTTTTGATTTTTGTTTCTGGAGTGTTTATTTGGTGTTATGTCAGAACAGGGCATATGGAAGAGGTAATTACATATTTCAGTGTAGAAGTTTTAAAATATGTTAGCAAATTACTTGGGATTGCCCTCTTCAAAAGGTGGGGCCTGGAGTATGGCTAGACTAAATGACTCTCCTATAATAAATAGAATATGGTGAAAGTGACTGTGTGTGACTTTCAAGACTAGGTCATATAAGGTATTACAGATGTCTCCTGTACTCACTCTGATGGAATCTAACTACCATGTTATGAAGATATTCAAGTATCCCTATGGAGAGGCCAATTTGGTAAGGAACAGAAGCCTCTTGCCAAAATAGTGAGCCATTTTGGGAGAGAGTTCTCCAGCCTCAGTCAAGCCTTCAGATGACAACAACCACAACCAACAACTTGATTGCAGCCCCACAAGCATCCAAGTGTCACCCAGATACATTGCTCCCAAATTCCTGACCTACAGTAATTTTAAATTAATAAGTATTTTTTTTAGACCAAAAAAGTTTCAGAGTAGCATTTTACATAGCAGTAGATCACTAATATATCAGTCAGACACTGTTCTGTAAGATAGCTGCTCTTGGCATCTTCTCATACTGGGCACTATGATGGCTTCCACCTTCCCTTTGCACTAAGTTATGGCCAGGAGTGAAAAGGACAGTATCTCTTCTATATTTAATCTGAATTCTTATCTTCTTTGTTGTGGTACACTGGTCCTGGACATTCAGTGAAGCTTTTCTACCCTGAAAACTATAAAACATTTTTGTAAGAAGTTAAAGAAGACCTAAATAAATGGGAAGAAGTCTTTTGTTTATGGATTAGAATACTTAATATTACTAAAAGACAGTACTCCCCCAAATGGTCTACTGGTTCAATGCAATCCTTATCCAATCTTTACCAAAACCCCATAGCTTTTTCTACAGAAATGGAAAAGCTAATTCTAAATTTTATATGAAATTGCAAGGGAACTTAAATAGCCAAAACAATGTTGAAAAAGAAGAACAAAGTGGGAAGACTCATATGGTCTGATTTTAAAAATCACTACAAAGCTATAATAATCAAAACAGAATGGTACTGGCAAAAAGATAAAGGTATAAATTAATAGAATGGTATTTTGTGTTCTTTTGAGATGGTCAATAAGGTGAGACCACAAGAAGAGACACAGAAATGGCTCAGAAAAACATAATTTATTATACTCACAGGCCCTAGAGATAGGCCGCATAGCATGGCACTCACATAGGACCACATAGAATAACACCTAGGTGGTCAAGATACAGACGACAGAAGGGAAGAAACACTTATGCCCGTTTTGTGGTTTCCACAGGAAATGTTAAGACAGAGTAGGGTAAACAGTTTAGGATTGGTTAATTTGAATAATTTCAGTTAGCTTTGGGCTATAGAGGTGATTTCTAGTTGTATGATTCTTGATCTTGCAATGAATAAGGCAGGGGAATATTGAGCCATGGAATGCACAGGCAGAAAGAGATGGTATGGCTCTGGACTGGTTAGCTTGAATATCAAAGGTATGCTGTAGCATGTGCCTTTTGCTATCTCTAAGAATTGAATAACTCAGGGAAGAGTAGTTTCTCTTCCAGACAGAGAGGTTTTTAAAATGTCAAATCACAGTGTACAGAACAATTAACTATATACAATGCAAGTAGAATTAAAGTCTGGAAATAAACCTGCACATCTGTGGTTAATCTATTTTTGACTAGGGTGCTAAAACTATTCAATTGAAGAAAGAAAAATCTCTTTAACAAATGATATTGGGGCAACTGAATATCCAAATACAAAATAATAAAGCTAGTCTACTACTTTATACAATATACAATTTAACTCAGAACTGCAAACTCTTTGTAGAAAACATATGCGTAAATCTGTAGATTTTTGGAATAGTCATTAGTTTCTTAGATACAATATCAAAATGACAAGCGGCCCTGGCCGTTTGGCTCAGCGGTAGAGTGTCGGCCTGGCATGCAGGGGACCCAGGTTCGATTCCCGGCCAGGGCACATAGGAGAAGCGCCCATTTGCTTCTCCACCCCACCCCCTCCTTCCTCTCTGTCTCTCTCTTCCCCTCCCGCAGCCAAGGCTCCATTGGAGCAAAGATGGCCCGGGTGCTGGGGATGGCTCCTTGGCCTCTGCCCCAGGCGCTAGAGTGGCTCTGGTCGCGGCAGAGCAACGCCCCGGAGGGGCACAGCATCGCCCCCTGGTGGGCAGAGCATCGCCCCTGGTGGGCATGCCGAGTGGATCCCGGTCGGGCGCATGCGGGAGTCTGTCTGACTGTCTCTCCCCATTTCCAGCTTCAGAAAAATACAAAAAAAAAAAAAAAAAAAAAAAAAAAGCACAAGCAACAAAGAAAAATAAATTAGACATCATCAAGTTAAAAACTCTTGTGCACCAAAGAATATTATGAAGAGACGACAAAGTAACCCACAAAATGGGAGAAAATATTTGCAAATAATCTATCTGATAATGACTTAGTATCTAGAAGAATATATAAAATGCTCCTAAAGCTCAACAACAAAAAGACGAATAACCTAATTTAAAAATGGACAAAAATCTGGAAGAGATATTTTTCAAAGAAGATATATAAATGGCCAACAAATACATGAAAAGATTTTCAAAGTTATTACTAATAGGAAAACACAGAACCACAACAAAATACCATTTAAAATCCACTAGGATGGCTATAATAAAAATAACAGGAAGGAATTGTTGGTGATGGTGTGGAGAAGTTAGAATCTTCATACATTGCTACTGGGAATGTAAAATGGTTCAATTGCTTTGGAAAGCACTTTGATAATTCATTAGTAAACATGGAATTACCATATGACCCAGCAATTCTACTTCAAGAGAAGAAAAATAAAAACTTATAAATGAATGTCTATAATGCTATTTATGATAACCAAAAGATGGAAACACCCAAATGTGCATCAACTGATAACTATATAAAAAATGTGATATATCCATCCAATGGAATATAATTCAGCCAGGAAGAAAAATAAAGTACTGATACATGCTACGACATGGATAGATTGTAAAAACAAGCAGCTGAGAGAAGCCAAACACAAATGACTACATATTGTATGATTTCATTTATATGAAATATCCAGAATAAGCAAATTCATAGAAACAGTAGACAAGTGGTTGCTGAAGAGGAAGGCAGTGGAAAATAGTGATCTACTGCTTAATGGATACAGGGTTGCTTTTGAAGGATTAAAATGTCTTGCTGAATTGTACACTTTAAAATGGTTAAAATGGTAAATTTTATGTTATTTTACCATGATTTTTTTTTCTTAAGTGAGAAGTGAGGAGGCAGAGAGACAGACTTCGACATGAGCCCCAGTTGGGGTCCAGCCGGCAAGATCCCTATGGGGCGATGCTCTGTTCATCTGGGGCCGTTGCTCCATTGCTCAGCAACCAAGTCATTTTAGAGCCTGAGGGAAGGGAGATAGAGATAGAGAGAGAGAAGGAGGAAGGGAAGGGTTGGAGAAGCAGATGGTCATTTCTCCTATGTTCCCTGAATGGGAATTGAACCTGGGACAGCTGATGTTGTACCATTGAGCCAAGTAGCCAGGAACTTTACCATGATTTTTAAAAAAGAATTAATGAGCCATTGTACACAATACAACAGTAGGGATACATCTCACATTTGTAATTGTTATGGATTTATACTCTATTAACAATTTCCTAACAAAAAGGCAGTAAAGTATGGAATCCATAATTCACATCATGACTTAAACTAGTTCTATATAAAAGGAATTGGAATTGGAAGTAGGTTTTAGGGAGAGTCGAGCTCTAGAATCTTGTCATGGAACTTTGTCCTTTCCCCTTTCTTTACTGGAGGAGAGATATGGCATTCCCATGAAGTTCTGAGATGTGCACGAAAAGCACATGTTGTTGGGAGACAGTTCTTCCTGACTGTTTCACATATCTACTCTATCTGGGTCTTCTGTGCAATGTTTCTAGAGCCACTTTAAGAAAGTTTGTGTAAGATGTTATAAAATAAAAGAACATCTTCCTCTGAAGACCAGCAGGGATAGTAAAGTCTCCTTTCTTTTCCCCAAAAATATTTGTTTTCTAATTACGGTAAAAAAGATGATATCTCCCTGTGGGCAAAGATGGGGCAGGTTTGCCAGCAGCCCTTAATAAGATTGAGGATTTCCAAAATCTTAAGTCCCTCCAGTTATGACCCAAGCCACTGTGTGGGCAACATTTACCCAGTCCCACTCTGCATTGTCCCCAAGGACTAAGGGGTTAAGGGAGTTAATATAAACCTGAAGCTCTTGTTGCCTGATGTGCTGGGTCTAATAAACTGTCTAAAACCAGTTGGACTTGCTGTGTCCTTACTGACTAAATTTGTGGAAGTATGGCTAGCTGATTTAGCTGTCTGCGGCTTAGTGACTGATGTCTGCTGTCTCCTAGGCTAGCTGTGTGTTGAATGGCTAGAAAAGAGAGTAGATATAGAGCCACTGGATCATAAGGAAGGACCATAGGAAAGCATAGCAAAGTTGGAGTGGTCAGAGATTGACTTGAGTTCCCTAATTTCTTTTGAATCTGAGGCATGGATTCCTGGGTTTCCAGTGACTTTAGACTATGCACAGATAGAACATGTGAGCAGGTGCCACCTGGCCACCCCAAATAGTTTCCCACTGCAAAAAGGTCTTGCCCTGACAGGATTTCCTGATATCAGAAGATTGTTAATGGTATTACAAATATGCTAATCTAGTGAGAAACCTTCATGAGCCACTATTTTGACATCTGCATTATTGAATAGAGAAATGGCAATCACTGGCAGAGGAGGGCCTGCAGTTTTGCCTCATGATAACTCATATGAGCAATAAATCACTACTAATCTCACCTGATGGATGACGGTGAAAGAGGAACACAAACCAGAACAGAGAAAAAAGATCATGTTTCTGTCCATTTTGAGTAGCTCCTAGCAGCTTCACCTGAGCTGAGGGTGAGAGGAACTTTAAAATTTTAGACATTGACTTAAGATTTTAATACCCAAACTACAGCACAAAATATTTGTTGGATAGGTAATGCTTATGGTTTTTCTTTTAGGTTGACTCTAAGTTATTTTATTGTTCTGAAAGAAATCCTGAAGGAAGTTTTGTTAAAATTACATTAAATCTATATATTAACTTGGAAGGAATTGATGTTTTCATAGTATTCAGTCTTTTGCTTTATTAATTTATCCTCTGTCTATTCATATAAGACTTCATATGCATAATTTTTTTCTCTCTTCATCTAGATCCTGCATTGTCTTAGAAGTGTTATGGTATTTCAAAGATTTTGGTTGCTATTGTAAATAATCCCATTTTCCATTATAAACATAACATATAAATATATATAAACCTATAATTTTTATGTTTTTATTTATTCAGTATTTAAATACCTAGAATTTGTCAAGCATTGATCTAGATACATGTTTTATTGAATATTGACACTCATTCCACTAATTTAAAGACTTTTTTTCAGGTTTAGAAATATATTTATTCTTTTTATTTATTTTTATTTTTTGTTGATGGTTTTTTTTATGTGGCATTTCAATTTTCAAAGTACCACTTATTGAAGAGGCTTTCTATTCTTATTAGGTGTTTTTGACTCCTTTGTCAAAGATGACTTTCCATCTATATGTGGCTTTATTTCTGGGCTCTCGATTCTGTTCCATTGGTCTGTATTGTCTGTTCTTCTGCCAATACCATGCTGTTTTGATTATTGTGGCTCTGTAGTATAATTTGAAGGCAAGAGGTGTAATGCCTCTGGCTTTATTCTTTTTTTCTTAGGATTGCTTTGGCTATTTGGAGTTTTTTATGATTCCATACAAACTTGGTGATTTTTGTTTAAAAAATGACATTGGAATTTTGATAGAGGCTGGATTAAATTTGTATATTACTTGGGGTAATATGGAAATTTTAAGTGTATTGACTCTTCCCATCCATGAACATGGAATATTTTTCCATTTCATTGTGTCTTTTTCAATTTCTTTCAATAATGCTTTATAGTTTTCAGTATATAGGTCCTTCACATCCTTTGTTACGTTTATCCCTAGGTATTTTATTTTTTTGTTGCAATTGTAAAGGGAATTGTTCTTTAGTTTATTTTATGAAGTTTCATAATTTGTATATAGGAATGCAGTAGACTTTTATATATTGACTTTTTATCCTGCCATTTTACTGTATTGGTTCATTGTTTCTAATAGTTTTTTGGTGGTGTGTCTGGGGTTTCCTAGATACAGGATTATGTCATCTGCAAAGTGTAACTTTTTCTTTCTCAATATGGATGCCTTTTATTTCTTTCTTTAGCCTGATTGCTCTGGCTAAAACTTTAAGAACTATGTTGAGTAAGAGTGGACAGAGTGGGCAACCTTTTCTTGTTTCTGATTTTAGAAAAAAGTTTCAGTTTTTCACAATTTAGTATGATATTAGCTGATGGTTTGTCATATATGGCCTTTATTATGTTGAGGTGCTTCCTTTCTATACATTTTTTATTGAGTGTTTTAAATATAAAGGGATGTTAATCTTATCAAATATCTTTTTTGCATCTATTGATAGGATCATATGGTATTTTGTTTTGTTTTGTTGATGTAGTGTATTTCGTTGGTCAATTTATGTATGTTGAACCACCTTTGTGCTCCTGAAATGAATCTCACTTTATTGTGATATATTATTTTTTTTAATGTGTTGTTGTATTTGATTTGCTAGTATTTTGTTTAGGGTTTTTGAATCTGTATTCATTAGAGAAATGGAGCCGTAGTTTTCTTTTCTGTGTGTTTTGTCCTTGCCAGGTTTTGGTATCAGGGTTATGTTGGCCTCATAAAATGTGTCGGGGAGTGTTTCTTTTTCTTCTATTTTTTGGAAGACTTTGAGAAGGATAGGTACCAAATCTTCTTTGAATTTTTGGTAGAATTCACTAGTTTAGCCATCTGGTCCTGGAATTTTATTTTGGTGGAGGTTTTTGATAGTTGTTTCTATTTCCTTCCTGCTTATGGGTCTATTTATGTTTTGCACTTCTTTGTGACTCAGTCTAGGAATATTATATAGTTCTAGGAATTTATCCGTTTCTCCTAGATTGTTGAATTTGGATATAATCTTTCATAATATTGTACTATGATCCTTAGTGTATCTATGATGTCTGTGCTAATTTCTCTCTTTCATTTTGGATTTTGTGTATATGAGTCCTTTCTCTTTTTTCCTTAGTGAGTCTAGCCAGTGATTTGTCAATCTTATTCATCTTTTCAAAGAACCAGCTCTTTGTTGTATTAATTTTTTATAGTTTTTTTTGTTCTTTATTTCATTTAGTTCTGCTGTAATTTTTTTATTGATTTTAATTTATTGTGTTTACATAGATTCTAGTGTTGCCCTAAATGCATCCCCCTCCCCATATTTCCCTCAACCTCTTTCTTTCCCCCCTCCCCCATAGCGCCCTCCCCCCTTCCCTTCAGGTTTATCCCATCCTATCATCCCTTTCCCTCTGTTCTCTTTTCCTCTGGTCCCTTTGATCTCTACTCTGTCTCAGTTCTGATCCTCAGTTTACATTGTTCATTGGATTCCTCAATGACTTTTTACTATTTCCTTTCTTCTGCTGACTTTGGGCTGCCTTTTTTTTTTCCTAGTTCTTCAAGATGTGATGTTAGGTTGTTTACTTGTGACTCTCTTTGTTCTTCATATAAGCCTGTAATGATATAAACTTCCCTCTTATTACTGCTTTCACTGCATCCCAGAAATTTTGATATGTCATATTGTCATTTTTGTTTGTCTGTATATATTTTTTGACTTCTGTTTTTATTTCTTCTTTGACCCAGTCATCTTTTGGAAGTATATTGTTTAATTTTCACATTTTGGTGGGTTTCTTTACTTCATTTTTGCAGTTGAATTCTAATTTCAAAGCCTTATGGTCAGAAAATATGCTTGGTATAATTACAATCTTTCTGAACTTGTTGATGTTAGTTTGTGACCCAGCATATGTTCTACACTCGAGAATGTTCCATGCACACAGGAAAAGAATGTATAATCTGATGTTCTGGCATTAAGTGTGCTGTAAATATCTATTATGTTCATTTGGTCTAGTGTGTCATTTAAGGCTATTTCTTTAATTGATTTTCAAGTTAATTATTGTAAGTGGTGTAAGATAGTGGTCCAATTTCATTATTTTGCATATGGATACCCAATTTCCTCATAACATTCATTAAAACTATTCTTTCTTCATTGAGTATTTTTTACTCTTTTGTCAAATATTAGTTGAATGTATATGTGTGGTTTTATTTCTGGTCTCTTTATTTTGTTCCATGAATTTAGTTGTCTTTATTATGCCTGTACCATACTGTTTTTATTACTATAGATTTATAATATAGTTTAAATCAGAATGTGTGATGTTATTTTTTTAAGATTACTTTGTTCTTTCTGAACATTACTGTCAGTCAAATAAGTTTGTATATATGATATATGATATATGTTTGCTTGCTTATACTTTGCATTGGCTGTAGGAGACAGGCTGTAAGCTGGCAAAGTCATTATAGCCTAAAGCTTAGTTTTAAGACTAAGCTTTTCCCCACACCCTTGACTGTTGCATGATGTGGGGTGGTGCACTCTCATGAGGAATCCCATTATGCCTCAGATAAGTGATTTTGTATCAAAGACTTCCATGTTTGTATATTGGATTAAAGGTTTTGATTTCTACACTATAAAATGGAGCAGAGGAGCCCATGCTGGAGGAGAGCAAGGAAAGGCCATGTGGAAGAGAGGAGAAGCAGCCAAAATGGCAGATTGCTGAAGGAGAAGCCAGTTTGTGCAGAGTTTGTGCAGAGAGGAGATGGGGAACAGATATGAATAAGGCTGGTGAGGTAGAAACCTTTGATTCTAGGAAACTCAGATAAGTCAGTGGCTTTGGGAGCCCTGAATGGAAAGGAAAGTGTTTTTCTACTGTGTGGGTTTCTTGCCTGCCGGGGGCAAGCTAGGATTAAAGCTAATGGCCCACCAGTTTTTGGATCCGTGGTTTCATTACCGTCTGTCTGAATCAAATGCGAGCCTGCATGGGCCAGGCAGCTGTGTTGGTGGCTGTGGCTACTGGCCTTACAATTACTTTGGCTAGTCAGGGTCTATAGTTGTTCCATACAGATTGTAGGAATTTTTTTGTAATTTCTGTGAAAAGGGCCTTTCAAGTTTTGATAGGGATTGCATTGAGTCTTTGATGGCTTTGGGTAGTGTGGACATTTTAACAGTATGAACTCTTTCAATTCATGTATATGCAATATCTTTGCATTTATTTGTGTATTTTTAAGTTTTCTTTATCAATGTCATATAGTTTTGATGTATAGGTCTTCCTTTTATTGGTTAAATTTATTCCAAAGTATTTCATTGATTTTGATGCTATTATAAATGGGATAGTTTTTTTATTTTTCTTTAGATACTTCACTGTTAGTATATAGAAATTCAAGTGAGTTTCATATGTTTTAGAATTCTGCAACTTTACTAAATTCCTTTATTAGTTCTAACACATTTTGGTGTAGATTTTAGAGTTTTTTTATATAGAACAAGGTATCATATACAAAGAGAGATAATTTTACCCTTTTTCTTCTTCAGTATGTATGTTTGTTTTTTTTTGTTTTTTTTTTGTATTTTTCTGAAGTTGGAAATGGGGAGGCAGTCAGACTCCCACTTGCGCTGACCGGGATCCATCTGGCATGCCCACCAGGGGGCGATGCTCTGCCCATCTGGGGCATTGCTCTGTTACAACTAGAGCCATTCTAGTACCTGAGGCAGAGGCCATGGAGCCATCCTCAGTACCCGGGCCAACCTTGCTCCAGTGGAGCCTTGGCTGTGGGAGGGGAAGAGACAGAGAGGAAGGAGAGGGGGATAGGGGGAGAAGCGGATGGGTGCTTCTGTTTGTTTTTTTTTTAACCTTTTTTCTCACATAATTTATCAGGCTAGGAGTTCCAGTCTTATGTCAAATGGGAAGGGTGATATTAGGCACCCTTGTCTTTTGCCTGATTTTTGAGGGAAAGCTTTCAATCTTTCACCATGAAGTATGATGTTAGCTGAAGGTTTTTCATAAATGGTCTTTATCATGTTGGGTTTGTTCTTCCTTTCCTGTTTGTTGGAAGATTTTATCATGAAAAGATGTTGAATTTCATTAAATGGTTTTTATTTTGCATCTATGGATATGATATATGACTTCTTCATTCTATAAATGAGGTTTAGCACACTTGTTGATTTGCATATTTTGAACTATTTTTTGCATCTCAGGGATAAATTCTACTTGGTAATGGTGTATGATCCTCTTAATGTGCTTTTGAATTTGGTTTGCAAGTATATAGTTGAGGATTTTTGCATCTATATTCATCAGGGATATTGGCCTGTAGTTTTCTTTTCTTGCATCTTTATCTGGCTTTGGTATCAGAGTAATCCTGGAATAGTAAAAGGAGTTTGGAAAATTTTTTATTCTCTTCAGTTTTTTAGAAGTGTTTGATGAGAATTGACATTAATTATTCTTTCTATGTTTGGCAGATTTTACATGTGGTGTCATCTGGTTCTGGGTTTTTTTGTTGTTTTATTAGTTTCTTGAATACTGATAAATTTTTTTTACTTGTTTTAAAATCACTAAAACTTGTTTTGAGACCCTAGATAGTGTCTATCTTGAAGAATGCTCCATGTATGCTTGAGAAAAATATACATAACCTGTTGCTGATGAATAGAATGTTCTGTATATATTTGTTAAGTCCATTAGGTCTTAAATATAGTTCAAGTGTCATGTTTTCTTGTTAATTTTTGTCTCAATGATATATTCATTGTTCAAAGTGGAATGTCGAAGTCTTCTACTATTATTGTATTGTCTATTTTTTCCTTTAGATTTTAGTATTTGCATGATAAATTTAGTTGCCTCAATGTTGAGTATGTGTATATTTATAATTATTAAATTCTCTTGATTAACTATGGCTTTTATCACAAAATGATATTCATTTTTTTATGAAACATTTTGACTTTAAGACCATTTTGTTTGATATAAGTATAGCTGGTCCTGCTCCCTTTTGGTTTTCATTTGCATGGAATATAATTTTCTAAACTTTCACTTTTTACCTGTGTGTGTCCTTAAAGCTGAAGTGAGTAGGCAACATATAGTTGAATTTTGCTTTTTCATTCATTCAGACATTCTATACATTTTGATGGAAGAATTTAATACATTTAAAGTTAATATTGATAAGTATTTACTCATACCACCTTATTTTTTAATGTTTTGTAGATGTTTTTTCTTACTGTTGTCTTCCTTTGTTAATGATTTTTCATAATGATATGCTTTGCTTCTCTTCTCTTTATCTTCCGTTTATCTACTGTTGATATTTGCTTTGTGGTTGCCCATGAGGGTTATATAAAACTTTTTATAGATATAAAACTTCTATTTTTGGCTGATAACTTTAAAGTATACCAAATTTACTTACTCTAATCTTAGGAAATACATCAAGAACTTTTGGAACATTTTTTTGGTCTTATTTCAAAGTGTATTAAACACAAGAGGTGTTTTGTTTTTCAAACTTAAAAGAATTTTTTCGTAAGACAATCTGAGCTGGAACTTCAATGAAAAAAAAAATGAGACAAGAGGTTTCAACCTTTTCTTAAAAAGAAAAATTCAAATTTCTCTGAAAGATACTACAATGAAATAGTACCAATAATAGGTTTTATTGCAAAACAATTGTCTTTTACTGCAGTTATTCTCTGTCACCCCACTATCTAAGATGGTATATATCAATTCAGAGAGACAGAAATATGTATAATTTAGGAAAAGTTGATTATTTATTTTTGTATACTCAGCAAGAGTGACCCTTTCAGTTGAAAATCACTTATTTTAAACTAAGTATTTACTTGTATAGGCAGTGCCTGGGTTACAAAGGAGATAAGTTTGAAAATATTTAAGTATTTACATGCAAAAAAAGGTAAAAATAAATACTCTTTTAAGACAAACATCTAAGTTTCATTTAATATGTAAGTAACCTGGGGATTGACTTTAATTACAACTTAGACTACATTCTTATTTGACTAAGAGTAATTTAAGAAGTTTGTTTTTAATCTCATACTCTTGTTTTCTCTGTCTGTTTTTTATTTAAATTTTTGTTGTGTTACAGCTTTATTTGCATTATATTCAGAGAATTTTGCCTATGCTATAGCACCTGCTTTCTTTAAGTTTAGTTATGTGGTATTTTGTAAAGTATGTTTTTGTTAGATTTTAAAAATGTGTGTTCTATTTAGGTAGTATAAAATTATAAAATGTAATATCTGTGTGTATATATGTATATATGATATATATAAATATAAAATTTTTGTTGCACAGTTTTATCTTGTTATAACACAAACACACACATATCATTTTGATGCACTATGCACTATTCTAAGTGAGTTACTAATATTAACTTATTTACTCTTCACAATAATCTTAATTGAGTTAGATACCATTGTCTTTATTTTATGTGTAAGTGGGCACAAAGAAATTGGTTCCCTCTGTTTTTAAGTGATGGAGCCAGTATCCATATACCAATGGAATAGCTCCAGAATATACAACCTTAACCAATGTGTTTTAGCTTAACCAGCCTGTCCTCAGTAATTTTCATTCCCCTTGAATAAAGTTCTGTGTTAAAACTTTTTTTTACTATTTTATGTGTGTCTATGTTAATGGTTTTGCTTTATATATTTAATGTTGTAATCTGGTGCATAAAGTTTCCTGAATATTATTACTTCATTTATTTTCTCACTGTAAAGAATTTCTCTATCTCATGAATACATTGTTCCTGCAAGTCTAACTTATATAACTTAGCATTGCCATTCTTGTTTCCTGTTAGTTGTTTGTATGAGGCCAGTACATCTAAATGCATTGTTAATTCTAACTGTTCTCCTTTTTCAAAAAATATGTAATATGATTATATATATATTTTTAAAAGCTAATAAGAAAATTCTGAATTTCTTTTGCTTTAGTAAGGGAGTTTATATTTATTTACAGTCAAAGATAATAGTATATGTTTGATCTTCTGACTTTTTTTTTTTGTATTTTTCTGAAGTTGGAAACAGGGAGGCATTCAGACAGACTCCCGCATGCGCCTGACTGGGATCCACCTGGCATGCCTACCAGGGGGCGATGCTCTGCCCATCTGGGGCATTGCTCTGTTGCAACCAGGGCCATTCTAGCACCTGAGGCAGAGGCCATGGAACCATTCTCAGCACCCGGGCCAACTTTGCTCCAATTGAGCCTCGGCTGCAGGAGAGGAAGAGAGAGACAGAGAGGAAGGAGAGGGGGCGGGGTGGAGAAGCAGATGGGTGCTTCTCCTGTGTGTCCTGGCCGGGAATCGAACCTGGGACTCCTGCACGCTAGGCCAACGCTCTGCCACTGAGTCAACTGACCAGGGCCATCTTCTGACTTTTGATATTATGTTGTTGTTGCTTTTGTTTTTGTCTTCCACTTTGAGTATGTTACTGTTCTTTTCCTATGTGGACTTTTATTTTTCTTCTACATAGTTTGAATTATTTATCTCTTTAAAAGTCTTCTAGAAAATTTTATTTATTTGTTATAACTTTTATTCTAATTATAAAAAATTAGGGTCATAAGAGGAATGGCAGTGTGAGTGATCCCCTTGATCTCTTCCTTTGAAGTTTCAACAAATTAAACAACTGTTACTCAATAAAGGATTCCATGCTCAGCTATAAATATGCCCGAGATATCGGTGCATTGAAACATCTAAGGGTGGGAAAGTAGTAACAAATGGGGGATGCGAGAAGGAGGAAGGGCTGAAACAGTCTACTGATTCAGACCCACAACCAAGAACTCATTGTGGAGCTCAGCATGGAGAGAGAAGGAATCTGGTTGTGGCTGGTGCTCCCTTCAGTAAGAAGGAGAAAAAAGACTCAGTGGGCATTCCTGCAGGAGTGAACAGTATGAACGGTGGTTGCACCCAGAGACTTGGGCAAGGATACAGCTTAGGCTTGTGGTCATGGTTGTCCAGCAATGGGCATGCCAAAGAGAGAAACAAAGCCATGAAGATCTGCTGCTTTGTAGCCACCCAGAGCTTATTTCTCTTTGCCCTTGTGTGTTGGGTTGCAGATACATTATCTACAAACCCAAGAACTGATACTAAATAATCACATTTTTCTTTGAGCAAAGGGTATACTCTGTGACAAATATTGTGGTTGGTATGCAGGTGGTACCCTATGGAATTCCTAAATTGCCAATACCAGGAGGGTAAAACAGTAAAGATGCTGGCTGGGGAACCACACATTGCAGCTACACTGACAAAGCATCTGCTGCAGGAATGCACTGGGATTTCACTGAGTTAAAACACTTGTGATTCAGAACCACCTCATGGGATAAAAGAGAAAGACTTCTTCATAATAATCTGCTACAGAAGTACTTCTCATACATAGATGCCTAGACAGAGTATGAATCAATCAAATACCATGAATAACCAAGGTAGTGAGACAACTCAGAAAGTATATGAATCCCCAGAAAACATTTAAAGATGTGGGAATATGTGATATAAATGATAGAGATTTTAAGAATGCAGTTCTGAAAATCCTCAGTGAAATACAAGAAAATACAGGCAGTTTAATGCAATCAGAAAACAAATCAATGAACAAAATAAGTACTTTAACAAAGAGATTGAAACTTTAAGAAGGTACCAAACAGAAATTCTGGAGATAAACTCAATGGAGATCGAGAATAAACTAGACAGCACAGGAAATATGCTGATCAGGAAGAGGAAAAACTAGTAATATTGAAGATAGAAATCTAAAAATGATGCAAAAGGAAGAGACTTATTTGAGCATAAAAATGGTGAAATACCTCTGTAAGAACTATCTGACTGCATTACAAAGAGCATTATAAGAATAATAGGCAGCCCTGGCCAGATGACTCAGTGGATAGAGTGTCAGCCCACGTGAGGATGTCCCTAGTTTGATCATGGTCCACATGAAAAGTAACCACTGTTTCTCTTTTCCTCCCTCTTCCCCTTGTCTCTCTCTACCCCTCTCTCAACCAGTGACTTGATTGGCTAAAGCTTCAGCCCTGAACACTGAGGATAATTAGTTGGTCCTCAGGAGCTGAGGATTTCTAAGTTGATTTGAGCATGGGCCCTAATGGAGATCCCAGTTGGGGTGCATGTGAGAGTCTGTCTCTCTATCTCTCCTTCTCTCACCTAAATTAAAAAAAAACCCTACACTTCTTAGAAGAGACTCTATAAGTCAGAAGAGAGTGAAACCAAATTTTAAAATGATTGAAAGAAAGAAATTGCCAGCCAAAAATAATATATCCAGCAAAGTTTTTATTTAAATATGAAGTAGAAATAAAAAAATTATTCAGACATATAAAAGGTGAGGAAATTTATCACCAAAATACCCTCATTGCAGGAAATACTCAAGAAGTTATTCTACTTGAAACAAAAAACAAAAGGTTATAAAACTATGAGTAAGATCTCCAACAATTTTGGAGCATAAGTGGATAATTTGTGATAACAAAAACATAAAAAGGGAGGGGCTAAAGATCTCAATTTGCAAGGGATGATGGAGATAAGATACATTCAAAAGAAAAGGGACAATTGTATATATGAAACTTTATTTTTCATAAAACTAATAGTAATCATACACTCACACACAAAAGTCCAAACTGAGACACCTAGCTTTAAAAAAAGATGAAACAGAGGAAAACTGTTTGGGATAACACCAAACAAAAACAATAGACAGAAACACAAGAGAGAATGGGGTATAGGGTGGGGTAGAAGAGGGTAAAGGAAGGATAAATAGTGATGGAAAGAGACTTGATTCGGAGTGTGAACACAAAGTGCAATGTACAGTCGAGGTATTATAGAATTGTATACCTGAAATCTATAAAATTTTATTAACCAATATCACCCCAGTAAATTTAATTAAGAAAAAAAGAAACACAAAAGAGAAGAACCAAAAGAGACACATAGTTACCAGAAAACAAAACATAAAATGGCTATAGAAAATCCTCATACATCTATAATTACTCTAACTTAAATGGACTGAACCAACAAATAAAGAGACACAGAATAGCAGATTGGATCAAGAAGCAAAACTCAGGCCCTACCCAGTGGCTCAGTGGATAGAGTTGGCCCAGTGTATGGACATTCTGGGTACAATTCCTAGTCAGGGCACACAGGAGAAATGACTATCTGCTTATTCCCCTTCCTTTTCCCCTTTCTCTCCCTCTTCCCCTCACACAGATAAGTGGCTTAATTGGTTCAAGTGTGGCCCTGGGCTCTGAGGATAGCTCCCTTGGAGTGCATCAGCTTCAGGTGTTGAAAATAGCTTGTTACTCGAGCATTGTCCCCAGATGGTTGATGAGTAGATCCCCGTTGGGACACATGTGAGAGTCTGCCTCACTATTGTAGCATCCACCAGGTATGAGAACAAACGTCGGAGACTTTCAGGAGTTAAGATGTTACTTTATTGGCCAGTTTAACCTGCACAGGGGCAAACTCCCAAGATGTCCGGAGACACCGTGCCCACAAGGAGCTGCAAATGGAAGCCGCACCTGGAGCTTACAGCCAGGCCCTTATATATCCTAAGTGAGCAAGTATAGTACAGAAGCAGATGTGGCAGTTTAGCTATTGGCTCGGGAGGTCACATGCAGCATAGCAACAGGGGCCGGCATAGCAACAGGGGCCAGTTTTAGCTTAGTGGCAAATTTCAAACATAAACTTCTGATAAGTGTCTCTGACCTTCTTTGTTCTCAGCCTCACAGGAGCCGTATCAGCACTTACTGTTCCTTCAATAGTTACACTCTTTGCAACACTCCCTGTTCCTTCAATAGTTACACTCTTTGGCAGCCCCAGTACTCCCTGAATCTAACAACTATCTCTCCTATTCTCAACTAAATTAAAAAAAATAAAAAATAAAAAGCAGAACCCAACCACATGCTCCCTTTAGAAGACACATCTAAGCTCCAAAAGCAAAGTTATACTCAATGTGAAAGGGTGGAAAACAATTCTCCAAGCAAACAACATCCACAGAAAAACAAGTATAACTATTCTTATATATGACAAAATAGATTTTAAGATAAAAACTCTACATCAAGAAGATATAACACTTAATATATATGTACCCAATCAGGTAGCACCAAAGTATACAAAGCACTACTAACAGAATAAACAGAAGAAACAAAAAATAACATAGTTGGGAAATCTTCATACTTCATTGACAGCTTCAGATAGAGCATTCAAACAGAAATTCAATATAGAAAGTTGTCTTAAATGACACATTAGACCAAATGGACAAAATTGCCATTTATAGGACATTTCATACCAGAATATCAGATTATACATTCTTCTCCAGTGTGCATGGAACACTCTCAACGAGAGACCATATATTGGGTAACAAAACTGGCCTCAACAAAATCAAGAAGATTGAAATTATACAAAGCATATTCTCTGAAATTAGAAATCAATGGCAAAAAAGAAGGAAAGAAACCCACAAATATGTGGAAATTAAACAACATACTATTAAAAACGACTGAATCAAATAAATAAAAAATCAATATTTTTATTTAATCAAATAAGAGATAAATGAAAATAACAGTGAAACTAATCAGCACGTCTGGGATGCAGTAAAAGTAGTAGTTAGAGGAAGGTTTATATCATTATAGACTTTTTTCAAGAAACAAGAGAAATCCCAAGTAAACAACCTAATATTACATCTTTAAGAACTATAAAAAAAGAACAAAGCAACCTAAAGTCAGCAGAAGAAAGGAAATAATAAAAATTAGAGTAGAATGAATAAAATGAGGAACAAAAAGACTGTAATAAGACCTGGCCTATTGACAGAGTAGGTAGAGCATTGGCTTGACATGTGAACATCTCAGGTTCAATCCCCAGTCAGGGCACACATGGGCATTGACCATCTGCTTCTCTTCTCCTCCCTCTCTACATTCTCTCTCTTTTTTTCTCCTGCAGTCAGTGGCTTAATTGGTTTGAGCATCAGCCTCAGACACTGAGGATAGCTCGATTGATTCAAGCATCAATTCCAGACAGAGGTTACCGGGTGGATCCTGGTAGGGGAATATGCAGGAGTCTGTCTATCTCTTCTCCTCTCACTTAGAAAAAAGACTATAAATAAAACTATTATAAAAAAGAACTAGTTCTTTGAAAAGATTAATAATATTGACAAACCCTTGGCTAGACTCATTAAGGAAAAAAGAAAAGACTCATGTAAACAAAATCAGAAATAAAAAAGTTACCACTGACATCACAGATATAAAAGAATAATATTAGAACTCTATGAAAGAAAAGGTGAAGTCAAAAGATATATGGAGATAAATGAGAATGGCAATACAACTAATCAACACTTCTTGGATGCAACAAAAGTAGTAATTAGAGGAAGGCTTATATCATTACAGGCCTATTTCAAGAAACAAGAGAAATTAAAAAAAAAGAGGCACAGAGTAGTAGATTAGATCAAAAAGCAAAACCCAGACCCTGGCCACCAAATTCAATAACCTGGTAGAAGTGGATAACTTCCTAAAAATATATAACCTTCCTAAACTGAATCATGAAGAATTGGAAAATCTAAATAGAGTGATTAACAGTGAGGAAATTACTAAAATAACCATCAAAAGCCTCCCCAAAATAAAAGTACAAGACCAGATGGCTTCACCAGTGAATTCTACCAAACATTAAAAAAGACTTGATACCTATCCTTCTTGAATTCTTCCAAACAATTGAAGAAGAGGTACCTGACCAGGCAGCAGTGCTGTGGATAGAGTGTCACACTGGGACGTGGAGGACCCAGGTTCACAAACCCGAGGTCACTGGCTTGAGCATGGACTCGTCCAGCATGAGCACAGGCTCACCAGCTTGAGTGTGGGGTTGCTGGCTTGATTGAGCATAGGATCATAGACATGACTTCATGGTTGCTGGCTTGAAACCCAAGGTCACTGGCTTGAGCCCAAGGTTGCTGGCTTGAGCAAGGATTCACTTGCTCTGCTGTGGCCTCCCAGTCAAGGCACATATGAGAAAGCAATCACTGAATAACTAAGGAACTGAAATGGAAAATTGATGCTTCTCATCTTTCTCTCTTCCTGTCTATCTGTCCTTATCTGTCTCTCTCTTTGAATCACTCTCTGTCAAAAAAAATTGTTTTGAAGATGAGGCAATACTTTCTAAAACATTCAACATAACCCCAATAACAAAACCTGGCAAGGATAACACATAAAAAAGAACACTACAGAAAAATACCTCTGATAAATAGAAATGCAAAAATCCTAAACAAAATAATAGCAAATTGAATAAAAAAATGCATAAAAAATAATACACCATGATCTAGTGGGGTTCATTCTAAAAGGTACAAGGATAGTTGAACATATGCAAATCAGTTAATGTAATACCCCACATTAACAAAACAATGGATAAAAATCATATGGTCTTATCAATAGATGCACAAAAAGCATTTGATAAGGTAAAACATCTATATATTTATGTTTAAAATATTAAAAAATGGGAATGGAAAGAAAGTATCTCAACATAATAAAGGCCATTTATGACAAACTTTCAGGCAATATCATACTAAATGGTGAAAAACTGAAAGGTTTTTCTCTAAAATCAGGAACAAGACAAGGCTGTCCACTCTCTGTACTCTTATTCAATATATCAATAGCACTGGAATTCTTAGCCAGAGCAATCAGACAAGAGAAAGAAATAAAAGGCATCTAGGCAGGGAAAGAAGAAGTAAGGGATACTTTTTGTGGGTGACATGATCTTGTATATCAAAAACCCCAAAGACTCCGCCAAAAAACTATTAGAGACAAAAAACCAATACAGTAAAGTCGCAGGATACAAATCAATATACAATATTGCTCTCCTATATGCCAACAATGAAACTTCATAAACTGAATTAAAAAATAAATAAACAATTTCTGCACTGTTTGGATAGCTTTGTTGGTTGGAGCATTATCTCAATACACAGAAGTTGTGGGTTTAATCCCTGATCAGGGCACATAAAGAAACAAATAAGTTTTCTATCTCTTTGTTTCCCTTCCTCTGCCTCTCTAAAATTAATAAATTAAAATAAAATAAAACAATTTTTTTTTATAATTGCAACAACAAAGTGCACCCAGGAATAAACTTAACGAAGAATGTGAAAGACCTATATACTAAAAACTACAAAACATAATGAAAGAAATTGAAAAAGACACAATGAATTGGAAAGATATTTCATGTTCATGGATTGGAAGAATCAACATAGTTAAAATACCCATATTACCCAAAGCAATAAACAGATTTAAGATAATCCCCATTAAAATCCCAATGTCATTTATGAAAGAAATAGAACAGAAAGTGATTAGATTTGTAAGGAACCACAAAAGACCCTGAATAACCAAAAGAATCCTGAGAAAAAGGAACAAAACTGGAGGTATTACAGTACCTGACTTCAAATTATACTACGGAGTTATGATAAACAAAATAGCATGATATTGGCAGAAAAACGGACACAATGAACAGTGAAATAGAATTGAGAGCTCAGAAATAGAAGCATTTTATATGGGCACATAATTTTTGACAAAGGGGCCAAAAACACACAACAGAGAAAAAAAAACCTCTTCAAAAAAGGGTATGTAAAAATTGGAAAGCCATATACAAAAGACTGAAACCAGATTACAGTTTCTACCAAATCCAAAAATTAATTCAGAATTGATCAAAGACCTAAATATAATATCTGAAACAATAAATTGCATAGGCAAAAATATAGGTATTAAACATATGGACTGTAGTCATAGAGAACATTTTATGAATTTGACCCCAAAGGCAAGGGTAATAAAAGGGAATAATAAGTGCATGGGACTATATCAAACTATAAACTTTCTGCACAGCAAAATAAACTGGCAACAAAACAAAAAGGTCACCAACTAAATAGAGTAAACTACTGTTCCAACAACTTTATGTCAAAAATATATAAAGAACTCATACAACTCACCACCAAATAAGCAATATAATAAAAAAAGTGCTCTGAGAATGTGTGCAGACACCTCCTCCAAGAATACATACAAATGGCCAACAGATATATTAAAAGATGTTCAACTTCACTAGCTATTAGGGAAAAGCAAATCAAAACTGCAATGAGAGGCCCTGCCGGTTGGCTCAGTGGTAGAGCATCAGCTTGGCGTGTAGGAGTCCCGGGTTCGATTCCTGGCCAGGGCACACAGGAGAAGCGCCCATCTGCTTCTCCACCCCTCCCCCTCTCCTTCCTCTCTGTCTCTCTCTTCCCCTCCCACAGCTGAGGCTTCATTGGAGCAAAGTTGGCCCGGGCACTGAGGATGGCTCCATGGCCTCTGCCTCAGGTGCTAGAATGGCCCTGGTTGCAACAGAGCAATGCCCCAGAGGGGCAGAGCATCGCCCCCTGGTGGGCATGCTGGGTGGATCCTGGTCGGGCGCATGCGGGAGTCTGACTGCCTCCTTGTTTCCAACTTCAGAAAAATACAAAAAAAAAAAAAAAAAAAAAGAAAGAAAAGAAAACTGCAATGAGATAACACCTCACACCTTTAGAATGGCTATTATCAACCAGACATGTTATAAAAAGTGTTGGAAAGATTTTGGAGGAAAAAGAACCCTAATTTCCTGCAGGTGGGAATGTAAACTGGTACAGCCACTATGGAAAACAGTATGGCAATTTCTCAAAAAATTAAGAATAGAGCTATAACCCAGCAAAGTGACTTAGCAAACCCTCTCCCTGTTATCTACCTGAAAAACTGGAAAACATTTATTCCCAAAGATAAATGCACCCTTATGTTTATTGCAGCATTGTTCACCACGGCCAAGACACGGGGACAACCAAAATGTCCTTCGATAGAGGTTTGGATAAAGAAGATTTAACACATATATGTATACTATGAAATAGTATTCAGCCATAAGAAAAGTTAAAATACTGCCATTTTCTTTCTTTTTTTTTTTCTGTTATTAAGTGAGAGGTGGGAGGCAGAGAGACAGACTAGGATCCACCTGTCAAGCCCCCTACTAGGCAATGCTTTCCTCAGAGCCTGCGGCCAACTTGCTTGAACCATTCGAGCCATTGCTGTGGGGATGGAAGAGTGGAGAAGCAGATGCTTGCTTCTTCTATGTGCCCTGACTGGGAATTCAACCCAGGACTTCCACACACTGGGCTGATGCTCTACCACTGAGTCAACCAGCCAGGACAAATTACTGCCATTTTTGACAACATGGATGAACCTTGAGAATATTATGCTGAGAGAAATAAGTCAGTCAGATAAAGCTAAGAATCATAGAGCTTCACTTGTATGTGGGATATAAAACTGGAACTTATAGACACAAACAGCAGTATGGTGGTTACTAGAAGGAAGAGGGTGGAACTGTAGTAAAGGGTAAAGGAGGTCAAGTATATGGTGACAAGATGATTTAACTTTGGGCGTGGGCACACATGCAATATAAAGATCATGTATCAGAAATACCATGTGTCCATAAAGTCATGGTGCACTTTTGACCGGTCACAGGAAAGCAACAAAAGATGATAGAAATGTGAAATCTGTACCAAATAAAAGGAAAACTCTCCCAGTTTCATACCTATTCAGTGCAGTTTGATGTGGGCTCCATTTGTTGCCCTACACTCATCCAAACGATAGTGAAGTTCTTGCCACACACAGGTAAGGACGTCTGGTGTAACACATAATGTCTGTGATTCTCTGGTTTTTTTTGTTTGTTTGTTTTGTTTTTTGTATTTTCTGAAGTTAGAAATGGGGAGGCAGTCAGACAGACTCACGCATGCACCCAACTGGGATCCACTCGGCATGCCCACCAGGGGGTGATGCTCTGCCCATCTGGGCATTGCTCTGCTGCAACCAGAGCCATTCTAGTGCCTGAGGCAGAGGCCATGGAGCCATCCTCAGGGCCCGGGCCAACATTGCTCCAATGGAGCCTTGGCTGTGGGAGGGGAAGAGAGAGACAGAGAGGAAGGAGAAGGAGAGGGGTGGAGAAGCAGATGGGTGCTTCTCTTGTGTGCCCTGGCTGGGAATCGAACCTGGGACTCCTGCAGGCCAGGCTGATGCTCTAGCACTGAGCCAACTGGCCAGGGCCTGTGATTCTCTGTTTTAAGTGATTAATGTCATCGATATGTTCAATGTACACATGTTGCTTCACATAACCCCAAAAGTAAAAGTCTAAGGGCATCAGATCCGGGGATCGTGGTGGCCATAACTTGACAGAACCCCTGCCTATTCACTGCCAGGGGAATGTTCTATCCAGAAACTCATGAACAATGGTTGCGTAGTGTGGAGGAATGTTGTCCTGTTGAAAGATGACACCTTCTGGAAATTGTGGCACTGCATACAATTCCAAAGTATCAAGATAGGACTTTGCCATCACATACTGCTCCAAGAAAAAAAAAAAATGAGGTTTCACCTCATTACACATTAGGCCACACCACACGTTCACTTTAGGGGTGTTACGTTCGTACTCAACATAGGCATGATGATGTTCAGCAGCCCATATTCTGACGATGAACATGTCCACAGATATGGAAGGTCGCCTTGTTGCTAAACACAATCTTCTGCAAAAATCTTGCATTATTGTCGATCTCATGAAGCATATCTGTAGCAAACGCGCATCATGTGGGTCTATCCGCCGGTTTGATAGTGTGCAACAGCCGCAATTTGTACTCCATAAAACAGAGACGTTTCTTTAACACCTTATGAAGTCTTGCTTAGGTGTAATTGTCAAGCACACGCATGCACAGATTTTTTAGGGCTCCTTAGGTAGCAATCCTGTATATCCTCTACAGACTCATCACTGACTGATGGCCTACCAGAACGGGGTTTCTCCACCAAACTACCGGTTTCCTTCAACTGCTTATCTCAATGAGTAATGTTATTCCTATGTGGTGACGCTTTGTTATAAACGGGCCGATATTCACGTTGCACTTTGGTCATGGATTCAAATTTAGTGAGCCACAGAACACACTGATCTTTTCTCTGTACTGTCCACATCTCCACTGGCATGGCCGTGGGCTGCTCCGCTGTATACATGGTGTTACGTCATCATCTGTGCATGCACACATGCTGCCACATCATCCTACAGAAACTGAGAGGGTTTTCCTTTTACTTGGTGCAGATTTCACATTTCTATTGTCTTTTGTTGCTTTCCTGTGACCGGTCAAAAGTGCACCATGACTATGGACACACTATATATACCTGAAACCTATATGACCCTACTAACCAATGTCACTCCAATAAGCTTAATTAAAACATTAAATGATTTTTTATAGAATATTTGGGAAATACATGTAAAGACTACATATGAAAATTTAAATTGCCTATAAATTCATTACACAGTGCTAACCAGTGAATTTGCTTCATTTCCTTGCAGCGTTGAATGGATACAAATGTACAGATGTATAGATAGTGCTATGTGAAATATGATAAATTCTATAAAATATAACATTATACATATAATTTTAAACACACAGTTGGTGAAGCATGAATTAAGTATTCAACATAAAACTTTAATTTTTCTACTTGTTATTATTCCATGCATATTTTTCCATAGCATCAAATATTCTTAAAGGCATTAAAATTATATATACACCACTATATAAATTTACTACATGACTATGACAATACCTGTTTTAATAAACATACCTACAATTTTTATTATTGCTGATGTTTCTATTGTGTCTGATTATTTTCTTAATAAACTTTCTGAAAAATAGAATTACTATGTTAAAATAAGAGTATTTTAAGGCTCTTTATGCATATTGCCCCATCTCTTTACCAAAGAGTTATTTCAATTTACACTCTCATTAGTTGTGTATATTAGTGGTGTATAAGTGTTTTAAACTCATTACACATTTTTGTCATTAAGTTAGGAGTAATAATAAATTTATATTTTAAACTTTTATATAAACCCGAAATATATTAGCACATACTTACTCTCTGATATCAAAATGTAAGGATAAGATCTTTTTCTTGTGTAAAACATAACTTAAGTTAAAGGCCATATAGCTTGATTTGCCTGTTTTGTTTGTGTTTCAGTTTTTCATCAAGTTTGGCACCTCTTTTTACTCTCAAAAGTGTCTTCATTGGACAATCACATATTCAGCATACTTCTGTTGCATTTTTATATAATTTTCGGTTTCAGTTTCAATTAAGTAAGAAGTGAGATCTTAAAAATTGTTTCATATGGGATATAACATTTTGAATCTTCTTAAGACTAAAGAAAAATTTTCTGAATTTTTTATTGTTTCTTTATTAAATAATTTACATGGCATGCCAAAGAGGTTAATACTTCTTTTTCTTGTGTTACAACTTTAGAAAAAAGTTCTTGTTCTAGTTATTCTCTACTTCCCTTTGAGTAACAAAAACTATAGCTATTCCCAGAACTTGCCACCTTAGGATCGTCTTTGGTCGTTTTACTTATCTACTTGGGTACTAATAGAATTCCTTTCTTAGATCCGCACAGTTCTAAGCCCTATTCTTAGTGAATAGCCGATTGTGATTAGCTGCAATTATTTTCTCTGTATGGTTTTCTGGTACTAATTACTAATAAAGGACCTTAAGAAAACCCCACTTTTTAGAGTGCGTAACAGCCTGACTAGGCAGTGGTGCAGTGGATAGAGTGTATAACTGGCTGTCTATCCATTGACTACCTTTGTTTTTTGCTCCAGCTCTGAACACATCCTAACTACACTTCTCTAAAACCAAGAAGCCATTTGGCCTTGCAATTCTATTTCATGAAAATATTTTGAAAAACTTTTTGTTTTAGGTTGAAAAAATATTCTCTAGGTTGGATATTATCCTCTTCAGCCCCCTTTAAGTGAACTTCAGTCTCAATCCTGAAAGACTGGGAAAAGGAGATATAAAGGAAGATGAGGACTCTGATTGTCTTAGAAAATTTCATTTTAGGAGAACGGCTGCTTACTTTTCTCTATAACACATGTAACTCTCTCTGAGTTAGTATATAGTGGAAAGAAACACCTTTACCAATTTTTAGCAAATCAGGACTGTTTTATATAGTGAATTGCTGAATTTTTCAACTCAATCTAACAACAGATCCAACATTAGTTTCAAGCGTTGTACTGTATGCAGTTGCAACATGTTTAGTCTGATGTTTTAGTCTAAAGGCCATAAAACATGTTTTAAACATTTTACTTGACCCCTACAACAATATCATCTTATGTTAAAAGTAGTCTGCTAGTTAATAAAACAAAAACTACTTAATTTAATAAGTTAAACTTTTAACTCTTTCATGACTAATCTGTGACCCCTACAAAAGAGTTGGAGAGAGAAGGGTCAGTGTGTGAGGGCAATTTCTTTTATTCCCATTACAGGAGGTAAATAGCCAATTAATGGATTTGAAGTAGAGTAGAAATACTTTGGTAGCTAGTTAGAAGCCACAGTTGAGGTATGTTCAGGAAGATAAAAGGAAGAGAAACCAGTTAGAGGCTTTTGTAATATATCAAGCAGATGACAAGGACCTATCATACTTTAGTGGGAGTACTGGTATATAGAGAAGAATGATGTGAAGAATTACTAGGAAGTAAGTTTGGCAGGACTTGTTGATTTATTGGTAAAGGACTATTAAGAGGAAGAGTTACTATCAAGTTTCTGGTTTGGGTGAATAAGTTGTTGATGGGTCACTGACTGAGATAGGAAATACAGAAAGATTTAGAAGGACTAGATTTGGAAGCTAGGACTATATGGAAAATTATGAGTCCTAAGTTTTCTATACTGAGTTTGAAATGCCTATAACATATCCAGTTGATCACGTTTAACAATAGATTATATTTATAAACTGATGTTGATGGAGCAATGAGTGGTGGAGATATTGATTTTCGATTTCTTAATTTATGGTTAAAATACACTTTTGAGCAGGCCTATGAAGAGTGAAAAAGTTACTCACTCAAGGACAGAACTCTAGGGACCCTATGCCTATGTATGAAGAAGAGAACAGATATTTAAGTAGGAAATTGAGAAGGAAATTAGTGTTGTGGGAGGTTGTGGAGCTTAAAAAGGTGTCTGCCAGCTTTAAGATAGTAAAGAAGAAAAATAAAACAGGGACTGAAATGTTTCTGTTGTATTAGGATGTTTTGAGTTTGTTTTGGTGAAATTAGATTGACTAAGATTTACTGATGATTTTTAAAGATAAGGATATTTTATATATAAGAATATTGAGAGTTTTTATCTGGGCTACAAGTGAAAATATTTCTTGCATGTAGTAGGTGATCAATAAACAGTGGTTGAATGGATGATTGACCTCTACTGGCAGAGCTAGAATTAGAAATTGTAATCCAGATTCACATTGGGAGGGAAAACTTTTTCTTTACCATCTTGTGTTCTAATGGTTAGGAGCCTGTGAATTAACTGACAGTTGACAGACTGACAAGGGAAAGGCAAGGTTAATAATGTACATGTGCATGCCGTACAAACATGTAGAAGTATTCAGTAATGAGTAACACAGTGAATACCCAGAGGTAAAGGTTTATATACCAACTTAACAACAACAAAAAGGAGGAGGGAAAGGATGGGATTTTAGGGTTTCCATAGGAAGTATGAAAGGTTCTATTGGGTTCCCAGGTGTGGGGGTCAATGGCTGCCATATTTTTGGAGTACTCTATCTGCTTAAATTTAGCAAATGGTTCTATGACTACTAATTGTTTAGATGTTTTCAATTTAAGGCAATTTTAATTCACTCATTTACACGAGAGTAGTGTAAATTACTCTCACACCGTCCCCTATTTTTCCCCCCAGACTTTGATCAGTAGAACCTCAGAGTCCCATGAATGTATTTTGGAGTTCCTCTACAATAGCGTATTATTTCTCTATTGAAAATATTTAAAATTCCTAAAGATCTCATTTATTATATTGCTTTGACTATAATTTTACTGGAAAATATTCTATTCCCAATAATATTTTTAATTAAACTAACTATATTAAGCTTCCAAATCCAATGACACTCTGTACTGTGTTAAAATTCTCAAAATAGGAACCCTTAATTTGTTTCTCAGCAGTGGAAGTTCATTTATTCAACAAATATTTATAAAATGCTTAGTGTGGTTGAAACAATGTCTTAGGCATAGTACTAACAGCAATGACATATAGAAAATTGCCATTGCTTCACAGAGTTTATATTTGTTACTCTTGGTAAACACTTAAAATATTTATAAAAAATTTATATAATTTTATAATTTTAATTATGGAATCTTTAGGCACAGTCTTTTAGTTTTCAAATGATTCTGTCATTTACTCATTATTTCACTCAACTAATGAGTCATCTGAACAATACTTTTTTAAGAGTTCTTGTGCATATTTTACTGATGAGGAAATTGAGACAGACTAATGCAAAGTGATTTGTCTGTGGTTATCTTATCATTGTCAGAGTCAAAGTCAGAATTTCTGTTTCTTGGTTCTAACATCATTTCAATAACATCCCACAACCCATAATGTTCAGGATTATCTAGATATATGCATCAACATGATTAAATATTATGAAGATCCTTAATTTCTTAATTTTTAGCCATTAAGATGAATTTTATTAAATAGACAAAAAACAATTTAGAGCTTAATTAGTCAGAAAACCTTCCATTTGGAATGGTCTATTGAATTAATATACAAGTCTTTCACATTTGGAAATATGAGTTTAAGTGAATATAAGAGCATTTCAATATATGGTGAAATCTTTTTAGAATTTGGAGTAGTAGAGTTAATCTGTTCATCAGACCTGATTCTTAACTAAAAGCATTTGCCCACTGAGTTCATTGAAATTGAAATGTTTACCTGAAAACTATATACTCTTATTGATCAATGTCACCCCATTAAATTAAATTTATGAATAAAAAATGAAAAAAGAATAGACAATATACAGTGACAGAAAATGATTTGACTTTGGGTGATGAGCGCTCAAAGCAATGAACAGTGCAAATGCTATAGAAATGTTTACCTGAAACCTATATACTCTTATTAATCAATGTCACATCATTACATTAAATTTATAAATAAAAAAATGAAAAAACGTAAAGACAGAATTTAATAATTGCATTTTATTAACTTTAAGTGAATATACACATACAAGATGAATAATTAAAACAAATATGTAAATAATTTAGGCCCTGGCCGGTTGGTTCAGTGGTAGACCGTTGGCCTGGTGTGCGGAAGTCCCGGGTTTGATTCCCGGCCAGGGCACACAGGAGAGGCACCCATCTGCTTCTCCACCCCTCCCCCTCTCCTTCCTCTCTGTCTCTCTCTTCCTCTTCCGCAGCCAAAGCTCCATTGGAGCAAAAGATGGCCCGGGCACTGGGGATGGCTCCTTGGCCTCTGCCCCAGGCGCTAGAATGGCTCTGGTCACGACAGAGCGATGCCCTGGATGGGCAGAACATTGCCCCCTGGTGGGCGTGCTGGGTGGATCCCAGTCGGGCGCATGCGGGAGTCTGTCTGACTGCTTCCCTGTTTCCAGCTTCAGAAAAAGATAAAAAATAAAAATGTAAATAATTTCATGTTAAAAATTGGGATTTGGGGAACCTAAATCACCCAGTAACTTCGATACTCCTTCATTTGGTATGTATTGACTAGACTCAAAGTTTTGAGTTTTATTGACAATGATGAAAAAGAAAAAATTGGTTTATTTTAGAAAATTTAACTTTGTTACCATGAAATCATTTTATAGATATTAATGTGCATTACATATTTTATATTAGATAAATTTTTATTTAATATGTGTATATATATTTTATATATATATATATTTATAGCACACACATAGACCACACACATACAGACAAACCTCAGTAACTTATTAGGAAATGATATAAATCATGGTTCAAGGCATCACCTATTTTAAAACCATTTTATGGGAGAGAACTTAAGTGATGAACTCAGGTGTAGTTTGAACTCAAAGAGATGGTTAAAACTTGGAGCTTATTTATAACTTTGACAAGACAAAAAAAGAAGGACTTTAAGCTTCTAGGGGCAGCAAACTGTGAGAAGAATGTATATGGGGAAAACAAAAGATAAGGGCTAATTAGCGAGCTTTGTTTCTTTATCAGTGTCACCTTTCTTTAATGATAAGATTGTTATCCTTTTCCTGCTGGGAAAGTGGAGTTGGGAGATACTTTTACAAAATAAATTTATGTTCTGCATTTAAGCAGATAGAAGGAGTGCAAAGAGTTCATACTGTGTCTATTTTTTCTCAGTTGCTTTCAACTCAAAATAATTTTTATGTCATAGGGGCATAATTTTGAGATGGCATATGCTGAACTCCTTCAATATTATACATATACTGAAAAAAATACAAATATTTTATTGTGAATTCTCACAAACTGAACATGCCATGTAACTAGAATGCAGATCAAGAAATAGACCATAACCAGCACCCCAGAAACAATTTCATACCCTTTCCTAGTCACTCTCGTCCAAAGGTAACCATTATCTTAACTCTTAAGACTCTAGAGTAGTTCTGCATGTTTTTTGTAAATATAATAAAACATACAATATGTTTTCTTTTATATCTGGCTTGTTTGACTTGTCAATGAGAATCACTTATTTGTAAAAGCAAAAATTGTCTTCATTTATTGTTGTTGCAAGAGTGGATTCCTGAAAATTTGTTGCCTCTAAGTACTAGAGAAAGGATTATTGGTAATGTAAAGAACATTGGACTAAGATCTGAAGTCCTGGGTTCTATTTCAATTCTACAACTCTGTAGGGATGTTGAGAAAGTCCCTTACCTTTCTGTGTCTAAGTTTCTTCATTTACCAAGTGGGAATAATTGTGTGCACGTGCGTGCATGCGCGCATGAACTGTGTAAAGCCAGAAGCCAAGGCTACCATCAGAGCAGCCCAGCTCATGCAGGTTCGCATTGGATTCGGACAGTCGGTAAAGAAACAATGGAGCCAAAAACTGGTGGGCCATAGTCTTTAATCCTACCTTGCACCCGGCGGGCAAGTAAAAACACACACTGAGCTCCAAAACCCACTCACATTCAGTGCTCACAAAGCCACTGACTTATCCGAGTTTCCTAGAATCAAAGGTTTCTAGCTCACCAGCCTTATTCTCCTCAGTTCCCCATCTCCTTCCTTATCCCAGATACAAACTCTGCACAAACTGGCATCTCACTCAGCACTCCGCCATTTTGGCTGCTTCTCCTGGCCACATGGCCTCTTTCTGCTCTCTGCTCTGCTCCCTCTGCTCTCTCATGCTAATCATCCCAGGAACCAAGAGAGCAAGCTCTCATTCTGCCCCCACTTTATAGTGTAGAAATCGAAACCTTTAATCCAATATACAAAACAGGGAAGTCTCTAATACAAAGACACTTCTCTGAGGCATGATTGGATTGTACCACCCCACATCAAAACGGGTGGGAAAGGCCTAATCCCAAAACCAAGCCCCAGGCTACAAGGATTCTACCTGCCCACAGAGACACACATTAATATCACCTGGGCGACGGCCTCCTCGTGGGCAGCGCTGTCTTTAACAAAGTGAGCATAATATATTTTATCTGCCCAACAAACTGTTTTTATTTATAGGCTATAGGAAACTAAGTTAACTAACTTATCTAAAGCTTATTTCTTAAGCACCCATTATGTTATAGGTACTCTTCTAAGTGCTGCTGTACAGCTGGACACAGAGTAGGCAAAAGTTTATGCTGTGAAAAGCCTACCATTTAAGATAAAAAAATATGTAAAAGTATATTGAAAATTAAAAACAATCAAATATATATATGATGACAATACCCTGGCTAGATAGCTCAGTTAGTTAGAGCATCATCCGGAGCATAGAGGTTGCTGGTTCCATTCCTGGTCAGGGCACATGCAGGAACAAATTGATGTTCCTGTCTCTCTCTCCCTACCTCTCTCTCTCTAAAATCAATAAAATAAACCAAAAAAATCATCATAATGAAAAAAACTAAAACCAATTGTTAAATATAAGATGTCAGAATCTTCATCATCTAATCATACAAACCAGTTACTAATACTCAAATAATATGTAATAAATTTTTTTGTAATGCATTATTTTATTTTACCCCAACATAAGAAAGATGTTTCTAGGGGGTTGTCTCAGGGGCTTACAGATTAGCATAAGAATGTATTAAAGATTTTCCATGGAAATTATAACAAATTACCAAACAACGTGTAGATAATCAAAGGCTATTGGCATTCTACCTGTTCACTAATTAAAATAATTTAACTGAGAGATATTATAAAATGTGTTATTAAAAAGTTTCAATGTATAATTAAATAAGAAAAAAAATCTTTAAAAATATGAATTAATTGCTAATACTTGAAATGTTTTCCAGGTGTCTTTGATGTTATTTTCAACAAAGGAAATATATGCATATTCCAAAGTCATGAAGTAAGGCATCTTTCTCTTGCTCTCGACAATGGCTTTGTCACTGGAATGGTAGGTAATAATTTTTTTACCATGTATTAATAGTATTGTATCCATATATAATAATGTATTTTATAAGGTACTTTTATAAGATTATCAAATTGTATTTTCCTTTGACTTTTACTTTCACTATTTTGTCTCACTAGTTTTTGAGATTCTAATGTATATAAATGATTCTAAATGTCCATAATTAGAATTTAGCCCACCCCAAAAAAGTAGACCCCTTCTCTGATAACATTTAAAATTTAAATGATCCTTCCAATAGAGACAGTTTGACTTTTCAAAGAACTGTTTAGGGATCCTGTTATTAAGAAAAAGAACCTAATTATGTTTTGTGTTGCTTAGGTTATGTTTGAAGTGTAGTTTTTAATAGAAAAAGTTGTCTCTTAAGAATTTATGCATGTGAGATAGTATAGGATAACTATCATGCACTGTCCTAAGTGCTTAATATGTGTTATAACATTTAGTCTTTATATCTGCACTTTGAGAGAATCTATTATTATTCCTATTTAACAAAAGACAAACCTGAAGTATAGGAGGATTCAGTGAGCTGCCCAATGTCACATAGCTAGTAAGTGTGAAAGCAGGACTTGAACACAGGCCATCTGACTCCGGATGTTATGCTACAGCTTCCTCATATCATGTTAGATAATATTAGTGTTATATTTAACTGATATCAAGTTATTTAACGATGGTATATAAAAATAAGACTCATGGACATAGATAAAAGTGAAATGGTTACCAAGAGGAGGGTGTTGGTGGGAGGAGAGGAAAGCAGAACAAATATATGGTGATAGAAAATAATTTGATTTTGGGTGATGGGCACACAACATAATCAACAGTTCAAATGCTATGGAAATGTTTATCTGAGACCTATGTATTCTTATTAATCAATGTCACCCCATTAAATTTAATTTTCTAAATAAAATTATTTAAAAAGTAATAATTTGTATGACTAAAATTTAGGCTAAGTGATTACTTTGTCAAACTTTCTCGATGTAGTCTTTTCTCTACTGCTCCAGATTTTGCAAGGTACCCTATATACTATACTTGATAGTAAATTCTGCTCAGTACAAGTCCTGGTCAGAGTAAGTACATAATAAATATGAATGTAGTGGGTATGGAATCTACACAATTAAATTGAATTTAACAAATGTCCCACTGCCTTATTTTTTTTTTTAAATCAAATTCCCTCTATCTCCAAGCCCCTATTTCACCAGGTTGGTGAGAGATTCCATCTTAGTTATTATGAAACTTGTTGCACACAAGATTTCACCTGGTATGGGGTCTCAGAATATCTGATGATAGCCCTCTTAGCTTCAGTCCACGTTGGTCACTGACAATGTACTCATCAAACGTAAGATATTTTCCTGAAGGTAAATAGTTCTGTTGTTTATGTACCATATATATATATACACAAGGGAACTTTGCTGAGGTTTGTAGCCTTAGTGGCATGGGTCAAGCCATTCAAGGGGCACCCATGAGTTCTTCCTTTTCATGCCCAAATGTTGTTTTCCCAGGGCACTGAGGGGAGAGATAAGACTTCAAACAGTACCAGGATTGTCTTCCTGTAGCATAACTTGACCTCGAGTTTTTTAGTTTTTGAAAGCAAAACCTAGAAATATATGTGCATTAATTTCAGCTTTTGGTCACAAATAGTCTTGAGTTAAAAAGACATAAATGAAGAAATACAAAAATAAACAATAATGAAGTACATATTAACATTTCATTATATTATTCTGCCACTGAAATTTTTATTTTTACCCAGCCTTCTACCATGGATTCTATGAAATTAGGAGAAGAAAATTCTTAGAGAAAGACACTGGAAATTAATACTGGGGAATTAGAACAACTGAATTACAAAACATTAGATTCTATAGAGTGCAGTAGACCTCTACATATGTGTAATATCAAAACATTTTAAATTTATTTTCTATTGCTAATTCAAAGGGTTTCCCTCACCCCCTTTTTCTTTTAGGCTAGTGGTGGACCCTCCACTGAGCTGCGGGTGCTTTATCAACCCAACCGCCATGCACTTCTTGAGTCAACACTGGTTTCTGGACACACAGTTATTTTTGACTGTCATGGCAAAGTAGCTGGTGAATCAACAGCAGGCTATGCAAACCTTTCAAAAGAATTTGTGGTGTTTGTCAAGGTAAAATGGAGGAAATATATTCAAGTTTATACTGCTAAATACACACTTTGTTTTGATCTGTTGAGGAAAATTCTTTGAGTCATAATGAAGTAATCAGACCTCTTCCCACTAGGTGGCATTGATGCCTTATTGCCTTTTTATTTACCCAGACTGAAAGGCAATAGGGATTATAACAGCAGTAGGATTGATGGGAGTAACATCCTATATCAATTAAAATTGGAGGTTAAACTGTGGATGTAAAGATTCTTAATAAAGAGTTAGAAAATCTTACATTTGGAACTTGAACAAGTGTTTAATTTTTAAACGTTTAATTTTTCTAACAATGAGAATATTTGCACCCTTTGAGCATATACATGTGATATTTCATAATTCTTATGCTTCTTTCTCTATAGTATGTATTTGTGAACTTATAAGAATAATTTTATTATTAAAAGGTGATAAAAAGAGACTTGACTTGGTGTGAACATGCAGTACAGTGCACAGGCACCGTATTGTGGAATTGTGCGGCTGAAACCTGTATAATTTTGTTAACCAGTCACACCAATAAACTCAGAAGAAATATAAAAACTCAAGATAAAAAATAATATTTTCTACCAAATTAATATAATATCTATCATTTATGAGATGCTAGTTTATGCCAGGTACTTAACTGAAAACTTCACCACATACAAGACTAAATTTAATTATCATAAACAAACTGACAGATATTGTTATTTGTATTTTAAATGTGAGGAAAAGAATTTCAGACACCTTAAGACTCTTGACTAGTATAGTATAGCTAGTCAGTGATGGTTTATGAATCAAATCAAAGTTAATTTGTCTTCAAATGTTTTTATACTTATAAAATAAACACTTTATCACAGTATTATTTTTCTCAAAACAACATGCTTTTTAATGGTTGTATATTTAAATGTAAGGAATATATAGATATATATATTTATCATTGTACATTTAATCTTAGGCTTCTAATTTTACCATCTCTACATGTGTTACTAAAACATATACTTTGATAAGTCTTTGACTACATATTTTATTATTTTTTTTAGCCTAGATAATTTGAAATTAAGTTTAAGGGTCAGAATATGAAATCTTTAAGACTTTAGAAACATATGCCAAATTTTCTTCCAGAACTGTACCAATTTTTAGTCCTGGAAAACTTTACTCAGCTCTGAAGTTAGAGGAAACAGTTCACATACCACTATCACTGCTGACACACACTTAGAGTTTGGGATTCCTGAGACTAGAATAACTCAGAACTCACTGAACTCTGTTATACTCATGATTAAGGATTACTATAGAGAAGGATAACAGATTAAAATCAGCTAAGGAGATAAGGGAATAGACATATAGGTCAGAGTCTATGGAAATTCCAAACATTATCCTCTTCCCATGGAGTCAAGCCAGAGTTACTTGCTCAGCATTAATCTGTGACAGTATGCACGGAGTATTGCCAACCAGGGAAGTAAGCTCACCTAAGCCTTGGCGCTCAGAGTCTTTACTGGGGTTCCATTATGTAGGGAGTACATGTGGCCGATCCCAGTCTCAAGACTCTCAAGAGGTCAACTGGTACTTGGTGACTCAAAGTTTCTGCCCTAAATCACATTTTTACTATATGTCTGTCCTAAGGCCCTCAAACAAACACAAATACTCCTATTAGGCATTACATTAAGGGTTTAGATGTCAACTCTCTGAAGGCCAGAGCAAAGGCCAGACCTTTCTGTTTAAAGTCCTTTTTTTTTTGCCTGACCAGGCAGTGGCTCAGTGGATAGAGCATCGGACTGGGATGCCAAGGACCCAGTTTTGAGACCCCAAGGTTGCCAGCTTGAGTGCGGGCTCATCTGGTTTGAGAAAAAGCTCACCAGCTTGGACCCAAAGTCACTGGCTCAAGCAAGGGGTTACTCGGTCTGCTGAAGGCCCGCGGTCAAGGCACATATGAGAAAGCAATCAATGAACAACTAAGGTGTCGCAATGTGCAATGAAAAACTAATGATCGATGCATCTCATCTCTCCGTTCCTGTCTGTCTGTCCCTGTCTATCCCTCTCTCTGACTCTCTTTCTGTCTCTGTAGAAAAAAAACCAATAAAAAACAAAAAAACAAAACCTTTAAAGTCTTTTTTTTTTTTTTTTGAGAGAGGGAGGGAAGAAGAGAGGGAGGAAGAGACAGGAAGGGAGAGAGATGAGAAGCATAGTTGCATCACTTTAGTTGTCCATTGATTGCTTCTCATACGTGCCTTGACTGGGGGCTCAAGTCGAGCAGTGATCCCTTGCTCAAGGCAGTGACCTTGGGCTCAAGGCAGTGACCATAGGATCATGTTGATGACCTCACGCCCAGGCTGGTTACCCCGTGCTCAAGCTGGTCATCCTCTGCTCTAGCCTGCAACCTTGAGGTTTTCAACCTGGGTCCTCAGCATCCAGGCCAATGCTATATCCACTGCACCACCACTAGTCAGGTTAAAGTTAAATTTTTTACTACCTAACTCCCTTCAGCTGTGTAGTAAGGTATTTATCTCATTGACCCCTAGTGTTGAATGTAGTTCTTAAAACAAAACAAAACAACCTGACAGTTTTTTAGAGGAATAAACATTTAATTTATTTTTTTTAATGCAGTGAGAAGAAGGGAAGCAGAAAGAGACTCCTGTATGTGCCCTGGGATCCACCAGGCAAGCCCACTAGGGGGCCATGCTCTGCCCATCTGGGGCGTTATAATGGAGCTCTTCTTCGTGCCTGAGGCAGAGGCTATGGAGCCATCCTCAGCACCTGGACCAACTCACTCCAATCAAGCCATGGCTGCAGGAGAGGAGGGGGGAGAGAGAGAGAGAGAGAGAGAGAGAGAGAGAGAGAGAGAGAGAGAGAGAGAGAAGTTTGTGGGGGGGGGGTGGAGAAGCAGATGGGCATTTCTCCTCTGTCCCCTGACCTCGAATTGAACCTGTGACATCCACATGTGGGGCTGACATTCTATCATTGAGCCAAGCAGCCAGGGCTAAACATTTAATTTTTGCTTTACTTATTTTTTTAATTACTAGTATGTATTACTTCTACTTATGTTTATTCACTGTTTGTATTTTGTCTTTTGTGACATGTGTTTATGTATTTATTCATTTCTCTACAGTGTTAGTATATTTTTAAATAACTTGAGAACTCTTTATATCTTCTTGAGCTGTTGATTGCATAAGATTTACTTAAATATATCTTGCTTGTATTCAATATCTCTTTCATTAATTTATTTATTCCTACATGCACACAGTTAACTAATATCCATACAGTGAATTTCATAATTCAGATATTCTGGTAGCAGAGTATTCAGCTTTGTATTAGTATTAAAACTATATATATATATATATTTTTTTTTTTAATTTTTATTATTTTTTTTTTTTTGGTATTTTTCTGAAGCTGGAAACAGGGAGGCAGTCAGACAGATTCCCGCATGCACCTAACCGGGATCCACCCAGCATGCCCACCAGGGGGCGATGCTCTGCCCATCTGGGGCGTTGCTCTGTTGCGACCAGAGCCACTCTAGCACCTGAGGCAAAGGCCATAGAGCCATCCCTAGCACCCGGGCCATCTTTGCTCCAATGGAGCTTCAGCTGCGGGAGGGGAAGAGAGAGACAGAGAGGAAGGAGAGGGGGAGGGGTGGAGAAGCAGATGGGTGCCTCTCCTGTGTGCCCTGGCTGGGAATCGAACCCGGGACTTCCGCACGCCAGGCCGACGCTCTACCACTGAGCCAACTGGCCAGGGTCAAAACTATATATTTTTTAATAGTGATTGTAAATTTCTTAAAAGAAGTTTTGTATTTTGTATCTTTTTATATCTCTGCAGCGTTTAATGTGGACAATTACACTCTCAATAAATAAGAATTGATGTAAATTAGGAGTCAACCGGATAACCTTATTTAGTTTTATTTTTTACATTGCAGTTAAATTAGTTATTTTTTTCTTTTGCTCATTTTTAACCATCAAGCTTTTGGTAAGATTCTAATCACTGCAATTTCTGTAAGAGAACAGACTCTATTGCCATATTCCTCTAGCAAAACATGAGCTTGTTATTTATTGCCTTTCTTTTGTGTTTGTTGCTGTGAAGGGTGTGTTCCTCAACAACGCTGTGGTTCTACTTGCTACCAGCCTTAGCCAGGCCCTGTGTCTCCAGCCTGATGGCAGCTGCACTGGAGTGGGAAACCAGTCTGAAAAATCCTACTGGAAAGTGCATAAAATCAGCGCTGGGATTTGCATGTTTGAAAGTGTGAAAAATGCACGGATGTATCTGAGGATTAAAGATGGCCAGTGTGATGGAACAGTAAGCATCTGCTCTTATTTTTCTTTGCAAATGTTTAAGACATTTGCCAATAATAGATATGAGAATAGCACTTTTTGAAAATTATCTTTTTTAGTTTTAATCTATGAACATTCTGGAAATTGGATGTTCTATATGGCAGTTTCCTTTGACTGGTTTCTAATGAGTAGGAAGGGCAACTGAATGCTTGACAGGACTGGAGAGGAATCATGACCCTTCAGACATTGTTTCTGAAACATAGTGTGCATGCAAATCACCTGGGACTTGTGTTAGAAAGCAGATTCTAACTCAGGCTGCAGAAGGACTGTGTGCCTGCATTTCTAATTGATCAGCTGTTGATGAGTTGGCCTGCAAATCACACTTTGAGAACCAAGGCACTGGGAAGTCTCAGCTCAATATATTTCCTTAGTGTGTCTTTTGGTGCCTGAAATTTTTTTTTCTTTACCAATGGAAACCCTGTACTTTGAATAAGGAAGTAATGTTAAATTCTAAAAATTAGGGGTTCTTCTTTAACTTCTTAAGACTTAGGAGATGCTGTGGGAGGCAACTAACATAACATCTTTTATATATTCATAATTTTCCTATGGATTGAGCGGCATATAAGATTATACATTTAGCTTACCTATTAATGCTCTCTGTTCTTGTTTGAAACAGTTTAGCTTATACTGTATCTTTTGGATAAACTCATAGGTGCTCCCACTCCCCTTTCACCTTACCCGTGTGGCTCTAGCTATTTCAGAGTTTGCATGAGCTTTTGAGGGTGGAAAGACGAAGACTTAGATCATTCATGGCTGTCTGTGTCTCTGTCTTTGTGCAGATTGGTGAGTCTGCTCTGATGTTTATAGTGCAAAGGAGAAAAGCACATGCACACGCATACATTTAATCAGAGTCCATGTTTGACTCACAAAAGCATTGTGAAGTGGGCTGTATCCCATTTCACAGAAGAGGAAGTCATTCTTAAGAAACAGGCTTTAAACTAGTAAGTGGACTGATTAAGATTAAAAACAGGTAACATTACTATCATGGCCAGACTAGGTAAGAGTTATGATTTCATAAAGTTTAGTCACTCTAAAGAAGGAACATCAGGAAGTAGCTTTTATTTCATATCACCAACATTTACAAAGTAGTGTACACAGACCTTTCTTTTCTGGGACTGGTAGGAGTGTTCAGAACCATAAGACAGTGTGTTACTTTATGACACATTTTGGGGTATGCGTTTTTGAAGTTGTTAGGAAGTGTTTGTAGGGGCACCGATAAGTGTCACTCCAAAGTGAGAATGGGTCAACATTGGGAAATTAGAATTTTGAACCTTCCTTAGATGGCATCCAAAGGGATAGCTCAGTGTTTAGTCACCTTTCATTAAGCTGCTTCATGTTCAGGTTGGATAGTGATTTTTATGGTCCTTCTATTCCTCTTAAACAAGTCTGTGGGCCTTGTCTGTCTCTTCCATTTCTTTCTTAGTGCGATGCTTGTCTTGTCTCTCCAAGTGAGTAAATTTCCTCTGCAAGTGTACAGCAGAATCTTGAATCTTTTGCCCTACCGTAAACACTCATGCTTTTTCTTTTTCTTTTTCCTGTTGGTGCTATAATTGACTCAGTTTTATCTGATTAGACTGAGAGAATGAAAAGTCCTTGGCATGCAAAAGTCCTTGGTGAGCATAGCAAGACAGGTTAAATTTACAGATTAATACATAGAAGTATTATGCTGCCACAGAGAAACTGTCGATATGCTCATTTTTCAGATGAAAAAGCTAAATGTGATCCTGGTAAAGTAAGTTATCCTAATCCCCAAGTCACTGTTCAGAACTGTCAATCGGGGTTAGTGTACCGCCTCCTAACCCTGTTGTGGAGGATTTATGGTAACAGAATGGAGAAACTGGGATGACCGCTGAGGTGATTCATAATACAATCACAAAGTTTTATTCTTAGCAATTTTCCAAGAACCAGCCTTGTTGTCAGCTTGTCAGGTGAATAACTGGGTCTGAAATTGTATCCACCCTGCCATTGCTGGTCTTTATATCAACACAAGGAACCCCCTTCCTGATATCCATATCTCAGGATGAAAAGCAAGATTCAGGACTTCCTGTGTACTTTGGAACTGAGGCAGGCAATCATGCATTGGGATTTCAAACCAAGTTTCATTTCCTGAAGATGTTTAATAACTTGAAAAAGGCAGAGCAATCTGTTCTCTTTTGGATGGAGAATACAGTGAGATCTATTGATAAAGGTGAAGGGGCATAAACCGATTACATGAAATTTGATATTTAGAATATTTAAATAAGGATTTCCAGCCATTTCAGAGCACAATGCAGAGATACTCCAGGCCTTTTTAAAATGAGCATGCCACATCTTCATTGCATGTAATTTATCCAGGGGGCTAAGGTTATTTCTCTAAGGCCTTGTACAGCAGGCAACACACATGCATGAAGCGGTAATGGAGAAAATAAAATGGAATAAACATTGCTAAGAAAATCACTTAAAATAGACTCAGGAAGCCACTGAAAACATGAAACCTATTCAGGTCTTACGCCTCAGTTCTCAGAGCTGCTGTTAAGTCGCTAGCCTGTTGCTAAACTCTGCTCAAGACTGAGTCATAAACATCCTGGAACAACTGCTTCATCTGACATAATGGTTTTACTTTCTCTTTGTAGTTGTTGCTTTCTCTGTTTGCATATTGTAACTGACCAAATCCGGTTAACTAGCCAGAATTCTTCGTTGGCATGGAGGATCTAAATGAGAGTCGCACTTGTAGATTTCACCTTCATGAAATCCTGTCTTTTTTTGTTCTCTTCAGAGCACAATTTATGTTACTGATTGAATCTGTGACTTCCAGATTGTGAAATTTAAATAAATGCTCTTTGTTCTTTATCACAGCTTAAATCTCTTCTTTGGTTAGCAGGAGGTAACAGGAAAAGAAACTTGTAAAGGGTGGAGACTGTCTTAAACAGTAAACAGGAAACAACAGGTTCACATAAGTCAAAATCCTGCATTTAACAACCAGTTTGTACACTGCAGTTCCTACAGTTGCTACAAATTTTAGTTTGGGGAAGAGCAAGGAGCAAAGGAGACTTGGGGGTCTAAGATGGGGATGAAACATTGGCTGGCCATGTTATTTAGATATAATTTATTCTGCTGGGATTCAGCCCCCAGCAGTGGGCTGTGACCTCCAGGGTCTCTACCATGCTGGAGCAGCCAGAGTATGAGGAAGTAGGAGGCTCTGACTGCAGCTACTTATCATCTAAACTAGAAATATTTCATTAACCTTTGAGTAGTGAGTTTTTTTCATTCTCACTGAGCCCCAAGAGTGAGGTTTTTTGGTTTTTTTTTTCAAAAAATGAAATTAGTTCCAGTTACTGTTTTATTAACTTAAAATCATGTTTGTTTGATAACCAGTTTATGGAAACAAGAAGAACATATATTTGCCTTTTTTAATGTTGCCTTATATACTTTTAAAATAAATTGATTATACTCTGGATGGTCAGGAGGCACAAGGATGTACATGAATGTTCGTACTACTCAAAGGGTTAATTAAAAAATAGGTATGGCTCTATCAGTGTGTACCAGTCCAATATCAACTCCACTATATAAGGTAGGAGGATGTATGTAATGTTTGAAAGCTGCAGAGGAAATCTTGTTACTAATTTTTTTTTAACATCAGTGAAAATCTTCAATTTAAACTGAGGCCTTCCTGGCTTATGACATAGTCATAGGTCAGTTACTTTTGTCTCTCTGACTCCTAAATTTGGGAGTATAGTAGACTCAAACATTGTATAGTAGTCTTCCCAGTGTTTCCGTTAAAAATTCCAAGCCTGTACTTAGAAATTTATTGCATTAATAACATTATTGTGGCCCTGGCTGGTCAGCTCAGCGGTAGAGTGTCAGCCCAGCACGTGTAAGTCCTGGGTTCGATTCCTGGTCAGGGCACACAGGAGATGTGACCCCTCCCCCTTATTCTCTCTCTGTGTGTCTTCCCCCCCTCCTTCTGCAGCCATGGCTCAATTGGTTTGAGCAAGATGGCCCCAGGCACTGAGGATAGATAGCTCCATGGCCTCACCTCAGGTGCTGAAATAGCTCGGTTACCAAGTAACATAGCAGCAGTCCCTGGTGGGCAGAGCATCATGTAGGTGTCCCCAAACTATGGCCTGTGGGCCGCATGTGGCCCCCTGAGGCCATTTATCCAGCCCCTGCCACACTTCCAGAAGGGGCACCTCTTTCACTGGTGGTCAGTGAGAGGAGCACTGTATGTGGCGGCCCTCCAACGGTCTGAGGGACAGTGAACTGGCCCCCTGTGTAAAAGGTTTGGGGAACCCTGCTAGAGGGCTTGCCGGTGGATCCTGGTTGGGGTGCATGTGGAACTCTCTGTCTCTACCTCCTTGCCTCTTACTTATTAAAAAATAAAAAAGATTTTAATTTATAAAAAGAACATTATTGCTAAAAAATCTTGAAATTTTAAAGAGCATTTCTATGAAGCTAGAGGCTTCTACATATTCTGTAAATCATAGGAAAATGTGCTGTTATTCTGAAAAAAGGTGAATTTTCTGATATTGTAACAATATCAGCAAAAACCCCCAAGAAAACAAAAACAAATAAAGTAGATAGACTAATATTTTTGACTGTCTGTTTTGTGGCAAAACCTGAACTAGCTTTATTTTTAATTACATTATTTATATTGTAACTTGTTTAGTGACTGTAAAGCCAGAAGCCAGGGCCAGGGCCACTATCACAGCTGCCTGGCTCATGCAGGTTCGCATTGGATTCGGACAGTCGGTAAAGAAACAATGGAGCCTGTTGGGCAGATAAATGTGTTATGCTCACTTTGTTAAAGAGGCCGTTGCCCAGGTGATATTAATGTGTGTTGAGAATTGTTGTAGCCTGGGGCTTGGTTTTGGGATTAAGACTTTCCCACCCTTTTTGCTGTGGGGCGGTACAATCCAATCATGCCTCAGAGAAGTGACTTTGTATTAGAGACTTCCCTATTTTGTATATTGGATTAGAGGTTGTGAAGCTACACTATAAAATAGGGGCAGACCAGGAGGTTGCCGGCTTTTGGTTCCTGAAGTTAGCATGAGAGAGCAGAGAGCAGAGCAGAGAGCAGAAGGAGGCCACGTGGAGTAGGCCAGGAGAAGCAGCCAAGATGGCGGAGTATTGAGTGAGATGCCAGTCTGTGTAGAGTTTGTATCTGGGATAAGGAAGGAGATGGGGAACTGAGGAGAATAAGGTTGGTGAGCTAGAAACTTTTGATTCTAGGAAACTCGGATAAGTCAGTGGCTTTGTGAGCACTGAATGTGACTGGGTTTTGGAGCCCAGTGTGTATTTTTACTTGCCTGCCGGGTGCAAGCTAGAATTAAAGACTATGGCCCATCAGTTTTTGGCTCCGCTGTTTCTTTACCGACTGTCCGAATCCAATGCGAACCTGCATGGGCCAGGCTGCTGTGATAGTGGCCACGGCTGCTGGCTTTACAGAGCCAAAAACTGATAGGCCATTTTCTTTAATTCTAGCTTGCACCCAGCGGGCAAGTAAAAACACTCACTGGGCTCCAAAACCCACTCACATTCAGTGCTCACAAAGCCACTGACTTATCCGAGTTTCCTAGAATCAAAGGTTTCTAGCTCACCAAACTTATTCTCCTCAGTTCCCCATCTCCTTCCTTATCCCAGATACAAACTCTGCACAAACTGGCATCTCACTCAGCACTCCGCCATCTTGGCTGCTTCTCCTGGCCACATGGCCTCTTTCTGCTGCTCTCTGTTCTGCTCCCTCTGCTCTCTCATGCTAATCATTCCAGGAACCAAGAGCGCAAGCTCTCGTTCTGCCCCCACTTTATATTGTAGCTTCACAACCTCTAATCCAATATACAAAATAGGGAAGTCTCTAATACAAAGTCACTTCTCTGAGTCATGATGGGATTGTACCACCCCACATCAAAACGGGTAGAAAAGTCTTAATCCCAAAACCAAGCCCCAGGCTACAAGGATTCTGCCTGCCCCCAACACACATTAATATCACCTGGGCAACGGCCTCCACGTGGGCAGCGCCACTTTAACAAAGTGAGCATAATACATTTTATCTGCCCAACAGTGACTCATTGATATGGTTGTCTGAATAAAATTCTCCATCTGAAATTTGGGTTGTAGGCCTTTTTAGTTAAGATGCATATGCTTTTTGGTCTTAAATTGTATGAACAACAGTGTGGTGATTGTAGTGGGAGGGGGAGGAGGGTATGGGAGGATAAATGGTGATGGATGAAGTCTTGACTTGGGAAGGGGAACACACAATACAGTGTTTAGAGATGTGTTGTAGAATTAGGAATCTGAAACCTGTATAATTTTGTTAACCAGTGTCATCCCAATAAATTCAATTTAAAATAAAAGCACATAGCTGTTTTCAACATTGCTAACATATACAAGAGGACTGTTTTTCCCTCTCATGAAAGGGATCTCTCTTTAAAACTGTTTACATAATATTTTCAGGGAAGTGGACTACATCCTGGCACAAAGTATATTACCTTTTTCAGAAGAGAAATTATGATGTTTATCTCTGAGAGCGGTGCCATCTAAAAATAGTCTGTCTAGTCATCTTACAATGTACTCTTATTTCATGGCTGGAAGTTTAGACCTGAATCTGTGTGTATATATTTTCATCACTTGACCTAATGTCCCACAATACCTAATACCTTAAAGTATAGTCTCCATTAAGAATATAATGCAGTTATATTCTATCAATTGCTACCTAATAATATTTCTCACTGCCCCTCTACATAACTTCTACTCTAGTCAGGCCACCTGCTTTTGTGTCCTGTGAAAACATGCGGCCTTCTGTGTTGTAATCTTTGCCTGGAATGGCCTTTTTTCATTTGTTTACTTAAGTCCTAACCTGTTTTCTACATGCTGGCTTGAGTCCTGTGTCTTCTCAGGGCCTTCTCTATTCCATTAACTCTTAACATTTGAGAATACTGAGACTCAATCTGCATAATTTAGAATTTAACATAATATTAATGAATTTCATTTGCTGTTTTTCATATATGCTGATTCTATCTTCTTACTTAAGAAAAAAAAGACATTTATTGAGTGCAGGCACGATAGCTGATTTTTCTATACCCCACAAAAAACATATTTAGGAAATCTCTTAATAAATAAATTCTTGCTGAAAAAAAGAAATTGTATTGATGCATAACAGGCATATTATTTTCACTATCACTTTATCTGACTAGAAATCACTCATAGTGACATTACTATTAAAATCAGATGATTACAATCATTTTTATTGCTCTCGTTGTGTATGGTTAGCAGCTATAGTAAGGCATGCTGATAATCTCCAAACATATTTAAGGTTTAAAACTAGATGATGAGGCCTGACCTGTGGTGGTGCATGGATAAAGTCGACCTGGAACTCAGGTCACCAGTTCAAAACTGTGGGCTTGCCCAGTCAAGGCAAACTATAGGAGTTGATGCTTCCTGCTTCTCCCCCCTTCTCTCTTTCTCTCTCCCTTCTCTAAAATGAATAAATAGGCCTTGGCCGGTTGGCTCAGTGGTAGAGCGTCGGCCTGGTGTGCAGAAGTCCCGGGTTCGATTCCCGGCCAGGGCACACAGGAGAAGCGCCCATCTGCTTCTCCACCCCACCCCCTCTCCTTCCTCTCTGTCTCTCTCTTCCCCTCCCGCAGTGAGGCTCCATTGGAGCAAAAGATGGCCTGGGCGCTGGGGATGGCTCCTTGGCCTCTGCCCCAGGCGCTGGAGTGGCTCTAGTTGCAACAGAGCGATGCCCCGGAGGGGCAGAGCATCACCCCTGATGGGCAGAGCATCGCCCCCTGGTGGGCGTGCCAGGTGGATCCCAGTCGGGCGCATGCGGGAGTCTGTCTGACTGTCTCTCCCCGTTTCCAGCTTCAGAAAAATACAATAAATAAATAAATAAATAAATAAATAAATAAATAAATAAAACGAATAAATAAAGTCTTAAAAAAATTATGAAAGTTAAATAGTAAGGTATGAACAAGTCATTACTATACCTTATATACCTGATAATGCCTTAGTCCAGCTAACTGCTCAACATTTTATTGTATAAATGAAATTGAATAAAAACATTACTGCTTCCAGGGTGTCTGCCATTGTATATTTGAAAACATTTCTTATAGGCAAACGCATTTATATTCAAATCAAATGATGCAGATCCTATAACAAATGTTTCTATTTCTGTTACCCTGAAATGGTTATGCTGTAGGAGTAAATCACTTTAATAGATTTTGATGTAGTAGAGATTTAAGTGAGCAACAAACAGCATGCAATTCACTAGGGACAAATGTAAGGTTGTTAACTTAAAGAAGAAAAACAAGCCTCAAAATAACATAGGCAGAACTCATCACTAAACACAAATGCAAAGAAAAAATGATGTAGGAGTTGTAGGGAAAACAAGCTCAAGAGTGATTAGAGTACTAAAGAGAAATACACAGACACACCCCACACAAGCAGGATTCTTGTTTATGGGCAAGAGTTTAGTAGAAACAAGGAAGGATTCTCATAACAGATTAATCTAATTTTGCCTCTTCACTCAAAATATATTTCTACACATGCAGATAATTGAAAAGTAAAAGATAATTCATATTTTAAGAAGTTGTATATGGCCTGACCAGGCAGTGGCGCAGTGGATAGAACATCAGCCTGGGATGCTGAGGACCCAGGTTTGAAACACTGAAGTAGCTGGCTTGAATATGAGTTCATCGGCTTGTGTGCGGTTCACCAGCTTGAGTGTGGGATCATAAACACGACCCCAACATGACCCCATGGTTGCTGGCTTGAGCCCAAAGGTTGCTTGCTTGAAGCTCAAGATTGCTGGCTTGAGCCCAAGGTTGCTGGCTTGAGCAAGGGGTCACTGGTGCAGCTAGAGTCCCCCTGGTCAAGGCACATATAAGAAGCAATTGATGAACAACCAAGGTGGCACAGCTACAAGATAATGCTTCTATTTTCACTCCTTTCCTGTATTTCTGTCCCTGTCTGTCTCTTTTTCTCTTTCATTAAAAAAATAAAAAAAATAAATAAAGTAGTCATATATGAAGCATACTGATGGGCTAGGTATATACAACGCTAGAGCACTGTGTTGAAAAGGATAAAATTCAGTGAAAGTGAGACAACATAGTTAAGAAGTTAGGAAAATTTTTTGGGAAGTGGAATGGGGAAACTGAGATAGCTGACTCAAACTGACCTCATCCTGGACTCCAACTCATCCACCTCCTTCTGCCTCGCATGATCACTTGCTTAAGCATTAAGCCCTCAGGACAATGAGGTTCTGATCAGCATCAGATAATCTTAGGAAAAAAGCCTCTCATCTGCTGACCACAGAGACAGAGTTTTGGTCAAACTAGAGAACATTTAGTACTCAGTTGTATTTCAGCTCCAAGCCCAGAAAAGAAGCAAAACCAGACAAAATGACACCATGGCTGACATCAGGATCAGATACAATTACAGTACTAAGGATTCCAAACCCTAGCACTGACCAATCACTATAGATCATGACCCTGAAGGGACACACTTGGAAAGCTGGGATCTCTTGAGACCTGTAAAGCCAGTAGCCAGGGCCAGGGCCACTATCACAGCTGCTTGGCCAGTGCAGGTTCGCATTGGATTCGGACAGTCGGTAAAGAAACAACGGAGCCAAAAGCTGGTGGGCCATAGTCTTTAATTCTAGCTTGCACCTGGCGGGCAAGTAAAAACACACACTGGGCTCCAAAACCCACTCACATTCAGTGCTCACAAAGCTACTGACTTATCCGAGTTTCCTAGAATCAAAGGTTTCTAGCTCACCAGACTTATTCACCTCTGTTCCTCATCTCCTTCCTTCTCCAGCGTCAAACTGCTCAAACTGGCCTCTCACTCAACACTCCGTCATCTTGGCTGCTCCCCTGGCCTCCTCCACGTGGCCGCTCTTTGCTCTCTGCTCTCTAATGCTAATCTCAGGAACCGAGAGCAAGCTCCTGTTCTGCCCCTATTTTATAGTGTAGAAATCCAAACCTTTAATCCAATATACAAAATAGGGAAGACTCTAAAACAAAGTCACTTCTCTGAGGCATGATTGGATTGTACCACCCCACATCAAAAAGGGTGGGAAAGGCTTAATCCCAAAACCAAGCCCCAGGCTACAAGGATTCTGCCTGCCCCCAACACACATTAATATCACCTGGGCAAGGGCCTCCGCGTGGGCAGCACCATCTTTAACAAAGTGAGCATAATACATTTTATCTGCCCAACAAGACCTCCCCTAAGATTCCTGTTTTTAGAAAACAGATAAAAACTCTTAAGACAAAGAACCCAGGACATTCTTTCTTTCTCTGGAGCACACCACCCACCTTCTTATCTTAGGTTCATATTTCCTAAGCTCTAAGAGCCTTTCTTTTGCCTCTGTAACTTGTTTTCTGAGTCCATGAAACCCAGCTGGCTCACTTCTTCTAACTCTGTGACTTTCTTTCTAAAAGGCCAAAACAGCAGTTTGAGCAACCCATTCTTGTCTTTCTTTTGAGTGTACTTTCACTTTGCTTGCTGAGTAAATTTTCTCTTGCACTAGAGTTCTTAGTTCGGCATTCTTTCTTAGCTGAACTCAAGAACCAAGGTCCATCATTGCCACTGTTGGGCAAATAAGTTTGTAAAATGTGATTTTTATGTTTGCTCACTTTGTTAAAAATGGTGTTGCCAGGTGAAACTGCTAATTACCTTCCTGCTTGGGAACGGCCATTGTTATGCTAATGTGTACAGGAGGAGGGGTCTTTGTGGGCCCAGGTATTTTTTTAAAAAAGAAAGAAGGAGGAGAAGGGAGAAGGAAGCCGAGATGACTGAAGGAGAAGCCAGTTTGTGTGGAGATGAGAAGGGAGAAGGTGTGCAGATGGGGAACCAGAAGTGGCTGAGCTGGTGGGGGCATTTGATTCTAGGAAAACCCGGATGTGTCAGTAGCTGTGTGAGCTCTGAATGAGTGGATTTTAAAGCCCTGTGTGTTTTTACTTGCCTGCTGGGTGCGAGGCTAGAATAAAGGAATGGCTCACCAGCTTTTGACTCTGCAGTTTCTTTACTGTCTGCCCGAATCTAATGGGAACTTGCACCTGCACTGTGGTGATGACCGTGACTACTGCCCATACAGCCACTGACAGAAGGCTTGCTTAGTTTAATATATATTGTTGTAAGGTACCAAAAAGCTGCAAAATTAATATTGATATTCTAGAAGGAAAAGGTCAGGTTTTCCTGTCTTGTCTTTGGAAAATGGAGGAAAAAGAATGTATAACTCTGCTGACTTACAGGGTCAGGGTCATTTGGTATTAAGTTCTCTGAAAGGATTAAGGTTATCTGAGGAACTCCCTTTCACTTTCAATAAGAGGCAAAATTTACATACCACCCTACAGTGATCCTAGTTCTCTCTCCCTTCCTGGAATTCGAGATTAACGTACCTGTAGGCCAGGGGTCAGGAATCTTTTTGTCTGAGAGAGTCATGAATGCCACATATTTTAACATGTAATTCCATGAGAGCCATACAATGACCCGTGTATATTATGCATTATCCAATAAAAATTTGGTGTTGTCCCGGAGGACAGCTGTGATTGGCTCCAGCCACCCACAACCATGAACACGAGTGGTAGGAAATAAATGGATTGTAATACATGACAATGTTTATATTCTTAACCTTATTATTTTTTTATTAAAGATTTGTCTGTGAGCCAGATGCAGCCATCAAAAGAGCCACATCTGGCTCGCAAGCCATAGGTTCCCAACCCCTGCTCTAGGCAGAGGAGAGATAGATATTAAAAGGATTTGTGAATATCTTTGATTGTATTACCTTGAAAGTTTTAACATTCTTTGTAAATCCCCTAAACAAATGTTAATCTTGTTAGTGATTATGTCATGCTGTCATGCCCCCTCAACCTGCCCCACTTTATAGTGTAGAAATCAAAATCTTTAGTCCAATATACAAACAAGGAAGTCTCTGATACAAAGTCACTTATCTGAGGCATAATGGGATTCCTCATGAGAGTGCACCACCCCACTTCAAAAAGGGTGGAAAAGGCTTAGTCCTAAAACCAAGCCCCAGGCTACAAGGATCCTGCCTGCCCACAGCTTGCCTCCAACACACATTAGTATAATCATGCCCATCCCAAGCAATCACCTTGGCGACGGGCTTCCACGTGGGTAGTGCCATCTTTTAAAAAATGAGCATAATGTATTTTATCTGACCAACAATCCACCCCTATGCTCACTTTACTACCCATAATCTACACCACCAGCATCCCTGTGCAAGGAAATTAGGCACATTACACAAATTACAAATACATGACAAATCATACAATTTCAACAATTACAAAGGACATTTCACCAGTCTCTAAGCACTTTGACAAAAGTACAAACTGTCCTTGGACCTCTTTCTAGCCATAGGAAAAGCTTCCCAGGGCAGGGGCATGCTTCCAGCAAAGCCGCCCCCCACCCCATCAGGGTATTTCATATTGTCCAAAATCTTTAAGTCCATCCAACAAAGGAGCCAATGCCCACTCCATTCATAGTCCAGGAATCAGTCCAAGCACATGGGAACTCAGCCACCTCCCTAATCCCTGCCGTCCTGGCAGGTCTTACACTGTCCCAAAGAGGAGCACGTGGCAATGGCAGTCAGTATTTCCATCTCTACTCCGGAGAGCGTAATGGCATTAACCCATATGTCCCAAAATCACAGACATACCAGGGCTATAATAGATACTCCTTGCTGCTGGTCTCTTACCTTCTGGAGACTGCAGATCACAACTCCAGCCCGATTCTCCTTATCCTCTGTTGGGCAGATAAAATATATTATGCTCACTTTGTTAAAGATGGCGCTGCCCACGTGGAGGCCGTTGCCCAGGTGATATTAATGTGTGTTGGGGGTGGGCTAAAGGCAGGCAGAATCCTTGTAGCCGGGGGCTTGGTTTTGGGATTAAGACTTTCCCACCCTTTTTGATGTGGGGTGGTGCAATCCCATCATGTCCCAGATAAGTGACTTTGTATTAGAGACTTCCCTATTTTGTATATTGGATTAAAGGTTTCGATTTCTACACTATAAAATGGGGACAGAACGGGAGCTTGTGCTCTTGGTTCCTGAGATTAACATTGGAGGAGAGAGCAGAGAGGAGAGCAGAGAAAGGCCACGTGGAGGAGGCCAGGAGAAGCAGCCAGGATGGCGGGGTGTTAAGTGAGAAGCCAGTTTGTGCAGAGTTAGAAGCAGGGAGAAGGAAGGAGATGGGGAACAGAGGTGAATAAGTCTGGTGAGCTAGAAACCTTTGATTCTAGGAAACTCGGATAAGTCAGTGGCTTTGTGAGCACTGAATGTGAGTGGGTTTTGGAGCCCAGTGTGTGTTTTTACTTGCCCGCCAGGTGCAAGCTAGGATTAAAGAAGATGGCTCGCCAGTTCTTGGCTCCATTGTTTCTTTACCGACTGTCCGAATCCAATGCGAACCTGCATGGGCCAGGCTGCTGTGATGGTAGCCGCGGATACTGGCTATACATCCTCCAAAGAGGAACTGAAAACATCAGCTCCTGCTGCTGGGCTTGAGCTCTGGGCCGCCGCTGCCTTCTGCTCAGCAGGACTTGTAGCCCCAGCTCTGGCCTCAGCCCTGGCTTCCTGCTGCTGCTGGCTCCCCACAATGTCCAGGACAATCTGCAACTCACGAACCTGTGGTTTCTTCTCCAATGGTTGCTCTATTTCCAAGCAAATCTCATGAACCCAGTCAGCCTACTCTGGTGCTTCCTCCAGCTCCAGGGTCAGCATCTGTTTCTCCCACGTTTGCTCCAGCTCCTTCCACTGCTTGGTTTGCAGGTCCCAGGCAGCTTCTTCCACAGAGCATAATGGCATTCCTCATAAGAGTGCAGCTCCCCACATCAAAAAGGGTGGGAAAGGCTTAGTCCCAAAACCAAGCCCCAGGCTACAAGGATCCTACCACAGCCTGCCTCCAACACACATTAATATAATCATGCCCATCCCTAGCAAGAAGGCCAACCAATACCATCACCTGGGTGACAGGCTTCCATGTGGGCAGCACCATCTTTAACAAAGTGAGCATAATATATTTTATCTGCCCAACAGCTATTAAAATGTTTTCCTGAAACCTGTGTACTCTTATTGATTAATGTCACTGTGATAAAGTTAATTTTCTAGGTAAAATTTAAAAAATTTAAAAAAAGTTAAGAAGATTGGAGGCCTCTCCATGACTGGGTCTCCTGGAATTTTAACTCTCTGACTTGTTCACAACCTTCAGCATTTCATCAATTATGTTCAGATTTTGTACCAGGTACTGGTTCCCTCATTGGTTCCTGCTGGCAAATCTCTGGTCCAGTAAGCTGTGACTTCCTGTATTTGCCTGCCTGTCTGTCCAGTCGTGGGAGCTGCAGTTTGCCCTGTGTTCTCACTTTTCTCAGAGATCCAGTAAGATTTGTTGATTTTTTTAGTCTGTTTAGCTTTTAACATGAAGTGGTGACTTCTAAGCTTCTTACATACAGAACTGGGAATGGGGAGTCTAAGTCATGTTTTAATAAAAAAAATCTTAAACAAAGTCAGTTTAATAAAATTGTGAGATAAGTTATTTTGTTTGAATTCTCTAGAAAATGAGCTCACAGTTTATTATTATTGTAACCACAGTTTATACATTAGTTTTTTGTTTTGTTTTTGTGACAGAGAGAGACACACACACACACACACACACACACACACACACACACACAGAAGGACAGATAGGGACTGAAAGATAGGAAGGGAGAGAGATGAGAAGCATCAATTCTTCATTGTGGCACCTTTGTTTTATTTTGATTGCTTTCTCATATGTGCCTTGACCAGGGGGCTACTGCAGACTGAGTGACCCCTTGCTTAAGCCAGAGACCTTGGGTTCAAGCTGGTGAGCTGTTCTCAAACCATATGAGCCTGCACTCAACTGGCGACCTTGGTGTTTTGAACCTGGGTCCTCTGCGTCACAGTCCAATGCTCTATACACTCTGCCACCACCTGGTCAGGCCACATTAGTTTTTATCTTTACAGAATAATTTGAAGAATATACACCAGGGCTTGAGGATAGCAACAAAGGTTTTCTCCCTCTTAGGAGCAAACAAGCTTTAAGATAGAAATCAATCGTCAAGATACTCATTCTGAAGGCCTGACCTGTGGTGGCACAGTGGATAAAGCATTGACCTGGAAATGCTGAGGTCACCGGTTCGAAACCCTGGGCTTGCCTGGTCAAGGTACATATGGGAGTTGATGCTTCCAGCTCTCTCTCTGTCTCTCTCTCTCACTGTCTCTCCCTCTCCTCTCTAAAATGAATAAATAAAAATAAATAAATAAATAAATGACTACATTTGGGATTGTCCTTTAAAAAAAAAAAGATACTCATTCTGGAAAAGAGAAAGCTAATGAGTAGCATTAGTAATACTCTAGTATATAGAATATGTATTACTAGGATATGGGTACCATAGAGGAAAGATTCTTGTTTGTTTTATTAAAATATCCTGAACTCTTTAATGAGGCCAGACTTTTGGTAGGTGCTCAGCAAATACTGAATGAATGGGAAGTTAAAATATTCTTAGTGATTGTACAGCCAGTAGTCGTGGCCACTGTTGCAGCTGCCTGGCACATGCAGGTTCACATTAGGTTCAAATAGATGGTAAAGAAAGAGCGGAGTCGTAGGACGGTGGGCCATCCTTTTATTCTAGCTTGCACCAGCAAGTGAATAATTACACATAGCGGAAAAACACTTCCCTTTCCAGTCAGGGTTCCCAAAGTCACTGACTTTCTCCCAGTTTTCCTAGAATCAAAGGCTCTCACCAGTTCAGCAAAGCTCACAAAGCCCTTCAGCTCTGTTCCTCTTCAGCTCCCCGCCATCTTGCTGCTTTCTCTCCAACCATCACATGGCCTCTTCCAAAATGGCCTCCTAGCTCCTCCTTTTAAAAGTTTTTGGCATGAAAGCTCCTCCTCCAGCACACTTTAGCATAACCAAGCCCCTTCCCAAGCATGAAGGTAATTAACAGTATCATCTGGACAATGCAATTATGTGGTCAGTAGCCATTTTTAACAATAAAAGTGAGCAAACCCCCAAAATACAAATTTCACAAACTTATTTGCCCAACAGCAACAGTATCTAGAAGGTAATCCTTCTGCAAAGGAGAAATGGGCATAGGCATTATTTTAGCTTGCAGTGGTGTAAGGATGCATCAGATATTTTTAAAAACGGCTTTGCTGCTTGATATTTGTTATTACTGTGTAGGAAGACACATAGCATACAGCATGACCCTTTGGGAAGAGCATCCCCCTGGTAGGGGCCTTCTCGGTGGATCCTGGTGGGGTGTATGCATGAGTCTGTCTTTTTGGCTCACCACTTCTCACTTAAGGAGAAAAAAAAAAAGACATAGTAAGACATGTCCCTTGCCCTCAGAGAGCTTGAAATCAAAAAGAGGAAAAGAAAAATGTAAACAATAATCACATTATAGTGTGAAAGTGCCATGACAGGTTAAGTATCAAGTTCAGTGTTGATAAGAAAAGAGATGTGTTTGGGCAAGAGTTTTCAATTGTGTGAGTCATGGGTAATTGCCTGAGATCTTTAATGTAAAATGACATCCATTTGTAATGGATATCTGTTCTAAGTCTGGTGGAATGGTGGCTGGTAATGATATCCAAGTTCTTAAATCTGACCCCTATGTAGAAGTCGTACTAATTTGTGAAGAACCTAAAGTTGGCAAGAATAACTATGAGATTACTGTAGTGAAGCAAAATTTGACTCGAAAGTGCACACTTTGCCCAGAAATTCTATCATGTTTCAGTATGCTTAGTTTAGTTGATTGGTTTAAAAATTTTTTTTTCTCATTCTTTTTTCCTTCATCCTTGAATAGTACCTAGGTGCAAAGCCTTAAGAAAAGTTATGGGGAAGGAACACTGGTCATATACTCTTTTTTCAGATGAGGCCAGTATTGTAGCTTGAACATTTTGAGCTGTGACATGGGGTTGAGATGTCTACTTAGCCTGTGGTCTCAAAAGTTCCAACTTTGTAGTCAGTTTAGAGAAAGTCTAGCCTTCTTCTAGGGCACTTGTTTTCTTTGTACTTGAGCCTGCCATTGGGAACTGGGATACCTTTTGTATTCCCTGATTTTTCCATGCTGGCTATGGAGTATGGGTTAAAATTCTGATACTACTATAAATGTTTACTGGAATGGAACAATTATATAAATGGGTAGCGGATAGTGGGAGCCAAATTTCTCATTGTTGACATGGGAGTTTACAGATAAGCAAAAGGGGAGATCTAAAATAATCCGTGTGGTAATTAATCCATTAGAGTTGGAGACACCATCATGAGCTCATGTTTAGCTTACTACAATGTGGATAGTTGTATATAGATATATTTACAAATATGTGTATTTGCATGATTTAGGACTAACACATATATTTTTTACTCCATTAGATGAGAGGGCCTATAAGTAACAACACCCAAGCAACAAGCAGACCTAGTGCTCAGATGTTGGTTTCTATTAATACTAACATTCCTTAGTAAAAAAGAACCAGGCCTCCTTGAACAAATGGCTGATTATGGGATTAGTGCAAGAAATATACAAGATGAACCTAAAATATCTTAGAGTGCCAGGAAATAAGGAAGTATTTCAAAACAGCCCTTTCTTTCCCACACATCATTATGGGGCTATGTCAAAGGGACACATGTACCAACTGAAAGATCTCCCAAGGGCCAAAGCTGGAAAAATTTGAGTAACAAAATAAAAGAGTATTGGATTATAACTCAAGAAATAAAAGAAATATTATTAAGTATATAATGATATATATAAGTGATTGAATAGAATAAATGCATAAATAGAGATAAATCCAGATAAATTTACATAGAATGCTTTTTCTTCAAGGATCATGCCTCCTGTGCCTTAAGTGTGGGCTGCACATAATGACTTCCATCCAAAGAGGACAGAATGAGGGGTAATGATAGCGATTTTGCAGTAGATAAATCCTACAAACACTACCCTAGCCATGTGATCAAGGTCCCTATCAACAGGGATGTCCTGTTGGTAGTTAGCACCCTTGATATGATGCAATAAAAATGACACTTTACCTTTGTAGTCTTCCTCCCAGTATCTCATAACCCCAGTCTAATCATGAGGAATGCAGCAGACATATTAAATAATAGGCCATAGTATGAAATACCTTACTAGTACTCCTCAAAACAGTCAAGGTCATCAAAAACAAAGTAAGAACTGCCACAGCCAAAAGTAGCTTAGTGAGACATGATCACTAAATGTAATATAATATGAATAGAATCCTGGACAGATAGTACATATTAGGTTAAAATTAAAGAACTCATAATACAGTATTACTAATTAATACTAATGTATCAGCATTGGTTCTCTTTATTTAATTTTAATTTATTGTATTGACATGGTTTCAAGTGTCCCACTCAATAAAACACCCCCTACCCCCAGCATCCTGCCCCCCATGACCTATGCAAAGTCTCTTTCCACTCCATTTTACCCCTTATTCCTTCCTCACACCCATCCCCCCTTTCCCACTCGGAATTGCTACTCTGTTGTCTATGTGTTATGTATATATAATTTAGCTAATCCCTTCACCTCCTTTGATTCCTTCCTCTCTTCCCCATCTGTCTGACAGCTGTCCATCTGTTCCCTGTGACCATGCCTCTGTTTTTGTTTTGTTCCTCAGTCTGCTGGATAAAGCAAAGGATAAAATCTCTTATTTTTCTTGTTGATTCTGGTTAAAGGTTCATCAATCTTGTTTACCTTTTCGAAGAACCAGCTCTTGATTTCATTGATTTTTTTTGTATTATGTTTTTAGCCTTTATGTCATTGATTTTGGCTCTGATCATTATTATTATTTTTAAATTCTTTATTGATTTTAATTTATTATGTTTACATAGATTCAGGTGTCCCATCAAATATATCTCCCTCTTCCCCCACACCCATATTCTCCTTGATACCCTCTTTACCCCTTCCCCCAACACCTTCCCCATTTCGCTCTCTTTATCTCTGTCTTATGTATATATAATTTTACTAATCCCTTTCCCTTCTCTGATCCCATTCTCTCATTGCCTTTCCCTCTGACCACTTTTCCTCTGGTCCTTTTGACCCTGCCTCTGCCTCTATTTCATTCCTTAGTTCACATTGTTCATTAGATTCCTCATATGAGTGAGGTTATATGATATTTTTCTTTCTCTGCTAGGCTTATTTCACTTAGCATAATAGTCTCCAGGTCATTCATATTGTTGCAAAAGGTAAGATTTCCTTTTTTTTCCACATCTGCGTAGTATCCCATTGTGTATATGTCACAGCTTTTTAACTCACCTGTCCAATGACGTACTCTTGGGTTGTTTCCAGATCTTGGCTATTGTAACCAATGCTGCAATAAACATAGGAGTGCATGTTTTCTTTTGAATCAATGATCTGGTATTTGTAGGATATACTCCTAAAAGTGGGATAGCTAGGTCAAACTGCAGTTCATTTTTTATTTTTAGAGGAATCTCCATACTGTTTTCCACAGTGGCTGCACCAATCTGCATTCCCACCAGCAGTGCAGGAGGGTTCTCTTTTCTCCACACTTTCACCAGCACATATTATGTGTTGTTTTGTTAATGAGCACCAATCTGACAGGTGTGAGGTGGTTTCTCACTGTAGTTTTAATTTGCATTTCTCTAATAATTAATGATGTTGAATATTTTCCCATATGCCTATTGACCATCTGTATGTCCTCTTTGTAGAAGTGTCTGTTCAGCTCTTTTGCCTATTTTTTGATTGGATTGTTTACTTTCCTGGTGCTGAGTTTTAGAAGTTCTTTGTAAATTTTGGTTATTAAACCCTTAGACGTATTGTTGAATATGTTCTCCCATTGTGTGGTTTGTCTTTTTATTTTGTTCATAGTGTCTTTAGCTCTGCAAAAGCTTTTTAGTTTGATATACTTCCATTTGTTCATTCTGTCTTTTATTTCACTCGCCCGTGGAGATAAATCAGCAAATATATTGCTGCGCGAGATGTCGGAGAGCTTACTGCCTATGTTTTCTTCCAAGATGTTTATGGTTTCTCCACTTAGAGTTAAGTCTTTTATCCATTTTGAGTTTATTATTGTGAATGGTATAAGTTGGTGGTTTAATTTCATTTTTTTTTTGCATGTACCTGGCCAATTTTCCCAACACCATTTGTTAAAGAGACTATCTTTACTCCATTGTATGCTCTTACCTCCTTTGTCAAATATCAATTGATCATAAGGCGTGGGTTTATTTCTGGGTTTGCTGTTTTGTTCTATTGAGCTGTATGTTTGTTCTTATTTCAGTACCAAGCTGTTTTGTGTACAATGGCCTTGTAGTATAACTTGATACCAGGAAGTGTGATACTCTCCACTTTCATGTTCTTTTTAGTTCCATATATATTTTTGGAATATTTGTTCTATATCTTTGAAGTATGCCATTGGTATTTTAATAGGAATTGTATTGAATTTATAGATTGCTTTGTGTAATATAGACATTTTAATGATGTTTATTCTTCCTATCTATGAACATGGTATATGCTTCTACTTGTTTGTATCTTCCTTGATTTCTTTTATCAATGTTTTATAGTTTTCCAAGTAAAAGTCTTTAACCTCTTTGGTTAAATTTACTCCTTGGTACTTTATTTTTTCTGTTGCAATAGTGAAAAGAATTATTTCCTTAACTTCTCTTCCAGACACTTCATTCTTGGTGTATAGAAATACCACTGATTTCTGAATATTGGTTTTGTATCCTGCTACATTGCTGAATTCATTTATTAGGTCCAGTAGTTATTTGACTGGGACTTTAGGGTTTTCTATGTACAGTATTATGTCATTGACAAATAATGATAGTTTTCCTTCTTCCTTTCCAATTTGGATGCCTTTATCTCTTCTTCTTGTCTGATTGCTGTGGCTAGGACTTCCAGAACTATGTTAATAAGAGTGGTGAAAGGGGGCACCCCTTTCATGTTTCTGATCTTAAGGGGATTGATTTTAGTTTTTGCCCATTGAGTATGATGTTGGCTGTGGGTTTGTCATAGATGGCCTTTATCATGTTGATGTATGTTCCCTGTATTTCCACTTTGCTGAGAATTTTGATTATAAATGGGTGCTGGGTTTTATCAAATGCTTTTTCTGCATCTATTGATATTATCATGTGATTTTTACTCTTCTTTTGGTTTATGTGATGAATCACATTGATTGATTTGCAAATATTGTACCAGCCTTGCCTCCCCAGAATAAATCCCACTTGATAATGATGTATGATTTTTATTTCATGTATTGCTGGATCTGGTTTACTAATATTTTGTTACAAATTTTAGCATCTAATTTCATCAGGGATATTGGCTTATATTTTTCTTTCTTTTTAGTGTCTTTACATGGTTTTGAAATGAGAATTATACTTGCCTCATAAAAGTAGCTTGAAAGTCTTCTCTTCTCTTGAATTTTTTGAAATAGCTTGAGAAGGATAGGTGTTAGTTCTTTGAATATTTGGTAAAATTTGCCTGTGAAGCCAACTGGTCCAGGACTTTTGTTTGCTGGGAGTTTTTTGATAACTGTTTCAATTTCATTTGTTGTAATTGGTCTGTTTGGGTTTTCTGATTCTTCCAGATTGAGTTTTGAAAAATTATATGTTTCAAGGAATTTGTCTATTTCACCTAGGTTGTTCAATATTTTGACATATAGATCTTTATAGTATTTTCTTACAATCTTTTTTATTTCTACTGTGTCATTTATTTCCTTTCTACTCTCAATTCTAATTTTATTAATTTGAGTCCTCTCTCTTTTTTTCTTGGTGAGTCTGGTTGAAGTTCATCAATCTTGTTTACCTTTTCAAAGAACCTGCTCTTGGTTTTATTGATCTTCTGTATTGGTTTTTTAGCCTCCATGCCATTTATTTCTACTCAGATCTTTATTATTTTCTTTCTTTTACTTCCTCTGGGCTTTACTTGCTGTTCTTTTTCTAGTTCTTTTAGATGCAGGGTTAAGTTGTTTATTTGAGCTTTTTCTTGCTTCTTAAGGTATGCCTGTAATGCTATGAACTTCCTTCTCAGGATTGCTTTTGCTGTGTTCCATAAATTTTGAGTTGTTGTATGTTTATTTTTGTTTGAAGGAAATTTTTTATTCTTTTCTTGATCTCTTTGTTAACCCATTCATAATTTAATAATGTGCTATTTAGCCTCCAAGTGTCTGCATGTTCTTCAGTTTTTCTAATGTAGTTGATTTCTAATTTCATGCTATTGTGATCAGAGAAGATCCTTGATATGATTTCAATCTTCTTAAAGTTATTGAGACTTGTTTTGTGTCCTAACATGTGGTCTATTCTAGAGAATGTACCATGAGCACTTGAAAAGAATGCATATCTGCTTCTTTAGGGTGAAATGTTCTGAAGATATCTATTAAATCCAGTTGATCTAGTATGTCCTTTAAGTCTGCTGTTTCTTTGTTAATTTTCTATCTTGAAGATCTATCCACTGGTGTTAGTGGGGTATTAAAATCCCCTCTTATTATAGTATTGCTGTTGATCTCACCATTTATGTCCATCAAAATCTGCTTTATATATTTAGATGCTCTTGTATTAGGTGCATAGATATTTATAATGGTTATATCTTCCTGTTGGATTGCTCCCTTTATCATTATGTAATGACCTTCTTTATCCCTCACTATTGCCTTTGTTTTAAAGTCTATTTTGTCAGACATTAGTCTTGCTACCCCAGCTTTTTTTCCCTTCCCTTTTGCATGAAATACTTTTTTCTATTCCTTCACTTTCAGTCTATGTGTATCTTTTGTTCTGAAGTGAGTCTCTTGTAGCATATGAATGGGTTCTGTTTTCTTATTTATTCAGCTACCCTATGTCTTTTGATTGGAGCATTTACATTTAAGGTTATTATTGATGTAGTTGTTTATTGCCATTTTATTCTTTAAATCTACAATCCTCTTTTTCTAGGTTTTTTTTCTTTGCTTTGTTTGCAGCAAGCCCCTTAACATTTCTTGCAGTATTTGTTTTGTTGTAATTAATTTCTTTAGAATTTTTTTTTTTTTTTTTTTTTGCCTGGGAAGCTTTTTATTTCTCCTTCAAGTTTAAACAATAACCTTTCTGGATAGAGAAGTCTTGTTTGTAGGCTCATGTTTTGTATTACTTTGAATATTTCTTGCCATTTTCTTCTGGTCTCAAGTGTTTCTGTTGAAAAGTCAAATGTCATTCTTAGGGGGACTACTTTGTAGATAATTTACTTCTTTTCTTTTCTTTTATAGCTCTTAGTATTCTTTATCTCTTACCTTTGGTATTTTAATTATGATATGTCTTGGTGTAGGTCTATTTGGGTCCCTTTTTAATGGGACTCTCTGTGCTTCTTGAACTTGTGTGAGTTTTTTCTTCATTAATTTAGGGAAGTTTTCAGGTATGATTTCTTCAATCAGGTTCTCTATCCTTTGTTCTTTCTCTTCTCCTTCAGGACCCCCCATGATGTGGATGTTGTTTCTCTTTATGTTATCACAGAACTCCCTTAGAGTTTCTTCAGACTTTTTTGAGCCTCTGCTTTTTTTTTTTCTTTTTGTTGCTCTGCTTCTGTGCTTTGATTTATCTTGTTCTCCAAATTGCTGATTTTATCTTTTGCTTTATCCAGCCTGATGTGGATTTTTTCTAGTATTGTCTCCCTTTAAGATATTGTATTTTCTGCCTGACTAGGTGGTGGTGCAGTGGATAGATCATCTGACTGGGAAGCAGAGGATCCAGGGTAGAAATCCTGAGGTCACCAGCTTGAACATGGGCTCATCTGGTTTGAGCAAGGCTTGCCAGCTTGAGCCCAAGGTTGCTGGCTTGAGCAATGGGTTACTAGGTCTGCTGTAGCCGCCAGTCAAGGCATATATGAGAAAGCAATCAATGAACAACTAAGGTACTGCAACAAAGAATTGCTACTTCTCATCTCTCTCCCTTGTCTGTCCTTATCTGTCCCTATCTGTCCCTCTTTCTGTCTCTGTCACACACACATTAAAAAGATATTGTATTTGCCATTTCTGACATGGATTTTTTAATACTTTCACTGTTTTTTTTTTTTTTTTTTTTGTATTCATCTGAAGCTGGAAATGGGGAGGCAGTCAGACAGACTCCCGCATGCGCCCGACCGGGATCCACCCGGAACGCCCACCAGGGGGCGATGCTCTGCCCATCCGGGGTGTCGCTCTGTCATGACCAGAGCCACCCCAGCGCCTGGGGCAGAGGCCAAAGAGCCATCCCCAGCGCCCGGGCCATCCTTTGCTCCAATGGAGCCTTGGCTGTGGGAGGGGAAGAGAGAGACAGAGAGGAAGGAGAGGGAGAGGGGTGGAGAAGCAGATGGGTGCCCTGGCCGGGAATCGAACCCGGGACTTCCGCACACCAGGCTGACGCTCTACCACTGAGCCAACCGGCCAGGGCCCACTGTTTTTTTTAATGCTTACTAAATTGTCACTTTGTTCATCTATCTTTACTCTAAGACCTTTAAATATCCTAGTAACTATTATTTTAAACTCTGTGCCTGGTAATTAGGTGACTTCCATTATATTTGATTCTTTTTGGGGGGATTTCTCTTGTTGGTTCATTTGGGTCATATTTATTTTCCCATTTTGTCAGTATATTAGGTAGCTATTCTCGGACTTCCAAATTTGTTGTGGCATTATCATGAAAAGATAGGCTTAGTGGTACTAACCTCCAGGCCACCTGAGTTCCTTGCTCTAGAAATGTTTCTTGAGTGTTATATTTACCTTCTTGTTGTGTGTGAGTTTTAAATGCAGTTATTTCTTTCATGGGTGGAGTTATCCCTTAAGGCTGGCTAACTCTGAGGGTCAATCTAGATCACATCTACTAGGCACTGTGTAGTGTCTGTCTTATGGATCATAGTTATTCTCAACAGGGTCTGATGCCACTAGACTCCTTTATTGGGCTTGTCATTTGTGTAGCTCACTGAGTCTAGCATTGGTGTGGTCTACCACCCACTACTATTATGTTGGTTCTGGGTCCTCTTGGGCAGTGTTTGGATATGGGTTTATGCCAGCCATTGTTTGTAATCCCCCATGGGCTACCAGTCTGGAGCTACTGTTCTTTTCGCTGCTTGTGTCTACACTTTCTGTGCTTGCATCTGCACTTTCTGTGCTTGCATGTGTGTGAGAGGGTCCAACCTTGGTATAAGGTTCAACTTCCTCCTGTTAATAGCTGACAGCAGCTGCATAAAAGTTCCCAAGTTTCTTATGATTTGCCTCCACTTTTTAGATGCCCCATGTCATTTTTTAGCTGCCTGGTCTTCCTACATAATATTCTGGGGAAATATTGTAGAATGGGCACAGACTGGCCTTACCCCACAAACCCCTCCACAAGTTGCAAGCTTAGTGTATAAGAGCAATTGAGGTCAGGATGATAACATTAGTGGTACCCTTATACTTCAGGGATCTCTTAGTCAGGAGCTCAGTATGGAGAAAGTGGCCCCTACTCCAGAGCCTAATCCCTCAGCCACTGCTGGATATTCCAATTCTGTTGTTCCCCAACAAGGTAAGGAGCAAGTTCAGATTGGGTGGAGTGACTCCACATTGTTCTCTGCAGAAGTTTTTTCAGCTGGGGAACCCCTAATCTCAGGGAACAAAATTGAGAGTCTTCCATTGGACCAGATTGTGCCCCTCCCCCAGAAAGTAGCTAAACCCCGACTGGTCCCAATAATAGTTTCCAAATAACTCATACTTTGAATGTCTGTGCTCTGAGCCTCTTTCCCTAGCCCCTGTGGAACTCAGCCTGGCAGGGCAGAGCTGTAAGCAAACCAGAGTTTATGTTTGTCTCTGCTGGACTTAGATGCACATGAAAGGACCAAACTGCACACTTCTGCTGGCTTTTACCAACCTATCCCTTGGGGAAAGTAAGCAAAAGGCCCAATGTTTTCTGAAAGCCACTTACTGCTGCCACTGTCTGCTAACTGCTTGTTAGGCTGGATTCTTAAAAAACCATTGGTATAGTCTAGAGCCTGGGGCAATTTAGGGATTAGGACAGATGGTAGGTGTGGCTACCAACCCAGGGCCCAAAGTGTCAGTCTGTCCTGAATTTTTTCACAAACCTCAGTAAGGTGTGGCCACTAGGAATCTAGTGGGTGTAGCCTCTGAAATACATAGATTTGGTCTGCCCACAGCCTGGACAGTTTCTATTGAATTTCCTGTAAGGCAGCAATCATACTCTTGGGAGAGTGTGGGGATAGCTCCACCTCAACACCAGATAACTGAATCATTGCTCTGCCCCTTCCTTCCTGGACAAGTCTGCTTACTTCTTAACAAGGCCTAATCTCCATAGGGTGGGACAAGAGAGATTCCTGAGGTTAGGGCAGTTGCTCCCCCCAACCCCGGCTGCTATCACACAGAGGGAACTGCTCCACCCAAGAGAGATGATAACTGCACTATTGGAAAATGATTCAACATAGGGGTTCTAAAGGCTATTCCTCACCCCATCATTCCCCAGGGTGTCAATTTTACACTCTCCTCATGAGACTCTAGTACTCTGTCCTCTCTTCACTGGAGCCAAGGGTAAGTTGTTGTGAACAAGACATCTTCATTAGCCCTTTAAGAGGGTGTGTGCACCTCTGAGATCTCCCATTTCTTTCTTGCAGACAGAAACCTCATCTCTTTTCACTGCCAAATGCTATGTGGTCACCTCTTCTAGGATCTGGTACTCTAGGCTGGCGCTCCTGGCCTGGCTTTTGGACCCACATCTCTCCGGGAAAGTCTCCTGGCAGCTGACAGTCCCTTTAGACCCTCAGTTGCAGCTTGCTCCTGGGAGCAGGGGCAGCCCTTTCCTGTCTCAGCCCGCCCTACCATTCAATGTGCCTTTTGTGACTTCTTGGTTTGCGAACTCCTCTTCATTTAGTCTTAAATTGGTTTTTCAGAATGATTGTTCTTAAATTTAGTTATAACTTCAGTTTGGTTCTGGGAGGCAGAAGTTGGAATGTTTGCCTACTCTGTCACCATCTTGGAATACCCTCAGCATTGGTTCTTTAATAAATCTCTCATGTGTTAATAATAGAAGAAAGTAAGTCTGGGTAGATGGGAACTCTGTACTATCATCTCAATTTTTTGGTAATATAAAATTATTCTAGAAAATAAAGTATATTTTAAAGAATAATAATAGAGGAAACCCTGGCTGAATACCTCCATTGGTTAGAGCATCGTCCCAACAAGTAGTTGTTGACAGTTCAATCCCTAGTCAGGGCACATACTGAAATGGATCAATATTTCTGTTAAGCTCTTTCTCTCCCTTCTTCTGTTTCTGAAATCAATCAATAAAATAATAATAATAATAATAATTAATAATAATAATAATAATAATATTAATACAATGAGCTCCAAGGCTAGCTACATACTCGAAGAACAGGAGAGAACAGAGATTCTATTAATCAATATTAGAAAATTAAAGAGCTACAGTGTGTCCATAAAGTCATGGTGCACTTTTGACCAGTCACAGGAAAGCAACAAAAGAGATAGAAATGTGAAATCTGCACCAAATAAAAGGAAAACACTCCCAGTTTCTGTAGGATGATATGGCAGCATGTGCGCATGCGCAGATGATGACATAACACCATGTATACAGCGGAGCAGCCCATGGCCATGCCAGTGGAGATGTGGATGGTACAGAGGAAAGTTCAGTGTGTTCTGTGGCTCACTAAATTCGAATCCGTGATCAAAGTGCAACGTGAATATCGGAGCGTTTATAACAAAGCGCCACCACATAGGAATAACATTACTCGGTGGGATAAGCAGTTGAAGGAAACCGGCAGTTTGGTGGAGAAACCCCGTTCTGGTAGGCCATCAGTCAGTGACGAGTCTGTAGAGGTTATACTACCTCTACAGTATAGCTACCTAAGGAGCTGTAGGGATAGCTACCTAAGGAGCCCAAAAAATGTGTGCGTGAGCCCACAATGAACTGCACTGAATAGGTACGAAACTGGGAGAGTTTTCCTTTTATTTGGTGCAGATTTCACATTTCTATCTCTTTTGTTGCTTTCCTGTGACTGGTCAAAAGTGCACCATGACTTTACAGACACACTGTATATAACCAATTGGGTAGCTAATGAGTTTTTTCTTTCACAGAGATATTAGATTGACATTCAAGAAATTTCCTGAAGACAATTTGAGATCTGTTCATATCACTCTCTCATTCAAATCCTTTGCTGGCTCCCAAAGTCTAAGATAAGACCCAGGTTCCCTGTGTTGCATACAAACTAATCTGACCTTTCGTTACTCACCTTCCTCTCTTTGTTGTTCAGCAACGTCAAGAAGCTCATTATCCACACATCATGCTGCCTGTTGCATCTCAGCTTTCATTCATGCTGTCCCTCTGCCTGAATTCCCTGTCTTCCACCCAACTCCCCACTTTCCTCTATTTAGTTGCACCTTCTCCAAGAAATCATTCCTTATTCTTTTGAGTTAAGTGCCTTTTATTTTTCCTCTTTCAGTTCAAGGAGTACATTTCTACCCTATTGGTCTTGCATACTATTATTTGTATATATGGTTTTGTCCTCTACTTGGCCATGAACAAATCAAAGTCAGAGTTTTATTTTATCTATAACAAGAACAGATGATAGAAGTGACTTAATTTATATTTATATTAGGAAAGAAATAGACAACAGGAATTTTATTCCTACCTATAGAACTTCACATTTTTAGCAGAGATCAGAATATAATTATTTTTTACAAATAATATGAATTGCTATTCAAAATATTAATTCAGTCTCATAAAATTTATTTTCTAGAATTCTTAAATATTATAAGAAAACTCTTTCAAGACCATAAAATGTGAAAAAAGTAAAATTTATATTAGGTTATAAATGTCATAAAATAAGAGATAGGTGATTTTGATGATCTAATGTATAGATTACCTCTAGGCTTCTAATTTTTAAATTTTTGTCATATTATCTTTGAGTAATTTATGTGTGATGTCAATTTAGTGGTAGCAATTTAACCTAGAAAATGTGGACCAGCATAGAAAATTGATTTATGTTTAAATATAAATAAACTATGGTAAGAATTTTCCTCTTTCCATCATTACATTATTTTCCAAAAGAAAAGTTTTGCATTTCACTGTTCTCTATTCACTGATAGAGATGATCAATACTGAACCAAAATATAGCACACATTGCTTTCTCCTGAGTTGAAGCTTCTCTGTGATTCAGAGCCCTTTTGTCCAGGGTGTGTGACTTTGTCCTAGCCAATCACATGGTCTGTTTCTGGATCTCATGGAACAGGATGAAATGAGGTATGTAGTGAAATTATGCAAAAGTTTCTAAATTTGTCATAAGGATAAAAAAAAAGCAAAATAACATTCTTGTGAAGTGATTGATTTAAAAGTCTGTCCTTCAGTATTTGCTCACATTTATGAAATAATGTTTTATTGATTGTAGGGTACAGGAGATATTGACTGTCATTTTAAAATTAAGAAGAACTTGGAAAATGCATCTATAAGCCTGGAATCTACAATAAGTCCAGGATTGTTTGTTGGACTTCAGTCAGATGGACAGGCAAGACCAGTTATTTATACCAAGAATGGGAATGTATTCTTCTATCCACAAGTCATCAAATGTACGTTTACTCTAAAATTCTTTGTTGTTTTGCTTTGTGATGGTTTATGTACAGTTATAATTTAATTATATTTTTTTCTCAGCATATGTCTACTGTTAGATTTTTTCTTTTTTGGTTGTAGAAGCAGGAAAAAATACATAATAAAGACCACTTATATCAAATTTTGATATTTAATGATAGATAGACAAGAAGATTTTGTTACATCAAATTCCCTTATAGTTTTTTAAATCGAGTGTATACATTTGTGTGTATGTGTCTGCATGCATGTGTGTGCTTATATTTTGCATTTAAGAATATCTCCATATATACTGAGGGGATAAGACTATTAGAAACATTCTCAGCTTCATTGCTATTAACTTTTAATAATCACAATATAAAAGAAGAAGGGAAAAAGATAAACGCAAATGATATTTGATAAGATCTGGAGAAAGTGTTTAAGAATTGGACAGACATGTGAATATTTTGAAACTGGTTTTTCATATCTAAGTTTAGGGCCTCTAGGAAATTGAAGTAAGGATCTGAAGTCCTTACTTAAACAATTTAAACTTAGAATGCATTTGCTTGAATTCCAAGGTTACTGTGGTAACTCTGTTGTGTTCTTAAATTATTTCAAAATATAGTCTGCAGTTTAATTTTTCTGTGATGTAGTACCATGGATTTTTGCATAATCAAAATCTGGATGATATTCTTAGTCTGACTCTAATTTAACTTCTCTTTTCTTAAGAAAGTCTACCTACCCTTTAATGTATATATATTTATATAAAATCTGTAGGAAATTTTATATATATTTAAAATATATATAATATAAAACTGTAGGGCATTATATATATGATATATATATGTCTAGATCATATATATTTATATAAAATATTCTACCAAAGACAGTTTACAATAAGAATAAAAGAAAGAGCCCTGGCCGGTTGCTCAGTGGAAGAGCGTCGGCCTGGCGTGTAGAAGTCCCGGGTTCGATTCCCGGCCAGGGCACACAGGAGAAGCGCCCATCTGCTTCTCCACCCCTACCCCTCTCCTTCCTCTCTCTTCCCCTCCTGCAGCGAGGCTCCATTGGAGCAAAGATGGCCCGGGCACTGGGGATGGCTCCTTGGCCTCTGCCCCAGGCGCTAGAGTGGCTCCAGTCGCAACAGAGCGACGCCCCGGAGGGGCAGAGCATCGCCCCCTGGTGGGCAGAGCGTCGCCCCCTGGTGGGCGTGCCGGGTGGATCCCCGTCGGGCGCATGCGGGAGTCTGTCTGACTGTCCCTGTTAGCTGTATTTTAACATGATGGTATATCTGGTTCTATTCTTTGTGCTACCTAGATCAATTCCATTTTAACCTTTAGTTTCCATATTTAAAATTTTATAAATTGTTGGGCTCGTTAGTACCACTTAACTCACTGGCATGTACACCACCACCCTTTCTGCCCTCTGTTTTCTCACAGGCAGGCACAGAGTATCACTCCTACTCAACAAGAGGGGTATACCACCTGTCTCTGGAGCACTGGAGGGAAACAGATGACTTGGGAGAAAGTAGAAAGATACAGGCTGGAGTAGAAGAAAAAGCAGTGAGACATAGCTAGCTGGGGCCAGCAACCATGCTGGAAGAACAAAGGAAGAAAAACAACTAATAAAAAAGAGGAAGCAGTGAAGGAAGGATAAGAAATAAGAGATAGCAATAATTAGAAAAGAAGATGAGTAGAAAAAAATAATTTATAGCAATACGCAAGAAAGAGATAATAAAAGGCCATGTTTGTCAAACTATAGGTTATACTAATGGAGCTGATAGAAACAAAATCATTCTTTTATAAAGGTTCCACAATTTAGTTCTGTTACTAGACCATGGATGATTTGAGTTTTCTTCTCCACTTACCAGCTGTATTAACATAAAAAAACTTTGGTTTCTGTAACCAGAATAATACTAACATCTTCCCTATCTACTCATTAGAGTTGTTGGGAAGCAAATGAGTTAAGGGTATGCGACAGTCCTTGTTTCAGTAATAACAGCTAACATTTACAATGAGTTATTTTGTGCCAGGCACTGCAAGGCACAGGTTTCATCATTTAATATGACTTTGAAGAGTAGATATACTATTTTTTATTATCTTTTGAGACTACATTCTTATTATTTTATAATGGTTTTGAAAAAAAGATTGAATTTCTCCAGTGACTGTGAATTAACTTTAAAAATGTATAGTGCTCTGTTTGTGTGGCTTGATTGGTTAGGGCATCATCCTGAAACACAGAGGTTGCTGGATTGATCCCTTCAGGACACATACAGGAACAGATCTATGTCTCTCTCTTTCTTTCTATCTCTAAAATCAATACATAAAATTAAAAAAAAAGTTTATAGCAAATATGGCCTAGACTGATTTTATATTGATTAAACTGGTTGATAGGTATCTGTGAACTATTTATATAATTTTCCCATTTTTATTATAAATAATACATGTAATTGTGGAAAAATTTAAAAATATACCTATGTAATTTATAAAGAAATAAAAATTATATTTTGATGTATGTATTTTCAAGATGTTTTTTCTATGAAGGTGTGTGTTATATATCTTTATCCACCTACTAAAGGTATGTATGTATGTATGTATATACATATATTTATTTATTTTTGTGACAGAGACAGAGAGACAAAGAGAGGGACAGACAGACAGGAAGGAGGATAGATGAGAAGCATCAATTTTTCATTGCAGCACCTTAGTTGTTCATTGCTTTCTCATATGTGCCTTGCCCAGGGGGCTACAGCAGACTGAGTGACCCCTTGCTCAAGCCAGTGACCTTGGGCTCAAGCTGGTGAGCTTTGCTCAAACCAGATGAGCCCGCACTCAAGCTGGCTTCCTCGGGTTTTTGAACCTGGGTCCTTCGCATCCCAGTTTGATGCTTTATCCACTGCGCCACCACCTGGTCAGGCACTAATGGTATATTTTTAAACAAAAAACATGGGCTGCAGTCTTATATTTAAAAACAATTTTCTGACTTTTACTTAAAAATAAATTATTTTCTTCAATTTACACAGTGTGGTTTTGGCACTAGTTGTCAAGCCTGTGGAGAATTAATCGCCTAGAGGTTTCTGTTTCTACTGTCTGTACAGAGCTTTCTCTTGTCCTGACTTTGGACTATCAGATATCATGCTTAAGTCTTACAAGTTAACCTTATTATTAGGTGCAAATTCCTGTGATTAACAAGATCTTTCTATTTGGATTAACTCATGAGGATAATAATGGAATTTAATGTTAGTTAAATTAACATTTATGAATGTTCTCAAGAATAGTATGCATTGACCCTGGCCGGTTGGCTCAGCGGTAGAGCATCGGCCTAGCGTGCGGAGGACCCGGGTTCGATTCCCGGCCAGGGCACACAGGAGAAGCGCCCATTTGCTTCTCCACCCCTCCGCCGCACTTTCCTCTCTGTTTCTCTCTTCCCCTCCCACAGCCAAGGCTCCATTGGAGCAAAGATGGCCCGGGCGCTGGGGATAGCTCTGTGGCCTCTGCCTCAGGCGCTAGAGTGGCTCTGGTTGCAACATGGCAATGCCCAGGATGGGCAGAGCATCGCCCCCTGGTGGGCAGAGCATTGCCTCTGGTAGGCATGCCAGGTGGATCTCGGTCGGGCGCATACGGGAGTCTGTCTGACTGTCTCTCCCTGTTTCCAGCTTCAGAAAAATGGAAAAAAAAAAAAAAAAAAAAAGAATAGTATGCATTTATGCATTCAGTGCAGGTATCTCTTTTCACCTTAAAACAATAAATGGCAGGATTTTTCAAACATATTATAATACTCTACACCTCAATATAAAGATTGCTTCTCCTCAGTAGTCTCCTCTTATCCTTCTGGGATATGTTCCAAGGTGGATACCTGAATCCACAGAGAGAACTCAACCCTAGCTATACTGTGTTTTTTCCTATACATATATACCTCTGATAAAATTTAATTTATAAATTAGACACAGTAAAAGATTTACAAAAATAACATAAAATAGTAAAATTATAACAACATGGTGTAATAAAAATCATGTGAATGTGGCATTATTAAGTAAAATAAGGATTACTTGATCACAAGCACTGGAGTGTTGACAGTCAATCCCCTAAGTGACTGACAGGTGGATAGAACATACAATGTGGAAATCCTGGACAAAGGGATGCTGCATGTTCCAGGTGCAACAGAGCAGGATGGTATAAGATTTCATCATGCTCCTCAGAATGACCCACAATTTAAAAACATATGAATTGTTTATTTATGATTAATAATTTCCAACCACAGTTGGCCATGGGTCACTGAAACCAGGGAAAGCAAAAGTGCAGATAAAGGGGAAATAGGGTATTCCAAAAGATTCTAAATTTTAAATTAAAAGAAAATTTAAAATTCCTAGCCTTGTACTGTCTCATTTTCAAACTGTACAAATGATTACAGCACCATTTGTCATTGATGTGACAAATTTGTCATTGTGTTTTTAGCCCAATACATTATGTATGGCTCATATATTTTGTTATTATATGAGAATTCATGAACGTGGACAGTCTTGGGATAAAATTTTATCATTGATTCAGTAAGAAAAGGCAATTAATAGAAGTAAAGTTATAAAGCCTATTTTAAAGAAATGGTGTAAATATTATAATTGGAAACACCTGTTGCATGACCTTCAAGAGAGAATACTTGGAATATTACAAGTCATCTGAACTTTTGTGGGCTTGGCTGACATTTTCAAGGTTTGAGTTTTCTTGAGGTAGTGCATTCTATGTGTTAGCTGTTTGTATTCTCAGAATCTTTGAATAGATTGATATTGAAAGTCAGAAAAGTGTTTCTCTCCCTGCTATTGTAGACGCCCCGATTGGCCATGACGTTCTTATTCACCTGGAATCTCACTGCTAGTCCCATAAATGTCAACATTTATACAGAAATAGACTGTTCCAAGAAATATTAGCCCTAAAGATGTCATTTCTAAGTATAGTAAGGCAACTTTGTGTTTTAATAAGGGCAAGAATGCCAGAGATGTTGCTATGGAAATTTTATTGGAGCATCGTGAGTCCTAGGAATTCTGAGGAAGGGTGTGGAAGCATCAATGTTTCTTCAGAATACAATTTCTAATAATACTTGACTTAAAGAAATCTATGTGTGCACCATGAGCCCTTTGGCTTCTAAATCAAGTCTTATTTTCCCTACCTGGGACTGTAATTAAAGGGTGCCTACAGAATTGGTTGCTATAACTCCTTTAAAGGATTTATTTTGATTGTAATTAACATTAGACTCTGCACACTTCTACAAAAGAGGACAAGTAACACCTGCTGTATAAAGGCTCCTGTTTGCTGTATTGGTGTGCACCGTTGGAAATTCTGTCTTGTGTGGATAGTTCTCCTACTTTTACCCATTCTCCCCACACCCTTTAATCTCTAGATAATGCTGAATTTTTCTGCCAGGTCAGGAAAACAAAAATGTTAACAAAAATGTAGAGAAAAACTGCGAGATAATAGAAAGTATGCATATAGTTGTCTCTGCCCCCTGCTTCCTGGCACAGAGCTCCTGAAACCCTTATAAATTCTTAACTGATAGGAACACAAGGAGCTTCTCTTGTTCAAATATTTTGTCTTTGATTCTGTCTCTGACACAGGGCTCCTAAAACACTTGTGAATTTCTCAGTGATAAGAACACTAGGAGCTTCATTTGTTTTATTGAGATGACTCATACATCGAGCTATGATTAGAAGCTTGGAATTTTCAACCCACCCCCCAACTTCTCCAGAGAGTGGAGAGGGGATGATAATGGAGTTAGTCATTATTATGTGAGCAAGCTTCCATGAAATCCCAACAGTTAGAGATTTGAGGAGCTTCCAGGTTGGTGAGGACATCCATGTACTGTGAGGATGTGCACCTCAGCTCCACAGTTACTGAAGATCCTGTGGTCAGGACCCTTCCAGACTTTACCCTGTGTATCTTTTCATTTGGCTGTATCCTTCATCACATCCTTTAATAAATTGGTAAATGTGTTTGCCTGAGTTCTATGAGCAAATTAATAGAACCCATGGAAGGGCATGTGGGAACATTGGGTTTATAGCCTGTTTGTTGGAAGCACAGTTGACAAACTGGATTTGAGATTGACACCTGAAGTGAGGATAATCTTGTGGGACTGAATCCTTAGTCTATGGACTAATGCCATCTTCAGATAAAAGATATTAGATTTAAGTTAGACTGTGGGACAACCAGCTAGTGTTACAGAAGTGTTTGGTGCAGAGAAAACCACCATAAACTTGGTGACTAGAAGTTTCAGTGTCAAAGTGTTTTCTGTGTGAAAGCAGAGGAGACACACAGAAAGAAAGACTAGGTTTTGCTGAGTGAAACATGTAAAAATATCATGGTAAAATTGGCCTTGTCTTTGAGCTATTGAAGCTTGCTGGCAATTTCCTTATAAAACTTTTCATTGTAAGCTATGTGAAACTCTTGAACCAAATACTAAACAGACATTTAATGTATTGATTGGTTCATGTTTTCTCTTAACAGTGAAGAACAAGCCACTGACATGGATTTTCAATAAGTTTGGAGAATACATATAATATTCAGTTGATGATGTACATAATGCAATCAATCACTTTTGAAGCTCAGTCTGATAACATTGACCTCATGATTCCTAACTAGCATGGAATTAAATGCTCTCCTGAAGCTCTTTCTAAAGTTTTCCTAAGTTAGAAGTTACTTCACAGCACATGTTGGAACTTCTCTTACCATACAGTACTAAAAATAACATTTGCTCACACTGTATTCCCAGAGGCAGCAAAGTACATGCTCATAATATGTTGTTGTCTGAATGAATGGTGTATCATGAAATAAATGAGAGTTCATGTCAGGAACATTTGGGTTTTGTTTTCATATGCAGTAGTATGTCCCAAATTGACTGATTAACCTGACTGTACCTTCGTTTTGTCATCTGTGAATGATAATAACATTGCATTACAGTAAGATCTTTTAGTTTGAATTTGTGAACCTTTTGAATTTTAAGTATATTTTGAACAAATAAATTGTGTGCAAATATGCATGTGTGCATTTGAAGTGGGAAGAAGCATATTTTCAAAGGGATCAATGACTTGGAAAGTCTTAGAGAAGACTTTCTATTTTACAGGGTTTGTGAAGAGTGACAAATGTTTATTTAAAAGTTTATAGTACCCCAAGTCATTTTATCATTTTTAGAATCTTTTCTAACTAGACTATATTTGATAGATTGAACTTGTCCTATACCAAAAATAAAAAATAAAAAAATAAAATAAATCTCTTGAAACTGTTGAAAGTTTGGAGTTGTTGGTATTTCAATTCAGAGAGAGCAAAATCCATAGTTTTTTTTTTCTTTTTTAACAGCAATAACTTTTTCTCAGAGTGTTCAGGAAGACAGAGTTGAAATTGCCAGGCTATTTTAACAATAAAGGGACTAGATAAGGGATTAGATTGTGGTAGGAGGAGAACAGTAAGAATGAATTTCAAGAGACTCCATTGGAGGCCTTCCTGGGGGGAAGATACCTGTTTTTCCCAAGCCTCCTTAGAAACTCCTATCCTGATGTGTGTCTCTATGCACTGCTTAGTCTGGCAAGGCACATGAAGACACAAAGGGCACTGCTGTATCCTGCCTGTGATAATGCAGTCTCATTGGCTAGGTTTACCCCCTAAACAGCAAGATGCTTGGATGTACAGCAGAGTAGAGGCAAAAGTGGTGTTTCAGCCCCCAGGCAGCCAGTGTTCAAATCCTGGTTTGTCCTCTGGCTAGCTGTGTACTCTCTCAGAGTACCTGTACAAAAATGCTTATTCTTTATAAAAAGAGAGTGAAAAGTGCCTTGACTTAATTAGGGTGTGAGAATTATGAGTTAGCCTATCTAAAAGCGTAGGCTAGTTTCTCATACTCAGTAAATGCTATACAAGTATGTGTGGTTAAAATTATTAAAGAAAGGAAGAGCTCCTAGTACTGAATTTTTTTTTCTTCAGTGAGATATAAAAAATACTTTTTTTTCTCTGAACCATTTAAGGTTCACAGAAAAATTGAGGGGAAGGTAGAAACTTCTTTAATACCTCCTGCCCCCACACATATGTAACCTTCCCTATTAAAATTCTACCAGATGGTACATTTGTTACAGTTGATAATCCTACATTGACACATCATAATCACTCGAAGTCCATAGTAGCATTACAGTTCACTCTTTGTTGTGTACATTCTACGTGTTTGGACAAATGTATAATGACATGTATCCACAGAATATTTCACTGACCTAAAAATTCTTATTAATTGATTTTTGAATGTGAAACAAACCTTGTATACATACCTGAGATAAATCCCAATTGGTTTTGGTGTATTAATTCTTTTATGAATTGTTGGAGTCAATTTGCTAATACTTTTTTGAGGATTTTTACATCTATATTCCTCAGAGGTATTGGTCTGCAGTTTTATTATCTTATAATGTCTTTGTCTGGTTTTGATATTAGGGTAATACTGACCTCATTGAATGACTTATGAAGTATATCCTCTGTTTCTATGCTTTGAAAGAGATTATAGTGGATTAGTATAGATATAATTTCTCCCTTAAATGTTTGAAAAAATTCCCAAGGAAACCATCTGGGCTTGGTTATTTTTGTTTTGAAAGGTTAAGAATTGATTTAATCTCTTTACTATACTGCTCACTAAAATTAGGAAATATTTTATTGCTTCATATTCATTTTGAAATATCCCCTAATTTTTGTGAGCAGTGTAGATATTATAGGCCTATTCAGATTATTTCTTTTTTGGGTCAGATCATTTGGCTGCCAAATCTGTAGTATAGAGTTGTTCATATTCTATATTATCCTTTTAATGTCCATAGGATATGAACATTAAAAAAAGTGATGTCCCCTCTTTCAGTTAGCCTGATGAAAGTCTTGTCTAGTTTATTGATCTTTCTAAAGACTCAGATTTTGGTTTTATTGATTTTTTTTCTATTGATTTTATGTTTTCAATTTCATTGGTTTCTTCTCTAATTCATCATGGTATGTCTTTTAAACTTAAATAGAGTTGACAGATTTTTGGAAGAAAAGCAATACCTCTCATGCTCTCTTTTAATCATTTTGGAAAAATCACTTAGCTTCTCTGTGACTGGGTTTCTTGATCTACAATTTGGCTAGGATTGGTTTAATTACTTAATTGTGTATTGAGAAGTTACAATAAAAGTCATTTAACCCACTGTCATGTAGCTGTGCCAGTTAGCTTGTGTAGCATAACCTCTTCATTGTATTCTTCCTGAATTTACATCTACAGTCAGTACTATGAAACTTATATGTAGGATAAAGTATAAAGAGGTCAGACTTCATTTACTTACATGCTCAGTTATTATATAGAGCCCATGGAGAAGGTTCTCAATGGATTATTTAGATATATGGGTGATTTAGAAGTTTATTCTTTTTATTATTCTGGATAATAAGCCCACCTTTATAATCTCATTTAATGAGACCACACTGTGCGAGGTATTATTTAAAGAACTCTGACTGGATCAAGATAATTTGTGACTTTTCATTAACTTCAACATACTGTTACTTTTTTCAAATATCTAGGTAACAGTGAACATATCCAAGTTTTATAAGTATCATAATAGAGACAAATTATGCACAAACATTATGCATAATGAATTCTCTTGTCCTAGTTCCAGCCCAGTTTTATGGTATCAGCCATCTTCTGTATATAAATTGTGATGTTTGGGGTATTAGTAACCTGAAAAAATGCAAGACTGAGGAAATGTGTTAAATATTACATTTTTATTGCAACTAGAGAAATTTCTATCAGGTATATAAGTCTTATGGAAGCTTTTATTAAAATATGTTTTGAAAATTTATTCATGCTACATGATAGTCTGCTAAAATTATTTGAATTTCAAAATATAAACAAAATATTGTCATATACCAAATTCATCAGCTCCTGAATATGTATATTATGATCTTATTTGGAAAAAAATGCATTTTAAATAATAAAATAGACATTATGGATTTAAAATACACATGTCATATTAAGACAACACATTGGTATTGTGCTTTAGCTATTTTACCTTCTAAGTTCAAAAAAACAAAAAGTTATGCTTATTTGATTTGTAGAGTTACAGCCATTCTGTCTAGTGAATCTTTTTGTTAATAAACTTTTGGTTATAAGGAGACTGTCTGAGGTGAATAATTAATCATTCCATTCCAGCTATATGTGTCACACATTCCTTTCAATTGTATTTCCAGGCAGACACTTCTGGTTCTTTCACTTTTATCCCAGGTTTTATTTTATGTTGTGGTTGATATTTTTCGCAGTACTTTTAAATTTTGAAAGTGAGTCGTAGAGAGTAAAATGGTAAGAGTCACTCCAATTCAGAGTAGGCTGTGACTCTGTCGGAGGTCCACTTGATACCTGGATTTTGGAACTCCATCTGTGACCAACCAGGTCCAAAGGCAAAATGGTCATCCTGCTCTATGGGATAGGTACATCCTAGATGACCTTTAAACAAAGTGACTTCTAAGCACTGAATTTCTACTATCAAAGCAACTATTATATTTATAAAAAAAACATATTGAAATTTTTGAGGAGGAAGTATAATCCTGAGAAGCCGATATTGGGAAAGTAGAGAGATGAGAGATGCTCATTCCCACTTCACAGTCTGCTTAGGCTGACCCTGATGTTCAGCCGTTTGTGTGCTGGCCTCTAATTTCTAGATTGGCACATTAATTGTTTTCTCTGTGTTCCTCAGGCACTCTGTGCATGTGTCTGTTACAGCACTCATCAGTGTATATATTATTTACATATTCTCCTTGTGAGTTCTAAACCCTATTAATGTCAAAGGCATATCTTATTCATTGGCTTATTTTTATGCTTATGGCATTGACTGGAAGAGAGTTTATCTTGTTTTTGTAAATCCTGGATTTCTACATTATTAGTAGACGTTCAATTATGGATCTCTTAATTGGATCATAATAAAATGTACCCTTAATTATACTTATTTTTCTTTTGTTAGAGTTAATTTACCCTTGGCATACATAGTTCTAGTTATCTTTTAATATTTTATAGTTTCTTTACTAGCATCAATCTCCAGTGTCTAAGCATTGCATTATAAGTAAACCATGTGGAAAGCATGTTTCACAGGGTTTTGTGTTTAAAAGCTTATTATTGTCTGAAACTGTGTCCTATAATCATTGAAGGATATACATGACAATATGGTCATGGTCAGACACCAGTATTGTATGAGCTGTGCCATCACTCCATGAGATTAATTTTTCTAATTCCTGTTCACCATAACTATGAGATTGTTATGCCTTCCCATGCTAACATATATTTTATGAGTCATCTTCAATTATTGACTGCAATTGTGGTATCAAGAAATAGCTACTATTATTTATTATTATGTAGAATCAGACATCTGTATAATTTTTTGTTGCTGGTCAGGCCTCAAAAATCTGACAATCATTATATGAATTATTACCACTTAAAAATGGCTGTACTATTACTGATCCTGAAGAATAAAACAAAAACAAATTAATTTTTGAAATCCTAAGTACAAATAGCACTCATGAGCATATAATATAAAATTAGAATCATTAATCAACTAAGTTGGAGATATCTGTTCCTGAACAAGACACCAAAATAAATTACTTTTAAGTAAAATACAAAAAAATAGCTAATGTTTTCTTCATTTATAGGCATAAGTATATTTTTTGATTCTCATATTTTAGTAAAGTCACATGAAGTTGAAATGATGTTTTAGTCAGTTTCTCCTTTTGTTAAAGGCAAAGTACCAGATTATCAAGGAGTTTTTCTTTATTTAATCTTTTTCCTTTTTATTGAATCTACTGGGATGAAAAAGTTATACAGGTTTCAGGAATTGCACAATTCCACAACATATCAGACAATATATCATCTGAACACTGTACTGTGTGAGATCCTGATTGCAATCTATAGGAAAACTGTCCTGTTCAATTCATACTGTGGCATTAAATTATTGCTTTGATTTACAAAGCAGTGAATAGATTTTATAGGAATACCATTCATGCATACCCTGCTGCTAAGAATAAAAAGTTATTTTCTGATAACTATGTAATGCAGAGTAAAAAAGATTTGACTAGATATTGAGAAGAAACAATAGCAAAAAACTTAAACTTGCATACTGAACATACAGTGAGTTTTCTGAGAAGAAACAGTGATTTTGAGAGGATGACATCTTTTAAAATCTTAATTTCAGTTGGCAGAAAAAATCCAATGGGTGTGTCTGCAACACTCAGTCAAGAAGAGGAAAATACCCAGGAGTCAAAAAACCAGCAAGAAATACGACCAGAATCTGGAGTCGGAAGTTCCTTGCTTTCTTCACCAGCAAGTAAGCTGCAACTTTTCTTCTTTTTTTGCTTTGTTTGTCTTTACTGTTTCTTTGTGGAAAACTCAAAAACATCAAGTTATTTTTATAATAAAGGTTACATTATTCCACATGAACTTATTTTAAGCTATTATCTTGCTTTTATAATGCTTCGGGTTTTTTGTTTGTTTGTTTTTCTTCTTTTCCAAGTGAGAAAAGGGGAGATAAAGAGGCAGACTTTGCATGAGCCCCAGCTGAGATCCACCCAGAAATCCCCTTCTAGGGCCAGTACTCTGCCCATGTGGGGCCATGCTCGCAACCAAGCAATTTTTAGCACCTGAGGCAGATGCTCCATGGAACCATCTTCAATCCCCTGGGCCGATGTGCTTAAACCAAACAAGGCATAGTTGTGGGAGGGGAAGAGAGAGAGAGAGAGAGAGAGAAGAGAGAAGAGAGAAGAGAGAAGGGAAGGGAAAGGAAGGAAAGGGAAGGGAAGGGAAGGGAGAGGAGGAGAGATAGAGAAGCAGATGGTTGCTTCTCTTTTGTGCCCTGACCAGGAATCAAACCCAGGACACTCACATGCAAGGCTCATGCTCTACCCCTGATCCAACCAGCCAGGGCTATGCTTTGGTTTTATATTGCAAGCTATAAATATATTTAAAAATGTGTTTATTTCTTTACCTTAAATTCAGTGTTACCTCCTGAAAAATGAGTTGAAAGGAAGGTAGACTTAAATTATGACATTGTATTAGACAATCACCTACAAAATATCTTATAAATATATTTTTATAAATAACAGCAAATTCTCACCAAAATCAAAACAACAAAAATATTTTTCTCCATTTCCCTGATACAGAAACTGAGACATTAATATTCTAGGCCTCAGAGGTTTAAATTTTTAGTTTCTATTCTTAGTCTGTTTTATTATGTTTCTTGCTCTTAAATGTATTGCCTTAAACCAGACTAGGAAATAAAAGGAATTATATCTGAAAAATTCTGTAGACCAGAATTTAGTCATCTTTGGGTAAGCTGATATAGTGACCACTGTCTCTGAACTGTTTTTCTAAAACCCATCTTGATAAATAGATAAATTATAATGTTACCTTTAAAAAAAGTTCTTTTTGAAAATCAGTTATTAGATGTTCTCTTTTTTTCAGATAACAACAGAATAGATGTCTCTTGCTGACAATCCTATGATACTACTGTATCAGCCAGAGAAAAGAGAAATTAGCCTTTTGTTTTTTGCCCCATGGAATAGCTCCAGTTTTATATTTCCATGTCATGTCATAAATCCAGGGAGCAATAGAACAAATTACACTGCATGAGAAACATTTGCTGAGTTAAAATTTTTTACATAAGAGGAATTTAATCTTGTGTCAGGTAGGACTGGCACTTTAATCTGGGATGGCCACCTCAAGTAAAATTTGACTTGGCTGAAAATAGCATGCTAGGTGAAATCTGGGAGGAGACACTTCTTTATGAGTAGCAAAACATTTAAGATAAAATTTTCTACATATTTCATGAAAATTTGTCTGTTATGGCAAAAATATTTTTAAAAATGTTACCATTGTTAAGTTTTTAAATTTAAGGTACACACTATGCTGATTTGATACTTTTATATTTTGCTCTATGATTGCCATTGTAGGGATAGCTAACCCTTCTATAATGTCACATATTTATTTATTTATTTTTTTAATTTAATTTTTTATTATTTTTTTTACAGGGATAGAGAGAGAGTCAGAGAGAGGGATAGATAGGGACAGACAGACAGGAACAAAGAGAGATGAGAAGCATCAATTATCAGTTTTTCGTTGCGACACCTCAGTTGTTCATTGATTGCTTTTTCATATATGCCTTGACTGCGGGCCTTCAGCAGACCAAATAACCCCTTGTTTGAGCCAGTGACCTTGGGTCCAAGCTGGTGAGCTTTTTCTCAAGCCAGATGAGCCTGCGCTCAAGCTGGCAACCTCGGGTTCTCGAACCTGGGTCCTCCACATCCCAGTCCGACGCTCTATCCACTGTGCCAGCGCCTGGTCAGGCTATTTCTTTATTTTGATAGAAATAATTAAGACGTAGTCTCTTAGTAAATTAGACTTTTTTAAAATTCAGTGAGAGGAGGGGAGGCAGAGAAACAGACCCTAACATGTGCTCCTATGGGGATCCACCAGGTAAGTCCAGGGAGGTGATGTTGTACCCATCTGGGGCATTGTTGCTCTGTTGCTCAACAACCAAGCTTTTTTTCGCACCTGAAGCGGAGGCCATGGAGCCATCCTGAGCATCTGGGGCCAAGTTGCTTCAATTGGGCTATGGCTGCAGGAGGGGGAGAGAAAGAGAGAGAGAGAGAAGTGAGAAGGGGAGGGGTGGAGAAGCAGATGAGCTCTTCTCCTGTGTGTCCTGACAAGGAATCAAACTGAGGATATCCACACACCAGGCCGATTCTCTACCACTGATTTAACTGGCCAGGGCCAAATTTGATGTTTCTGATAAGATTTTGTTGTCTATAATCACTATGATATACATTATATCTTCAGGTCTTATTTATCTACTAGCTTTAAGTTTGTACCCTTAAATATCTCTCCTATTTCTCCCACTTCCAACCACTGCCCTTGGCAACCACCATTTCACTTTCTGTTTTTACAAGTTTGGCTGTTTTGATTCTATATATAAGTAATATAATACAGTATTTGTCTTTGTTTATCACTTAGCATAATGTTCTCAAGTTCTATCTATGTTGTCACAAATGGAAGGATTTCCTTCTTTTTCATGGCTGAATAATATTTCTGTATATACCCAGAAATGGAATTAGTTCTATTTTTAATTTTTTGATGAACCTTCACTGTGTTTTTCGTAGCAGCTGAAACAATTTACATTCTCACCAGCAGTGTACAATGGTTCTCTTCTTTTACACACCCTCACCAACACTTGTTATCTATTATCTTGAAGATGGCAATTCTAACAGGTGTGATGTGATCTCAATGAGTTTGATTTGCATTTCCTTGATGATTAGTAATGTTGAGCACCTTTTTAATAACAGGTCATTTGTATGTTTTCTTTGGAAAAATATTTATTTAATTTCTGTCCATTTTAAAATTGGTTGTTATTAGGTTGAGTTCTATAGGTACTTTGCATATTACCTGCTTTTCAGATACCATTGTTAAATTTTTAAGGATTGGAAGATTTAAGTTTTATATTGAGACAGGACAGACCACACAATTTAAAAAATGATAAAATTAGACCTTTGATAAATATAGACTTTTAAAAATTATTATTTTATTTAATAAATCACCAAATATGCATGTGTACTTACTAAATATCAGATGTAAGGAAATATATAGTGATGGACAGAACAGAGTTGGTCTCTGCCCTCTTGATGTTTACAGTCTAGTGAGCTAGATAAACATTAAACATTCCCACAAAAATATAGAGCAGAAAATTAGATGTATGAAACAACTAGGCACTTAGATACTTAGCACAAAATAAAATTTAAGTAATTTATTCACTGTAAAAAGATATGGTTTCTTTATTGTAATTAGTGGCAATACAATAGAAATGAAAAATGGGGCAAAAACTGAGAACAGGAAGATTAAACTTTATTATTTAAGCTATTTATTTTATTAAGCTATTTAATTTATTAATTAAGTTATTCAAAGCATTGATATAGCATATACTTTATATTCAGCCATTAAATCCTGGAAATCTAGATGATAAAGCTTTTCTCATACCAATATCATCTACAAACTATTATTTGTTTAAATTTTGCCTTCTGTGATTTGCAGTAGTAATGGCTTTTATAAGCATCCTTCCGGTAGTGAAAAAAATGTCTTCACTTATTTGTTATTTAGAAGACTGATTTCTTACTGAGTAATTAGACCTAGATCCTCTTTAATTGTTTGCTTTCTACTTCTATCAAACATCTGCAGTAGTTAAAAGTTATTTCTTGTGAGAAACACCTTTCTCTTTGTTTTGCAATTTAGCTGTCATGCTAGATAGATTTGAGTTACATTAGTCACTCATGTTAAAATAAATTAGTTGAAAAAATACTTTAGAAAACCTATTTAATACTTTAAAGACTTCAAAATGAACTAACTATTCATTCTGAAGAAAGAGATTATATATTTGTCAGTCTACCTTCAGGAAAGGGCAAGATATACATAATCTGGGGAATTAGGTAGTATAGATAAAATAAATCTGTCCTCTATTCAAAATGCTCACAAACTAGAAAAGAAAGATGGAGCTTTTTTTAATCTATATCAAAGGGAGACAAAGATCTGGAAGTTATACTACCACATCGACAATAAATAGTTCTTTTGTAGTAGTGAATAGAGGTAGGTATATGTCATTAAATTAGCAAGTTTTACCTTAAGACCAACTTACATTTTGATGTTAGTTTTGTTATGGAGAGTTTGAGGAAGGAATCTTATTTTTGTTAAAGAAAAATTTTAATTATGGAAAGTTTAAAACATATTGCAAAAGTAGAAAGAATGAGTAAATGAATCCTCATGGACCCATTACTGAGTTTTAAAAATTATCAATATATGCTTAATTTTGTTACCATTATGGTCCAGTCCTTCACACTATGTCCTATACCAGTGATTCTCAAAGTGTGCGCCAGAGCTCACAGGTGTGCCCTAGAAGATTTATAGGTGCGCCCTATGGTATGCTTGTTGGGGACCAAAAAACCAACAAGGTTTTTTGAAGTTTAGATTTTGGGGGAACAGAGGTATGGGGAATTGGCTGTAAGCTGATAGTCTGCCCAACCCCCACCTCAGTTGCCTGATTAGGTTGCAAAAGGCTGTTAAGCTGTGGTGCTGAATTGTACACTATCCCCTGTGTTCCCCTGAAAGACTGGAGGTAAGTTTCTTCTATCCTTTGTTTGGTGTAAAGTTAAGATGATATGTATGGTGGGGGTTTTGGATTGATGATTAAACATAAGGAATTGTCTCTTGAAGAAGAATATGTGGCAATTTCTAAAAAAGCTTTGAACATTTTACTACAATTTTCAACATCCTATTTATGTGAATTAGGATTTTCTACCCTCAACACAATTAAGAGTAAAAAGAGAGGAATTCTTGAATGTATTGATGAGAAAATGAGATTTGCCTTTAAAATATATGCCCAAACATTGAAGAAATTTCTAGGACACATCAGGCTCATGTTTCTCATAAATGCAAGAATAAAAAAACTTAACACATTCAAGCCGGGACCTGCTGAATTTACTAAATCTTACTAAGAATATATCTATATCTATAAAAAGATAACCTTTTGTTGTCTTTTTATTTTTTTAATTATTTTTTATTATTAATTTTAATGAGATGACATTGATAAATCAGGGTACACATGTTCAGAGAAAATATCTCCAGGTTATTTTCACATTTGATTATGTTGCGTACCCATCACCCAAAGTCAAATTGTCTACTGTCACCTTCTATCTGGTTTTCTTTGTGTCTCTTCCATCCCTCCCTTCCCCCCCCCCATAACCAGCACACTCTTGTCCGTGTCTCTGAGTCTCATTTTTATGTCCCACCTATGTATGGAATCATAGAGTTCTTAGTTTCTTCTGATTTACTTATTTCATTCAGTATAATGTTATCAGGTCCATCCATGTTGTTGTAAATGATCTGATGTCATCATTTCTTATGGCTGAGTAGTATTCCATAGTATATATGTACCACCACTTCTTTATCCAGTCATCTATTGAAAGGCTTTTTGGTTGATTCCATTCTTGACCATCGGAAACAATGCTGCAATGAACATGGGGCTGTATGTGTCTTATGTACCAATTTTTTTGATTTTGGGGGGTATATACCTTGTAGAGGGATTGCTGGGTCATATGGTAGCTCTATTTTTAATTTTTTGAGGAACCACCATACTTTCTTCCATAGTGGTTTCTTCCATTCCCACCAACAGTGCACAAGGGTTTCTTTTTCTCCACAGCCTCTCCAACAATTGTTATTACCAGTCTTGTTGATAATAGCTAATCTAACAGGTGTGAGGTGGTATCTCATTGTAGTTTTGATTTGCATTTCTCTAATAGTTAGTGAAGATGAGCATCTTTTCATACATATGTTGGCCATTTGTATTTCTTCCTGGGAGAAGTGTCTGTTCATGTCCTCTTCCCATGTTTTTATTGTATTGTTTGCTTGTTTGTTGTTGAGTTTTGTGAGTTCTTTGTATATTTTGGATATTAGGCTTTTATCTGAGCTGTTGTTTGAAAATATTATCTCCTATGTAGTTGGCTGTCGGTTTGTTTTGCTGTCAGTTTCTCTTGCTGTGCAAAAGCTTCTTAGTTTGATTTGGTCGCATTCATTTATCTTTGCCTTCACTTCCCTTGCCTTTGGAGTCAAATTTGTAAAGAGCTCTTTGTAACCGAGGTCCATGAGTTTAGTACCTATGTTTTCTTCTATGTAATTTATTGTTTCAGGTCTTATATTTAGGTCTTTGATCCATTTTGAATTAATTTTAGTACAAGGGGACAAACTGTAGTCGAGTTTCATTCTTTTGAATGTGGCTTTCCAGTTTTCCCAGCACCATTTGTTGAAGAGGCTTTCTTTTCTCCATTGTGTGTTGGTGGCTCCTTTATCGAAAATTATTTGACCATATTTATGTGGTTTTATTTCTGGGCTGTCTATTCTTTTCCATTGGTCTGAGTGTCTATTTTTCTGCTAATACCATGCTGTTTTGATTGTCATGCTCTATAATATAATTTAAAGTCAGGTATTGTAATGCCCCAGCTTCATTGTTTTTCCTTAGGATTGCTTTGGCTATTCGAGGTTTTTTATACTTCCATATAAATCTGATGATTTTTTGTTTCATTTCTTTAAAAAATGACATTGGAATTTTAATGGAATTTGCATTAAATTTGTAAAGTGCTTCAGGTAATATAGTCATTTTGACTATATTTATTCTTTCTATCCAGGAACAAGGAATATTTTTCCATTTCACTGTATCTTTTTCAATTTCCCTTAATAATGTTTGCAGTTTTCACTATATAGGTCCTTTACATTCTTTGTTATGTTTATTCCTAGGTATTTTATTTTATTTTTTGTTGCAACCATAAAGGGGATTATTTTTGAGTTTGTTTTCTGATGTATCATTATTGGCATATAAAAAAAGATGGGCTTTTGTGTATTAATTTTGTATCCTGTGACCTTACTGTATTGGTTTATTGTTTCTAGTAGTCATTTTGTGGAGTTTCTGGGGTTTTCAATGTATAGGATCATATCATCTGCAAAAAGTAAAACCTTTACTTCTTTTTTTTTCAAAATGAATGCCTTTTATTTGTTTTTTGTTTTTGTCTGATTGCTCTGGCTAAAAGTTTCAGCACTGTTAAATAAGAGTGGAGAGAGTGGACAACCTTGTCTTGTTCCTGATTTTAGGGGAAAAGTCCTCAGTTTTATGCCATTTTATATGATATTAGCAGATAGTTTATCAATAATGGCCTTTATTATGTTGAAATATTTTCCTTCTATACCCATATTGTTGAGTGTTTTAAACATAAAATTGTGTTGTATTTCATCAAATGCCTTTTCTGCATCTATTGATAGGATCATATGGTTTTTGTCCTTTGTTTTCTTGATATGGTATATTACGTTAACTGTTTCATGTATGTTGAACCACCCTTGTGATTCTGGGTTGAATCCCACTTGATCATGATGTATTATTTTATAATGTGTTGTTGTATTCGAAATGTGCTAGTATTTTGTTTAGTATCTTAACATCTGTATTCATTAAAGATATTGGTCTGTAGTTTTTTTTGTGTGTGTGTGTGTGTTTTCCTTGCCAGGTTTTGGTATGAGCATTATGTTGGCCTCATAAAATGTGTTTGGAAGTATTACTTCTTCAATTTTTTGGAAGACTCTGACTAGAAAAAGAACCAAGTCTTTTTTGAATGTATGATAGTATTCACTAGTATAGCCATCTGGCCCTGGATTTTTATTTTGGGGGAGGTTTTTGATAGTTGTTTCTATTTCCTCCCTGCTATGGGTCTGTTTAGGCTTTCTGCTTCATCATGATTCAGTCTTGGAAGATTGAAGAGTTCTAGGAATTTATCCATTTCTAAGATTTTTAAATTTGGTGGCATATAGTGTTTCATAGTATTCTACAATAATTCTTTGTATATCTATGATATCTGTGGTGATTTCTCCTCTTTCATTTTGAATTTTGTTTATTTGAATCCTTTCTCTTTTTTCCTTGGTGAGTCTTGACAAGGGTTTGTCAATTTTGTTGATCTTTTTAAAGAACCAGCTCTTTGTTTTATTAATTTTTTCTAAAGTTTTTCTGTTCTTTATTTTGTTTATTTCTGCTCCTATTTTTATTTTTTCCTTTCCTCTGTTGGTTTTGGGTTGCCTTTGTTCTTCTTTTTCTCGTTCCTTAAGATGTGAAGTTAAGTGGTTTACTTGGGATCTCTCTTGTTTGTTCATATAGGCCCATAGTGATATGAACTTCCCTCTTATTACTGCTTTTGCTGCATCCTCAATTATGCTATGTCATATTGTTATTTTTGTTTGTCTGTATGTAACTTTTGATCTCTTCTTTTTTTTCTTCTTTGACCCACTTATTTTTTAAAAGTATGTTGTTTAGTTTCCACATTTTTGTGGATTTCTTTACTTCTTTTTTGATACTGAATTCTAGTTTCAAGGCTTTATGATCAGAGAATATGCTTGGTATAATCTCAATCTTTCTGAATTTGTTGATGTTATTTTTGTGGCCCAGCATATGGTCAATTCTTGAGAATGTTCCATGTACACTAGAGAAAAATGTATACTCTGGCACTTTGGGATGAAATGTCCTGTAGATGCCTATCATATCCAATTGTTCTAGTGTTTCATTTAAGGCCAATATTTCTTTATTGACTTTCTGTTTGGATGAACGATCTAGAGCCTCAGTGTATTGAGGTCTCCAAGTATGATTGTATTTTTGTCAGTTTTTGATTTTAGGTCAGTCAGTAGCTGTCTTATATATTTTGGTGCTCCTTGATTTGGTGCATATATATTAAGAAGTGTTATGTCTTCTTTATTCAATGTTTCTTTTATCATTATGAAATGACCATTTTAGTCTCTGATTACCTTTGCTGTCTGTAGTCAGCATTGTTAGATATGAGTATTGCTACCGCTGCTTTATTTTGGATGTTATTTGCTTGGAGTATTGTTTTCCAGCCTTTCACTTTGAATTTGTTTTTATCCTTGTTGCTTAGATGTGTTTCTTGTAGGCAGCATACAGTTGGATTTTCTTTTTCAATCCATTCTGCTACTCTGGTTCTTTTATTGTTGAGTTCAATCCATTTACATTTAGTGTAATTATTGACACTTGAGGGTTTTCTATTACCATTTTATATATTGCTTTCTGATAGTTTTGTATCTTGTTTGATTCTTCTTCTCTTTTGTTTTTTCTATCATTTGTTTTTATTTGGATGTAATCCATACTTCTTTCCTCTGTTATTTTTTTTTTTCAAGCCATGTGCTTCTGTGGTGGTTTTTTTTACAGGTGGTTACCATTAAGTAATGGAAAAGGTATCTATCATGTTCATTGTAGAACATTATCTCATGAGTGCTTCTGCACTCCATCCTCCTTTGCTACTGTTAATCTTTGTCCTCTCCCCTTTTTTGTTTTTGTTGTCACAGATTAAGTTTGATTTTATTGTGTTCTTGATGAAGCTTTTACTTGTGATTTTGTTTTGTTTTGTTCTTTGTATCTGGTTAGAAAACACCCTTTAGTATTTCCTGAACTGGGGGTTTTCTGGTGATAAATTCCCTCATCTTTTCTGTATCTGTGAATGTTTTTATTTCTCCTTCATATTTGAAGGATAGCTTTGATGTGTATAGTATTCTTGGCTGAAAGTTCCTCTCTTTCAGAACTTTAAATATTGTGGTCCACTCTCTTCTAGCTTGTAGAGTTTCTGCTGAGAAATCTGATGATAAACTAATGGGCCTTCCTTTATATGTTGTATTCTTCTTTTCCCTGGCTGCTTTGAGAATTTTTTCTTTGTCATTGGTTTGTGCCAATTTCATTATGATGTGCCTTGGAGTAGGTTTGTTAGGGTTAAGATAACTCGGTATTCTGTTTGCTTCTTGAATTCGAGGCTTTAGTTCTTTCCACAGGCTTGGCAAGTTCTCATCTATTATTTGTTTGAATATGTTCTCCATTTTATTTTCTCTCTCTCCTCCTTCTGATATACCCATTATTCTTATGTTTCTTTTTGATGGAGTCAGACAATTCCTGTAGGGCAGCGGTTCTCAACCTGTGGGTCGCGACCCCGGTGGGGGTCGAACGACCAAAACACAGGGGTCGCCTAAAGCCATCAAAAAATACATATTTATTATACAATACATTTTTAAATAAAATATGTATTTCCAATGGCTTTAGGCGACCCCTGTGTTTTGGTCGTTTGACTCCCGCCAGGGTTGTGACCCACAGGTTGAGAACTGCTGCTGTAGGGCTTTCTCATTTTTTAAAATTTGTAAGTCTCTCTCCTCTTCTTTCTATAGTGCCTCTAGCTGCCTGTTTTCTATGTCACTAATTCTCTCCTCTATCTGAACTGTTCTATTAACTAAGCTTGTTACCTCATTTTACAGTTCATGAATTGAGTTTTTCATCTGTTTGTTTTGTTTTCAGACTTTCAATTTCCTTGGTGATGTATTCTTTCTGTTCATTGAATTGTTTTTTTGACTCCCTAAATTTCCTTTCTGTGCTTTCTTGTATATTCATGAGTATTTTTAGGATTTCAATTTTAAATTCTCTGTCATTTAACTCCAAGGTTTTCAAGCTATTGCATTTTTTTCTATATATTTTTCCTCATCTATCTGAGCTATGTCTCTGTCTTTTGTATCCGTGATATTCGATTTCTTTTTTTTCAATGGCATTTGAGAGTAGTATTGTTAATAACACTAAAAAGAGTTGATAAAGAATAAAAAATATAAATAAAAATTAAAAAGTTCTTTTGAGAAAATACAGTAAAAAACTGAAAATTATATTTTGCTAAATGGATCAAAAACTACATAGAATGGAGGACCTGAGTTGAGGAGAAGTGACAAAGAGGCAAAAAATGAGATAAGAATCCACAAAATGCTACAAGGAAAAAATTAAGATAAAGAATAAAATAATTTGTTTGTAAATGATGATAGAATGAGAGATATAGTGAAAGAGAAAAGAAGAAAAAATGAAAAAGTAAAAAAAAAAAAAAATACAGTGAAAAATGCAAATTCTATTACATTAAGTGGAACAAAGACTATGTATAATGGAGAGCCGAAGTTGGGGGGGATGCTAATGAGATAAAAAGCAAAGGAAAAAAGCACACAAAATGCCACAAAGAAAAAACTTTAATATAAAGTAAAATAATTTGTTTGTGTGAGGATTGAATGAGTGGAAAAGTGAAAGAGAAAAGAAGAAACCAAAAGAGAGGGAGAAAAAAAAGAAAAGAAAAGTAGGAATAATAAGGAGAGAGTTAAAGTTTTTAATGTAACCCTCATAGAGAGAATAAAAAAAAGAATGGAAAATGTAACACCTATGGGTTATGAAGTTCAAAATGAAAACAAAAGAATAAAACAGAAAGACGATAAAAGGACCAAAGTGCAAGAAAGAAAGATACAAAAATGGAAGAAAAAAATGGAAAAAGTTATAAAGACTATGGGTTTTTCCTGGTTTTGAGAGGTTACCTTCTTCCTCTTTTTTCTTTCTCTCTCTTTTTGGCTGGTCCCACTGTACCCAAGGTTCTGCCCCTGTGGTACTCTTAGGTAGAGATTTGCAGTTGATGTGTCACTATGGCGATGACATAAACTAGGTTTCAGTCCCATTGGTAGGCAGAGCTTGTTAGCATTTGTAGGCTTCGACAATGGGAGAGTCCATTTTTCAGGAGCCTCTCGCCAATTCTCTCCTTCCTAAACCAGCATTCTGGGGACCTAGCTGTGAAGTTGCCCCTGCCACTGCCTGGAGAGCAAGAGGCTCAAAGAGCTGCCAAATCCTCCTCTGTCCCCACTTAATGCAGGGTTCTGGTTAAGGCTTTGCCAGCCGAGCTGCCAGCATAATCAGGCAGGACCAAGAGTTAATTGCTCCTCAAGTGTCTTTCTATGAGCCTCCAGGTATGTCTAGAATGCCTCAGCGCTTGGTGGGACTACTGTCCCCAGTCTTTTTGCACTTTGTAACCTGTATCAGCTGGCAGGAAGATGCCCCAGTCACTGCCTGCAGAACAAGAGATCTTAAAATCTGCCAAGTCCCTCTCCCAGGTCCTTTTAGAGCACAGCCCTTTGTCTGAAAACTTTGCTGACCATAGCCACTAGTTTAAGCAGGCAAGGAGGGTGAGCTGACTTCTGGTCAGGCTCCTTTCTAAGGCTCCCTGGATATGTCTAGTTAAATTTGCCTTAGCGCTCTGCATGTCTGCTCTTCACAGGCTTCTCTCCCTTTTTGGGAAGCCTACAGCCCAGCTCACCCAATTTCTGCAGTGTTCTCTGATGTCAGTTCCATAGGAATGTGTTTTTTAACCTGTATCGGTTGGCAGAAAGTTGCCCCATCCTGCAGAATGAGAGGTCCTAAGAACTATCAAGTTCTCCTCCTCTGAGTTCTCTTAAATCATAGACCTGGGAAAGAAGACCTTGTCAGCCAGAGCCGCTGCCAGGGTAAGCCAGCTGGGCAGTGAGCAGACTGCAGGCTCTTTAAGCCATCCGTGGGTCTGCTCTCCAGAGGCTGTCTTCAAGCTGCCTAGGCACCCTTCCCCCCAGCATTTCTGTATTTTTCTTCCCTCAGAATGTGCTTTGTTAGCCTGTATGGGTGGTGGACATGCCCCGCCCAGAGAGGTCCAGGCGTAGGGAAACCGACTTTTGTGCATTTCCCGCATGCTGCCCTTCAGGGAACAAGGATCGCACAGAGACTCTGGCTACAACCCATGCAGAAGGCCATTGCTGACAGCCTCCAATGCAGTCCCTTCATCTGGGAACACGGGTGTCCATGCCTGAGGCACCAGGAGGAACCAACACTTGTACACTGCCCGCGCTTGCTGATCTGGAGACCGGGGGTAAACAAAGCCAACTCTGCCCACAAGCTACTCGCCCACCTCTGCCGGGGTTTGCTGGTGTTAGCTCTGCATGGGCTGAGCCATGGGCACACTATCTCCTGGGCTTGAAGGTCTCTCCTCCCTTCCTCTAAGTTCCAAGTAAAAAAAAGTTTCCTCAGGTCAGTGAGGGAAGCGAAATACTCTGTTCTCCATCCTATTTCCTTCAGAGTGGTTTATATATTCAGCCATCTTTTCGCCCAATCATACCTTTGTCTGGTGTATGTGTATTTCAGATGCTCCTGGGATCATTTTTCTGTCTCTAGTTGTTGAATTTGTTGAAATTTTAGGGAGAGGTATCCAGAGCCCCCCTAACAGCATCATTTCTCTGATGTTACTTCCAGTTTTTTAATTTTTTAACCCCTCATTTTTACAAATTCTATAAAGCATAACTCAAAAAATGTAACATAAAAATATTTTTTAATGTCAAAGTAAATTTAATTTTGTTGTATTTATTTTGTTTAATTACCATAAAAGCATGCTTGGACTTTATATTTTTTCTTTAATATCTGACTTAATTATTATAACATATTTCTCAGAAATTTGTATATAGTGTGCCTACAATTTTTTGTAGAAATTTAAATGCACCCCGACTTCAGAAAGTTTGAGAACCACTGTCCTATACTATTTCTTTGGATTAAAACAAATCCAAAGCACCATATCATTTTATTCATAAATACTTGGAGACTCATATTTTAAAATTTATTTAAATGTTTGGGATATAATTTTAGATTTGGAAACATTGCAGCTAAAAACATTGGAACCAAATATAAAATGAGAAGACATAATTTGTGCTCTCAACTGAAATTTTCTTGGAAATCTTCACTGTGACTTCTTATTTTACTAATGAGAAAATGGAGTCACAGTAAGATGTGATTGTGGTTGAAGTTTCAGTTCCAAATCTAGGTGAACCTGCTCTACGCATACAAAGATGACATTGCTGTGCAGTAACCATACTAGTTCAAGGTCTGAAGTATCTCACTGGAATTGCTAGGAAAGGCCTAATCTGTGCCAAAATCTCAGCGAAAGCATATTTTCTCTTTAAACCTTTTAGATGTCAACACTTTAAGAAACAACAATATCTGAGCAAAATAATGAGAAATCTGTTATCATGCTTAAGTCTTCCTTAAAGGCAATCACAAGCAATCATGCTTATTCTGAAAAAACAAAACAAAATAAAATATACAGCATAAAGAAAAAAGAGGCCCTGGCCGGTTGGCTCAGCGGTAGAGCGTTGGCCTGGCGTGCGGGGGACCCGGGTTCGATTCCCGGCCAGGGCACATAGGAGAAGCGCCCATTTGCTTCTCCACCCCCCCTCCCTTCCTCTCTGTCTCTCTCTTCCCCTCCCGCAGCCAAGGCTCCATTGGAGCAAAGATGGCCCGGGCACTGGGGATGGCTCCCTGGCCTCTGCCCCAGGCGCTAGAGTGGCTCTGGTCACGGCAGAGTGACGCCCCGGAGGGGCAGAGCATCGCCCCCTGGTGGGAAGAGCATCGCCCCTGGTGGGCGTGCCGGGTGGATCCCGGTCGGGCGCATGCGGGAGTCTGTCTGACTGTCTCTCCCCGTTTCCAGCTTCAGAAAAATACAAAAAAAAAAAAAAAAAGAAAAAAAAAGAAAAAAGAGCATGATCTTATTACCCTCAAAAAAGCATTTTAAATATTCATACAAATTTACATATATATATGTATATATATATATATATACATACACACATACATAGGTTATGTTGGGTATAAAATTTTGTAATCTGCTTTTAGTTACTAGAAAATAGTAAGCATTCTAAACATTTTTTTATAACATTAAATACTATTGGGCATTTTTTTTCAGGTATAACTTGCAATGGATACTCGTACTTTGTTTTATTTCTTTTTTGTGTGTGACAGAAACAGAGAGAGGGACAGATAGGGACAGACACACAGGAAGGGAGAGAGATGAGAAGCATCAATTCTTTATTGCGGCACCTTAGTTGTTCATTGATTCTCTCTGAAATGAATAAATAAAATAAAACAAAGTTTGCTGCCCATATTGCTATGCCTGGAGCTACCTAAGCAAGAGTTTTGGGGCACACTGAAGCCAGATGCTGCTTATTTGAGAGATTTTTGGAAAACCTGAAAAGTAAGCCAAGACAGGCCATTCATATGATAAAGCCACTGAAAACAGCTTGCATGGGGCCTGCAAATTGGTTGGGTCAGGTCTTAAGGAATCATCATGGTAGGACTACCAGTGTAAGACAGATCGATAGAGTCTCAGAAATGGCATCTATGTCCTGGTTTTGTTGGGGGATAGCTTAGAAAAGGAAAATGGCAAATGCCAGCACTTCTGTCAGAGAGAAAGCTGCCTTCCAGCTCTCTCACCTTGTTGCCAGACATTTTGGTTTCTCTTGCTATGTCCCTGCTGTCTTTTGAACTGTTGTCCCAGCCTTGCTTTTTAGAGCCAAGTGAGTCCTAGTAAGTTAATGAGTGAGATCTTTAAGAGTAACTGCTTGGGACGGTAACCGCCTTCTGTCTCACTCAGCCATAACCCTTGCTGGTTTTTATAGCCAAATGTTTTGCATACTTTTCTTTCTGGCACTAGAAAGCTGGGCTGGGAGGACTCATGTGAGGCTGGGAGCCCTGGATCCTCAGAGGGAACCTCCAAAGCCAAGATATCCTTCTTAATATTTACCCACCACACATGGGTGTGATACCGGCCAACTCTGGGTCTTCGCTCCTCCAACCAGTCTCCATGTGGCTCTGTTATATCCTTAGTTATATAGGACTTCTGTTCAGCTAGATTTCAGGCAGTTCTCAATGATGGTCATTCTGTAGTTTAGTTGTAATTTTGATGTGGTTGTGGAAGGATGCTAGTACCATGCTGACCTGCGATGCCATCTTGACTGGAAGGCAGGAATACAGTATTTCTTTTAAAGTGTGGTTCTCTGAATAAGAGCCTGTCTTGTTTAATCTGAACAGTTAGAATAATGTTATTTCTTTAATGTGGAATTCATATATCTCTTAATATAGCCTCACTTGGAGTACATGCTTTAAGCATATTTATTGCACCCTTAGTATATATTTATACTAAAACCATTAGGATATTGTGTTCATAATATTCTTTCACTGAAAAATATATAACTGTTTTTTGAACCAAATTTAAATCTTTACCTTGATACCAGTTAGGTTTTTATCTTTTTGGTATTAGTCCAACATTTTCGCATTTTGAGATGGATGTGATTATTTTACCTTATTTTCTGTTTGTTAGCTATCTCTACCAGCTTTGTGCTTCTTGTGCTCTATATCAATACCTACTAAATTTTACATCAAGAAACTGTCAAATTCTTAAATAAAATTAGACTATTATGTTCATTTTAAGGAATAGATACTTTTACATTATACAATACCTATAGAGAAGATGCTTTAACTTTTTTTTTCCAGGTGATTTTATATTTGAAAAAATTAGGGTTAAGTTATAATCATTTTTGTGATACTGTACTATCAAATGTTAAGAGAAATTTGTTTTTAATTTCTGCTTTACATTTTAGTATAAACCAGCTTTCTTAAACACTGTTTCCAAAAGGCACACAAAGGTTTATACAACTAGTGTTTTTATGCCTATACTTTCTGATCGTGATTCATGCCTTTAGTTGACCTCAACCTTGATCAACCCATGAGCTATTGAAGCAGCTAATTTGTTATCTATTTCTGCATGTAATATTTTTCTTTCTTCAGAGCTTCAGGAGATCAGCAGCACAAAGGTATCTTAGCTTTATTTTATTTTGTTTGAGTCAACTTGAGTGGTGCTTAAAGTGTTCTGTCACCCTCACAAAGAACATTTTTGAGTCATTTGAATAAATATTAGGTGTTATATATTTTATTTAGGGAAACACTGAAGGAATCAGTTGATTAGCTCAGAATCCTCATGAAATATTCAACCAGCTTAGAATATTTTAGACTTCTAGTCAACAAAAACAACAGCTTTTATGGTTCTCATATGGATAAATTTATGATCTGAGACTAATGGACTTTGGTTTATTTCCAAAAGATTAAGGCATTATATGGATTCATATTTAACTGATAACAGCACAGACTTTAATACATTGCTCTATATTATAGATTATACAGTATTAAGTCATAAATTTTATAACATAAGTGCACCCTGATGATGTCTTATATATGTGAAATTGTTACACAGGAAGAGGAAGCTTTAGAGACTATCAACAGTTTTGCAGATTAAGTCAAACAAGCTAAATACACACATACACATGCAAACACATACATGCATGTGTCCGTATTTGGACATGTAAAAAGCTAAAACCAAGTATCTTGACACCATTTCAGGATTTGTTTGTTCATTGTACATGTTCATTGGCCTTCCTGCCTCAGTCTTTTCCTACTACATATTATATATAGCTCACCCTGTTTCAGACTGATCTTTATAATACTCAGATCATATCACTACCATAATTTAGAATCTTGACTTGTTCCTTGTTTCCAGCATAATGTGTGCCAACTTCTTTCTAACTTGCCCTATGCCCTTCATGATCTCATTGTCATGCTCAACCACATAACTTTTTGTCTAGTTCTTCCATAATGCCTGCTACTTCAAGCCATTGTATATGCTGGGCATGCCATTCTCTCTGAGTTACCCTTCCGTTCCACTTTCTGAAAAATTTGCCTTTATTTTTCTCCATCTAGTACCAAAATTTCTTCTATGAGCTTTTTCCTGCCCATCCTTTATAGTTAACCACTCCCTACTCTGTTACATCTGGACTTTATCGTATTACATTAGTTTCCTATGCATTTATTTGCATGCTTGAAATCCAGATAATTATATGTCTGTCTTTCCTACTAGATAATATGTATGTCTAGAGTGAGACTCTTATTATTTATCTTTTAAACTTTTCATCTCTGCCATTAATATTGAGAGAGCAATGAACCTAACACAGTACCCAGCAAATAATAGGAACTAAATAAAGTTTTCTTAAATTGAGTAAAAATTATCCTTTTATGTCACAAAGACAATGAATGCTTGGAGTATAAGACCTGCCATTTAGTTCCTGTTCCTCACATGGGGCACCACTTTTCAGGGAGACAGTGACTACTCAGAATAGGAAATCTGTCATTTGCTTTCCATTCCTCACATGGGGCACCACTTGTTGTGAAGACAATGACTACCCAGAGACCAAATAAAATGTACCCATGGGCTTAGGGGAGGCAACAATCTTGGTCAGTAGATCTAAGGACTGAAGCCCCATTACCAGCCTTATTAGCCAGAACATATAACTCAAGGAAGCAGAAAGAAGTTTTCAGGGGGTAAATAAAGTAAAGGACAGAGAACATGCTGACTCTTAAACTCTGTTCTGAGAGCCTAAACATTTTCTTGTTGCTAAATCTTATCCCGCTGTTTTGCTGTTTCCACCATGTACTGTTCCCAGTATGGGGTCAGAGAGGCCCTTGAACTCTAATCTACTCAGGGTTTTTACTCTAGGGCACCTCACTATTTCTGATTGTTTATCCTAACTCTGCAAATTTTCACAGCATATTCCCACAATTTTACATGAGTAAGGTATTCATAAAACATTAAGTAGGTGATTAGCATTCTAAAGAATATTCTACTGACCTAGATAACCAGTTACTTTCTGGGATGGACTCATGGATGTGCTATGGAGCTTTTATCAGTAGAGACATGGTTCACTGTTGTCTGGACTCTGAAGAAATTCTGAGTATGTTTGCCAGGTTCCTGACTGTGGTTGACTAGAAATGGCAGACAGGGCACTCAGGTGTGCATATAAAATATTTGAGTTTTGAAAATTAAATTTTGCCATTAAATTTTGTTGGAAAAATATATGTGACCTTTTTCAAGTCAGTTATCTATGATATTACATCCACAATGGCATGGGTTTTAAACTTGCTCTGCCTGGGTTTGAAGTTTAGTTCTTTGTTCCTGCCCATGTAGTTGTCAGCAAATTACTTAACTTATGAGTCCTGGTTTGTCCACCTGTTTAATAGAGTACAGTACTTCATAGAACTAGTGTGAAGATTGAGTAAGGGTAACATGGTAATGAATGTTAAGTTTTTAGAACAGTGTTTAGCACCAAATAAAACCTTGTGTTCTGCTGAACTGTGTTTAGATAAACTTGTTTAAGTACAGAGGCTTTAGAGTTAGACATTTTATTATTTACTTATTATATGGTATGGGCAACCATTTCACTTTTATCTATGTCCATCAGTCTCAATTTTATATCCCACCTATATGAGAAATCAAACAATTCTTAGCTTTTTCTGATTTACTTGTTTCATTCAGTATAATGTTCTCAAGCTCCATCCATGTTGTAAATGGCAATATGTCATCATTTCTTATGGCTGATGAGTATTCCATTGTATATATGGACCATATCTTCTTTATTCAATCTTCTATCAAGTTATGCATTGGTTATTTTCATGTCCTGGCCACCGTGAATAATGCTGTAATGGTCCTGGGGGTACATGTGTCCTTATGTACCAGTGTTTTAGAATTTTTAGGGTAGATACTCAGTAAAGGGATTTCTGGGTCATATGGTAGTTCTACTCTTAGGTTTGTTGAGGAATCACCATACTTTCTTCCATAATGGTTGATTATTATAATTGAAGAGAAATGTTTACTATTATAATGATAAAGATTATCTAAGACAGTAAAGAGGAGGGAACTTTAAAAATAAAGGTAAGTTTTTTATTAACATTTACAGTTTTTTGGTATATTTTTTTATTTTAAATTTTTTAAATTAAAACAGGAAGTAACTTGCTACCTGCTGGATTTGTTATCATCATTGTTGATGTTGTGCTAAGATCCTAGGTACTTCCTAAGGTTGCCTATTGTTTCAATCACAGAATTAAATATAGGAAGAGACTTGGTTTTCTTTTAACCATTTGACATGAGGAAATTTATCTTATAATCTAAGTCTGTAATATATTTCTACCTGGAAATATCAGTTAATAATTAACATGCGGTTGTTGGGGGCAATTTAGATACCAATGTCTAAATTGTTGGGAGATGCTTTCAGTACTGCATGACCAGTTATCTCCTTGATGAAGGTACAGGCTAAATGGAGTGCAAAGAGACAGCAAGTTGGGAACTTCATTTAATAAGCATCCCTTACAAAGAAGGAGTGTCTGTTTGGAACCTCTTGGCTGATGGAGGCTGCCTGGTGACACATTGCTGCTGTGTGGTTCCTGCCCCCATAGACTAACCTGCTCTAAGCACTTCAGAAACAATTTGCATTTGTGACAATTCTTTCTGTGGTTCCAAATCCTTTCGTTGCTCTTTCCAGTAGGGTATTATTTTTTTTACAAACTATTTCGGAAAAATTTTCTCTCTTCAAATTACTATTTTTACATCTCATTTAAAAATGTGTTTTAATTCTACTTTTCTTTGTTACTTTATATTACAGTAGTTCTGTCTAAAAACCTATAAGCCAGGCAGGCAGCATTATAACAAATCTATTGACACAAACTGAAAATTCCAGCATTCATCCTTGTTGAAGTGTTGAGGACAAGTGAATGATTGCCAGGCATTTCAGATGTTTATTGGCCTATTTGAATTTCCTTCAGTAGTTCAGTTTCAGTTGACCGGAACCTTGCTGTGAGAAGATGAACACAAATCAACTCTTTGGAGTTCTAGCAGTTCAGTGCCTCCCTGCCCGCCCCAACCCTCCCTGCTCTTTTCTGAGGTCCTTGGGCTCTATTTGACAAAGGATTCTGTCAGCCTGACATTGCATTTGATCTGCCACTAATGCTTTTTTTCCCCCACATAGAAGAAATCAGACCTTCCCAGAGCAATGAGACTCTTCTGTCAGAAGATGAATGGAAGGTGTTAGTGCTGACAGGAAACACAGGGACTCAAGCCAATGTCACGCTTTGGGTGTATGGAGACAAAGGAACCACTGGACCAATAAGTCTTAGCAAGGACATCCCTGAGCAGCTCTTCCTTCCAAAACAGGAGGATAACTTTCAGGTAAACAATATCGGCAGTAATATAGGTTTTATTGAACATTTCAAAGGTATTTCTATAATACAAAATGGTGTAATTGTGTGTGTGTTCATGTGTGTGTGTGTCTGTGTGTCCTATGTAAAATAAATCTCTGGTATTAGAATTTTCATACATTGTCCTAATGTCTATTCTAATTATCAAAGATAACTTTTTTTTCCCTCACAAACAAGATTGTTTCTTATGCAAACAAGGAAAGCTATAGAAGAATATTATTTTCTTTAAATATAATTTTTTAAGGCCATTGCTTTGAAGCTGCCCGCATAAACCATTAACTTCAACACATATTAAAACCAGATTTAGAGACTCTTTTAATAATGAAAACCCCTCCTTTTTTGTATACTTGTATATACTTTTAGATGTGGCTCAGCTGAGCTGAATCATGTAAAATCATTTTCTTGGCATCTTTAGATGCCATATTTTGAAGCTCTGTCCATGCCCATTAGAATCACTCTCTTCTTTCCTTAGCATCAGAGAATTGGGCCACATTGTTTCGCGTGTCCCTGTTTGCCTGTCTTGCTACCTTAGAGCCTTGGATAGATTTTAATTAGGGCAATTACATTCCACTTCACTAATGCACCCTACCCCTACCAGATGAAAACTTAAACATCAATTGTGCTCCCTGGAGAATATTCCTTTGTATCATGAGACTAGATAGAGAATAACTGAGGCCAATCGAAGGCACTGAAGCCAAGGCTGTTTGAGGCCTCAGTACCTACCGATCGCTAATACCCCAATGGTTTCTAGATCTTCAGACCAGAACCTGGCATTCTACTTTCACAATCTTTTTTTTTCTTTTTTTAGTGAAAAAAACTATCATGCATTCATGAAGGAGCACTTATGCATTTCATAAGATTATTTGAAGATAAAGATGCTTGTTTAGAATTCACTGTGTATATGTTAGTAGATAATAAGGCCACACAACAGAGATCTGTGACCACCCATACTATATCTTCTGGTACATGTATTTGTATGCTGGCAAATCCTATTAGTAGTTTTCTGAAAAAATTTACCCAGGGACCAGGTTTGAAAAGAATGGTATTCTCAGTGTTGATTGCACTTTGGAATCACCTGGGGAGTTTTAAAACTACTGAAGCCTAGTCCCACCTCCAGAGATTCTGCTTTATTTTATCTAGGGAGCAGCCTGGGCACTGAGGTTTTTAAAAGTTCTCAAGTGTTTCTAAAGTGCTGTCAAGGTTGAGAATTCTAGTTATAACACTAGAGTGCAAATCAGGTGAGCTGGATTGTAGTCCTAGATTTCTATAGATTCACTTGTGTAACCTTGAATATATCACTAATTTTCTCCAGGCCAGCATTATTTTTGCATATAGAATACAGGCAGTGATAGCTGCTTCTTTTTTCTAAATTTTAGGGTTGTCTAATGACAAAAAGATAAAAATATATATGCATTAAAAATTTCCTAGCGACATATGGGGAATGTAATAAATGGTTAAGAACAGAGATCCTGGAGTTATAAAGACCAGGTTCAAAGCCAGAATGACTACTCATTAGTTCCGTGACCTTGAGCAGATTGCTCATTCTCATTAGTCTTTATTTTCCTTTTTTTAGTGAAGTGGAGGAGTATAAAAAAGTAAAAAGGCTTGTCATGAGGTTAAAATAATATGATGTACACTGTCCATGGTAGATGGGAAATGCTCTATGAACATTACAGTACCTGAAGACTCTCTTTCCTGGTCAATTGGCATCAGCATATGTTTTCTTCTAGCTTCTCTTATTGGCTGTGGAGTGAGAGCAGGGACTTACCCAGTTCTTAACTACTACCTAATGGTGGAGATCAGGGATGGGTATGAAAGCCAACTAGGAATCTAAGGTCTATGGACCCCAGGCCAGCAGCATGGGCATGACCTGTAAGTTTGTTAGACATACAAAATCTTAGTTCCAACATCAGATCTACTGAATCAGAATCTGCATTTTAATGAGATCCCCATGTGATTTGTATATACACTAATGTTTGAGAAAAACCAGTCTATGGTTTAAGGCACAAAGCAACTGAGACCTCTTGATAGTCTGAGAATCCTTAATTAGTACAAGCCAGGTATTTATATCTGCTCTTTTATGGGCATTGTTGACTCCTTTGTCCTGTTTCATCATCATCATCATTCTCCACTTCTGAATTAGTCTTTCATTCTCTTTTCCTTTCTTCTAATCCTAAAGTGAGCACATAACCAATTTTGAGGACAGTAGGATATTTCTAAATGAACAAACTTGAATTTGTATTTTATTTTGGAACTTACAAGCTATGTATCCATCTATGTATCCTTAGACAAATTACTTAACTTCTTTGAGTTTCTTCATTCTTTAAAGTAGACTCTTTAAAGAGCCTTATTCTTCACATGGGTCCTATGTAGATTGGAAGAGAAACATATGTCAGACACTCGTGCCAGCTGGCACATAGCAGAGCTCACTGCATGCTAGTTTCATTCTCCAGAGTAATGGGAAGACAGGCATGAAGCCACATATACTTGGTAACCTGACTGTTCATTATATATATATATATATATATATATATATATATATATATATATATATATTAATTTAAATGTGTAAAACAGAAACTTTATATATAAGTACTAATCGATTCTTAGGACAAAAATAGTATATTTAAAAGTTGGCTTGCACCTGACCTGTGGTGGTGCGGTGGATCAAGCGTTGACCTGAAACGCTGAGGTCGCTGGTTCGAAACCCTGGGCTTGCCTGGTTAAGGCATATATGGGAGTTGATGCTTCCTGCTCCCCCCCTTCTCTCTCAATCTCTCTCTCTTCTCTAAAAAAAAAAAAAGAATAAATAAATAAATAAATAAATAAAGGTTGGCTTATCTTCCAGAGATAAACTAGGCCCAGACTGTGGGATAACTTCTGACTACATCTGCTAGAAGAGTTAGAGTTCTGCTGTTGATACTAGCTCTGCATGTAAGAAAGCGGAGGGAAGTTGGCTCTGAGCTATTAAGATCCTTCTATTCCTTTCTCCCAGTCAATGCCAGTGTATTCCTTCCTGACTTTGTGTCATAATAGCCCCAGTGCTGGTCTAGTTCTAGAGTTTGTGAAGGGGAATTAATGATAGTGGCAGTGGGCACTTGAGATTTTCCAAGTATGAAAAGTCTTATGAAAGAGTAATTCTGATGGTTCTCCTATTACTTAAGCTATTACAAAATAAGGAGGTGATTTGCCTTTTTAATCCTCATAGTTCAGTGTCTTAGGTATAAATTTACTATACAGAAAATGTCAGTTTATAAATCTGTCTTCCTTAGTAGATTATAAATATCTCTAAGTTAAGGACTATGACATTATTTTTATTTTTGTATGCCTGTGGCCTTGCACAGTGCTTATATTATTGTGTTAAACAAATATTTATTTATTTGAACTGAAAATTGTATGTAGTAGACATTATGTCCATTCAACAGATAAATAAATTGAGGACCGGAGGTGTAAAATACTACATTTTACTCAGATTACAACAGCCAGGATACCAACTGAAGTCAAAGTCAGTTTTCCACAATGCTATCTAATTAACAAATATACTTGGCCCATATCAAAAAAATAGTAAAGTATACATACGGTGTAAGTAGCTTTGTTTCTCTTCCTTGAAATTTGAACATCTACATCTTAGCCTGTAAGTCAAGCAAGAGGATTTTCAGAGTAGAAAGAAGTTCTAGACACATTAGTACTTTTCCTGAAACTTACAGAGCTCATGGTAGTTAGCACTGATGAAAACTACGTATTTTCTTCTTTAAATAAAATCTCATCTTTATGACATTGGAACTCAGCTCAAAAGACTTTGGTTTCCAGTGAGAAATGTGTGGTAGTCAGAGAAGTGAACATATGTCTGTATGTCTGTTCTTTATTTTATTCTTTCATCTGACTTCTTCTGCATATTTTTAGTCAAGTCTCATGATATTTATGTCTTATATTCTGTTGTTTTGGAATCCACTGATAGCTTTTGAAAGGGACTAATTTCTAGGCTCTGAAATGACCCCTGACAGATTTTCAACTAATAGGAACAAAAAATTTGTTCCTATTAGTTGAAAATTTGGCAGAAGGAAAAAAAGTTTAATATGCTTAATTTAAAGCATTCGGCTAATATTTTTTTTGTTGTTGCATTTTATTCAGGTTGAAATAAGAAACATTGGAGAGATATATAAAATAAGAATTGGACATGATGGAACTAGCAAACAGCCTGAGTGGAGCTTACAGAGGGTAATGTTTTATATTTTGTGCTTCATAGTTATTATGAAAAGAAATAAGCAGGATTCTAAAACAATAAGAAAGAATATATTTTCCTAATTGTTGCAATTAATATGAACAAATTAGTTTTTTAAAATGTTTTCAATTACAGGTGAGACAATATTATTTAGTTTTAGGTCTACAACCCAGTGATATTATATAAGTTAGTAAGTGATCATGGCAATAAAGCTCGTACCCATTTTACACCATATGGTTATTACAATATTTTTGACTATATTCCCTGTGCTGTACTTTACATCCCCACGACTATTCTGTAACTACCACTTTGTACTGCTTATTTCCTTCACTTTTTTCATTCTCCCCCACCCAACATCCATTTCACCTGGCAACCATCAAAATCTTCTCTGTATTTATGAGTATTCTTTTATTTTGCTTGTTCATATATTTTGTTTTTTATATTGAAATGTTGATTTGTATTTATTGTCATTTTATTTTTCATATTTTTATTTTTTCCCCCTTCTTAAAGAAGATTCTTTAATTTTTTTTATGTAATGCTGTTTTGGTTGTGATGAACTCCTTTAACTCTTCTTGAATCTCTATCTGTGTTTTTCTTTCTATGATAGCTTTGCTGGGTAGAGTAATCTAGGGTTGTAGGTCCTTGCTTTTCATCACTTTGAATATTTCTTGCCACTTCTGTCTAGCCTACAAAGTTTCTGTTGAGAAATCAGCTGATGGTCTTATAGGAATTCCCTTCTAGGTAACTAAAAGCTTTTCTCTTGCTGCTTTTAAGATTCTCTTTGTTTTTGCCTGACCAGGTGGTGGTGCAGTGGATAGAGCTTCAGATTGAGATGCATAGGACCCAGGTTTGAAACCCCAAGGCCACTGGCTTGAGTGCAGGCTTATCTGGTTTGAGAACCTTTTCTCCAGCTTGAGCCCAAGGTCACTGGCTTGAGCAAGGGATCACTCGGTCTACTGTAGCCCCCTAGTCAAGGCACATATGAGAAAGTAATCAATGAACAACTAAGGTGCCACAACAAAGAATTGATGCTTCTCATCTCTCTCCCTTCCTGTCTGTCTGTCCCTATTTGTCCCTTTCTCTGTCTCTCTTTGTCTCAAAAAAGAAAAACAAAAGATTCTTTGTTTTTAGCCTTTGGCATTTTCATTATGATGTGTCTTGGTGTGAACCTCTTTGATTTCATTCTGCTAGGGACTCTCTGTACTTCTTGGATTTGTATGTCTATTTCTTTCACCAAGTGAGGAAAATTTTTTGTCCTTTTGTCACATAAGTTTTCAATTACTTGCTATGTTCTTCTTCTGGCACCTCCATGATGCACATGTTCATATGCTTGAAGTTGTCCTAGAACAGGGGTCCCCAAACTACGGCCCCATGGGCCACATGCGGCCCCCTGAGGCCATTTATCCGGCCCCCCACTGCACTTCTGGAAGGGGCACCTCTTTCATGGGTGGTCAGTGAGAGGAGCATAGTTCCCATTGAAATACTGGTCAGTTTGTTGGTTTAAATTTACTTGTTCTTTATTTTAAATATTGTATTTGTTCCCGTTTTGTTTTTTTACATTAAAATAAGATATGTGCAGTGTGCATAGGGATTTGTTCATAGTTTTTTTATAGTCCGGCCCTCCAACGGTCTGAGGGACAGTGAACTGGCCCCCTGTGTAAAAAGTTTGGGGACCCCTGTGACATAGAGGCTCTTCACACTATCCTCATTTTTTTTCAGCATTATTATTATTATTATTATTTTTTTTGCTATTCTAATTAGGTATTCTCTGCTTCTTTATCTTCCAAATCTCTGGTTTGATCCTTTGCTCTGATTTGATCCATCAGCTCCACTGTTGGTTCCTGGTAATATGTATATATTCTACAATCCAATTAATGTATTCTTTATTCCTCATTATGTTTTATTGTTCTATTTTTATCTTTTGTTGAGTTCTCAGAAAGTTCATCTACTTTTTCCCTAGGTTAATTAAGCATTGTTATAACAAGTGGTTTTTTTTTAATGTTTATCATAATTTATTTCCAACTATGTACAGTGTTATTACATGCTTAATCTTCCTGACTACATTATGAATTCTAAAGAACAGGAGCCATTTGAGCCCTACAATCTTCTCATGCAATACTTTTCACAAATGTTCTCAATTAATGTTTGTTTAATTAATGATGCTTGAATAGATCCTTGCATGGTGGCCATACTAGTCTTCTCTGTATCATTCAAATTTTAGTGTGTGTGCTGCCAATATGTACACCCTTTTTACTTTAAAATTTGTTTATAAAAAATTTTAGGTAACATATTTGATATTATATTTCTGTTGTACAGCACTGCTTCAGATTAAACATATGACTGAGTATGGAACATTTTTCATCACTTATCCTACAGTTTTTGTTTGTTTCATTTGCCAGTTGCTCCATAGTCACCCTTTACATTTTTGCCTTCATATCTGGATCCATAAGTGATGCAGCTGTATGAACAATATGGCACCATAGCCTTCCTGTTATGCATTTCTCCTAGGAATTGTTTTACTTATAACCATTGTTTTGAATTGTTTATCTAGTAAATTACTTGTCTCCATTTTATTTATTTCTTGTTTTGGAGTTTTGTCTTGTTTTTTCATTTAAAACATGTTTCATTGTCTTCTTATTTTGGCAGCCTCTCTGTGTTTGTTTCTATATCTTGTGTACAGCTGCTACATCCCTCAGGCTTGGTAGAGTGGTTTTATATAGTAGGTCTCCTATATGATCTAGTGACACAGCCTCTCCATTTACCTGAGCTGGTCATTCCAGGTGTGCCCTGCCCTACCCCTGGGTAGGCTGTGTATACACTATTGTTGTAGTTGAGCCTTGATTGCTGTTGGCATGTCGCTGGGAGAGATTTAGCCTCAGACTGATTGGCTGCCAAGACTGGGATCAGCTGTGCAGATGCTGTCCACAGACCAGGGCTTACTTTGGCAGGGTTCTGGTGACCAAGTCTTCCCCTGTGCTGCTTGTGGAGGTGGTTGTGTGGTGCTTTGACATAGTCTGAAGCTGTCTCCCAAGGTGTGCTGGTTCTGGAGCCTCCTGGTAGGTATATTAAGGTCAGCCATCACCTGTGTTCTGTCTAGGGCCACCTGGCACGAGCTAAAACAATCTATAGATGGCTGCTATTTGTGCTGAGCTTGGAGATGCCTGTGAGAGCCCAACCTGGAAACCAGTTGGCCTGCTGCCACTATTGCCAGACTTACGACCACTTTGTGAGAAGAATAGTGTGTGCTGCTTGTTTAAGAGGTTTTATGGAAGTCTGAAACATGAGGAAAGACAGGCCATTCCTATGGAAAAGTCACTGGGAACAGCTTGGTGGGCCTGCTAGCTGTGTGGAATGAGGTCTCAGGGAATCACCAGAGCAGGAAAGGTGGTATGTGTGGCTCCCACCCAAGGGCCCCAGGTGTGGGTCTCTCCTGAATTTTTTCACAGACCTTGGTTGGTGGTGGCCACCAGTAGTCTAGTGGGTGTGGCCTCGGAAACCCAGAGATTTGGTATGCCAATGGTCTGGACAGTTTCTATTTAATCTCCCGTGAGGGGGAAGCACCAGTCATAGTCTCAGGAAAGTGGGCGGGAAAGCTCTGGCCTCAGCACCAGACAACTGTGTCATTGTCATCCCCTGAGCCTTTCAGACCCCTGATCTCTGGCCAAGTCTGCTTACTTGTCAGCAGGGCCCAATCTTCATAGACTGGGGCAAGAGAGATTCCTGAGTGTGAAGCAATTGCTTTTCCCCAGGCTGATGCTGCACAAAGGGTATTTCTCCACCCAAGAAAGATGGTCACTGCAGTATTGGATAATGATTTGACACAGTTTCTGGTGGCTGTACTTCACTGCATCTCTCTCTGAGGCTACCAATTTTATAGTCTTCTCGTGACTGTATTCCTCTCAGCCATCCCTCCACTGAAGTACAGGGTAAATGGCTGTGAGTGAGAATTTCTGTGTTGGCCCTTTAAGAGGGTGCCTGTGTCTCTGAGATTTCCCATTTCTTCTCACAGACATAAACTTCACCTCTTTTAACTGCCAAATGCTGTGGGCACCTCTTCTAGTCTCTGATGCTCTAGGTTGGGGTGCCTGACCTGGGGCGTAGGACTCACATCTCTAAGGGAAAGCATCCCCGCAGCTGCGAGTCCCTCTGGACCCTCAGCCACTTTTTGCTCCTTTGAGCAGGGCAGCCCTTTTTGCATCTCATCCCTTCCAATCAGTCCTGATGTAGCTTCTTCTATGAATCCTTGATTATTGATTCCTCTTTATTTAGCCTTAAGTTGATTTGTTAGGATGATTATTCTTAAATGTAGTTATAACTCCAGTTTGGTCCTGGGAGGTGGCTATTGGAATATTCACCTACTGTGTCATCATCTTGGGATCTGGTTTCTTTTTAGTGGAGAATATAATTTAGAAAGTGGATGTAGTGTAAAACAAAGAGAGAAGTTATTTCCTCACTATAATACTAACTTATCTCATCTCAGAGGTCCCTTCTTTCTATGTGATACCTAGGTCCTATCTGCTGTCATGAGATGCTCCTAGTAAATAGTTCCCTGTTAAAATGAGTTTGTGAAATACTGAGTTTGTCATTTCTTAGATATTTTCAGTTTATATCAATATACTTACAGTTATTATGAGATATCCTGTGGTAAAGAAATTTGTGTAACAGCATTTGCAAACTAAATTCACCATGGGCATATATTTTTCAGGTAAAATCTAACATCCCTTGAAATGAATATTGTGCATTACTATAGATGTTTGAGACGTTTGGGGCCAATAAGGAAAATATATGACCAGGAGGTGATGGTAGTAGTGGACACAAATTTTATTGCGAGGCCTTAACAGGTTTGCACGTGAAGGAAGTTTGTCATTGCGGGAGTCCGTCCAGAGGCTAAGGCACGGGTTGCTGCTAAGAAGGGGAGGAGGGTAAGATAAATCCCAGGGGAGAGGAGGATTTGAGGAGAGGGGACATGTGTGTCTAGATGATGTCTCTCAGCAGTACAGTGGGACGTCTCTGTGTCACAGAGCTCCAAAAGACAGCAGCAGCAGCCTAAGGTCTTATATGTTACAAGGCCCTATCTTATAAAAAGGTAACAGCAGTTGGGTGAGATTTTTGTGGGGTATGCAAAATAGGCAAGCTCTAAATGGTGAAGGATTTGCTTCTTTGGGCTATATTTTTTATTTTTGTAAAATATCATTTGAACTGTTTTTGAAATCTATTGAATTAATTGAAGTGATATTGGTTAATAACACTGTACAAGTTTCAAGTGCACAGTTCTATAATACAGCATCTGTATATTGCATTGTGTGTTCACCATCCAAAGTCTAGTTTTCTATATGTCATCACATATCTGACCCTTTTTACACTCTTCATCATCCTCCCTCCTTCCCCTCTGGTAACCACCCTTCTATTGCTATCCATTTGTTTTGTTTTTTGTTGCTTTCTGTTATTACCTATTTTTTTAATGCTTAATTAAAAAAATTATTTTTCAATTACAATTGACATTCAATATTATACTAGTTTCAGGTGTACAGCATAGTGATTAGACATTTTTAAACTTACAAAGAGATTCCCCCATAAGTCATGCATTTACCTGACACCAAATATAGTTATTACAATATTATTGACTATATTCTCTAAACTGTATTTTACAGCTCCATGACTATTTTGTAATTGCCAAGTTGTACTTCTATATCCCTTCATCTTTTTCACTCAGTCTCCAACCTCTCTCCCATCTGGTTATCATCAGTTTGTTCTTTGAATCTGTAAATTTGCTTCTATCTCTCTTGTTCATTAATTTTGTTTTTTAGATTCCACGTATAAACAAAATAATAGGTTATTTGTCTTTCTCTGCCCAACTTATTTCACTTAGCACATTATCCTCTAAGTCCATCCATATGATCACAACTATTTAGACTTTATTTATTTTTTATTTTTTATTTTTTGTATTTTTCTGAAGTGAGAAGCAGGGAGGCAGAGACAGATGCCTGCATGTGCCTGACTGGAATCCACCTGACAAGTCCACTGGGGGTGATGCTCTGCCCATCTGGGGTGTTGCTCGATTGCAACTGGAGCCATTCTAGTGCCTGAGATGGAGGCCATGGAGCCATCCCCAGTGCCCAGGCCAACTTTTGCTCTAATGAAGCCTTGGCTGTCAGAGGGAAAGAGAGAGGTAAAGAGAAAGGAGAGGGGAAGGGTGGAGAAGCAGATGGGCACTTTTCTTGTGTGCCCTGGCTAGGAATTGAACCCCAGACTTTTACACATTGGGCTGATGCTCTACCACTGAGCTAACCGGCCAGGGCCTAGACTTTACTTATTTTTTTATGGCTGAGTAATAGTCCATTGTGTGTATATATAATATATACCACTTTTTATTTATCTACTCATCTTTGATTGGAGAATTTAATCCACTTACATTTTAAGTAATTATTGATAGGTATGTAGTTATTGCCATTTTATTAATTATTTTCTGATTGTTTTTGTAGTTCTGTGTCCTTTTCTTATTGTCTTCCTCTCTTCTCTTATATGTTGGTGACTTTCTGTAGTGTGTTGTTTAGATTCCTTTCTCTTTATTTCTTGTATATTTCTTTTAAATACTTGTTTTGTGGTTATCGTTTACTTAATATACATTATGCTATATTTATAGTGGTTTATTTTAAGTTGATGGGTGCCTAAGTTCAAACACATTCTAAAATTGCTACCTTTTTAACCTACCCCTCCACATTTATGGTTATGTCATCATTATTTTTTTTGTATCTGTGTCCTTGTGTGTATCACTTCATTTACTGTTGTAATTACACATGATCTTTTTACTTTTGCCTTTTATTCTTTGTACAAGCTTTAGTGTTGGCTGTTAAGCTATTTCTTTATGCGTTTCCCTTTGTCAGTGAGATTATTTTTCTTTGTGATGTTTTCTTATTTATATTTTTTACTTTTTTCCTTCTTAAAGAAGTTTCTTTACCATTTTTTATAATACTGGTTTGGTGGTGATGAGCTCTTTCAGCTTTTTCTTGTCCAAGAACCTCTTTAATTCTCCTTTGATTCTAAATGATAGTCTTACAGGATAAAGCAATCCTTGTGTTTTATCATTTGAATATTTCATTCTAGTTTCTCCTGGCTTGTCAAGTTTCTGTTGAGAAATCTTATGGAAGCTGCCTTGTATGCAGCTAACTGCTTTTCTCTTGTTGCTTTTAAGATTCTCTGTCTTTAAACTTTGCCTATTTACTAATGATGTGTTTTGGTGTGGGCTTCTTTGGGTTAATTTTGGGCTCTCTGGTTTTCCTGGATTTGCATGTCTATTTCCTTCATAAGGGTAGGGAAGTTTTCTGTCATTATGTCTCAACCTCTCTTCTTCTGGTATCCCAATGATGCAAATGTTGTTATGTTTGATATTATCCCAGAAGTCCTTTACACTGTCCTCAGTTTTTAAATTATTATTTTTCTTTTTGTTGTTCTCATTGGATTTTTTTCTGCTCCCTTGTCTTCCTAATCTCTGAGTCAATCATTTGCTTCATCTAACTTACTACTTATTTCATCTAATGTATCCTTCATTTCAATGTTTGTAGTCTTTATTTCTGACTATTTTTTAATATTTTCATCTTTATTTTAATCTTTTTTATGTTTTATAGCTCTTTCTTGAAGTTCTCACTAAGTTCATCTGCTCTTCCCCTAAGTGCACTGTGCATCTTAATAGCCAGTGCTTTGAACTCTGCAGCTAGTAGATTTCTTGTCACCATTTGTTTAGTTCTTTTTATGAAGTTTCCTACTGTTCTTTCATTAGGAATGTTTTTTGTCTCATCATTTTGTCTGCCACTTTGTGTTTGTTTCAATGCATTAAGTAGATCTGCTATGTCTGTCAGTCTTGGTAGGAAGGCCTTCTGTAATAGGTGTCTTATGAGGCCCAGTGGCACTGTCTTCCTATTCAATTGAGTCAGTTTCTTTTTTTTCTGAGGGGGGGCAGATAGGGACAGATAGGCAGAAAGGGAGAGAGATGAAAAACATTAATTAATTCTTCATTGCAGCACCTTAGTTTTTCATTGATTTCTTTCTCATATGTGCCTTGACCAGGGGGCAACAGCAGAGCAAGTGACCCCTTGCTCAAGCCAGTCACCTTGGGCTCAAGCCAGTAGCCTTGGACTTCAGGCCAGCAACCTTTGGGCTCAAGCCAGCAACCATAGGGTCATGTCTATGACCCCAAACTCAAGCCAGCGACCCCGTGCTCAAGCTGGTGAACCCATGCTCAAGCTGGAGACCTCAGGAATTCGAACCTGAGTCTTCTGTGTCCCAGTCCAATGTTCTATCCACTGTGCCACCACCTGGTTGGCTGCAGGGGTGTTTCTTGTTTGAGTTATGTTTTCTCTCCTATTATAGTTGAGCCTTGATTGCAGTAGGCACGTAAGTGGGTAAGATTGATACTCAGGCTTACTGGCTATGAGGACTGGCTCTGACTACAGTGAACAAGCTGTTTATAGGGGGCTGACCACACAGATTAAGATTCATTTTAGCAGGGCTCTGGTGCCTGCCATGTCTATCTTTTGGGTGTGTCATTTGTAGTGCTAATTGTGTGGTGATCTTTTGTAGTCTGAAGCCATCCACATGGTGTGTTGGTTCTGGGGTCTTTTGGCAGGAGTTCTGGTGCTGGGTAAGTTCAGCTGTGCCTTAGAGTGGTTATGCTCTGAACTGAGGCTGGTTGCCATTAATGCTGGGCTTAGGGCACTTAGCAAGAGGTATAGAGCACACTGAGGTCAGAAACTGCTTGTTTGTAGTTTGTGGATCTTTGAGAGATTTCAGAAACTTAGTAGTGCATAACTTGCTGTCCACTTGTGTGAATTAACCTTGAAAAGAGGTTAGGACAAGGCATGCCAATGAGAAGGACAAGGTATCAGAGAATCAACAAGGTGAGATGAAAGTGGTATTAGCCTAATGAATGCATACTCAGACTCGGCATTCACCTACACCTGCAGTCTGGGTTCAGGGAGGGCTCAACAAAGGGACAATGGCTCATACTGGCATTTTATTCCTGGAGAGAGCTGCCCTCTAGCACTTGCCTTGAAACTGGACAATTCAATTACTCCCCATACATCCCTGGAACTTTTCAAGCTACTGTCCCTTCTTTGGAGTTTATGGCTAGGGTTTATAACTGAATGAGTCTGTTCTCAGGCCCTGTGAGGTTACCTGGGTCGACAGCAGCCCTGCATCTCACCTCAGTGGAATCCCTGCTGAATTTCACAGACAGAGATGGGAGGAGACTTCTCTTTCCAGCACTGGTGCCCTCATCTGGGGAGCAGAGTTTCCTCTGTAGATGAGATATTCCACCAATTCTTAACTGCTGCAAAGAGAGTGGCATTTCTGCCACTCCTATTAGTCTAGGCATGGCTTTTTTATATCCTCATCATAGGAGTTCAGCTGGTTTTTAGTTGGTTATCAAAGGTGGTTGTTCTACAATTTAGTTGTAGTTTTGATGTGGTCCTGAGAGGGGAAGACAAGCATAGTGCTTACCTGCTTACCTACTCTGCCATCCTGGCAGAAGGTCCTGCTGCTTTCTGTTTGCTATCTCACATATAAATAAATGAAATCATACTTGTCCTTTTCCATCTCACTTATTTGCTTAGTACAATACTCTCAAGGTCTATCCATGTTGTTGCAAATGGCAGTATTTCATCCTTTCTTAGAATGAGTAGTATTCCATTGTGTATATGTAGCACATCTATATATATTTTTTATCATCCATTGAAGGACACTTAGGTTGTTTCCACATCTTGGCTACAGTGTATGTTTCAATGAACATAGAAGTGGATATAACTTTATGAAGACATGTTTTCAAATTGTTTAGGTAGATACCCAGCAGAGTGATTGCTGGATCAATGGTAGCTCTATTCTCAAGTTTTTTGAGGAATCTCTAAACTGTTTTCCATAATGGCTGTATGAGTTTACATTCTATAAGCAGTGTGTACAAGTGTTCTTCTTTTTCCATATCCTTTTCAACAATTGTTATTTCTTGTCTTATTGATTTTAGACATTGTAATAGTTGTGAGGTGGTATCTCATTGTGGTTTTGATTTGTATTTCTCTTATAGCTAGTAAAGTTGAACATTTTTTCATATATCTGTCATATGGCTATTTTTAAAGTTTTTAAATTTGAGTTTGCTGCCAGTGGGCTTTTAAGCTAATGGGTTCCAGCATTTAAGGAAAAAATAATCAATTTAGGGGATATTATACAGAGTCCATCTTTGATCCAGTTATATAACTGTTCTACATCTGGAAACATGACTAATGTTTGTATGAATCCAATAATAGTTAACACTATATAAAGGTTTATAATTTATCTGATTTAGAAAATGACTAGTTGAGCCTGACCAGGTGGTGGCACAGTGGATAGAGCATTGGACTGGGATGCAGAGGACCCAGTTTCGAGACCCCGAGGTTGCCAGCTTGAGCGCGGGCTCATCTGGTTGAGCAAAAGCTCACCAGCTTGGACCCAAGGTCGCTAGCTTGAGCAAGGAGTTACTCAGTATGCTGAAGGCCCATATGGGAAAGCAATCAATGACCAACTAAGGTGTCACAATGAAAAACTGATGATTGATTCTTCTCATCTCTCTCCATTCCTTTCTGTCTGTTTCTATCTATCCCTCTGTCTGACACTCTCTCTGTCTCTGTAAAAAAAAAAAAAAAAAAAAAAAAGAAAGAAAGAAAATGACTAGTTGAAGTGTTTATCCAGTCTGTTGAACTCTCCAGGGCTATGGAGAACTCTAGGAGAAAGGATCAATCTGAGATCCCAAGGAACCATTTTAACCTAGAAAAGCTGATGAATTATTGGGTTACGGTGATATATCTAAGAGAAAATGAACTAGCCATAGGTCTGGCCTTAACCTTTGAAGGGAAACAAGATTAGAATAAGCCATGGTTTCTGCTTTCAGTCTGGGTGAAGAAACAACGTAAAGTAGCAAACACAGTAATTAGAGGGAAGTTAAAGGCTGAGCTGCATGTTCAGGCTCTAATCACAGGAGATTTCTAATGAGAAGGATACATGTGTGCCCTGGAGAAACTGGGAAAACTTTGTAGACAAGGAAGACTTTTAAAGAGTGGAGATGGAAAGATGGTGAGTGAAAAGTTATTTGAAGATTGCAATATTTCTGTTTTCACTGCTGCACATAGATTGTCATGAAATATATATATATATATATAACTACATATATAAAATGATTTCCTTAATGAGAGGGAACAAGTCTATTTGCAAACATGTCTGTTTGAATGATCTTTAAATAGTCTAGAATTAGTCAGACACATGTTGTGTGACCTTGCTGAGGTGGAGTCAGTTGATAAATACAGTGACTTACAAGTCTTTTATCACCGTCTTCTTAGGTATATAGAAGAAATTCTGTGTACATGACTACTATCTTCTGTTTGATAATTAAAATTTAGTCATTATTTCTTTTCCTGATATTTTATAAAATTGCACTGGAAATTTATTCCTATGAAAAATAAAATTTAATTCTTCTATATGCATTGCCCAGTCAAACAATTTAGTAAAAGTTATATCTTCTATATAGTTGTCTTAATCAGTGTATCCCTTTTCTTATAAGACTTTTTTTTTAAAAAAAAAAAAACTAGGACTGTTATGTTTCTAGTCAAATTAGCTCTCTCTATTTTATCAAATTTCTATATAGTTTGAGACAGGTCAGGGCCAAGATACTTTTTATTTTATGTTTAAATGTGTCTGGATTGGAGGAAGAGAGCAACAGTTCTCTACTTTGTGGACTTTGTTGTTAAAATATATAATAGCACAGATGCATAAAGGAATGCCGAATTATGCTCATAGTCAGAGTACTTCATCAAGTATTGTGCCTACTAAGTGGAAAGGATTCTGCTGAATGTCCGGGCATGCCAACATGACTAAGATGTAGTTTTTGTCTTCAAAGAGTTCACTCCATAATTAATCTGACTATAAACTAAACGGTGGTTTAGTTCTCCATAGAGTTTTTAAATTTATTGTCATATTGTGGTGAAAATGCCTCTCTCACTATATCTGTCTTTCAAAAGATTTATTGAAGAAGGTAGAAGGTAAATTGATTTCTTCCATTCTCTCAGGTTCTGATTAGAAAGATTGGATAATCTGATTGAGGTGTGATAATCTTAAAGTGTTAATTCAGACATGGTAAATACCACTTGTGTCTTTTGCAGTCAGCTATTTTTAGGACATGTATTTAACCACTTAAAATAATGCTCTTAAAATAATTCAGAAATTTTGGATTGCTAAGAAACCAAGAATGAGTTTTTATGGTAACGCATTCTTGTAAAACAATTAATATTTGCTGTTGTAAATCAGCAGGGGGAGCTCAGCAAATGAACTTTAGTTTCTATTGAGGCCAGTCCTAAAATGGTTTCTATTCATTTAGGAACTTAGAACAAATTCTGAAAATTTTACATGGTAAAGATGCTGCTGTTCTTTAAGAATAAATAAAATGCTTTTATATTTGTTTTAGAAAAAAAATAGATGTTTCAATGAAAAAATAATTTTAGAAACTCACCCTTTTTCTTTTTCCCCATCTATTCCAACATAAATTTAGGTTTTGACACTTAGTATCAGTTTATTTCTTTCTCAGCCATACTGACTTTTTTTTTTTATATCACTCATATTTGGCAAGTCTATGTTAGAGCTAAAGCAAAAGTCAGGGGTTTGTATTATTTTAGTCTAGAAGAGTGATTTTCAACCTTTTTCATCTTATGGCACATATTAACTAATTACTAAAATTAGTCTGCACACTAAAAATATGTTATATTTTTTTCTGATCTAACCAAAAATAGGCATAGTTTTGATTCATTCACACTGGACAGCTATTGTTGTGTTGGCTGTTTTTATTTATTTTCTATTTGGCAGTCTAAGGGAAAGGAGGTCAGTGCCCCTGACTAAATAATCAGGTATTGCATGGGTTGTTTTTGTTTGTTTGTTTGTTTTTTGTATTTTTCTGAAGCTGTAAATGGGGAGGCAGTCAGACCCCGCATGCGCCGGACCAGGATCCACCCGGCACGCCCACCAGGGGGCGATACTCTGCCCATCCGGGGCGTCGCTCTGTTGTGACCAGAGCCACTCGAGCGCCTAAGGCAGAGGCCAAGGAGCCATCCCCAGCGCCCGGGCCATCTTTTGCTCCAATGGAGCCTCAGCTGCGGGAGGGGAAGAGAGAGAGAGAGAGAGGAAGGAGAGGGGGAGGGGTGGAGAAGCAGATGGGCGCCTCTCCTGTGTGCCCTGGCTGGGAATCGAACCCGGGACTTCCGCACGCCAGGCCGATGCTCTACCACTGATCCAACCGGCCAGGGCCTAGGTATTGCATGTTTTAAAAATTCTTGGGGGATGCCTGACCAGGCGGTGGCGCAGTGGATAGAGTGTCGGACTGGGATGCAGAGGACCCGGGTTCGAGACCCCGAGGCCGCCAGCTTGAGTGCGGGCTCATCTGGTTTGAGGAAAAGCCCACCAGCTTGAACCCAAGGTCGCTGGCTCCAGCAAGGGGTTACTCGGTCTGCTGAAGGCCCGCGGTCAAGGCACATATGAGAAAGCAATCAATGAACAACTAAGGTGTTGCAACGCGCAATGAAAAACTAATGATTGATGCTTCTCATCTCTCTCTGTTCCTGTCTGTCTGTCCCTATCTATCCCTCTCTCTGACTCACTCTCTGTCTCTGTAAAAAATAAATAAATAAATAAAAATTAAAAAAAAAAAAGTTAAAAAAAAAAAAATTCTTGGGGCATACTAGTGTGCCGCAGTTCACCAGTTGAATATTGCTGGTCTAGAATTATACTAGAGATGATACCCCAATTTGAAAGCAAAAAGAAAATACCATTTTCAAAAAGAGAATGGTTGGTTCTGTAAGAATCAAAGGCTACCTTTTATGGACTAAGAAAATCTGAAAGTAATTTTGCCATTATTAACACATACACCATAAAGATTTTTTCCCCATCAATAATGATGTATTGTTTATAGCCAAATTGTTTCTTTCAGTGCACAATGAGAGTACTTATGGATGTTATTGTTTAGGGGAAACCAGTGTCTCTAACAAGTATTTGTTGAAATTATTACTGGTGTGCCAAATTAAAATAGGTAAAAGCAGTTTTTCCTTAACATTTAGCTGGCCCATTGCATGATGCTCTGGCAGTTTGGGGCTGTTGGTCTAGTATTATTCAGAGTTTGAAAATATTGTTTTTCCTTGATCATTTTAGGTTATATTTTTGGAGGCTTCAAATGCTATCTCAGTCATATTAATATATAGAAATTAAGAGGCCCTGGTTGTTGGCTCAGTGGCTAGCGCGTTGACCCAGTTTAGAGATTTTGGGGTTTGATTTCCGGTCAGAGCACACAGGAGAAGCGATCAACTGCTTTTCTCTTCCTCCCTTTCCCCCTTCTCTTCCTCTTCCCCTCCTGCAGCCAGTGGCTTGATTGATTACAGCAGTGGTCCACAACCCCTGGGCTGTGGACCGGTACCGGTCTGTGGGCTATTTGGTATCCGTCTGCAGAGAAAGAATAAATAACATACGTTATTTCCATTTTATTTATATTTAAGTCTGAACGATATTTTATTTTTTAAAAATGACCAGATTCCCTCTGTTACATCTGTCTAAGACTCACTCTTGACGCTTGTCTCTGTCACGTGATACATTTATCCGTCCAACCCTAAAGGCCAGTCCGTGAAAATATTTTCTGACATTAAACCGGTCCGTGATCCAAAAAAAGGTTAGGGACCACTGGATTAGAGCATCAGCCTCAGGCATCAAAAATAGCTCAGGACTCGAGCATTGGCCCCAGACAGTGGTTGCCAGGTGAATCCCTGTCAGGACACATGTGAGAGTCTGCCTATCTCTCTTCTTCACACCAAAAAGCAAAACAAAACAATAAATAAACAAAAAAAGGAAAAAATACAAATTAACAAACTGTACAATCTAGCTTCCAAAATACTGATATAAACTATTAATCCAAGTCACTGAAGTGATTCCAAGTAGCCAATAGTTTGAACCCAAAATAAGATGACTATAACTAAATATAGTCATATAACAATAAACATTAAATATGAAAAAAAAAAGAGATAGGAATCGATTCTGGCAAATATTATCATGTAAAACTAAAAAATATTTTGGAGTCTTAGAGTTTCTATTATTTTATTCTCTGGAATTTATTTTGACTCTTTCAAACTGAGGTAAAAAAACCTTAGACTTGGAGTCAGAAGACATAAAAGATACTTAATTTCTAAAAACTCAATCAGTTTTCCTCTCAGTTTCCCTATTATAAAATAGGACTCAGCAAGTTTCCCTGACTATATCACAAGCTGTGCATATAAAGTGAAAAAATTAAATAAAGCTTAATCAGAACTGTAGTAGCCCCAGCCCAACTGGCTTCTCCACCAGACTTTTTTTTGTGTGTGACAGAGGCAGAGAGAGGGACAAATCGAGACAGACAGGCAAGAAGGGAGAGAGATGAGAAGCATCAATTCTTTGTTGTGGCACCTGAGTTGTTCATTGATTTCTTTCTCATATGTGCCTTGATAGAGGTGGGGGGGCACTACAGCAGAGCAAGTGACCCCATGCTCAAGCCAGCAACCTTGTGCTCAAGCTGGTGAGCTGTGTTCAAACAAGATGAGCCTGTGCTCAAGCTGCAACCTCGGGGTTTCAAACCTGGGTCCTCTGCACCCCAGTCCGACACTCTATTCACTGTGCCACTGCCTGGTCAGGCTTCTCTTCCAGTCTTTATTGTCTGAGTAGATGGTGTCACCATTCACCTAGCATCCAAGCCAGAACTCAAGAAATTTTTCTGGATTGTTTTATTCCTTAGCTGCCAAAATCCAATCCCTCAGGAATCTCCTGTTGACCCTCCACTGAAACATATCTTGAGTTTGTTTTCCCTTATGTTATTACCATCACTTTAGTCCATTCAGCCATATTTTCTCTCTCCCTTAATGAAAATGTCTCCTAAAAAACTTTCCAGCTTCTTCTGTTTTTTTCCCCTCTAATCTCTCTGTTTTTTTTCCCTCTATTTAGTCTCTAAAGAGCAGCTAGACTTATCTTTTAAAACCATCAGTCAAGCCTGACCTGTGGTAGCACAGTGGATAAAGCATTGACCTGGAATGCTGACGTTGTTGGTTGGAGTCCCTGGGTTGCCTGGTCCCAGGCACATACAGGGAGCAACTACTATGAGAAGATGTTTCCCACTTCTCCCCCTCCTTTTCTCACTCTCTCTCTCCTCTCTTGCCAAAAATCAATAAATAAAATCTAAAATAAAAATTTTTAAAAATGATAAAACATCAATCAGATTATATCTTCTTCTTGTTTAATATGTCCCCTGTCCACTTCTTTGACCTCTTTTCAAATCACTGTGCCTCTGCTCATTGTGCTCAAGCCACCCTGGTCTGCTGCCTCAAAGTGGCCTTGGCCACAATCTGAAGTAAGCCCCCAATTGCTCTTGATAACATTAACCTAGTTTATTTTCTTCAGAACATATTACTTGCCCGAGTTTTTTTTTTTTTTTTTTTTTTTACCATCTATCCAATAGAAACTAAGCAATATGAGAACAGAAACTTTGTGTTATTAAATATATAATCTCATCTACTAGAATAGTACTTACTGTGTAGTAGATGTTTGATAAATAAAAATTTGAGCCTGACCAGGCGGTGGCACAGTGGATAGAGCGTCGGACTGGGATGTGGAGGACCCAGGTTTGAGACCCCAAAGTCACCAGCTTGAGTGCGGGCTCATCTGGTTTGAGCAAAAAGCTCACCAGCTTGGACCCAAGGTCGCTGGCTTGAGCAGGGGGTTACTCGGTCTGCTGAAGGCCCGCAGTCAAGGCACATATGAGAGAGCAGTTGTTGAACAGCTAAGGTTCTGCAATGAAAAACTAATGACTGATGCTTCTCATCTCTCTTTGTTCCTGTCTGTCTGTCCCTAGCTATCCCTCTCTCTGACTCTGTCTCTAAAATAAGATAAAAATTTGCAAAATGAATTAATAAAACATTTTATTTATTTAGCAAATATTTATAATCTATGTGAACTACTTTGTAACGTGTAAGTGCAAAATGAAAGGTAATGATACATTCTTGCTGGTGTTTAGGGAACTGGAGATAAGAGCATGGCTGAGCCATGGTGTATATGAGTGGCAATGAAGAAACAAAGCCGGGAGAGTTTTGGAAGCTTGGCCAATTCACATAGAGTTAGACCATTCAAGGCCAGAGCACCTCCTCCTGACTCTCGGCCTGTTGCTCTCCAAGTGTCTGGGCTACATATGACTTGGATAAATTGACTCAAATAGAATAGGAACTCTCTAGAAACTTTTTGATTCTTTTGAGCCTGTGAATGAAAGTAAGAAATAGGTTTTGGTGCATATGCTATTTTTAGACTACTACTTCTTGATAGGATATAATAACCTACTTGATATGAGCTCCAGGCAGTCTTGGGATTAGCTAAACTAGGTAAAAAAATCACTTTATTTATTAATTCTTGAAGTTTTACAACATCTTGCATATGTTTTCAGTTTTTCTTCATTTTCAGTTACTTCTTTCCTTCAGAGTTCTAGTGAGAACCATGAGAAAGAACAAGTTCTGCAAAGAAGTAAGAAAAATGGTTTGTTTTTGAAGATTTTCTAGTTCAATGAACAGAAGGAAGCACCAGCTTCTTCTCACAAAACCTCCAGTCGAACATTTAATCTCAAAAGACTCCAGCAGTTTATAGTAATATTCTAAAAGTTGTGCTAGCTTATTTGAACCAAAGACAAATTCATGCATTTTATAGTCTTTTAGTCAACTGTAAATACCATAATTGATCCTCCTTGTACAGTCCTTATAACAAATAGGGTATTATCTCAAGGAACAGTGCCAGAAATAAGGAGACTTAGAGTCAAGCTTTGACTTGTTATCTTATTTGTAAGAACATTAGAGTGTTCTTTGAGAAAACATTTAAACCTTATTTTATTGTCCTATTTCCAACTCCAAAAAGAAAATACTAATGACTGAAATTAGTACTTGCAAACCTGACCTAAGTACTAGATCTAGTATAATATTCGAATACTTTAAGAACCTAACAAATGTGTTGGTGACTGTTTACCTTTATTATTTTTTAAGAAGCATTAAAGAAATTGAATATGTAATAAGAATAGAGGTATTACACATTTTTTTTGTTTTATAGAGAAAAGCTTTATGTCATTTCAAAGTAGGATTTCAAAAGACATTTTCAACTTTTTCTCATCCTAGTATATTCTTTATTTTTATATCCAATGTCCAGCAGACAACAAACCATAAGTTTAGTTCTCAAAAGTGTTTATTGATTTGCTTTTATATTATTTCTTCTCCAAGAAAATATAAGAGTAAGTTTAGAATTAAGTAATATGTGTGAAGAGTGTATCATAAAACAAAGTAGAATATAAATGTAGATGTTGGTAATTATTGTTGGTTCTTGATTACATTTACTCTCAGTTCTCATGGGCAGGAAATAGAGAATTGGAGCATGGGCCAAGGAGGGCCGCTAGCTCACTCTGCCCTGTGATTTGGTTGGTGTGTCCCAGCCACAGTGATGGCCCTCTCTCTGAACTTTCTGGACCTGATCCTTACTCTATTGGGTTTCCTGGATGGCATGAAAGATTGGTACTAAGGACAGTTAGGGAAAGGGTACAGGGCCACATCTGAAGGGCTAAGTAGAATGTTTGTGAAAGAGGTAAACTCATGGAAAGGAGTTAGAACAGTGCCAGTCTCTGCAGTTTAGAAAAATGGATGTTCTTTCTCTTATTATATTCCTGCCTGATGTTACAAATGATCAGGATGAGAACCACTTCAGAAAAGCATGCAACGATCATACAACTAGGAATGTAGGAGACTAGAAGTGTCAGAGAGCTTTATGGGATAGGATAAGGGAAAGAGCGAGGTTAAAATATTGGTTGTATTCCCAAAGCCTTTGAAGATCTCTTTCTTTTGAAGTTAAGAGTTTTGCCTTTTTTCTATAAAACTCTTGACTGATGAAGAAAATTCAGCATAGGACCTTAGGGGAGGAGAGGCAAAGGAAATCTTTCTTTCTTCCTAAATTGTTCAAGTGATCCTACCTAGGACTCAGGGTTTTAGAATAGAATTTCTCTTTCTGATAATAAAGAACTGAGCATTTGGCTAACATTTTCCTTGAGCCATCACTAAGAGAATATTAGAGAGTGAGGAACCACAAACAATCCCAAATAACAGTTAATTCTAATCTCTAATTTCTGTGATTAATTTTGATACTATTGCTTTTACCAACACCACCACCACCACCAAACATTTATGGAGAACTCAGGATATAGATCATCACTTTTAATGTTTATACCACAACAGAGTAGATGATATTATTATCCTGACTGAAGATATTGTGATCAGCTTTTGAATTGATAAGAAATTCTCAATACCACGTGCCAACTGGGAAAATCAGATTCTCTGAAACGAATCTTTCTTACAACATTTCTGGGAATTAAAACCCACACTTGAGATGGCTCTGCTTTGGGAAATAATTTTTCATTTGTCTTTTCTATAATGTGTTTTCAATCTTATTTCATTACAATTGTGCACTGAAACATTCTATCCTCAACGTGATGTGACAGGTAGGATGCCAATTTTGCAAACGAGGACCTGAAGGTAGTAAGTCATCATGTAACAACTTTTTTAATAATTTTATTTAGAAAATAAAATTTAATGGGGTGACATTGATCAATAAGAGTGCATAGGTTTCTGATAAATATTTCTATAGTGTTTAAACTGTTGATCGTATTGTGTGCCCACGTCAGATCATTTTCCATCATCCAAAGTCACATTATTTTCTGTCACTGTATATTTGTACCACATTTACCCAAGGTCATGCAACTAGAAGTAACAGGGCCATGCCATAAATCAATGTCTTTTGATCCAAGTCCAGGTTTATTCCACTTGTCTTTCATTTAGTCCTACTATTAGCAGTCATATAACTGGGTTTATTCATTGTGATCTTCCAGGAATTTTGACTTTCTTTATTACTTTAATAATTAATTTTTTGGTGAAAAATAGTAACAAACACAACTAAAGATAAGATTAATAAATGTATGTATCTCTCTTTATCTATCTAGATCACTCTATTTAACCACTGAGTTATTTACTAACCAACTCTTTATCTTTCTATCTCAGAATCTCTCGACCTTAGCATTATTGACATCTGGGGCTGCATAATATTTTGTTGTGGGGAGGAGTATGCATTGTGCGTTGTAGAATATATAACAACATTCCTTGTCTCTAGTCACTATATACCAGTAGTGCCCACTTTCTCCAATTGCGACTACCAAAAACATCTCCAAACATTACTGTACATTTTCTGGGGGAGGTGGCAAAAATCTCATTCAGTTGAGAACCACTGCTGTAACTTTTAATTGCTTAAACAAGCAAACAAACAAATAAATTAACATGTGTATATATGTGTGTGTGTGTATATATATATATATACACACACACACATATATATATATACACACAGCGTGTCCGTAAAGTTATGATATACTTTTGACCGGTCACAGGAAAGCAACCAAAGACGGTAGATATGTGAAATCGCACCAAATAAAAGGAAAACTCTCCCAGTTTCATACCTATTCAGTGCACAGATTTTTTAGGGCTCCTTAGGTAGCTATCCTGTATAGCCTCTACAGACTCATCACTGACTGATGGCCTACCAGAACAGGATTTCTCCACCAAACTGCTGGTTTCCTCCAACTTCTTATCCCACTGAGTAATGTTATTCCTATGTGGTGGTGGCATTTCGTTATAAACGTGCCGATATTCACGTTGCACTTTGGTCACGGATTCTAATTTAGTGAGCCACAGAACACACTAATCTTTCCTCTGTACCTTCCACATCTCCACTGGCATGGCTGTGGGCTGCTCCGCTGTATACATGGTGTTACGTCATCATTTGTGCATGCGCACATGCTGCCACATCATCCTACAGGAACTGGGAGGGTTTTCCTTTTATTTGGTCCAGATTTCACATTTCTATTGTATTTTGTTGCTTTCCTGTGACTGGTCAAAAGTGCACCATCCATGACTTTACGGACACATTGTATATACTGTTATTTTATTTTATTTTATTTTTTGAGACATCATGATTTTGAAGGTAAATAGAACTCATTTAGAGTCCTTACCCCAAGGCTTTTTGGTGATGTTAGTAGGATTTTACTGTTTAAGCAAAATGATTAAGACTCTTATCAGTGGTTACTTCTAAGGACGAAGAAATGGTAGTACCTCATAAAACAGAAGCTTTTTGCCAATTTCTATAGGGAGTTTAGTGTAGAGCAGGGGTAGTCAACCTTTTTATACCTACCGCCCACTTTTGTATCTCTGTTAGTAGTAAAACTTTCTAACCGCCCACCAGTTCCACAGTAATGGTGACTTATAAAGTAGGGAAATAACTTTACTTTATAAAATTTATAAAGCAGAGTTACAGCAAGTTAAAGCATATAATAATTACTTACCAAATATTTTATGTCAGATTTTCGCTAAGTTTGGCAGAATAAATCTTTATAAAACAACTTACTATAGTTAAATCTATTTTTTTATTTCTACTTTGGTTGCTCTGCTACCGCCCACCATGAAAGCTGGAATGCCCACTAGTGGGCAGTAGGGACCAGGTTGACTACCACTGGTGTAGAGTAAGAACCTGTTGGAATTTTAGGTAGAATGAGCTTGTAAAAACTGTATGCTTCACAGAAGGCTTTCAGTCTAGAATCTAGAAGGCTTCCATTCACCTGTTTATGACCCCTGTTTATCTGAAATATCTACGGGGTTCCATCAGAAATTGTTCTAATTGTTCTAATTATTCTGTATTAATGTGTTTATTGATGTGCTGCTGTAATATAGTCTTGTGTGTTTAAAATATTTTGGGTCTGTAGTTCATAGATAATAATTTATGAAACCTCCTTGATGGTAGAGACAGTTTCTTTCTGTTAAACTTCCAACCATACCCACAATTCAGTACTGAGAACATCCACTGTAAAACTTGTCATTGCAAGGTGACCAAAGGACTGTGTGCCACTTCTTGGGGCCATCTGAATGCAAACACCTGAGGAGAGTTGAAAATTTCTCAGAATACTTGGTTAGCTCTTTTTCTTTGTTTAGAAATTCAGTTTGCTTACTCTTTTGAGGAATACTCCATTTAAATAGTTTAGAGAGTAACGTCAGTTTTTGTCCCAAATTAAAGCAAGGTAATATGTGTCAAAATGAGTTTCAGGGAAGGAAATAAAAAGACTAAATACCCTTTCTGCTAAAAGTTTAACAAGATGGCCCATAATATAGAGCAGCTGTAGATGTAGATCATTTTTCTTTTATTCATTCTTTTATCCACTTCTGTTTCTTTCTTTTTTTTTTTTTAATAATTTTATTTTTTTAATGGAGTGACATCAATAAATCAGGATACATATATTCAAAGATAACAAGTCCAGGTTATCTTGTCGTTCAATTATGTTGCATACCCACCACCCAAAGTCAGATTGTCCTCTGTCACCTTCTATCTTGTTTTCTTTGTGCCCCTCCCCACCCCCTTTCCCTCTCCCATTTCCCCCTCCCCCCCGTAACCACCACACTCTTATCAATGTCTCTTAGTTTCACTATTATGTCCCACCTACGTATGGAATAATACAGTTCCTGGTTTTTTCTGATTTACTTATTTCGCTTCGTATCATGTTATCAAGATCCCACCATTTTGCTGTAAATGTTCCGATGTCATCATTTCTTATGAATGAGTAGTATTCCATAGTGTATATGTGCCACATCTTCTTTATCCAGTCATGTATTGATGGGCTTTTTGGTTGTTTCCATGTCCTGGGATGAATAGACACTTCTCACAGGAAGAAATACAAATGGCCAACAGATATATGAAAAGATGCTCATCTTCTTTAGCTATTAGAGAAATGCAAATCAAAACGGCAATGAGATACCACCTCACACCTGTTCGATTAGCTGTTATTAGCAAGACAGGTAATAGCAAATGTTGGAGAGGCTGTGGAGAAAAAGGAACCCTCATACACTGTTGGTGGGAATGTAAAGTAGTACAACCATTATGGAAGAAAGTATGGTGGTTCCTCAGAAAACTGAAAATAGAACTACCTTATGACCCAGCAATCCCTCTACTGGGTATATATCCCCAAAACTCAGAAACATTGATACGTAAAGACACATGCAGCCCCATGTTTATTGCACCACTTCTGTTTCTTCAAGTGCCCAGGCTCTGAGTCTCAGGGCCACCGAGGCAACTGAAGTTTCTAAGTTTCAGGCTGAAGGATGAAAATAATTTTATTTTAGCATTGTATCTAATTTGGACTTAAAAGCATATGAATCTGTATAACTGGTCTCTATCTCTTAGTGTTCCTGAATTTTCTATCTCATTTCTATAAAAGTAAAGTATGATATAGTCCAGAAAGACGGATATTTCCAAATTTGGTAGAATATATTATATTAATTTGTTATACTTATGGATGTATTTATATATATTAGGTGAAAGTTAATATGAATGATTTATGCAGTTTATAAAAAGTTTTGCACATTTCTCATCTAATCTTTACAATTATGTAAGATAGACATTATTCTGATTTTAAGGATGTAAAGACTGGTACTCAAAGTGGTTATATAAATTTCTTATGGTCAAATAGTTGTAAAATAAAAAAAAATCTAGATTTTTGTCCCAGTTTTTCTGACTCCACATCCAATGTTCTTTTCATGCTTTTTACTTCGAGCAAGTAAGGACACAATCATGCATTAGTGATGAGGTGCACCGATTTAGTTTAATTACTATGCTGACAAATATGCATTTTACTGTTTTAATCATGCATTCAGCAAACAATCTAAGGACTGCCTTGTGAAAGCTTGTAGAAGTACCAAGTTGAGTAGTACATGTTACTTCCATCAAGTCAGTCAAATATTAAGTGTTGAGTCATAATCAGGAATGAGCAGGTTACCATGGATCACAAAATAAAGTCATTTAGAGCAGATCAGAGTCTTACAAAAAGTTTCTTAGAAGAGGTTATGTATGAGCTGGGTAATGACGGATGAGCAGATTCAACACAGTGATGCGTCAGATGAAAATTGTTCCAGGCAGTGATACAAGTGTGTGAAAACTCTGAGGTGAGCAAGAATGTAGCTAGCTAGTGGAATTCTGCCATATGCCTGCTTTAGTGACTAATACAAACTCAAAATCTCTTTTGAAGTTTTTCCTATCGGTTGCTTGGTTAGCAATTGCAACGGATGAAATTGAGAGCTTTGAATCAGTCCATGTGAAATCTTCAGGCCTCTATTTTTTTAATCTATAAAATTATAAAAATTAAAAATTTCTTTGTGATGGTTAAAAGAGATTATTAAAATAAATCACATAGCATAATACCTGGCAAATAATAGTCACCTAATGAGCAACAGCAACTACTACTACTCCTAACACCAGAGTTCAGTACATTTTAGCAATCCCTGGGCTAGATTTTTAATTCTGAGTTCTATGAGAAATTGGAAATCACACAATTTGGCTATTTTTTTCTTCTAAACTTAGGTGACCATGCAGCATATGAAGAGCAAGAGGACACTAGATTTTGCAGCAAATGCGTGGTTATCTCGAATCCAAGCAGATGGGGACGTTGTTTGTGAGCTTCCTGTCATAAAAGAAGGACAAGCTGTTTTTCCATGTGTGTTATTGCTCTTCAGTAGCATATATTGAATATAAAAATTGTTTTATACTTGCTTAAATTTACTTCTGAGCTATTTAGTTACATACTATTTTTTCTATTTCTAAAAGAGTTGTTTTGTGCATTGAGAAGTGACATTTTCAGTATCACAGCATGAGTCTCTGTTGGATCTGGGTTTAACATAATCTCAAAAAGGTTCTTATTGTCCAGCTATAGTCACATGGGCTGAGGCTGTGACAAAGAAAAAAATGTCATGTCTGTGCTTCACCTGGCTTTGCTAGGGGCCAGTGGCCACCTAATGTCATTACCTCACTTATGATATATTTTCTCATCAAAGTTTACATAATTTTAAACTTTAAGCAACATGTACCATAACATTTTCATCCTTGCTGCTGAAATACTAAGCATGGAATATTTTTCTAAGTCATACATAAAAAAAACAGCCTTAAAAAAATCTTTTACTTCACTTTTTGAAAAAGTTATAAGCCCTCTGGGCATTTGTCCATGGTATAAAATGCCAATTTAAAGTTAAAATTAATAATTGAAAAGTCAAAACTCTCTTAATAGATACAGATGGTCCAGATTTATTTTTTTTTTCTGTAGCCAGACCCATGAATTTGGGTTCTGTTTGTACAAAGTCCCATCTAATAGATTTCCCTGTGTTTCTCTCCCCTTTGCAAGTGGTAAGATACCATGTTGATGTCCACACTGGGCAATTAAAGCAAGCAGAAACAGAATCTGAAGTGTCCCTGTGTCTCTACGGGGAGAGAGGGGACTCTGGTCTTAGACTACTGTGCAAGTCCAACATGCCAGTAAAATTTCAAAGAGGACAGGTGAGTCTGCACAAATAACTTCCCATGTCATTTTCTCTACAAAGTATCCAGTGGTATAATCAAAAAGCAGTGACCTGGTTTAATTTTATCTTCAGTTAAAGGAAACAATTTTATTTTAGAAACAAGAAACCAGAAAGCTGATTGAGGAAATCTTTCTTGACCTTGAAGAATAGTATATAGTTTGGATTTTCTCTAAAGCAGACCGTAAGACAAAGACAGGGCTACAGATAATTTATCTGGGAGGTGATCCAGTGAGTACCTTTGAAGCAAAGAGTGGAGTAAATGAGGCAGGAAAAGGGAGAAATGCCAATATAGGGACATTAATGAATTGGTTATCACTGGAACTTTTTCTTGCTAGGGACCTTCAGAGGGACCCCGAAGAGCACTCCTCAAAATTGTCCCACCACAGGAAGTCCTCAGGCAAAGAAGTAGTGAGACATAGGGAATTGAGAAAGGAATCTGTCAGCATGCCTAAGCTATCTAGCAAAGCAGCAAATGAACCCAGAAATGGGGCTAGATGACAGGGAGGGCATCAACTGAATCTGTTACAATAGGTGATGGATATCATAAAATATCCCTTTAAAGGCACACCAGAGAACATGCATAATCATAATCAGGTTTACTGAAATAGTGTAAAATTAGTAATGGTTTTGGTTTGGTATAAACAAGGGAAGATTTCCATAAAAAAACATAAAACCAACAGTTGATACCAGGTAGACTATCTTGAAATACCAAATTGAAATTTAACCTGGTAATAATGTAGACAAACTAAGCAATCATGAATTTGCATTTTTACCACAAAGTAGGGTGACAGTGGCTAATAGTCAACTGCCATTTTGGGGAATATCTCAAACTTAATCAAATTCAGGACCTTCTTCTCAGATAATTTTAGGGTGGTTATTCCCAACAACAATCTATGAGGAAGTAATGTATGAAGGAGTTCTTCTTACTCCAACCTGCTTAGCATTTACTTTAGGTCCTATATCTCTCTGGAAAAGTCAGTAAGTTTTTGATATGACAAAGTGACTTTATTTAGAAGTAAATATTCCAGGATACTTTTTTCACAACAAATCTAAGAATGTGCTCTGTATTATTTATAGAGAAAGGTATAGAAGAGAACTTTGGAAGAATGAAAGGAAGAAAAGGAGAGAGGGGAGAGAGGAGAAAATTTATTCCTACATGTCTTGAAGTATAATCAGCATTCATGGAAATTAAGTGTGCTGCATATTAGGCCACATGGTTGTCAACCTGACCACCTAATAAACTGTGTCACAGTGGCGGAACTCCAAGCAAGAGAAAGGCCGCAAACTGAATGCCTTTGTATTAGGGTTTATTTGTTACACTGGTTACTATTACAAATGGAGAAAATAAAACAGCAAGAGAGAAAAAAGCACAGCCAGAAATATATTTTTAATAAATAAAAAAGTAATTTGCTTATTTTTCTTTCCTTATTACCTCTTTTGACACTAAGTGTAGTAACATCTTTTTTAAAGTATTGTGCCACTTCTCGCAGTCCTTAGGCTATTGCTATTATCTGCCTTTGTCATGTGCTGGACTCCAGTGATCTCTGTGGCGTTTTTCTCTATCTCCCACACCAGATTGATACATTTCAAATAGAAGCAGTTTCTCTTGGAAAACTACAGAAGGTGCTGTTGCGCTGTGAGGCCAGTGACAGATCACAGTATTGGTATTGTGACAAGGTCATCGTCAGAGAATCTGGTATTGGATCTGAGTCCATCTTCATCTGTGAAAGGTAGTGTTGTTCTCCATGGTACTTCAAAAGAATGTGCTGCAATGTGGATAATGCTGTGTGTGTGATAATGTATTTGTGTGTTTTAGGTTCAAAGTTTTGTGTCATTTATGCTCAGTATGCCACAGCATGTATCACTTATTGATTAAGTAAATAATCTATTGCTAATATTGCAAGTAAAAATTATCTTGTAATTACTTAGTATTTCAATGTGCTTTTAGTATATTTAATATTTCACAAAAGTACTGAAAGTTTAACACTAGAAATTATTACATACATTGTAAGAATATTTGTTGGTGTTTTTACATTGCTAAAATTACAGTAATATAACAATTTTATAAGTAAATTAAGCAAGGAAAGTTTTAGAGAGAACTCTCAGAACAGAACATGAAAAACAAAAGACAACGATTAAAATCTAGATAATTTAGTCTTTCCCTTGAGCTGGGAAGCAACTCCTTCCAATTCTGACTTGGCCCTACTTCCTTAAACCTTGCTCTCTAGATTCTTGCTGAGTCTCTCAAGAAAACTCCCAGCTTGCTAGCTAGGCACTGACGTTTCTTGTCACTAGGTCTCTCAGTCACAGGGAAGAGGGTGGGTCCTAGACCCAAATGCAATTGAATAAGAACAGGTTTCTATATGAAAACCCAATCTATTGTGCCATGGAGTGAGAAACTTTTGGCTCTTTTTTTTGACATTTTGAATCTTCAATGTTGGGTACTGTTCTACAGCTTTATTTGCAAATAAATAATCATCAGGAAATGAGACCAAAAAATGGGCATAAGCAAGGGCATTGGAAACTTCAAGGGCACATATTTGAAGATGCCAAAACAAATGCAACTTTAATTACTAAGAAAAAGTGGAGCAAAAAAAAAAGAGTCAATTCAACTATAAACTCTAGACATAAGCCACTAAAAATTGCGAATACCAAAGATGATTGAAGATGATCATAACTGAAAAGGTACAGTGAGAACTACAGCAGGCTCTCCCTCTTTTTGCCTTTTTAGTCATTACATCAAGTCAATTCTTTTTTCAGAGTGCCTGTTTAATTCATCCCTTCTTTTCTGTTATCACTTCCTCTTCTGTAATCAGTGTCCTTATTTCGTTAAGCCTAGAATATTACAATAGTCTTCTAATTATTTTTTGTTAAATTTTTATTGAATTTTTTAGGGTGACTTTGTTAATAAAATGTACAAGTTTCAAATGTACAATTCTACAGTACATCATCTATATATTATATTGTGTTTTGCCACCCCAAGTCAATTCTCCCTCCATCACCATCTATCTATCTCTCCTCTTCTACCCTCTTCCGCCTCCCCCACCCTTATTCTCTCCTGAAATCCCCACACTGTTGTCTGTAAATTTTATTTTCTTTGCTTAATCCCTTCTGTTGGTCAAATAAGTTTGTAAAATATGATTTTTATGTTTGCTCACTTATAGTTTGCATTGGGGGCTGGGCAGCACCAGGTATATGTGGTCTGTGAAATTGCAAATGACCTTCCTGCTTGTGATGGGCCATTTTTTGCTAATGTTTGCTGGAGGAGAGGTTTTCTGCCAAAAAGTTTAAAGGAAGGGAGAAGGAAAAGAGGCAGAAAAAAAGCCATATTTGCAGAGAAAGAGAGCAGAGAGAATGCAGAGTGCTGCAGAAGAAGCCGATTTGTGCAGAGAGAAGAAGCTGTGCAGATGGGGAACCACTGCTGAGGGGCTTTGGGACCCCTACTGAGACTGGTGAGGCCTTGGATTCTAGGAGGAACTGGAGAAGATTATGAAACCGGATAATGTGTCAGGGTTTTATAAGCACTGAATGAAGAGAGAAGTGTTTTCCCTGTGTGTTTGCTAATCACCAGGTGCGAGACTTTAATAAAGGAATAGCCCACCATTTTTTGGCTCCACTGTTTCTTCACTGTCTGTCTGAATTCAATGAGAACCTGCATGTACATGGCTGGTTCTCATCCCATGCCCACAATAGATTGAGTTTTCATATGGAAACCTGTTCTTATTCAATTGCATTTGGGTCTGGGACCCACCCTCTTCCCTGTGACTAAGAGACCTAGTGACAATAAACATGATAGTGGCAGCTCCTGGCCTTACGCCTTCACCTTTTTCACTCAGCTGTGTTTTATTCCTCACACTGGAAGAACTATGGGGTGATTCATCTAGGGTTTTCTTCTTCAGTTCTTAGGTTTTGATACACTTTGTCAAATAAATTCAGTTGATTTCTTTTAAATGTATAAACTCCTGGGGATAATTTAGATTTATTCATCACATTATTCATGCTTACACATATATACCACACAATGGGTGCTGCCCCGACCACAATTAGCCCACTGCCTCCACACATTGTCTGCTGTATTACTTTAGCTCTTCTCTGTGCTATGGCGATGTGTTCTTGTCTGGAAGGAAGAGATATAAATGATAGCTTAATTTTAGTTTCAATGGATTGTAACTGAAATAATTTTAATTACAAAATATTTAAGCAACCAGAAGTAATTTAACAGATATGCACTACACATAGTAGTAGGCACTAAAGGAATGGTAACCAATGCTCGTTCACACAATACCTGATGAAGTGAGTAAGTTGCAGAAATACTTTCTTCCTCTGTAGATACGGAGATGAGGCAGATCCTGCTGCTTTAGTTCTTAGAGAAACATTAAGAATAGTGGCACCAGGAACAAAACTTAGGCCCAGTGAGTTCTTTTTTACAACAAAAAAAGACTACTGTGAAGCCACTCACAGTTGCTGCTGTGCTATCAGCGCCTTCTTTGTGTGTGTGCAAGGTCAAAGACAAATTACTCTAAGGAAGGAGCCAGTCCAGAAGGCTGCTCTTAATGAAAGGAGACCCAAAGAAACTGAGTGGACCTCTTTCTGGACAGCCTAGTGTATTCTCAGTCCTGGTGCGGGAGCTGGCCACGGTGGGTGCCGGGCACACTCATTCTGGGTTGCAGGTGCCGCAGTGCTCAGCTTTATACATCACAGAAGAAAAAGGAAAGAAAGTCTCAGTCACTCTCCTTGGTGCTTCTTCCTGGGACAAGAATTTAGGGCACAGCTGAATTAAGGCAGAAGACCACCAAGTGTTCGCTTCTGTTCTGAGTTAAAGGGGGAAGCCATGCTCAGCTGAAACACAAAGCATAGCTACGGGGAGAGAACACTTTTGTGCTCACAGATGCTTCTTGTGAGGATTTGCCTCTTTTTTTACTCCCCTCTTCTATTGAACACCCACATCCTTATGATTTTATTTTATTTCTATACCTGAAGATTTTATTTTTTTGCTTTTTGTGCATTTAATATAGATAGAGTTTCTATCATTTATACATAAAGTTTGACTGGTTGAGGTTTTGAGCAAGCAAAATTTGTATTTGAATCAGGCAGACATTCTACTTACTATGAATTGAAGTAAATACTCTTTACTATTTGTATTAGTTTTCCACGGCTGCTATAACAAAATACTACAAACTTGGTGGCTTAAAACAGCAGAAATGTAGTCTGTCACAGTTCTGGAAGCAAGAAATCCAGGTCTCAGCAGGGCAATGCTCCCTCTGAAGTCTGGGCAATGTTAAGCCTAATCCGGAGGAACCTGAAACATTGAAGACACGAACAAAGTCCGTCGATTACACACCAAAGCTTTATTGTCTGGCTTGGCCAAGTGGCAGCAACTCCGACAGAAGTCTGAGGGAGAGTGCTCCGGCCCTTTGTTCTACCTAGTTTTTATAGTTTTGTAAGTGGGAAGTACAGAAGCAAAAATTGTAATTAGGAGCCCTTTACCACTATTGGTTATAGTCATATGTCCTTTAACATGATAGGACCGTGTACAATTTGCAAGCCATACATCATTTTGGAGAAAACAAAATTTATAAGTCAACACAATTTTAGAAAGATGTCTCTTTACATATTAAAAGGAATTCCTATATTTTCTAGTCTTTATTCTCCATCTCTCTGTCCAGAGTCACACATATTAACCACATGCATTTACATAGGAGAGGTAGTTTCCGTGGGGACAAATGCCCACAAATGGCTCATTGCTATAAGAAAAGTTTTATTTTGGCTTTTCTCTTCCTGCACCTGGCTGGCCATTCACCCCTTTCCCCACAGGTGTGGTGGAATGTCTGGGAATCCATGTTTTCCTTCCCTTTGCATTTACAGTACAATGCCAAGGGCCATCCTGGTTTTAGGCCAATCACACAGTACAGAGATTATTCTCAAAATTTCTCTGCACACCTTAACCCAAATTAATAAAATGTTCTTCAAGCCTCTTAAAATATTAGTATTCTGCAGCTTTTGTTACTTTACAACACCTGCGGCTGAAGTGGCGCAGTGGCTCCTCAGGCAATGATCCTCTGTTGATTCTTCTAGTGCTTCTGGTGTCTGGGTGGTGGCCGCAGCGCTCGGCGCCCCTTGGTTTGCAGCTGCATCACTTCAGTCCATGCTTCTGTTGCCACAGGGCTGCTTTTCCTTATGTATGTAGTACTGTGTCACTTTTCCTTGTCTAACAAGGACACTGGCCATTAGACTAGAACTTACCCTGCTCCAATATGGCCTCATCTTAATTAATTAATTAATTACATCTGCAAAGAGCCTGTTTCCAAATAAGGTCATCTTCTGAGGTTCTGAGTGACTATCAGTGTTGGGAGCACATTGTTTAATCCACTACTTGAGTAAAACCCACAATGTGCTGCTATCCACTGCAAGGTTTATTCACATTAAATTAGAGATCACTAGACTTTTTTGTGTCTCACCAAACTTGTAGTATTGTGTACATGTATGTGTTTGTAGAACTTTAATACTGAAATTATTAAAAGAGTTAGTACCTAATTTTTAATAGAAACAATGTTGTTTATGAATATATTTGTTAACCCACTTGACCTAGGAGGGGTTTAGAGTCCCAGAGGCTACAGAAAAGTTCCCCAGCCTGTGGACAAGGAATCTCTCAGTGACTCCATCCATTACTCCTGACTAGATTGGGAAATAACGTTGATGTGATCTGGTGGGAGCTGGTTATTGGAAATAAAGGCCTACTGAGGGAAATTCTAAATAGAAAGAGATTTTTAGATGTAGGAATTGAAAAGTAAAACACAAATAAGTGATGTTTTAAAAACTAATGGCTTGTCAAGCAGAACATGGCCTGCTTTGTCCTCCCCAAACCAAATCATGGTCTGATGGGTGGAGTAACCTTGAGGCGTTTTTCCTTAAGGAGTAAGGACAAGATGCTGCACAGTGTTCCTCAGCCAGTGTTTTAAAAGTATTTCAGTCACATTTTTATTCATGATTCTTTACGTTTTATGTATGTATTTATTTACTTACTTACTTACTTTAGAAAGGTTGATATTATTCTCTTTGCGTCAAAATGTCTTATTCTATGGCTAGAATAGACTTTCAGCAATACTTTTTGTAGATGGAATGCCCCTCAACTCTAGCTCCATGGCTCATTCTTTTTTTTTTATTCCCCCTGTATTTTTCTGAAGCCAGAAACGGGGAGAGACAGTCAGACAGATTCCCGCATGCGCCCGACTGGGATCCACCTGGCATGCCCACCAGGGGGCGACGCTCTGCCCACCAGGGGGCGATGCTCTGCCCCTCAGGGGCGTCGCTCTGTTGTGACCAGAGCCACTCCAGCGCCTGGGGCAGAGGCCAAGTAGCCATCCCCAGTGCCCAGGCCATCTTTGCTCCAGTGGAGCCTCAGCTGCAGGAGGGGAAGAGAGAGACAGAGAGGAAGGAGAGGGGGAAGGGTGGAGAAGCAAATGGGCGCTTCTCCTGTGTGCCCTGGCCGGGAATCGAACCCGGGACTTCTGCACGCCAGGCTGATGCTCTACCACTGAGCCAACCAGCCAGGGCCACATGGCTCATTCTTTTACAATCCTCAACATTATCTAATTGTTGAAAAGAGAATCTGTTATCCATAGCAAACAATTGCTAGCCATGCCGGCATGTGAAGCAGGCATTTGAGCAAAGGGTAGGGAGGCCTTCACACACTAGGGATTGCACTCATTGGAAGTCATTGCAGCTAAAACCAGCCTTCAGCTCCAGTAGGGCCATGCCAGACCAGGAGTATGACAGACATGGCTCTCCTCTGCTCCTGGTCAGCTTCAGTGCGGTTCTTAGTTAGTGATGCCCAACCTGAGTTCACTCAACTCCTGACCCTTCCCTAGTGCTTAGTGTCGAGTAGCTCTCACTGATATATTTACTAGTAAATTAACCAAAGTGTGTCATCACCTCTGCCAGAGAGGCTTTTCTGAAACCTAAATTTGAGTGAACTGTCACTTCCCTGTATACCTTTACCAATGCACATAATGTTAACTAAGCACTTACTATCTTCAATATATTTCTATATTTATGTTTATGCTACTTAGCCTAACTCTTAAAATTTCCTCAAGGTAAGACTAATGTTTTATATGTTTACTTTCAGCCCCTACTATATTTCCTGGAATAGAATAAGGTAAAATTACATGCATATTCAACTGAATCAAAGGGCATGTATTAACTAAGACACCATAAACCCTAAGAAAATTCAAATGAGCGATTTGGAATTAGATCATGGAATCTAAAAGGATATATCTTAATCTCATTAAGACATATATAAATAAAACTATCACTTAATGTGTATTTTTACATCTTAGTACAATATGAAAGTATGATTCTTAGAATTAGCACAAGAATTTTAAAAAAAGGTCTAACATCCCACTGGTATAGATTTTTAAGGAGTACAAGGTTTATAAGTCTCAGAATATCTCAGTCTTGAAAAATTGAAGTGACTGGTCAATCAGACACAGCAGGGTTTCCCCACCTTCACTGGCAGGGAGGGGCATATTTTCTACTGCTCCATCTCTGCTGCTTCAAGCACCAACAGGGTTGCATCGTGATGTCAGAGATTCTTAAACAGAAGCAGAATTGATCATCACCTCTGCACCATTCCATCATTATTGATCATAGAGCTTTGTGCCAGCTCTGGTGTTTATTTCAAGAAAATCACACATGAAGGGTCATGCCCTTAAGGTTGAATTAAAGGACCTCAGTGTCCATAGAACAAACCCATAGTAGAATATAATAGGTGTTCAGAACATGTGTGCTAAATTGGTGAATCTGGGAATGACTTATAAACTAAGTCATGTATAAAGCAGGGTTGAATATATCATTTGTTGGAAAGGGTCAGGAAAATACTAGCGGTAGACCTATTTAAATAGCACCCTTTCTTTGCATAATTACAGTTGTCAAAGGAACTGTTACACACCTTGGCCAGCTATGAATGAAGGTGTTAGTCTGTGGGGTTAAGTTTAAAGTGAATATAACACTTTTGCCTCCCCATCAACCTTTCTAGACTTCGATTCCAATTCTCCCTAATAGAGTGCATTTTGCTTACTTTGCTACACATTCTCCAGGAACATTAATACTCTCTTATCTCACATGCCTTACTCAGCTCATTTTACTCCTTTTTTTAATTTAAAAAAAAAAGAATATTAGGGTGACACTAATTTATTAGGGTGACACTAGTTAATATAATTATACGAATATCAGGTGTTCAATTTTACAACACATCTCTGTACACTGTATATTGTGTGTTCACCCTCCTCCCCAAGTCAAGTCTTTGTCTATCGCCATTTAAGTCCCCTTCTTCTACTTGCCCCTCTCTCAGCAATCACCTCACTGTTATTTGTGTTGATGGGGATTTTTTTTTATCCTTTTTTGCTCTATCTCTTCATCTCCCTTGCCAAGCTCCCCCTGCCCCCTCCCCATGGCTTTCAGTGTGCTCTCTATGAGTCTGTCTCTGTTTTGCTTGTTAGTTCATTTTGTTCACTAGATTCCACATATAAATGAAATCATATGGTACTTGTCTTTCTCTAATTGGCTTATTTCACTTAGCATAATGATCTTTAAGTCCATCCATGCTGTTACAAAAAATAAGATTTTCTTCTCTTTATGGCTAAGTAGTATTCCATTGTGTACATATATCACAGCTTTTTTTCTTTTTTTTCTTTTTTTAAAGATTTTATTTATTCATTATAGAGAGGGGAGAGAGAGAGAGAGAGAAGGGGGGAGGAGCAGAAAGCATCAACTCCCATATGTGCCTTGATCAGGCAAGCTCAGGGTTTTTTGAACCGGCAACCTCAGTGTTTCCAGGTTGACACTTTATCCACTGTGCCACCACAGGTCAGGCTATCACAGCTTTTTTTATCCACTCATTAACTAATCAGCACTTGAACTGTTTCCAGAACTTGGCTATTGTAAACAATACTGTAAATTTTGTAAACAATATTGTAAAGTGAGATAGCTGGGTCAAAAGGTAGTTTCATTTTTAATTTTTTAAGGAAATGCCTACTGTTTTCCACAATGGCTGCACAAGTCTGCATTCTCACCAGCAGTGCAGGAGGATTCCCTTTTGTCCACACTCTCTTCAGTACTTACTGTGTGTTGATTTGTTAAAGAGCACAATTCCGACAGGTGTGAGCTGGTATCTCATTGTGGTTTTAATTTGCATTTCTCTGATGATTAGTGACGTTGAACATTTTTACAAATGCCTATTGGCCATCTGTATGTCCTGTTTGGAGGTGTCTATTCAGTTCTTTTGCCCATTTTTTAATTGGATAGTTTACCTTCCTGGGGTTGAGTTTTAGAAGTTCTTTATAAATTTTGGTTATTGACTCCTTATCAGATGTATTGGTGAGTATGTTTTCCCATTGTGTGGGTTGTCTTTTTATTTTGTTAATGGTGTATTTTGCTGTACAAAAGCTTTTTAGTTTGATATATTCCCACTTGTTTATTTCACTTGCCTGTGGAGATATATTGGCAAAAATAATACTATGAGAGATATCAGAGAGTTTACTGCCTATGTTTTTTTTTCCAAGATTTTTATGGTCTTTTATCTATTTTGTTTATTTTTGTGAATTGTGTAAGAAAATAGTCTAGTTTCATTTTTTTATTTGCACATATCTTTCCAATATTCCCAACACCATGTATTGAAATGTTGTCTTTACTATAGTGTATGTTTTTGCCTACTTTGTCAAATAGTAATGGACCATATAAGTATGGGTTCTTTGGGCTCCCCATTGTCTTCCATTGATCTATATGTCTGTTTTTATACCAGTACCATGCTGTTTTAGTTACTATGACCTTGTAATATAGTTTGATATCAAGTAGCATGATTCCTCTCACTTTGTTCTTTTTCAAGATTGTTGTGGCTATTCGGGGTATTTTGGGGTTCCACATAAATTTTTGGAATATTTGTTCTAGTTCTATGAAATATACAATTGATATCTTGGTAGGAATTGCATTGAATCCATGGATTGCTTGGGTAATATGGGCATTTTAATGGTGTTAGTTTTTCCTATCCATGAACATGGTATATGCTTCTACTTATTTGTATCTTCTTCAATGTCTTTCTTCAGTGTCTTCTATTTTTCTGAATACAGGTATTTTACATCTTCCTTTAAATTAATTTCTAAGTATTTTATTCTTTTTTGGAGGAAATGTAAATGCTAATTTTTTTCTTTCTGAGATAAATTATTATTATCTCAGAAAATAAATGCAACTGATTTCTACTGTATTTTCCCATGTATAAGACACTTTCTTTTCCAAAAAATTTGGGCTCTAAAAACTCAGTGCATCTTATACAGTGGTTGTAGAATTATATATTTACTTGCTTTTTTCTTGGATAAGAAATTTTGTGAATTTTATGATGAATAAAACTTGAGTTCAATAGCTTTATGTAATACATTTTTTTTTTCAAATTTTGGGCCCCCAAATTAAGGTGCGTCTTATACATGGGAGCATCTTATACATGGGGAAATAGGTATATCCTGCTATTTACTGAATTTATCAGTTCTAGTAGTTATTTGGTAGAAATTTTAGGGTTCTTTGTGTATAGTATCATGTCATATGCAAATAATTGCAGTGTTACCTCTTCCTTTCCAATTTGAATGCCTTTTGTTTTATTCTTCTTGTCTGATTGCTGTGGTTAAGACTTCCTGTACTATATTGAATGAGAAAGATGATAGTGGACCTCCCTGTCTTGTCCCTGACTTAAGGAAAAGACTTGTAGTTTTTGCCAATTAAATATTATGTTGGCTGTGAGTTTGTTATATTTGGCACTTATTATCTTGAGGTCTATACCCCTAATTCCCACTTTGCTGAGAGTCTTTAACATAAAGGGGTGCTGAATTTTATCTAAATAATATTTTTTGCATCTATTAATATGATCATGTGATTCTTATCTTTTATTTAGTTTATGTGGTGTCTCATGTTTATTGATTTGTGGATATTGTGCCAACCTGACATCCCTGGAACAAATCCCACTTATCATGGTATATGACTTTTTAATCTATTGCTGAATCCAGTTTGCTAATATTTTGTTGAGGATTTTAGCATCTATGTTCATCAGGGATATTTTTCTATAATTTTATTTTTCTGTAGTGTCTATTTGGTTTCAAATTAGGATAATGCTGGCTTTGTAAAATGAGTTTGGGAGTCTTCCATTCTTTTGAATTTTTTGAAATAGTATCTTTAAGAAAGATAGGTGCCATTTCTTCTTTAAATGTTTGGTAAAATTCACTCATGAAACCATCTAGTCCAGGACTTTCATTTGTTGGGAGTTTATTATTATTATTATTATTATTATTATTATTTTTACTGCTTCAGTTTTACTGGCTGTAATCTGCCTATTCAGATTCTCTGATTCTTCCTGATTCAGTTTGGAAAGATTGTATGTTTTTAGAAATCTATCTATTTCACCTAGGTTGTTCAATTTGTTGGCATATATTTGTAATATTTTCTTACAGTTCTTTGTATTTCTTCGGTGTCTATTGTTACCTCTTTTCTTTCATCTCTAATTTTATTTACTTGGGTCCTCTCTCTTTTTTTCTTGATGAGTCTATTTAAAGGTTTTTCAATCTTGTTTAGCTTTTCATAAAACCAGCTCTTTGTTTCATTGATCTTTTGTAATTTTTTTAGTCTCTATTTTGTCTATTTTTCCTCTCTGATTATTATTTCCTTCCTTCTACTCACTTTGGGCTTCATTTGTTGTCTTTTTTCAAGTTCCTTTAAGTTTAAAGTTAGATTGTTTATTTGAGATTATTTTTGTTTCTGGAGGTAAGACTTATGCTATCAGTTTCACTGGGGAACAATTTTTTTTTTCATTTTCTGTTGCATGAGGTTTTAGAACAGTTTCTATATATATCTGCATCACTGATTCCAAATCTCAAATCTGTTTTTTGGTGCATGCTCTAGTTTTTATGCAATTTTATTTTCATTTTGTTACAGTTAATCTCATGCATTGGTTTTTAAATTGGAGTTAAAGGGCAATGACTCTTGGATTGAACATAACCACAAGGCAATTAATGTTTTACAAACATCACTTTTACAAAATTGTAGTTGTTTTTAAATGTAAAAAGTTATTATTACCTTCTTATAAAAACACCCTCTTATTTTGTTTTAAGATTGAATCATGGTTTTTTTGAGTAGGTGTAAATGTAAGAATAGCCCTGAAACCTTCTGTTATATATGTGGCTGTTACACACTTCAACGTCAAAGGTGCAATATTTCATCATTTGTGACATGTGCATATATTGCCTATTTTCAAGTTCCCATTGGCGATCAAGTTTCCCTTGGGCTCCTCATATTGTATGTCATAATTGTGAGGAAATGCTTCATGACTGGACAAAAGGAAAACTCAAAGGAATGCCTTTTGGTATTCCCATGGTTTGGCATGAATCTAAGGACCACAGCAGAGACTGTTATTTCTGTCTGATCCATACAAAGGGCATTGGCAAGAAAAAATGGCATATGATCGCATATCCTAATATTCCTTCAGCAATACGACCTATCCCACATCTGAGACACTCTGGTTCCAGTTTTCAATGGTTTTATTTCTTCTAAGGATGAAGAAAGTGAACCCGGTGATCAAGTGTATTTTGATAAGATGCATGAGGAAATGGTTGTAGAATCTGAAGGGTCTTCTTCTAATGCAAAGCAGTCATTAACCCCTCAGCAGTTTAGCCAACCCAAATTGAACGACTTAGTAGGAATGACATAAAAATTGTCCTCGGCTTTCTGAAGTATGGGGAGCATAACTGGATCATTTATATGGATCTTAAAATGGTAAATTTCCTGCTAGGACAACAGAGAGGTCTCACGAAGTATCCTTGCTTTCTCTGCTTGTGGGACAGAAGAGCTCAGGAGAAACACTGGACACAGAAGTAGTGGCTGAAATGTGAACTTTGGAAGTAAGGATGCAAAATATTGTGAATGAACCTGTAATTGAGACAGGATCATTTTTCCCCCACTTCATATCAAATGGCTTAATGAAGCAGTTTGTTCAGGCTTTGAATAGAGAAAGTGAATGCTTTCAACATATTATTTCTGCTTTTCCTGCCTTGTCTTTCAAGAAGATAAAAAGCAGGTGTATATGATGGACCTCAAATTTGAACCCTCATACGTGATGAAGAACTTGCCAGGAAGATGAATAAGGAGGAGAAAGCAGCATGGTAGTCTTTTGCAGCAGTTACAAAGAACTTCCTTGGCAAGAAAAAAGCAGAAAACTATGAACTTCTGGATCAAAGGATGCTGTTGGCTTTCTGCGACATTGGATGTAACGTGAGGGTTAAGATTTACTTCCTGAACAGTCACCTTGATAAGTTTCCAGAAAATTTTAGTGCTGTTAGTGATGAGCAGACTACTGCTGGAGCACCCAACGAGACTGTCCTCAACAAGTACACAAACGAAACAGCTACAAACACAAATTTTTACCTGAATAGAATTTAAATAAGTTTTGCGCAAATTTTATGATTAAAATAAGTGTTTTAATATGTTCTATTTAAAAATTGTAGACAAATTCTGATGCAATCATATCTTTTAGTGTATTAGTGTATTTACTGCATTATATGAATTATTATATTTTCACAAAAATGATGCCCAAGAAGACATTCTCCTTCATTATGTTAAACTAAATGTTGAAAATTTTATAAGATGAAAACCTAGAATCTTAAATTGCAAAAAAAAAACTAGCTTACAGAGAGAAACTAATGTTAGATTTGAGATCGGCACACTTGAATTAGGTAGTAACAAGTGTTTTTGTGGATGCAACAAAAATTTTGTTCCCCAGTGTTTTCCTCTTTGGACTGCTTTTGCTGTGTCCCACAGATTTTTGGGTTACTGTGTTCTCATTTTCATTTGTTTTAAGGTATCTTTTGATTTTTTCCTTGATCTCATTGTTAATTCATTTATTGTTTAGTAACATGTTATTTAGCTTCTGTGTCTTTTTTATTTTTTTCTTGTGATTGATTTTTAGTTTTATACTTTCTGGTCAGGGAAAATACTTGATATGATTTCAGTCTTCTTAAATTTCTTGAGACTTGTTTTGTATCCTAACATATGGTCTAGCCTAGAAAATGTTCCATGTGCATTTGAAAAGAATACATATTCTGGTGATTTGAAGTGAAATTTTAAAAATATCAATGTAATCCAGCTGATCTAATGTGTCATTTAAGGCTGTCACTTCCCTATTGTTTTTCTGTTTGGATGATCTTTCCAAGCATCCCGAGCATCCTGAGATTTGTCTTCAGCTTTCTCTACCTGCTGGCTTCCTGGAAGGTTCAGTCACTGAGAGAACCTCTGATGAAGTCAGGAGGATGGGGCTCAGAGGTGGATTTAATGGCAGGCACACTGGGCACACACTCTGGGTCCCAACTTCTGAGGGGCCCTGCAAAACCCCAAAACACTTTTTTATGACACCAAGTTTGGTTTTATATGTGCAATTTTAACATTAATAGTACATAATATTTTTTATTTATTTAAAAATATGGTTAACATGTATTTTTATTTTCCCTGTCTCTCTTTTTTTTAAGGGACCCAATATTTTCTTCTGCACCCAGGGCCTCAACCAATCTTAGTCTGCCTCTGATGGGGATAGTGGATCTCTCTTGATTGGGAGGTATCTCTAAAGCTTCAGGGAAGATGGTAGGTGTGGCCTCTACCAGAGACTCACAGGTATCAGTTTGTCCCAGGTTTTACCTGACCTCAGCATGGCAAAGCCACTAGGAGTTGGTTGGTTTGGGCTTTGAAGCTCAAAGTGTGTGTCTGCATGCAGACAGGAGTGTGGTTCTATTGAATTTTCCATGAGTGGAAGAACCAGTTAGATTCATAGGAAAGTGGGGGGAATGGATCAACCTCAAAGTCTGACATCTCAGGCATTGTCACTTCTGAGTCTGTCCAGACTTCTTCTCCCTGACCAAGACAGCTGATATGAGAATGACTCAGCACAAGGATTTTGGTAGCTGTCCCTCTGTGTCTTTCCCTAGAACCATAAACCACAGACTCTCCTCACACGACTTTAGTCTGCTAAACCCTCTTTTGCCCTGCGAATGAGATTTTTGCATTGGCCCTTTAAGAGGTTGCTTGAACCTGTGCAGACTTCCCTCTCTTTCTGGCAGACAGAAACTTCCCTGCTTTTCACAGCTAAATTTATGTAAGTGCTTCTTCCTAGTTCTGGTGCTTGAGGCTGGGAAACCCAGTTTGGGGTTTAGTCCTGTTTCTTCACAGAAGTAATTCCCCTGCAGCTGAGATATCCTTCTTGAACCTTAGTCATGGCTTGTAGGAGGAGGGCCAGCACTTTTTATGTCTTGATGTGACTTCTTCTGAGAATCCTTTGTTATAAGACTCCTCTGTATTTAGTCTTAAGTTGTTTCCTCAGATTGATTGTTTTTAAATTTAGTTGTAACTCCAGTTTGGTCCTGGGAGGAGGTGAATATAATATCCAACTATTCTGTTACCATCTTGGGTCTCACATTTTATTCCTTTTTCTACTGACTGAAATTTTTATCCTTCAAGGCCCTGTATAAATGCTATTCTTGGCATGAAGCTTTCTCTGCTTGCCCAACCAGAAGTGAATTCATCTTTACTCTCTTTAAAATTTCCAGTGCTTTATTTAGACCTCTCTGTAATACTTACCACATAATGCAATCTACTGTCATCATTTGTGAACTTGTTTCTCTCCTGTGCTAGATGATAAGCTTCTTAAAGGTAGGGCCTCATACATTTCTTTTTTGTCCAACATGGTTTCTTGCCAATTTAAAGGAAGGAAAAAAGGAAGGAAGGAAGGAAGGAAGGAAGGAAGGAAGGAAGGAAGGAAGGAAGGAAGGAAGGGAGGAAGAAAGGGAGGGAGGGAGGGAGGGAGGAAGGAAAGGAGGAAGGAAGGAAGGAAAGAAGAAAGGAAGGAAGGAAGGAAGGAAGAAAAGAGTGGAAGAGAGAGAGGGACAAATAAAAAAACAGTGGAATCCCAAGATGGAAGACATCTTAGAGGTCATCTAATCTTTTTTTTTTTTTTTTTTTTTTTATAATTTTATTTTTTTAATGGGGTGACATCAATAAATCAGGATACATATATTCAAAGATAACAAGTCCAGGTTATCTTGTCGTTCAATTATGTTGCATACCCACCACCCAAAGTCAGATTGTCCTCTGTCACCTTCTATCTTGTTTTCTTTGTGCCCCTCCCCACCCCCTATCCCTCTCCCATTCTCCCCTCCCCCCCGTAACCACCACACTCTTATAAATGTCTCTTAGTTTCACTATTATGTCCCACCTACGTATGGAATAATACAGTTCCTGTTTTTTTCTGATTTACTTATTTCGCTTCGTATCATGTTATCAAGATCCCACCATTTTGCTGTAAATGTTCCGATGTCATCATTTCTTATGGCTGAGTAGTTTTCCATAGTGTATATGTGCCACATCTTCTTTATCCAGTCATCTATTGATGGGCTTTTTGGTTGTTTCCATGTCCTGGCCACTGTGAACAATGCTGCAATAAACATGGGGCTGCATGTGTCTTTACGTATCAATGTTTCTGAGTTTTTGGGATATATACCCAGTAGAGGGATTGCTGGGTCATAAGGTAGTTCTATTTTCAGTTTTTTGAGGAACCACCATACTTTCTTCCATAATGGTTGTACTACTTTACATTCCCACCAACAGTGTATGAGGGTTCCTTTTTCTCCACAGCCTCTCCAACATTTGCTGTTACCTGACTTGCTAATAACAGCTAATCGAACAGGTGTGAGGTGGTATCTCATTGCCGTTTTGATTTGCATTTCTCTAATAGCTAAAGAAGATGAGCATCTTTTCATATATCTGTTGGCCATTTGTATTTCTTCCTGGGAGAAGTGTCTATTCATATCCTCTTCCCATTTTTTTATTGGATTGTTTGTTTGTTTGTTGTTGAGTTTTATGAGTTCTTTGTATATTTTGGATATTAGGCCCTTATCTGAGCTGTTGTTTGAAAAAATCATTTCCCATTTAGTTGGCTTTCTGTTTATTTTGTTATCAGTTTCTCGTGCTGAGCAAAAACTTCTTAGTCTGATGTAGTCCCATTCATTAATTTTTGCCTTCACTTCTCTTGCCATTGGAGTCAAATTCATAAAATGCTCTTTAAAACCCAGGTCCCTGAGTTGAGTACCTATGTCTTCTTCTATGTACTTAATTGTTTCAGGTCTTATGTTTAGATCTTTGATCCATTTTGAGTTAATTTTTGTACAGGGGGAGAGACTGTAGTCCAGTTTCATTCTTTTGCATGTGGCTTTCCAGTTTTCCCAGCACCATTTATTGAAGAGGCTTTCTTTTCTCCATTGTGTGTTGTTGGCCCCTTTATCAAAAATTATTTGACTATATATATGTGGTTTTATTTCTGGACTTTCTATTCTGTTCCATTGGTCTGAGTGTCTATTTTTCTGCCAATACCATGCTGTTTTGATTGTCGTGGCCCTATAATAGAGTTTGAAGTCAGGTATTGAAATGCCCCCAGCTTCATTCTTTTTCTTTAGGATTGCTTTGGCTATTCGGGGTTTTTTATAGTTCCATATAAATCTGATGATTTTTTGCTCTATTTCTTTAAAAAATGTCATTGGAAGTTTGATGGGAATTGCATTAAATTTGTATATTGCTTTGGGTAATATAGCCATCTTGATTATATTTATTCTTCCTAGCCAAGAACAAGGTATATTCTTCCATCTCATTATATCTTTTTCGATTTCCCTTAACAATGGTTTATAGTTTTCATTATATAAGTCCTTTACATTCTTTGTTATGTTTATTCCTAAGTATTTTATTTTTTTTGTTGCAATCGAGAAGGGGATTATTCTTTTGAGTTCCTTCTCAGTTGTTTCATTGTTGACATATAGAAAGGCTATTGACTTCTGTATGTTAATTTTGTATCCTGCGACCTTACTGTATTGGCTTATTGTTTCTAGTAGTCTTTTTGTGGATTCTTTGGGGTTTTCGATGTATAGGATCATATCATCTGCAAAAAGTGATACCTTTACTTCTTCTTTTCCGATATGGATGCCTTTTATTTCTTTGTCTTGTCTGATTGCTCTGGCTAGAACCTCTAGTACCACATTAAATAAGAGTGGAGAGAGTGGACAACCCTGTCTTGTTCCTGATTTAAGGGGGAAAGCCTTCAGTTTAGTGCCATTTAATATGATGTTAGCTGATGGTTTATCATATATGGCCTTTATCATGTTGAGATATTTTCCTTCTATACCCATTTTGTTGAGTCTTAAACATAAAATTGTGTTGTATTTTATCGAAAGCCTTTTCTGCGTCTATTGATAAGATCATGTGGTTTTTGTTCTTTGTTTTGTTGATATGGTGTATTACATTAACCGTTTTACGTATGTTGAACCATCCTTGAGATTCTGGGATGAATCCCACTTGATCATGATGTATTATTTTTTTAATATGTTGTTGTATTCGATTTGCTAGTATTTTGTTTAGTATTTTAGCATCTGTATTCATTAGAGATATTGGTCTGTAGTTTTCTTTTTTTGTGCCATCCTTGCCTGGTTTTGGTATGAGGGTTATGTTGGCTTCGTAAAATGTGTTTGGAAGTATTGCTTCTTCTTCAATTTTTTGGAAGACTTTGAGTAGAATAGGAACCAAGTCTTCTTTGAATGTTTGATAAAATTCGCTGGTATAACCATCAGGGCCTGGACTTTTATTTTTGGGGAGGTTTTTAATGGTTTTTTCTATTTCTTCTCTACTGATAGGTCTGTTTAGGCTTTCTGCTTCTTCTTGACTCAGTCTAGGAAGGTTGTATTTTTCTAGGAATTTATCCATTTCTTCTAGGTTGTTGAATTTAGTAGCATAAAGTTTTTCATAGTATTTTACAATAATTCTTTGTATATCTACGGTGTCCGTGGTGATTTCTCCTCTTTCATTTTGGATTTTGTTTATATGAGTTCTTTCTCTTTTTTCCTTGGTAAGTCTTGCCAAGGGTTTGTCAATTTTGTTGATCTTTTCAAAGAACCAGCTCCTTGTTCTATTAATTTTTTCTATAGTTTTTCTGTTCTCTAATTCATTTATTTCTGCTCTGATTTTTATTATCTCCTTTCTTCGGCTGGTTTTGGGTTGTCTTTGTTCTTCTTTTTCTAGTTCCTTAAGGTGTGAAGTTATGTGGTTCACTTTGGCTCTCTCTTGTTTGTTCATATATGCCTGAAGTGATATGAACTTCCCTCTTATCACTGCTTTTGCTGCATCCCATAGATTCTGATATGTCATATTGTCATTTTCATTAGTCTGTATATATCTTTTGATCTCTGCACTTATTTCTTCTTTGACCCATTCATTTTTTAAAAGTATGTTGTTTAGTTTCCACATTTTTGTGGGATTTTTTTCCTCTTTTTTGCAGTTGAATTCTAGTTTCAAGGCTTTATGATCAGAAAATATGCTTGGTACAACTTCAATTTTTCTGAATTTGCTGATGTTGTTTTTGTGGCCCAACATATGGTCAATTCTTGAGAATGATCCATGTACACTGGAGAAAAATGTATACTCAGTCACTTTGGGATGAAATGTCCTGTAGATGTCTATCATATCCAGGTGCTCTAGTGTTTTGTTTAAGGCCACTATGTCTATGTTGATTCTCTGTTTGGATGACCGATCTAGAGCCGTCAGCGGTGTATTGAGGTCTCCAAGTATGATTGTATTTTTGTCAGTTTTTGTTTTAAGATCAATAAGTAGCTGTCTTATATATTTTGGTGCTCCTTGGTTTGGTGCATATATATTAAGAATTGTTATGTCTTCTTGATTCAGTGTCCCCTTAGCCATTATGAAATGGCCATTTTTGTCTCTGAGTACTTTTCCTGTCTTGTAGTCAGCATTATCCGATATGAGTATTGCTACACCTGCTTTTTTTTGGATGTTATTTGCTTGGAGTATTGTTTTCCAGCCTTTCACTTTGAATTTGTTTTTATCCTTGTTACTTAGATGAGTTTCCTGTAGGCAGCATACAGTTGGATTTTCTTTTTTAATCCATTCTGCTACTCTGTGCCTTTTTATTGGTGAGTTTAATCCGTTTACATTTAGTGTAATTATTGATACTTGTGAGTTCCCTATTGCCATTTTATATCTTGCTTTCTGTTAGTTTTATGTCTTGTTTGATCCTTCTCTTTCATTTTTTTATCTTTTGTTTTTATTTGGTTGTATTCCATACATCTTTCCACTGTTGCTATCTTTTTGATCTCATGTGCTTCTGTGGTGGTTTTTTCAATGGTGGTTACCTTTGAATAATGAAAAGGGTCCCTACCCTGTTCATTGTAGCGAACTATTTTGTGAGTACTTTTGCACTCCATCGTCCTTTGCTACTGTTAATCTCCATCTTCTCCCCCTCTTTCTTTTTGTTGTTGTCACAGTTTAAATTTGGTTTTATTGTGTTCTTCTTGGAGCTTTTACTTGTGGCTTTGTTTTTTTTTGTTCTTTGTATCTGATTGGAGAACCCCCTTTAGTAATTCCTGGAGTGGGGGTTTTCTGATGATAAATTCCCTCATCTTTTCTGTATCTGTGAATGTTTTGATTTCTCCTTCATATTTGAAGGATAGCTTTGATGGGTATAGTATTCGTGGCTGAAAGTTCCTCTCTTTCAGGACTTTAAATATTGGGGTCCACTCTCTTCTAGCTTGTAGAGTTTCTGCTGAGAAATCTGATGATAATCTAATGGGCCTTCCTTTATATGTTGTATTCTTCTTTTCCCTGGCTGCCTTGAGAATTTTTTCTTTGCTGTTGGTTTGTGTCAATTTCATTATGATATGCCTTGGAGTAGGTTTGTTGGGGTTAAGAAAACTTGGAGTTCTGTTTGCTTCTTGAACTTGAGGCTTTAGTTCTTTCCACAGGCTTGGGAAGTTCTCATCTATTATTTGTTTGAGTATGTTCTCCATTCCATTTTCTCTCTCTTCTCCCTCTGATATACCTATTATTCTTATGTTATTCTTTTTGATGGAGTCAGATAATTCTTGTAGGGCTATCTCATTTTTTTAATTTTTGAGTCTCTTTCTTCTTCTCTCTGTTGTGCCTCAAGTTGCTTGTCTTCTATTTCACTAATCCTCTCTTCTATCTGACCTGTTCTATTAGCTAAGCTTGTTACTTCGTTTTTCAGCTCGTGAATTGAGTTTTTCATCTCTCTTTGATTTGTTTTTATAGTTTCAATTTCCTTGGACATATATTCTTTGTGTTCATTGAGTTGTTTTCTGAGCTCCCTAAATTGCCTTTCTGTGTTTTCTTGTATATCTCAGAGGATTTTTAGGATTTCTATCTTGAATTCTCTGTCATTTAGCTCCAAGGTTTCCAATATATTAAATTTTTTCTCCATGGATTTTTCCTCATCTAGCTGTGTTACCTCTCTTTCTGTTGTATCCATGATATTCGATTTTCTCTTCCTTAATGGCATCTGAGGGTGGTTTTGTTGATAGTATTAATGAGATTTAATAAAGAATAAAAAGTTTAAAAAAATAATAAAAAAAAATCGAAAAGAGTTGTTTTTTTTAAAAAAAATTAATAATGAAATAAAGAAAAATAAAATAAAATAAAAATTAAAAAAAAAAAAAAGGAAATTATTCCCCCCCTCCTTTTTTCCTCTCCTCTCCTCTCCCCTCTTTCTTGAGAAAATCTTGTGGTGGACTGTGAATTATAACAAACAATGCCTGTGATGGAGGGCCTGAATTGGGGAAAAGTAATAAAGGGGCAAAAAAAAAAAAAAGAAAGAAAAAAGAAAAAAAGAGCGTATGGACTCACAAAAAGCAAATAAGGAAAAAATTTGGGTCAAGAATAAAATGATTTGCTTTTAGGTGTTGGTTGTCTAAGAGTTATGATGAGAGGATTAAGAGGAAAATGGAAAAATGGGGGGACAAATTAAAAAATTACTATTGTATTTAGTGGAACAAGAACTAGATAATATGGAGAGCCAGGGATGGGAGCACTGCTAGTGAGTTAAAAAAGTGAAGTAAAAACCCCCCAAAATGCCACAAACATAAGTTTGAGTCCCAGATAAGATAATTAGTTTGTTATTGAGGTTTGAATGAGAGGAGATGTAAAGGAGAAAGGAAGAAACTAATATAGAGGGAGAAAAGAAAGAGAGAGAGAGAGAAAAAAAAGAGGGAGCCACTAAAAGAAGAAAAAAGAAAGGAGAGAGAGAGAGAGAGTTAAGGGTTTTGGAGTGCAACCTTCATAGAGAGAAAGGAAGAGAAGAGAAAAGATAATGGGAGATGTAACACTTATGGGTAGTGTAGTTCAAGGAGAGGAGAGAGTAAGACCGGTAGAGAGTTAATCGGCCAAATTGGAGGAGGAAAAAAAAGTATCAAGAATGAAGATAAGAGAAACAAACAAACAAATATAATAAAATGGGATAGGTTATAAAGTCTGCAGATTATTCTTGATTTTGAGAGGTTATCTTCTTGCTTTTTCTTTTCTCTCCCTCTTCCTGGTCGGTGACTCTGTACCCCGGGTTTTGCCCCTTTGCCACGCTCAGGTGGAGGTTTACAGTTGATAAGTCTCTATGGCAATGTCATGTATTGTGCTTTAGTCTCGTTGGCAGTCGAGGCTATTAGCATTTATAGGCTCCGACAGTGAGAGAGTCCGTGTTCCTGGAGCCTTTCTCCTAGTCTTTCCTTCCTCAATTAGTAGCCTGATAATCCAGCTATGGGGTTGCTGCTGCCTCTGCCTGGATAGTAAGAGGCTCAAAGAGCTGGCAACTCCCCACTCTATTTCCACTCAGCACAGGGCTCTGGGTAAGGCTCAGTCAGTCAGAGCTGCTAGCATAATCAGGCGGGCTTTCCGGCCATTCAAAGACCTCTGGCTCTGCCACTCTGTCCGGTAACACAAGCGGGCGCCCACTTCTGGGGCGCTTGAAGGAAACTCTCACTCACTGGCTGCGCACGCAGACCAGGATATCCGGCCAGCAGTCTCACGCTCTGAGTGAAACCCCCAACCGCAGGGAAAAGTTGCAGCGTTGGAATTGAGTCTCGCTCCGTCCCCGTGCGCGGCTTTTGCAAGACGCTGGGGCGGCCCGAGATTCCGCTTTGGCCCACACAAAGGCCCCTGACTCTGCCCCTCTGTGCGATAACACGGGCGCGCACTGCCGAGGCACTCGGAGGAATCGCTCACTCCTTATCTGCGCGCGCAAACCAGGATATGAGGCCGGCCGCGTTTCCCTCTGAGTGAAACACCCTCCAGTACGGAAAATCTCCACCGTTGGAATTAGTTCTCACTCCCTCCCGTGCGTGGCTTTCCCAGGGCGCTGGGGCTGCCCAGAGACTCTGCCCTCGGCCCACAGAAAGGCCTCTGACCCTGCCTCTCCGTGGGGCAACATGGGCACCCACTCTCGGGGCCTAGGAAGAAATCTCTCGCCCACTAACTGCGCACCAACCAGGAGACCGGGTAAAATGGCCGCGCCGCTTGTCTTTCTTTGTTTGGGTTTGGCGCGAGTGTTAGCTTGTATTGCCCGGGTTGCCACAGGATCAGATTTTCCTCGGCTTGGATCTCCGTGCCACAGCCTGGTTCGGCCGTTTGTGTCGCGGCCTGGATGTATTCACCCCCTTTGCCCGCCTCAGTTTCTATATTCACAGTTACCAGAGAAAGCCGCCTTGTTTAGGTTAGTGAGGAAGGCGGAGCATTTCTTACTCCCTATTTCCTTCGGGGTTTGGTTATATATTTAGCCAATTTTTCACTCAATCATACCTTTGGGTGTATTGCGAAGCATCTGGAAGCTCCAAGTATAGGTTTTTCTGTTTCTGGTTGAAGATCTTGTTGAGTTTTGGGGGAGATTTATCGGTATCGCTTCCTACCCCGCCATTACTCTGACGTCATCCGAGGTCATCTAATCTTTACGTGAGTTACATCTATGTCATCCTCAAATGTGTTGTAAAAAGTTGTTTATGTGTTTGTTTATTTTAAAAATAATTTATCCTATGTACAAATGGTTTTATATATTTTTTGAGATATAGAGGGAAGTGATGTATAAAATAGATAAGAAACAATGTTATATTTTGATAAAATACAAAAAAGTAAAATACTATATTTATAGGGAGAAGAGAATAATAAAAATTATCATGAGGCAGTGAGCAATCATTTAACTTTACTGATTTTTTTTTTTCTGAAAGAGGCCACTATTACTCATTTCTTGCTATTCTTAGTGTGTATTTATGCTGCCACATATTTTGGTGCTGTTCTTTGTCAGTTTCAGCCATTCCTTGGTATGAAAGTGACAAGTAGTGATGGTGGGAAACTGACAGAATGAGGCGCAGGATGAGTCTTGCTCGTTTTTTTCAGATGGGGGTAGAGAAACTTCTTACATGCATTTAGTATTTCTTCTGCCATATTCAATGTGGTGATTCAATGAGTGAGTGGTTGCCATAAATAAAATGTATCTCAGACAAAATCTAATTTATATAAACTTTTTTTTTTTTTTTTTTTACAGAGACAGAGAGAGAGGGATAGATAGGGACAGACAAACAGGATGGAAAGAGATGAGAAGCATCAACATCAATTTTTTGTTGCAACACCTTAGTTGTTCATGAATTGCTTTCTTTTATGTGCCTTGACCACGGGCCTTCAGGGGACCGAGTAACCCCTTGTTCGAGCCAGCGACCTTGGGTCCAAGCTGGTGAGCTTTGCTCAAACCAGATGAGCCTGCACTCAAGCTGGTGACCTCGGGGTCTCGAACCTGGGTCCTCTGCATCCCAGTCCGATGCTCTATCCACTGCGCCACCACCTGGTCAGGCTAATTTATATAAACTTTTTAAACTTTCTTTCCCACCAAAAGAACCCACATATTTTAGAAAAAAATCACTCAAACTCATTCCATGGTTGTGCATTTTCATCTTAAAAGTCTATAAAGTATGTTTTATTTCTGTATTTGTGTTTCCTACTTAGCCAGGAACTCTGTAGTGATCTGGGGCTGTTTAAGCATGCCTTTCTTTACTGGTAGCTGCATAAAATGTATGGTGTTATTGAGCAAGTATGTTTCTTCTGCCTACTTTTTATTCTGTTTCTTTAATATCAATCACCATGCTCCTTTCGAGACATAACGCTCTAATATTCCCACCTGTTTACTGACTTCGGGAACATTTTTGTGTCCTGATGCAGAACATGGTTCACAATCCTGAACAACTAGCTGTGGGTAGTACTCTCAGTTTCTTTTGCAGCACATTTTTGATAAGTGTGCGTACACATGTTTTGGTAAGTAGATAGAGGGATATATGCAGAAGGAAATATGTATGTGCTACAAAAACTCTCCTCTAGAACAACGAACACCTAACTTGTTCTTTTCATCAGAAATGGATCACGAGTAAAATCTGATGGCAATATAAAACTTTAAAATTTCTCCAGAAATTATGGCCACAGAAGAGAATTAAGAGTTAATTGTCTTGATGATTTCAAGTGTTTAAGTAAACTGAACCTAGAGCATTCTAGAATAAACTAATTTTAATAGCTATTTAGTACTCAAAAGTCTCTGTGGCCTATAACATTGCTTTAGTCTAGTATTTTATGAAAAAAAAATTATAAAAGAGGCTTTTAATAAATGGACTAAACAAAAGATAACACTTGAGGTTTTTTAAAATTCAAAAATTTATTTTAATTTCAATCAGTTAATCTATAAACCGTGATTTGGTTGCAAGGATAAGAATTCATTTAAGCTAATGTCAGAAAGGGCAATTTGAAGGTGGCTTTCATGGAACTGAACTTTAAGAGATAAAGCTAGACATTATACACTAGAAAGTCATCAGTCACTCTCTTTGGATTTTTAAGGTGTCTCTTCATTGAAAATGTCCATTTTTCCCTCTGTAGACCAGCTTTTTCTGGAACCTTCTCTCCCACATCTTTGAGATCTTTAGTTTGCAGCTAGCTTTGAGTGTCAAAGTATCAACTGAACTTCACAACACAAGTACTCTAACGCCTCCATGTGCAGTGCCTCCAGATCACTGTTTCTGTATCCCTTAGGTCAAAATATTTAGAGTATATCTTACTGACTAAGCCTGTGTCAGGTGTTCATCTCTGCTCCAATAAGCTGGAATGAGAGGCAGGTCTTTGGTACAAACCTTACTGTCTAAGACACAGCTGAAAAGGGGTTTGGGAAGGCCAGTCATCCAAAATATATTTTGTACAACACCAACTACGTAAAGGTACTGTGTTTGACAGTGAGATCATACAGTAGTACCTGGTATTTATTTACCAGTTATCATATGTCAGTTTGCCATAATAAATTTATATAATTTAATACTGTATCTTTATTATATAAGTACTAATATTATCTACAACTTGCAAATGAGGAAATCAAGAGATCAAGTACATGGAACACTATTCAAGTTTATGGAACCAAGCAGTATGACTCCACATTGAATCCAGAGCCTAGGCCTTTTTTTAAAAATTTTATTTAGATAATTAAATTTAACAGGGTGGCATTAATAATAAGAGTACATACGTTTCAGGTGAGCATTTCTATAGCATTTGAGCTGTTGATTATGTATATACCCATCACCCAGAGTCAAATTATTTTCTATTACCATATATTAGTCCCTCTTTACTCCTTTCCTCACACCCTTCCCCTACATTCCCCTCCCCTTCAGGTAACCACTTCACTTTTATCTATTTCCATGAGTAGCAGTTCTATATTTCAACCATGTGTAAAATCATACAGTTCTTAGCTTTTTCTGGTTTACTTATTTCACTGAAATTAATGTTCTTGAGCTTTATCCATGTTGTCATAAATGGTAATATGTCATCATTTCTTATGACTGAGGAGTATTTCATTGTATATATGTACCACATCTTTTTTATCCAATTATCTATCAAGAGATACTGTGGTTTTTTTCCATGTCTTAGCTATTATGAATAATAGTATTGGCAGAAAAACAAACATACAGACCAGTGGAACAGAATCAAGATCCCGGATACAAAACCACATATATATGGGTAAATAATCTTTGACAAAGGAACTAAAAAGACACAACGGGGAAAAGAAAGTCTCTTCAATGAATGTTCCTGGGAAAATCAGAAAACCACATGCAGAAGAGCAAAACTTGACTACAATTGTCCCCATGCATAAAAGCTAATTCAAACTTTATGAAAGACCTAAATATAAGATCTGAAACAATAAATTACATAGAGGAAAATATAGATACTAAACTCATGAACCTTGGCCATAGAGTACAATTTATGAATTTGACCCCAAAGGAAAGGGAAGTAAAGGCATAAATAAATGGATAAAACTATATCAAACAAAAAAGCTTCTGCACAGCAAAAGAAACTAACAATGAAACAAATAGGCAGCCAACTGAATGGGAGATGATATTTGCAAACAACAGCTCCAATCAGGGATTAATATTCAAAATATATAAAGAACTAACAAAGCTTAGCGACAAAGAAGCAAACAATTCAATTAAAAAATAGGGAGAGGGCCCTGGCCAGTTGACTCAGTGGTAGAGCATCAGCCTGGCATGTGGAAGTCCTGGGTTCAATTCTTGGTCAGAGTATATAGGAAAAGCACCTATCTGCTTCTCCATCCTTCCCCCTCTCCTTCCTCTCTATCTCTCTCTTCCCCTTCCTCAATCAAAACTCCAGTGGAGCAAAGTTGGCCCACATGCTGAGAACGGCTCCATGGCCTCTGCCTCCAGTGCTAGAATGGTTCCAGCAGCAATGGAGCAACACCCCAGATGGGCAAAGCATTGTCCCCTGCTGGGCATGCCAGGTGGATTTCGATCAGGTGCATGCAGGAGACTGTCTGACTGCCTCCCTCCTTCTAACTTTGGAAAAAATACAATAAAAAAAATAAAAGAAATAGGGAGAGGACCTGAATAGACACTTCTTCCAAGAGGACATAGAAATGGCCAAGAGATATATGAAAAGGTGTTCATCTTCACTAGCTATTCATAAAATGCAAATCAAAACTACAATAAGATACCACTTCACACCTGTTAGATTGACTGTTATCAGCAAGACAGGTTATAACAGGCATTGAAGAGGCTGTGGACAAAAAGGAACCCTCATTCACTGCTGGTGGGAATGCAAATTAGTACAACCATTATGGAAAAAAGTATGGTGGTTCCTCAAAAAATTAAGAATAGAAATACCATATAACTCCGCAATCCCTCTATTGAGTATTTACCCCCCAAACTCAAAAATATTGATGTGTAAATGCACAGGCACCCTCATGTTCAGAGCCTATTTTTTTTTTACAGGGACATAGAGAGAATCAGAGAGAGGGATATATAGGGACAGACAGACAGGAACAGAGAGAGATGAGAAGCATCAATCATCAGTTTTTTGTTGCGACACTTTAGTTGTTCATTGATTGCTTTCTCATACGTGCCTTGACCGTGGGTCTTCAGCAGACTGAGTAACCCCTTGCTCGAGCCAGAGACCTTGGGTCCAATCTGGTGAGCTTTGCTCAAACCAGATAAGCCTGTGCTCAAGCTGGTGACCTTGGGGTTTTGAACCTGGGTCTTCTGCATCCCAATCCGAAGCTCTATCCACTGCGCCACTGCCTGGTCAGGCCAGAGCCTATGTTCTTAAACATAAAACTAAACTCCTTTTTTCTAGCATATGAAGGAAATAATGGAGTTATCAACCTAGCTGCAAAGATGGAATACATAAACACAAAAAGCATGTGTGCATAATTTAGGACTAAATAAATGCAAAAAAATAAACTTCATGTGTCATTAGGTTCCAGAGAAGGAAGAGAAAGAACACTGTGAACTGAATTGGTCAGAAGGAATAGGATTTTTCCTAGTTTTTTTAAAATGGAGAGATGAGCTGAGATGAGCTCCCAGTTCACCTTTATACCCCATGTGTAGCATCACTAGGTGACTCCAAGGCCAGTGGTAGAAGAAGTCCCACAGCTCCGCCTCTGAATAACTTGAAATTCTCCACGTGACCTCCCCTTCAGTAATCACCGTATGGTTCTACTCCTCATTTCCCATGTCTTTTCTAGCAGCCTTCTGTGCTTCAGCCACATGAAATCTTATCTCTGTGCCATTGCCAATGCTATTTCCTCTCCTTATGGTACTTTTCTTGACCTCTTGTTTGCCTTTCAAACATCTACTTGCTTTCCAACTTGTATCTCAAGTATCATACAGTTTTCAAAATTTGTTTGTTCTCTCTTTGTATTTCCCCTTTCTTGACAGAGTTGGTCAGTCTCCTTTTCTCCTATAATTATTTCTTACATCACCTATAACACTTTAAAAATTTCAACCTTTATACATCTGTTTTCTTCTTTTACATTGAAAGTTTCTTCAGGATAAGTTCCTTATCTCTTTTGTTAGTGTATCCCCAGCACTTAGCAAAAGGCCTGGATACTGAGGCACCTTCTACATGTTTATAAAATGGACAGAAGGATGGAAGGAATAGAAGTGTGTTTGAATGTAGAATAATTTGAATAACAATAATTTTGTTTTTTTTTTTTTCATTCAGTGAGAGTAGGGGAGGCAGAGACAGACTCTCGTATGCACCCCTACTGGGGTCCACCCAAAAAGCCTTGTAAGGGGTGATGCCCTGCCTATCTGGGGAGTTGCTTCATTGCTCAGCAAGTGAACTCTTCTTAACCCTAAGGCAGAAGCCCTGAAGCCATTCTCAGTGCCCAGAGCCAACCCTCTCTAATTGAGCCATAGCTGTGGTAGAGGAAGAGAGAGAAAGAGAGAGAGAGAGAGAGAGAGAGAGAAGCAAGAGCAGGAGTGGTGGAGAAGCAAATGGGCATTTCTCCTGTGTTCCCTGTCCAGGATTGAACCCAGGACATCCAACACTCTACCACTGAGCCAACTGGCCAGGGAAATAATTCTGATTTTACATGATTTTTTATTTCAGCTCTACAACAGCTTTGTAAGGCAAATAATTTAGTGAAGGAAACTAAGCTTAACGAGAGTAATATCAAAAAGCCAGTAAATGATATAGTTGGTTTTCTGAGTTCAGCCTTGGCTTTTTTTTTCTTTTTTAATAAGGAGCTTCTAACACTAAAGTTTAGCAGGTTTAGAAGGAAGCTGCAGGGATTTCCTATTGCTCACTCTAAGTACATTTTCCAAAGTAGTAATACTTTCACCAAATTTTAAGGTAACATTTTTTTTGAGACACTGATGAAAAGATATTATAGGGAGATATGAGAAAGCAAAACAGAAGATGTGTTAAAGATATAAGATGTATTAAAGATAGAGGCTGTATTACAATGGTGGAACTTGTTTTTCCATGCCATATTTTCCTCAAACCAACGTGCAGGCCACACTTTCTAGCCTAGCCCAGGTATCAGGTTCAACATCCTAGACCTGTGCTTGTCTTTGTTACAACCTAGTATGGGGAGTGTGCTCCACTGGAGCAACAGCTGCATTTACAAGTGTTCATGACTGAAGACTACTAAACTTGAAGAGATGGATGGTCAGCAGGCTTTGCAATTTATATATTTTATTTTCCAAGCCACAGTTGTGATATTATTATTACTACAATGATGAGTGCATAGTATAGGAGTCGGGAACCTTTTTGGCTGAGAAAGCCATGAATGCCACATATTTTAAAATGTAATTCCATGAGAGCCATACAACGACCTGTGTACGCTACCCATTATCCAATAAAAATTTGGTGTCCTGAAGGACAGCTGTGATTGGCTCCAGCCACCTGCAACCATGAACATGAGCGGTAAGAAATGAACAAATTTTAACACATGAGAATGTTTTATATCTTTAATGTTATTATTTGTTTTATTAAAGAATTGTCTGCAAGCCAGATACAGCCATCAAAAAACCACATCTGGCTTGCGAGCCATAGGTTCCCAACCCCTGGCATAGTATATCAGATCATATTTGACTTAAAATCTATTTGTACAGTTAATTTTAATGTTTAAAATCAATGTAGAATCAGGCTTATTGTAAAAATCAAGAAAAACAAAAATTAATGTGCCCTTCTTTTTTTCTTTTCTCTCTTTTTATATTTCCCTTAGATGGCTTCCCTTTATGTCTCAAGGCATAATTCATTCAGAAATTGAACTGTATCTTCAAGGTGAGGATTAATGAAATCTTCAGTACAAAAAAGTACAAGATGATTTTTGTAAACTGGACATCATGGAACAATCCCCAGTTGACCTCAGAATGAGAATGTCTCCTTTGATAGTTTACCCTCTGTATCAGATTTATAGTTATATCTCAAAGTGAAAATAACAGTTTATGTAAAGATGTGTGTTGGCAATGTTACATGCCCTACTCTTAAGTTAAAAATCAACCCAAGGATTTGTTGCTGTTTAAGAGTTAAACTCACACTTCTTTTCCTATTGCTTAGAATGTCATTAGACAGATCTATTATTAACTGCACTTTACTTTTGTTTTTTCAGAAATGCAAATAAATCGTCAACCTAAAATACAAGAGGAAGTAAATGGTAAATGTTGCCTCTTTTCATCTTTTAAGAATCTGGAATAATCTATTTCTGTTTGGTATATTCTTATTGAGTTTAAACTATTGATAGAAAAAATTTAAATGAATATTGGCACAGGCATTAAATTATAGTATGATTTACAAAGAAATTAACATAAATAACTTTAGCTCCAAGTGCTTTTTCCCTTCAATAATTTAAATATTAGGAAAATAATATTTTTAAATGATTAATTTCTATTAATTGTGCTTTTCTTTACTAAATTTGTATATTGATTTCTCAGTTTTTTTAAAGATTTTATTTATTCACTTTAGAGAGGGGGGAGAGAGAGAGAGGCAAGGGGGGAGGAGCCAGAAGCATCAACTCACATACATGCCTTGACCAGGCAAGCCCAGGGTTTTGAACCAGCAACCTCAGCATTTCCAGGTTGATGCTTTATCCACTGCGCCACCACTGGTCAGGCAATTTCTCAGTTTTTTAAAAGTCTTTTGAAACTGGCTTTCTCTGTTAAGTCCTCTTCAAATCAGCTTGCAATTGTGCTATTAATATATTTACATTTTTTCCCTGAAGTGAGAAGTGAGGAGGCAGACAGACAGACTCCCGCTTGCACCCAACCAGGATCTACTTGGCATGCCTACTAGGGAGCAATGCTCTGCCCATCTGGGCCGTTGCTCCATTGCAACCAGAGCCATTCTAACAACTGAGGCGGAAGCCATGGAACCATCCTCAGCACCTGGGCCAACTTTGCTCCAATGGAGCTGTGGCTGTGGGAGGGGAAAGAAAGATAGAGAGAAAAAAGAGGGGGGGAGGGTGGAGAAGCAGATGGGTGCTTCTCCTGTGTGCCCTAAGCATTGAACCTAGGACTTCCATATGCTGGGCTGACACTCGACTGCTGAACCAACTGGCCTGGGCCCTGTTTACATTTTAAAGCTGATCTGAATGAGATGGATAAATGAAGATAACTAATATGCAAATCAAGTTAACAAACCTGTATGTTTTCAAAAATGTTTGTACTGTGCAGTAATTTAAAACTAGGAAGGGTTAATACCAACACTATTATATTTAGAATGTCCTGTATTGATTAGGATGACCACTGAGATATAAACATCATGATCGCTTTGATAATTTGTATTATTGATGTTAGAAATTGCATTTTGGTTTATATTTATTTTTCTTTTTTTTAGTTATTCATTGCAGAAAGGTTGAATTTGTGTTGACTCTTACTATGAACATAATTTTATTAATGTTCTAGAATCTCTTAGTCATTTTAAGGAACCTCATAAGTGTATGTCTTACCTCAAGCCCTTAAGTAATAAAGCTTGAAATGACATTCTAAGTGGAAAAGTTACCCATTAATTTCAGAACTTGATGGGGTATATAGAAATAATATAGGTTAATACTTTATACTAAGGATTATAATTGAAGATGAAAGTATTGAAAGTTTCTTAAAAATAATATTAGCCATATAGTCAACATCAGTGATACTGGAAATGAAGTTGCATTGTACAGCAGAGGTGTTTACTTAAGATTTTTAGATACAGTTTATCAGTGTAATTTTGATTAGAATAAACTACAATAAAATATTTCTTGTTATTTCTGTGGCTTTAGTTTATTTTTATGGCCTCATTAAAATCTTTAATTTTTATAGTACAAATGTGGATTAATCACAGATCTTAGTCATGAGACACTGCCATTATTTGTCTGTGAATGGTACTGTTATTTCAATTTTAAATTCTAAAGAATGTGATCTTTAATATTTCTTGATATATAATTCTAGGGATACATTAGTAGTCTTATAGTTATGAATATACTAATTTATGATGTGAAAAGAAACTTGAAAAATTAAGTAGTTTACTCTAATGAGACAGTGTTATGTCATGGTTAGTGGTGTTGAAGAGCAAACATGAGTCTTAGATTTTGGAAGTGTATGAAGCACATTTATATAACATGTGCCTTTCCATGTAGCTGCAATAGGAAGAAAGCAGGCCAAGAAGCTATTTTAGTTTAATGGTAGAAACAGAAAAGAAGGAATCAACTGAGTTTATTTTATTTTGAGATGATTAACAATAAATACAATTATGTTCTTGTATGTATGTGTGTATGTATGTGTTTGTGAAGGTTACCATATCATATGTGAATAATGACACCTTTTCTTTTCCTAAGATGCTCTGTAGTTCCCTGGTACAGGAAGCTTAGGGCAGTAATGGTAACATTAATATTGAATGTATATAGTGTTTGCTATGTAGGGTCTAGATGTTTTACATATGTTAATTTATTCAATCTTCACAGTAACCCATAAAGCAGATGATATTATTCCATTTCACAGGTGATAAAAAATTAAGGAAACAGAAATTTTTAACACTTGTCACACAGGTAAAAATAACAGATTGAGAAATCAATCCTGGCCCTATCTGGGTAGCTTAGTTCTCTGGAGAATCATCCTGACATGCCGACGTTGTAGGTTCAATCATCGGTCAGGGCACATACAGAAGTCAGCCAATAATGGCATGGACAGGTGGAGCTGCAGCAAGCAATATTTCTCTCTCTCTCTCTCTCTCTCTCTCTTCCTTTCTCCTTTCTTCTCTCTCTCTCAAGATCAATAATAATAAAGATTTTAAAAAACTGAATCCTAATCATTTGACTATAGAGTCTGTTCTTGTTTTAAAGGAACTTCTTTGAAATGCCCTCAGTCATTAGAAATGTATGTTTGTGTGCATTGTATATGTCTTTTCACTTATTCTGTTGTGTTATTTTTCTTATTGTTATATTTTTAGGTCTTTAGCCTTCAACCTTATTCCATACACAATTGACAGGATGTTTTTAACTGTCAGGATATTAGTATTGTTATTGTCATTATTATCATTTATTTTTCCCCCCAGAACTTCTATGGAGACAAATTAGGTTTCTGCTAAACTTCTTTTGCTGACAGTTATATGCAGTTCAACCTTTCACCAAGGGTGTAGTCCCTTTTGGCTCATTTAAAAATCTCAGGTCCAGCTCCTACCCTTGTGTGGGTGGTAGCCTCCCATACTGGCCTAGGCACTAACATTTACTGTAGTCTTCTTGATTACTCACTATTCATCTTTCAGTTTCTGCTGATGGCCCTTCTATTATTATTATTATTATTATTATTATTATTCACAGATTGAGGATTTTTAAAAAGTTTTCCTGGAAATAAAATTTATCCAGAATGCCGTGGAATCTAAAAGGTATTAAAATACTATCCCATAAAAGTGGATCAAAAGTATTAGAAAATTTTTTTGCCAATCAGTTAGTAAATGAAATAACTGGTATTAAAATTTAACTCTTAACCATCATATAAAACAGAGTCACTTTAAATGACTCAATTTTCTGCATATTAAGGCTTTCTGACTCTGAAAGACTGTGAAATTCTCGGGGTACTTAGTCATTTATTTACAGGCAATGCCAAATCTTTGTAGCATGATTATTAGCAACTTGATGGATAATCTGTGGTAAATATTATTAAGTATTTTCTCTCTTTGATTTTATTTTTCATACACATTTATTGGCTTCACTATCCAAATAATGTCTACTACAAGAAAGAAACTGAATTTTGTATTATTTGTCTCAGCTAAGCATAATTAAGAACATAAACTATTTTATAACATCATTATACATTATAAATGCATTCCAAATGACTTGGGATTGCCCCATGCTATAATCATTTATGGCACTTTTTTTTTCTGGTTGTGTGGACGTTAATGAAGTGATTACCTGAGATCCCATACTGGAAACTTCTACCGGTTGTGTCAGTCTTGGTTTTCTGCATAAGAAGATATGCTGTGGGTACTTGGGACCTGGGTGGGCCTGAGGAGTCAGTGCCTCAGGTAAATGCCCATAATGTGTAGCATAGGTACCAGAGAAACCATTTCTGGGATTCACTCATCAGTTCCAACATACAGAGCCTGAAACTGGTTTATCAAATTCCTGTGGTGATAAATTGGAAGACTGAAGTAGAATACCATGCTCTTTTTTAAATTTTTGTGTTTTTCTTTTGTTTAGTTTTATCTTAATTTTGGGGTTTTTTTTTTATGGTTGTTTTGTCTTTTGTTGTTTTTCTTTGCTATATTGTGCTTTTCCCTTTTATTTTTATTATATGATCATTATTTATTATATATATTTTTTATTTTGATCATTTTTGCTGTTGTGTTTTTGTTTGAATTCTTAGTAGAACCACTCTCATATATCATCTAGGCAGAAAAAAAATACCATGACTTCCTAAGGAAAAGACGTATTTCAGAAAGAAAATAAAAAATCTCTAGACAACAATCTCAATCACATGTAAATGTTAAAGTTAAATTATAAAGAATTCAAAATTGAAGTTCTGAAAATAGTGAGATGCTACAAAATACCAACAGGGTAATCACTCAGAAAACAAATTAATGAACAAAATGAGTAGTTCACTAAAGAAATTAAAACTTTAAAAACAGAAAAAAAAGAAACCAACACATGAATTGAAAAATGAGCTGGCAGGTTTAGCTAATAAAACAGGCCACAGCCCTGGCTGGTTGGCTCAGTGGTAAGATGTCAGCCTGGCGTGTAAGAGTCCCGGGTTTGATTCCCAGCCAGGGCACACAAGAGAAGCACCCATCTGCTTCTCCACCCCTTCCCCTCTCCTTTCTCTCCATCTCACTCTTCCCCTCCCACAGCCAAGTCTCCATTGGAGCAAAGTTGGCCCGGGCACTGAGGATGGCTCTATGGCCTCTGCCTCAGGCGCTAGAATGGCTCTGGATGCAACAGAGCGACACCCCAGATGGGCAGAGCATCACCCCCTGGTGGGTATGCCAGGTGGATCCCGGCCGGGCTCATGTGGGAGTCTGTCTGACTGCCTCCCCATTTCCAACTTCAGAAAAATACAAAAAAAAAAAAACCCAAAACAAAAAAAATAGGCCACATAAAGAGAGACTCACTGATATCAAAAGCAACTAGAAATGATATATAGGAAAGAAAAAAAGGCTCAGAAGTTTAAAAAAATTTGATATAGCTCTATGAGAATTGTCTGACTTCCTCAGAAAAAGCAATATAAAAATAATAAGTAGAATAGAAGAAAAAGAGAAAGAGACGGGAATAGAGAGCCTATTCAAACAAATATTGATGAGAACTTCTCAAGCCTATAGAACTAAAGTTAGATCCTCAAATCCAAGAAGCAAAAAGAACATCTAGTTATATCAACCCAAACAGGCCTTCTCTAAGTCACACTGTAATAAAACTGTCAAAAATCAATGACAAAGAAAGAACCCTCAAGGCTGTTAGGGAAAAGAACAACATAACATATAAAGGAAGGTCCATAAGGTTATCATTGGATTTCTCAGCAGAAACTCCACAAGCCAGAAGAGAGTGGATCCAAACATTCAAAGTACTGAAAGAGAGGAATTATCAGCCAATAATATTATATCTGTCAAACTTATCCTTCAAATATGAACAAGAAATAAAAACAGTTACAGATATACAGAAGCTGAGGAAATTTATTAACAGAAAACCACAGCTGCAGAAAATAGTCAAGAGAATATTCTACTTGATACTAAGAACAAACAACACAAAAACTCCAACAAAGTTACAATAGAAGCAAGAGTAATCTGTTTTAACAAAAACATGAAAGGGGAGAAGGTAAAGGTCTGAAGTAGCAAAGGAGGATGGAGTGCAGAAGCACTTATAAGACAAGTGACTCTTGTATATATGAAATTATTGTTCTCAATGACCTAATGGTCGCCACTCATGAAAAAACCAAAACTGCAATATATAAATTAAAAAAAAGTGCAAATAGAGAAAAGAAGCATGGACTACCACCAAACAAAATCAACTGACAGTCTGACCAGGTGGTGATACAGTGGATATAACATGGAACTGGGACTCAGATGACCCATGTTTGAAACTCCGAGGTTGGCAGCTTGAGCGTGGGCTCATCTAGCTTGAGCACAGGGTTGCTGCCTTGAACACGGGATCATAGACATGACTGCATGGTGGCTGGCTTCAGCCCAAAGGTTGCTGGCTTGAAGCCCAAGTTTTCTGGCTTGACCAAGGAGTCACTCACTCTGCTGTAGCGCCCCAGTCAAAGCACATATGAGAAAGCAATTAATGAACAACTAAGGAGCCGCAACAAAGAATTGATGCTTCTCATCTCTCTCTCTTCCTGTCTGTCTCTATCTGTCCCTCTTTCTGTCTCTGTTATATAAATAAACAAACAAAAACACTGACAGAAAAACAAAAGAAAAGAGCAAAGGAAACACAGAGACACTTGAAAACACAACATAAAAAGGCTATTGAAAATCTTTGTGTCAATAATTACCCCAAATCTAAATGGACTGAACTCACCAATAAAGAGGCACAGAGTAGCAGATTATATCAAAAAACAAAAATCACCATATGCTGCTTTCCAGAGGCACATCTATGCTGTGAGGACAAAAGTAGACTCAAACTGAAAGGTTGGAAAACAATTTTTGAAGCAAATAATACCCAAAACAAAGCAAGTGAAGCCATACTTATAGCTGACAACACTGACTTCAAGACAGAAAAGGTAACAAGAGACAAAGATGGACATTTTATAACGATCAAGGGGACACTATATCAAGAATACATCACATCTTAATATATATGCACTGAATTATGGAGCAACAAAATAAATATCTGCTAACAGAACTAAAACAGAAAATAGACAAAAACAAAAGCATACTTGAAGATCTCAACGCACCACTGACTACTTTAGACAGACTATCTAAACAGAAAATAAATAAAGACAACACACTAGAGAAAATAGACATAATAGACCTTTACAGAATATTTCTTTCCAGAACATCAGATTATACATTCTTTTCCAGTATTCAATGAATATTATCAAGAACAGACCACATGTTGGACTGCAAATCTAGCCTCAACAAATTCAAGAAGACTAAAAATATACCAACCGTATCCTCTGACTATAATGCTCTGAAAGTAGAATCCAAATGCAAAAAGGAAGTAGAGGAACACACAAAAATGTGGAAATTAAACAACATAATTCTAAAAAATAGTTGCAACAAAGAAAAAATAAAAGCAGAGATCAAAAGACATATACAGACAAACAAGAATGACAGCACAACATATCAAAACTTCTGGGATACATAGAAAGCACTAATAAGAGGGATGTTTATATCATTACAAGATTATATAAAGAAACAAGAGCAATCCCAAGTAAACAACCTAACATCACATCTTAAGGAACTAGAAAAGAAAGAACAAAGATAAGCCAATGTTAACAGAAGAAAGGAAATAGTAAAAATCAAAGCAAAATTAAATAAAATAGAACACAAAAAACTATAGAAAAATTAACACAACAAAGAGCTGGTTTTTTGAAAATATCAATAACATTGACAAAACCCTGGTAGACTCAACAAGGAAAAAAAGACAAAGGACTTGTATAGACAAAATATAAATATAAAAGAGGAGAAATTACCACAGACATTATAGTCAGCTCTGTAAATTGGGGTGTCCTTTACCATATCATAAAACAATAAATAATAATAAGAATCATGGAAATGACAAAAGATTTACCCTATACTTATGTCAATATATCAGTAGAATACATGATAGATTTCTTTCTGATAGTGTTTTATGGTTGTTTTCTGGATTTAAAGTGAAGAAAATTGAAAATTGTTTAAAACCATTTTCTTCTAGGCAGCATAGGTGTTTCTTATTCTGTATCAGATTTATCCCCACTCCTATGGTAGTCAGCACATAATTTCTCTATTGCTTTACATGTATAATTATATAAAATATTATTTGTCTCTTACAAGAATAAAAGTATTTTTGAAATATTTAAATCATTTTTAAGATCTCATGATCCTCATATGAAACTGTATTTTAAAGGACTTATGAATTTATATACATAGAATTGTCTAGAGATAAAATTATCAAAAATTAAAATAATAGTCTGTTGTCAAATCTCATTTAAATATATTTACATACCCTTCAAAATTTGGGTGATACAAAGTCAATATTGTTTCTATTATAAAAAACTGGCAAGATCAATTATGAGGCAAATAACAATGTCCTTGTCCTTCAAACAAAAATTGTCATAATGAAACCTCATCCGAAGGACTTGTTCTTTTTAAATTATGAAAAAGTTTCATATTATGCTGAAACATTCTTAATAATGCCTTGAATATCCTTTTTTCACAATTCAATCTTTTAAAAAAACTCCTTAACAGATCCCAAAAGGTTCTATAAATCATTCACTCATTTATTTTTTGAGAGGCTACTATATGTGAAGTATTGTAATACACAATGGGACTATGGCGGCATTTAAGAACAAATCTTACTCTTCAAGTGTCTTACAATCTGGATGGGTAGATAAGGCATAAGAGGTCATGGAGAGATGACACTTATTCACATACTTAAGAGTTGGAGTGTGCACAGGGTCCAACAAAAAGGCATGAAGAGAAAGGTTCGTTCTAGCTATTGGGAGGGATGTCTGGTAATGCTTCTTAGAGGAGGTGTCTTGTGAGGTGGGTCTGGAGACACAGGTGTTCACCAGATAGAAGGAGAGGAGAAGTAGAGGAAAAACATTCAGGCAGAGGGATTTCAGGCAAAGCCCTGGAGCTGAAAAGGAGTGCTTTAGGATGGGTGAAAGATGGTACCAGGCTGTGTGAAAGGGGGTTTTGGAAAAAAAACAGAGACTGCTTGATGCTTGATGGGGTGCTATCGGCAGTGAGAATCAGTATCAGGACCAGAGTTGAATTTATGCTAATCTATGAGTAATGTTAAAACTTCAATGTGGATGTAAAAATGAAGAGCAATTAATTTGCTGTGACCTCCTGTCCAGGAGCAAAGGGAATATGAGTGGAAGGAATTCCTGGATTCACCACCTGGAGTCTGGAGGAATCTCAAGGGGCTTTGGGAAAGGGGGTGGATCTAGTTAATGTTAAGGCCTTTGTTCCTCTGAGTCATATGCTGTTCCCTTTCTCCTCCATCTTCTCCTGCCCCATTGCTCAACCTCTCTGCCAAGTAAGAATAGAATGTACATTTCTTGCAAAGTAGTGTTGATCTTCTTAGGTTGTCTCAGCCTACCCTTGTGTTGGGCAAATGAGTTTGTAAAATATGATTTTTGACTTTGCTCACTTTTATTGTTAAAAATGGCCTCTGCCCAGGTATGTGATCTGTGAAATTGCTAATTGCCTTCCTGCTTGGGAAGGTCCATTGTTATGCTAATGTTGCTGGAGTAGAGGTTTTCCACTCTGAAAAGTTTAGAGAGAAGAAGACAAGGAAGCCAAGATGGAAGGGAAGGAGAGAGAAGCCAGTTTTGCAGAGTAAGAAGCCATGTGCAGATGGGCAACCAGAAGTGACTAAGACTGGTGGGGACCTAAACCCGGCTGTGTCAATAGCTTTCTGAGCTCTGAATGAGTGGGTTTTTGAGCCCTGTGTGTTTCTTTTTACTCGCTTGCTGGGTGTGAGGTGAGAATAAAGAAATGGCCCAGCAATTTCTTTACTATCTGCCCGAGTCTAATGGGAACCTGCATGTGAATGGCCACAACTGCCGTGACTACTGGCCATACACCCTGATAGCAGTCAGGGCAGTGAGAGGCTGCAGAGGAGCAATGGTTTTGTGCTCTCACAGCATCTTACTGTACCCTGCTTTGTTAAGGTAACTTGCTGTCTGGTTTGTCATCAGGCAAAGCATACCTGTTCTATAGCTTTTACTGTGCACTGTGGTGACTCAAGTCAGGCAGCTGTTGAGAGTTGTTTTTCTTTCCTCTTCTCACTCTGCTGAACTAACAATTTCATGGAAAGAGCTTTATTTATGTGCATCCTCCCTACTGAGTACTGTATTCAGTGGTCAGTTGCCAAGTAACTGAAAATATGTCTAGACTCAGATGTTTCTATATTCAACCACAGGGTCAATTTTCTGAGCTATAACGTCAAATGCATGCCTCCTCTGTGACAGAATACTGCACAGAATTAGGTAAAGATAAAATGTTAAGATCTGAAGATGGTGATGGAGTAGGCAGACGTACCAACTTCCACCTCCCAGAACCAAAGTGGATTACAAACTAATTTTAAGAACCATCATCTGGAAAAACCAACTTTGGACTAAACTAAGAGGACTCTTCAACCAAGGAACACTGAAGAAGGCACACTGAAACTGGTAGGAAAAGCAGAAACACAGAGAGGGCTGCCCAGCTCCCCGGAATGAACGGCAGCCGGGAGAGACTCGTGTGGTGGGAAGTAAGTTTAGCAGAGAGGGGAGGATCCTGGGTCCCAGGCACAAAGCCTAAGCCTACAGCCCCAGAGCCTAGAAGAGGCATATGGACAGTATTTAGCTGGAAAGCTGGAAACAAGACAGGATACTGTTTGTGAGAAAGAGACTGATTTCTCAGACCCAGGATTCTTCTTAAAGGGACCACACAGAAAACCTCTTTCACAACCACTCACCTGAGGCTCCGGGAGACAGGGAGAGAGGAGAGGACCGGAGTAGCAGGAAAAGAGTGTAATCTAGGAGGCATAGGGAGAAACATTTTGAGAGACAGCCACCTTAACCTCTGGGACGAGCCACTCCCCAAATCTGAAGTGAATATTTCCCCTGGAAACAGCAATATCAGCAAAGGGAAGCAGGACACCAGCCAAACAAGCTCTTCTGTAGCACTCAGAACAGAGTCACTTAGAAGGAGAGAGCTTCCGGGACTACAGTAGTGAGTGTTAGGGTCTGAGCTGCAGCACCCCTACCCACATGGCTGATGGCTTACCCAAGGGCAGGCGGCGCAGGACGCAGAAGCATGGTTCTGTTGGCAAGGGCGTAAGCCGGCTGGCCACCAGGAGTGAGCTCAGTCTTGCCCAGCTGGGGAAGAGGGGATGTGCAAAAATGGTCAAACCCAGCTGTGGGCTGCCTGAAATCCAGCCTGTGGAAGAAGATCAGGAGCCCTGGAAGGGGCAGGGACCCGCCCTTGAGCAAGGGCGCAGGAGCACAGCCCTGCCCCGCCCATGGAACCTAGGCTTGTGGCCTGACTTGGGAGCCAGCTCTTTCTGTGGGGGTGGAGCCAAAAACCCAGAACAGGCGGAGTCCTGCTACTGAGCATGGGCATGCAGTCCTGCCCAGCCTGTGGAGCCAAGGCTTGCAACCGTCCTATGCGAGCGAGCTCCTCCCACAAGGGTGGGATGAAAACCTGGAATCAGGCAGAGACCCATAGCTGAGCAAAGGTGCTCACCCCTGCCCTCATAATGGCACCCATGGGGGTGGGGCGAAGGCCAAGGCCACCAGTTTTGTACACCTGAGTTGTGATCACAACCACTCCGTGAAGGAGAGGCAGAAACCACAGTAACAGCCCCACTGGGCAGGCACCACCAATGCCCATACCTGAACTCCCTAGGCAGCAACAGCAGAAGGGGTGGTTGGCCTTCAGACAGACCACACCTAAGAAACACAGAGGCCACACCCAGTGGACTCCAGAGGCCAAAACCTTCTTTTACACAGACAAAATGAGAAAGCAGAGAAATGCAACACAAATGAATCAAGAGAAATCCCCGGAAAAGGACCCTAATGAGTCAGATATAATCAAATTACCAGATGCAGAGTTTAAAATAATGATTGTTAGGATGCTCAAAGATATTAGAACAATAGATGACCATTACAAACACCTAAATAAAGAGAGAGCAAATATAAAAAAGGACATTGAAATAATAAAAAAGAATCAATTAAAAATGACAAATACAATAAAAAATGAATAACAAAATGGAAGGAATTAGAAACAGGATGGATGAAGCTGAGAATCGAATCAGCGAGTTAGAGGATAAGATAAATAAAGGCACAGAAGCAGGGCAGAAAAAAGAAGAGACTCAAAAAGTCTGAGGAAACTCTAAGAGAGCTCTGTGACAACATGAAGAGAAATAACATCTGCATCATAGGAGTTCCTGAAGAAGAAGAAAAAGAACAAGGAATAGAGACTTTGTTCAAACATATCATAGCTGAAAACTTCTCTCAATTAAGGCACAGAAAATTCTATTAAAGAGAAACCCAAAGAAACCTACACCAAGACACATCATAATTAAAACACCAAAGCTAAGTGATAAAGAGAAAATATTAAAAGCTGCTAGAGAAAAAAAAGACTATCACCTACAAAGGAGCCCCCATAAGGATGACTTCTGACTTCCTAACAGAAACGCTGGAGGTCAGAAGGGAATGGCAAGAAATATCAAAGTAATGCAGAACAAGAGCCTACAACCAAGACTACTTTATCCAGCAAGGCTATCATTTAAAATTGAAGGAGAAATAAAAAGCTTTCCAAAAAAATGAAAAACTCAAGGAATTCACTATAACCAAACCAAGACTGCAAGAAATGTTAAGGATCCTGTTGTAAACAGATCAAAGGAGAAAAAGAATATAGCAAAAGAGGAATACAGTTTTAAAGAATAAAATGGCAATAAACAATTACATGTTAATAATAACCTTAAATGTAAATGGATTAAATGATCCAATCAAAAGACATAGGGTTGCTGTGTGGATAAGAAAACAGGAGGACCCATACATATGCTGTCTACAAGAGACACACCTTAAAACAAAAGATGCACATAGACTGAAGAAAAAAGGATGGAAAAAAATATTTCACGCAAATGGAAATAAAAAAAAAAAGCTGGGGCAGTCATACTTATATCAGACAAAATGGACTTTAAAACAAAGACTATAGTAAGAGATAAAGAAGATCACTACATAATGATAAAGGGATCAATCCAATAGGAAGATATAACCATTATAAATATCTACACACCTAAAATAGGAGCACCTAAATATATAAAGCAGACTTTGATGGATTTAAAGGGTGAGATCAGTAGCAACAGTATAATAGTAGGGGATTTCAGTACCCCACAACCATCACTAGATAGATCTTCTAGAAAGAAAAATAAAGAAACAACAGACTTAAAGGACACACTAGATCAACTCGATTTAATAGATATCTTCAGAACCTTTCACCCTAAAGCAGCAGAATATACATTCTTTTCAAGTGCTCATGGTACATTCTATAGGATAGACAACATGTTAGGGCACTAAAGTGGCCTCAACAAATTTAAGAAGATTGAAATCATATCGAGCACTTTCTCTGATCACAATGGCATGAAAGTAGAAAACAACCACAACAGAAAAACTGAAAAATACTCAAACACTTGGAAACTAAATAGCATGTTATTAAATAATGAATGGGTTAACAATGAGAACAAAGAAGAAATTAAAAAAATTCCTAGAAACAAATAATAATTAGTATACATCAACTCAAAATTTATGGGACACAGCAAAAGCAGATCAGAGAGGGAAGTTCATAGCATTACAGGTGTACCTCAAGAAGCTAAAAAAGCTCAAATAAACAACTTGACCCTGCATCTAAAAAAACTAGAAAAAGAACAGCAAGTAAAGCCCAGAGTTAGTAGAAAGAAGGAAATAAATGAAATAGAGGCTAAAGAAACAATACAGAGGATCAATAAAACCAGGAGCTGGTTATTTGAAAAGGTAAACAAGATCAATGAACCTTTAACCAGATTCACAAAAAAAAAAAAAAAAAAAAAAAAAAAAAGAGAGAGGATTCAAATAAATAAAATTAGAAATGAGAGTGGAGAAATAACAACTGACACAACAGAAATACAAAATATTGTAAGAAAATACTATGAAGAACTGTACGCCAAAAAAACAGACCATCTCGATGAAATGGACAAATTTCTTGAAACATATAATCTTCCAAAAATTAATCTGGAAGAATCAGAAAACCTAAACAGACCGATTACAATAAATGAGATTGAAACAGTTATCAAAACTCTCCCAAAAAAGGAAGTCTGGGGCCTGATGGCTTCACAAGTGAATTCTACCAAATATTCAAAGAAGAACTAACTCCTATCCTTCTCAAAAAATTTCAAGGAAGGAGGACTTCCAAGCTCCTTTTATAAGGCAAGTATAATTCTGATTCCAAAACCAGGCAAAGATAACACAAAGAAAGAAAATTATAGGCCAATATCCCTGATGAATTTAAATGCTAAAATCCTCAACAAAATATTAGCAGACCAGACCCAGCATTATATGAAAAAAAATCATACAGCATGATCAAGTGAAATTTATTCTTGGGAGGCAAGGCTGGTATAATATTTGTAAATCAATCAATGTGATTCATCACATAAACAAAAGGAAGGAGAAAAACCACATGATAATTTTAATAGATGCAGAAAAAACATTTGATAAAATCCAGCACCCATTCATGATCAAAACTCTTAGCAAAGTGGGAATACAGGGAACATACTTCAGCATGATAAAGGCCATCTATGACAAACCCACAGCCAACATCATACTCAAAAATTAAAAGCAATCCCCTTAAGATCAGGAACAAGGCAGGGGTGCCCCCTTTCATCACTCTTATACAATATAGTTCTGGAAGTCCTAGCCACAGCAATCAGACAAGAAAAAGAAATAAAAGGCATTTAAATTGGAAAAGAAGAAGTAAAACTATCATTATTTGCAGATGATGTGATATTGTATATAGAAAACCCTAAAGTCACAGTCAAAAAACTAGTAGAGCTGATAAATGAATTCAGCAAGGTGGCAGGATATAAAATTAATACTCAGAAATCAGAGGCATTTTTATACACTAACAATGAACTGTCAGAAAGAGAAATTAAGGAAGCAATCCACTTTACCATTGCAACCAAAAAAATAAAGAACCTATGAATAAATTTAACCAGGGAGATTAAAGGTTTGTACTCGGGAAATTATAAAACATTGATAAAAAAAATCAGGGAAGATACAAACAAGTGGAAGCATAAACCGTGCTCATGGTTAGGAAGAATAAACATCATTAAAATGTCTATATTACCCAAAGCAATTTATAAATTCAATGCAATACTGATTAAATACCAATGACTTACTTCAAAGAAATAGAACACATTTTCCAAAAATTTATATGGAACTAAATGAGAACACAAATAGCCTCAGCAATCTTGAAAAGGAAGACTAAAGTGGAAGGTATCACACTTCCAGATATTAAGTTATACTACAAGGCCAATGTACTCAAAAGAGCCTGGTACTGGCATAAGAATAGGCATATAGATCAATGGAACAGAACAGAGAACCCAGAAATAAACCCACAGCTCTATGGACAACTGATATTTGACAAAGGAGGTAAGAGCATACAATGGAGTAAAGACAGCCTGTTTAATAAATGGTGTTGGGAAAATTGGACAGCTACCTGCAAAAAAATGAAACTAGACCATCAACTTAAACCATTCACCAAAATAAACTCAAAATGGATAAAAGACTTAAATGTAAGCCGTGAAACCATAAGTATCTTAGAAGAGAACATAGGCAGTAAACTCTCCGACATCTCTCACAGCAATATATTTGCCAATTTATTTCCATGGGCAAATGAAATAAATACAGGACAAACAAATGGGACTATATCAAACTAAAAACCTTCTGCACAGCTAAAGACAATAAGAACAGAATAAAAAGACAAACTACACAATGGGAGAATATATTTGACAATACGTCTGATAAGGGGTTAATAACCAATATTTATAAAGAACTTGTAAAACTCAATACCAGGAAGACAAACAATCCAATAAAAAAATGGGCACAAGAAATGAATAGACACTTCTCCAAATATGACATACAGATGGCCAATAGGCATATGAAAAAATGCTCAACATCACTAATCATTAGAGAAATGCAAATTAAACCCATAATGATATATCACCTCACACCCCTCAGAATGGCGCTCATCAACAAAACAACACAGAATAAGTGCTGGTGAGGATGTGGAGAAAAGGGAACCCTCCTGCCTTGCTGGTGGGAATTCAGACTGGTGCAGCCACTGTGCAAAACAGTATGGAGATTCCTCAAGAAATTAAAACTCAAACTGCCTTTTGACCCAGCTATCCCACTGTTAGGAATATGCCCCAAGAACACCATAGCACTGTTTGAAAAGCAGAAATGCACCCCCATGTTTATGGCAGCATTGTTCACAATAGCAAAGATCTGGAAACAGCCCAAGTGTATGTCACTTGGATGAGTGGATTAAAAAGCTTTGGTACATATATACTATGGAATACTACTCAGCCATAAGAAATGATGACATTGGATCATTTACAACAGCATGGATGGACCTTGATAACATTATACTGAGCGAAATAAGTAAATCAGAAAAAACTAAGAACTGTATGATTCCATACAGAGGTGGGATATAAATATGAGACTCAGAGACATGGACAAGAATGTGGGGGTTATGGGGTGGGGGGAGGAGAGGGAGGGGTTTGGGGGAGGGGAGGAGCACAAAGAAAACCAGTTAGAAGGTGACAGAAGACAATTGAACTTTGGGTGATGGGAATGCAGCATAATCAAATGTCAAAACAACCTAGAGATGTTTTCCCTGAACATATGCACCCTGATTTATTAATGTCACCCCATTAAAATTAATTTAAAAAGATAGAAAAAAAATGTTAAGATCTAAGGAAGGTGCTATTCAACTTCACTAACTATAAGTACTTCATTCACCAAAATAAATCACTTGTGCCCTCCTGAAAATAAACCTTCAATTAATAAGGAAAACTTTTGGAAGGAAAACATTAACAGTGGGCCCACAAGTTATTTTCTCATTACCTGGGAAATAAAACAGATGACTGCATCAAATCCTCTGACATACATGCTAATGATCAGACCTCCTGGTAAAGACATGAATGACATTCTTATGGAAAAAAGATAATAAAAGGCTCTTATGTGAAATGCTTTCAGCAACTGTTATAGTTTTCTGTTGGTGTAAAAGAAACCACTCCAAAATGAGTGCTCAAAACAACAATTTATTATTATCTTTCACCTTTCAGTGAGTTAATGTGGTTCAGCTAAGTGATTTTTGCTTGGAAATTCTTGTGGTTTTAACCGGCTAGCATTGTCTTTGGAGACATCTGATGATGTGGCGGGCGGGACCTCCACAATGTCTCACCCATGCTGCCAGCTGATGGGACTGGGAACTCAGGAAGAGTTACCCACCTACATGAGGACTCTCTAAGTCTAGAGTTTTCACAGCATGACTCCAGGGATCCACGAGGGGGTGTTATAATAGACCCAGGACGAATTAGACACTGAAGTCTCAGAATGTCCCTTGTGCTCCATTGTATTGGACAACTCAATTGGAGGGAAAATAGCTTCTACCTCTTAATAGAGCAGTCAATGGCTATAGTGTAAAAGAGCAAGTGGGTTAGGAAATATCAGAGGGTTTCTTTAGATAATGCAATCTGACGTAACAGGGTACTCCTGGTTTGTCTCGGTTGCCTATTGTGAATAAACCTGGTATTTATAGATTGGCGGGAGCATGACTGAAAACAGTTACATCAGCCAGGAAATCAAAGGGGTTTAATAGCTCTGCATGCATTGTTTAAATCTCTCTATTAAATCTCAACCAGCACATGGTCTATTGCAAAATGAAAAGGAAAATTTTGAGTTATATTGGTTGTCAGTAAACTGTTATGGTAAAGCAGCAAATAATATGCAATTTAGGATTTGCAAATCATACGGCCTCTGTGGCAACTACTCAGTGGTGCTATTGTAGCACAGGAGCACCCACGGACAAAACACATACAAATGAGCCTGACAGTGTTCCAATGAAACTTCAATCACAAAAAACAGCAGCAGTCTGGATTTGGCCAGTGGGCTGACATTTGCCAAACCCTGATCTATGATCACTCCAAAAGAAAACACAACCTGTGGCATGCTAGTGAATCAACAATGTTTGGTATTAGGTAAGACTATAAACTCTGTTGAGTCTGATTTAATAATTCAACTTGAATGTCTATCACAATGCTTGAACATAACAAGAATACAAACTATCTGCAAATCAACACGTTAACAAATATTAATTGAATTGCAATTATTGACAGGATTTTCTAGTTCAATTGTATCTAGATGGACTGCACTTAGTTACATTAAAAGGGAAAACGACAGAGCATGTGACTTTTTAAATTTTTTATTTTTTAAACTTAAGTGTAGTTGGTATACAATATTATACTAGTCAGGTGTGCAATACAGTGATTTGACATCTATAAATTTTACAATGCAATCACCACATTAAGTATAGGAATTATCTATCAAAATATAATTAACTATATTTCTACTTTATCTTTTTCATCATCCTCCATCTCCTTCCCCTCTGGCAATCATCATATTAATCACTATTTCTGAGGCTGTTTTTCTTTTGTTTGTTCTTTTAGATTCTATATGTAAGTGAAACACTGTGGTATTTGTCTTTCTTTGTCTGACTTATTTCCCTTAGTGTAATGGCAAGATTTTCAGTTACTGTATGTATATCTACACACCACCTATCTTCTTTATTCATTCACAATGGACCCCGAGGTTGCTTCCATGTCGTGGCTATTTTGCATTATGCTGCAATGAACATAAAGGTGCATATATCTTTCCAAATTATTGTTTTAATTTTCCTTAGATAAATACCCAGAAGTGGAATTGTTGGTTTGTATGGTAGCCTTATGCTTAGTTTTTGAGGAATCTTCATACTATTTTTCACAGCAGCTGCACCAATTTGCACCAGAAGTGTACAACAGTTTCCTTTTCTCCACATCCTAGCCAACCCTAGTTGTTTGTTGACTCATTGATGATAATCATTCTGACAGGTGTGAGGTGATATCACACTGTAGTTTTCATTTGTATTTTTATGATGACTTTGAGCATATTTTCATGTCAGTTGGCCATCTGTATGTTTTCTTTAGAAAAATGTCTCTTCACGTCTTCTGCCTATTTTTTATTTTGGATTTTTTGTTGTTATTGAGTAATATGGGTTCCTTATATATTTTGGATACTGACATCATTGATTTATATGCTTGTTTTGTACCTGTGCCACACTATTTTTATTATTATAGCCTTGTAGTATAGTTTGACATCAGAGAGCATGATTCCTCCAAATTTGTTCTTTTTTCTCAAAATTGCTTTGGAGTTGTGATTTCATATAAATATGAGTATTATTTGCTCTAGTTCTGAGAAGAATGTCTGATATTTTGACAGAGATTGCATTGAATCTGTAGCTTGTTTTGGGTAATATAGTCATTTTAACAATATTAAGCCTTCCAACCCATAAGTGCAGTATATCTTTCCATTTATTTATGTCTTCTTCAGTTTCTTTCTGCAGTGTCTTATAGTTTTCAGAGTACTTGTCTTTCATCTTTGGTTAAATTTATTCCTAGGTATTTTATGCTTTCTGATGAAATTGTAAATGGGATAATTTTATGAATTTTCTCTGATGGTTTGTTGTTGGTATATAGAAATGCAATGAATTTTTATATATTAATGTTTTTTTTTTATTCTGCAGAGCACATACTCTTTATTGCTAAAATGGAAGTTCTATTAAACCTTACTTCATTACTGACAAGAAATCCAAACTTACTATTGGCTTAGATCACAGAAATATCTAGACTACTTTTTAAACCTTTTTAAGACACATAAAAATATGCCTTTGAGAATGCAGTCTCCAAGAAAAGGTCTCTATTTTCTGTAGCAAAAATTCTTCAAATGGAGGCCACTGGTATAGCATCTTCCCCAATTTGTGCTTGAAAACCAACAAAAAGAGAGTAAAATGAGACAGTTTCAGGTAGACTATAAACAATAGCTTATTGCATAATCCAAAATTTTGTTTTTAACCTTTCAAAACACTGGTAAATATATGATAGATATTTAGACTTCAATCATGTAAAATTTTTCCTTACTTTGAGGGCTATGAGTTAATAAAAATGGTGTTCCAAAAGGGTTAACAGATGACAATGTTTTTTTGGTATTTCTCCTTAGAGTTGAAGAGACAGCACTATAAGGAAAGAAAAAAAAGAGAGAAAAACGTGTTTAGACAGAATATATAACCTCATATTTTTTTGATATTTTTGATAAAGTTTCACAATAGAAAATTACAAAAAAAAGCTTGTAATTGTGATACATAATAAACAACACTTTTAAAATAAACTATTTCTGAGGAGGTGGAACTTTTAGTTTAAATATAGAATCAGAATGTTTCTCTATATTACTTTGTATAAATATTCCTAACTACTTTGTAGATATTTTAGACAGTGAGACATTCTTAGAGAAGGTAAGTGATCATATTTTTAAAAGTATACTATATAAAGTATTGAAAAATACTTATTTTTCCAGCAGTAGAAAATTATGCTCAGGAAAACTTGAGAATCAACAAAAAACACCCACAGAAGACATTTCATTAGTTACTCTATCTTTAAAGCTCACGTAATGATGGCATGCTAATTCTAGTTGGGAAGAAGAGAGGAGTAGTATATAAATCAATGCCTCCTTGTTATTTATTTATATTTTAGTCAACAAGATACCTAAGCCCATATACAAAATCATTCCTGTCCTTCTCCCCTGATAGCATAATATGAAAATCCCAGGGTAAGCTCAGAGAGCAAGGGATAGAGACAAGGATGAGTTGGGGAAAATGCTCTAAAAAATAAAAAAGATTATTTAACTTTCTGGATTATGTGTCAAAGCACAGGAAAGGCTTTCCGTAAGAATTAATATCATGACAGGATTTTCAATAAGAATATAGTTTGAAGTGTTTCTAAGTTTCTCACATGAATTGAAATTTCTCAGAGCAAACTTGTCGCAAGGAAGAGTATAGAGTGCACCTCTTCGAGTTCTGCCCTTCCTTTGGTATTTTGGTACCAAGGCTTTAGTTCAAATTTTATTATCAAAGTAACATTATATAAACTTACTTGATGCAAGTTTTCTTAAACTAATTAGAGATATGCCAATGATCTTTGTGAATATATTGAGGAGGGGAGAATGGAATTATGCATTAAAAAGAAAGATAACACATTAGTGGAGTAGTTACTGATAACTCAGATGTCCTGAATAGTGGTAGGTCTTACATTTGTAAGTGTAAAATATACTCACAAGGTAGTATGCATCTATGGAGACTATAAAAATAACAATAAAGACATCTTTAAATTGCCCCTGCAATCCAAGGATAACTTGTGATGAGTAGAGTTGCTTGTCCTACATAGAGCGCTAGCGGAAAGGACTTAATGCTTAGTTACACTTGATTACGTGGTGTGAGAAGGTTTTAATGCTGCGAGGTTGATAGCATAGTTTTCCAAAGTGCACAAAATGATAAAGTAAGTCTTATAATAAACCCTATCTCAGTTTATTTTTCAACTAAACCAATCATAGAACAAGTTGTAGACCTTTTTAAAAGATGTTTTCTGTCATGCCCTGCTTGTCTTAACCTTCCTGTGCTCCCAGCCTCACCACAGCAGGAAGCTCGGTGATCCATTCTGCTTATAACGCACATTGTCTTTATTCTTCAACTGCATCTTTTCTACACCCCCCGTCTCCCAAATCCCACTCCTTTTGCTAAGTCCTACATTCAATATTTTACTCCTTATTTATTTTTTTATTCTAAACCTTAGAGGACTATAGTAATCTTTCTTAAAAACAATTTTAGGGTTTTTTTTGTTGTTGTTGCTTCATTTTTAGGCTGTCTACATCCTCACCATGATTCTACTAGGCCTATGTTACTAACCTCCATTTTACAGGGCATTTCCTAGTATAGAGAATGTCTTAATGTGCCAGGTTAACAGTATGTCTGTCATTCATTCTCACCCAAACATTTGACAGTGATGCCTAAATGAACCCCTATTTTTTTTAGTTTTTATTTTTCTGAAGCTGGAAACAGGGAGAGACAGTCAGACAGACTCCCACATGCGCCCGACCGGGATCCACCCGGCACGCCCACCAGGGGGCGACGCTCTGCCCACCAGGGGGCGATGCTCTGCCCCTCCAGGGCGTCGCTCTGTCACGACCAGAGCCACTCTAGTGCCTGGGGCAGAGGCCAAGGAGGCATCCCCAGTGCCCGGGCCATCTTTGCTCCAATGGAGCCTCGCTGCGGGAGGGGAAGAGAGAGACAGAGAGGAAGGAGAGGGGGAGGGGTGGAGAAGCAGATGGGAGCTTCTCCTGTGTGCCCTGGCCGGGAATCGAACCCGGGATTTCTGCACGCCAGGCCGACGCTCTACCACTGAGCCAACCGGCCAGGGCCTGAACCCCTATTTTCTAGTCAAACACTTAATACTAAATGCCTCTAACTCTGCGTTTTTGCTTAAAATATATGCTGTCTCACAAAACCTACTACTTGGTTGCTTTGTAATTATAATGCTATAATAGTTCTAAAACGTTTCCACATGTTAGCTTCAAAAGGAGTCCATAATTAACAATTATATTAATACTTCTTGATTTCAAAAATTATTCATTTCACAACTAAGTCGATTAAGTAGAATCCTTCATTTCCTAATATTAATATGGTTTTCCTCCACAATTTCAAATTGATTTTCTTTTTCCTTTGCAGAAGGAGATTGGAAGGTGACTGTTGTCACTGGGGATCTTGAAAATGCAGGCACCACAGCCACAGTGTACCTTTATGTCTATGGAGAAGCCAGATGTTCAGGTCCAATTATTTTAGGATCTGGGAGACACCAGCTCTTTAACCCTAACAGTGCAGATATATTCAAGGTAAAATTGATATGCTATCATCTGCTTGCTAAGATGTCTTATGATATACATTCCCTAAGACAAAACAGAAGTTGTCAATTTTGCATTTGCATTACATTTTTTTGATAAATATAAGTTATTTTATCCTCAGGAAAACAGGAGTAAAAACAAAATTAGATGTTTTTGATTCATCCCCATTTTTTATTTGCCTAAGGGAAATAAAAAGTATATGGACTTTAGAAAATTTAAATATTATTATAGAAAAATTTACTTCTCATCTGCTTTCAAGTAAAATATTTTCATTTTTGACTATCTTTTCTAATCCTTGTCCATATCCATGGAGTATGATGCTATGATGAAAGGTGGTGAGCATCGTGGATTAAGACATGATCTCAGGAGTCAGATGGACAAGATTCAAATGCTGACTTTATTTAGTACTTAATAGTTTGGTGATTTTGACAAGTCACTTAATTGTATATGCCTAAATAACCTTTACTTCAGGGGGTCATCATGAGGATTAAATGAATTAGTTTATGTAAAGTGTTTAGTACAGTACCTGAAATGCTCATTGAGGTTTGCTATGAATATTGTAGTAAATAAACAGTTTTGTAGCCCCTTATTTATGAAGGAAGTAACAGAGCCTTCCTAATTATAAATTTTATTAAATATTCACTATATGAAATTTACCATTTTATTTCCTATTGATAGAAATTTAAGTGTCTTTTAGATTCTTACTATTATAAAAAAATGCTTAGTTTCTTCTTTTTTCTAACCAAAGCTATTTTATTTTCTTATGACAAGTATTGAACACTGAGATAACTTTGGATCCATTCTGACAAAGTACTTTTTAAAAATATCTAATTTATAGCACAGTGCCTGGCAGAACACTGTAAACAATTGGTAAATTTTAATTGTTACTAAATCATTAATATAACACTCCAAATCATGGTATCTATTTCTGCCATACATAGTATTTGATATCTTTTAATTGAAATGTCTCTGTGCCCCTTTGCAAGTTATAGTATGTGACTGTGGATCTGTGCTTTTTACCTCTTTATTAAAATATATTTATTGAAATATAATTGACATAACATTCATCTATTTAACCACAATTCATGATGTATAGTATATTCAGGGTTCTACAACCATCAACACACTCTAATTTTAGAACACTTTTAAAACCCCAAAAGAAAACCCATATCCACTAGCAGTAACTTTCCAATCTCCTATCCTCTAGCTTTAGGAAACCAGAAATTTTCTTTCTATCTCCATAGATTTGCCTGTTCAAGTTTATATAAATAGTTTTATAAATGAAATCATGTAACATGCAGTCTTTTGTGTCTGATTTTCTTTTTCCTTTTACTTAGCATAATCTTTTAAGGTTAATCCATTTTGTACCATGTATAAGTATTTCATTGTTTATGGCTAAGTAATATTTCATTTTATGGATATATCACATTGTATTTATCTGTCAATTGTTGAAATATCTACTGTTCAGCTATGAATATGATTATTATGAATAATGCTGCTATGAACATTCACATACAAGTATTTTTGGAGATATATGTTGTCATTTTCTAGGGTTGATACTTAGGAATATAATTACTGTATCATATGGCAATTCAAAGTGTTGAATATTTTGAAGAATTGCCAAACTGTTTTTCCAAAGTTTATGAACTATTTTTACATTTTCACCAGCAATGCATGAGGTTTCCTATTTCTCTGCCTTCTCACAGAAATTTTTTTATTGTCTTTCTTTGATTCTAGCTGTGATTTCTATTACCTTCTGAAGATAAGTAAGAACTGGTCCAAAGTTAATGTGACTTTCAGCCCAAAACATATAATGTTAACAAATCCATGAAATTTAACACTCATTACTGTCAGAAAAGTGAAAATTTTCCTTTTGTATAACTAGCTTATGTTATATTTGGCAATGTGGGGCAACTCTAGTATTTCCCTGACCTAATCATAATTCTTGAAGGAAAACTTAAATGTAGAATGGTATAACTAGTAAATGATAATTCTAGTTTTAGGAAAGGGATTGCAAAGTGATGGAAGACCTTATAGTAATTTGGTAGTTTCATTTTATAGACTCTAGAGTCAGCTCTATAGAAGCACCTGAATGTCACTGAGAACTAGGCTGAAAGAAATGAGATCTGCAAGATAAGGACCAAGACAAAATTTATAACAAAGAGTTGATTATAGCAGAAAGTTTGAAGAGAGTAGGCAGAGGGGATTTTCTAGATTACTGAGGCTAGACCTCATTGATTTGCTAAATCTTGAATCTTATTCATTTCCTAGTATCACTAGACATTCATGAGTATCTGTTGAAAACATGAAAATTTAATGGAAATGACTTTGCTGAAATTTATTTAATATTTCTTACTTTCACCTAAGGTATTCATTTTTAACTTTTCTTGTGATCATTCTCAACTTGAGGGCATAATAAAGATGTTCATGTATCTTGTACAGTTATTATTTACTTATAAATGTTCTCAGAGTTTTAGCTGAGATTTTTATTACATTTTTGTAAATCAAAACATTAAATAGTGTTCTCTGTTGCTTGTGAATAGTTAGTGGCTAAGGCATTCACTCTTAAAAAGCAGTTTCCTGTTTCTGGTTTACTACTATGTGAAGTAAATTAACTTTGTAGATGAATAGATTTAATATTGATTATGAGTTCATAAGGCATTTGCACAATTATTTCTTATGTTTCTAGAATAAAATGCATAATACAGTTTTTGCCTTTTAAAATGCAATTTATCAGTAGGAATTAGAAAACTTACATTGAGTTCTATCTCTAACCTTTCCTAGTTAAGGAAATATAGATAAACCACTGAAGATTTTTAAGTTTTAAATTATTCCTTTGTAAAATAGGTAGAATAATACCTTATAATGTTATTGTACATGTTGGAAAAGTTAAAAATTAAAGCACTTCATATAAAGTATAAAATATTTTTGCCTTTATAATCCTTAATATCTTGCCCACAAATTAGGGTAGGCTTCTTGATGGAGTGGAATTTAAGATAATTTTTCAAATGAATGAAGGCAGCTTGGCAGATGGTTGGTAGGAGGCTACTGCCGGAATGAGGGTTCTGTGTAGAAACATGTCTGGAGGCTGGAGTAGGAGGAAGGAACAGAATGAGCCAAGACTGCATTGGCCGGGTTAGAGTAAAGCAATGAATGTGGAAGTAATAGCAAGAACATTTATCTTGTGCCTTTTTAGTGTTTAAAGGTTAGATATACATGTGGATCTACAAATTATTAGCCATTAGCTAGATTGATGCCAATGTATCATTTTGATTTTGGCACAACTCTTTTTTTTTAATTTTTTTTTATTTATTCATTTTCGAGAGGAGAGGGAGAGACAGAGAGAGAGAGAGGAGAGACAGAGAGAGAAGGAGAGAGGAGCTGGAAGCATCAACTCCCATATGTGCCTTGACCAGGCAAGCCCAGGGTTTCGAACTGGCAACCTCAGCATTTCCAGGTCGACGCTTTATCCACTGCGCCACCTCAGGTCAGGCATGGCACAACTCTTTATGAGTTTCTTCTTTGTATTTTTTTTTCTCTTCCCCCCTCCTCCTCCTCTTAATCTTCTTTCTTTATCTCTTTTTTTTTAAATTTTTTATTTATTTATTTATTTATTCATTTTAGAGAGGAGAGGAAGAGAAAGAGAGAGAGAAAGAGAGAGAGAGAGAGAGAGAGAGAGAGAGAGGAGAGGGGGAGGAGCTGGAAGCATCAACTCCCATATGTGCCTTGACCAGGCAAGCCCAGGGTTTCGAACCGGCGACCTCAGCATTTCCAGGTCGACGCTTTATCCACTGCACCACCACAGGCCAGGCTATCTCTTTTTTTCTTTCCCCTCTGCTCTCTCTCCCCTCTCCAGCCTGTCCTCCACCCTCCCCTTCCCTTCCCTCCTCTCCCCTTTACTCCCCTTTCCCTACTTTCCCTTTTTCTGTGGACTTGAAATTTGGAGTTTGGTAGTTTATCAAATGGACTCCATTTGGCAGCACTTAGCAATATCCTGCTGACACATTGACTTTCCTATCCCAGGGACAATTTAACTTAATTTGTTCTTCAGTTGCCAGAGTTGAAGTGTTTCTAATACTTTCTAAGATATACATTTAGAACAACAAATTTTCACATATGAATTCTTATCAAGAAAAGCCAATAGAGTTTCTCTGCATAAATGTAGAATATACTACCAAAACCAAAACCCTCAAACAGAATAAATTATAGAAAGCAGATAACCATTTTTGAAATCCGAATTTTCTCAGAAGGGCTAATATAAAACAAAAATGTTTTGGCTTCAGACAGCAATTTTTTTTTTATTTATTGGAGGATAACCAAAAAGTCTGCCATTCCCACTCCTTAAGAAGCCAAAGTTTTTGTAATAGGAAAATAAAAATGGCATTTACTGATGTCTGCTTTGAACTAGATATTAGATATTTAGTAAGGCTGAAACATGAAAGAAAAATTCCTTTCTCTAACCCCTTTCTCTCGACCTGGTGAGATGATGTCTCTTCTCTTCAAAGACCAGCACCTCTATTTGTGGTCTTGGTCATATCTTCTCCCATCTTTGAAGATATTGTTCCATTAGTTTTCTTATTCTGTGTTGCAAATTCAGGATGATTCTATTTAACTCTTGCCTTCAACTTACCAACATGCTATGTCCTCCCTATTCTAAAAATAACCTTTACTTTGCTCTTAAGCTACTGATCTTTCTCCTTCCTTTCTTTGCAAACCTTTTGGAATACAAACAGCCCTGTTGCTTCACATCTTTCTCTTCCTATTTTCTCTTAAATCTCTTATAGTTTGGGGTTTTCTCCCATCCCTCTATTTAATTCATGTTTTCTAGGAATAGCAGTTAAATCCTAATTATCTCATTAGTTGTTAATGGGTGGTTAATCAAGTAATGATTAGACAGGTGAGTAGTACAGTGGTATACATGGAAGCTGGAATCAGATCTAAGTTCAAATTCTAGCTTCTTAACTAAATGTGTATATATGTATATATAGGAAGTTATTTAAAATGTTATGCTTTGTAAAACGAGTGAACGTAATTGCACTTATTTAAGAGTTGTATAAGATGCTCCCATGTATAACTTTAATTTTGGGGCCCAAAATTTGAAAAAAAAATGTATTACATAGAGTTATTGAACTCAAGTTTTATTTATCACAAAATTCATACAACTCTTCATCACTGTCAAAATTCTCATGCATTAACTTGTCCTCATCTGTGTCTGATGACGAATCACTATCTTCATATATTGCCTCGTCCTCAGTTCAATCTTATGGAATTTTAAATGCCACAATCACTGTATAAGACATACCCAGTTTTTAGACTCCAAAATTTTCGGAAAAGGGTGCATCTTGTACATGGGGAAATGTGCTATATGACACACATGAAATCAATGTAAAATGCTTACCATAGAGGAAATCTCATCATAAAAACTGAGAAATATTTATATATCTTTATTGTATTTGGACAAATAAACAAAAACAAATAGACAACAAAGTTTTAAGAAAAAATAGGTGTTTGTTAAGAATGCATTTCCTCAAAAGATGTTTAAGTCCTGACTCTTAATACGTATGACTGTGACCTTGTTTGGAAATAGAATATTTTTAGATAATTTAAGATGCAAATTAACATGTGGTCATATTGGAGTAGCAGGCTTTGATTCCAATATAACTGTTGTCCTAAAAAGAGAGGAGAAGAGAGACATACAAGGAGAACATCGTATGAAGATAGAAACAGTGCATGCTGTTGTAAGCCAAGAGGATGCCAAGGATCAATGCCTACTACCAGAGCAAGAAAGAGACAAGGAAGAATTCTATCTAATCTCAGAGAGAGCATGTTCTTGCTGACACCTTGATTTTAGATGTTTATCTTCCACAATGTTGACAGAATGAATTTCTGTTGTGTGAGTTACCTAGTTTGTGGTACTTTGCTAAGGCAGTCCTAGGAAAATAAAACTAATTGATAGTCAGATTCTTTACTGAAACAGAGAAAGAGAGACAGGAAGGGAGAGACAGGGTAAGGGAGAGAAGCATCAACGTGTGGTTGCTTCACTTTAGTTGTTCATCAATCGCTTCATATTCGTGCCTTGATCAGGGGGCTCAAATAGCATTAGTTAGTGAGTTCTTGCTCAAGCTGGAAACCTTGGGCTAAAACCAACAACCTTGGGATGATACTGATAATCCTGTGTTCAAGCTGACAATCCCCCTCTCAAGCTGGTAACTCTGCGCTCAAGCTGGAGACCTTGGGGTTTTGAAGCCAGAACTTTAGTGTTCAGAATTGATGTTTTACCCACTGCACCACACCGGTCAGGCTTTATTAGCCATTTTTACTGCACAGTTTTTACATCTACACATAGTAATGGAATTTGAGAGTGTAGCCTTGGTCTCAAGTGAAATATCTTTGCTTTTGGTGATCTTTTCTAATTCTTCTGTTGCTAAACTTACAAGTCCTTAGCCTTCTCTTGATTTGTTTTTGGCTGTAGTCTCCATTTGAATTGATAACTGAGCCTAGGTATGCAAAATTTTTAATAATTTCAGTGTCTTTATTGTCTTTATTTTTTTCTGTAGTCATGAGTTTTGTCTTCTTGATATTTGGATGCAGTCCTACTTTGGCATTTTCTTTTTTCACTTTTGTCAGAAGTAGTTTCAAATCAATGCTATTTTCTTCCAATAAGATGGTGTTATCTGCATATTTTAAATTATTAATATTTTTCCACTAATTTCCAGTTGTCCATCCTTGGAGTCTAGCTTAGTTTTTTTTTTCTTTTTGTATATATTCTATGTACAGGTTAAACAAATAGGAAGATAAAATATACCCTTGTCTGGCACTTTCACTTATATGAAACCATCCTGTCTCACCATTTCTTATCACATAATTATTACATATTCTATTATATAACTATTGCAATAGTTAATATAAGGAGGTAGAAGAGAACAGCAAAAAGAAGAAACAGAAGATCCCTACCAGAAGATCCAAGAAATAAAAGAGAAATTGAAACTAGATTACATAATGCTAAAGGACCAATTAAGAAGCACCTAATCTGAAATTATAGGGAATTAAATAGTCTAGCATGGTGTGAAGATAAATGGTGGCTCTATGTAAACTGACTTTCCTCATAACTTTATTAGCTTAAGAGAGAAACAGGTGGTTAGAGAGTGGGCACAATAGGATAAAGAGTAGGACTATTCAAGAACATAAGAATTGTCCACTTGGAATGGGAAGAAGATGGTAATGAAGAAGTATAATATATGTTGTACATAAGATTGTTAAAAGGTCAGATCCTTATAAGACAAAAGGGTCCATTGATTTAACCACTACCAAGAATACATTGGAAAAATAGGTTTTATAAAGAAGTAGGGCAGTTCTCCATAATCTCTGACAATAGAAATTAAAATAAGAAATATATTAACAAATATTAAGATATAAATAAAGAATAATTAGTTTGGCTACAACACATTTTAAAATGTGAGTTTGTTCCTATATGATTGATATATTAAGGGACAATTTGAGCATAACTGCAATTTTCACATTTGTTCTTTCTCTTCATTTCATACACAAGAAAATCTAAGTGAATGCAGAAAGCTCTACCCAGCTGCACTAGATTGCATAAGACTGTAGAAACCACACACACACACTTCAAATATCTACCAGCTATCTCAGTGTACTGTATGTGTTATAAGTCACATTTATCAACATATGGTGTTAAACTTTCCTTTCAGTTTCTATCAACTCTTCTTCCACCACTTGACAATAACTCACAAGCTCTTCTACAAGTAAACTTCTTGTCTTTTCAAATAAAGTGTAACATTTTTGTAGTATTTGTGTATTTCTTAACCATTAACATGTGTTAAAGTTAATAACACTTTTATTAAGTTTCTATCTTTTTAAAAATGTTATTGATAAAGTTTTAAGTGTAATTCTGCAACATCGTTTTTCCCCCACAAATATTGTGGTTTTTATTGTACAATGTTGTGATACAGTGATTTATTTTTTTTCTAGAATGTAAAGTTCATTTTAATTAAAGTATAGTTGACATGTAATATTATATTATTAGTTTCAGGTGCACAACTTATTGATTTGACATTTGTATACTTTATGAAGAGATCACCACAGGAAGTATAGTACCCATCTGTACCACAGTTATTGCAACATTATTGACTATATTTCTTATGCTGTACATTACGTTTCCATGACTTATTTATGTTATAACTATAAATTTGTACCACTTAATCCCCTTCACAGTTTTGCCCATTGCCCCACTGCCCAAGTCTTTAGCAAATATCAGTTTATTCTCTGTATCTATGAGTCTGTTTGTTTTGATTGGATTGTTCATTTGTTTAGTTTTTTTAGATTCCACATTTACTTAAAATGTTGTCTTACTATGACTTATTTAACTTATTATAATACCATCTAGGTCCTTCCATGTTGTTGCAAATGGCAAAATTTTATTTTTTTCATGGTTGAATCATATTCTATTATATATTTCTTTATTCATAAATCTATTAGTGGATACATAGGTTGCTTTCGTATCATGAATATAGTTATTATAAATAATTCTGCAGTAAACATAAGGGCACACATATATTTTCAAATTAGTGTTTTCTCCCCTTCAGATAAGCTGTCAGAAGTGAAATTGCTAGGTCCTTCTTTGTCTCTTTGTATAGCCCTGGTTCTAACATCTATTTTGTCTGGTATCAGTATTGCTATCGCAGTTTTTTAAAAATTATTTTCTGATTCCATTTTCATGAACTATCTTTTTCCATTTTTTTACTTTCAGTCTCTGTCTTTTGATCTGAAGTGAACTTCATGTAGGTAGCTTATATAAAGGTCTTGTTTTTTCATCCATCCAGCCACCATGTTTCTTTAAAAATGGAACACTGTCCATTTACATTTAACAAAGAAGTTATTGATAGGTATGTACTGATTTCTATTTTAATTTATTTCATACAAATTTTATAAGTGGTGGGTCTACTACCTTTACTACATATTTATCTGTACTGGTGAGATATTTTCCTTTTATATATTTTCTTATTTCTAGCTTTGGCCTTTCTTTTTGCACATAAAGAATTCCCTTTAACATTTTTTGTAAGGCTAATTTAGTGGTGATAAACTCCTTTAGCTTTTGCTTGTCTGGAAAACTCTTGATCTCTTCTTCAATTTGAATGATATCTTGCCAAATAGAATATTCTTGGTTGTAGGATTTTTCCTTTCATCATGTTGAATATATTGTGTCACTTCCTCTGGCCTTCAAAGTTTCTGTTGAAAAACCATGACCCTGGCTGGTTGGCTCAGCGGTAGAGCGTCGGCCTGGCGTGCGGGGGATCCGGGTTTGATTCCTGGCCAGGGTACATAGGAGAAGCACTGATTTGCTTCTCCACCCCCCCCCTTCCTCTCTGTCTCTCTCTTCCCCTCCCGCAGCCAAGGCTCCATTGGAGCAAAGATGGCCCAGGTGCTGGGGATGGCTCCTTGGCCTCTGCCCCAGGCGCTAGAGTGGCTCTGGTCGTGGCAGAGCGACCCCCCCCCCGAGGGGCAGAGCATCTCCCCCTGGTGGGCAGAGCGTTGCCCCTGGTGGGCGTGCTGGGTGGATCCCGGTCGGGCGCATGCGGGAGTCTGTCTGACTGTCTCTCCCCATTTCCAGCTTTAGAAAAAAAAAAAAAAGAAAAAGAAAAAGAAAAAAAAGAAAAACCAGCTGATGGTTTAATGGGCATTCCCTTGTATGGAACTGGTTTTTGTTTGTTTGCTTTTAAGATGATCTCTTTATCCGTTACTTTTAACATTTTAATTATGATGTGACTTAGTGTTTGGTCTCTTTTAGATTAATCATGTTGGGACTCTCTGTGATTTCTGGACTTGGATGTCTATTGCCTTCACCAGATTAGAAAAGTTTTTAGCCATTATTTCTTCAAATAAGTTTTATGTATCATTTCTTTTTTCTTCTTCTTCTGAGACCTCTATGATGTGAATGTTAGTATGCTTGATGTCCCAGAGATTCCTTATGCTATTGTTATTCTTTACAATCTTTTTCTTTTTGATCTTCCAATTGAATTTCCACATTCTGTCTACCTGATCACTGACCCATTCTTCTGTATCATCTGATCAGTTATTGATTCCCTGTAGTGTAATTTTCATGTTAGTGTTATAATATTCAGTTTTGATACATAATATTCTACAATTCTTTTTTTTTTCTTATCTGAGAAGCAGGGAGGCAGAGAGAGACTTCCATGTGCACCACAACTGGGATCCACCTGGCAAACCCCTACTGGGTAATGCTCTGCCCATCTGTGGCTGTTGCTTTGTTGCTCGGCAACTGAATTAGCACCAGAGGCGAGTTTGTGGAGCCATCCTCAGTGTCTGGGATTAACTTGCTCCAACCAAGCCATGGCTGTGGGAGGAGAAGAAAGTGATAGAGAGAAAGAAGGGAGAGAAGGAAGAGTGGAGAAGCAGATGATTACTTCTCCTGTATGCCCTGACCAGAAATCAAACCTGGGACATCCATATGCCAGACCTACATTCTACCACTGAGCCAACCAGTCAGGGTATATTTTACAATTCTTATCTCTTTGTTGAAGGTCTCACTGAAATTATCTACTCATCTGCAGAGTTTGATGAGCATCTTTATAACTTTTACTTTGAACTCTTGATATAGTAGACAGCCTACTTTTGTTTTGTTAGTTATTTTTCAGGGTTTTATCTTATTTTTTTGCTTGGTACATACTCTTTTGTCTCATTTTGCCTATTTGCTTTTATGTATTAGAAAGCTCAGCTATATCTCCTGGTCTTTTTAAAGTGCCCTATTTAGAACATGTTTTGTGCAGCTCAATGACAAAGTCCTCTCTTGTCACTAGATTTACGTGCTCCAGAAGTTTTCCCTGTGTGTTCTACTGTAGCCTATTGTTGTGATTAGACAACATCTACTAGAAACACACTGGAAGGTAAGGGTTATCCCTGGCATAGCTGGCTGTGAGGCCTGGCTACAACTGTTTTAGGTGAGTTGCCATAAAGGCCAGGCTTTTGGTGTGGTTGTCTGTGATGGCCAGTGTTGATTGTTGCAGATATACTGTTGTGTGGTGGTGCCAACTAGGGCCACCCACTGAGTGTGGCTTATATTTATATTACATTACTTGCTGAATACTTTTGATATCTGTGTCATATCTGAGTGTGGTCTTGATTATTTCTGCCTTTTCAATTTGGTTTTCTTGTCTTGTTCCATGAATTGTATTTTTTTGTTAGAAACTGCACATGTTGTATAGAATAGTAGATACTGATGTCAGTATTGTTTATTCTTGGAGGAACACACACCTTCCCCTGCTCAGCATTTAGTGTAGAAGTTTGTGCTGATGCAATCTGTAGTTAGTTTGGAATTATTGTCTGTTGTTTCTGGGTTATCCTTAGTGTATCATAGTCTTCATATTTCTTTAATAATATCTGTGTTTCAGATGTAGCCTAATTTCCTTCTGATCTGTCTGTTACAGCTCTTCCAGCTGTATTTCACTATTAGTTTTACTGAGAGGGTGGCAGACAGGTATGGTTCTCTGATATTCTGATTAAACCTCAGTCTTAACTAAGCACTGGGTCTGAAGGTATGTCCTTTATAAGTGTTCCTGTTTCTCTCAAGTTATAATGGATCAAGCACATATTTCTGCTTCTTTCTCAGGGTTAGAGGTTTTAAATTTTTTCTTCATGTTTCTCTGCCTGTGCTTCAGTAGGTTTCCACCAGTGCCCTCAGGAGACTGTTTTTGTTGCTCTTCTTTCTGCAGATTGTCTTTTGTTTCAAAGGATAGGTAGAGGAAATAGGGCTGGGCTGAGTTTCAGCAGTGATTCCTGTTTTTGCTCTCAGCCAGCATCAAGGAATATTTTTCAGTGTTCTCCCTAATGTTCCCTGAAAATGCCTGGTGGGGTTCCTGGATGAAAAGTCTTTAAGAAGTTATAAACTCTTATAATAGTTCACACATAGCCTTTAGCAATTTGTTGAAAATATCTAGGTGAGTTATTTTACTGACTTACATGGGATCTGTTGGCAACTGTCCCAGAGAAGCAAGTATTTGAGTCCTGTGGCTCCCCCAAGTATAAACTTGTCTTTCTCTAGGTTTTAAGTTAATTTTTTTAACCTTAGAACCTAGTTCTCAAGAAAATCATGCACTTATCACATATACTATTTTGTTTTTTCTTATTGTAAAGATGAGAGTGATACTCTTTCCAACTCTATACATTTCTAAGTTCAAACTATGAGTGTGTATGTGTGTATGTGTGTGTGTGTATATATATATACACACATATATATATTACATAAAATATGTAGGAAGATTTATTTATTTCCTTTAGATAGTTTTTTAGAACTGTAATCACTAAAAAGATGAATATAATATGTAAAAATTTAAAATGTATACAGGGTTATTTGTAACTGGTTGTGCAAATAAGATATTACTTAGAAACATATATCCACAATGCACAATTTTCTCTGAGAAGAGAATAAATGACAGACTATAGCAAGAGAAATTAAAGTCATAATTAAGAAAGAACTTACAAATAATAAAGGTAAAACAGTCTTGAAATAAATTTTTTTTTTTGTATTTTTCTGAAGCTGGAAACGGGGAGAGACAGTCAGACAGACTCCCGCATGCGCCCGACCAGGATCCACCCGGCACGCCCACCAGGGGCTACGCTCTGCCCATGCTCTGCCCCTCCGGGACGTTGCTCTGCTGCGACCAGAGCCACTCTAGCGCCTGGGGCAGAGGCCAAGGAGCCATCCCCAGCGCCCGGACCATCTTTGCTCCAATGGAGCCTTGGCTGCGGGAGGGGAAGAGAGAGACAGAGAGGAAGGAGGAGGGGTGGAGAAGCAAATGGGCGCTTCTCCTATATGCCCTGGCTGGGAATCAAACCCGGGACCCCCACACGCCAGGCCGACACTCTACCGCTGAGCCAACCAGCCAGGGCCTTGAAATAAATTTTTTTGTTTTCTTATTCTCTGACAATATTAAACTGGGACATTGTTAGTATATCTTAATTTAGATGAAAACAACCTATAAGTAAGAAAATTTACTTAAATAGACCCTATAATCATGATATTTAATATTATACATTAGATATTTAGGAATATAAGATTTTAATGAGAAAAAAATGAGAAATCTTCAAATATCAACTTGGAGTAGGGAGACCAGAAAACCCCTATCAAAGTTCTAAGGTAATAGTATAAAATCTAAATGAAATGTTTCATTCAGTTTTTCAAAAAGAATTATAGGAAAATCAAATTGTTTCTCCTTTCTAAAGATAGGTGTGCAAACGATATTATTCATTTTAATGTCGTTCAGCATGCGTTTATAGAGCGCACACAGTATTTTCAACACTGTGTTAAGAACTCTGATAGGTATAGAACTATAACATACAAAACAATCACACTGAAGAAAAAGGTTATATACACATGAAACAGATAGGTTTCTAGGAACTTTATCAGTTAGTGCCTATTAAGCAGTATAGTTAAAAATGCTTTAGATACTCTGAGAAAGGATCAACAGTTCTCTCTTGAGACTGGCTAAAGTGACATTTTTTATACCTGTTGACCTAGTGGAACTTTAATAGGAGTCAGGGTTTGCTGGAGATGTTGTTTTGTAAAAACAAGACAGCTGACTAATTGAAGGGAGAAAAAAATTGACCTCTGCTTGGATTTATAACTCATATTTTCTTTCTGCTTCTTTGTGCTTCCCAAATATAAAATTATCAATTCCAAACTCAGCAACTATTATCTCTTTGCTGAGTATTCCTCACATCTTCTTAAACTTGCCAGGTAACCAAGACTAAAAGTTGTTATTTAAAAAAAAAACACTAAAACTCTGGTTTATATTTTAGTTATAAGGACTCACTCAAGAAAACCAAGAGTCTAGAAAAATGTGTAAAAAAGAATGAACTATGAAGTTATCATTCCTAATATGCTATACAAGAAAAAAAATATTGTTAAATGAATTCATTAATAAAATTCCTTATTGTATAAAGGAGACTGTTTTATTTCCATATACTAGTATGAGATAATATCCAGGATGTATAGTAAAAAGAAGTAGAGAAAACACGTATGTTACTATTTGTTCAAGAAAAAGGATATTAAGACCAACAGCTGGGAACAAGGGGAAATTGGGGAATGGAAATGGATAAAGAGGAAGACTGATGCCTTTAACTTATCTTAGATAGAGGAAAGCAGCTGCTCTAAACTTAGGTGATAAGTGTCACCAGGTAAGGAAGAGTCTAAGACTAACCTGAGAGGAAGCTCCAGGTAAGCGTGCAAACGTGAATGCATACACACACTACATTGCTCACTGGGCATAATCCATGAAAACCTCTTGTGGCTTTATAGTTTCAACCCATATGTTGTTGATGATCAAAATTCTAGATTGTATAATACTCCTAAATTTGAAACGTATGCTTACTTTCAGACCAGATGTAGTTTAATTTTTAGTTTCAGAGATGTGCTTATCCCACCTACAGCCCATATTCCCAATGCTGTCTATCACCTCAAATAAATAAAAAAAAAAAACAAAAAGAAAAGAAAAAGAATATTATGTGAATATATCCATATATATACACATATATATCTGAGTGAATCTAGATATATATATAAGTGTATCTAGATATATATGTGTATATATATATTCTTAAATAAAAAAAAACATTTGAACGATAAACTATAAGCTAACAAAAGATTACATCTGTGTAAGAGGGGCTAAATCAGAGGGGTCAGGAAGAGAAACTAGATAGATAGACTTCTTTGAATAAACCTTATTTTGCAGCTTTGATTTAGAGACATATAAATATTTCAGGCAATTAAAAAAAAGTAATTCCTAAAAGTGAAAGGGAAATGAAACAAATTAACCTATGTATCCTGATGGTATAATGACACAACAAATAATTATTTCAAGTTACTTTAAAACCTAGTAATTTGACTGTCTAACCTTAGTAAGGTATACAGTGATCACTTAGTTAGCGGTAGTATTGATGCTAAATCTGTGACTGTTATATGTTTAATGTAGGAGAAAGCACATAAATGTTAGTGTTATGGAGAACCACTTAAAATTCACTGGTTGAAAAAGCTAACATAAAAAAGATGTAGACAAAGGTTTACAGGGCAAATAGGAATAGTAATAAATGAGGGTGAAACAGACAGCTAAAAGCATCAAAAGCCAAAAAACATTCAATGAAGTAAAAAGGATACTTTGTAATGTTAAAAGCTATATTCCACAAGTAAGATAAAACGATTATGAATACCAATGCATAAAATAATACAACAAACACCATATTAAACAAAAACTACCAGGAGATGCAAGAATTTTAATAGAAAGCCACTAACCATAGGGATTTTAATATATAACTAATTTTAAGACAGGTCAAGTTGATCCAAATTAATGAAGTATATAAAAAAATTTAAACAACATAATAAATAAGTGTGATATTTTGTTTACATATCAAATACTACACTATAAAAATAAAAAATATTTCTTCTTTTCAAATGAACATAGAATAGTTAACAAAATTGGGGTGTCAGTAGAAACATTTGTAGTTTTCACATAGAAATGCTCAAGTTTCACCTTGGAGCATATATTCCAAAGTTTGAAAAGCTGCTGCTCACATTATTCCAATCTTCATTAGCATCTGAAGAGCACTGACAAGAGACAGATTCAACAAAGTACATGGCAGTGCCTGGAATTTGAAAGAAAACTGACAAAATTTTTAATGCTGAGAATGTTTTATATCATTCTGGATACAGAGTTGTTGTTTTTTTATTTTATGTAGATTTTATTCACATATTTTTTTAAACAATGCAGATCAATTAGATAATTTTTAAGATCCCTCCTAGTTTCTTCACATTTCATTTTTCTTTTCTTTTTTATATTTTATTTAGAAAATTAAATTTAATAGTTACTTAGATAAGAATTCATAGGTTTCAGATAAACATTTCTATAGCATTTGAACTGTTGATTTTGTTGTATAACCATCACCCAAAGTTAAATCATTTTCCATCACCTTATATTTGTCCTTCTTTACAACCTTATCCCTACCTCTCTTCCACACCCTCACATCCCCCTCCCCTGTTAGCCACATCACTTTTATCTATGTCTATGAGTCTCAGTTTTATATCCCACCTATATGTGAAATCATACAATTCTTAGCTTTCTCTGATTTACTTATTTCACTCAGTTTAATGTTCTGAAGGTCCATCTATGTCCATGATGGCAAACCTTTTTATAAAAACTGCCCACTTTTGCAGTGCTGGTCAACTTGGTCCCTCCCGCCCACTAGTGGGTGTTCCAGCTTTCATGGTGGGCAGTAGTGGAGCAACCAAAGGATGGCTGCCTACCATGAAAGCTAAAATGCCCACTAGTGGGCGGGAGGACCAAGTTGACCAGCACTGCAAAAGTAGGCAGTTTTTATAAAAAGGTTCGCCATCACGGATCTATGTTGTAAATGGCACTAAGTCATCATTTCTTATGACTGAGTAGTATTCCATTATATATGTACCACATCTTCTTTATCCAGTTATCTATTGAAGGGCTTTTTGGTTGTTTCCATATCTTGGCCACTGTGAATAATGCTGCAATGAACATGGAGGTGCATGAGTCTTTACATACTGATATTTTCAAATTTAGGAGTAAATATCCCATAAAGATATTGCTGGGTCATATGGTAGTTCTATTCTTATTTTTTTGAGGAACTACCATACTTTCTTCCATACTGGTTACACTAATTTGCATTCTCACCAGCAGTGAGTGAGGGTTCCCATTTTCTCCATGGCTTTTCCAACACTTGTTATTACCTGTCTTCTTGATAATAGCCAATCTAAGAGTTGTGAAGTGGTATCCCATTGTAGTTTTGATTTGCATTTCTTGGATTGCTAGTGAAGATGAGCATCTTTTCATATACCTGTTGGCCATTATATGTCATCTTGGAAGAAATGTCTGTTCAGGTCCTTTCCCCGTTTTTTAATTGTTTGCTTGTTTGTTGCTGAGCTTTGTGAGTTCTTTATGTATTTTGGATTTTAACTGCTCATCAGAGCTGTTTGTAAATATCATTTCCCATTTAATTGGTTGCCTATTTGTTTTGTTGTCATTTTTTTTCTTTTTTTGCTGTGCAGAAGTTTTTTAGTTTGATATGGTTTCATTCATTTATTTTTGCCTTTACCCACCCTGAATGTGCCCGATCTTCTCTGGATCCAGAGTTTTGTAAGAATTTTTTATTTTTTTCTACCCAGACCTTTTAAACATTTTCTGAATGTTGTTTCAATCAGTTCATTCATATATTTTTATGAATACATTTATGCATTTTTATGAATTCATGATGCCTCATTGGTTATTTATTTTTAAGGTTAGCTATCTTTCATGTGAACTATCTATATTTCAACATGATTATTGTCTTTGATATTCTTTACTAAGTTTGAATACTTGGCACTGTTAGAAATGAAATTAAGCAAGACTTGTGGAGACAAAATACCTCAGCAAGGCAACTTTAATAACTTCTGCAGAAGGGCCTACTGCTGCTATTGAAAGCCAGCCAGCAAATGTGAGAGCAGAGGGCAAATTCTGTTTTTTTTCCCTAACGCAGGCCGTAGGAGGCTGGGTCTTGCTCCATTGGCTAGAGTGTTGACAGTACTATTGTAAAGTACCGTTCCACTGGGTTTACATAGAGACACCAAGTCCAAATGAATTTTAAGGAGCTTTATTAAAAGGAGGAGATTTAATAATATTCTGGCTGCATATGACTAACACGGGGCATAGCTGACCCAAATTGTGCCATCTAGACTATACCTTGAGGCAGGTTATATACCTTTGATCACACAGAGTTTGGTGGGAAAAAGGGGAGGAGGGAAAGATGACACAATTCATTAGCAAGCTTATAACATTCATCTATAGGATTTATAAAAAAACATTTCTATATATTAAAACTTATAAGGTAATACAAAAGCGAAAAATGTTGCTTTTCATATTAAAAGACATTTCCAAATTTTTTAGTGTTTATTTGCTATTCCTTTGTCTAGAGGTATATGCATTAACTATATGCTTTGGGGATGGGGTGGGGAGCCTACATGGCACCTAGGGGATAAGTGTTTGTGAATGGCTTATTAAAGGAATAAAGAAAGAAAGAAAGAAAGAAAGAAAGAAAGAAAGAAAGAAAGAAAGAAAGAAAGAAAGAGAAAAGAAAGACTTTGCTTAATTTTTCTCCCCCTCCCCAGCACCTGGCTAGGTGTTTATCTTCTTTTTTCACAGGTGCAGGGGTAAGGAGGGGGATCCAAGTTTCCTCTCTTCTTCTATTCAAAACTTAGCACAAAATTTCTTTATTTAACACAATGTTATTGTCCATCCTGAATTGGTGCAAATCACACACAAGTATAAAAATCATATTTACAAAATCTTTATGTATGCTTAGCCCAAATTATAAAATGCTCTTTAAGCTTCCTAGTAAAAGGGGTTTCCTCCACAGAATGTCTCTGCAAGCTAGGAAACTTTCACATTTCTTTTTCTTTATTCTCTATAAGAAGGAAAGGACAAGAAACCTAACTTTTTCTCCTAAAACATCAATATTAATTTTTCAATTCTTTGGTACCTTACCACAGTACAATCTTATTTTTTCCTAAATGGCTAGGTTATATGGCTGCACCAAGGTGGAAGGGAGAGATGGGGATATCATTAACTAGGTAAAGGGGTGAGGAATGTTTGGATGACTGGATAAAAGGAGTTGAGGGATTGGTAAACAAGTTAGCTATTTCTCATTCTATTTCCCAGTCAGAGTAATCTGAATGAAGGGGGTTGACAAATTAGTTGAAGAAAAGAACCTAAGTTAAACATTTCCTTCAGCACCAACATCAGAGTAAATAACACTCTCTCCTAGAGCCAGTGCAACACACCTTGATACAAAGAACTGCATGCATGACTTTTTCAGTTATTAGGTGGATGCTTAAAATTAAGTAGCAACTTCAGCAATATCACTTAAGGTGGGGAATAAGAAAGTTATTTGTGATGCAATGTGATAGTGAGAGCATTTTCTTCTGAATTGCAGTGTGAAAAAGAAAGCTGAAAAATGTTCGACAGCATTCTAAGTGGCGAACAGTAACATTTTCATTGGTTAATACAGCTGAGAGTTCAATGTAAAAGCTCATCTTAAAGTGCAATCATTAGACGAAACCTTAGAACAGTGAAAACTAGCACCATTCTAAACAATTGCATATATGTTTGGAGCGCATACATGAGTAACCTTTCAAAAAAATCCACACATCTGACCATAGTGAATGCCATTCAAATCCCTGCATAGTTATCAGAAAAAAATAAACATAATTTTCAATTGGCACCAGCTGGAACTTGTAATTATCTTGGGATAAAAATGATACTGAACAGATTTTTAAATTACTTGTATACAGACATGTCCTGCTTCTCAAACTGTAGTCACTAAGAGAGATGAGAACTAAGGTGATTGTTTTTATGTTAGTATAAAGATTTTAATAAGGGCATTTTCTAAACATTTATAATACTTAGTCTTAAATCTTTTCAGTTATTTCTTTTCATCTACTAGCCAATTCCTTGTTAAATAGATTTTTAAAAGTTTCACTATTCTATCTCTTAATTTTTGCTTTTATTTTTTCCTTATTATTGATTTTATTGAGGTAAAACTGGTTAACAAAGTTATACATGTTTAAGGTGCACAATTCCACAACACCTCATCAATACACTGTATTGTATGCTCATCAGCCCAAGTCAAGTGTCCTTCCATCACCATTTATCCCCCAATACCCCTCTCTCTATCCCCAAACAGACATGCTTTACTATGACTATTATTATTGTCATTATTATTTGATTGTCAAGGTGGTTTTCCCAGGAACTTTCAAATTCTCTTGGTAAATATGAAGTCTTTTAAAACTTATCATATATTGAATTATTTTTACCTTCTATTGGAAAACAATTAGAAAAAAATCAGTTGATAATTATTGTTCCCAAGTAAGTTCCACCAAGATCTATGTGTTCCTATCTCAGAAAGAGGAACTTTATATCATTGCAATGGCTGAAACATATAATATTTGCACTGTTCCTGTGGAAAATTCCTGTTCAAATACTGTGCTGACTACTGTTTAATATTGCCATTGGACAAGAGAGAAGGATTGGGGTAGAAGATTCACAGTCATGTATCATCAATGCCAATCATAGAAAAAAGTGAGAAAAGTGGTATTATTTCATCCCTCTGGCTAGAAGCAGAGCTGGTTGGTAGGCAAAATCTTTGCTTCTGCCAACACATGTATGAGGTTCAAATCTGTGCAAATGCATGAAAAAAAGGGTGAAACTCACACACAGAGGGCCAATCTGGTATGATTCCTTTAGTCAGTTCAGGCTGCTATAAAGTGCCACTGACTGGGTGGCTTATAAACAACAGATACTTACTTCTTACAGTTCTGGAGGCTGGGAGTCAGAGATAAGGGAGTCAGCATGGTCAGGTGCTGGTGAGGGCTCTCTTCCAGGTTACAAGCTGCTAACATCTCATTTTGTCCTCACATGGTAGAAAGGACAAGAGAGCTTTCTGGGGTCCCTTTTATAAAAGTGCTAATCCCACTCATGAGATCTCTACCCTCAATATTAAAACCTCCCAAAAGCCTACATCCTAATATCACATTGGAAGCTAAGGATTTCAACATATGAATTTAGGAGGACATGATAGTGGGGATCTCTGAATGCTATGAAATGTAGTTTTGTACAGACAATAAAGAGAATATAAATAAGCCCTTGTTGAATGGTCTGTAAGTCTCTTGATCCCCTGAAGTGCCCTCCTCTGTTTTATTGTAAAATAACCAAAATAAGGCCTACCTTAGAGGAGGGAGAAATCCCTTGGCTTTGACAGGCACATAGTATAAAGTTCTATTCGTTTTGTTTTGTTGTGATGGGCAGTTGGGCAGCTTTCCTTGCAATTGTCTCCACCTCCCACCAAAGCCAGACTTTGTTTTCTCACGTCCATACTTCTGCAGCATCTTTATTATATTGCCTTCCTGCTAAGCTTCTCCCTTTAACTAATTGTCCCCAAATCTACCTATAGCATGTTATCACCAGCAGTATTTGTAATTTTAACACGAAAATATGACATTCCTTGATATTCTAGACTTCTTCCATTTTGCCACAGCCTCTCTTGCAGCACTCATTGCATCTGTAACTAAAATTAAAGATCAGAGTACATGTCTGAGTTGCATGTGTTATATGTATTGTCACACAGTACTGGCCAGACACAGACCCTCAAATATCTATGAACTGGGTAAACTTGACTGATAATGTATTTTAAAGTTTAGATATCCACAGACACGTTTTATTGGTAGGATCTAGGGATTCAGAAGCTTGGAGGTAGGGAACAGTCCCTAAAGTTTCCAGATTTTAATCAATCCAAGTTTATGGCTTGATCTTGACATTTTTCACTGAACTCAGGATTGCAGAGATAAATTCAAGTAGAAAGCTTACAACATTATTTCCTCTCTTCATAGCCTTCAGCAAGGCTTCCTCACTAAAAACCTGTTTGGGAATCTTGTGGTGGGACCTCATTTGTAACTGAATAAAAACATTTTATTAACAAAACAATACTTATGGAGTCAGTTTCAAGAACAGTTTGTATTTTCTTCTTTAAAAATAATGTGTAAATCAGAGTGGGCACAAGCATGTTATATCAAGACCAAGAGAAAAACTTACAGATTTATCAATAGTATGCAAAATGTGTACACTTCCCAGAATTTCATTTTCTTATAAAATGTACATATTTTCTCCCAGATATATTGGCTCCAATAGTAAGACAACACAGATCCTCATGCATGGATTCTCAGCAATCAACTTTAGAAACATCTATAAGTTTATTTAATTTTATGTTAAGCCTTTATTTCTATTCATTTTTTTGTGTCATAAGTACACATAAATTTAATGTCTGAAGTATAAAAGTTGATTGTATTTTATCTGAGTCTAACTATTCTCCCTCTCTTTCCCTCTCTCTCTCCCTCTTTTTTACATCTATTTATCTATCTATCTATCTATCTATCTATCTATCTATCTATCTATCTATTAATATCTATCATCTATTTATCTATCATCTATCTATATCTATCTAACATTATTTATCTGTTAAATTAGAGAATAAGAATGTAGGAATGATATCCTCTATAAATCCTCCAGAGTTGAGCTATACTTTCAGTTTCTAAAATGTCTGTGGTAACTCATTCTTGCTAATCCATCTGCCCAGCAGATTTTATTGAGGTCAACACTTCTGTGCAACAAGTCAAAGTCTAGTTTTACATCTCGTTTTCTTTGAGAATCTTATTGTGATAATGATCAGGAGGTATTAAAGGGACACCTAGTTCAACTTTTATAACTTGCAGGCCAAGAAAATGGGTCACAGTTCAAAAATGAAAGAGAAGCCTTAGGCATTGACCTTTAATTTCACCTAAATTATCCTTAGCAGTTTCCTAAATCTAGTAACAGTACATAATAAAATCAATATCTATATAATTCCCATGGGATATTTTTCAATCTTTTTTAGCTGTCCTTAGAGACTAAGTTAATTGATAGCAACTTAGCATGCTGAGAGAAGAACTCCAGACCTCAAGTTTGTCAGGCTGTTTGGAGGACTGAATTTCAAGAACAACCTTCATGGACACCCTGGAATGCATCCACTCAGAACTTCACTTTGCCCTTTCCTATGCAGACTTCTCTTCCTCCAGCTCCTCAGCAAGTTCTGTCTATGGCCCATGACAGAGCGGCTTCAAACTTCACTCGTTTAGTCTATTTTTTGTGTCACCATGCCTGTGCTTTACTGTTTGTGTATCATAGTGCAGTGCCAACACTTATAAATGATGAGCCTTTGCCCTGAATGCAAATAAAAGCATAGTGCCATGGTAAACCCAGCCACTGCCTGGATAGACCAGGACTAGTTGAATGGATGCTGTGTATTCACTTCAACTGAAAGCAGAATGGGAAAACTTTCCCACTCTGAAAGTGTAAAAGATGCATTAATTTATTTGGTTTTAATATAATTTAATCATTAGCTCTTCCAAACAAAATATTACTTAATTTCCTGGAAAATACTGTCAAATATGTGAGAGCTGGTCCTCATGGGTGCAGTCACGCATGCATTCTCATGTCACAATATTCACAAACATTTATTTTACAAGCACAGGTTGTCTACACAGAGGATAATTATGTGGGAAGTGAAGGGCCACTGTTTGATTTACACATTAACGCACGAGTAACATTTGTTGTTTCTTTTGTGTTTTGTTTTCTGAGGACCAGGTTTACCACTCGGGATAGAATTGTCCAACTGTTTCAGTGTGCTGTGGAGTGGAACGTGTCTGCCCTATGATATCCAGTCATTTTAAGTAAAAACCCTGCTTGGAAGCTTAAGGGACACGGGGCTTTGGGCAAATGACATAAAGCTCTCCGAAGCGAAGCTCTTTGCTCTTTTGCAAAAACAGAAAGAATGGTATCTCATAGGTGTAAGAATAAGACGGCACTCAATCAACAGGTATGCAGGCTTTATTAGAGGAGAAAGACCTGCCAGGGCACTCCTCCAGGAGAAGTGCACCAGTACAAGATAGGGGGACAAATTATATGGGGTCAAGAAAAATTTCAAGCATATGGGTGTTGAATCAAAAGTCTTGGTATGTCCGGAGGCCCTCCTTGGAGCAGCTTGTCAGCTTCTTGAAATTCCTCTGTCTCAGGGGCGATAGTCCAGTAAGGGTGAGGTCTGACCGATAAGCGGAACATCAAGAGGGCAGTTTGGAATATACATATCTATCATTTCTCAACTCTGTGGTTACATATAAGAGAAAGGCAGTTATTCATTTTATAATATATGGTGAGGGGTGATGAGAAGGAAGAGGAGAAAAAATTGGAAAATTATTTCTTCTTCTGGAAAGAACTCAAGAAGGGAACCTTGCCAAGCCAAGTTACCCATCCAGTTAAGGAGGTCGTCAATTTCCATGCTGTAAGGTCTGAACCAGGCGATGTCTTTGAAAACCTGAGTGAGGAAGTAAAAAATATTTGTGAGGTAATAATTGTGAATTGCTTGCTGTGAGTGCCAAGTAGACAGAGTGACATGGTGATACATGGTCTCCTGGATGAGCCTCATGAGACGTGCTGGTCTGGTTTCTCTCGAATGGGAGGACATGTGGAGATTTTTAGAGACAGGGGACCTGTTGGTGTAAGTTTTAGAAGGACTGAGTATGTGTGGTTTAAAAGGAAGGGGGTTTGGAGAACATTCTCGGGCTGAGGGGTGGCTTCTTCCTACTGTCATCCCTACCTATTTGATATTTCCCTCGTGAAGTTCTCCTTGGGGTATTGGAGAATAGGAGTGTAGGAGCATTTGAGTGTGGGTAATCCTAGAGATTTCTCTCATCTGGGCCTGTAGGAACTTGATAAAGAAGGGGGCAAGTATTTGGAGATTAGGAATGCAGAGATAAGGAGGATTGTATAGCGGGGGTGAAGGTTCTTCCATGGTTAAGTTAGAGATATTTTTTCCTGGCAGCCCCGGAGAGAGCAGTTAGCTTGAACTAAAAGAAATGTTTCATGTCTGTTTGTAGGCTTTTCTTCAGCCAAGAAGACCCAGCGATCTTGTCCCCTTACTATGTGAAGGGTAAAAAGACTGAGAATGCTATTTATTCTTCTAGTTCTTCAGGGAAATGGGAGAGCTTTAGGGTTAGGGGATCTGTAGGGGTTGAAAGATAGGATTTAGGAGGTTTGCTGATACAAGGTTTCAGATTTTTCTGTTTCACGAGGGCAGGTTTTAGGGTTGGTGTGTAGGGTTAGGTATATTTTTCCAATTTTCTGATTGGCGAAGGTCTGTATGTAGTTCTGTAAGAAACTAGTGAACAAACATAAGAGGCAGGGTCTAAAAGTTAGAAAAATAAATAAGAAAGTGAGTAGACTAGTGAAAGGAAATAATCATGACACCCAGTTTGTGTGAATCCAGATTCCATGTTTATGAATTTGTTGGGCTTCAGAGAGAGAGAGAGAGAGAGCGAATAGGAATAAGACAGGGAAGTAGCCAGTCCCCCTGCCCCTAGACCTACTTTTGTAGAGATTTCTAAAGCAATAAGAAGAGGGATTACTTGTACAGCTCATTTTGTCCTTAGATTGACAGGTAATGTACTAGGAATTGAAAGAGGCTCATGGGGTAGGATTAGGTTGATATTTGGGGTGAGATAGATTAGGGTACAGGTTTCTGTCCAATTAGTAAGGAGACACATATAGGTGTTGGTCCCACACAGGTAGAAAGCCTTTGATTGGGTGAGGCAGGTTGAGAGGTGAATAGAGAAAAGAAGGACAAGGGGTCGGTTTTGTTTCTCTGTTTCTGAGCTCCAGATAGTCAGGGTGGAGGAAAGAGTCATCCCAATAAGTGGGGAGAGTAGAGGATTGTTAGCTAGGGTGACTGATTAAACATTCTTTGAAAACCAGTTTTCTGACTGTACAAATTCTTTTTTCTCGGTACAAACCTCCTACAACCTGCACAAACCTTCTACAACTTACATAAACCTTCAACTTTCATAAACTTTCCTATCCAGAAATAACTGGCCTTTATAACAACTTGCTTTTTCACTTTTCTTTCAAAAAGTATTTCCATACCTTATGCCTTCTATTATCAAAACCATACAATTCCTTTCTAGTCAGAACTCTTGATTTAAAAATCTTTAACCTTTATTGACAAATAAGTTGACTTTCTTTTTATCCTAGTTTCCCTTTTCCCAAAGCCTGATTAAAAGAGTCCTTAGTTTCTTCATATATTCATCACATGTAGACCAACCAGCTTCCGGTTTGTGGTTGGAGTAGGGAACGCCATTTTTCTACATTTGCAGCAGTGGGAGTTGTCAAGATTATGGTGTGTGGACCTGTCCACATGAAAGTCAGTACCTGGGTGATGTCCTGCTGGAAGCACCTCTTGGACAGTCTTTGAACAGTTTTCTAAGTAACCTGTAAATTCTGCAAGTGCTTAGGGAAGGGTGGTTACATTTCTACACTTTGCAGTTAGAGTTTAAGTCCTAGTGACCACTGCTTCTAGCTGGAATTAGCAGCAGGTCCCAGCCTATAATAGGCATGGGGCATTGAGACAAGAGGAATAAAGGAGATTCTATACATTAAATAAAGTAACAAAATTAGACTGTCAATACCCACAGTAGAGATCTTTGAGGGATAAATAAAACTCAAATATTCAAGCGAGGCATAGTAGATAGCCATTGTGTTTACAAGAAATGAGATTAGCTTATCTGCTATTTGGAAGAAATACATTAGGCTCCTGAATGATGTCCTTGGGCCTTCAGTGGCAATTCCCAGCATGCTGGGCAAGGTCCAGTCACAGGTAGTTGGAGTAGGGCTAGAAGAGACTGAACCCTCCCTCCATGGAGCAAGGGGGCAGCTTATCTTCTCGGGTCCCTCTTTCCACAGCACAGATGTGTAAACCAGTGGGGCCAGGAAGCCTGGCAGGCTTCAGTTCAATGACCTTTCTTTCCACTCTGGAGCAGGGCCCTGATGGAATTCTATGAAGCCCTTTAGGGCGCTGGAGCCTTTAAGAGCGTATGCCAAAAGCTGGTATTTTCTGACTTCTTTTGGGCCTTATTTGCCTTTTCTATTACTTCCTTGGCCATTATAGACCTTAAAAGCCATGCTCAGAAGATCTCACTGAGGGGCTTTACTAAGAGAGAAAAATTGGGAATTCATTGTTTAAAGAAGCCTATTAGACTAAGGAGAGAAAGGATTTGATATATGGTAGTAGGTGGTTGGAGACTGCGGAGGGTCTGAGTTCAATCTAGGGTGAGACCTCAGGTGGTGTGGGTTAAGGCGATGCCCAGATAGACTATGGGCTAACTAAGAGAGAAATTGAGTCTTAGCAGAGAAGATGCAATATCCCTTCACAGTGAGGATGTTAAGAAGGGTGGGGATGTGTCTCCTTGAGGCAGGCAGGGAGGGACCGCAGAGGAGTAGGTTATTTACATATTGTAAGAGAGTACTAGTTTTGAGATTGCATGCTGCTAAATCCTGAGCTAGTGCCTGCCGAAACAGGTGTGGGCTGTTTTTGATCCCCTGGGGTAAGACAATCCATGTAAATTGATGGGCTGCATTAGTGTCTGGATAAAGGCAAACAGAAAGTAAAAGTCAGGGTGTAGAGGAATGGTAAAGAAGGCATTCTTGAGGTCTAGGACTATGAAGTGAGTGGTGTATGAGGGAATGTGGGACAGTAGCTTGTAGAGATTAGGGATTACTGGATGGAGGGGAACTATTGCCTCATTGACTAGGCATAAGTCTTGTATGAGGCGATAAACCCCTGAAAGTTTTTGAACAGGAAGGATGGGGGTATTTCAGGGAGAGTCCATGGGGATGAGTAAGCCTCAGTTTATGAGGTGGGTAATTACTGGTTTAAGGCCTTAGAAACAGACACAGTTACACATTAAACAAAGATTTTACAAATTATGAATTAATAAATTTAAATGAGCATGCTTTACTTGTTTCAATTCAAATTATACTAGAGATATTTTCTGACAAACAAAGAGACAAGACAGATTACTTATTCACATAGCTTAATATACAATTCTGTTTTTTAAGTTTTTCGAGATGGCAGGGAGTTGCCAGCATAGAGGGGAGGAAGAGAGAAAGCAGACAGATGGACAGTGTGAGCAGCTGTATGGAAAAGAAGGAGGGTCAGAATCTGCAGGAGGAGGAGGAGGAGGAAGTTAAAGTATTGGTGTGGCACCATGTGGTCAGAGGAGTCAAAAGGATTTAGAGCTCTGAGGAGAGGGGAGAGGACGAGGGGTAGTGGAAGGCACAGTCAGTCTCTGAGGAGGGGTAAGGATGGGTCGAAGAAGAAAAAAAGACAGCCGAAGCCTGTGGGGTGGGTGAATGGGTCAAAGAAGAAAAAGGAACAGAACCGCCTGTCTTTAAGGAGGGAGGAGGGGTTTAAGAGAGGAGAAGGGAGCAGCCCCTGGCCAGCAGGGGAGGAGAAAGAGAGAGTGTGGTATTGCAGGTGAATGAGAAAACAGGTTTCTGCGAAGGGAGGGGCTTTCTGGAGGGGAGAGACTCGAGTGGAAAAGATTTGCAGAGGGTACAGAAAGGGGTCCCGAGAGAGGGGTGCCCTCAGGGGTCAGGCAGGAGAAGGAGAGAGTTGGGAGTCCACGGAGAAGAAAAGATTAGGAGCGGAGGTTTTAGGTCAGGTTTCTTTGGCCAAAAACAACCTGCGTGTAGAACAGAAGGTACAAAAATTAAGGGCAGGATAGTAGGGAGAGAAAAGCCTGCACATAAGGAATTTCTGATGCCCTCCCCATCCGGTGGCAGAAATTGTCAAGATCTCTTAGGATATGTAATCGAATGTCCCGTTTTCAGGCCAATGGAGTCATTGTCTAGTCTGTACTGAGGCCATGCCGTGTTACAGAAGATTAATGTCTTCGGTTTGAGGTCTGAGAGACTGAGTTTGGTGATGTTTTTTATGAGAAATCCTAGAGGAGTCTAGTTGGAAGGCTTGGATTCTGAAGAGCCGTGGAGACAGGTGAGCAAGAGGGGGCGTCCCCGCCTTTTGTCACTGTCCCAAGAGAAGAGAATCTCCAAGTGGGGGAGTTGTCCTGATAGAGGTCATCACCACCTGTCAGGGAGCTCCGAGGACGAGAAGTCCGAGAGAGTGGAGAGGTTTGGCTAGGCGCCTAGTCTTTCATGCAATCCACTGAGACTGAAAGTCAAACCCCTCAAAATGTGTGGCGTGTCAGGGAAGACCGTCCGACCAGGAAGGGGTGTTTTAGAGAGAAATTTAGAGGCCAACCGGGGAAGGGGAAGGGAGAAACTCCTTACCTTTCTGGTCCAGTAGGCAGTCAGGACAGGGTTAGACTGCTGGCCAATCGACCTACAATTATGTTCAAACAGAATCAAGGAGTAAGCCCGGGATGAGCTGCCGCTGCCCATTGCTTCCCTGGTTGTAAGTTTGGACGTCAAAGAGGAATCATCCAGGCAGTTAGTACCCTGTCCCAGGTTTCGGCACCAGATGTAAGAATGAGACGGCACTCGATCACCAGGTGTGCAGGCTTTATTAGAGGAGAAAGACCTGCCAGGGCACTCCTCCGGGAGAAGTGCACCGGTACAAGCTAGGGCAGCGGTTCTCAACCTGCCGGGTTTGTGACCCACAGGTTGAGAACCGCTGACTGCTAGGGGGACAAATTATATGTGGTCAAGAAAAATTTTAAGCATGTGGGTGTTGAATCAAAAGTCTTGGTATGTCCGGAGCCCCTCCTTAGAGCAGCTTGTCAGCTTCTTGAAATTCCTCTGTCTCAGGGGTGATAGTCCAGTAAGGGTGAGGTCTGACAGATAAGTGGAACATCAAGAGGGCAGTTTGGAATACACATACCTATCAATAGGTTGCTGTATTTAAAACCTCATGTAAAGTGTTTGGCAGAGACTCTCCTTCCTCAACAACAGTAGTCTGTGATCTTGTCACTGTTATTACACCAGATAAACATCTTGAATCTTGACCTGGTTTTAACTGTAAGACTGGTTTAGTGTTAAGTGAAAAACCCCAAATTATTCTTATTGCAATTCTGAAAAATAAACAAACTTATGAGAGGCTCCAGGAAACCCACAGAATACTCAGAATGAATAGAGCCTTACAGTGACACCCACTTACAATGAATGAGCACTCAAAAAACCTCAAAATTAAAAAACTAAATATAATAAAAACCTGAACAAACAAAACTCAGAATAACTCAAAGGTTAAAGAAAACCAAAACCCAAGCAAACACAACTCAAAATAACTCATAGTAACTGCCTTGTCCTTTTGGAAGTATTTTAGACTTTGTGCCGTGTGGAATCGGGTGGATGGTGGTTTCTCTGTCTGTTGAGAATAAGGCATTTGATGGCTGATCATGAGAGCATATAAAGCCTGGTGTAGTTCTCAGAGTTGACCAAGTAAATTCTGTAGTGAAGAGGCCCTGTAATGGGACTCCGTGTGTTGGTGAGAAGCACTAGGCATAGAATTTAGCCTTCCGATTTGCCCCATGAATTAAGGGCCCAGGTTATTGTGTTTTCAAAGCTGTTAGGTGTGCTGGTTACTTAACACTCTTTTAGTTGGTAGAATTTTTTTTTGTTAAGCTGACATCAGATACTACTAAAATTTCTTCAGCTATTTTGTTCCTCTCTTTGGAGAGGTTTGCTGTTGATCACAAAATGATAGTGTCTAGGAGTCTATTGAAAACAGTGGGAATTCTGCCTAAAAAAACATCGACACATACTATAGCAGTTCTTTTGTGATTTAGACAATTTGAAAGACACACACAGCTCTCTCCTCCTCTGACTCCACCCACCACAGTATTGTATCCCTTGTTACAGAATTGTTCTTTTATAAGTCATGTGGTTTATGGAAGAACTATTTTCAAAATACTTTGACATGTTTGTAGATGGCTCTAAACTTAGAGAACATGTTGAAATCAAGTTTCAAAACTTTTTTTTTCAAAAGTCCATGTAACACTTTTTAAGATAATAGACATGCTTATTACTTTGATTTTGGTGTTAGTTTTATGGGTGTGTTCATGTGTCCCCTCATCAAACTGTGCACTATACATATGGTTAGTCCATTTGTAGACCTCTTAATGGCAGATAAATAGACTAAATAGCATTGTAAGCTGTGTTTTAGCCCTTTTCATTCCTGAAGCATTTTTATAATAACAAAATGTGTGTGTGTGTGTGTATGTGTGTGTGTGTGTGTGTGTGTGTGTGAGAGAGAGAGAGAGAGAGAGAGAGAGAAAGAAATAGAGAGAGAAAGAGAGAGAGGAGAGGAGTAGGAATCATCAACTCATAATTGTTTCTCATCATATGTGGCTTGACCGTTTATGCCCAGGGTTTTGAACCAACAACCTTAGCATTCCAGGTTGTTGCTTTACCCATCGCACCACCACAGGCCAGGCATGAATACCAATTCTAATATAGATGGGACAAAAGTAGGTTTACAGTTGCAAGTAGGCAAAACAATTTATTCTTGTATTATTATTTATTACTATATGATTTTATATGAATAACTGTAAACTTACTTTTGCCCCACCCTGTATTTTAAATAAAAAAAAAATAGATGCCTGCCTTGAAGTTCTATTTGCTAATGCTAATATTTTTCAGAATGGTAGTTTATATTTGTCTGAGTTGTAGCTAATTGTTATAATGGGGATTAATTTATGTCTAGGCATGAACTGTTCCAATGCCTGAAACAGTATCTGGTATATAAAAGCCTCTCAATAAAAGTTTTTTTCGTGACTGAATGATTAATGAGTAAACGAGTACATGATTAAGAGCTAGGGGAAGCCTGACCTGTGGTGGCGCAGTGGATAAAGCGTCGACCTGGAAATGCTGAGGTCGCCGGTTCGAAACCCTGGGCTTGCCTGGTCAAGGTACATATGGGAGTTGATGCTTCCAGCTCCTCCCCCCTTCTCTCTCTTTGTCTCTCCTCTCTCTCTCTCTCTCTCTCTCTCTCTCTCTGTCTGTCTCTGTCTCTCCCTCTCCTCTCTAAAATGAATAAATAAAAACATTTTAAAAAATCAAATAAAAAAAGAGCTAGGGGAAATTCAGACATAGAAGATCAAAGCAGGTTAGAATAGGTTTCCTGAGTCTGCATTTGAAAGATGTGAGATTAAGTTGGGATTTTTCATTGGGCTTGGAAAGGTAGAGAAGAGATCTGGGCACACACTGTGGGCCAGGAAATTGGTAGGAGGGAAGAAAGTGAAGGGAAAGACCCAAAGCCATTGGGAACTGGTGAGGAATGTGTCAAGCTAGAAAGGAAGTTGTATGGCAGGGAGTGATTGGGGATGAGACTAAACAGAGCTTTTGAAAACAACACAGAAAAGATTGATGACTCTCTGGAAATGAAATACATTTTTCTGTGCAAAATAAAACTATGTTTAATACAGAGAAAATTATGTCACAGTTAATTCTTTAAATATTTTTTATTTCCATAGTATATTTATGGAAGTATTTATATACATGGAAATACTTTTCTGTTAAATAACTCTGGAACACTTCATTATTCCACCTGTTAATTCTATTGATGTTTACAGAGACAAAATATTTTATTCTAAATAATAATAAACACTCTTTATTTTAATTTATTAGATTTGGTTTAAAGTATTATAAAATTTCACTTAGAAAGCCATAATTCAAAATATAGCTTATTTCATTTTACTTTTAGAAAAGGACTATGAAAGCCATTTTATAGTTGGGCCATTTCATAGTTGGGCCATTTCATAGTTGGGCCATTTCAGAGTTGGGAAATGTGACCATTCATTATAGAGTTTGTGTTACCTATGATAAAGCTTGAACAACCTAAATGCTTCCAGAGTTTTTCTATAAAGTAAGAAAAAGACCATATAAATAAAACTCATTCAGTCATTTTTAACATTCCAAAGATACAGTATGTTAACAACAATTGCTTAAGTCATCTTCTCATGTCAAGGTATTTTAAGCTGCCTTGGTTAGAAAAGAATTTGACATTTTCAAAGCAAAGGTGCACTGGAGGTCTGCATTCTTAATTTGCATGCTTCCTATGCAACACTGGACAAGTTATTTTAGTCCAATTTCATCAACTGTGAAATTGATTTAAAAAGCAGTGTCTTTGCAAAAATGCAAACTATAGCTGAAATAAGCCTTATACTAATGATGGACTGTTCTGACAGGAGATTTTCTATCCTCTCACATATCTATCAACTCTAAGAAATGCTATTTTATAAAAATCCATCAGATTTACTTAGAATGAGACTTTTTGTTTAGAATATCATTTATCTCACTACACACTAAGATTCAATAACAATAAGAAATCTCAACATGGCTTGACCAGGAAATGGTGTAATGGATTAGCTTCGACCCAGGATGCTTAAGTCCCAGGTTCCAAACCCTGAGGTCACTGGCTTGAGTGCAGGTTCATCAAGCTTGAGCGTGGGGTCACTATGAGCATAGGATCATAAACATGATCGCATTTTCGCTGGATTGAGCCCAAATATTTCTGGCTTGAAGCCCAAGTTTGCTGACTTGAGCCCAGGGATGCTGGCTTGAGTAAGGGGTCACTGACTCAGCTGGAGTTCCCTCATCAAGGCACATATGAGAGGCAATCAATGAACACTAAAGTGCTGCAACTAAGAGCTGATGCTTCTCATCCATCTCCCTTCCTATGTCTTTCTCAAAAAACTTTCTCAACATGGAAGACCAAGAGTAACAACATACCTGTGATGCAGAAAGACACTAAGAGGAGCTGAGTGCAAACTTCAGGCCCAGCTTCCTTCCAGAAGAGCACCTGTCTGAGGAGAAATGGAAGGCAAGTTATCTGCTGCAGGCAAGTTATCACTGTTGTCTGGCATCAGTGATAGTTGCAACAGCCTGCATTATTCTCTAAACTAGAGGCTTAGGGTACATGCCTACTGGGGACAGCCAGCTACCTGTCTTTGGCCCCATGGAAGTACTTTAAGAGGCAAATGACCATTTGTCAAGGTCTCAGGACAAGGCAGATACTGAAAATCCCAGAAACCGAAGAGCCCGAAGTAAGAGAAGATGGGCAGTGACAGGAGTGCACAGTGTGAGGAGGAATCCAGGAGTGAAGTGTTGGAATTAGGGCAGAGAGAACTCAAGGTCTGATCATTTCTTACTGTGCCTCTTTTGACAGAGATGAGGCAGGGCGTGGGGGAGTATCTGTGACAGGTGACAAGTACCACTAAAGGTCTCAGAAAATAAATAAAAGATTGATGGCCACTCAAAAGTAAAAGAAACCATGGTCTTCAGGAATTCACAAGCAGATTCTAAGGAGAGAATATCCTGAGAAGAAACATCAAAATGACGAGAAAAGCTGGAAATAGCTTTATAAGCCGCCACCACTAATTGTCCTAACAGCATCTCCATTTTCAGCAATCCACAACTCTCACATGTCTCCTAGTGCCTGTATTTTGTCTTCAGTAATACGTACTGCTAAAAAGAACCACCATACATTGATTCCATGTCTGTGAGCAGGAAAACTTAAAAACAGAATTGGTCTGGAATGTCTTTCTGTTATCTAGCATCAGTGATAGTGGCAGAAACATCAAGGGCAGTGCTGATGGACAGAAGAGAGAATATAAAGGGGCTTTCACTGGCTAAGCTGGAAGTACTGACTTCATAGTAGTGATAATAATTATGACAGTTAATTGAAACAAGTGGAGGCTGTGAGAAACCATGAATTAGAAATTATATTCAAAAGAGGAAAGTGAATATAAAATGTTGAAATGTAGTAATGCAAATAAGGGTATATGTAGTGTTATATATTTAATTATTTATTGATTTTAATAAATAAAGTGACATTAATAAATGGGGTTTCTGTAAAAGTCTGTACCATTTAAAATTTTAATAAATTAACTTCTATACAAGACAAACAATCTGCAAATTGTGACAAAAAATTACCCAGAAAATTGCATATTTGATTGTAGGAATGTTAGCAGTTGATATATCACCATGATTTTAGATACTTTTGATGTCATTTACCACAGTATAATTTTTATTACCTGGAATATATAAGAAAGAAATTAGAAAAGTTAATTACTAACAATTTAATTTAACAAACAAACTATAGAAATGATCCCTGAAAGTATAGTCTTAGCAATTTAATTTAAACAATGAGTAAATTCAATCTTTTCTATATTTTGTTAATTGTTTATATCTTCTATAGATGCAAATGTATTAAAATTAAAAACTCCAAATTTATTTTATGTATACCATGAATATATGAGTATTTCTTGTTATTTTAATTATGTATCTGTTTATAAGTACAAAAATGTATGTATTTCTGTGTGGGAAGGATGGAAAAAATAGAGTAATTCAACTAGACCAGGAAGAAGTAGGCATTCCACTAAGGTGAGGAAGGATTGCCTCTGCCCCATGGCCATACACAGTAGCCAAGTAGAGAGGTGGTCGCATGTGCTCCAAAATGGTGAATTAGCCAACTGCCTGGAGGAGAGGACTATACAGACAGAATCATCTCCTAGGAGAGAAGACCTCTACATGGCCTTTCTAATTATAACAAAATGCTTGTAAATATTAACATTAATTTTTTAACATTAATAATTATAGATTCACAGGAAGTTATGGAAATACCCCATGTACTTCCATGTACCCTTCACCTAGTTTTCTCTAATTACTTCATTTTATATATAATTTGATATCAAATCAAGACTTTAGCATTGGTATAATCTGTATGTATAGTTTTATGTCATTTAACCAGGCGCATAGATTCATATAACCACCTCCACAATCAACAGATGTTTAGTGTTATTTCATACCCCAAAATTTCCCTTGTGCTGTCACTTTATAGTCAAAGGCCTCTCCCCACCGATGTACCACCACCATCCCTGGCAAACACTGTTCTTTTTTAAAATCTCTATAATTTTGTTATTTTGAGAATAATAAATAATTGAGATCATACAGTCTGTGGCATTCTGGTAATAGCTCATTTTCCCTATTTACCATAATGCCATTGAGATCCATCCAAATTGTTGCATGTATCAATATCTTATTCTTTTTTTATGGCTGAGTAGTAGTCCATGGTGTGGATATACTGCAGTTTGCATAACAATTCACCTCCTGAGGGACATTTTGGTTGTTCTTAGTTGGGAACTGTTATAAATACATAAGTTAGGACAATTGTGTATAGGCTTTTGTATGGATATAAGTTTTCATTTCTTTGGGTTAAAGGGCAGCATTAAAAAATAAAAAATAAAAAATAAATAAAGGGCAGCAATATAATTGGTGAAAGTTATGAGATTGTATGTTTAATTTTTTTCAGAAAACAACCAATCTTTTTTCCAGGTGGAAATTTATAAGATGTATAAGAGATCTGGTGGCTGGTTTTGTGTTTTTTTTTTTCATCATTGCAGGTATTTGGCATAGCCATTAAATTTTATTTTAACTGTCCTACTAGATGTATAGTGATATCTTTAGCTGTCTTTTTTTTTTTTTTTCATTTTTCTGAAGCTGGAAACAGGGAGAGACAGTCAGAGAGACTCCCGCATGCGCCCGACCGGGATCCACCCGGCACGCCCACCAGGGGTGACGCTCTGCCCACCAGGGGGCGATGCTCTGCCCATCCTGGGCATCGCCATATTACGACCAGAGCCACTCTAGCGCCTGGGGCAGAGGCCAAGGAGCCATCCCCAGCGCCCGGGCCATCTTTGCTCCAATGGAGCCTTGGCTGCGGGAGGGGAAGAGAGAGACAGAGAGGAAAGCGCGGCGGAGGGGTGGAGAAGCAAATGGGCGCTTCTCCTGTGTGCCCTGGCCGGGAATCGAACCGGGGTCCTCCGCACGCTAGGCCGACGCTCTACCGCTGAGCCAACCGGCCAGGGCTTTAGCTGTCTTAATAGATGTATAATGTGCAGTCTTAGTGCACACTTCCCTATTGCAAAGCATCATTTCATGTGCCTATCGCCATCTACATATTCTTTTTGGTGAAATTTTATATCATCTGACCAGTACATTTTCTTTTTAATTTTGAGAAGTTTGTTTTGTTTTTATCTACACATATATATCTATCCACATTCATTATAGAATTTATAGTCTATATATAGAAAATATGGATATATATGAATATATAAACTATATATAGTAGGTATTAGTCCTATTTCAGATATGTGATTTGCAAGTATTTTCTTTCTGTAGCTTGAATTTTCATCCCATTAGTAAGATTTTTTACAAAGCAAAAGTTTTTAATTTTCACAAAATTCAATTCATCATTTTTTTCTTTTATGGATTATGTTTTTTGTATCATGTCTAAGAATTCTGATCCACATGCCTTTTTTATGTTTTATCATTGCATTGATTAGAACTTTCAGGACTATGTTGTGTAAGAATGCTTAAAGCAGATAATTTGCCCTCTTCTCATCTGAGGTAAAAACTTTCAATTTCTCATCATTAAGAGTGTTAGCTACAAGTTTTTTGTCTGTTTTTGTAAATTGTCTTTATCATGTTGATATGTTTATTTTTCTGGATTTTTTTTTACAGTGACAGAGAGAGAGAGAGTCAGAGAGAGGGATAGATAGGGACAGACAGAAAGGAACGGAGAGAGATGAGAAGTATCGATCATTAGTTTTTCGTTGTGACACCTTAGTTGTTCATTGATTGCTTTTTCATATGTGCCTTGACCATGGGGCTGTAGCAGACTGAGTAACCCCTTGCTCAAGTCAGCGACCTTGGGTCCAAGCTGGTGAGCTTTGCTCAAACCAGATGAGCCTGCGCTCAAGCTGGTGACCTAGAGGTCTCAAACCTGGGTCTTCCACATTCCAGTCCGACACTCGATCCACTGCGCCACTGCCTGATCAGGCTGGAAATTTTTATCATGAATGAGTATTGAATTTTTCAAATGTTATTTCTATATCAATTAACATAATCATGTAACTTTCTGTTCTTCAGCTTATCAACATGGTGCATTCAATCGATTTCCAAATGTTGAACCAGACTTTGTACCAGGATAAATCAATCTTGTTCATTATAACTTTATATATGTTGCTAAATTCTATTTGCTAACCTTTTTGTTATGGATTTTTTAAATCTATATTGATGACTCATTTTGGTATGTTGTTTTCTTATTCTTTTTCTTATGTCTTTTATCATTTTTATTTTTAAAATAGAATAAGTTAGGAAAAGTTCTATCATTTTCTATTTTCTAGAAAAGAGTGTGTAGAATCAATATGACTTCTCTCACTATTTGATAGGCTGCTCCAGTGAAACCATCTTTGGGCCTGGAGATTCCTTTGTGCAAATCATAAAATTCAGTTTCTTTACTAATTTTACAGCTAATTGTGCTAGTTTGGGTTTCTTTTGATGAAGTGATCTACTTCATCTAAATGGTTAGTTTATTTGTGTACAATTGTTTGTAGTGTTCGCTGATCTTTTTGATGTCTATAGGACTACTATATAGTAAAATCCCATTTTATTTGTAATTTATTTTCTTCCTTTATTCTTTGTCAGTTTTACTAATGGTTTATCGTATTTATTGATTACTTTAAAAACAGCTTTTTATTTTATTGATTTCTCTATTGTTCTTCTATTATAATTGTATTGATTTCTGACATCTTTATTTCTTTCTTTCTGCTGGTTTGAGTCCATGTTGATCTTCTATTTCTAATTTCTGAAGGTGAAGACTTATATTGTTTGAGTCATTTCTTCTTTTCTAGTGTATGTGTTTGGTGCTATCAGTTTCCTTCTCATAACTGTGTTAACTAAGTTTCTCAAAATTTTTATATTGTATTTTTATTTTCATTCTGTTCACTGCATATTTTATATTTCCCTGAGACTTCTCCTTTGACCCATGGTTTATTTAAAACTACATCATTTAGTTTCTAAATGTTTGAAGACTTCCTTATTATCTTTTTATTGTTGATTTGTAATTTGATTCTGTTGTAGACAGAGAACATATTCTGATGATTGTAATTTTTTAAATTAGTTGAGGATTGTTTTATGACCCAAGATATGGTCCATCTTGACATATGTTCCATGAGTGCTTAAAATGATTGCATATTCTGTAATTGTTGAATGGAATGTTTATTGGATCCTGTTAGTTGATATATTGTTCTATAGTTTTCCTAATTTTCTACCTTGTTGTTTCTTGTTGAGAGAAGATTATTGAAGTCTACAACTATAGATGCAGGTGTGTTTATTTCTCTTTTCATGTCCATCAATTTTTGCCTTATTTATTTGGGTATAGTTATGTGAAAGATGCAGTTAGGAATGTTTGACTAGAAAAAGGCAGCTTAGCATGAGAGCAACTGGTTTGGGCTTGTTACACCCAGAGGAATAATATTTGAGAAAATGTTACTTGAGCAGAATCTTAAAAAGTGAGAACGTTTTGGGCAGGCAAAAAAGGAAGGTAAGGGCATCATGGACAAAAGGAGCACTGCAGTACTTGGAGAATAATGTACATTGCTCTACAGTCAACATACTCTGAATTTTTATTGCCTACTTTGTGGAGGAATGCTTTTTTGCTGATTTACTTTCTAAACCCAGAATTCTATGCATAATTGATGTTGTTATATCTTTAAATTTGGAAATTTATGCACCTACATATTTTTACAATATAGAATTGAGAAGAATATGTGCTTGGCCTGTGGTGGTGCAGTGGATAAAGCATTGACCTGGAATGCTGAGGTCACTGGTTTGAAACCCTGGGTTTGCCTGGTCAAGGCACATATGGGAGTTGATGCTTCCTGCTCCTCCCCCTTCTATTTCTCCCCTCTTGCTCTCTCTCTCTCTATAAATAAATAAATATATAAATCTAAAAAAAGAAAAGAATTTGCATTATGTAGTTATAAATATAATGTTCTCTAAATGTCAATTAGAGTAAATTGGTAGATAGTATTGATAGTCTTCTAAATTCTTATTGATTTAATTGACTTACATCAATTCCTGAGTGAAGAGCACTAACATCTCCAACTACATGATTGTAGGTTTATCTACTTCTCTCTTTTGTTCTGGCAAAGTTTTCTTCCAGTTTTGAAACTGTTATTAGGTGCTATCACACTTAAGATTGTTATATCATTTTGTTGAATTGACTCTTTTGTCCCTCTAAGTGTCTCTTTTTATCTTCATTATTACTCCTTGAAACTGGCATTGCTTAATATTAATATAGGCAATCAGCTTTCTTATGCTTATTGTTTGATTGTTATCTCATATTCCCATTCTTTGCCTTTTAAACTGCCTGTGTCTATATATATTGTATACAACTCTTGTGTATGGTATGTATTAGTTGGGTGGTGGGGTTTTTTTTCAGTTTCGTTCCTTGATCCCTGCCATTTAATTAGAATGTTTAGTCCATTCATTCTTTTATTTTTGATAGAAAATTCACATAAAATCAAATGAGCCATTTTCAAATATATAACTCTCTGGCATTTAGTACATTCACAGTGTTATGCAATCACTACATGTATCTAGTTCCAGAACATTTTCATCACTCTAAAAATAGACTTTGTACCCACTAGCAGTTACTCCCTTTCTTTCTTCTTGCATCCCCAGATTCCAGACAGCTTCTAACAAGCACTAATCAACCTTCTGCATCTTGGATTAACCTCTTCTGGAAATTTCAAACACAATTGACCCTAGATCAATGTGAGAGTTAGGGATGCCCACCCCCACACTGTAAAAAACCATGTATAACCTAATTTGGTTCTCTATGTATAGAGATACCCAACTGCTGATTGAAAATACAGGTTCAGAGTATAAAGGGACTTACACAGTTCAAACTCATATTGTTCAAGGTCAGCTGTAAATAGAACCATACTGTTTGTGGTCTTTGTATCTGGCTTCTTTCATTTAGCATAATGTTTTTGAGATACATCCTTAATAAAGTGTATGTCAATACTTCATTTCTTTTATGAACAAATACTATTTCATTGTTTGTATATACCACAATTTGTTAAGATATATTTATCCAATGATACACATTGGAGTTGTTTCTATCTTTTGATTGCATGAATAATGCTATTATATACATTTATTTACAAGTGTTTGCTTCAACACCTGTTTTCAGTTCTTTTGAGTGTATACCCAGGAATGGAATTATTGGGTCCTGTGTCAATAGTGTTTTTAAATTCATGAGAAACTGCCAAATTGTTTTCCATGGTGACTGAACACTATTGTTGTTTTAAAAGTTCTTCATATATTCTAGATACTACAAACTTGTCAGATAATGAATTGCAAGTATACTTTGTCCTTCCTTGTCTATTTTCCATTGGAATATTTTTTTTAAATATTAAATTCTAGCTCTTTTTTTGGCTTTTTACTTGTGCCTATTGTCTTTTTGTATTTATTAGTGGTTTATGTACACATTATAATATGCATCCTAACATATCAAAACAACATAATAAACTTTAAAAATTACCATTCCATTTATTTCCCTTTCATCCTTTGTGCAATTATTATAAAGTATTTTATTTCTACATATATTAAAACATCTCAAACGTTATATTGGCTCTAAACAGTCAACCTCTTTTTATAAAATATGCTAAAAATAAAAAAAATATTTTGTATTTTATAATCCTCTTATCTTCCCATAAATCTGATATCATAACATTGAAGCCTGAAGGACTCCTCTTTGCATTTCTTGTAGTACAAATTGGCTGGTTACGGATTTTCTTAGCTTTTGTTAGAATGAAAATATATTTATTTGCTTTCATTTTTAAAGAGTTGTATTGCTAAATAAAAAGATCTAGCTTCACAAATTTCATTTTACTTAACATTTTAAAGACAATGTTCCAATGCCTTATGACCCAGCTATTCCATTCTTAGGAATATGGCCTAAGAATCCCAGAACACTAATTCAAAGAGGATATCTATCCCCATGTTTATTGCAGCATTGTTTACAATAGCTAAGATCTGAAAACAGCCCAAGTGTCCGTCCGTGGACAAGTGGATTAAAAAACAATGGTACATATACACAATGGAATAGTACATGGCCATGAAAAATAAGGAAACCTTACCTTTTGCAACAGCATGGATGGACTTGGAGATTATTATGCTAAGTGAAATAAGCCAGGCAGAGAAACGCAATATCCTACGATCTCACATATGTGGAATCTAATGGACACAGTCTGAGTAGCAAAATAGAAACAGTGTTAGGGTCACAAGGAACAGAGGAACAGCTGTCAGAGGGATGAAGAATGAAGGGACAAGATCAAAGAAGGTGAAAGGATTAGCCAAATTATATATACATAATATCAAAAATAAATACAGATAATAGGTCAGCAATTCTCAGAGGGAAAGGGGTATGGAGATTGGGTGGGGCAGAAGGGGAACTGGGAAAGGATAGAGACTTTGCATGGAGCTAGGGAGGCACAATGCAGGTGTTTGAGGGTGTTATATTTTGTGTGACACTTCAAACCATGTAAACATAATAAATTATTTTTAAATTATTAAAAAAATAGCACAAGAAAAATGATTAAAAAAGACATTTGCAATATAATCTTGAAAATTTGAATATAGTCTGCATATTAGATGATATTAATAAATTTCAAGTGTGAGAATAGTAAAAATAAATAAAGACAATGTTCCATTGTACTATCTTTGTGTTATTTCTAAAGAAAAGTTGACTACTGTTATTTTTATTCCCTTACATATAATGTCTCTCTTTTATTTTTTTGGCTGCTTTTAAGATTTCTTATTCTTTTTATCAATTGGACTATGATTCATTTAGGTATAAATTTCTTTATATAAATTTTACTTGGGATTCACTATGATTTCTGAATTTTTTATGATTTTGTAATTTTTTATCAGGCTTGGAAAAATTTGATAAATATTTTAAAAAATACTTCTTTGCCCCATTCTCTCTCTCTTTTCTTTATAGAACTCCAATTACATATCTATTCATTTACTTGATATTGTCTCACAGGTTACTAATACTTTTTAAAATATTTTTGTTTATTTATTTTTCTATTGTATACTTCAGTATGGATGATTTCTATTAATCTTTCTTCCAATGTTTTGACACCTTCTTATTTTGTACCTAGTCTGTTATTAATTCCATTGAATTAATAAAAAGGATAAGAAATCTTAAAAGCAGCCAAAAAAATAAAAGAGAGACATTATATATTAGGTAATAAAAATAATAGTAGTTAACATCTCTTTAGAAATAACACAAAGAGAATACAATGAAACATTATCTTTATTTTTTTATAAATTAATTTTGTTATTATAATTTTTGGATCTTGAAAATCCATTTTTTTTCTTTTTACAATTTTCATTTATATTCTGAAAAGTCCCATATCTTTACTCATTTTATACATAGCTTCCTGTAGATTCTTTGCCATATTTATTATAGCTGTTTTAAAGTCCTTGACTACTAATTTTAACATCGGAGTTGTTTGGGAGTTTTTTTTTATTAACTACTTTTTCTGTTGACTATGAATAACAACTTCTAGTTTTTTCGTATGTCTAATAATATTTTATTATATATATATTAGATCTTGTGAATAATAGTGTAGAGACTCTGGTTCTGTTATAAACCTCTGAAGAATGTTGTATTTTGTTAAATTATAATAGATTATTTTGAATTTGTGGTGGTTTGTTTTTATGTCCAGTTAAGGCAGGTATATTTTGTTGTATGTTCAGCCTGGGAAGAAAAGAGATGTACTATTCATTTCTAATGCATAGCATTTATGGGGATTCAATGGCAAACCCCAGGTATCTACCATGCTCTTAATAACTTGGTGGGACTCAAACTATAAAGTCTCGTATCTGTTGCAAGTAGCAGCTAAAATTCTCACTCAGTTCTGACAGCTTGCTTGCTGTTGTAATTTCCCTATGTTCCTTAAAGTCTTACTATGCATTCACATAGTGCAGTGGTTGTTCTAGGATCTGCCTGGCATTAATATACACATTTTAGGGACTGCCTATTTCTGTTTCTTCTACTCTAGGATTTCCCCTCCCAATTCCCAGCTTTGTTGGCAGTCCCAAATTCAATCTATTCCCTTTCAACAGATTATACTGTAGTAGTTTATTGTTTGAGTTCTACCCTCTCTGCTTTGTAGTATTGGGAATGCCCTCAGGGGCATAAACCATGCAAATATAGATTTTTGCCCACTTTTAAAGTTAAAATATTTTCCCCTATTATTTCAAGGTTAAATCCCTTCTTAATCTGCCTGCTTTAGTTATTTTCTAGTGCCTTCTTGCAGTTTTATATATTTTATCTAGAGTTAGTTATTGTTATTGCTATAGAATTAGAGCTACCATTAATGACATTATAGCTTAAATACAGAATTGATCACAATCTATTTATATTTTTTCAAGATGTATCAAGATTTCTGAGAAAATCTAGAAAAATATTTCTTCTATGTTAGAATAAATAAAAAATATATATTATGTGAGACTGAGTTTAATCTTAATCATACAATTCTTTTATAAAGATATCGAGATTTGTTTCTCAACAGAGTTAATTCATGGTCAAAAACATAGATGGCATAATAAAATAAAAGCTCCTTTTTCATTCATTCATACAGCATTAATTAGATCACAATTATTATTGAATTTTCTTAAAAAAGCAAAAGCAGTTCAAAGTATGACTAAAAATTTTCCTAGTTACAGAGGCTCAGGAATATATCATGAAAAATTATCATAATTTTTCAAATTGCCATGAAATTTTTTATCCGCCAAGATTTGGGTAAAAATCAGAGAGAAAAAAGAAAATACACAACAATTAACAAAAAACAAATAAACAATTAAGTTATTTATGCTACAAATGTTATATCCACTTATTACATGCCAAATGCTGTGTAAATACTAAGTATACAGAAAAGAAGATAGAACCCAGTTCCTCAAAGAGTTAAGAGTTTGGTAAGGGAATTAGTAAATTGTCAGCAACCAAGAAAGACCAAATACTGAAGTTTATTAAGTTTTCTTAATAAAGGGATACTATGGAGTGTAATGTACCCAAAATTCATTTAGAGCTAGTAGTTATCAAATCTTCAGTGGTATAACTCAGAGTAATCAGGTGACTAAGAAGCTCTCACTGTGAAAGTTAATGTCAGAGTTAGAGAATGAAAACTGGGAAAACCTAGTAGAAGCTGAGCTCATTGTGTTCAGTTTTTTTTTTTTTAAAAGATTTTATTTATTCATTTTTAGAGAGAGAGGAGAGAGATAGAGAGAGAGAGAAAGAGAGAAGGATGGAGGAGCAAGAAGCATCAACTCCCACATGTGCCTTGACCAGGCAAGCACAGGGTATGGAACTGGCAATCTCAGCATTCCAGGTTGACAGTTTATCCACTGCGCCACCACAGGTCAGGCTTTTTAAGCTTTTTAAGATTTATAGGGAAAAGGTTTTTGAACTTAGTTTGTGATTGGCATAAAAAATATAAAGATAAGGCATTCTTTAATTTAGGGACTTATATTTAGTTTCAAAAGGAAGTCTGAACATTCTCAGATGTAAAATTACCCCACTTTAAAAAAGTCTAAGCATCATTTCTGCAAGAAAAGTTTATTTTTCAGTTCTTTCAAGAGAAATGACATGGTTGGCAGAAACAGCCAGGGGGCAGGGTCCCTGAAAAAGTACTTACCAATGATAGCCTATAACAAATTATAGGAGTATCTTGCTTCCTGTACAGTGGGCTAATTAACATCAAGAATTTCTACCCAGGGCATGTGTAGAGAAAAAAAAAATCTCTTTTTCATTTTTGTGTTGTGCTATTCAGTGAATTATTTATACTTGTGGTTGTTTTTGTTTGTTTGCTTTAGAGTGGTGTCACTTACTTCCTCTTTAAAATTTACCTTAATCCATTTTATTCATTAGATTATACATATGAGTAAAATCATAGGGTATTTGTCTTTTTCTGACTGGCTTATTTCACTTAACACAGCACTTTCTAGGTCCATCCATGCTCTCACAAAAGGTAGATTTCCTTTTTTATGGACAAGTAGTATTCCATTGTATAAATATACCACAACTTTTTATCTACTTTTCTACTGATAGACAGTTTGCATGGCTTCCAAATCTTGGCTATTGTAAATAATGCTCCAAGAACTATAGGGGTGCATATGTTCTTTCTGTCAAATTAGTATTTTAGGTTTCTTTGGATATAACCCCAGAAGTGGAATTTCTGCATCATAAGGCAGTTAGTTCCATTTTTAATTTTTTGATATAACTCCATACTGCTTTCTCTAGTGACAATAGAGACAGACTCATAGATAACGGGCTGACAGCTACCAAGGGGTATGGTGACACTGGGTAAAAGAGGTAGCGGGATTGAGCAGAAGAGAGAGAAAAAATTATAGACATGGACAATGTGTGGTGATTGCTGAAGAAAAGTGGAGAAGGATATGGGGGAAATAAATGATGATGGACAGAGACTTGATTTTGGGATGAAGGTGAACACATAATACGGTGCATAGAAGATGTGTTGTAAAATTGTGTACCTGAAATCTGTATAATTTGTTAACCGGTGTTAGCTCAATAAATACAATTTTTAAAAGATCACTGATAATAATCCAGAAAAATATTACCTTAAGAATTTTCAGTATTGCTAACATATTAGAACTCAAGTTTCTAGTCTATTCTTCTAGATTTCTTCCTGTGATTTTAAGTCATAATACACCTTTGAAGGGCAAGAAATATGTGAAATAAACTATGCTGTGTGAAATGAGATGTTAAGTTAAATAACCCAGATGGGTTTTCAGTGATCACAAAGCTAACTTGAGCTCCAGTGTGTTCTTTGAAACTATGAAAGCATTCCTGAACAGAGAATACAGACTTTGCACAACATGAAACTTGCTTTTAAAATAGATTTAAGTTTTAAAAAATAACTTATATACCATTTAAGAAAAAATACTGAAATTTTGCATGAAGAGATTTAGTGTCTCCAAGTTAGAACAATCCAACTCAACAGTAATTGCATATGCAAAAATTTCTGGACTAAGATCTGCATCTAAAAGTAGGTACCTTAAATGAAATATTTATTTCATAAACATTTGAATGAATATTCAGATTCACTAGCCATGTTGTTTTTATTGAAAATGCAGACTAATCGTTTATAGTTATATATGTAATCATTCTCTAATATACAACTTTTAGTGTAAAAAGCCATCATCTTTAAAAATGTAAAATATGTATTTTATTGTAGAATTTTAAAAGGGAACGTATATTTTTCAAGTATTTTTCTACTTTAAAAATCTTTTCTGCTGTTTTTTGCATGAATGTTTCCATTTTCATTTACAAAGTAAAATGTTCTTTCTTATGATAATCCTCAAATTGTCTCTTGAATAATCCTCAAATTACTACCTAATTTTCCCAACTATTTCAATCAAGTGAGCTAAAAATGGGGGTGGGGTGGATTATGGTGGGCTGGACACAAAATGTAGTATAAGTCCTCTGGTTATTCTTTTAGAAACCTCTGCCACCTCTTTCCCCTGTTATCTGTCCTGAGACCTGTGTGGGCTGTCTGATCTCCCTTGGTTTATCTGCTCTTCCCATCTGAACACTCAGCTCAGTGCTGGAGGATAAAGGCAGAATAGGAAACTAATGTAGTATATAATTGATAAGTTTTTTATATGATCCCTATAAGAATTTTTAAAAGAAAAATGTTGCTCATTCTGAATAGTGATTAATACAAACACATGTTCTATTGCACTTTGTTTTATTGCACTTCACAAATATTGCATGCTTTACAAACTGAAGCTTTGTATCACCATCAACATTGAGACAAGACTCTCCACTAGTACAAATATATGACTAAAGGCTCAGACAATGGTTAGCATTTTTAGCAGTAAATATTTTTGAAATTAAGGCATGTGCATTGTTTTTGAGACATAATGCTATTACACACTTAACAGACTAAAGTACAGTGTAAATAAACTTTTATATACACTGGGAAAACAAAAACTTTATGTGACTTACCTTATTAAGATACTTGCTGTATTGGATGGCCTGAAATAGAACCTATAATACTCTGAGGTATGCCTGAACTTGAAAATATTTATTGTGTCCAGTATTTAGGTCTTTGGTGAAGTGAAAAGGAGTGTAAAATCGAATTGCTTGTTGCTCATATTACTGATACTGCCGCAACATCAAAGTCACAATGTGATATCAGATGTCAGAAGAGCTTTTACCAAAAAGAAACGGCATTATTTACATTAGCCAAGACATGGAGAAAACCTCTGTCCATCAATATACGAATGGATAAAGAAATTTTGATATGCATATACAATTAAATATTATTCAGGCATGAAAAATTAGGAAATCTAACCATTTGTAACAACATAAACAGAACTTGAAGGCATTACTGAATAATCTCATTTATATGTGGAATTAAAAAAAAAAGATTCCAAAAAGAAACCAAACTCCTAGAAAAGAGATCAGATTTGTTGTTGCCAGAGGTGGAGGGTGGGGGGATGTACACTGGTGAAAGGTGGTCAAAAAGTACAAACTTCCAATTATAAGGTAGGTAAGGACCAGGGATGTAATGTACAACATGATGACTAGCTAATAAATCCTATGAGTTCTCATCACAAAGAGAAAATATTTCTCTTTTATTCTTTTCTTTTTGTTTTATCTGTATGTGAACCATCATGTTGTACACCTTAAACTTGTACAGTGATGTATGTCAATTATTTCCCAGTAAAACCAGAAAAAAAATCACTGTCTTTCCCATACAAAATCACTTTGTTCCAGGGTTATTTGGTTAGCCCGTTTAAATCCAAAAGCATATGTGGTTTCTTTTCCTCAGAATCCGACTATAATGGGAAAATGCAATCTATTATAGACACCAGAAAATTAGATCATATTCTTTAGGTATAACCACTGAAGAAATAATATATATCAATAATTACAATAAAATGTTTATTTTTCAAGGTAATAATAGTGAGTTACTAGAAAAAAATGCTATAGTGAAAATTAACTGGATATTTGTGTGTGTGTGTGTGTGTGTGTGTGCGCGCGCGTGTGTGTGAGACAGAGACAGAGAGAGACAGGAGGAAGAGAGAAAGATGAGAAGTATCAACTCTTCATTGCAACACCTTAGTTGTTCATTGATTGCTTTCTCATATGTGCCTTGACGGGGGGGGGGGGAGGGCTACAGCAGACCTAGTGACCCCTTGCTCGAGCCAGCAACCTTGGGCTCAAGCTGGTGAGCTTTGCTCAAACCAGATGAACCCATGCTCAAGCTAGGGTTCCAACCTGGGTCCTGCGCGTCCCAGTTCGACTCTCTCTCCACTGTGCCACCTTCTCATCAGAAAAAATTAGCTGGATTTTGTCTATTAATTTTTCTATGGTCAATGGATTTGTGCTTTGCCATAAGTAACAGCCTTTCATGGTGTTGCACGTAACTAATTTTAAAGAAATTAGTGAGGAATATGTAGGGGGGAAAGATACTAAGTTCAAAATTGAATATGAATTTTTAATTTGACAAATCAAATCATATATATAGAAAAATATATATTTTTTTCTTTTTGTGTTGCAGATTAATCTTAAAGATATTGGTGAAATCTTTAAAATACGTATTGGGCATAACAACAGTGGAAAAGATCCAAGGTGGTATCTGGAAGAAATTAGACTTCAAAACATAGACATGTGTGAGCTGTTTTGTCTTACTGTTGATTCCTGGATCGCTGAGAATGAAAATGGTGATAGATGGAAAGAAATGCCCATTATGAGAAAAAATAAAACATCTTTACCAGGTATTTAATTTTACTTCATTTGCAATTTATATTAAAATGGAAGTAATTGAAGTGATTTAGAACAGAGAATAGAAACATTATCCAGTAACGAGGCAGATACTAATTATCTATTCTTTGTGGTCCATAAAGTCTCTTGAAACTGTTCATCTTTACCAGTTGTGAGACAACTGCTATAGGTAATATGTAAACTAATAGTGTGGTTACATCCCCCCTGAAAAAACAAACAAACTTTATTTGTGGACACTGAAGTTGGGATTTTATATAAATTTCCATTTATCAAGGAATAATATTCTGCTTTTAATTTTTTCACCATTAAGAAAAGTAAAAAGTGCCCTGGCCGGTTGGCTCAGCGGTAGAGCGTCGGCCTAGCGTGCGGAGGACCCGGGTTCGATTCCTGGCCAGGGCACACAGGAGAAGCGCCCATTTGCTTCTCCACCCCTCCGCCGCGCCTTCCTCTCTGTCTCTCTCTTCCCCTCCCGCAGCCGAGGCTCCATTGGAGCAAAGATGGCCCGGGCGCTGGGGATGGCTCTGTGGCCTCTGCCTCAGGCGCTGGAGTAGCTCTGGTCGCAACATGGCGACGCCCAGGATGGGCAGAGCATCGCCCCCTGGTGGGCAGAGCATCGCCCCTGGTGGGCGTGCCAGGTGGATCCCTGGATCATCCCGGTCGGGCGCATGCGGGAGTCTGTCTGACTGTCTCTCCCTGTTTCCAGCTTCAGAAAAATGCAAAAAAAAAAAAAGAAAAGAAAAGTAGAAAGCATTCTTAGCTCCTATACCATACAAAAACAGGTGCTGACAGATTTGGCTTACAGCTCACAGTTTTGCTACTCTCATTTAGATCGCTTTAGGATTAACACTTGTGTGGTTGTTCAAAGGTGAAAATGTATATACAAGAATGTATGTGTGGCATCAATTTATCTTTCTGTAAATGGTTTGCTAGCCATTTAAATGTGGCTTTCTTCTTGACTACACTATGTTAACAAATATTAGCAATCATTCATTTAGTGGTATCTACATTCTTTTATTCAGTTTTTTGTTTTATTTTGCCTAAAAGTGAACTCACACACTTTGCCTTAATTTTTTCTATTTTATGTATCTGTGGTAATCATATTTTTCGCTTTTACTGTTGTGCTGAAAATGTATACTGATGGCCATTTTGTCCCAAATTAAATGTTTGTGTGTGTATGTGTGTTTTCTCTGTGTCCTAGAATTTTCTATTACATTTGACACTGTTGATCTCTCACTTGAAGAGCCGGAGATTCCTAGAGGCTTTAGAACTAGACACACTTGGCTTTGTAATGTATAATACTTATTTGTGTTACCTTGAGCAAACTACTTAGCATCCTTTACCCAAAAGTATCTCTTATCTATAAAATGAGGATAAAAGTAGTGCCTATGCTGTAGGATTGTTTTGAGTACATGAGATATAAGGCACTTAGTCTTCAGGGTGACACACTTGCAGTACTTTGTTCCTGATACATAATAATCGGGCAATAAGTACTACCTATTACCATCACTGTTATTAAATATCTCTTTAACCCTGACCTCCATCACATGAGAACAACCTAGTTCTTCACTCTTTCCTCCATTAAAAAAAAATTCTATCACTACCTCTTGTTGGCCCTGTTTTCTTGAACATGTGGGTTTAAATGCTTGATTCATCACTGCCTTTCTTTTTTTTTTTTTTTTTTTTTTTTTTTTTTTTTTTCATTCTTCCGAAGCTGGAAACGGGGAGAGACAGTCAGACAGACTCCCGCATGCGCCCGACCGGGATCCACCCGGCACGCCCACCATGGGGCGACGCTCTGCCCACCAGGGGGCGATGCTCTGCCCATCCTGGGCGTCGCCATATTGCGACCAGAGCCACTCTAGCGCCTGGGGCAGAGGCCACAGAGCCATCCCCAGCGCCCGGGCCATCTTTGCTCCAATGGAGCCTTGGCTGCGGGAGGGGAAGAGAGAGACAGAGAGGAAAGCGCGGCGGAGGGGTGGAGAAGCAAATGGGCGCTTCTCCTGTGTGCCCTGGCCGGGAATCGAACCCGGGTCCTCCGCACGCTAGGCCGACGCTCTACCGCTGAGCCAACCGGCCAGGGCCCATCACTGCCTTTCTGAGCCTCTCCCTAATTTTTATTGCTCACTCTACACAGAGAATAACACTTCATCTTCAGCCCTGTCCTCTTTCTTGCTTAGAGCCCTAGTATTCCATTAAGCAATTCACCATCTTATCACATAGTAATCTCTACTCATGATCTATTTAGTCATTCCACACAAATAAAGGTAAAAATATGTATATAAATGGATACCAGGAGACATAAAGATGATTTACATAAGGCTCTTGTTCCCTAGAAGTTGTTCAGTTTTCATGGCTTCAGTTATCATTTTCAGTCTATCATCTTCCCTCTTTCTGCCCTTCCATCAGTTTCTTCTTTTCAGCTTTCCTCAGAAGGCTTGACTTCACAGCTCACTGGTGCTTTGAACCCCACATCCCAAACTATGGATATGGAGAAAAGGGAATCCTCCTACACAGTTGGTAGGGATGAAATTGGTGAAAACACTATGAAAAGGCAGTATGGAATTCCCTTAAAAATTAAAAATAAAGTTTCCATGTGATCCAGCAATACTACTTCTGCGTGTTTATCTAAGGAAAATAAAAACATAGTTCAAAAAGACATATGTACGACCATGTTCATTGCAGCATTATTTACAATAGCTAAGATATGGAAACAATCTAAGAGTTCTTCAATAAATGAAGAATTAAAGAAATCATGGCATATATACACAACAAAATATTATTCAACTGTAAGAAAGAATAAAATCTTGCCATTTACAACATGGATGGATGTCTAGTGCATTATGCTGTGAAATGAGATAAAAAGGCCCTGGCCATTTGGCTTAGTGGTAGAGCGTCAGCCCAGCATGTGGATGTTCTGGGTTTGATTCTCGGTCAGGGCACACAGGAGAAGCGCCCATCTGTTTCTCCAGCCCTCCCCTTCTCATTTCTCTCTCTTTCTTCCCCTTCTGCAGCCGGGGCTCGATTGGAGTGGGTTGCCTCCTGGCGCTAAGGTTGGCTCCATGACATCTACCTCAGGTGCTAAGTGTTCCATGGTGAGGTTGCAAGCATAGCCCTAGATGGGCAGAGCATGGCCTCTTAGCGGGCTGGTAGATCCTGGTTGGGGCGAATGAGGGAATTTGTCTTTCTCCCCTCCTCACACTGAATAAAATGGAAGGAAGGAAGGAAGGAAGGAAGGAAGGAAGGAAGGAAGGAAGGAAGGAAGGGAGTGAGGGAGGGAGGGAGGGAGGGAGGAAGGAAGGAAGGAAGGAAGGAAGGAAGGAAGGAAGGAAGGAAGGAAGGAGGGAAGAAAGGGAGAAAGAAAAGAAAGAAAGGAAGAAGAAGAATTGCAAGTGGGGAGGGTTTGAGGATGGGGAGAAATGGGTGACCTGTCTTTTGTTTTTTTGTTCTTGTTTGAATAAAAAAAATTTAAGAAGACTCAGGAAGTTATATTCTCTGTTATATGAGTCATTTTTTACTGATATAGGCATGTTAGCAATTATAGAGCATACATGAAAAAAAGAGATAATATCCAGCAATTAAAAAAAGAAATTTAAAATTCTATGATCTATTTATACTATTCACCAAGTTGCTAAATCTGTCAAGAATTCATTCTTTCTAAGAATGATGTAAAGAAGAATGTTTAAATTCATGGTACCAATAAAAAACAGAGCAAATCTTAATGTTTTGATGTATTAGTTATTTCTCAATTTATAGTGTTTTTAAAAGCTGCATTATTTTTAAATGAACTTTACTTAAACTCAACTACACAACTATTTTGTATTTCTTCTAATTACCTCCTATTTGATATGTGCATAATTTGTTGTATGCAGAAAAAATGTGAAAAGCAGTTGTATGGGTTTAAAAAAATTTAAGATACAAAAGAAACTTATTGTACTTTAAATGAACTATTGATTTTTGGGGTTCATTTAACTTGAGCAGCAATAAAGCTCAACATGTCTTCTCTGCATCTTTCTTTTCATCCTTTTTCCAGATTTACTAATGAACCTTTATTCATTAGCACCTCCCATTTAAAGGGGTAATTTCTTAAGTGAAGTACACCAACCATTTTTTACAGCAATTTCTGCTACAAAATAATATAATGTAATATACAATATCAAAAGCAAATCTGATCCAGTCTTTTTATTTTATTCCAGTTCTGACAAATCAATCCAACTGCCCCTTTCCCAGACAGAATATTTGCTCATTTACAGAAAAATCATTAAAATAATAAAGTAAAAAAATAATGACACATCAATGTTCAAAATTTAACTAGGGAGAAAACCTACTGGTGAGCAAGGGGCAGAAGTCTGGTCCTGCCTAACATTTCTTTTGGAAAGTCATTCTTGTTGTCACCGACAGGTTCATTTACTCTTTCTGTGAAACCAAGGGAAAATAGAGCAGAATAAAATCATTGAATTGACGCTTCTCTGGTCTGGGGTTAAAAGGAGGAATAAGGAGTTGACCTTCAATATTTTGGTATTGTCTGTCCATTTGTTAAAACATTCTGAAGTGGCCCAGGGAAGAACACAAAGAGAGATATAGGTTTTTTTTTTATCATTATTATTTTAAATGAAGCTATTAATGCTTAGGCTTGCCAAGCTGAGTAGACTTCTAGTGACACACTTAAGTGTTTTATTGATTTACTCTTTTTTAAAATTTTATTTAAAAAATTAAATTTAACAGAATGACCTTGATCAATAAGAGTATATAGGTTTCAGGTGAATATTTCTATAGCATTTGAACTGTTGATTATGTTGCATATCCATCACCCAAAGTCAAATCATTTTCTGTCACCATATATTTGGCCCTCTTTACACCCTTCCCACCATCCCCTCCCTCACCTCCCACCCCTATGTCCCACTTAACCTAGTAACATGTTCACGTTTATCAATGATCATGAGTCTCACTTTTATATCTCACCTATCTGTGAAGTTATACAGTTCTTAGCATTTTCTGATTTACTTATTTTACTCATTATAATGTTCTCAAGGTCCATCCATGTTGTCATAATGGCAATATATCATCATTTCTTACAGCTGAGTAGTATTCCATTGTATATATATACCACTTCTTCTTTATCGAATCCTCTATGTAGGGACACTTTGGTGTTTCCATGTCTTGCCTACTGTGAATAACGCTGTGATGAATATGAGGTGCATGTGTCTTTATGTACCAATGTTTTCAAGTTTTGGGGTAGATACACAGTAGAGAGATTACTGGGTCATATGGTATTCTATTCTTAATTTCGAGGAACCACCATAATTACTTCCATAATGGTTGTACTAATTTGCATTCCCACCAGCAGTGAATGAAGGTTCCTTTTTCTCCACAGCCTTTCTAACACTTATTACCTGACTTGTTGATAATAGCCAATATAACAGGTGTGGGGTGGTATCTCATTGTAGTTTTGATTTGCGTTTCTCAGAGAGCTTGTAAACATGAGCATCTTTTCATATATCTGTTGGCCACTTATGTGTCTTCTTAGGAGAAGGGTCTATTTCAGGACCTCTCCCTACTTTTTAATTGAATTGTTTGCTTGTTTGTTACTGAGCTTTGTAAATTCTTTATATATTTTGGATATAAACTCCTTATCAAAGCTGCTGTTTGCAAATATCACCTCCCATTTACTTGACTGCCTATTTGTTTTGTTGTTAATTTCTTTTGCTGTGCAGAAGCTTTTTAATTTGATAAAATCCCATTAATTTATTTATATTTATGCCTATAATTCCATTGCCTTTGGGTTCAAATTCATAAATTGTTCTCTACTATCAAGGTTCATGAATTTAATGCCTATGTAATCTTCTATGTAATTTATTGTTTCAGGTCATATAATTTTGTCTTTGATCTATTCTGAATTAATTTTTGTGCAGTGGGATAAACTATAGTAAAGCTTCATTTCTTTTTCATGTGGCTTCCAATTTTCCCAAAACCATTTATTGAAGAGGCTTTCTTTTCTCCATTGTGTGTTTTTGGCTTCATTGTCAAAGATTATTTGTCCATATATATTTGGTTTTATTTATGAGCTCTCAATTCTGATCCATTGTTCTGTATTTTGTTTTTCTGACAATACCATTTTGTTTTGATTATTATGGCTCTATAGGATAATTTGAAGTCAAGAGGTGTGATACCTCTGGCTTCATTCTTTTTTCTCAAGATTGCTTTTTCTGCCTGACCCGTGGTGGTGCAGTGGATAAAGCGTCAACCTGGAAACGCTGAGGTTGCCGATTCAAATCCTGGGCTTGCCTGGTCAAGGCACATACGGGGAGTTGATGCTTTCTGCTTCTCTCCCTTCTCTCTCTCTCTCTCCCCTCTCTATAATGAATAAATAAAATCTTTAAAAAATGATTGCTTTTTCTTTTCAAGGTTTTTTATGGTTCCATAGAAACCTGGTGATTTTTTGTTTTATTTCTTTAAAAATGACATTGAGATTTTGATAGTGATTGCATTAAATTTGTATATTGCTTTGAGTAGTATGGAAATTTTAATTATGTTGATTCTTCCTATCCATGAACATGGAATGTTTATTTATAAAGTGATAACTTTACTTTTTCTTTTTCAATGTGGATGCCTTTGTTTCTTTCTTTTGCCTGATTGCTATGGTTAAAACTTTCAGAACTATACTGCTCACAGAAATTAGAGGATATTTCAAAATGAATTGAAGCAATAAAATATCTTCTAATTTTTGTGAGCAGTATGTTGAATAAAAATGGAGAGAGTGTGCATGCAGCCTTGTCTTGTGACTGATTTCAGAGGAAAAGCTTTCTTTTTTCACCATTTTAGTAAGATAGTAGCTGATCGTTATATATAGCCTTGATTGTGTTGAGGTACTTTCCTTGTATTCTAACTTTATTAAGTGTTTTAAACATGAAAAAAATGTTGGATCTTATTGAATGCCTTTTCTGCATCTATTGATAGAATTATATTATTTTTGTTCTTTGTTTTGTTGATGTGTTGTATTATGTTGATTAATTTCTATATGTTGAACCATCCTTGTGCACCTGAAATGAATCCCTCTTGATTGTGATTTACTATATATTTAATGCATTGTTGTATGCTAATATTTTGTTTAGGATTTTTTATTCTGTATTCATTAGAGATATTGATTTATTGATTTGTGGTTTTTTCTTTTTGTGTTGTCTTTGCCAAGTTTTGGGAAGAGGGTCATGTTGGCCTCCTAAAATGTGTTAGGGAGTATTGTTTCTTCTTATATTTTTTGGAAGACTTTGTGAAGGATAGGTACCAAATCTTTTTTGAATGTTTGGTAGAATTCACTAGCATAGCCATCTGATTCTGGAATTTTGTTTTTTTGAGAGGTTTTTAATAGTTGTTTCTATTTCCTCCCTGCTATAGGTCCAGTTAGGTTTTCAGATTCTTTATGACTCTTTCTAGGAAAATTGTCTAGTTCTAGGAATTTATCCATTTCCTTTAGGTTGCTGAATTTAGTGGCATCTAATCTTTCATAATATTTTAATATTCTCTGTATATCTATGATATTTGTAGCAGTTTCTATTCTTTCATTTTTTATTTTGTTCATATGACTCTTTCCTCTTTTTTTATTTTTTTTGTGAGTCTTGCCAATGATTTGTTGATTTATTGATCTTTTCAAAGAACCAGTTCTTTGTTGTATTTATTTTCTATAGCTTTTTGTCCTCTATTTTGTTTAGTTCTACTCTAATTTTTAATATTTCCTTTCTTCTGTGGACTTTGATTGCTTTTTTCCTTCTTTTTCTAGTTCTTTAAGATATGATGTTAGATTGTTTAGTTGAGATCTCTCTTGTTTCTTGATATAAGCCTATAATAATATAAAATCTCTTATTATTGCTTTCAATGCATTCAAGAAATCTTGATACATCATTTTTGTCTATATATATCTTTTGATATATGTTTTTATCATATTTCTTCTTCAACTCAGACATTTTTAAAAGTATGTTGTTTAATTTTCACATATTTGTGGGTTTCTTTACTTTTTTATAGTTGAATTCTAATTTCAAAGCCTTATGATAAGAAAATATGCTTGGTATAATATTTTAATCTTCCTGAATTTGTTGATGTTAGTTTTGTGACCCAACACATAGTCAGTCTATCCTTGCAAATGTTTCATGTACACTGGAGAAGAATGTATAATCTGATGTTTTGGGATGAAATGTCCTGTAAATGTCTATTATGTTTATTTGAAGCAGTGTGTCATTTAAGGCCAATATTTCTTTATTGATTTTTGTTTGGATAATCTATCTAGAGTCATCAATTGTGGGTTAAAATCTTTAAGTATGATCATGTTTTTGTCTGCTTTTATTTTTAGATCAATTAGTAGATGTTTTCTATATACTACTCACAAAAATTAAGTGATATTTCAAAATCAATATGAAACAATAAATAAAGAAGCATTTGATTTTTTTTAATTAAACAAGAACATCAGAAAAGCAAACAAAAGGTCAAAGAAAGTTGTTCAATTATGCAAAGAAGATGCAAAACCAAGTTTTATTTTTTTGGTAAAAATGCACTATACAAAAGGCTGAAAGTACTGGAGTATCTAGCATGTTCCCTAATCCCATGATTTTTATGAACAGTGTATTTTGGTGCTCCCTGGTTTGGTCCATATATATTAAGAAGTGTTATGTCTTGATATAATGTCTCCTTTATCATTATGCAATGTCTGTCTTTGTCTCTGGTTAGCTTTGTTGCCATCAAGTTAGTGTTGTCAGATATGCTTTTTTTTTTTGGATATTTTTTGCTTGCAGAGTTTTTTTCCAACCTTTCACTTTGAATCTACTTTTGTCTTTGTAGCTTAGATATGTCTCTTGAAGACAATATGTGGTTGGGTGTTGGTTTTTGATCCCATCCGCTACTCTGTGCCTCTTTATTGGTGAAGTCAGTCCATTTACATTTGGGGTAATTATCGACACTTAAGGATTTCCTATAGACATTTTATATTTTTTGTTTGTTTGTTTGTTTTTTCAGATAGCTCTGTCTTGTTTGGTTCTTCTCTTTTGTATTTTGTCAGTTATTTTTGTTTGGTGATATTCTATACTTCTTTCCCTTCTTTCTTTTTTTAAGCTGTGTATTTTAGTAGTGGCTTTTTTTTGTGTGGCTACCATCAGGTTATTAAGAGAAAAATGTTTATATGCATAAAAGTCCTTTGTCTTATGAGTACTTCTGCACTCCATTCTCCTTTGATACTGCAAATTTTTATTCTCTCCCCTTTTATGTTATTATTGTCTCAGATTATCTTTGTTTTTACTGTAACCTTGTTGGAGCTTTTACTTGTAGTTTTGATTTGTTTTGTTCTTTGTGTCTGGTTAAATAACCCCCTTGAGTATTTATTTCCTGCAATAGGGTTTTTCTGGTGATAAATTTCCTCAACTTCAGTATGTCTGTAAAAGTTTTTATTTCTCCATCATATTTGAAGGATAACTTTGATGTATATAGTATTCTTGGCTGTTAATTACTCTCATTATTTTGAATGTTTGTGTATACTCTCTCTCACTTATAGAATTTCTGCTGAGAGTCTGATAACCAAATGGGCTTTCTTTGATAAGTTATGTTCTACTTTTCCTTAGCTGCTTTGAGGATTCTTTGTCACTGATTTGTGACTATTTTATCACATTTCTTGGGGTAGATCTGTTTGGGTTGATGTAGATTGGTGTTCTATTTGCTTTTTGGATTTAAGACTCTAATTCTTTCCATAGGCTTTGGGGATTTTCATCAACTGTTTATTTGAATAGGCTCTCCATTCCCTTCTTCTATTCTTCTTCTGATATACCCATTATTCTTATATTGCTCTTTTTGATGGAGACTAGACCGTTCTTGTAGCGTTCTCAGTTTTTTTAATTCACAAGTTTCTCCCCTCTTCTCTCTGTAGCATCTTTAGTTGCCTGTTTTTGGTATCACTAATTCTTTCCTCCATCTGGCTTGTTCAATTAGCTAGACTTGCTACCTCAGTTTTTAGCTCATGTATGGAGTTCTTCATTTCTGTTTTTAATGTTTCAAATTCCTTGATGAGGTGTTTGTTTTGCTTTCTGAGCTCATTAGTGTCTTCTCACATCTCACTGAGTATTTTCAGAACTTTAGTTTTGAATGCTCTATCATTAAACTCCAAGGTTTCCATATGATTGAGAGTTTTTTCTGGAGACTTTTCATTTTCTTTCTGAACTTCATCTCTGTCTTGTGTAGCCATGGTATTCAATTTCTTCTAACTTGATGGCATTTGAAAGTGGTGTTGTTAAAAACTGTAACAAAAAACTATTAAAAATAAAAATAAAGTACAGTAAAAAGCATAATAAGTTAAAAATTATGAATAGTAAAGAAGAAAAGCCACAGAAAAAAATCAAAAAGCAAAAAGAAACCACATCCCCAAAATAAGAATAAAATATATAAAAATTAAAACAAAATTCAAAAGAGAAAAAAGAAAAAGAAAAAAATGAAGAAATAAAGAAATAAGAAATTTTAATTTAGAGAGCTTTCTTCCCATAGGTATTGTTGTATAACAAATTTTAGGTCTGTGAAGTTCCTGGACTGTCCTCTGCTAAGATGTTGCTGTTTCAATGATGTAGTCAGGGCTGCAGTTGCATTGGTGGGTGGGTCATGTTGTGAGGGCTTTACAACTCTAACAATGGCAATCTCAGGCTTCTGGGAGCTCCTCCCCATATCTCAATAGACATGGATCACCTCTGTTCTTCAAGAGAGAGAGAGTTGCTCTGTAGAGCTAGCCCTGTGGTTTGTCTTTGCCATTATCCATACCATGAGGTGATGGAAGTGGTATCTGGGAGGCTAGGGGCCACACTTTAGCTTTCTTTATCTCTGATAAGAGCAAGCTGCAGGAAGACTGCAGGAACATTGGCTGTGACCCCATGCTCCGGCCACTTTGTTTTACCTCCCCCTTTTTCCCTCTATCTCACCACTCCTCCCAGAAGAAGGAGACCCAGGTTTCTCTCTTCATAACCTCAGACAAAACCCAAACAACCTGAGCTTCTGTCTTTCCGTAGTCCAGCAGAGGAAAAAAAACAGAACGGTGATAACAGGTTTGTCTCTTCTCCAAAGCCCACCACAAATGCATTTTATCTTCTGCCCCTCCTTTCACTTCGTCCCACCTTTAGTCCATTCAGTGTGTTGATCCTTCAGGCATGCCTATAAGCCCAAGCTGTAGTTCCTTTGCTGAATTATAGTTGTTCTATTTGTTGAAATTTCAAGGGGAGAGATCAGGAGTATCCCTTACACTGGCATTACTCTCATGTCATTTACTTATATTTTAATTTAGTAGCACAAAAGAGTACTTTCTCTTGTAGTTGGCATCTACACTCTAAACAAATTTATTTTGTGACTTTGCTTCTTTTTTTCAAATAATAACTGGAATGTTTTCAAAGTGTTTCAAAAAAAAGGGGTTTTGACACTTTTTGTCTATAAATCCTCACTCTTTGGGGGCTGAGCTAGGTTGCTGGTGGGAACCAAGCCACCTCCTCCTGGAGACGAGCACTGCTGACCTGAGTTTATCCACATCCACTTTAATTTGCTCACCATCTGCCATATTCATGGGACAGGCACCAGGAGCTTCTGGTCGCCCTTGGTTGGTTGTCCTTAAGAATCTTTCGTTAATTACCAGTGTGGACAGCCCAGAGATGATAAGAAAGCCAACTCAGCTCATAGTGACTGATGGCAGCTTCATAAGTTCTCACTCCAGGATTTCTTAATGAAAGACAGACGATAATGCTAGTTGAGGCTTTGGACCATATCTGCTAGTGAAAAAGTGTTTGAAGTTAGGTTTTGGCCAGGTGGTGGCACTGTCAATAGAGTATCAGCCTAGGATGCAGAGGACCCAGGTTCAAAACCTCAAGGTTGCCAGTTTGAGCATGAGCTCATCTGGCTTGGGTGTGGGCTCACTGGCTTGAGTGTTGGATCATAGACATGAGCTCATGGTTGCTGGCTTGAAACCCAAAGTCGGCTGGCTTGAGCCCAAGGTCACTGGCTTGAGCAAGGAGTCACTGGCTTGGCTGTAGCACTCAGTCAAGGCACATTTGAGAAAGCAATCAATGATCAACTAAGGTGCTGCAATGAAGAATTGATGCGTCTCGTCTCTCTCCTGTCTGTCTGTTTCTATTTGTCCTTCTCCCTGTCTCTGTCTCTCTCTCCCTCTCTTGCTAAAAAATTAAAATTAAAAAGATGTGTCCGCTTCAAAAAATTTATATTTATCAGACTTTCAGTAGTAAGAAAAATATGTGTTTCTGAAACACTTCTGACAACTTACAGCAGGTTTTGGATAATAGCTGAGTTAAGTTAAAAAAAAAAGGCCCTGGCCGGTTGGCTCAGTGGTAGAGCATCAGCCTGGCATGTGGAAATCCTGGGTTCGATTCCCGGCCAGGGCACACAGGACAAGCACCCATCTGCTTCTCTACCCCTTCCCCTCTCCTTCCTCTCTGTCTCTTTCTTCCCCTACCACAGCCAAGGCTCCATTGGAGCAAAGATGGCCCGGGCGCTGGGGATGGCTCCATGGCCTCTGCCTCAGGTGCTAGAGTGGCTCTGGTCACAACAGAGCGATGCCCCAGATGGGCAGAGCATCGCCCCCTGGTGGGTGTGCCGGGTGGATCCCGGTCAGACGCATGTGGGAGTCTGACTGCCTCCCCATTTCCAGCTTCAGAAAAATACAAAAAAAAAAAAAAAAAAAAAAAAAGCAGGCTTCTTTTAATGCTTTAACTTTTACCTATACCCACATCCAAATGGAAAATGTGAGCTTCAGAAACAGACAGACCCTTTCATTGACAAAACAACTGAAGCTCAGAGAAGCAGGATCCTGCTTCAAATCTTGGTCAACCACTGGCTTCATGAATTCAGGCAAGTTGCAAGGGTTTTCTTGGTCTTAGTTAGTTTGCCTATAAAATACCTACTATTAGAATGATCATTATATAATTCACCATCTAAACCAGAACCTTTTTAAGAGGGAAGAAAAGATTCTTTTAATAAGTATGTAAGAACAACAGGTCCCAATCAAGACTATTCCAGGCAAACCAGAAATATGATCACCCCATGATGTTTGTTTCCATCAGGATTACGTGAAAGGATATGAATACAGTATTTGCAACATGGAAGACACTTAACAGGCATTTAAATAATTCTCTTGCATTCTCCTTTTCACTTGTCTTCTGCTTCCTTCATAGCACTTAGCTGGTATTATGATGGGGCGGGGAGGCAAACAGAAAGAACACCTTGGCAGCTGGACAGGCTGCTCTCAGCCCTATATCCAGAGTGGACTTCTAAAAATATCAGTCAGATATGCCACTACTTTTCTTATAGTCCTTAAAGGTTTTCCAATTTACTAAGAGTAAAAGCCAGAATCATCACAACTTCCTACAAGGCCTACTCACCCTCTCCCAAACTCCAACCTTTGGGCTCCCTGATGGCACCAGGCAAGTTGTCCCCTCAGGCCTCTCCTCTTCAGTTCTGTGTGTTGTCCTATGGCTCCCCAGGCCACTGCATGGCCAGCTCCTAAGGTCTGTGGCCCAGGGAACCTTCTCAGTAGCCCTTCCTGGTGACCTTCTATAAAATAGCAAGAAATTCCGTTTCCCTCCCAATGCTAGCACTTCTTGCTACAGCTCAAAGATAAAATAAATATTTTCAACCAACAGGCACCTGAAGATTCAGCCCTAAACCCACCGATGTAGGTACAGACTTGGACCAAAAACCTTCAGTGCAGACTGAAGCACTGGCACATGTTTAACACTGAGTCTCATTTACCACCTGTTTCTGGGACTTGGTTTCCTTCGGCAGTTTGTGTTAACACAATCATACCAGGATGAATGCTCAGAAAGCTTAATTCTTGGCAACTTGAGAGAAAGTACTGAAACAGTCCATTAATTAAATCAAATTAAAGATTCAGCCGAGGGAATTGTCTTGTGGAAGTTCAGCTGTGCTGCCGGTAGAGATCCCCAGGCTTCGGCATTGATGCTTACGCTCCTGAGGCTGTTGGAGCAACACTGCAGGTGCCCACACGCAGAGAGGAGCTGGCTCACACAGGGAGCACTACATAAAGACCCTGCAAGGCAAAGTCATGGAGTATTACTTAGGAACATTTAAACATCTAAATGAAAACAGAGCACTAGGTAACTTCCCCAAACATAAACAGTAACATTTCTTTTTTCTGATTCAGAAGAAAAAAATTTAAAAACCCTTACATTCATTAAAACTATTGTGTGTACTTTCACAAGAATGGGGGTACAAGTGCCCCCATGACTTTCTCTCCATTTTCTCAGACTCAGTGATTATTTGTTTATGTCACCCAAGATTGACAGGGCCTGAAATGTTTTGAGAGTGTTTACCAGGATGGAGAACTGGGGACTGAGAGATCATAGGCCCAAGGTCATTTGCCAGCTGAAAGAGTTAGAAAACTGACTGGCCTAGAGACCCTTTGGTACCACCATCTCTGAATAGGGAATCTAAATATTTGAGAGATGCTGGGTAAAAAATTTACCACTTCGGGCCCTACTTAAGATTTAAGGTCCCATGAGTTTCACTAGAGTGTTGATGCGCTTACCCCCAAATCAGGGTATAGAATGTATGTGAGCGTGTGTGTGTTCATCTACATGTATGTGCACAGAGGCACATGTCTCTAGGTTAAGTCTCATAGGTCACTTCCCAGTGAAAATTTCAACAATGTATCCTGTGAGGAGAATGAAAGTATGCAACATTAGGAATGCAGCTGGAAGAATAATTTTTTTATGTGACTATCGTTTATTTGAAAAATGGAAAAATTTTTTTCTAGCAAATTGAAAATTCTTAGATGGTTTCCACCAAAATACAATAACACCACTGGACCATACTACATAGAGTAGATAAAGAGATATTTTAAATTAGTTCACTTAAGATAAGCTTCTAGCACATGTCTGGCATAAAGAACTTAACAATGGCAGTTTCCTGCCCCCTCCTTTCCCTTCTTCCATGACTCCCAGGACTGGTGTGGATGGTGTCTTTAGAGAGGGTTAGTCTAGGAAGCCAAATTCTATTGTCCATTTCTACTAGCACATATAGATCTTGGAAAAAAAGACAAAGAGCCAGAAGCCATCTGGACCCTGAAATAAACTGGGAAATAAGAGCAGAGTTGGTAGCAAAATGAGCCTGAGTAGGTAAGGTTGGTTTCAGGCACAGACTGGGTGAAGGGCAGCCACAGGCATTTTAGATCATTCATACTAGAGCAGTTCTTTTGTCAGCATAGCACTTTTTATAGATAAATGGAGTAATAGGCTTTCATTTATTCAGTATTATTCTATCAGCATTTAACATGTGCTAAGAGCTAGGAGTTTAAAACTGACAAAGATGTGAGCCATACACTTACAGCACATGACATTTAGGACAGGGAGACCAAGACATTCAATTCACAGCTAAATGCATTCCTGCAGGATACACTCAGTGTGAGGGTGGACAATGGCTTGGATGATAGACAATCTTGTGAACTCAGTCATTGCTTTCTGATATATCAGTGGTAAGTCAGGTGAAATTAATAACAGAATTACTAAATATTCTTTCATAATTTATTCAAAATCATTCTAAATTGTGAATATTTCTTTCCTTGAGGCCATTTCTCTGGCAATAGCTATCTAAATCTAGGAGGAAAAATTTCTGGTTCAACTAATTAATTATGACATTCTAATACTGACAAATGGCAGACTGTGGGATTAGATGTCTGCTCCTTTCCATGTTCACTTCTGGGCTGACTTTATTTGGTCATCAGTTCTTTTTAAATTTGATCTTGACATCTTAGACTGGGTTAGTGACGAGTCTTTTCTTTTGATGGTGAAAGACTCAATTCTGTTTTAAAAATAAATTCTAATGTCTCAATGTTTAAAAAAACTTCATTCCAGCTAACTTTGTGAAAAGGCTGTCCTCATCATCACATACCTGATACAATGGGGTAATCAAGAAGTAGGCAAACAAAGGAATTGGAAACTTCTGGCATTATATCCTATTAGGAAGTGATCCTTTAAGTGGGATGCAGATGAAAATTACCAGACTGTACTAAATACAATATATTTTTTAAATAGTTAGTTGGATTCAATTTCTTTATACATTCATTCAAAAATAAGACAGCTTTTCAGGTATGAGAATCTTTCTAGAGATCATCGGCAGTTTGTATAATGTTGTGATAAATTTGAATCCTTACAGTGTTAACCTTGAGGAATACAAAAATATAACTTCTTTTTATTCTCTATAACTGATTAACATCACATCCCTTCACCAGGGAACTTTTGGATGGAAATACTTACTATCTTGATTGTTGTGGTAGTTACAGCACTTGCATACATTTGTCAAAACTATCAAGCCCTATTCTTTAAAGAGTGAATTTTGCTACATGAAAGTTGTGTTTCTACAAATTTAACTTAAAACTAATCCAAACCCTTATTTTCACTGATGATAGAAATATTTAATAATTGAACTCAGTCACTGTCACTATGAAGCTAAGATTCTTTTGGTCAAAAACTGGTCAAGAATTCTCATTCTGCTCCATTTCCTATTCCACGTGGCTATCTTTGTTCCTGGCTATCATTCTCAGGTGTGTTGAGGAACCCTGGTGTGAGGGTCTTCTTCTGTCTCTTTGGTCATTACTGAGCTGTCTCATTCTACTTTATCTTTAGATTTCACCTCACCTCTCTTAACTGCTGCTGAAGAAAACACATGTCCTACCATGACATTGGAAGTTCTCCTAAACTTCCAATAAAAAATCATATTTGAGGAATCCTTTTGACCTCCTCCCCAGACATGTGACTTTTAATATGTCATTATAACTTAGAATTATATGCATACTCCCATGAAAAGTAAAAAATATATAATTACTTTTATATCTATAGATATTATATATACTTGTTCTAATAAACAGAGTGAAAAGAAAGGAGAAAGAAAGAAATACCAATTTGTTGTTTCACTTAGTTGTATATTCATTGGTTGCTTCCTGACCAGGGTTATATGTGCCCTGACCAGGGTTTGAACCTGTAACCTTGGTGTATCAGAACAATGTTCTAATCAACTGATCTACCTGGCCAGGGCCAGGAAGACAAGTATTTTATTCTGTGCTTATGACAGACTTTGTAAGAGTGAATAAAGCTTTTAGAACTTCCTGAAGATACTGATCAAGTCTCAAAAAGAAAAATTTAGCATCAACTATGGTAAATAGAACATTTAAAAAGTTTGGAAAACATATTCTATATATATGGATAACTTAAACCAAGTTAACACTTTCAGACACCTTAAGCTAAATTATGGTTATAAGTACATTAATAATTACTTAAAATGTACTACTTTAAGGATGATTATTTTTAATCAAAATTGTTGATTTATAATACTTGTGTGGTTTCTTTGTCTTTTTTTTTGTATTTTTCTGAAGTGAGAAGTAGGAAGCAGAGAAACAGACTCCCACATGCACCCCACTGGGATCCACCCTGCACACCCACCAGGGGGCGATGCTCTGCCCATCTGGGGCGTTGCTCCGTTGCAACCAGAGCCATTCAAGCACCTGAGGTGGAGGCCATGGAGCCATCCTCAGTGCCTGGGCCAACTTGACTCCAATGGAACCTTGGCTGCAGGAGGGGAAGAGAGAGAGAAAAAAAAGAGAGGGGGAAGGATGGAGAAGCAGATGAGCGCTTCTCCTCTGTGCCCTGACCAGTAATTGAACCCAGGACTTCCACATGCTTGGTCGACACTCTACCACTGAGCCAACTGGCAGGGCCCATACTACTTATCTTTGAATAAGTTTAAGTAAAATCCATTATATGTAACATTGATTTCTAGAAACCCAGCTTTGTCTTTTTCAAGTAATTAAGCTCAGTTGTAATTTTTTTTTTCTAACTCACAGTTTAGACTTACTGTTGGTCTCCCTCAGGAGTTCAATTTCTTGTGTGTGAGGGTTCCATTGCTTAAAATAAAGATAATTTGTTAGCCTTATACAGTTTTACAACAGAATGAATGGCTGTTAGCTGGAACATATGGCCCTGCTTTTAAATTAACAACAGTGAGTCCTAACTTTAATGCCCAAGGAGCTGGACTTTGCTGCACTTTTCACTTGCCAAGACTGGTTTAGCACACATGACATTTTAGTGGGCATCTAAATGACATGTTAACTAACCATTCTTTAAATTTTTCCTTTGTGCTAAGTTAGATGATGAAGAATTTTATATTGCTTGAGAATCATGAAAAAATTTGGAATTAAAATATATTGTTATGAATTAAGCTTTAAGAAAAGAATCTACATGCTTTTGTTGCAGAACTATAGCAAATGCATAGTGAATTATATAATTTAGTACAATTAAAGTGAATTCAATGTTAAAAATTACAGCAAAATGTGTTTCTCTGAGTGAGATAATGTTTTCTTTTAACTTCCAATTCAAACTATGTGACCCTTTTGATGTGGTTTGAGAATCAAATTCTGTGCTCAACTATGATAACTTCTTTATTCTAAATTTCTGGAACATTTACTTCTATTTGTATTTTAGATGGCAAGTAATTTTTTAATTTTGTCTTCTGTGTATGAAACTTAATTTATAGCAAGCTGCACCTAGGAAGACAGTGTTGAGAAGTATTTGAGATGTGTCCAGGGAGTAGGAAAGGATCATGATTTGATCATGGGAGAGTACAATTGTTCGGGGAGGACTGAGTGCTATATTTTATGCTATAAATACATGGTCTCTGTTCTAAACAATTTTATATGTACTTTTAAACTTTGAAATATTTTTTAACGTGTGTTTTAATATTTTAAATGTCCTTATTTTTTAAAAAGTTGTAAACAAGTCCTGGCCAGTTGGCTCAGCAGTAGAGCATTGGCCCAGTGTGTGGAAGTTTTAATTCCCAGCCAGGGCACACAGGAGAAGTGCCCATCTGTTGCTCCACCCTTCCCCTTCTCCTTTCCCTTCTGCAGCCAAGGCTCCATTGGAGCAAAGTTGACCGGGGTGCCGAGAATGGCTGCATGGCCTCCGCCTCAGGTAATAGCATGGTTCCAGTTGCAAGGGAGCAATGGCCCAGATGGGTAGAGCATCGCCCCGTAGTGGGCATGCCTGGTGGATCCCGATTGGGAGCATGTGGGAGTCTGCCTGCCTGCCTCCTGCTTCTCACCTCAGAAAAATAAAATAAAATAAAATAAAATAAAAATAAAATAAAATAAAATTAAAGTTGTAAACAAGTGTACTCATCTGAAATAAAGAAAACATTCTCAGTAAACAGAAGTGTGATTTCCCTTTAATAAAGTCTTCCAATCGTGCTTGTCCACATACTTGTTTTCATGAAGAATTCCAGAGAAAGTTTCAGCTTAATTCATTTCAGGCAGTTGTGCAGGTTGTAAGACCAGATCTTTTTTATAGGTAGTTTTAAAAGATTTCATTGATTGTCCTAAATTCATGAGAAGTGTTCTAATTTTCTGCTTAAGATCAGCCAGGTTTCATTCTTGGGCATTTTAGAATATGTGAGACTGCACAAAGAAATTGATTTATTTTCACTGCTTATGCCATTTCACAATCTACCACATTTGTATTTTTAAAGGTCAGGCATGATGGAAACAAGCAATGTTTCTCATTTACCTTGTTTTCTTGTTGGAATTTTATTTCTGAGTTCTCTGGAAAATGTTAATGTAGATTTCTATAAATGCAACTGTTCAATTGCACAGAGTATGATTTATAAGGAATTCTAGAACTTGGAATAATAAGTACTCATTGTATGCTAGATATTATTCATATTAGTGATATCAGACAGAACAGTCTCTTTTCTAATTAGTGACTTTTTCCAGTGTCTCAGAAATTGCCTTATTTCCAAGGTCAAATATAGTAAATTATAATTTGCTTGTACCTCACAAAGCTCTTTCTTAAAAATTATATTTAAATGAGCATCTCTCTAGAATCTCTGTATTTCTTCTCTTTCAAGAGGGCTATTAAAAATTTTCTTTATTAGACTATTAATCTCCATGAAGAAGCAGCATGAGTGACAAGTTGTGATTAGAATAGTCAAACTTCAGTGGGGAAGGGAAGAGAATCACCACTTTCATCTAATTAAGAAAATGTTTTTGTTTTCTTTTGTTTTTTTTTAGATACAACTTCTCATAATAACTGCTAAAGTGTAGTGGTTAATGAGAGTGCATAATTGCTAACAATAATTATTTTGAAATAGTCCCTGCGGGAATAGCTGGGACTCTTGTATGAATGAGGTTAACATGAAACGGCCAAGAGTGTGTTTCAATAGGGATACACAAAAGAAGAGTGGGCCAAGTACCACAGAGAAACTCATGTCAACTAGATTAAAGAACATTCTGTTACTTTTGCAGGGTATCTAATAAATACAATGAGAAAATAACAATGAGAAAAATAATATTATATTTCTGACATTTCAGTGGTGATTTATGAGATTTACATATACACTGGCAAGAAGCCAGGTGCCGAAACCGAGTCTAATGTATTTATCAACCTCATCGGCTCCAGAGGAGATTCAGGGAATCGAAGTCTTCATCAATCCAAAAATAACAAAGTCAAGTTTCAACGTGGACAGGTAATAGAAATATCCTTATAAATTGTTATCCAGCTTCCTTCCTCTAATTTCTTTATTTATACACTAAATTTAATGGGGTAACATTGGTCCATAAGAATACCTAGGTTTTAGGTAAACATCTGTAATTTCTTTATCTAAAGGGATACACAAACAAAAATTTCCTGAGATGGTCATTTAGTAACAAATAAGAAGTACAGAGAGATGTGGTGCCTTCTTGGTGTGCATCTTATTGTTCTGGTGTTGAGTTGAGGTGGGACTTAACCAAAACAATGCTGCCATAGTAAGTCCTCCTTTCTCCTTTCATTAATAATAAATAAAAAACAGAAACAAAAACATAAATCCATCCAGCTAGGGCAGTCTAATTTGTAACAAAATGACTATCTTGCTGAGGACTAGAAACTTTGATAAACATCTTTTAAATTTAGTTTTAAAGGCATTGGAGAGTTAGGATTTGAGGGTTAGAGATTCTGGAGAGAATGTGCAAAGGGGAACCCTACAACCATAGATTTTTGCCTTTGAAAGTGGAGGCTGAGAAGCAACAAACCAATTAGAAAACTGATAGTGAAGGGCCTGAGATGCTATTTAGAGACTTAAGAGTTTTCATCAAGCTGGAATTCAATCAGCCCAGCAGTAAAGTCAGGCCTTCATAAACCTCCAAGTGAAAAGTGGGACCTTCATATGAGTTCTCCCAAAGTAAAGCCTAGGGAAGATCCTGCGGTAGGGCAGTAGCAGGGGTGATCTCAGGAAATACAGGGGGGGAAATGTAGGGAAGGAGAGAAAAAAGAGAGGTGGAGCCAATATAATACAGATGTGCATGCTAGAAATCACTGCTGTTTGAAGCAGTGCCTGAATCCCTGTAGGACAGTGGTAGTCAACCTGGTCCCTACTGCCCACTAGTGGGCATTCCAACTTTCATGGTGGATGGTAGCAGAGCAACCAAAGTATAAATAAAAAGATAGAGTTAACTATAGTAAGTTGTTTTATAAATATTTATTCTGCCAAACTTAGCAAAAATCCAACATAAAGTTCTTGATAAGTAATTATTATTATATGCTTTAACTTGCTATAACTCTGCTTTATAAATTTTATAAAGTAAAGTTACTTCCTTACTTCATAAATCACCATTACTGTGGAACCAGTGGGCGGTCAGAAAATTTTACTACTAACAGAGATACAAAAGTGAGCGATAGGTATTAAAAGGTTGACTACCCCTGATCTAGGACCTCCACTGATAGACTGAGAGCATAATAGAGATAACTAAAACAGGCTTAGAAGGAGGGAACCCATATCCTGGGGCCACACACACCTTCTTCCCTACCATTATGCTTCTTCTATCCATGGGCCCAATGCATAACAGACATTGTGGGGCCAAGACAAAACCTCTACATAGAAAATTGCAAAATATAAATATCATTTTGAAAATTTGAAAAGATATAAATTAATAAGATATAGTATGCTCCTAGATTGGAAGACTTAATATTATAAAGATCTCACTTCTCTCTTAATTGATCTGCAGTTTCATTGCAATACCAATCAAAATACCAGAAATCATTTTATGGAAATTAGCTATCTAATTATAAAATTCATGTGGAAATTCAAATACATAATTGTACTCAAAATAATTTTAAATAGTGTTAATCTAGAGAAAAATACAACTGGAAAATTTACACTACTAGATATCAAGATATATTTTATTAAGGTAATTAAGACACTATTAATTGATAAAAGACAAGACAAATACAGCAAAGAAACAGAACACTCAGAAAAAGATACACATATCCTGATGTGCAGCATCAGGGAAAGGATGTTCCTTTGAATAAATTCTGAGAATAAATTGTATACCATTACAGAAAAAAAGAAGATATGACCCTTATTTTATACTATACCCAAAAATCAGTTCCATGCAAATTTAGATCTAAATGTGAAAGGCAAAACAATGAAATATATAGGAGAAATATAAGAGAAAATGTTTATGACATTGGGAGTAGACTAAGATTTCTTTTTAAAAATGTGGTAAAATACATGGAACATGCAATTTAATGCCTTAATAATTTTTCAAGTGTACAATTTAGTGGCATTGACTCAATTCACATTCTTGTGCAAGGATCACTACCATCCATTTTCAGAACACTTTTTATCCTGCAGAACTGAAACTCTATGCTCATTAAATAATACTTCTCACTCCCATCTTTCCTCCACCCTTGTCCCTGGTAACCATCATTCTACTTTATGTCTCTTTGAATTTGACTCCTTTAGGTACTTCATCTAAGTGGAATTATACAATATTTGTTTTTTTGTGACTGGCTTATTCCAATTAACACAATGTCTTTAATACTCATCCATGTTGTAACATATGTCAGAATTTTGTTTTGTAAAGGCTGAATAATATTCCACTGTGTTATATATCACATTTTGTTTATCCATTCATCCATTAATGGATTAATGCAAGTTAGGTTGCTTCTACACTTGAACTACTGTGAATAATGCTGCTGTGAACATGGGTGTACACATATAGACAAAGATTTTAAAGAGAAAACAGAGAAATACTAAGCAAAAAGGGAAAAAATAAATTACACTGTTTTAATATTAAAGACTTCTGTTCCTTAAGACATTATTAAGAGAGTAAACAGGCAAGTCACAACGTGAAAAAAAATTGCAAAATATGTACTGATAAGAGATTTGTTTCCAGACTATATGCACAATGCTCAGAAATCAACAAGAAAAAAAAAAGACAGATATCCCAATTTGAAATCTAAGCATAATACTTGGATATGTACTTTATATAAAAGAATATCTAAATAGCTAGTAAATGTAAAAAATGTTTGCAACTGTATCATTAAAATACAACAAAAACCATAATGAAGTTTCACTGTGCACAATCATATGGCTTAAGATTTAAAATATTGGCAATACCAGGTATTGATTAGCCTGTGGTGCACTTTGACCTGTTATCACTGATCATTCAGAAAGTATAAGGGAAACTGAGACTGTCCACTAAAGCTCTATAATCCAGCAGTTCCTCCAACAGAAAGGTGCACAAATATGCACAAAGAGCCATGTGCAAGAATATCTAAGCTGTATTATTTACAATACCCGAAACCTAGTACAAAAACTATTATCCATAAATAGTAGAATAGATTATTAATTTGGAATAATATTCAGTAGTAAAAATGAACAAAATACTTTTAAACAAGCAATATAGTTGAATTTTACAAAGGTTGAATGAAATAAGCCAGGCAGAAAGAGAACACACTTTATGATTCTGTTTATGATTTCAGACCTGGAAAAATTAATTAAGAATGTTCAAAGTCAGGATAGTGGTTACCATTGAGGAAAAGTGACTCTTTGGGCCAAGAAGGGGTCTTGGGATGTTATTAATATTTTATTACTTGCATGGACATATGCATTTGTTGTGCATTTGCAATTTGTACACTTTATGTCTATGAACAAATAGTTTATTTTAAATCTTTGTATGTATATGTCATATACATATATAGTTAAATACATGATTTAGAAACCAAAGCTACTGAGTGGTGAACAACAATGGTAGAAAGTATATATTCTGGAGTCAGAATTCTTGTTCATTCAGTAGATGTTGACTTTGGGAGAATAATTTAATTCTGTATGTCTTATTTTCTTCAACTATAAAATAAGAAAATGAATAAGAAATTGTTAGTAGTAGACTTAAAATATGTTAGGATTAAATTTAAAATTTTTTTCTAGACTGTATGATTGAACAGGACAATAATTATGTTACATGTTTGTATAATTTTCATAAGGCATAGTGGAGGACTGTGCATAAAATAGTAAGTCCTGATTTTTTATATTAGTAGTAATAATAGTACAGTAATAATATATAGCAATATAGTAATGTAGTAATATAGCACTATAATTACTCATAATGTACTAATAGCAAGGTTTTTCGTTTTCCTAGAAAAAGGAATGTCCTAATAATGGTCACTCAGTTTCTTTTTTATTGTACAGGTTGATATTTTTTCCATTGAAGCAGTGTCTCTTGGAAAACTGAAGAAAGTTCTGATTAGTCATAATGGCACAGGCCCGGGTAAGATTTGTTTTCTTGTTAAGAAGTTTGTTTTTAAAATTTATTAAAAGTAGCATAAAAGGCAAGTGAAACAAAGGATGGATATACAGGTCATGTACAATTGAGATGAGAAAATAATTTTTTTAAAAAAGAAATTAGAGTCAAATGAAGTGTTGTCAGATGAGGTTTATTATGCCTTAAAAAACTCACCGCTATGTTATAATTAAGAATATTTCCAAGAAGACAGTGTGTGTGTGTGTGTGTGTGTGTGTGTGTGTGTGTGTGTGTGTGTGTGTGTAAAATCCCCCAACCTATAAGGGAGTATTCAAAATTACATCTGCCGTGTTTCCCTCCTAATATATTTCTCCTGAGTTCCCTACCCCACACTCTTAGCAAAGCGGTAACTTGAGAATTGTCATGGATTCTAACTTTCTCTCCTTATCTTCTACCACTTCTACACCTGTTAACTAAGTCCAGTCAATTCTAATTTAATATCTCCTTCACTATTTTCCTTAGACCTATCAAATTCAAACATAAGCTTGTTTGATTCAAAACCTTTATTCTTAAATGTTAAAATGCAATTACATATTTTAACTTATAGTGCATAAATAAACCATTTATTACATTTATTTCTATACTTTATTTTTCCTTTCTGCTAGATTTTGAGTTTTTTGGAGTCTGGCATTGTATATTATTCAACTTTATTCACTCAGTGCCTAGTTAATAATTAATAGATAATAATTTTAATTGACCATTTATTGAATGAATGGAATTAAATCAGTAAAATTAAACTAAAGCCCTTTAAAAGAAATGCAGAGAGCTTTAAAATGGCCTTTGTAAGAAAGAAACATGTGTATTTTGGATACAAATCAGAGAGAAAGGAAGAGGAAAAGGGGAGGTAGCAATGTATAGAAATAAAGTAGGCACATGATGAAATGAGTTGAAGACCATTTAGAGGAAGTTATTAGAAAGAGGCAGAAATAAGAAGTTGAATAGGGTAAAGAAAGACATAATATGCTGTAGAGTATTATGACTTTTGCATTATTTTTATGAAGGATGAAGACTTACACTGAGATTTAGCTTTTATCCCCCAAGTCTCCTGTGGAAAAAGTGTGTGGATTTGCAGAATAGCTGATGACAGTCAAGACTATAGACTGAGATGGATCACAACAGAACAGCTAGAAGAAATCCCTGAATTGACCAGGCTCTACTCTAGGGTTTTTTTTGTTTGTTTGTTTGTTTTTGTATTTTTTTCTGAAGCTGGAAACGGGGAGAGACAGTCAGACAGACTCCCGCATGCGCCCGACCCGGATCCACCGGGCATGCCCACCAGGGGGCGATGCTCTGCCCCTCCGGGGGTCGCTCTTTTGTGACCAGAGCCACTCCAGCGCCTGGGGCAGAGGCCAAGCAGAGGCCAAGGAGCCATCTCCAGCGCCGGGGCCATCCTTGCTCCAATGGAGCCTCGGCTGCGGGAGGGGAATCGAACCCTGGACCTCTGCACACCAGGCCAACGCTCTACCACTGAGCCAACCGGCCAGGGCCCAGGCTCTAGCTTTTAAAAATCATTTTGAGAGTCCTCTTGGTTGTGAGAGAAGGGAATAGTATTAGAAAATCTAACCCCAAATACTGAAAGAGACAACGCTAAAGAACTGTGGCAACAATAGCAACACCAACCATAGAGCAATCATGAGGGACTACGCATGTAGAAGGAGAGTTAGGAGTTTATAAGGAGCAGGCTGAAAAAATGAAGGCTAAAGTGTTATTGCTAGGTTGGTTAATAGAGAAAATAAAAAAGACAGAAATAAAAAAATGAAAGCAACATTGTAATTTCAAATGTTTAAGGAGCTAAAACAACAAACTTCTAAATACTGGTTGGTTTGTTGTCCGTGAAACACTTGATTAACAAAACCTGTGCAGGTATTGGAAACCTTTATTTTCCTTCCCTTTTTTTTTTTTTTCTTTTTTTTTTTTTTTTTGTATTTTTCTGAAGCTAGAAATGGGGAGAGACAGTCAGACAGACTCCCGCATGAGCCCGACCGGGATCCACCCGGCACGCCCACCAGGGGCCACGCTCTGCCCACCAGGGGGCGATGCTCTGCCCCTCTGGGGCGTCGCTCTGTTGCGACCAGAGCCACTCTAGTGCCTGGGGTAGAGGCCAAGGAGCCATCCACAGCGCCGGGGCCATCCTTGCTCCAATGGAGCCTCAGCTGCAGGAGGGGAAGAGAGAGACAGAGAGGAAGGAGAGGGGGAGGGGTGGAGAAGCAGATGGGCGCTTCTCCTGTGTGCCCTGGCCGGGAATCGAACCCGGGACTTCTGCACGCCAGGCCGACGCTCTACCACTGAGCCAACCGGCCAGGGCCTCCTTCCCATTTTTAAAAAGAGAAGCTACCTACATTATTCTTTTAACTTGAGTAAAGTTATATCTGTGGGTATCTAAACTCAAATAGAATTAATAGAAAACCTCTGCCTGACCTGTGGTGGCGCAGTGGATAAAGCGTCGACCTGGGAATGCTGAGGTCGCCGGTTCGAAACCCTGGGCTTGCCTGGTCAAGGCACATATGGGAGTTGATGCTTCCAGCTCCTCCCCCCCTTCTCTCTCTGTCTCTCCTCTCTCTCCCTCTGTCTCTCCCTCTCCTCTCTAAAATGAATAAATAAATAATAAAAAAAAAATTAAAAAAAAAAAATACATAATGCATGTCAGGTATTTACATTCCGAATCATAACTGTAGCAAAATTACAGTTATGAAGTAGCCACCAAAATTATTGGCCTGACCTGTGGTGGCGCAGTGGATAAAGCGTTGACCTGGAAATGCTGAGGTCGCCGGTTCGAAACCCTGGGCTTGCCTGGTCAAGGCACATATGGGAGTTGATGCTTCCAGCTCCTCCCCCCTTCTCTCTCTCTGTCTCTCCTTTCTCTCTCTCTCTCTCTCTCTCTGTCTCTCCCTCTCCTCTCTAAAAAAAAAAAAAAATGAATAAATAAAAAAAAAAATTTAAGAGAGCCTGACCTGTGGTGGCGCAGTGGATAAAGCGTCGACCTGGAAATGCTGAGGTCGCCGGTTCGAAACCCTGGGCTTGCCTGGTCAGGGCACATATGGGAGTTGATGCTTCCAGCTCCTCCCCCCTTCTCTCTCTCTGTCTCTCCCTCTCCTCTGTAAAAAAAAAAAAAAAGTGTTTGCCTGACCTGTGGTGGCGCAGTGGATAAAGCGTTGACCTGGAAATGCTGAGGTCGCCGGTTCAAAACCCTGGGCTTGCCTGGTCAAGGCACATATGGGAGTTGATGCTTCCAGCTCCTCCCCCCTTCTCTATCTCTCTGTCTCTCTCTTCTCTCTCTCTCTCTCTCTCTCTCCCTCTCTCTCCCCCCTCTAAAAATGAATAAAGTAAAAAAAAAAAAAATTAAAAAAATAAATAAATAAATAAAAATAAAAAAATAAAAAAAAATAAAAAATAAAAAAAAAAAAAACCTCAGTAAAGCCTTAAATTTACAACAAACTTTGTAAAGCCTCAGAGTATTTAGGAATCATGTGCATATCTTAAAACAAACAAAACAGACCTCCAGGCCCACACCCAGAGATTCTGATTCAGTAAGTATTGAATCCTCAGAAATATGCTGGGTTTTGTTGTAGCTGTTGTTTTGTTTTGTTTTTACAAGGACCTAAAGGGATTCTGACTCATGTGGTGCTCAGATCATTTTTTGAAAAGCACTGCTTTCTGATATAAAAGTGCTTTGTTGGAGACCTGCTATGTGCAGCCCTTTGACACTGAACATTCCAATGTGAATAAGACAGGGCCTAGCGGGGGCAGACACATAGAAAATAAGCAAATATAATAAAATATGACACATAGTCTAAAAATAACACACCGTGTTATTTTACCACATAGCAAGGAAACCTAACCTAGTCCAGAAGAACATGAAGATTTTACCCAAGAAATAATAAAAACATGATAGGCTGGAGGTAAGACCTAGGTTTGACAGGATACTTGGGAATTTTGATGAGTTTTTCTGACTGATTGGATTAGGCTATTGACCTCAGTTAAGGAAAGTTGAAAGTAATTACTATATCATAGTTTTAAAATTCTTTAAACTCTCCTTCCTACATTCTGTATATTTTTAAAAGAAAAAAAAATTACCATAGTAATCAAAGTATCTAGACTATATTTTTTAAAATTGGTATTATATAAGGTTTGAAAACCCACCATCCAATTTTAGTCTAGAATATATCAATACCAGTGCCTCTACCTATATTTGCTGTTCCTATCCTCTTCCCCAAAATAGTTATTCTGAATTTTTGGTTTATTACTTTTTGACATTTTTATCTTTGCTTTAGAAAGAGCGTCTTTAATTTGAGGGTTTGTGTGATTTATAAAAATTGAGGTGTGTTATATGAAGTCTTTTGTGACTTGATTTATATTTTTACTCAAGATTATGTTTTTAAGATGATTATTTTATTTACTTATTTATTTATTTTTAGACATACAGTGATGGGAAGGTAGAGATTAGAAATATCAATTTGAAGTGGCAGCACCTCAGTTGTTTATTGATTGCTTTTTCATGTTCTTTGACTGGGAGCATTCAATCTAGCCAGTGACTCCTTGCTCAAACCTCAAGCCAACGACCTTTGGGCTGAGGCCAGTGACTATGGGGTTGTGTCTATGATCCCACTCTCAAGCCGGTGGCCCTGTGCTCAAGCTGGTGATCCTATGCTCAAGCTGGATGAGCCTCCACTCAAGCCAGCAACCTCAGGGTTTTGAACCTGGGTCTTCAGCGACACAGGTTGAAGCACTATCCACTGCGCCACTACCTGGTCAAGCAGATTCTTTCATTTTCTTGTGTGGTGCTAAAGATAATTTACATTCTTGTCTATAGAATATTCTATTGTGTGATTCCACATAACTAACTTTTTACTCTCATCATAATAAATAGTTATGTTTTTTCCAGATAGACTTTCACAAACAAACTGAAATGAACACTTCTGTGCATGACTCCTAGAGTATAGAAACAAGAGTGGTGGTGGTTTCCAAATGGAAATAATTTTGCTTCCTTCAGGGACATTTGGTAATGTTTGAAGATTTTTTTGGTTATCTCCCTGGAGTGGGGGTGCTAACAATATCTAGTGGATAGAAACTTGCATTGCTGCTAAACATTCTATAATGCACAGGACAGTCACCACAACAAAGAATTATTAACCCAAATGTCACCAACACTGCAGCTTAGAAATTGTGCATCAGGGCAAATGCATAGAATTAAATCACTGAATCAATGAATATTATTATATCCAACTTTATAAGATATAAAACTTTTTTTTCAAAAGTTATTGTTTTACTCTTACCATTAGTGCATAAAAATGTCTATTGTGTTATATTCTCACAAACACCTGGTACACTTAATTTTTGCCTTTCTAAGTGGGTATAAAATGGTATTCCATTGTGGTCTTAATTTGGATTTTCCTGATTTCTAAGAGTGGACATTCCTTCATTTTTTATAATTGCCTATTGCATTTCCTTTTCTGTAAAAGTACATGTTCTAATCTATATTTAGAGTGAAGGCAAATGTCATTTTAAAGAAGTGAGGTTGAAACTATACATACTACATTTTATTATGTTTCACTGTTGAGAAATTAGTCATATAGTTATGTATAGCTGCAAAGACATCTGGGTAATATGGGCTCCAACATTGCAGTGACTGAGGAAGGGGAGAGCAACTAGCAGTTAGTGCCGCAATATTTTGTCCAGTTTGTGATGTATTTTATGGAACTTCTTACCTTTAATGTAGTTGACTTTAATAGTGTAGCATATTTTTAAATGAACAGCACATTTTGTACCTTAAGTAACTCTACTTCTAAGATATTCTGTAAACGAATGTGCACATAAATGTGTGTATATGTAACATGGTTGTACATATGCATACATATATACATATATTAAGTTTCCTTTTTAAGATTTAGATATTTACTGCACCTGTAGTTGATATTTGCATATGACATGAAGATGGAATCCATTATCAGTTTATTTTAACGTGGTAATTGGTGTACCACCACTATTTATCACCTACTCCATCTTTTCCTGAGTGCTCTACAGTCATCTTTATCAGATTTAGGTAGTCTTTGCTTTGCATGGTTATCACATGCACTAATTTCAGTTACAGTTAAATAACACAAGTCCCTGACAATGTGGTTCAAATGTCTACTCATCTCATTGTTATTGCATGCAGTACAACCTTCACTGCTAGTTCTTCAGTCCACAAATGACTACAGATGCACATTCTGATCAGTAACCAATCATTTTACTTTTTTTTTAAAGTGAGAGTAGATAATGAGACAGACTCCTGAATGCTCCCCTAACAGGGTCCACCCAGCAACACCTGTCTGGGACTGATGCTTGAATCAATCGAGCTATTTTTAGTGCCTGAGGCTGACCCTCCAACCAACCGAGCTATCCTCAGTGCCTAGGACCATGCTCAAACCAATTGAGCCACTGGATGAAGGAGGGGAAGAAGGAAAGAAGGGGGAAAGGGAGAAGGAGAGAAGCAGATGGTCGCTTCTCTTGTATGCCCTGACCAGGAATCGAACCAGGGACGTCCATACGCTGGGCCAACACTCTATCCACTGAGCCTACCAGCAAGGGCCCACTTTACTTCTTTCAAAGTCTGTTGGCGATGTATTGTTCAGGTGTTACAAGTTCATGCACAGACAGCAAGGCATGTCATTGTATTAATTCATTGTTTCCCAGTGATAAACCCATGTGACATTTCACTATGTAAAAAATTATACTACAAAGGTAAAACATGAAAAAGAAATAAGAAGTGATAATTTTGAAAATGAATATAAATCAAACAAAAATAAAATTATAGAAAATGTGATAATGGGAATGTTTGAGAGATTTTAGATAAACAGCAAAGAGATTTAGTGAAGGGAACTTGCAACCATAAATGAGAAAAGTGGTTGTGACAAAAAGGATGAACATTCATATCCCAAAAGAAGTGATATTAGTAAAAATTTTACATTAAGGGAACTCTCAGAGGTCTTGTAAAAGCACAGAGGATGGCATGTTGAGAGCTAACTGAAACTTAGGAAGAAGTTTCACAATTTGGCATAAGAAGGATACTGTAAGTTACAAAGATTACAAGAAGAAGGCAAACATCATTCAAAATACTCCTGATAGACTTTTTAAAAAATTTATCAAGAAATAGACCTTTTAATACTCAATTAAATATGGTGTACTAAATATTAATGTTGATTTTTTATCTTTTCTTTTGTTCTTTTTATTATTATTATGTGAGAGGTGGGGAGGCAGAGGCAAACTCCCACATGCTCCCCAACCAAGATCCAACAGGCAAGCCCACTAAGGCGGGATGCTTTGCCCATCTGGGGCATTGCTCCATTGCTCCCAAGGAGCCATTTTAATGCCTGAGATGGAGGCCATTGAGCCATCCTCAGCGCCTGGGGTCAACTTGCTCAAACTGCTTGAGCCATGGCTGTGGGAGGAAGAGGGGTAGGGAGAGAGGGAGGGGGGAAGGAGTAGAGAAGCAATGATTGCTTCTCCTGTGTGCCCTGACCATGAATCAAACCTGGGACTTCCACAGCTGGCTGATGCTCTACCACTGAGCAAACTGGCCAGGGCCTAGAGTTGATTTTTTTTTTAATTTTATACATTTCTTACTAACAGCAAGAGAGTTTTTGATGTTTTGGAAAAAATGTTTCACAATAAACAATAATATTTTTTTCTATTGGTTATTAGGAGTACCTGGTGAGGTTTCAGCATGCAGTCCTTTGTGTGGTTCTGCCTTACAGCACAAAGCAAGGACTGCTGTATCCCATTTTTGTCAATGTGTAGGTCAATTCTGCATCTTTTTTTTTCTGTTTCATCAGTCAAATTATCTACGCCAGTACCAATTCTGTATTGACATAATTGGTATAGGTTTATAACACATTTTTATAACTATTAGCATGACTCTCCTGCTTTACTTTAATCAGGAGTGCCTCTGATATTCTTGCACATACATTTTATCATCAAGTCATCAATTTTCTTGTAAAACCCTGTGGTGAATTTGATTTAACCACAGTGAAGTTTTTAGATTAGTTTGAGAGAAATGGATAATTCTATAATTTCTTTGTACTCACGAATGTGAGATAGTTCTGTTTATGTTCTTCTTGCTGTTATTCCTTAAATTTAACATTTTATAATGAATTATACTTTTTCTGCTTTTAGATTTACAATATATTCTTAAATATTTATAGCAGTTTTATAGCAGTTAAACACTGTAATTTTCATTCAATTATGCTTCTTAACTCTTCCTTTCTGATCAACAGAAATGTAATTTATTTTTATATATTTATTACATATCTAACATTTTTTCACCTTTTTAAATTCTATTTTCTGAAAGTTTTTGGGTTTCTAATTTAGATATCCACATTATCTGTGAATAATGACAATTCTATTTACTCTTTTCTAATACATTACTTTTCATTTTTTCTCTCTCTCTCTTTCTTTCTTTCTTTCTTTCTTTCTCTCTCTCTTTCTTCTTTTTCTTTATTTAATCTCATTGACAAGTACATTTATTCTAAATGTTCAGTATTAAGAATGATGACTGACTGAGCCTTGGCTATATAGCTCAGCTGGTTGGTGGATCATGCTGATGATGCCAAGGTTGGGGGCTTGATCCCTGGTCAGGGCATGTAGAAGAATCAACTAATGAATGTATAAATAAGGGGAACAACAACTGATGCTTTCTTTCACCCCTCCTTCCCCCCGAAATCAATAAAATATTTAAAAACAAGAATGATTGATTGTTCCTTTACATTATTATTTAAACATATCTATCTTCTATAGGTAATGTACTGAAATGCTTTCAAAGTGTATTTACTTCTCTCTTTATTCTTGGCTTTTTTTCTAAGTTTTATTCTTGTCTCCCCCCCCCCCCCAGAATTCAATAAAGTTTGTGTTTCTAATAGGGAATATTGATTTTTTTCTCTGCTTCTACTACACTAAGTGATCAGATTGTGTGTTTTTGTATTTAAATTGCCTGACAAGTGTACTTAAAAGAGAACATTTAAGGAGTTTATGAATAAATCACAATACTAGTATATTTTATGATAAAGAGTCCAAGTGATTTTTTCAATTTACACAGGTAATGGATGGTTTCTTGAGAGTATTGTTGTGAAATCTGAAGAGAAAGATGGCAGTCAAGAGGTGCTGTTTCCATGCAACAGGTGTGTAATAACTTAATAGTGTATTCTGCAAAGCTATGCTCTACTCTGTCCAGCTCATCCCAGCTGTGTCATCAGCACGCCTCCTGCCATCCTCCTGGCTGCATTAATCCTTCTTTTCAAACCAGAATAGAAGGACTTTTCTCTTTAGGAAGCTGTTTTTTTTTTATCAATACTAGTAATTTTCTCTTTATTTGTAATATTTAATATTATTTTCTCTTCTGTGATAAGCATGCTGAAAAGGAAAGAAAACTGGATTAGAACTGAGAAAACAGGTTCTTGACTCTGGTTCTCAAACACTGTTCTGTTCCCTGGTAGTTCTGTGAATGTAGATTCTACTCTAAACTCTGAGGTTCAATTTTCCCATGCATAAGTAAAGTGGGAATAATACTTGTTTTTCTTAGTTTATTTAAATTAAAATCAAAGTGATGTGTATGAATAATAAACTAAAGCATTATTCTAACATGGTGTAGATATAATAATATAAATGAGGAGAATCATGTAAGGGCAGCTCTGTAATTCATTGGCCATTTATTGGTGAACCACCTAAAGTTTCTGAACCTCAGTTGTCAACATTTTATGAGAATAATTAAGTCAGTTTGACCTACTTTAGAGGGTTGCTGTAAATTAAATATCAAATATCTTTTAAAATAAAATGCATTACAAATATATCATAGAAAACTACCGCCATTATGAATTAATCCATAGAATATATTGATTTACTTATTCAGTCAAATAGTAATTGCCCACCTACCAATCATGAAATAGAATAGACAAGGAGGTCCAGTGACAACGCAGTACGTCCCTGCCTGTAAGAACTCAGTGGACACACACTGGAGAACAGATAATAATGTTCTAAGGGCCAAGACAGAGACTCATGGGAGAAACTGGGTGCCAAGATGAATGTCTGATTACAGTTTCCTTGATTCTAGAGTACTCATGAATTGAATTTACTCCTTTGTTCATTCACGTATTCATGCAGAAGCATCACATGCTTCCAAGGTATCAGACACTATACAAAGCCTTGAAAATATAGAGATAAAAAGTGAAGTGCCTCGTCTCAAGGAGCTCCCACTTAATGAAGAGATAAGGGAAGAGAGATGTGATATTAAATGAAGCCCAGAGCTCATGTGCCGGTGTTTTGGCACCTTAGCAGGGTTTAGCAGGTGTTTTGGCATCAGTGTCTGGTGAAGTGTTATACACTCTTTCAGACACATAGAAAAGCACATTGGTGAACTGAGTGAGTTTTACTTTACAATGGTTTTGATTCTAGGAAATATTTACTCTTTTAAAACTTAATATGGACTTGCATTCTGCATGAACAAAATGAGTAACATTTCTTGTATCTGCTGTTTGTTTTCTCAATACAACTCCACTTAAAATTTATTCGTATTATGGTCATTATTGCTATTTTTAACATTCAAACTCTGGGAAGAGTTCTTATTATTTTTCCAGAAAATATTTTTTACTTTTAATGAGTGAAAAGAGCAAAGATTAAAAATTTTCAGAACTGAATTTGAATTACAGCTTGTTCACTGACTAGCTCTGGGAGCCTCAGTTATTTTTTGTAAAATGGCAATAATGGCACCTATTTTGCAGGACTGTTTGGTGATTTCACACAATGTCCATAAAGTGCCTGCAAGCATGTCTTGCAATTATTAAAAGCTCCATGCTGAGAAGTTATGTAATAGAAGAAAATTTAGTTTAAAAAAATAAAACCCGAACTTTACATATGATGTCATACATGCAAATGAAGTAGAAAACTCACTTCTATTTCAAAATTGTATTTCAGGTACTTATAACTCTTCAAATAATTGGTCAGCTTTATTTTAAAAAATCTAGATATTCACAACACACTCCAATATGTATCCAATAGCTACATATGGCTAATAAATTTAAATTAATTAAAATCAAATCAAATAAAAAAAATTCAGGCCTTGGGTTTTACTAGCTACATTTCTAGTGCTCAATAGTCACAGATGGTTAGTAGTGACTATATTGGCCAGTATATATACAACATTTGGTTCTATATTACATATAGATATCTAGTATCATAGGAAGCTATGTTTAAAATTATACATTATTGCTCTGATTACACTATGGGATAATATAAGAAATAAATAAAAGATTAATATTTTTATAAATGTGTCATATTTAAAAAATCAAGAATTATCCGGAACAAGGTATAATAGTCATATTTTCTCCAGAACCAAAATTATCTTTCCTGGCAATATAAAGGAATACAAGTCAAGATGGAGGTGACATTTCTCCAAGGGCTGCCAAACTTTAGAATAATTACAAACCTTGCAATTTGGATATTTAAGGAACAAAAATAATAGAAATGAAAATATAAATGTTTTACTGCATTACACAGGCATATCATCAAAATATTATCATTAACTTAATTATAGCAATATTAACAGAGTCTCTCTTGCTCATTATCTCTGATGGCACAGGATTACCTAATTCAAAAAAGAGGACATTTTTCTTGCTCTTACATTAGAGGTAGAAGAAACCATAGATAACACTCAGTTTCATGTCTCACTTGACAGGTGAGGAAACTGATGCCTAAAGTGATTAAATGACCTGAATAAACCAAGACAAGTCAGCCAGAGGGGTCAATTGGTTCTTTGGGCACTCTGAGGAATTTTAATTTAGTGCCTATCAATTTATTATTTCTACTCTATTACTATAATTTTGTGAATTATCTCTAAAGAATAAATATCTGCACAAATTACTAAATTCACTATAAAATTGATTTGTCAGAAAATTCTACTGAGATTATGGAAAATTTAGAAGACAAAAGCATGCTTTTCTATGTAATTTCCCCAGCATAATTTAGCCATTTAAAGTCAAGTCCTCTCTAGTTATGAGAAAAGAAAAGGTTTTTGAAAAATAAATTGTTTAAGACTTTATTGTGGAATAAAAGAATAAATGAACATAGAAAAGTGTGTTACGTTGTGGGATCCTCTAAGGTTTACACACCTGTCTTCTCTATGGCTGGGGTGCCCTTTAGAGGAATGTCCAAAGCTAGCATTGACTGCACTCTTACCATGGAATGAGCTACACGTTTAAGCCTTAACTTCACACATGAGTTGATCTGGTCCTCACAGCGGACCTGTAGGTGGGCTCTGTGATACTTCTATTTTACAGATGAAAAAACTGAGGCACACAGTGGTTAAGTTTATTACCTAAGTATGACTGCTGAAGTCAGGATTCAGATCATGGGGGTCTTAACTTTAGAACTGTGCTCTTATGTGGGGGCCACTAGCCATGTATCTATTGAACACTTGAATTGGGCTTATTCTGAATTAAGATGTGCTATAGGTATAAGGTGCATACCAGATATCAAAAATGTAGAATAAAAAAAGAATATAGTTATCTTGGTTTGTTCAGGCTGCTATAATAAAATACCATAGATTGGATAACTTGTAAACAGCAGAAATTTATTTCCCACAGTTCTGGAGGCTAGAAGTCCAAGAGTAAAGTGCTAGAAAGGTAGTGGCCCTTTTCTGGGTTGCAGACTGCTGAGTTCTCACTGTGTCCTTAGACAGTAGGACAGACAAGAAATCTTTCTAGCCTGACCAGGCGGTGGCACAGTGGATAGAACATTGGACAGGGATGCGGAGGACCCAGGTTCAAGACCCCAAGGTCGCCGGCTTGAGCGCAGGCTCATCTGGTTTGAGAAAAAGCTCACCGGCTTGGACCCAAGGTCACTGGCTCGAGCAAGGGGTTACTCGGTCTACTGTAGTCCCAAGGTCAAGGCACATATGAGAAAGCAATCAATGAACAACTAAGGTGTCGCAACAAAAAACTAATGATTGATGCTTCTCATCTCTCTCTGTTTCTGTCTGTCTGTCCCTATCTATCCCTCTCTCTGACTCTCTCTGTTTCTGTAAAAAAAAAAGAAAAAAGAAAAAAAAGAAATCTTTCTGGAGTCTTTATATACATATATATATGTATATAAAGGCACTAGTTTTATTCATGAAGGCTCTACTCTCATGACTTCAGCACCTTTCAAAGGATTTCAACATGTGAATTTAGGGGATAACACAAACTTCCAGACTATTGCAGTATAATTTTTATATTGGTTACATGTTAAAATGGTCATCTTTTGAATTTATTAAAATACAAATGTTAAAATTCATTTAATCTTTTCTGATTTTACCATATATATATAATATATATATTATATGCCTTTTGTTCTATTTCTTTGGAAGATTGCTGTTCTAGAGTTTATTTTAACAATGGAATACACATACAAGTCACACGAAAGGAGAAAAATAAAAATTTCTACTAAGGAAAGTCCAAACAGGAAATGAAATTTTTTTACTGATTTTAAGATATATTATAATATTTGTAATATTATCACAGGATATTTTTAAAACCTGACATTTTAAAATGAATCAGCGTAACTAGACTATAGGCCAAAGGTTTGCTGAAGTTACATTCCTAAAAATTATTAGATGTGGCTTGAAATCTTAACTGATTTTTACATTTCTGAGCTCCTACGTGATGGCCTCTTCAAATTCTTTCCATATTTTATTTTTAATTCTAGATAATGTGCCTTCTTTAAATGTTTTCATGTACTAATTGTCTTCCCTCTTTCCCTGGCAGATGGCTAGATGAGTATCAAGATGATGGCAGGACTGAACGAGAGCTGCTTGCAGACAGTAGCTACAGTGCAGTAGGAGAGACTTGATTCCTGGCTTTGCAAAAGGGCCAACCTGGGTCTGTCACCGAATTGTGGCTTCAAAACACTACTGATGTGATTGTGATCGTGTATTTGCCCTTTCCTTGTACTAGAGCAAGCAAACTCCTGGGGAGGATCCCTCTATGCTGGACACAATTCTTGTTCTGAAGAACCTCAAAGGTTGAGAGAAGTACCGGGAAACAACTGACAAAGATCAGCCTATATTTGAGTGCACATATTGTTTCTTCTTCTCTTTCTCTTCCTTTTATTTTTCTTTTTCTCCTTTTCCTCTTTATCTTTATTCTTATTCTTACTTTTATTCTTATTCTTACTGTTACTCTTGTTCTTCCTCCTTCTCCTCTTCTTCCACCTTCTCTTCCACCTCTTCCTCCTCTTTTGCTTGTTTTTCTTCTTCCATCTCCTCCTCCTTCTTCCATCTTTCAGAGACTTTGATATCTAATAAGTATTCAGTAATGTTTAGATAGCTTTTGTATAAAGTAACCAAAGAGATATATAACATTTAATTATGGTAAAATACATTTATACAACATGTTAATTCTAAAGTGGAACTTTTATTCTTAGATAATGGCACGTGTCTCTCATTATTGGTGTAATATCAAGAATAAAAAGTGAAGAGAAAAAAATCAATTTAATTAAATTGCATTTCCATGCCACCTCATGCTGCTATTATCAATTCAGTCTTCTGGGAGCTGGGCACTGAGGCTGCAGTGGACAGCAGCAGAGGGAACACATATTGAGACAGACACTTTCCATCCATTATCCACTTTCCTTGATTAGCTTCAAATACTTGTCAACTTGCTACCACAGGCAGCTTCTTCCAATCCTTTAAATTGGCATGGAGATAAAACCCCTTTGCCAGCCTAGGAGAGACCATGTCCTGGTTTTGATATCAGTGACCTGTGTTTGAGTTTATCCTGTGTCTGTGAGGTAGATGCTATTTATAATCCAGATAATGAAACCAAGACATGGAGAGGCTTGCTCCAACTCATAAAATGAAATAAATAGCAAAGCAGAATATAACCCAATAGTTTGACTTCAACTCTTCATGCACACACAAAGTGACCCTTTACATATGTTTCTTCTTTCATGTGTTTTAGTATCCCATGAAATCATACAGATGGTCAAATGGTCGCAACTAGTAAAAAAAAAAATCACCTTCACAATTTTTGCCATATACAGGTACCATCTATACTGTTATGAACGTTTTTTAAAATAAATATTTATTAATTTTAATGGGGTGACATCAATAAATTATGGTACATATATTCAAAGAAAACATGTCCAGGTTATCTTGTCATTCAATTATGTTGCATACCCATCACCAGAGTCATATAGTCTTCCATCACCTTCTATCTAGTTTTCTTTGTGCCCCTCCTCTCCTCTCACCCCTTTCCTTCCCCTCCCTACCCCCGGTAACCACCATTCTCTTGTCCATGTCCCTGAGTCTCATTTTTATGTCCCACCTATGTATGGAATGATATAGTTCTTAGTTTTTTCTGATTTACTTATTTCACTCAGTATAATGTTATCAAGGTCCATCCATGTTGTTGTAAATGCTTCAATGCCATCATTTCTTATGGCTGAGTAGTATTCCATAGTATATATGTACCGCATCTTCTTCATCCAATCATCTATTGAAGGGCTTTTTGGTTGTTTCCATGTCTTGGCCACTGTGAACAATGCTGCAATGAACATGAGGCTGCAAGTATCTTCACGTACCAGTATTTTTGAGTTTTGGGGGTATTTTCCCAGTAGAGAAATTGCTGGGTCATATGGTAGTTTTATTTTTAATTTTTTGAGGAATCACCATACTTTCTTCCATAGTGGTTGTACTACTTTACATTCCCACCAAGAGTGGATGAGAGTTCCTTTTTCTACACAGCCTCTCCAACATTTGTTTTACTTGTCCTGTTGATAATAGCTAATCTAACAGGTGTGAGGTGGTATCTCATTGTACTTTTTTTTTTTTGTATTTTTCTTAAGTTGGAAATGGGGAGGCAGTCAGATAAACTCCCGCATGCACCCGACCAGGATCCACCTGGCATGCTCACCAGGGGGCGATGCTCTGCCCATCTGGGATGTCACCCTGCCGCAATCAGAGCCATTCTAGCGCCTGAAGCAGAGGCCACAGAGCCATCCTCAGCGCCCGGGCAAACTTTGCTCCAGTGGAGCCTTGGCTGCAGAAGGGGAAGAGAGAAACAGAGAGGAAGGAGAGGGGGAGGGGTGGAGAAGCAGATAGGTGCTTCTCCTGTGTGCCCTGGCCGGGAATTGAACCCAGGACTCCTGCATGCCAGGCCGACACTCTACCACTGAGCCAACCGGCCAGGGCCTCATTGTACTTTTGATTTGCATTTCTCTAACAGCTAATGAAGATGAGCATCTTTTCATATATCTTTTGGCCATTTGTATTTCTTCCTGGGAGAAGTGTCTGTTCATATCCTCTTCCCATTTTTTTTTATTGGGTTGTTTGTTTTGAGTTTTATGAGTTCTTTGTATATTTTGGATATTAGGCTATTATCTGTGCTGTTGTTTTAAAATATCATCTCCCATTTAGTTGGGTGTCTATTTGTTTTGTTGTCAGGTTTTTTTGTTTTTTTGTTTTGTTTTTTTTGCTGTGCAAAAGCTTTTTAGTCTGATTTAGTCCCATTCATTTATCTTTGCCTTAACTTCCCTTGCCTTTGGAGTCAAATTCATTAAGTGCTCTTTGTAACTAAAGTTCATGAATTTAGTACCTATGTTTCTTCTATGTCATTTATTGTTTCATGTCTTATATTTAAGTCTTTTATCCATTTTGAATTAATTTTAGTACAAGGGTACAAACTGTAGTCAAGTTTCATTCTTTTGCATGTTGTTTTCCAGTTTTCCCAGCACCATTTGTTGAAGAGGCTTTCTTTTTTCCATTGTGTGTTGTTGGCCCCTTTATCAAAAATTATTTGACCATATAAATGGGTTTTATTTCTGGGTTTTCTATTCTGTTCCATTGGTCTGTCTATTTTTTCTGCCAATATCATGCTGTTTTGATTATTGTGGCTCTATAATAAAATTTGAAGTCAGGTATTGTAATGCCCCCAGCTTTGTTCTTTTTCCTTAGGATTTCCCTGGCTATTCGGGGTTTTTTATATTTCCATATAAACCTGATGATTTTTTGTTCCATTTCTTTAAAAAGTGACATTGGAATTTTGACTATATTTATTCTTCCTATCCAAGAACAAGAAATATTATTCCATTTCATTATATGTTTATCGATTTCCCTTAACAATGCTTTGTAGTTTTCATTATATAGGTCCTTTACATTCTTTGTTATGTTTACTCCTAGGTATTTTATTTTATTTGTTGTTGCAACCATGAAGGGGATTTTTTTTTTAGCTCATTTTCTGATGTTTCATTGTTGGCATATAGGAAGGCAATGGACTTTTGTAAATTAATTTTATATCCTGCAACCTTACTGTATTGGTTTATTGTTTCTAGTAGTCTTTTTTGTGGAGTCTTTGGGGTTTTTGATGTACAGGATATATCATCTACAAAAAGTGAAACCTTTACTTCTTCTTTCCCAATATAAATGCCTTTTATTTCTTCCTCTTGTCTGATTGCTCTGGCTCGAACTTCTAGCACTACATTGAGTAAGAGTGGAGAGAGTGGACAACCTTGTCTTGTTCCTAATTTTAGGGGGAAGTGCTCAGTTTTATGCCATTTAATATGATGTTAGCTGAAGGTTTAACATAGATGGCCTTTATTATGTTGAGATATTTTCCTTCTATACACATTTTGTTAAGTGTTTAAAACATAAAATGATGTTGTATTTTATCAAATGCCTTTTCTGCATCTATTGATAAGGTCATATGGTTTTTCTTCTTTGTTTTGTTGATATGGTGTATTATGTTAACTGTTTTACATATGTTGAACCATCCTTGTGATTCTGGGATAAATCCCACTTGATCATGATAAATTATTTTTTTAATGTGTTGTTGTATTCGATTGGCTAGTATTTTGATTAGTACTTTAGCATCTGTATTCATTAGAGAGATTGGTCTGTAGTATTCTTTCTTTGTGTTGTCCTTGTCAGGTTTCGCTATGAGGGTTATGTATGTCTCATAAAATGTGTTTGGAAGTATTGCTTCTTCTTCAATTTTTTGGAAGACTTTGAGTAGAATAAGAACCAAGTCTTCTGTGAATGTTTGATAGAATTCACTAGTAGAGTCATCTGGCCCTGGACTTTCATTTTTGGGGAGTTTTGTAATAGTTGTTTCTATTTCCTCCCTGTTTATGGGTCTGTTAAGGCTTTCCGCATCTTCATGACTTAGTCTAGGAAGATTGTATTGTTCTAGGAATTTATCCATTTTATCTATATTGTTAAATTTGGTGGCATATAGTTTTTCATAGTATTCTACAATAATTCTTGTATATCTATGATATCTGTGGTGATTTTTCCTCTTTCATTTTGGATTTTTGTTTATATGAGTCGTATCTCTTTTTTCCTTGGTGAGTCTTGCCAAGAGTTTGTCAATTTTGTTGATCTTTTCAATGAACTAGCTCTTTGTTTTATTAATTTTTTCTATAGTTTTTTGTTCTCTAATTTGTTTATTTCTGCTCTGATTTTTATTATTTCCTTTCCTCTGCTGGTTTTGGGTTGTATTTGTTCTTCTTTTTTCTAGTTCCTTAAGATGTGAAGTTAGGTGGTTTACTTAGGCTCTCTCTTGTTTATTCATATAAGTCTGTAGTGATATGAACTTCCCTCTTATTACTGCTTTTGCTGCATCCCAGAGATTCTGATATGTTGTGTTGTTATTTTCGTTTGCCTGTATGTATCTTTTGATCTCTGTGCTTATTTCTTTTTTGACCCACTCATATTTTAAAAGTATGTTGTTTAGTTTCCACACTTTTGTGGGTTTGTTAACCTCTCTTTTGCAGTTGAATTCTAGTTTCAAGGCTTTATGATCAGAAAATATGCTTGGTATAATTTCAATCTTTCTGAATTTTTTGATATTATTTTTGTAGCCCAACATATGGTCAGTTCTTGAGAATGTTCCAAGTACACTAGAGTAATATGTATACTCTGGCACTTTGGGATGAAATGTCCTCTAGATATCTATCATATCCAATTGTTCTAGTGTTTTATTTAAGGCCAATATTTCTTTATTGATTTTCTGTTTGGAAGAACGATCTAGAGCCATCTGTGGTATATTGAGGTCTCCAAGTATAATTGTATTTTTGTCGGTTTTTGTTTTTCAGTCAGTCAGTAGCTGTCATATATTTTGGTGCTTCTTGGTTTGGTGCATATATATTTTGAAGTGTTATGTCCTCTTAATTTAATGTCCCCTTTATCTCTAGGAAATGACCATTTTTGTCTCTGATTACCTTTGATGTCTTGTAGTCAGCATTGCCAGATATGAGTATTGCTACACCTGGGTTTTTTGGGATGCTTTTTGCTTGGAGTATTGTTTTTCAATCTTTCACTTTGAATTGTTTTCATCCTTGTAGCTTAGATGTGTTTCTTGTAGGAAGCATACAGTTGATTTTTTTTTTAAATCTATTCTGCTACTCTATGTCCTTTTTATTGGTGAATTCAATCCATTTCCATTTAGTGTAATCATTGACATTTGAGGGTTTCCTATTGCCATTTTACATATTGCTTTCAGACAGTTTTGTATCTTGTATGGTTCTCCTTTTTTATTTTTCTATCATTTATTTTTTTGTTGTTGTAATCCATACTTCTTTTCTCTGTTACTTCTTTTTTCAAGCCATATACTTCTGTGTTGGTTATTTCAGGGGTGGTTACCATTAAGTAATGAAAAGGATACATATCATGTTTATTGTAGTACATTATCTCAGGAGTGCTTCTGAATTCCATCCTCCTTTTCTATTGTTAATCTTTGTCCTCTCCCCTTTTTTGGTTTTTGTCACAGATTAATCTTTTTATTGCGGTGTTGATGGAGCTTTTACTTGTAGTTTTGTTTTGTTTTGTTCTTTGTGTCTGGTCAGAAAACCCCCTTTAGTATTTCCTGAATTGGGGTTTTCTGGTGATAAAGTCTCTCATCTTTACTGTACCTTTGAATGTTTTTATTTCTCCTTTATATTTGAAGGATAGCTTTGATGGGTATAGTATTCTTGGCTGAAAGTTCCTCTCTTTCAGAATTTTAAATATTGGAGTCCACTCTCTTCTATATTGTAGAGTTTCCGCTGAGAAATCTGTTGATAATTTAATGGGCCTTCTTTTATATGTTGTATTCTTCTTTTCCCTGGCTGCCTTGAGAATTTTTTCTATGCCATTGGTTTGTGCCAATTTCATTATGATATGCCTTGGAGTAGGTTTTTTAGGGTTATAATAACTCAGCATTCTGTTTGCTTCTTGAATTCGAGGCTTTAGTTCTTTTCACAGGCTTGGGAAGTTCTCATCTATTATTTGTTTGATTATGTTCTCCATTTTATTTTCTCTCTCATCTCCTTCTGATATACCCATTATCCTTATGTTGCTCTTTCTGATAGAGTCAGACAACTCCTGTAGGGCTATCTCATATATTTTTTTTAATTCATGAGTCTCTTTCCTCTTCTCTCTGTAGTACCTCTAGTTGCCTGTCTTCTATGTTACTAATTCTCTCCCCTATCTTGCCTGTTCTCTTGGCTAAGCTGGTTACCTCATTTTTCAGTTCATGAATTGAGTTTTTCATCTCTGTTTCATTCGTTTTCATAGTTTTAACTTCCTTGGTGAAGTATTCTTCCTGTTCATTGAATTGTTTTTTTAAGCTCCCTAAATTGCCTTTCTGTACTTTCTTGTATATTTGTGAGTATTTTTAGGACTTCAATTTTAAATTCTCTGTCATTTAACCCTGACATTTCTAAGCTCTTAAAATTTTTTTCTATAGATTTTTCTTCATCTATCTGAGCTACATCACTGTCTTTTGTATCCATAATATTGATATATTTTTCTTTAATGGCATTTGAGAGTAGCATTGTTAATAACACTAATAAGAGTTGATAAAAAATTTTTTGAGAAAATGCAGTGAAAAACTGAAAATTCTATTGTGCTAAGTGGAACAAAAATACATAGAATGGAGGGCCTGGGTTGGGGGGGAGTGACAAAGAGGGAAAAAAACAAGACAAGAACCCACAAAATGCCACAAGAAAAAAATTTGGATCAAGAAAAAAAATTTTTGGTTGAATGAGAGAAATAGTGTAAGACAGGGGTCCCCCAACTTTTTACAAAGGGGCCAGTTCACTGTTTCTCAGACTGTTGGAAGGCCAGACTATAAAAAAAACTATGAACAAATCCCTGTGCACACTGTACATATCTTATTTTAAAGTAAAAAAACAAAATGGGAACAAATATTGTAAACAATATTTAAAATAAAAAACAAGTAAATTTAAATCAACAAACTGACCATTATTTCAATGGGAACTATGGGCCTGCTTTTGGCTAATGAGATGGTCAATGTGCTCCTCTCACTGACCACCAATGAAAGAGGTGTCCCTTCCAGAAGTGTAGTGGGGGCCAGATAAATGGCCTCAGGGGGCCATAGTTTGGGGGGCCCTGGTGTAAGAGAAAAGAAAAAAAGAAAAAGAGAAAAAACTGCAGTGAAAAATGAAAATTCTATTGTATTAAGTGGCACAAAAACTATAGAATGGAGAGCCAGAGTTTGGGAAAATGCTAAAGAGATAAAGAGTAAAGTAAAAAGCACACAAAATGCCACAAAGAAAAAATTTAAATCCAAAATAAAATAATTTGTTAATGGGTGAGATTCAAATAAGAGAAAAAGTGAACAAGAAAAGAAGAAACAAAAAGAGAGAGAAAAAATAATTGAGTTGTTTTTTAGAATGTAACACTCATCAAAAAAAAATAATGTAACACCTATGGGTAATAACACTCAAAATGAAAAGAAAAGAATAAAACAGAAAGAGGATAAAATGACCAGGGTGGAAGGAATAGAAAAGGTATAAAAATACAAGGAAAAAAAAAATGAAAATGTTATAAAGATTGTGGATTTTTTCTGGTTCTGTGAAGTTATCTTCTTCCTTTTTCCTTCTTTTCTCTCTTTTTGGCTGGTGGTACTATATCCCATGTTCTGCCCCTTTGGCACTCTTAGGCAGAGATTTGTTGTTGTGTCGCTATGGTGATGACATAAACTAGACCTTAGTCCCATTGGCGGGTGGGGCTTGTTAGCGTTTGCAGGCTCCGACAATGGGAGAGTTTGTTTTCCAGGAGCCTCTCTCCAAATCTCTCTTTCTTGAACCAGTAGCCTGGGACCCAGCTGTGAAGTTGCCTCAGCCATTGCCTGAAAGCAAAAGGCTCTAAGAGCTTCCAAATCCTCTCTCTATTCCCAATCAATGCAGGGTTCTGGGTAAGGCTTTGCCAGCCAGAGCCGCTAGCGTAATCAGGCAGGGGTGGGAGATGATTTCCTTTCCAGTGTCTTTCTATGAGCCTCCAGGCATGTCTAGTATGCCTCAGCACTCCGCAGGTCTGCCCTCCAGAGGCTATCTGCAAGCTGCCTGTGTGCCCTTCCCACACCACTTCCACAGTTCTCTTCCACAGGAGTGTGCTTTGTTAGCCTGTATGGCTGGCGGAGGCACCCTGCCCAGACAGGTCCAGGTGTAGGGAAGCCAGCTTTTGTGCACTTTCTGTGCGCTGTTGTTTGGGAAGCTGGGATTATTCAGAAACTCTGATCAGAGCCCATACAGAGGTCACTACTGACAGTCTCCAACCCAGCCCCTCCATCCTGGAATGCGGGCACCCACACCTGAAGCTTGCCAACTGGGATACTGGGAGTAAACAAGGCAAATGCTCACCCACCTCTGCTGGGGTCTGCCACTGGCATTAGCTCTGCATGGGCTAGCTGTGGGCACACTCTCTCCTTGGCTTGAATGTCTCTGCCCTAGTCCGGCTTTTTCCGTGCCCCCAGCCCTTGCCTTCTCTCAGTTCCAAGTGAAAGCAGCCCTTCCTCAGATCACTGAGGAAAGCGGAATACTCCATTCTCCATCTTATTTCCTTCAGAGTGGGTTATATATTCAGCCACCTTTTCACCCAATTGCACCTTTGTTTGATGTATGTGTATTTCAGATGCCCCTGATATTGTTTTTCTGTCTCTAGTTGTTGAATTTGTTTCTGGGAGAGGTTTCAGGAGCATTCCTCATGGCGCCATTTCTCTGATGTCACTCTCTGAAAAAAAAAGAAGAAAAATGAACTTATTTTTAAAAGTATATAAATATTTAAATTGGTTTATTTGTGGGTAGAGGGAACTTAGCCTCATCCCTAACCATATTCATAATATCCATGAAATCAATGATTTCACATATCATTACTTCTTTTTCTAAAACATATAAAATATATTCATAGTTATCAAAAATTTAGGTTAGTCTATATATTACCTAAAATTATCTTATAAATATCCAGTGGGCCTGACATATAATGATCAGTAAATAGTTTCAATAAATAAAAGCTGTAGCTATCATGGTTTACATTTTACCAATTCATCACTAAGGCCTAATTCATTCCTCAGAAATGGTACTTTTTATATCTGAATTTGAAATCACATCAAGAATAGAGCTTCAAGATTTGAAATTAAAAAAGTTTTTTTAAGTGACTAACAGACCACATTACAGGTAAGAGTAATTGATATATTTCATACAGGCAGTGGAAAAGCTTCAGGAAACATCTCCAGACTGTGATTGTGCTTATGGCATGGTTCTTTGCATAAAGCAGATATGAATAGACACACTCACTTATTAAACAAAAGCTTGAGTCAGACACAGAGTCAAGCATGGAGGTAGGGGTAAAGTTACAAATAGTATAATGATTTTTCCTGCCTTCAGAGGAGCTTCTGTCCTAGTAGGGAACTGAGTGACATGACTGTACATAAATCAGAACCACTTGCTGCTAAATTGAAAGCCCTTTGGAGGAAGAGATCATTTGGGGTTCCTCTCTGATATCCAGTTCTTGGCATGCTGCCTGACTTCTAAGTATTTTGTTTCTATTAAATGCATGAATCATTCCTGTCTTATAATATAATATACCTCTTCCGTGATTTGAATATTAAATTATACCTGATTTAGTCATATTTGCAGAGAATAAGTACTTACAAATAATTACACTCACTTTTTCTATTTTTACAAATATTGCCCCAATATGTTTCAATTATGAATAAAATCTTGTTCCTTTTCCCCACCAAACAGATTGAAGTGGGATGTTTACCAATTCTATGATGCAACTTATTTACAATCTTTGTCCTGAAGGTGAGGTGGTATAAATACTGATTTGAACTATTTTTTATTGAATCTTATTTATTTTGTTATTATAGCACTCATTTTCTTAGACATTGTTTAGATTATAGAACTGTCTCAGTCTAACTGGAAAAATAAACACTCAGAAGCCATATTTATTTCTGAGTTTTCTGATAAGGCAAAACTGTAAAATTAACAGAGTACATAGTACATAAAAGGCAAGTGAAGTTTGAGTGAATAAAAGTCTACATTGTGGAGAAGCAATGTAAGCTTCTAATGTCATGTGAATCCCCTGGAAATTTTGGGGAATGGTAGACAAGTGTTAAATGAGGGTCAAAAACAGAATGTGGCTTATTTCATAAGCACTATAATCCTCACATTTCTGGTGTGAATGTGTGTGTGTGTGTGTCTTGGGTAAGATCAAGAGGGAATAAAGAGCACTTTTATCTGATGGGCTAAATTCTCAATTTTAACCAGAAGATTATGGTATTGGTGTAATAATGATATGGATGACCTTCAGGTTTCCATATGCTTTTATATAAACTCTTCAAGCAGACCTAGGTAAGTATTTAAGAGATGCATTTGTTATATCAAAAGATGATGCAAATCCTTGTTGACTATAGGCAATACAGTTATCTTGGAGAGCTAAACTAATTGTTCTTTAATAAAAAGAAAAGCTTTCCAGAAAGCCCACCAGAGTTAAATTTATCCTGCAATTATAACTGATATAACTTTTGAACAGTGTCATTTAAAATTAAGATCCACTGCAAAGTGGATCTTCCCCCAGGCTAATGTTATTTTAAGTGAAGGTTTGTTTTTATTCTTTCAGGTACTGGAATGGGGTATGCTAAGCAAAAGCCCTCTAGTTCAGAATTAATCTTGATTCTCTACCACAAAGAACTTGAAGTCCTTGGAATGTAACATCACCTTCTTGAACTATTTTCAAGCTTCTTGTGACAGCATCTGGATATTTCCAATGAAATTGATTACTAAGCTTATAAATATATAAAACATGATTATAAAATGAACATTATTTGCAAGAATAGCCATTGCAAACAGACAATTCACTAGTCCTTTACCCATATTTGTTTGGGAGGTCTTTCCATCCATGACTGGAAAAGTCTTACTCGTTTTTTTTTTTTTTTTTTTTTTTTTTTTGCTATTTTCTGAAGCTGGAAACAGGGAGAGACAGTCAGACAGACTCCCGCATGCGCCCGACCGGGATCCACCCGGCACGCTCACCAGGGGCGATGCTCTGCCCACCATGGGGCGATGCTCTGCCCATCCTGGGCGTCACCATGTTGCGACCAGAGCCACTCTAGCGCCTGGGGCAGAGGCCAAGGAGCCATCCCCAGCACCCGGGCCATTTTTGCTCCAATGGAGCCTTGGCTGTGGGAGGGGAAGAGAGAGACAGAGAGGAAGGTGCGGCGGAGGGGTGGAGAAGCAAATGGGCGCTTCTCCCGTGTGCCCTGGCCGGGAATCGAACCCGGGTCCTCCGCACGCTAGGCCGACGCTCTACCGCTGAGCCAACCGGCCAGGGCCTCATTTTTTAAGACCAAGTTTAAAATTCTTAGCAGCAGTCACAATGAGGTCATCTCATCCTCTATGGTTCCCTATCACCTTTTCTTTCTTCTTTAACTGCAATAGTCATTTCTATAGTGTATGCATATCTTAATTTACAAGCTCAGAAGTATGACAAATATTATTCTTTTCATTTTCTATACACCAACTTAATGTCTGGTTCCAAGTCTTCATCACGCAAATTGGTAGAAAATCCCTTCTCAAAACAACAGTGGCATGTTTTCCTTACCAAGGGGCAACAGAGTCTTACAAGTTTATACTGTCTTTGGAAAGGGAGAAAAATGCTGCTCCTACCCAGACGATCATTGTCCCTGCTGAAATATGTCTTTTCTGCTTCTGAGCCACTCATGAAGTGCTAGAATTTTTGGCAAGGTTGGACACGCATTTGGGTCCTTTTTTTTAAGGATGTTGTGCAGCCCTTGTTTCAGGAATTCTGCATCACCTTGGGGTCTCTCTTTACATGAAGATATAAAATCTTATAGGGATCCCACTCCTCTGGAGCCCAAGGACCATTTACTGGTAAAGGAAATCATTACCCAGTTGCTTCTCAGAAAACCTCCTTCTTTCTCCTCTGACATAAGCTCTTGAAACATTTTGGTTTTCATAGAAGACAATACTTTGTTCCCAATATGAACATGATGAAGGCAGAGAAAAGAATATGTCCCCTCTAATATTACTCAAATTGACAAAGAGAATGAAATGTATACCCTCCAATTTCAGTGAAAGTATGAGGCAAGAAAGCCTGCAGACCCTAATATACTGATGGCCTGTTAAAAGCAGCTTCAATAGATCCACAAGGGGCCACGCAGTAGCAAATCTCAGAAGTGCCAACAAAAATCTGCTCCAAAGTGCACATAGCCTACCAGGTACTACAGAAACTATATTTTTTATTTGTATCAGCTAAAGCAGGCACTTAAATAGACCATGGCAGATGAGGAAGAAGGCTGAGATCAGGCAGAAGCTGTGTAGAGGATGGTTGAGTAAGGATTGTCCTCTTGTTAAGCCTCAAAGTATTTCCACAAATAATTTGTCAAGGAAAGTGGACAGTGCACCATAAAATCAAAGCTAAGCCCTAAATAAAAGTAAAGAAACATTAATGAGTCTCGGCAGAAATAATATCTAGCAGACATAGAGCTACAAAGCCTTTGGATATTGGAAATGTTAACACAGATTATATAATTATTTATAATACTATATTCAAAAAATAAGCAAAGGGTTTAAAATGATCTTTTTGAGTGGAGAACTATAAAATTAATCTAGCATATTAAATAAAACAACCAAATAGAACTTGTACAAATTTTAAAATACCATGCTTAGAACTTAAATCTAGGTGTGTGGGTTTAATAGCAAATTGAGCTCTGTTGAAAAACAAATTTGTTAACTGGAATATAGGTCAGAAGAAATTTTCTAGAATGTGGCAGAGAGAGAGAAAAACGATATGTATGAATGAGAGATTAAGAGACTTTAAGAATATGGCTTAACTTGTGGTGAAATGCTGAGTGTTAAACCTAATCTGGAGGGACCCGAAACATTGAAGTCATGAACAAAGTCCGTCGATTACACACCAAAGCTTTATTGTCTAGCTTGGCCAAGTGGTGGCAACTCCAACAGTGGTCTGAGGGAGTGCGTGCTGGCCCTTTGTTCTACTTGGTTTTTATAGTTTTGTAAGTGGGAAGTACAGAAGCAAAAATTGTAATTAGGAGCCCTTTACCACTATTGGTTATAGTCATATGTCCTTTAACATGATAGGACCATGTTCAATTTGCAAGCCATACATCCTTTTGGAGAAAACAAAATTTACAAGTCAACACAATGGCAGAAAGATGTCTTTTAACATATTAAAAGGCATTCCCATATTATCTAGTGTTCATCTGCTATCTCTCTGTTCAGAGTCACACGTGTTAACTACACACATTTACATAGGAGAGGTAGTTTCCATGGGGACAAATGCCCGCAAATGGCTCATAGTTATAAGAAAAGGTTTATTTTGGCTTTTCTCTCCCTGCACCTGGCTAGCCATTCACCCCTTTCCCCACAGGTGTGGTGGAATGTCTGGGGATTCATGTTTTCCTCCCCTTTGCATTTACAATACAATGCCAAGGGCCATCCTAGTTATGCCAATCACACAGTACAGAGACTATTCTCACAATTTCTCTGCACACCTTAACTCAAATTAATAAAATGTTCTCCAAGCCTCTTAAAATATTAATATTAATTCTGTAGTTTTTGGTACCTTACAACACCTGCGGGTGAAGTGGCTCAGTGGCTCCTCACTGAGGTTACCAGTACGAAACCCTGGGCTTGCCTGATCAAGGCACATATGGGAGTTGATGCTTCCTACTCCTCTCCTTTCTCTCTCTCTCTCTAAAAATCAATAAATAAAATCTAAAATAAACAAAACTTTAAAAACAAAATACTAAATTTCAATATGCTAAATGAAAATTTTCTTTTTTCTTTATTTTTATTTTTTAATTAATTTTAATTTATTGTGTTAACATGGATTCAAGTGTCCCTCTGAATATAACACCCTCACCCCCACACCACCCTATTTATACCCCTTTGCCCCCTCCCCCTAATGCCGCTCCCTTTCCTCTGGGATTTGCTGTCCTGATATCTGTATCTATGTGTTATGTATATATAGTTTCACTAATCCCTTCACCTTCTCTGATCCCATCCTCTCATCCCCATTCCCTCTGACAGCTGTCCCTCTGATCCTTGTGACCCTGCCTCTGCCTCTATTTCATTTCTTAGTTCACTTTGTTCCTTAGATTCCACATATAAGTGAGATCATATGATATTTGCCCAATCAAATTTATAAAGAGAACTCAAAGAATGTTAGAGAGGCAATATTTGAAAAAGTAATGGTTGAAAAGTTTTCAGAAAGGTCAAAATAAACTACTTCACAGATACCTTAATATCCAGGAGATCAATAATTCTTTAAAAGAAATCCACATCTTTGAACCAACATAGTAAAAACTGCCTAATACCGAAAACATACAGAATATTTAACATGCAGCCTGGGAGAAAAGTTTCCTAAACTTGAAAAAAAACCAAAATATAAACTTGCAGCTGATGTCTCAGGGGCTACAAAGCAAATGAAAGGATAAAGTGTTATCATTAGAGTGCTGAAAAAATTGTAACAATAATCTAAACTTCTGCAGCCAGGAAAAATATTTTTAAGAATAAGGCCCAAATGAAGATATTTCAAATAAGAAACACACAAATTCTAAGAGGTTTCCATGTTCTTACTAAAAGAAAGTCTAAAACAAGAGCTTCAGGTAGCAGGAAAATGATTCCAAATGGAAAAATGGGTATGCATAAAGAATGACAATTCTACTACTGAGACGTGTAAAGGAATGACAATACTAGAAAGTGGCAAATATGCAGGCAAGCCCTGGCCGGTTGGCTCAGCGGTAGAGCGTCGGCCTGGCGTGCGGGGGACCCGGGTTCGATTCCCGGCCAGGGCACATAGGAGAAGCGCCCATTTGCTTCTCCACCCCCACCCCCTCCTTCCTCTCTGTCTCTCTCTTCCCCTCCCGCAGCCAAGGCTCCATTGGAGCAAAGATGGCCTGGGCGCTGGGGATGGCTCCTTGGCCTCTGCCCCAGGTGTTAGAGTGGCTCTGGTCGCGGCAGAGCGACGCCCTGGAGGGGCAGAGCATCGCCCCTGGTGGGTGTGCCGGGTGGATCCCGGTCGGGCGCATGCGGGAGTCTGTCTGACTGTCTCTCCCCGTTTCCAGCTTCAGAAAAATACAAAAAAAAAAAAATGCAGGCAAATCTGAAATAACACTGACTTCTATATGTATTGATATTGGGTTAAAAATAAAATGAGGTTGAACTAAAATAGAAAGCAACAAATAATGTAAGTCTGAGTTGGGAGGGGAAGTTGAGCATTGTGTTCTAAAGCTCTTATGTTATCTAGGAGGGTAAAGGTATTCAATTAAGTACATAAGTTTAAAATTTTAATGTAACCCCCGAAGGAAAAAAAAAACAGAATTAAGTATTCAAACAAGTGTGAGATAACAAAAGTTTAATCTACCAGAGAGATATTATAATTTTAAGTTAATATATATGTCCACTTACAATGTAAGTTCAAATTATATAAAGCAAAAATAAACATAAGCACAAGTAAAAATCAACAGATATATAATAATATTGGGAGAATTTAAAACATACCTTCTTTGGTAGATGAGAGAATTAAGTTGGAAAAAAAATTAAGACTGAAAGATTTAAACAAGATGATGATTAACAAAAATATAAGACAGTATCCAACAAATGCCAAAAGCACATTTTTTCCAAATATACATGAAACATCATAAATATTGGTCATATGTTAGGGCTTAATGTAGCAAGAAAACTGAATGAACTATAGACACATCAATAACATGAATGAATTTCATAAACATTATATTATTCAAAGAAACACAATTATAAAAATGTAATTTGATTTATATAATTTTAAAAAACAATCAAAACATTTCATATGTACTGTTTAAATATATACATATACATATAATGTTAAACTGTTTTTTCAAAAGTCTGGAAATCATCGACAAAAAAGCTGGGAAAATGGTGAACTCTGAAAGTAGAGGCTCATACCAAAGGGGCTCCAGGTAAGAAGTAGCATTCTTTCATTGGCTTTTTTATTATGGTTTTATGAGTGTGGATTTTATAAACATTCTTTACCCAATTCATACATTTGTTGTGGTAAAATTTACTATGTTAACAATTTTTAGGTGTAGAATTCCGAGCATTAAATTGATTCACAATGTTGTATAATTGTCACCATTATCCATTTCCAGAACTTTTTATATTCATCCCAAACAAAAACTCTCTGTGCATCCATGGAGTGGGGATAATAATAACAGGAAAGTTTTTTTCTTTTGCATGAATTGAACAATTGTTGAAGTGAAATTACCTGAAAGTATTGATTTTTCTTTGGTCTTCTGTACCATTTATTGTCTCATTCTTCCATAAGCTTGAATCACTTCTTTTTCTCTTAAGAGATCACAGTGAGCCTCCCTTCAGCAGCATCTGTTGTTTTTTTGTTTGTTTGTTTGTTTTTTTGTATATTTCTGAAGCTGGAAACGGGGAGAGACAGACAGACTCCCGCATGCGCCCGACTGGGATCCACCCGGCACGCCCACCAGGGGCGATGCTCTGCTCACCAGGGGGCGATGTTCTGCCCCTCCGGGGTGTCACTCTGCCTCGACCAGAGCCACTCTAGCGCCTGGGGCAGAGGCCAAGGAGCCATCCCCAGCGCCCAGGCCATCTTTGCTCCAATGGAGCCTTGGCTGCGGGAGGGGAAGAGAGAGACAGAGAAGAAGGAGGGGGGGGGGTGGAGAAGCAAATGGGCGCCTCTCCCATGTGCCCTGGCCGGGAATCGAACCCGGGTCCCCCTCACGCCAGGCCGACGCTCTACCGCTGAGCCAACCGGCCAGGGCCCAGCAGCATCTGTTTCTTAAAATGACAATAAGCAGATTTGTTTGTTTCATTTAAATGGGGGGACTTGGGAAGTGTGATCAGTCTCCCTTCTTGATCTAGGCTGTTAGCATTACAGATAGAATTTCATTCATCAGGAAATTAATTCCAAATGCTGTGTGTACATGGGTTAAATAAGGTTAGAAGCAGCTATCCAGAGCTATTCCAATTGAATCATGTTGCTTTTCTTCTCTTCACTTTACCTTTATCACTGGTTTCAGGAGTCTAAGAATGTGCTTCCCTTATACAGCCAAGGAAGTCTTGTGACGGGATTGAGTACACGATCAAAGAAAAACCCCAAACCTCTAGGGTGCACTGACCCCAAAAGGCACAATACCTCTGCAAATGCAGTCAGTTAGGAGCTCTAAGTTATACTGCTATTAAAACAATGATTTAAAGCAGGTGTGGACATAGTTTAAACTATGGCCCATAGTCTGGCCCAAAAGTTTTAGATTTTTAAAGATAGGTAAAAACAAACAAATAAAAAAAATCAAAGAAGAACAACTGAAAATTATGTAACAGAGACCATAGTTAACCTACAAAGTTTACATAATTGCTTTTTGGTCTTTTATACAAAAAAAACTTGCTGACCTCTGATTTGAAAACATCTTAAAAATCAGTACTTTATTTTGATTTAATGACTCCTAAGAAAAGTAATTTTAAAAGTAATAAGAAGACACTGTGATAAAGTAAAGAGCTGGAAAGCCCTAAGTAAAACCTCATCCTGGTGCCAATATGAACTTGCTCCGGGGTCTGAGAGCAGGCGTGTCACTGAGCCAGGCTACAATAAAAATATCTCTTGTTCATTTATTGTTCTTCCCTTTCAAACAGCTGGAAACAGTCTAATTTCAAATGTAAACACAAGCATTATTTCTAATTCCTTCTTAATTTTCTGAGCTTTATTTAACCTGCTTTGCCCCAAGTTTCCTGAAATGTGTACCCACTCTCTGTTTGATTCACCTGGAAACAACACTGTGGAAATGATTCTTTGTGATATTGATTCTTGCCCACTTGTGAGCATTTTTCCACTGGGGGGGAATCTTAGTGAATAGTGTATGACTTTTGAGAATAAAAAATTATTTTCTGTAAATCACCTATACGAGAGACCAGCAACCAAGTTATATTCTTTTCTTCTTTAAGCATTACAAATTATTCCGTTTCCAAGTTTTGTTAAATTAATTCAATTAGAATAGCATTAAATTAATTGAATGCAAAGAATGAAATGGGGAAATATGTTTTGTGTTCACATTCCTTAAGTCATTTCTTTTCAAAGGTTTTCCTTTCACGCAAAGCAAGTTTCTATACTTTGCACTACAAAACAATTCTGACAGGAACCTGCATCTCCTGACAAACCTGGACAGATTCATCAAACCACACAGACTCTAACCATGTAGCTACCTGCTGTTGCAAATTTAAAGGACTGGTGAATTTTGAAAGAATATAAAAAATTTGAGGACAGAAAGGTAAATAAGAAATTAAACTGTGAATTAATAAAACTATAGTAAGAATAGGACAATTAAAATTAAGGAATATAAATTAGGAATACAATTTTTATTTATTCATTTATTTATTTACATTAAATTTTTAAAAATTTTATTTAGAAAATTAACTTTAACAGGGTGACATTGATAAATAAGAGTGTATCTTGGTCAATAAAATTTACACGTTTCAGATGCACAATTCTATAGTACATCATCTGTACGTTAAATTGTGTATTCACTACTTCAAATCCAGTCTCCCTGCATCATCATTTATCTCCCTTCTACCCTGCTTCACCTCCCCTCACCCCTTTCCCTCTTGCAGTCCCCACCCTATTGTCTGTGTCTTCAAGTTTCTTTTTCTTTGCTTAATAACTTCACAGTTTTCACCCAGCCCCTCAACCCCATCCCCTCTGACAGCTGTCAGTCTGTTCTCCCTATCTATGAGTCTGTTTCTATTTTGTTAGTTGATTTTGTTCATTAGATTCCACATACAAGTGAAATAATATGTTACTTGTCTTTCTCTGACTGGCTTATTTCACTTACCATAAAACTCTCCAGCTCTGTCCCTGCTGTTGTAAAAGGTAAGATTTTCTTGTTATTTTAGAGCCAAATAGTATTTCATTGTGTAAATAGATCACCACTTTATTACCCACTCATCTACTGATGGGCACTTGGGCTGCTTCCAAACCTTGGCTATTGTAAACAATGCTGCAATGAACATAATGGTACATATATTCTTTTGAATTAGTGATTTGGGTTTCTTTGGATATAATCCCAGAAGCGGAATTACTGAGTCATAGGCAGTTCTATTTTCAATTTTTTGAGGTAACTCCATACTGCTTTCCACAGTGGCTGCACCACTCTGCATTTTCACCAACAATGCATAAGGGTTACCTTTTTTCCACATTCTCAACAACACGTGTTCTTTGTTGATTTATTGATGATACTCATTCTGACAGGTGTAAGTGATAACACATTGTGGTTCTAATTTGCATTTCTCTGTTGATTCATGATATTTAGCATGTTTTTATATGTCTGTTACCCATCTGTATGTCTTCTTTGGAGAAGTGTCTATTCAGGTCTGTTTTCCACTTCTTAATTGAAGATATATATATATTCTCCAACACTTTTTATTACCTTTTCACACTGTTCTAAACCACTGATCTTTTTACTGTCTCCATAATTTTACCTTTTCCAGGATGTCAGATAGTTGAAATCACACAGTATGTAGTCTTTTCTATTTGGCTTCTTTTATTTACCAATATACTATTAGGATTCTCTCACGTCTTTTTATGACTCAGTAGCTCTTTTGTTTTTAGCACTGAATACTAATCTACTATCTAGATGCAGCACAGTATATTTATCCATTCATCTACTGAAGGAAATTTTGGTTGCTTCCAAATTTTGGCAATTATGAATAAATCTGTGTGCAGGCTTTTGCACAAACATAACTTAAAAACCATTTGGGTATTGCCAAGGAGCCCAATTACTGGATGGTATGGTAAGTATATGTTTAGTTTTGTAAGAAACTGATAAACTGGCTTCCAAAGTGGCTGTACCATTTAACATTCTCATCAGCAATGAAAGTTTCCATTGCTCGTCCACACTAGCTTTCAGTGTTGTCAGTATTTGGTCATTCTAAAGTTTGTGTTATAATATCCCATTGTTATTTTACATACATTTTCCTGATGATATATGATGTTGAGCAATTTTTAATATGCTTTTTTCCATCTATATATCTTCTTTGTTGAGGTGCCTATTGAGATTTTGGTCCAATTTTTAAAAATAATTTTTTGTTTCTAATTACATTTGACATACAATATTATTCCAGTTTTGGATGTACAACCTATAATTAGATATTATATAATTTACTAAGTTATCACCCTGATAAATCTAGTACCCATCTGATACCATACATAGTTATTACAATATTATTGACTATATTCCCTATGCTGTACTTTACATCCCTGTGGCTATTCTTTAACTACCTATTAGTACTTCTTAATTCCTTTACCTTTTTTACCATTTCCTCTAAATCCTTTTCCATCTGACAACTGTCAAAATGCTCCCTGTATTTATGAGTCTATTTCTGGTCTGCTTGTACATTTATTATTTATTTTTGTGGGCACTTCTTTTTTTTAGATGTATTTTATCTAGTGTATTAATACTCCTGCTTTTTTGTTTGTTTGTTTTCATTTTTATGGAATATCTTTTTCTATCTCTTTACTTTCATTCTGTGTGTGTCTTTAATTGTCTTATGTAGACCACGTATGTAATAGTCTTGCTTTTTTCTTTAACAATTCAGCCTCCATATGTCTTTTAATTAGGGCAATTAATCTATTTACATTTAAAGTAATTGTTGATAGATATGTAATAATTGCCATTATATTATTCATATTTTTGATTTTTTTTTTCTTTATCCTCTTAAAGAAGACCTGTTAATATTTTTTATAACAGTGGTTTGGTGGTGATTAACTCCTTTAACATTTCCTGTTTGGAAAGCACTTTACCAGTCCTTTGATTTTAAATGATAACTTTGATGAGTAGAGTAATTTTGGTTGTAAATCTTTTATTTTCATCACTTTAAATATTTCTTGCCAATCCTAATTCTTTCTTTCTTTTTTTTTTTTTTTTCTGAAGTTGGAAACGGGGAGAGACAGTCAGACAGACTCCCGCATGCGCCCGACCGGGATCCACCCGGCACGCCCACCAGGAGCGATGCTCTGCCCCTCCGGGGCATCGCTCTGCCGTGACCAGAGCCACTCTAGCACCTGGGGCAGAGGCCAAGGAGCCATCCCCAGCGCCCGGGCCATCCCTACTCCAATGGAGCCTTGGCTGTGGGAGGGGAAGAGAGAGACAGAGAGGAAGGAGGGAGGGGTGGAGAAGCAAATGGGTGCTTCTCCTATGTGCCCTGGCCGGGAATCGAACCCAGGTCCCCTGCACGCCAGGCCGACGCTCTACCACTGAGCCAACTGGCCAGGGCCTCCCAATTCTTTCTAACCAGCAAGGTTTCTGTTAAGAAATCAGCTGACAGTCTTATGGGAGCTCCTTTTGGTAACTAACTTTTTCTCTTTGCTTTTAAAATACTCTCTTTGTTTTTAACCTTTGGCATTTAAATTCTGACATGTTTTGGCGTAGGCCTGTTTGGGTTCAACTTGTCTGTGACTGTGCTTCCTGAATTTGAATGTCTATTTTCTTCACCAGGTTAGGAAAGATTTCTATTATTATTTTCTACATAAGTTTTCAACTTCTTGTTCTCTCTCTTCTCCTTCTGGCACCTCCATGATGCAGATGTTGGTATGCTTGAGATGGTCCCAGAAGTTCCATATGCTAGCCTCCTTGTTTTCAGACAATGTTTTCTTTTTGCTCTTCTGATTGGGTGTATTTTGCTTCTTTATCTTTCAAATCCCTAATTTGATCTTCTGCTTTATATACTCCACTGATGATTCCCTGTACTGTATTCATTTCAGTTAAGGTATTCTTTATTTTTGACTGGTTCTTCTTTATGTTTTCTGTCTTTGTTTTTATGTTTCCTATATCTTTGTTGAAGTTCTCACTATGTTCATTCATTTACTCTTTCTCTAAGTTCATTGAACATCTTTATAACCAGTGTTTTGAACTCTACATTTAGTAATTTGCTTGCTTCCATTTTATTTCTTTTTCTAGAGTTTCCTTTTAGTCTTTTACTAGGGACATGTTTCTTTGTCTCAGTTGGGCAGCCTCTCTGTGTTTGTTACTATGTATTAGGTAGAGCTGCTATGTTTCCTGGGCTTGGAAGAGTGGCTTTATGTAGTAGATGTTCTATAGGGTTCATTGACATAACCTCCCTGGTTACTCAAGCTGGTCACTCTACCTGCACCCTCATATAGGTTTGTATATCCTCTTATCGTTGAATCTTGATGACTGTTTCCACTATCCCCAGGTCTATCGGCTGTGAAAACTAGCTGTGACCACTGTGGAGGATAAGCTATTCAAGATCAGACCTCACAGAACAGCACATACTTCAACAGGATTCTGGTGCCTGCTGAGTCTGCCCTTATTGTGGCCCTTGTGGAGAATATTGGGTGGTGCTTTGAACTGAGTTGAAGCTGTCCACCAGATACACTGGCTTTGGGGCTTCTGGAGAGGTATAGGCCAAGGTCAACCACCACCTGGACCCTAAGCCAGGACATGAGTTATAAATTAATCTGCAGATGGTTATTACTTGTGCTGAATTTGGACATTCCCCAAAAAGAGCCAAGCTGCAAACCAAAGCCAACTGATGTCAGTGCTGGGCCTGGGGCCACTTAATATGAGGTACAGAGACTGCTGAGGCCAGATACTGATTGTTTGAGAGATTTAAAGAAAGTTCACAGCATGAAACAAATTAAGTCATTTGAATGCAAATCCATTGTAAACAGCTTGGGTTAGACCTACAAATTGGAGAGGTAGGAAGTCAGGATATTTTGAGGGCTCAGCTAACTGTGTTAGGTTGATGGAGACTCAGATATGACACCCACCTACTGTCTCTGTGTGGAGTGGGGCTCAGCAAAGAAACAATGGTCCTGCCAACACTCTGGGAGAAAGTAGCTCCTCCAGCTCTCATTTGATGCTAAAAAAACTCAGTTCTTCCCTGTTTGCCCCTAGTGCCGCAGAGCTAGAACTCAGAATGAGTGAGTCTGAGTAAGTCAATGCACTGGCCCTTTCAGAGGAATGCCTAGGTCTTTAGCATCCCTCCATCTCTCTTAGCCATAATACTTACTGGTTTTTTAGCCAGAAGTTATATGGCCTTTTTTTCTTGCTTAGAAGCCTGGGCTGGGGAACCTAGTATGGGGCTTGGACCCCCTCCTCACTCCTTAGGGGACATCTCTGCATTGGTGTAATATCTCTCCCTATTTTTATCCACTACATATAGGGGTCAGACCAACATGTTCTCAGTCTCTGTCTCTGCCCCTCATATTAGTCTAGATGGGGCTTCTTTTTAAAATCCTTAGTTTTAGGCTTTCTGTTCAGCAGATTTCAGGTGGTTCTGAATGATGATTGTTCTTTTTTTTATTATTATTAAGTGGGAAGCAGGGAGGCGGAGAGACAGATTCCTACATATGCTCCTACTGGGATCTATCTGGCAAACCCTCTAGGGGTTACTGCACTGCCTATCAGGAGCTGCTGCTCTGTTGCTCAGAAACCGAGCTATTTTAGCACCTGAGGAGAGGCCATGGTGCCATCCTCAGCCCCTGGGGCCAACTTACTCGAACTATTTGAGTCAGGGCTGCAGGAGAGAAAGAGAGAGAGAGAAGGGGGAGGGGTGGAGAAGCAGATGGTCACTTTTCTTTTGTGTCCTGATTGAGAATCAAACCTGGGACTTCCACACACTTGGCTGATGCTCTACCACTGATCCAACAAGCCAGGGCCAATGATTGTTCTTTAGATTAGTTGTTATTTTGATATGGTTGTAGAAAGATTCAAGTACTGCATTTACCTACACCACCATCTTGGCTCTTTGATCCAATTTTTAGTTGGGTTGTTTGTTTTCTGAGTGTTATTTTTAAGAGGTTTTTGTGTTTTGTTTTGGTTTTATGTTTTAAATAAAAGTCCATTATCATATATTTTTTTCATTTTTTTTCCCAGTCTGTGGCTTTTATTCTTATTCTCTTGACACTGCCTTTTACTAAGCTGAAATTAATTCTTTCATGGACCATGCCTTTAGTGCTGTATTAAAAATGTCATCACCAAACCCAAAGTCATCTAGATTTCCTCCTATGTTATCTTCTAGGAACTTTAATTCTTACATTTAAATTTAAGTCTGTGCTACATTTTGCATTAATTTTTTGTGTAGGGTATAAGATCAGCACTTAGATTCATTCTTTGTACCATTCATTGAGAAGACTATCTTTTCTAAATTTACCTATTTGGGATGATAGGGTTGCAGGTGGCAGCCATGACCCCATCCTCCCTTAAGTGGACAAAGGGACACTGACAAACTGGATGTTCCAAGTCACTACCCCCTGGGCATCTGGGTGACTAACCTGGGTGTGGAAGGTCCCCTAGCTTAGTTATGGTTAATCTTACATAAATCGTTGAAAGCTACATTTTTCCTTAACGACTACTGTCCCCTACCCTCGAATCCCCTATTTTACCCTACCTGTTAGAGAACTGGTTTCTGACTTCTGCCTTAGGAGTCAGCCCCAGTAGATGACCCCCTAATAAACTTTTCTTAACCAGAATTTGGGTGTCCTCCTTTGGCCGACCTTACATGGAGTATATATTTTAAGAATCTTGACAAATGTCTCTGGTCATGTATATACCACAACAACTGAGATATAGACTATTTCCATCATTTTAAAAAATTGCCTGTGTCCCTTTAGTGTCAATCTGCTCCTCCTACGTTAACTCCTGACAAAGACTGATCTATTTCTGTCCCTCTAGTATTTTTATTTTATGAATGCTTTACAAATGAAATTATATAAAATCTTTTGTATCTGACTTATCTTACATAACATAATGCTTTTGAGGTTCATTCATACCATTGCATGTATCATAGTTATTAATTTTATTATTAAATGTTATGCAATTATATAGATGTACCATAATATGTTTATCCATCTATCAGGTAATGGACATTTGAGTTGTTTTTATTTTGATACTACTATTAATAAAGCTGTACAAACAGCCATGCACGAGGCTTTATGTGGCATCTGTTTTTATTTCTTTGGGGCAAATGTCTAGGTTTGGGTTTACTTGGTCACATGACAAGTGTAAATTTAATTTATAAGAAATTCCCTAAGTGTTTCGAGTGTGGCCGTACAATTTTGCATTCCCACTGGCTGTGTATAGAGTTCAAGCTACTTCACCTTCTCGATAACACTTGGTACTTATTGTCAGTTTTAAATTTTAGCCATTTTAGTGTGTATAGTGAGTGTTATCTTCTTGGGTTTTCATTTGCATTTCCCTAACGGTTAATGACATTAAACATCTTTTCAGGTGTTTTTTCTTATTTATATTTCTTCCTCTGTGGTGTATCTGTTTAGATATTTTTTTTTGTTCATTAGGTTGTCATATAAAATACCTTCACTCATCTTCCCAAAGTTGATCAAGGACAAAATGTACTTATCTCTCTACCTCCAGGAGATTTTTTGTGAGTTTAAAATGAGAAATATCCTTTCTTCCTTCCATCCTCATCTTTATTTCAAAAACCAAAATAAGAGGAACAGAGTTCCTTGGTAATGTAGTCAGTTGTATGAATAACCATACCCCTAGTCTGAGTGTGTCCATGAGGCCACTTTTGATTCTTTACTTTTAATTCAGTCTTCCCTATGTGATTAAGGTAAATACACCCAGTTGGTGGGTAATAGAGTGAGAGAATGGCATTTCCTTCTCATTATTAAGAAGGTCTCTCTTCCCTTCCAGGCCCATATATTGGCTAAATTCTTTTGTAGCCTTCTATGTGCATGCAAAATAGGGAAATGGCCTAAAGGCTGCATTCTAGAAATAACTCTAGTCTTATTTCTGTAAGTTCCTACTCTCATGGTTCAGCAATAAGAGACAGGCAGTGATTAATTATCTGTGCCGTTGGCTTAGGAAGATCCGTACTGTGGACCAGTAGACCATGGGTGAGTTCCCAGTTTATACCTCTTGCTAGCAACAGAACTAAGGCATGTTCTACATTCAGTTTTACAAAGTAGAAAGTTCGTATTTTGATGCCCATCTGATGTCTGTCTTTTCAATCTATTTGAAACCTACTAATGTAAAAGGTGCTACCAAATCTCAATTACCTCAACACAATTTTGAATGCATGAGATTTTTATGGAGTTCCTTTTCCCTCTTTTCTACTGACTTTGTAAATATTTACCAATTACTTACCATGTTTCAGATACGAAAGAATCAGAGCTTTTCAAGTTTATGTGCCTGACCGTTGAGATTAAAATATACTCATATGAGAAAAGGGAGGGGAAAAAAATCTATATTACAGTTTCCTCACAGCATTTTTCTTTATCTGTGTCACAACTATTTCCTTTCCTCTGCCTATGGAGTAAAAATAGATCTTATTCAAACTTTCACCTTTTAATGCTCAGTCTATGCTACTTCTCAACATATATCTTTCACAAAAAGCAATTAAAACTATTGAATGTAAGGATAATTTTATCCAGAATAGTTTTACTGCTGCTACAGGTTTGTTTGCAAACATTATCACCATTATATTTAAGGTCTTATAGAAGCCACCATTTTCTGTTTAGCATGCAGTAACTAATTCATTGTTGACACTATAGTTGTACATGCTTTTTAAAAAGTTGAGTTTTAAATGATTTTCCACAATTCAAAATTTAAAATCTTCCAAATTAAATAGTTAAAATTTTAAACTACATTTTTAACTTGAAAAGTTAACTTGTCATTTAAATTTTTGATGTGATATGTCTTACCTTCAAGATTTTTTTGTTTACAAACCCTAATCTTAAATTAAAAGGATGCTAAATCATTATGCCTGAAAGCCCTTAATACTGACATTCAACAACATTTATACCTATCAAGCAGAGACGTATTTTATGAATTAAGACTGTTAAAGATTCTGCAGAAGCTTAAGATTTTAAGAGAACACAGGTTGTTTATGGTTCAAGAGGAAGAAGCCACAGCCTCCCCACCCCCTTTGCATTAATCAGCCCAAGACAGAGTATTATTTCTAGAACTACCACTTAATTCTTTGGAAGTCAATAAGAGGTGTTCTTTGTATATTAAATTGTGGGAACCTAATAAAAATAAAGAGACAATTGGTGAGAAGGAATTTGGTGTGCTTTGGATTTTGGCAGTTTCTGTGTCTTCTGTGAATGTTAAAATTAAAACTTAAGAGGGATGTGTGTTAACTTGATAACACATTTGATAGACTATTTTATAGAGCAGATGGTCAACACCATAGCATTTATTTGGCTCTGCTTAAGGATCTTTTTATCATTTCCTTGAAACTATACCTGAGGATCTTTCCATCCTTGCCGTCTCCTCATTCATCAGTCCTTGCCATCTCCTCATTCATCAGATAACAACTTTAGTTGCCAGCTAGGGTTTTGTTGGCCACTTTCATATGTCTTGTTCCTCCCATTGCCTACTTAAGTCCATTTCTTACCCCATTACTCTGTCGTATAGACTTTTTACATGTTCATTGGTTTATATGTTTATTGGCTGTCTCACTCACTATGATATAGACTCCAGAAGAGGGTGATATTGTTATGGGTCCCACAGAATCCTTAGGGCCTACACTACTGTGTGAAACACAGAAGGATATCATAAATATGTGATAAAGGATTAAGTAAAGACTAATCAGACCAAACAAATGCCCCCTTTTCAACTGGTATATCATTATTTTTAAATTGTGGATATCTTTAAACTGAGTCTAAGATTTCAGGAGAAAAATGAGGCTAAATCTTTTCTTTGTGAAATGCATAGAGTAACAGCCTGACCAGGCGGTGGTGCAGTGGATAGAGTGTCCAACGGGGATGCAAAAGACCTGGGTTCAAGACCCCAAAGTCGCCAGTTTGAGCATGGGCTCATATGGTTTGAGCAAGGCTTACCACCTTGACCCCAAGGTTGCTGGCTCGAGCAAGGGGTCACTCAGTCTGCTGTAGCCCACTAGTCAAGGCATATATGAAAAAGCAATCAATGAACAACTAAGGTGCTGCAATGAAGAATTGATGCTTTTTATCTCTCTCCCTTCCTGTCTGTCTGTTCCTATCTGTTCCTCTTTCTGGCTCTGTCTGTCTCAGTCGCAAAAAGACCAACAACAAACAAACAAACATAAAGTAACAAACATTGGTAGTATCCTCAATCTGAAACCTCTTCCATTCTATACCTGTCACTGTTGAACCCTAGGCCTTGCTAAGACAGAAGACCAAATCTAAATCATAGCACCTTCACTATATATGCAACTTTGATTTCTTCTGTTGTGGCCAGAAAAGACATTCCTCTTCTGGGGTGAGTGTACATAGTGGAGAGTGAGGAGCCCCTCCATGAAAGTGGTGTTGGCTTAGAGACTGGTGTCTCAGATAGAAGCTGCTCTTTTTCAGGTCTTTCTCAGTTATGTCCCACTTCTATGCCCATTCAGACCCAGGAGTCATTGGCAGTAAGATGAGGTCCTCCCTTGGTGCTGAAACTCTCATAAATGGCTCTGATTATTTCATGGTCTATTTTTCATATAAAATGTATGAAGCCTTTAAATTTTGCAAAACAGAATGGACAGAAAACATAATGAGATTTCCCTAACCTCATATCTTCCTCATCAGAAGTGTCAACTTCAGTTTTGTATACCTGAATACTCCTTTAGGGAGATATAGTTCAGTAAATTGTGATCATTTAATTTACTTTTGGCTTCATGGTGTACTTCACATTAGATAAGTAACTCACAGGCTACTTAGAAATATAATTCTACTCTTCTCACTTGTCAAGATCTACAGAAGAGATATATTTCGTCTTCATTTATACATGATCTTGTCAAAAAAATGGGTATTCTCAGAGTAATAATTTTTAATTTGTTTTACTCCCTGAATGACTTGTGCTATTTTATTAATTTTTAAATACTATACAATAATCAGAACAGTAGGGTGCAATGTTAAGAAGTTCATGTTTTGCTTGACCAGGTGTTGGCACAGTGGATAAAGCTTCGGACTGGGATGCTGAGGACCCAGGTTTGAGACCACGAGGTCTCCAGCTTGAGCGCGGGCTCATCTGGTTTGAGCAAAGCTCACCAGCTTGGACCTAAGGTCTCTGGCTCCAGCAAGGGGTTACTTGGTCTGCTGAAGGCCCACGGTAAAGGCACATATGAGAAAGCAATCAATGAACAACTAAGGTGTCACAACGAAAAACTGATGACTGATGCTTCTCATTTCTCTACATTCCTGTCTGTCTGTCCCTGTCTATCCCTCTCTCTGACTCTCTCTCTGTCTCTGTAATAAAAAAAAATGAAGTTGATGTTTCATGAAGAACATTCAGTTAGAAAGAATTGTCTACAAGCTACATTGTTGTTAGTCTCTTTTGCTCCCTTATCATTAACAAGATTATGGGAATTAAAACATTCTTTTTTGAAGAAAACTGGGAGCACCCATCATACCATGTTTGTATTTTATTTTCTGGGGAGATATCATGAAGAACAAAACAGTGTTTTAGCTCAGATAAGAAGTAAATTGCTATAGTGATAAAATAGAATATAACCTGAAGCCAGTGGATATTAGATGGGTAAATTGGATAAAAGTTTTGGAAGCTCCATTAAAAAATAAAAGTTTAACGTGTGCTGAGTGGTGAGGATGAAAAATGTAGAAAAATAATGAAGCTATTAACAACTAGCTAGCAGTCAATATCTTAAGACATTTAACTAAAATAATAAAGCTTTAAAATCTGTTTATCTTAGATCTTGAAATCAGTGAGTAGGGGGGAAGTTTGGTTGCAAATGTATCTCTGTTTTGCATGTATTCAGTGAAAATTACTAAGTAAGTTAAAACCATGATTTTGTAGAGCTAAGTTTTTCTTTTTTTTAAATCATTTTGACAGAAACCCAAGACATTCATTACAAAAAAATATTATTTTGAATGGTTTCAAGGTATTTTTCAATGTTTGTATGCAATGTGTATGACAGGGTCCTTTTTTGAAGTAGAAGAAAATATATCTATAAAGACAAAACTATTCAAAATTCCTTTTATTAATAAAAAGTGGAAAGCAAAAGATCATTGTTTGGGTGCAAGATATTCTCCACCATGAGTAATATGATTTTCAAGACTTGTTAAATTCTTCAACCAAGATATTTAAAATGTATTTTTTTCTGAAAGATTCTAAAAAATATAACATAGTTTAAGAGCTGAGTCTAATGCTGTGAAAAACATGGAGTGTAATAGTTCTGTTGAAGGCATGTTAATTAACCAGGGGAAGAATGTATGGTTCCCATGAAACTGTGTTGGCCTTTAAATAAAAGTCAGATTCATGGGAGAGAATGGAAAGCATTCACTCTGAAAACCTTTCCAGTCTGCATCACTCTATTTATACACCCATGTAATGTTTTCTAAGTTTGTTTTCAAATTTGCAGTCTTATAAAAGCTACTTTGTTGTTTTTATATTTTCTCCTTAAATTTCCAAAGCACTTTGAAGGTTTTTGAGTAATGGAATACTTATTAACAAAGCATATAATCTCTAATCAGAGAAAAGCAATTAGCTCTCTAGCTAGAATTCTCCTTGCACTCATGAGCTTCAGAAACCCTCAGTTTGTTCTGGTCCATTTCTCTCTACAACTGAGCAGATTGGCTAGGCAAAATGAAGAAGTGAGCAAATACCTACCTTCTTCTTTTCTATGGAGTTACTAAAACACACCAAGCTGGTGGTGAAAAGAATGACATTCTGATCTCAACTCACTAACTTATTGGCCAATGACCTTGGTAAATCATATTCTCTACCTAAGACTGATGTTTTCCTCTATGAAAAGTGTTAGGTAGGATAGACAGCTACCATGGAAGGAAAAAGGCAGTGGAAGGGATAAAAAGGGGTTTACTGTATCTCACTCACTAAAGGAGGCAGTAAGCTGTCTTAAGATCTACCAAAACAAAATCACCAGATGTTCAAACAGCCCTGAAACCCTGTGTGTTAGTTCCAATATCAAGAAAGAGAAGCCTTGAAACATTAGACTTAATAACAGGAAAGCAAAGCTTGAAGCTAAGAGTATATAATTCTTAAGACCCCAACAGGCAGGGCGTTCAGGATAGATGAGTTGCCTTTTTGTGCCTTGTGCCAAGTGTATAGCTTTGCTTAATGAACTGTTTGCTTTGCTTGAATGCTGCACCCTGTCTCTCACCTGAATTCATTCTCACAAGCATGACAAGAACTGAGGAGGTAGAAGCCTATTAGATTGGGCTTTTTCTGGTGACAAAATGTGAATAATGTTGTTTTCCTTTCTTGACATATGGCAAGAGTAAAATGAGATAATGTATGTAAAATCACTCTTAAATATGAAAAATAATAATTATAGTAACCATAACATAATTCATTTTTGAATTCTTGATCTGATCATGAGAACAGGTACATCTCTCTCTCTCTCTGGGTATAGTTAATGACACCATATGCTGACAACCAGAGGCTTCAAAAACTGTTCCTCTTTAGAGTACAGATAGTTTACATTTGTTTTACTTTCCACTTTATCCTTGATTGCAAACACTTTTGTAACATCAAAGTGCAGGGATGCAAACTGGGTAGCCTAAATTACACTGTTTCATTGAGGATGATAACTCTGAGAACATATTTTCTAAAGACTTATGACCACTGTTATGTTGTATGCACAGTGGAGTCACTATGGGCAAGACAGAATAAAAAGAAACTCTCTGTATCCTAGAGAAGAACAAGCTTTTATTCTTTAAAAAATAATTGTGCTAAAAAGGAGAGATCAAACTGTACATGATATAGAAAATGCTTAATTGATCATATATGTATAATTAATAGTAGCCTGTTAATTATTCAATGTATGGATTATAGGCAAAACTATAAAAACAGACTTTAAATTCTTTGATAATGCCTGACCTGTGGTGGCGCAGTGGATAAAGCATCGACCTGGAATGCTGAGGTCACCGGTTCAAAACCTTGGACTTTCCTGGTCAAGGCACATATGGGAGTTGATGCTTCCTGCTCCTCCCTTCTCTCTCTTTCTCTCTCATCTGTCTAAAATGAATAAATAAAGTCTTTAAAACAATCTTTAAAAAAAAATTGTTTGATAACATTTTATACAAAAGAAAGCTATCCAACCTTACAACTAGTCATTGAAACTTCAATGACACTATTAAAATTTCTGGCCTTGAAACTATAGGAGTTAGGAATGGTTTTTGAGTGTATTTCATAACTCTATGCCACCAAAGATTTATTAAGAAGAGAACACTTTACTGGAATTAATTGTTACTAAAAATTGTCCAGTTTCTGGCCACACTGCCAGATCATTAGATGAGATCTGGAATTAATGGACTCATTACTACTATCCAAGAGATCTTTTTTCTTCTAGGTAGATATGTTGGCATGGAGGCACAAGCAAGGTGAGTAATAATAACTCAGAGACATTTGGAGTCCTGTGCTCCAAAAGCAGCAAAAGCAATTGAACCACTTATAAAAATCTGTGAATCTTCCCGGAAATAGTGGTGTCATCTCTGTTAACCAGCTCTGCAATTTTAAGAAGTCCATGACTGCATCAAGGCATTCTTATAAAGGGTAAACAACAGTGGCCTATGGCGACTTTCTGTTTAACATATGTCTAGTTTATTTCTGAAGACCTGGACTGTCTTTAATGATAATTCAGCTTTGTCTTGGTTTCTTTCCTGCAGTGTGAGATTCAAAGTGTCCAGATGGCTTGTTGCATTGGTAAGAAACTTAAATCTTGTGAATCACTTAATGTCTAACAAATTAACCTCTCAGAGCTTTTAATAAAAAATGTTCTTAATTGGATAAAATAATTAAATATATCTTTTCAGCAAGTTTCTACAATCTGTCTATAAGTAACAACAATAGCAACAACAATAATTCCACAAAAGAAAACCACCACATTCTTTCGAATTTTTTAAAGTGTCCCATAAACCAATACTGGTTAATAGAACAAGTATAAAGAAAAGGACTAAACAGATGTATTTTTTCAACATTGTGTAGACAGGTAAAGGCCTTAAGCCAAGCCCCTGATAGCTGACTCCATGGAAAATGAACCCAAAATCTTCTCTTTAATTTGAATGATTTATTTACTTTATCTCATTTTTTCATTTTTTGTCATCTAGAACAGGTGACATTTTTATGGTGATTTACCTTTTATTGTGTCCTAAATTTATGACAAAAATTTAGTAGAATTTACATTCAAAGAGCTCCAAATAATATTTGGTTATACTCAACTTCACAAACATTAGCCAACCCAAGTAAGTATTCTAGTTTGACAACTAGCAACAGTTTTCTAATAGCAGATAATAGTAAAGTCAGCTCATTATTAGCCTTCCCCACAATACCACACCTGCAAACCTTCAGAACATTCTGCTCAAAAAAACACATGGTAAACTATAGACCTCTGTTCACTTGTCTTGCTAATCTAACATATTTTTAAAGATTAGACAGTCACTAAAGTAATTATGTAAAAATAATTCTGATCAGATACAATCAACTACTGATATAAACTCTAATTCATACAGACTGCAATAGACATAGAGGTTGACTGTTTAGGCTAGAGGTGTCAGAGTGATTGGGGTGTAAATATTAATTTTCCTTTTTATGATTGAGTTCCAATGTCCTCATTTGGAAGATGGGCTTAACAATTTCTCATTTGAAGGGTGATTGTGAGAATCAGATGTGGCCTACTTGTAACTATTCAACAAATGTCTGTTGCATAGTATGGTATTTCAATAATTGAAGCAGTTAAAATAATTAAGTCTCTCCATCTGTTAATGTTAATATGGCCACTTGTTATACACTCTATTGTAGATTGCATTCTGCATGCAAGAACATGTCCAAAGTTTGATTCAGCTGTGAGGCCTCATCAACTCTTGAAGTCTTTCACATAGAAAAAGAACAGAGAAAACATGAGGTGAATGTTGACTATAGTCTTTCACATAGAAAAAGAACAGAGAAAACATGAGGTGAATGTTGACTATAGCTGCAGGTTCCATCTTATCAGAGAGACAGGGATCTGGTCAAAGAGTTCTCTGCAGAGAAAAAGGACCAAAATATTTTGTCTGGTAAAAATAATGGTGAAGACAGAAACAGTGTAAACTAGGCTTTAAAAACATGTTAACAGAGCACTACATTTTATTATTTTTTCCTTCTCTTGATAACTGATTATGTGGTATTTTCATTATCACTTTGAAATATGGCACTTTCCAATGGGAATGAATGGTAAAAGTTTAATTTTCACATAATTTCAAGACTGTAAAATACCACATATAATCTTATTAAGAAATAGTCTGTACTATTAAAAAATATAAACAATAGATGACTGGATAAAGAAGATGTGGCACATATACACTATGGAATACTACTCAGCCATAAGAAATGATGACATGGGACCATTTACAACAAAATGGTTGGATCTTGATAACATTATACGGAGTGAAATAAATAAATCAGAAAAAAACAAGAACTGCATGATTCCATACATAGGTGGGACATAAAAATGAGACTAAGAGACATGGACAAGAGTGTGGTGGTTACGGGAGGGGGGGAGCGAGAGAGGGAGGGGAGGGGCACAAAGAAAACTAGATAGAAGGTGACAGAGGACAATCTGACTTTGGGTGATGGGTATGCAACATAATTGAATGACAAGATAACCTGAATGTTTTCTTTGAACATATATAACCTGATTTATTGATGTCACCCCATTAAAATTAATAAAAATTTATATAAAAAATATATAAACTATTATTGTTACCCATGGGAGAAGGTGGAGGGGAGGAGAGTGAAAAGGGACAAATACACTGTTACAAAAAGTGATTAGACTTTGGGTAATGGGCACTGCTCAATCAACAGTTCAAATACTATAGCAATATTCACCTGAAACCTATGTATTCTTATTGATCAATGTCACCCCATTAAATTTAATTTCGAAAAAAACTTTTTGTATTTAATTACTTGTGCCCTGGGTTAAAGGTATAAGTGACAAGTATTTATCATATTCTAATGATGAGCATTTTATTACCAAGGGTGCTTACATAATCTTTTACATGTTCTAGTTTATAAAGTATACTAGAAGTGCTTAACAATGATACTTTCATAAACTTGAAAAAAATCTGAACATACAAAAAAATAAAAGTATTGCTAGTTATACAATCTGCTATAGTATGAATAGAAATTAATTGTTAAAATGTTAAGAAATTAGAATACCCCATGTCTTATGTTTCTCCCACCCTGGCACCAAAATTAGGCTATGTTTAGATGGACCTCAATGGTGAACTAAAACTCAGAGAAAATAAGTACCATTTTTTAAAATAATTTTACTTGGCTCTTGTTTTTGGTTTATTCTTTTCATTATCTTGCTCATTTTTTAAAAGTGTCTTTGCATTTATTTCAATCAAACATTTCAATAAGTCTGTTTATTTTTCTCAAATACTCTTATTTTTTATTCCATTTTGGCACATTTTATTAAGGTATTAGGGAAGAAATACCTTTTGCTTCTTGAATCATTTGGTCAAATCTTCTCGAGCAGGATTACTGACTCCTAAACAAAGGCTACCATCTTTTACATGTTCATTCTCCAGGATTCAGTTTCAGACCCTCTTTTCTCTCTATACTCATGTCTTGGGTGAGGTCTCCCATTTCCACATTTAAAAAAAAGCTTTAATTTATTATGTTAACATGGTTTTAAGTGTCCCACTCAAAATAACAACCGTTACACACTGCATTATGCTCCCTCCCAGATGCCCAATGAAAAGTCTCTTTCACCCCCTTTCCTGCCCATCTCCTTTCTCTACCTACCCCCTCCTTGTTTCCCTCTGGTTATTGCTAACCTGGTGTGTGTTTGTGTGTGTGTGTGTGTGTGTGTGTGTGTGTGTGTGTGTGTGTGTGTAATATATCTATGATTTTGGCTAATCCTTTCACATTATTTGATCCCATGCCTGTGACCTGGCCTCTGTTTCTATTTTGTTTCTTAGTTTATTAAGTTCATTTGATTCCACATATAAGTGAGATCTTCTGGTATTTGTCTTTCCCTGTCTGGTTTATTTCATTTAGCATGATAATCTCTCTAGGTCCATTCATGCTATCAAAAACAGGTAAGACTTCCTTCTTTTTCACAGCTGCATAGTATTCCATTGTATAAATGTACCATTCTTTTTTATCCACTTGTTCTCTGTCAGACACTTGGGTGGTTTCCAGATTTTGGCTATTGTAGACAATGCTGCAGTAAACATGGGGATGAATATCTTCTTTTGCATTCGAATTTTGGAATTCTTAGGATGTATTTCTAGAAGTAGGGTAGCTAAGTTTAGGGCAGTTCATTTTTAATTATTTGAGAAAACACCATATGTTTTCCTCAGTGGCTACATGAGTCTGCTTTTCCACCAGGCAGTGCAGGAGGGTTCCTTTTTTCCACACCCTTGCCAGCACTTGTTGTTTGTTGATTTGTTAATGAAAACCATTCTGGTAGGTGGGAAGTAATATCTCATTGTGGTTTTAATTTGCATTTCTCTGATGATTAGTAATGTTGAGCATTTTTTCATATGCCTACTGGCCATCTGTATGTCCTCTTTGGAGAAATGTCTATTCAGATCCTGTGCCCATTTTTTAAATTGGATTCCTGTCTTCTTGGTGTTGAGTTTTATATGTTCTTTATAAATTTTTTTATTTATTTTTTATCAAATGTATTGGTGAATATGTTCTTTCATAGAGTAGGTTGTCTTTTTATCTTGTTAAAGGTGTCTTTTTCTGTGCAAAAGCCCTTTAGTTTGATATAGTCCCATTTGTTTATTTTGTCCTTTATTTCACTTGCCTGTGGAGATAAATCAGCAAATATATTGCTGTGAGAGATGTAGGAGAGCTTACTGCCTATGTTTTCTTCTAAGATGTTTATGGTTTCATGACTTTCATTTAGGTCCTTTATCCATTTTGAGTTTATTTTTGTGAATGGTGTAAGTTGGTAGTCTAGTTTCATTTTTTTGCAGGTACCTGTCTAATTTTCCCAATACCATTTGTTAGAGACCATCTTTACTCTACTGTATTCTTTAACCTCCTTTGTCAAATATAATCGATCGTAAAGGCATGGGTTTATATTTGGGTTCTCAGTTCTGTTCCATTGATCTGTATGTCTATTCTTATGCCAGTCCTTGGCTATTTTGATTACAGTGGCCTGGTAGTATAGCTTGATATCAGGAAGTATGGTACCTCCCACTTTATTCTTCATTTTCAAGATTGCTGAGGCTATTCTGGTTCTTTTTTTGGTTCAATATACATTTCTGGAATATTTGTTCTAGATATATGAAGTATGCCATTGGTATTTTAATAGGAACTGCATTGAATTTATACGTGCTTTAGGTAGTATGGACATTTTAATTATGTTAATTTTTTTTCTATCCATGAACACAGTATGTGCTTCCACTTGTTTGTATCTTACTTGATTTCTTTTTTTAATGTCTTATAATTTTCTGAGTACAAGTCTTTTACCTCCTTGGTTGTTTATTTCTAAGGACTTTATTTTATTTTATATTTTTGCATTAATAAATGAGATTGGTTTTTTTAAATTTCTCTTTCTGACAGTTCATTATTGGTGTATAAAAATGCCACTGATCCCTGAATACTAATTTTATATCCCACCAGTTTCCTAATGAATTTATCAGGTCTAGTAGCTTTTTGGCAGAGACTTTAAGGTTTTCTAAGTATCACTGTCATCAGCAAATAATGACAGTTTTACTTCTTCTATTCCAATTTGGATGCTTTTTATTTCTTCTTTTCTGATTGCTATGGCTGGGACTTCAAGTGCTATGTTGAATAAGAGTGATAAAAGGGGTCACCCCTGTCTTCTACCTGATCTTAAGGGATTGCTTTTAGTTTTTGCCCATTCAGTATGATGTTGGCTATTGGTTTGTCATAGATGGCTTTTATTATGTTGAAGTTTGTACCATGTATTCCTACTTTGTTGAGAGTTTTTATCATAAATGAGTGCTGGCTTTTATCAAAATGCTTTTTCTATATCTATTGATATGATTCTGTAATATTATATTTGTTTTTTATGATTTTATTTATTGATTTTACAGAGATATAGGAAGTATGGGAAGGAGTTGCTTCACTGTAACTGTTCATTGGTTACTTGTTGTATATAAAAGTATATTTGTGAAAATATTAAAATACCAGTGGTATACTTCACAGATCTAGAACAAATATTCCAAAAATGTATATCAAACCAGGCAAGCCCAGGATTTTGAAGCAGTGACCTCACTGTTCCAGGTCAGCACTCTGTTTACTGCAATACCACAGGCCTGGTAATCATGTAATTTTTTTTCAATTTTTTTGGCATTTGCAAATTCATTTTTTAAAATTAATTAATTTATTTATTGTGTTTACATAGATCCTAGTGTCTCCCCAAAAGCATCCCCCCTCCCCAGTATTCCCCTCAACATCTCCCTTACCTCTCTCCCAAGCGTTTCCTCCCCCCTTCCCTTCAGGTTTAATTCCATTCCTCAGTTCACATTGTTCCTTGGATTCCTCAAATGAGTGAGGTCATATGATATTTTTTTCTCTGCCTGGCTTATTTCACTCAACATAATAGTTTCCAGGTCCATCCATATTGTTGCAAAAGGTAGTATTTTCTTCATTTTCATGGCCCCATAGTATTTCATTGTATATACGTACCACAGATTTTTAATCCACTGATCATGTGATTTTTATCTTTCATTTTGTTTATGTGATGAATCACATTTATTAATTTGAGAATATTATATCAACCTTCCCTGCCCAGAATAAATCCTACTTGATCATGGTACATGATCTTTTAAATGTATTACTGGATCTGGTTTGCTAATATTTTCTTGAGAATTTTAGAATCTATGTTCATCAGGAATATTGGCCTACAGCTTTCTTTCTTTGTAGTGTCTTTTTCTGGTTTTGAAATTAGGATATTGCATACCTCATAAAATGCATTTGGAAGTCTTCACTCCTCTAGATGTTTTCAGAATAGCTTGAGAAGGATAGGTGCTAATTCTCTGAAAGTTTGATAAAGTTAGCCTCTGAAGCCATGTGGCCCAGGACTTTTGTTTGCTGGCAGTTTTTTTTATATCTATTTCAATTTCATTTATCATAATTGGTCTGTGCAAGTTTTCTGTTACATCCAGATTCAGTTTTGAAGATTGTATGTTTCTAAGAACTCTCCATTTCACCCAGATTGCCCAATTTTTAGGCATATAGTTCATAGTGTTTTCTTATAATCTTTTATAATTCTATGATGACAGTTGTTCCTTTTCCACTTTCATTTCTAATTTTATTTATTTGGGTCCTCTGTCTTTTTTTCTTGAATCTGGTTAGAACAGCTCTTGTTTCATTTATCTTTTGCATTTTTTTTATTCTCTGTCATTTATTTCCACTCTGGACTTTTTTTTTTTTTTTTACAGAGACAAAGAGAGAGTCAGAGAGAGGGATAGACAGGGACAGACAGACAGGAAGAGAGAAGCATCAATCAATACTTTTTTGTTGCACATTGCGACACCTTAGTTGTTCATTGATTGCTTTCTCATATGTGCCTTGACCACAGGCCTGCAGCAGACCAAATAACCCCTTGCTCGAGCCAGAGACCTTGGGTCCAAGCTGGTGAGCTTAGCTCAAACCAGATGAGCCCGCGCTCAAGCTGGCGACCTCAGGGTCTCGAACCTGGGTCTCCACATCCCAGTCTGACGCTCTATCTACTGCACCACCACCTGGTCAGGCTCTACTCTGGTCTTGATTATTTCCTTCTTTTTACTTTATCTGGGCCTTATCTGTTGTTCTTTTTCTAGTTCTTTTAGATGCAGGGTTAAGTTGTTTATTTGATCTTTTTCTTGTTCCATGAAGTATGCCGTAATGCTATGAACTTTCCTCACAGACTGCTTTTACTGTTTCTCATAGATTTTGGATTGTTGTATGTTCATTTTTATTTGTTTTACAGAATTTTTGTATATCTTCATTTATCTCATTGTTAACCCATTTGTTATTTAATAAAATGCTATTTGGTCTCTAAGTGTTTTATTTTATTTTTTTATTTATTTATTTATTTTTTTTTTCATTTTTATGAAGCTGGAAACGGGGAGAGACAGTCAGACAGACTCCCGCATGCGCCCGACCGGGATCCACCCGGCACGCCCACCATGGGGCGACGCTCTGCCCACCAGGGGGCGATGCTCTGCCCATCCTGGGCGTCGCCATATTGCGACCAGAGCCACTCTAGCGCCTGGGGCAGAGGCCACAGAGCCATCCCCAGCGCCCGGGCCATCTTTGCTCCAATGGAGCCTTGGCTGCAGGAGGGGAAGAGAGAGACAGAGAGGAAAGTGCGGCGGAGGGGTGGAGAAGCAAATGGGCGCTTCTCCTGTGTGCCCTGGCTGGGAATCGAACCCGGGTCCTCCGCACGCTAGGCTGACGCTCTACCGCTGAGCCAACCGGCCAGGGCCTGGTCTCTAAGTGTTTTAATGTTTTTGTTTTCCTATTGCAGTTGATTGCTAGTTTCATGCCTTTGTCGTCATAAAAGAAGCTTAATATGATTTCAGTCTTCTTAAATTTATTGAGACTTGTTTTCTGTCCTAACATGTGATCTAACTTAGAAAGTGTACCATGAGTACTGGGAAAGAATGTTTATTCTGCTGCTTTAGGGTGAATTGTTCTGAAGATATCAATTAAATCCAGTTGAGCTAATGTGTCATTTAAGGCCACTGCTTCTTTGCTGATTTCCTATCAGGAGAATTTATCCATTGATGTCAGTAGGATGTTAAAATTCCCTACTACTACTGTATTGCTGTCAATATCTCCCTTTATGTCCACCAAAATCTGCTTTATATATTTAGGTCCTCCTATATTGGGTGCATAAATGTTTACCATGGTTATACCCTCTTGTTAGATTGTACATTTATCATTATATAATGGCCTTCTTTGTTCCTTACTATAACCTTTGTTATAAAGACGATTTTGTCAGATATCAGTATTACTACTCCAACTTTTTGTTTGTTTCTATTTGCATGGAATAGTTTTTTCATCCCTTTATTTTCAGCCTATGTGTATCTTTTGTTCTGAGGTGGGTCTTTTGTAGACAGCATATACATGGGTCATGTTCTTTTTATCTATGCAGCAACCCTATGTTTTTTAATTAGAATATTTAATCCTGTTACAATTAAGGTTATTGTTGATATGTACTTTTTTACTGACATTTTATTCTTTAAACTTATAATTCTCTTTCCCTTAATTTTTTTTTTCCTTTCCTCTTCTTATAGCAGACCATTTATCATTTCTTGCTACCCTGGTTTGGTGGTAATGAACTCTTTTAACATTTGTGTGTGTGTGTGTGTGATGCTCTTTATTTCTCCTTCAGTCTATATAAATAAAAATGTAAATGTTCATTTGTTCAAAATCTTAAATATCTGAAAGTTCTTCATCAATTGCTTTGAAATTTTGACACAATGTTGCATTCAAATACGTGCATTTTTATGTTTTTATATACCTACCATTATATAGATGTTACACCTGTGACAGGTAAAAACATGCTTTTTTTTGAAAAACAGCACCATCTATTGAACATAAAAGCAACACACGCTATACTAAATATTTTACGATTCCATTTCAATGTTATGGAAGAAATATAAATCACACATAGTTGAAGATATTTTCCATTGAATATGCAAGGAAAATTCAAATATAAATATGGATTTCACAGCAGAAATCTACAATGAAGATTTGTGCTTAGAAATCATGAACAAAGTTCTCAATCAGTTGGGAATACCATCACCAAAATAATCTGCTGCTGCTTCGTTTGATGTAGAATTTCATCATGAACAAAATTACAACACGGGTGATCTTTTATCATATGTGCAATCAAATATTCCTAAGCTAACACGAGCAAAAAGGCATTTATGATCAAATAATGCAAACTGTCAATAATGAGGTTGGAGAAATCTTCTTAGATGCGCCAGGAGGCACTGGTAAAATGTTCTTAATTAGATTGATTCTGGCATCAATTCGACCCCAAAATGACATAGCTCTAGTTCTTGAGTCATCCGGAATAGCTGCGACATTGCTACCAGGTGGAAGAACTGCTCATTCCACTTTGAAATTGCTATTGAACATGCAATTCATTGAAACTCCCATGTGCAACATTTCCAAGGCATGGAAAAAATATTGCAGAAATGCAAACTTATTGTTTGGGATGAATGCACAATGACGCACAAAAAAATTGCTCGAGGTTCTTGATTGATCATTGCAAGATTTGCGTGGAAACATCAGACCATTTGGGAAGTATTAATATTGCTTGCAGGATATTTCAGGCAAACATTACCTGTAAGTTCTTGATCAACACCAGCGGATGAAATAAATGCTTACCTGAAATACTCTACTTTGTGGCAACCTGTAAAGACATTAAAATTAACTACAAATATGCATGTCCAGCTGCAAAACAATCGATCAGCTGAGATATTCTCACATCAATTGCTGGAAATTGGGAACAGAAAGGTGCCGGTTGTTCTGACCTCTGGACGAATTTCATTGCCTCATAACTTTTGCAATTTAGTGACATCAAAAGAAGAATTGGTTGAAAAAGTATTTCTCAATATTCAAACCAATTATAAGAGTCATGACTGGCTGAGTAAACGAGCTATTCTTGTGGCCAAGAACAAAGATGTCTGCGAACTTAACAATATTATTCAGTCTAACATTCAAAGTGAGGCAGTCACATACAAGTTCGTCGACACTGTTGTGGAAGCAGATGAAGTGGTTTATTATCCAACAGAATTTTTGAATTCACTCGATCTGCCAGGGATGCCACTGCACATACTGTAATTGAAAATTGGCATGCCAGTTATCATGTTGCAAAATATCAACCAGCCAAAGCTTTGCAATGGCACACGGTTTGCAGTAAAAAAATTAATGAGCAACGTCGTAGAAACAACAATCTTGACAGAACCTTTCAAAGGTGAAGATGTCCTCATTTCTCTCATTCCTATGATTCCAACAGATATGCCATTTCAATTTAAGAGATTGTAGTTTCCAATTCAATTGGTGTTTGCAATCACCATCAACAAAGCTCAGGGCCAATCTTTAGAATTGTGCAGTTTACATCTAGACACGGATTGCTTCTCACATGGACAATTATATGTTGCGTGTTCTAAAGTCAGCAAACCAGACAATCTCTATATCTGCACAGACAATGGAACGACAAAAAATATTGTATATCCACAAACATTGAGAAATTAAACATATAAGAAACGTGTGCTTTCTCTTTTCTTTCTTTTCCATTTAACTAGACTGAGCCACAGCAACGTGTGGCTGGGTACAGTTAGTTTTAAATAAGAGCTTTGTTGGATAAAGTAGTCTTAGGAAAGGTTCTTGTTTTCTATCACTTTGAATATTTCTTGCCAATCCTTCCAGGCCTGGCATGTTTCTGTTGAGAGTCAGATGTCAGCCTTATGGGGCTTCTTTATTTGTAATTAATTGCTTTTCTCTTATAGCTTTCAGATTTTTTTTTGTCTCTTATCTTTGGCATTTTAATTGTGATGTGTCTTGTGTGGGCCTATTTGGGTTCATCTCTAATAAGACTCTCTGTTCTTCTTGAATGTGTGTGATTTTTTCTTATCAGGTTAAGGAAGTTTTCAGATTCTTTCTTTCTTCTTTTGTGATGAAGACAGAGAGAGAGGGAAAGACAGAGAGAGGGACAGATAAAGACAGACAGGCAGAAAAGGAGAGAGATGAGAAGCATCAATTCCTTGCTGTGGCTTTTCAGTCTCCTTAGTTGTTCTTTGATTGCTTTCTCATATGTGCCTTGACTGGGGGGCTGCAGCACAGTAAGCCCCTTGCTTAAGCCAGTGATCTTGGGCTCAAGCCAGTGACCATGGGCTTTAAGCCAATGACCTTTGGGATCAAGCCAACAACCATGGTGTCATGTTTATAATCCCACACTCAAACCAGTGACCTCACACTCAAGCTGGTGAACCTGTGCTCAAGCTGGCAACCTCGAGGTTTCAAACCTGGGTCCTGCTCATCCAAGTACGACATTCTATCCACTGCACCACCACCTGATCAGGCTCAGCTTATTTCTTCAAATGAATTCTCTATCCTTGTTTATTATCTTCTCCTTCAGGCATCCCATGGTATGGATATTGTTTAGCTTTATTTAGTCACAAAAGACTCTTAGAGTTTCCTAAGCCTTCTTGAGCCTCTTTTCTTTTTGCTGATATACTTCTGTGTTTATGTTTATCTTGTCCTCTAATTGCTTCTTTGGTCATCTGCTTCATCCAACATGCTGCTGATTCCTTATAGTGCAGTCTTTATTTCAGATATTATAGTTGCCATTTCAGAATGGCTCTTTTTTATGGTTTCCATGTACTTTTTTCTTTTATTTTTTTTCAAGTGAGAGAATGGGAGATAGAGAGACAGACTTCCACATGTGCCCTGACCAGGATTCATCCGGGAAACCCTATCTGGAGTCTATGCTCTGCCCATCAAAATCCATGCTAGCAATCAAGCTATTTTTTTTAGCACTTGAGGTGTAGGCTACATGGAGCCATCCTCAATGCCTGGGGCTGATGTGCTCACACCACTGGAGCCATAGACTGGGTCAGCTTGAGGGGGGGGGGGAGAAGGAGGTGGGGAAGGGGTGGAAAAGCAGATGACTACTTCTTCTATGTGTCTTGACCAGGAATCATACCTGGAACATCCACACTGAGGCAGCTCTACCAGTGAGCAAACTGGCCAGGGTTCAATATACTTTTTAATGCATACTATCTTTTTGTTTAAGTTTTCACCTTTTCACAGACCTCAATAGGGTGTGACCACTAGGAGTTAGAGGAGTATGACTTCTGAAACCCAGATATTTGGTCTGCCAACAGTCAGTACAATTTCTACTGAATCTTCTGTGAGGCAAAACACCAGTCATATTCTTGGGAAAGTGGGGTAAAGCCCTGGTCTCAACACCAAACAACTGAGTCACTGTCACCTCTTGAATCTTTTTAGCTCCCTGCTTTCTGGCCAAGGCTTCTTACTTCTGAGGAGGGCACAATCTCCATAGGATGGGGCAAGAGAGATTCTCAAGGTTGAGACAGTTGCCATTCCCCAGGCTGATGTCATTGTTCTACCCAAGAAAGATGATGACTTTGGTACTGGAGAATGATTCAGCTCAGGGGTTCTGGTGGCTGTGTTCAATCATGTCTCTCCTTGGGGCTGCCAATATCTCACTTTTTTCATATGACTCTATTCCTCTCAATTCTCCTTCCACTGGAACCTAGGCTTATGAACAAGATTTTTTGCATTGGCCCTTTAAGAGGGTGTCTGAGTCACTGATATGTCCTGTCTCTTTCTCATAAACAGAAACCTCACCTCATTTCACTGCCAAATGCTATGTGGGCACCTCTTCGAGGCTCTGGTGTTCTAGGCTGTGGTGCCAGCCTGGGGTTTAGGATCCACATCTCTCAGGGCTAACCTCTCCCATGGCTGATGTCCCTTTGGATCCTCATCTGCTGCTCACTCTTGGGAGAAGAGGCAGCCCTTATTGTGTCTCCACCCTTTCTAGCAGTCTCGATGTGGCTTCTTCTGTAAAAACTTGGTTATAGACCCCTCTTCATTTGGTCCTGAGTTGGTTTTTCAGGATGATTATTCTTAAATTTAGTTACAACTTCAGTTTGTTCCTAGGAGGAAGCAAGTGAAATGTTCATCTGCCTACTTCATCCCCATCTTTAATCTCCACTGAAGACTCTCAATTTTTTATAATAAAATACCTTACTTTTGAGTAGTTGTTGCACATTTACAGAACATTTTTACATATGTTATAATATTTGGGTTTGATAATAAACCTGGGTGTTACTAATTAAAATAAATAGAAGGGAAAAGTTAATCTCAGAGAGCTGAAGATCTGTCAAAGTATGTAAAATTTGGGGCTAGAACCAAAATTATGGCTTTTTAATTATCAGTAGAAAGTTTTCTATTTAGGCATTTTTATCTCACATTGATTGGAAATTAACACAAAAAATTCTTCTAATATTCAGAATCCTTCCTCACAAATGTTCAACTCCTCTAATTATATTTTCCCCTAAGATATAAGAAAATAAACAGCACTTCTTTTTTTCTAATGGTATGTCAGTATAATATAATGGTTAAAAGTATGGACTCTAGAGCAACACCACAAAGGTGTGAATCCTGGCTCTACCATATGAGCTATATGACCTTGAACAAGTGCTTGACTAGTCAGTGCCTCACCTTCCTTATGCAAAAATTGTGGATAATACTGCTTTATAAAGATAAACTTAATGACCTATCATTTTCAAAATACTTAAAAGAGTTCATAGCACAATAGTATCATATATGTGTTGTTTAAAAAAAAGCAGAAGAAACAACATCTCCCACTTTTTATGAATCCCTGTAAAATATATTTGTACCATCATTCTTCTCTAAAACTATTGTTTTGAGGGTCATTTATGAACATTAGTTACTACATTCTATTATGGCTTTTTTCCTTCATCTTTATACTCTTCTCTAAACAATTCCAACAAGTCCTGCTGAACACTCATTCTTTCGTGAAATATTTCTTTGTAGGTGTTACTTCTTTACTTGAGTTTTATATTCTCTTGCTTGTTCTCTTATATTTCTGGTATCTCTTCAGACTTTCTGTTTCTGTTCCTCAGCTGCAGGTGTTTTTCCTGGTTAATAGTGTATATTCTGCTTTGAATCTCCTACTCTCATCTCTGGGAAATGAAAATATATTTATAAATGTGACTCAGACTTCATTTCATTCTAAGAACTCTAACTTTATTGGGAAGATTTACATTGATATTCTGCCAACATCTTGAACTTACCATAACTATCTATCCATCATTTACCTATCTACCCAACCTTTGCATTACAGATTTGTTTCTCCTCATTTCTTCTATATGTTATAAATTGCATTAACACTTGTAGAATTTTATTCTTGGTTTTCTCATCTGTAAATATAAAGCACTTGACTCTAGCACTCTTTAATACCTTTTTAGCATTAAAATTCAGTGAGTCTAGAAATTAGTAAAAAAGAAACTGTAATTTAGAAAAAAATATGAAATCATGGGATTTCTATGGTTGAATTTGCTTAAAACCCAATGATAAGAGAAACATCTTAAATGCAGTATGGGAAAAAATGACAGAGGAACAAAGATTAGAATGTATCAGAATTCTTTTTTGAAACAATGTAAGCAAAATGTCAGTGTGAAGCTCCATCTTCAAAGTACTGAAAGGAAAATAAAACTTGGTGACATAATTTTATACTAGGTAAAAATACCTTTTAAAATGAAATTGAAATAAAGACATTTTCAGACACACAAAAGGTGAAAGAATTCACTATGAACAGACCTGCAGTGCAAGAAATGTTAAAAGAAATCCTTCACAAAGAAGAAATAAAATATGGATATAAATCCATACAAAGAAATAAAGAGCATCCTAAATGCTAAATATATGAATACATACGACTGTGATATTGGATCTAAAGAAGCTTTTAAATGATTATATAAAGTTAATTATGTTCCATACTGAGGACAACTTTCTATTGAACGGAACAAAGAATCTTTTTTTTCTGAGTATAGTGAATAGTGAAACAAACATGTTTCTTTCTCGATAAAGGAGATTTTTGAACACTAACTTGAGCATTAAACAAGATTTTCTTTCATATTATTTTTAAACTCAATCAGTGATATTTTATTTTCCTGATGGTATTAATCTCATATTTAAGATTTTTTATACTTATTCTCCAAGTGTCTTATTCATGCTTATCTATCTTTTTTCCCTGGATTATAATTTTTTCTTTTGCCTTCTACCTCAGCCTTTTTATTTATTTTTTCCACCTTCAGATTTTCCCATTCCATCTGTTCTTATGGCTATCTTTTTCTTTAACATAAAACTTGAAAACCATTTTATCTTCTTTTCCTAAAACTGGTCAAAAATTAAGAAAACTTAAGAAGAATGAGAGGTAACTTAAAAACTTTTGCAAGAGTGGAACATAAATGTTGACAATTTAACAGCTATTTAATGAGTACCTACAATTTACTATCTTAAGTATTTGGGATACTTCAGTAAATTAAATGACTGTAATTTGTGTTATTTAAGTTCTATGCTCTTTTAAATTGTATATTCTAGTGAAAGAAGATAGATAATAAATAATAAACATGATAAATTAGAATATTCATTTTACATTAAAAGATATAAATGATAGAAAAAATTAAAGCAGAGAAAACTAGATGACAGTGGGAAGCAAAATTGGAACAGCAAATCAGGTAGTTAAGTCATGATTTATTGAAAAAGTGAGATTGAAGGGATGATTTGAAGGTAGCTCAAAAAGATAGACAAGAACCATAGGCCATGAAACAAGAGTATGTCAAGACTGTTCAAAGAACATCAAGACGACCAAGGTGGCCACAGAAGAGTGATCTGGGAAAAATGTCAGAAAAGTTATGAGGACTTGATAATGTAGGGCTTTATAGGTCACTGAAAAGTTTTTACTTTTATCTGAATATTATGGGATCCATTGCCAAGTTTTGAACAGAGAAGTAACATGACCTGACATATTTTAAAAAGGCCTACTCTGACTACTGTATTAAGAATAAGTGAGCAAGTGGAGAGCCTGATACACCCTTTTCAGTCACCCAGGCGAGAGATACTGGTGGCTTAGATGACATAAAAACAGGAAAAATGGTGAGAAATGATTTGATTGTTGGTATATTTTGAGGGTAGATTTAATTAAACTGGTTAATGGATTATATGAGAAGTGTGAGAGAAAGAGGGGGTGTCAATGATACCAAGAATAATTTTTACAACTGGATATACAGTGTTGCCTTCAACTTGAGAAGGGGAAGATTTGGAGTTACAGTAATTGTGAGATTTCTCTTTGGCATATAATTGGAGATATTGAGTGGATAGTCTAATACATGAGTCGGTAATTCAAGGGAATATGCATTTGGGAATTATCAGCAAACATATAATGACAGAGGCTGGGTGGGATCTCTAAGAAAGTAAGGAGGAATTAAGAACAGAAAATTGCACAAGAAACAAACCCTAGAAATTTCTACCATTAAAAGGTTGAAGAAAAGGGAAACAATTTACCAAGAAGACTGAAAAGGAACAACCGGTAAGATTGTTTTTCTCATGTGTTTACATATAATCTTTGCAAACAGGATTTAAGCCATGTGTAAAAACCAATCATGCTCCCATTTTCATGTGGGACAAAAGCATCACCCTTCTGGAGCCATGTAGTTTTGATGGCATCACATGGGACTCTTTTCAGTGTGTTCCCTACGACCCTGAAAAGCTCCCTTTACCACAGCACCCTGTGAGAACAATCATCAGAGCTGCAATATGAACAGATGAGAGCATGAGAGCTGTTCTAAAAAACAGAGGTGAGTTCAAGCTCACATATTTAGTATTAGCTTTGAGATTTCTCTAACTCAACCTCTGAGCCACAATTTTTTCATCTGTATAAGGAAGATGATATTCCACATAGTGTTGACAAAAAGTTTAAATAAATCAATAAATCAATGAATGCCAAGTGGATATGAAAAAAATATTACTCAATCAGCATATCCTTCTCTAAGCACCTTGCTGAACCTGTTGTTTGTCTTTTCTTCCAAGAATCTTCTCTTCCCTGTTGATGCTCTTAAAGTCCTTTCCATTTGACTCAGTAATTTTCACCTTTACTTCCTCAGTACCTTTTTCTCTTCATGCTGAACTCTGAACAAACCAAACTAGGGCAATACACTTGGTGAGTGGTGGTTTTTGTTTTTTTTTTTAAAGTTACTATTGGCATTCCTTCCTAATTTATTTTGCATGAGAAGTCATTTAGAAGATGGAGAGTTATTAAAGAATGTTTTGGAAGAGTTACTACCAGGGATTCAGAATAAAGCTATATCCGTGGACTCCCCAGGCTGTGCCCTATGCACTCACCCTTTGCATATACCTCATTTAATCTTCATGACAAGCCTATGAAATGATGTTAATAACATTGGTTCATCATGAGGAAATTATGGGATGAAATAATTAAGTTACTTCTTCTGAATCACACAGCTATAGATGACAGAAGAAGGACCCTAACCTATGATGATTTGCTGCTGTCTTGCTGCTCAGGTCACTGTGGTTTACTTGTTTCTACTTGGACATTCTTGCGGCAAGTGGAAGGTCTATGAACCATAGGAAAATGGAACGAGTATTAAATGAATTAAATTCCTGTATATTTTACCACTTGTGAGTTTTTGGTGAAAAAATAATAGTAATGCTAAATATATTACGTTTCAAACATTGTTATAATTATACTGTTTAATTTCATTTAATCTTTCATGTAAGATATATTATCTTCCATTTACAGGTGAAGAAACTGACATCCAGGTTGCCCATGTTTATAAAGCTGATATTGCAGTAGGATTTGAATTCTGGCAATCTGCTTACGTAGGCAAGGAGGCTATAGGCGTCTCATGTTTACACGGAGAATATGCCATTGTCATAATCAAAGAAAAAAGTTCTATTGGGTCTTGTCTTCACTGAGTTTACCACATCTCTTCATATTTGTTCTTTTAAAGGAAATGCCTAAATTGATATATGTATGTGTGAATATAAATTAAAATAATTATTAAAAACCATAATCAAAATTGTTCTTTTGATTACTTTTTGAAGTTGATGTTTCTTTTTCAGTATGTAAGATTAGTCAGTTAACCTGTATCATTTGCATTGTCTATTTAAGTGAAATTTTTTAATACTTTTAAGTATTGTATCTCTGGAAGTATTTATTGTTGGGGAGCTGTTCCTTGTTCACTTGCAGGCGATCATTATAGGACATGATGAAGAAGGTTATGGAACAAGTTTATATCTGAACATGATAACAGTTTCAGAGTCTAACTGCCTTTGAGTGTATAACTATTACTTGGGAAAATACTCACTTGGAAGATTTTGAGCCTGTTTCTGAACCAAAGGCTGGGTGTAAGTAAGATTACCATAAAATTGGTAAGAATATGAGAGAAAGACTGTGTAGTACTATAAGGTTTGGTTGTTGGCAAATATTACTTAGAGGCTGCTCCACAAACCTGTTCTTATTGTTGCTGTAATGTGGTTCTTGTATGGTGTCAAGGGAAAAAAATTTCAAAAGACCCAAATTTAGAGAAGCTTAGGCTTTTGCAGTAAGATTTGTTTGTGGTTAAAATAGAAGGTTGCTCATAGGTATTCAGTATCTTGTTTCTGTCTATCCCACCAAAGATAAAGTCCAGTCTTGTCTTCATTAAGCCTCGTATAAAGATTAAAGTCCAGATGTTCTGCACCATTGTTTAGCCCATATCAAATCTTAGTCCAGTCCAAGTGCTGCTGAAAGCCTATACTTCAGAGACTGTTTGGCTGCCAGTTCATGCCAGTGCATATCTACAGAAGGAAGGCAGAGAAAAGGGAAAAAGTACTAGATTTCTGTTCACCTCTGTTTTTGTTTATTTTTGGCTGAGAAAGACAAGCTTTTCTTTAAGCCCAACAATGAGTCTCTTTAAACTTTTCTGGGTTTGTTTTGATTCCTCCCATTAAGCAATCAGGTCCTTCTTCTAGGCTAGACTGATAGGCCCTTATGGTCAATATCCATGCTTCCGCTTCATGCCTTAAAGTGGAAGCACAGCAGCACCCCCACCCAGCACTGGTACTGGAAGTGCCCTGGGGACATTTTTCACAAATGGTCAGTCCCAAAGGCACAATGGACTTTCGGAATGTGCAAGTGAACTCATGAATAACCTAACAAATTAAGCTAATGAGATGCTAAAACTTTTTACTGAAGCAAGCTTCCCAATTTTATTAAATATAATGTCTAAATCCCTTTGCTCTTTTTTTTTTTTTAATAATTTTATTTTTTTAATGGGGTGACATCAATAAATCAGGATACATATATTCAAAGATAACAAGTCCAGGTTATCTTGTCATTCAATTATGTTGCATACCCACCACCCAAAGTCAGATTGTCCTCTGTCACCTTCTATCTTGTTTTCTTTGTGCCCCTCCCCACCCCCTTTCCCTCTCCCATTCCCCCCTCCCCCCCGTAACCACCACACTCTTATCCATGTCTCTTAGTTTCACTATTATGTCCCACCTATGTATGGAATAATACAGTTCCTGTTTTTTTCTGATTTACTTATTTCGCTTCATATCATGTTATCAAGATCCCACCATTTTGCTGTAAATGTTCCGATGTCATCATTTCTTATGGCTGAGTAGTATTCCATAGTGTATATGTGCCACATCTTCTTTATCCAGTTATCTATTGATGGGCTTTTTGGTTGTTTCCATGTCCTGGCCACTGTGAACAATGCTGCAATAAACATGGGGCTGCATGTGTCTTTATGTATCAATGTTTCTGAGTTTTTGGGATATATACCCAGTAGAGGGATTGCTGGGTCATAAGGTAGTTCTATTTTCAGTTTTTTGAGGAACCACCATACTTTCTTCCATAATGGTTGTACTACTTTACATTCCCACCAACAGTGTATGAGGGTTCCTTTTTCTCCACAGCCTCTCCAACATTTGCTATTACCTGTCTTGCTAATAACAGCTAATCGAACAAGTGTGAGGTGGTATCTCATTGCCGTTTTGATTTGCATTTCTCTAATAGCTAAAGAAGATGAGCATCTTTTCATATATCTGTTGGCCATTTGTATTTCTTCCTGGGAGAAGTGTCTATTCATATCCTCTTCCCATTTTTTTATTGGATTGTTTGTTTGTTTGTTGTTGAGTTTTATGAGTTCTTTGTATATTTTGGATATTAGGCCCTTATCTGAGCTGTTGTTTGAAAATATCATTTCCCATTTAGTTGGCTTTCTGTTTATTTTGTTATCAGTTTCTCTTGCTGAGCAAAAACTTCTTAGTCTGATGTAGTCCCATTCATTAATTTTTGCCTTCACTTCTCTTGCCTGTGGAGTCAAATTCATAAAATGCTCTTTAAAACCCAGGTCCATGAGTTGAGTACCTATGTCTTCTTCTATGTACTTAATTGTTTCAGGTCTTATGTTTAGATCTTTGATCCATTTTGAGTTAATTTTTGTACAGGGGGAGAGACTGTAGTCCAGTTTCATTCTTTTGCATGTGGCTTTCCAGTTTTCCCAGCACCATTTATTGAAGAGGCTTTCTTTTCTCCATTGTGTGTTGTTGGCCCCTTTATCAAAAATTATTTGACTATATATATGTGGTTTTATTTCTGGACTTTCTATTCTGTTCCATTGGTCTGAGTGTCTATTTTTCTGCCAATACCATGCTGTTTTGATTGTCATGGCCCTATAATATAGTTTGAAGTCAGGTATTGTAATGCCCCCAGCTTCATTCTTTTTCTTTAGGATTGCTTTGGCTATTTGGGGTTTTTTATAGTTCCATATAAATCTGATGATTTTTTGCTCTATTTCTTTAAAAAACGTCATTGGAAGTTTGATGGGAATTGCATTAAATTTGTATATTGCTTTGGGTAATATAGCCATCTTGATTATATTTATTCTTCCTAGCCAAGAACAAGGTATATTCTTCCATCTCATTATATCTTTTTTGATTTCCCTTAACAATGGTTTATAGTTTTCATTATATAAGTCCTTTACATTCTTTGTTATGTTTATTCCTAAGTATTTTATATTTTTTGTTGCAATCGTGAAGGGGATTATTCTTTTGAGTTCCTTCTCAGTTGTTTCATTGTTGGCATATAGAAAGGCTATTGACTTCTGTATGTTAATTTTGTATCCTGCGACCTTACTGTATTGGCTTATTGTTTCTAGTAGTCTTTTTGTGGATTCTTTGGGTTTTCAATGTATAGGATCATATCATCTGCAAAAAGTGATACCTTTACTTCTTCTTTTCCGATATGGATGCCTTTTATTTCTTTGTCTTGTCTGATTGCTCTGGCTAGAACCTCTAGTACCACATTAAATAAGAGTGGAGAGAGTGGACAACCCTGTCTTGTTCCTGATTTAAGGGGGAAAGCCTTCAGTTTAGTGCCATTTAATATGATGTTAGCTGATGGTTTATCATATATGGCCTTTATCATGTTGAGATATTTCCCTTCTATACCCATTTTGTTGAGAGTCTTAAACATAAAATTGTGTTGTATTTTATCGAACGCCTTTTCTGCGTCTATTGATAAGATCATGTGGTTTTTGTTCTTTGTTTTGTTGATATGGTGTATTACGTTAACCGTTTTACGTATGTTGAACCATCTTTGAGATTCTGGGATGAATCCCACTTGATCATGATGTATTATTTTTTTAATATGTTGTTGTATTTGATTTGCTAGTATTTTGTTTAGTATTTTAGCATCTGTATTCATTAGATATATTGGTCTGTAGTTTTCTTTTTTTGTGCCATCCTTGCCTGGTTTTGGTATGAGGGTTATGTTGGCCTCATAAAATGTGTTTGGAAGTATTGCTTCTTCTTCAATTTTTTGGAAGACTTTGAGTAGAATCGGAACCAAGTCTTCTTTGAATGTTTGATAAAATTCGCTTGTATAGCCGTCAGAGCCTGGAATTTTATTTTTGGGGAGGTTTTTAATGGTTTTTTCTATTTCTTCTTTACTGATAGGTCTGTTTAGGCTTTCTGCTTCTTCTTGACTCAGTCTAGGAAGGTTGTATTGTTCTAGGAATTTATCCATTTCTTCTAGGTTGTTGAATTTAGTGGCATAAAGTTTTTCATAGTATGCTACAATAATTCTTTGTATATCTGCAGTGTCCGTGGTGATTTCTCCTCTTTCATTTTGGATTTTGTTTATATGAATTCTTTCTCTTTTTTCCTTGGTAAGTCTTGCCAAGGGTTTGTCAATTTTGTTGATCTTTTCAAAGAACCAGCTCCTTGTTCTATTAATTTTTTCTATAGTTTTTCTGTTCTCTAATTCATTTATTTCTGCTCTGATTTTTATTATCTCCTTTCTTCGGCTGGTTTTGGGTTGTCTTTGTTCTTCTTTTTCTAGTTCCTTAAGGTGTGAAGTTAAGTGGTTCACTTGGGCTCTCTCTTGTTTGTTCATATATGCCTGAAGTGATATGAACTTCCCTCTTATCACTGCTTTTGCTGCATCCCATAGATTCTGATATGTCGTATTGTCATTTTCATTAGTCTGTATATATCTTTTGATCTCTGCACTTATTTCTTCTTTGACCCATTCATTTTTTAAAAGTATGTTGTTTAGTTTCCACATTTTTGTGGGATTTTTTTCCTCTTTTTTGCAGTTGAATTCTAGTTTCAAGGCTTTATGATCAGAAAATATGCTTGGTACAACTTCAATTTTTCTGAATTTGCTGATGTTGTTTTTGTGGCCCAACATATGGTCAATTCTTGAGAACGATCCATGTACACTGGAGAAAAATGTATACTCAGTCACTTTGGGATGAAATGTCCTGTAGATGTCTATCATATCCAGGTGCTCTAGTGTTTTGTTTAAGGCCACTATGTCTTTGTTGATTCTCTGTTTGGATGACCGATCTAGAGCCATCAGCGGTGTATTGAGGTCTCCAAGTATGATTGTGTTTTTGTCAGTATTTGTTTTAAGATCAATAAGTAGCTGTCTTATATATTTTGGTGCTTCTTGGTTTGGTGCATATATATTAAGAATTGTTATGTCTTTTTGATTCAGTGTCCCCTTAGCCATTATGAAATGGCCATTTTTGTCTCTGAGTATTTTTGCTGTCTTGTAGTCAGCATTGTCAGATATGAGTATTGCTACACCTGCTTTTTTTTGGATGTTATTTGCTTGGAGTATTGTTTTCCAGCCTTTCACTTTGAATTTGTTTTTATCCTTGTTACTTAGATGAGTTTCCTGTAGGCAGCATACAGTTGGATTTTCTTTTTTAATCCATTCTGCTACTCTGTGCCTTTTTATTGGTGAGTTTAAGCCGTTTACATTTAGTGTAATTATTGATACTTGTGAGTTCCCTATTGCCATTTTATATCTTGCTTTCTGTTAGTTTTGTGTCTTGTTTGATCCTTCTCTTTCATTTTTCTATCTTTTGTTTTTATTTGGTTGTATTCCATACATCTTTCCTCTGTTGCTATCTTTTTATCTCATGTGCTTCTGTGGTGGTTTTTTCAATGGTGGTTACCTTTGAGTAATGAAAAGGGTCCCTACCCTGTTCATTGTAGCGAAGTATTTTGTGAGTACCTTTGCACTCCATCGTCCTTTGCTACTGTTAATCTCCATCTTCTCCCCCTCTTTCTTTTTGTTGTTGTCACAGCTTAAATTTGGTTTTATTGTGTTTTTCTTGGAGCTTTTACTTGTGGCTCTGTTTTTTTTTGTTCTTTGTATCTGATTGGAGAACCCCCTTTAGTACTTCCTGGAGTGGGGGTTTTCTGATGATAAATTCCCTCATCTTTTCTGTATCTGTGAATGTTTTTATTTCTCCTTCATATTTGAAGGATAGCTTTGATGGGTATAGTATTCGTGGCTGAAAGTTCCTCTCTTTCAGGACTTTAAATATTGGGGTCCACTCTCTTCTAGCTTGTAGAGTTTCTGCTGAGAAATCTGATGATAATCTAATGGGCCTTCCTTTATATGTTGTATTCTTCTTTTCCCTGGCTGCCTTGAGAATTTTTTCTTTGCTGTTGGTTTGTGTCAATTTCATTATGATATGCCTTGGAGTAGGTTTGTTGGGGTTAAGAAAACTCAGAGTTCTGTTTGCTCCTTGAACTTGAGGCTTTAGTTCTTTCCACAGGCTTGGGAAGTTCTCATCTATTATTTGTTTGAGTATGTTCTCCATTCCATTTTCTCTCTCTTCTCCCTCTGATATACCTATTATTCTTATGTTATTCTTTTTGATGGAGTCAGATAATTCTTGTAGGGCTATCTCATTTTTTTTTAATTTTTGAGTCTCTTTCTTCTTCTCTCTGTTGTGCCTCAAGTTGCTTGTCTTCTATTTCACTAATCCTCTCTTCTATCTGACCTGTTCTATTAGCTAAGCTTGTTACTTCGTTTTTCAGCTCGTGAATTGAGTTTTTCATCTCTGTTTGATTTGTTTTTATAGTTTCAATTTCCTTGGACATATATTCTTTTTGTTCATTGAGTTGTTTTCTGAGCTCCCTAAATTGCCTTTCTGTGTTTTCTTGTATATCTCGGAGGATTTTTAGGATTTCTATCTTGAACTCTCTGTCATTTAGCTCCAAGGTTTCCAATATATTAAATTTTTTCTCCATAGATTTTTCCTCATCTAGCTGTGTTACCTCTCTTTCTTTTGTATCCATGATATTCGATTTTCTCTTCCTTAATGGCATCTGAGGGTGGTTTTGTTGATAATATTAATGAGATTTAATAAAGAATAAAAAGTTAAAAAAAATAAAAAAATAAAAAATCAAAGTTTTTTTAAAAAAAAATTTATAATGAAATAAAGAAAAATAAAATAAAATAAAAATTTTTTAAAAAGGAAATTATTCCCCCCCTCCTTTTTTCCTCTCCTCTCCTCTCCCCTCTTTCTTGAGAAAATCTTGTGGTGAACTGTGAATTATAACAAATAATGCCTGTGATGGAGGGCCTGAATTGGGGAAAAGTAATAAAGGGGCAAAAAATAAAAAATAAAATAAAAAAAAAAGAAAAACAAAAAAAAAAAAAAAAGAGGAAAAAAGAGCGTATGGACCCACAAAAAGCTAATAAGGAAAAAATTTGGGTCAAGAATAAAATGATTTGCTTTTAGGTGTTGGTTGTCTAAGAGTTATGATGAGAGGAATAAGAGGAAAACGGAAAAATGGGGGGACAAATTAAAAAATTACTATTGTATTTAGTGGAACAAGAACTAGATAAAATGGAGAGCCAGGAATGGGAGCACTGCTAGTGAGTTAAAAAGGTGAAGTAAAAATCCCCCAAAATGCCACAAACATAAGTTTGAGTCCCAGATAAGATAATTTGTTTGTTATTGAGGTTTGAATGAGAGGAGATGTAAAGGAGAAAGGAAGAAACTAATATAGAGGGAGAAAAGAAAGAGAGAGAGAGAAAAAAAGAGGGAACCACTAAAAGAAGAAAAAAGAAAGGAGAGAGAGAGAGAGTTAAGGGTTTTGGAGTGCAACCCTCATAGAGAGAAAGGAAAAGAGAAAAGATAATGGGAGATGTAACACTTATGGGTAGTGTAGTTCAAGGAGAGGAGAGAGTAAGACCGGCAGAGAGTTAATCGGCCAAATTGGAGGAGGAAAAAAAGTATCAAGAATGAAGATAAGAGAAACAAACGAACAAATATAATAAAATGGGATAGGTTATAAAGTCTGCAAATTATTCTTGATTTTGAGAGGTCATCTTCTTGCTTTTTCTTTTCTCTCCCTCTTCCTGGTCGGTGACTCTGTACCCCGGGTTCTGCCCCTTTGGCACGCTCAGGTAGAGGTTTGCAGTTGATAAGTCTCTATGGCGATGTCATGTATTGTGCTTTAGTCTCATTGGCAGTCGAGGCTCATTAGCATTTATAGGCTCCGACAGTGAGAGAGTCCGTGTTCCTGGAGCCTTTCTCCTAGTCTTTCCTTCCTCAATTAGTAGCCCGATAATCCAGCTATGGGGTTGCTGCTGCCTCTGCCTGGATAGTAAGAGGCTCAAAGAGCTGGCAACTCCCCACTCTATTTCCACTCAGCACAGGGCTCTGGGTAAGGCTCAGTCAGTCAGAGCTGCTAGCATAATCAGGCGGGCTTTCCGCCCACTCAAAGACCTCTGGCTCTGTCTGCCACTCTGTCCGGTAACACAGGCGGGCGCCCACTTCCGGGGCGCTTGGAGGAAACTCTCACTCCCTGGCTGCGCGCGCAGACCAGGATATCCGGCCAGCAGTCTCACGCTCTGAGTGAAACCCCCAACCGCAGGTAAAAGTTGCAGCGTTGGAATTGAGTCTCGCTCCGTCCCCGTGCGCGGCTTTTGCAAGGCGCTGGGGCGGCCCGAGATTCTGCTTTGGCCCACACAAAGGCCCCTGACTCTGCCCCTCTGTGCGATAACATGGGCACGCACTGCTGAGGCACTCGGAGGAATCTCTCATTCACTATCTGCGCGCGCAAACCAGGATATGAGGCTGGCCGCGTTTCCCTCTGAGTGAAACCCCTCCAGCACGGAAAATCTCCACCGTTGGAATTAGTTCTCACTCCCTCCCGTGCGTGGCTTTCCCAGGGCGCTGGGGCTGCCCAGAGACTCTGCCCTCAGCCCACAGAAAGGCCTCTGAACCTGCCTCTCCGTGGGGCAACACGGGCACCCACTCTCGGGGCCTAGGAAGAAATCTCTCGCCCACTAACTGCGTGCACGCCAACCAGGAGACCGGGTAAAATGGCCACCCCGCTTGTCTTTCTTTGTTTGGGTTTGGCGCAAGTGTTAGCTTGTATTGCCCGGGTTGCCACTGGATCAGTTTTTCCTCGGCTTGGATCTCCGTGCCACAGCCTGGTTCGGCCGTTTGTGCCGCGGCCTGGATCTATTCACCCCCTTTGCCTGCCTCAGTTTCTATATTCACAGTTACCAGAGAAAGCCGCTCTGTTTAGGTTAGTGAGGAAGGCGGAGCATTTCTTACTCCCTATTTCCTTCGGGGTTTGGTTATATATTTAGCCAATTTTTCACTCGACCATACCTTTGGGTGTATTGTGAAGCTTCTGGAGGCTCCAAGTATAGGTTTTTCTGTTTCCGGTTGAAGATCTTGTTGAGTTTTGGGGGAGATTTATCGGTATCGCTTCCTACCCCGCCATTACTCTCTTTGCTCTTTTTCACCAACAATATCTAGCTACCTGCCTACATTAACATTACCTTCGTGCTTTTACATAAATTATCCCAAATAAACTGGAGGGAAAATCACATATTAATTATAAATATGTACTTTCCCATTGTATAAATTGACTCTTCATAGCAAGCATTGGGTAATTACTAACAACTACATTTACAAATAAGGATCTGAAATTTGACTTGAATTGACTTTAGAGCTCAGACCACCATTGCATGCACCATCAGGTGAGTCTCAAATAAGACAGGTAAAGAGATACAAGGAAGCAAAGGTGCAACCAGCATCGGCTTGGAAAGGTGCACATCTAAGCTCAAAGGACATCGTGGTTTACTAGTTGACAAATACTGAGACAGGATGTCTACTCTGTAATCTAATAGATTGCCTATCAAAGAAGACCTTGACTAGAGAATGAACTATCTGACATGCTCTAGCTGCTTTTGATGATAAACAGTGCACCTTTACACTAAAGAACTCCTGAAGCACTTTGCCAAATGCAATTTTAACCTTCTTTAAACCAAGATTCATAAAGTTTGTCTCACTGCAGAATTCTCTGTAAACTTAGAATTCCTGTTAATTTTTAAAGGATAGATTTAGGCATCATGTTATACAGAAAAGAGCATGGGCATTGGAAATCATAATTTGAACACATTAATTATTCATTAATTCATTTAGAGCAACAATTTACTGAGTGTCTTTTATAGATTAGGCATAGCTCTTTGGGGAATATGAAGGATAAAGATGACATAGTCCCCTATGTCAGAGTCAGCAAGATCACAGAGACAAAGTACATATCAAATACAATTATAAGAAAATATGCTAAGTGAGAAGTCAATTCATTTTTTTAAATACATAGTTACTGCATGCTTTGGTCGCTAATCTAGCATTTGGAAATACATTGACCAAAAGAAGTAAGGTCTTCATTCTCATGGAGATTACATGTTAGCAGGGATGAGAGACACAAATAATTAACAAGTAAAATAATTGCTGATAATATGTGTTACAAAGAAGATTTAAACAAGATAGGATAAAGAATATCTAAGATCTGAGACTATTTTAGATAAACAATGTGAGGTTTATCTTAAAGCTAAAAGAGGCCTTTGTAAGTATTTTTTTTTTTTTCATTGTTAAAAAAAGACCTTACACGGCCCTGGCCGATTGGCTCAGTGGTGGAGCGTTGGCCTGGCATGCAAGGGGACCCGGGTTCGATTCCCAGCCAGGGCACACAGGAGAAGCGCCCATCTGCTTCTCCACCCCTCATCCCTCCCCCTCTCCTTCCTCTCTGTCTCTCTCTTCCCCTCCCGCAGTGAGGCTCCATTGGAGCAAAGATGGCCCGGGTGCTGTGGTTGGCTCCTTGGCCTCTGCCCTAGGTGCTAGAGTGGCTCTGGTCGCAACAGAGCGATGCCCCGGAGGGGCAGAGCATCGCCCCCTGGTGGACAGAGCATCACCCCCTGGTGGGCGTGCCGGGTGGATCCCAGTCGGGCACATGCGTGAGTCTGTCTGTCTCTCCCCGTTTCCAGCTTCGGAAAAATGCAAAAAAAATAAAATAAAATAAAATAAAAAAAGACCTTACATTAAGTAAGAAAATTCTTTTAAAACTTGTCTTCCATTGCTATATATACAAATATTTGCTTAATTACTCTCTCATTAATGGATTCATTAATAGGTAGCTTAATACAAGTTTCCTTGCATTTTTAAAAAAATTAAAAATTTAATCTGTAAGAGCAGGTTTAGGTTCACAGAAGACCAAGTGGAAGTACAGAGTTCCCATGGGCTCACTATCTTACACATTAATAATGTCTCCTAATATCAATATCCTGAACCACAATGGTACATTTGCTACAATCAATGAACTTACAATAACAACACATCATTGTCCTCCAAAGTCCATAATTCACATTAGAGTTCACTTATGATATTGTACATTCTATAGGCTTGGAGAAATGTATAGCGTCATGTAACCACTTTAGGAATATCATATGGAATAGTTTCCTCATCCTAAACATCCTCGTGTTCTGTCTTTTCATCTTTTCTACTGCCCTGAGTGCTGGCAGTTAGTGCTCTAACCTCTGTACTTTTCCCTTACCAGAATGTTTAAATCATGTATTACATAGCCATTTCACATTGGCTTCTTTCACTTAGTAACAAGCATTTAAGTTTTTTCCATGCCTTTTTGTGTTTTTTTTTGTTTGTTTCTTTTTTGTATTTTTCTGAAGCTGGAAACGGGGAGAGACAGTCAGACAGACTCCCGCATGCGCCCGACCGGGATCCACCTGGCACGCCCACCAAGGGCGAAGCTTTGCCCACCAGGGGGCGATGCTCTGCCCCTCCGTGGCGTCGCTCTGCCGCTACCAGAGCCACTCTAGCGCCTGGGGCAGAGGCCAAGGAGCCATCCCCAGCGCCCGGGCCATCTTTGCTTCCATGGAGCCTTGGCTGCAGGAGGGGAAGAGAGAGACAGAGAGGAAGGAGGGGGGGGGGGATGGAGAAGCAAATGGGCACTTCTCCTATGTGCCCTGGCCGGGAATCGAACCAGGGTCCCCCGCACGCCAGGCCGACGCTCTACCGCTGAGCCAACCGGCCAGGGCCCCTTTTTGTGGTTTAATAGCGTATTTCTTTTTAGAGCTGGGTAATATTTTATTGTATGGATATATTCAGCAAATTATCCATTCACATACTTGAAGTAATCTTAGTTGCTTCCCAGTTTTGGCAATTATGAGTTAATCAAACTATTATAAACATACATGTGCAAGTTTCTTTGAGGACATAAGTTTTCAGTTCACCTGGGTAAATACCAAAGTGCCTATTGGAGCATATGGTAAGAGGGTTTGGTTCTGTAAAAAACTGTCAAAATGCCTTCAAAAGTGGCTGAACCATTTGCATTCCCACCAGCAATGAATGAGAGTTCTTGTTACTCCAATTTGTCCCCAATATTTGATGTTGTCAGAGTTTGAGTTTTGCTATTCCAATAGGTATATAATGGTATCTCTTTACTATAATTTGCAATTCCCTTTAATTTGCAATTCCCTAATGACATATATGATGCTTGCTAAACATTCTTTTCATATCCTTATTTGCAATCTGTATATCTTCTTTGGTGAGGTGATTTTTAAGGTCTTTGGTCCCTTTTTTAATTAGGTTATTTGTTTTCTTATTGCCAAGTTTTAAGATTCTTTATATATTTGGATAGAAGTCCTGTATCAGACATGTATTTTTAAAATATTTTATCCCTGTGTATAGCTTTTTTTCCCTATTATCTTGGCATTGTCTTGCTTGCACACAGCAGATGTTTTTAACAAAATTTTTGAAAGAAAATTCAACTTATCAATTACTTCTTTATGGACCTTGACTTTTTTGTTGTATCTAAAATGTCATTGTCATACCTATGGGGTACCTAAGATTTTCTTCTATCTTATTTTCTAGGAGTTTTATAATTTTGAATTTTATATTTAAGTGTATAGTCTACTATGAGTTAATTTTTGTGAAGGGTGTAATTTGTGTGTCTAGATTTATGTTTTTTGCATGTGAATGTCCAGTTGTTCCAGCATCATTTGTTGAAAGATTTTGCTTCATTGTATTGCCTTTGTTCTGTTTCAATAATTATTTAATTCTATGTTGCTCTATTTCTGGGCTTTATGTTCTTTTACCTTCATTTATTTGTCTATGTTTACCAACAACACCATACTGTCTTGATAACTGTAGCTTTTAAGTAAGTCTTGAAGTTGAATAATGTTAGTCCTACAACTTTGTTCTCCTTCGCAATTTTGCTGACTATTCTGTATCTTTTGTTTCTCCTTATAAACTTTAGAATCGAATTAATAACCTCAAAATAACTTGCTAGTATTATGACTAGGATCACATTAAAGCTATACATGAAAACTGAGAACTGACATCTTGAAAATATTTAGACTTCTTGTTTATGAACATGTAGTTTGTTTTCATTAATTTAATTTTTATTTTGTAGTTTTTCTCATATACATTTTATACGCATTTTTTTGAAAGTAGCCTGGCCAGACAGTGGTGCAGTGGATAGAGTGTTGGACCCAGATTTGAAACCGCAAGGTTGCTGACTTGAGTGCGGGCTCATCTGGTTTGAGCACAGCTCACCAGTTTGAACCCAAGGTCACTGGCTTGAAAAAGAGGTCACTCGGTCTGCTGTAGCCCCTCGGTCATGGCACATATGAAAAAGCAATCAATGAACAACTAAAGTGTTGCAACGAAGAGTTGATGCTTTCATCTCTCTCCTTTCCTGTCTGTCTGTCCCTATCTGTCCAACTCTCTGTCTCTCTCTGTCTCTGTCACCAAAAAAAAGTATATCTAAAGTATTTCATTTTTGAGAGTGCTAATGACAATGGTAATGTGTTTTTATTTTCAAATTCCACTTGTTAATTTCTAGTATATAAAAAGTAATTTACATATACAATATATATTATCATCTTGGTTGAAAAATAATCTCTTTTAAAACTTAAACTTATCTCCTGTTTCTTCTTTTTCTATACCAAACATGTATTTTTGTATAGCTGCTTTGCCTTAAGTTCCCTTTAATCTACAGAGCCTTCCTTCATGACTCCAAATAACTGTTTTAAATTATATGTTAACTCCATATAGTCCTATATCACACAGAAAAAAAACATGTTACGGAAACCATTCCCCTGGTGGTCAGAGGTCTGAGCCCCTGAAGCCTTTAGTTTAGTAACTTATTACTAAACTCATTTCATTTTACCTCTATTGCGCATGGCTCCTGAAGAGAAAGTGAGACATTTTTCAAACTCATTTCTTCAGCTGTAGAGTTTTTGCTCATAGTGGGAAAGATAAGTGATGGAAAAAATAAACTACAGGTATACCTCAATTGTGCTTTGCTTTATTACACTTCATAGATATTACAATTTTTTTTTTAAGCAACTGAAGTTTTGTGGCAACTCTGCATGTCATAAGCACCATTTCTCCAACAGAATTTGCTCACTTTCTGTCTCTGGGTGACATTTTAGTTATCACAATTTTTCAAATGTTGTATTATTATTATATGTGTTTTTATAATTGTTTTGTATGTTATGAACTGCATCAATTTAAAATAACAAACTTAATAAATGTTGCATGTGTTCTGATTGCTCCACTGACCAATTATTTCCCATCTCTCTTCTTCTCCTTGGGCCTCCCTGTTCTCCAAGACACAACAGTATTGTAACAAGGTCAATTAATAACCCTAAAATTACCTCTATTCAAGTGAAAGAAAGAATTGTATGTTTCTCTCTTCAAATCAAAAGGCATAAATGATTAAGCTTAATGAGGAAGACATGTCATAAGCTGAAATAGGTTAAGAGTTATCCCAGTTGTGAATATAAAGCAAAAGTTCTTGTAGGAAATTAAAAGTGCTACTCTAGTGAACATAAGAATGAAAATATAGTAAAACAGCCTTATTGCTGTTATGTAGAAAATTTTAGTGGTCTGGATAGCAAAGCAAACCAGCCACAACATTCCCCAATACAAAGCCTAGTCCAGAACAACACCCCAACTCTCTTCAATTCTATGGAAGCTGAGAAAGGAGAGGACACTACAGAAGAAAAATTTAAAGCTAGCAGAGGTAAGTAAGTTCAGGAGATTTAAGGAAAGAACCTGTCTCCAAACCATGGAAGTGCTCAGTGAAGCAAAAGTACTGATGTGGAACCTGCAGAAAGTTCTTCAGCAAATGCAGTGATGATAATTAGTGAAGGTGGCTATATTAAGCACCAGATTTTTAACGTAGATTAAATATCTTCATGTTAGAAGAAGATGCCATCTAGGACTTTCATAGATAGAAGAAACCTGTGCCTGGCGCCAAAACTTTGAAGAACAGGCTGATTCTGTTAGTGGCTAATGCAGCTGGTGACTTTCAGTGAAGCTAATGCTCATTTGTCACTCTGAGAATCTTTGGACTATTAACATTTTGCTAAATTTACTCCGCTTGCATTCTACAAATGGAATAACAAAGCCTGGATGATAACACATCTGTTTACAACATGGTTTACTATATATTTTAAGCCTAACATTGAATCCTGCTGGACAGAAAGAAGGGATTTATTTTAAAAGATTACTGCTTACTGATAATGTACCTGGTTACCCAAGACCTGTGATGACAATGTATATATAAGATAAATGTTGTTTTACTGTCTGCTACCTCACTCTCCATTCTGCAGCCCATGTATCAAATTGTAATTGACTATAGAGTCTTATTTTTCAGAAATGCATTTCAAGGGGTTTATAGCAGCCATAGATAGTATTTCTCTGATGGATCTGGGCAAAATAAATTAAAAACCTTTTGGAAAGGATTCATTATTCTAGATGCCATTAAGTACACTTATGATTAATGACAAAAAGTCAAAATATCAAAATTTACAGGAGTTTAGAAGAAGTTTACTCCCACCCTCATGGATGACTTTGAGGGGTTTGAGACTTCAGTGGAAGAAGTAAGCACCAAGGTGGTGAAAATAACAAGAAAACTAGAATTAAAAATAGAGCTTGATTCTGACTAAGTTATTATAATTTCATGATAAAGCTTTAAATAGAAGATGACGTGGTAGAGAATCGCCTGTCTAATCTTAGTCCTTCCATAACTTGGATTAAGGAACTTTAGTTTAAAAAGTGTTAAGTGTGGCCTGACCAGACGGTGGTGCAGTGGATAGGGTATCAGACTGGGACATGGAGGACCCAGGTTCGAAACCCCGAGCTCACCAGCTTGAGTGTGGATTCATCTTGTTTGAGCAAGGCTCACCAGTTTGGTTACCTCCTGCAGGCCCTTTAAAAGAGCAGAGGGAATGGCAAACAATTAATGAGTCTTTATACCTCCCCTCTAGCAATCCTCCTATATGCTTTACTACCAAACCAGCTATAGAGGGTTGTATACATATCATTCCTCAAGAATTTCTTCATTATCAACCCAAAAGAGATAATCAACCAGCTAATATCACATTTATGTCTGCTATAACTGTCAATACAATAGCCTTTAGAGCTGTAAACTTGACCACACTGCCTAACACTCCACCTTGTGGCCCGGAAATGGATTATAAGCATCAGTTCCATTCTGTTTAGTGGAAGCCTTGTCATGTAAAAGTTCCTCTTACTGCTCCTCTTTTCAAAAATGATACACTGTAACATGGGGGCCTCACAGTCATTTAACCACTAATGGGCATAATCTTTCTTTTAACAGCCCTTCTAATAGTACTATCGGCTGTAATGAACATGAGTTGTTTGGACCTGTCTTACAACTCTCAGACACCCAGCTCTTAAGCCCTCTCCATACACAGTTATGGAGACTAGAATTACCTTTATATAACTGTAATCTTTCACATGGGAACAATAGTCATAGTAAAAATTCCACCCTTTCTTTAGTTAGGAATTTTACTGATAGTGTTATGCTGTGCACTTCGCACCCTTGGGGTTTATTACTACCCCAGAAGCCCCTGATATCACTCTCACCAACCAACTATATATGACTATTTCATGTGGTTGGTATACCTCTTGTCTCACTCATAAAAATGTTGTGTGGCTTAATATCACCACCATCATTTCTTTGTGTCACTTATCCCAGATGTGGCTACCTGGCAATTTAAACTGGTGTTGGGCTGAATCTTCAACTTTACAGGTTTTAGAATCTGCACTTCCCCACTGGAGATGTTCCAAGAAGTTTCTATTTACTCTTTTTGCTTTTCTTGTATCTTCTATTGTTATTTTTGCTACTGCAATGGTTGCTTCTATATTCCTTGTTCAGCGTATCCATATAGCTGCCACTGTAGAACATGTAATGACCAATATTACACAGCATCTAGTAGAACAAATGCAAATTGATAAGGAAATTTCACCCAGACTGCAAGCTCTTGAGGCAGCTTTGGAGTGGCTTGTGGACCAACAACAAGCTCTTGCCACTTGACAGACTCTTGGGTATGACTGGGAACATACCCACACCCATGTCACTGCATTACCATAAATGAGTCTCATCATCCCTTGGAATGCATTAAGCAAAATCTACTTGGAGCATTTTCTACTAATTTAAACTCTCAAGTTAGTCACTTTGAGGCAGAACTTTAATAACAGCTCCTTGATACTCAAAAAGAAACTCAAACCAATACCTTACAGACTTTACAAGAGAGTTTCCAGTGGCTCAACCTTTCCACCTGGTTTCATGGCATTTATTTACATTCTGGGGCATCTCTATTCTTGTAATTTGTTTATATTTCCTTTTAGTGATATTACCTGTCTCTTCAGTGAAACTGAAAGCCATTAGTGAGTTCTCACAGCTTTTCTCACCCTAAAGCCCACCTCTACATCTCCTTCCTTAAAAAGCAAGGAAGAGGGAGACGTAGGGAATCACCTATCTGAACTCGGACCCTCTATAACTTGGATTAAGGAACTTTAGTTAAAAAGCTCTAAGTGTGAATGGTGATATGAATGTGATTTCCTGCTGCAAACACAGGGAAGCAGATTTCTTGGATGCAAGCCCCAAGAAACTGTGTGTGTGACCTTTGTGCAACAAAAAGGAATGCATGTGAATGGGATGTAGAGATTTATAGATTGCCCTTTCCCTTGTGCTTGTTAATTATTGTATAGTCAAAGAAAAAGAATGTACTGACTGAAACTAGTTTTGTTCCCATGTCAGTAAAAAAGTACATTAGTCCTCTTACCCCTTGTCACCTGATCTTCCTTCCCTGCAGTCCTCCAGCCTTTGTTTCTTGTAAAATTTCCTGCTTCTGATCAATAAAAGTTCTGTGAGAAGGGGACTCAGGAGGTTAGTCATGCCTGACTGCCTCTCCCTCTTCCTCTTGACAGCAATTTGTGTCTTGAACAGTTCTTCCACACAACTCAAGTAGTTTCCAGTGCGCCGGAGAACTACCTGACATGCTTCTTATTGATTAGCAAATAAAGTAGCTTCTTCAAACAGAATCTACTCCTAGTTAAAATGCTGTGAAGATTTTGAAACAACAGCAAATAATTTAGACTATCACATAAACTTCATTGGTAAAACAGCAGCTGGGTTTGAGGGGATTGTCTCTAATTTTGAAAGAAGTCTCTACTGTGGGTAAAAGGCAATTAAACAGTATTGCATGCAACAGAAAAATTGTTAATGAAAGAAAAAGTGGCAAACTGTATTGTCTTATTTTAAGAAATTGCAACAGCCACCTTAACCTTCAGCCACCACCACCCTGATCAATCAGCAGCCATCAACATTAAAGTAAGAGCCTTCATCAACAAAATTATTATGACTTGCTGAAAGTTCAAATGATGAGCCTTTTTTAAAAGCATTTTTTAGCAATAAAATATTATGAATTAAGGTATGTAAATTTATTTTTTAAAAGATATAATGCTATTGCACACTTAAAGTATAGTATACTATATGCTCTGGGAAATCATAAAAAATATATTTCATACCCTTTAATAAGATATTCACTTTGCTGTAGTGATCTGTAACTAAACCCACAATATATCTGAGGTATGTCTATAATCACTGAATATATAATTTTATCTGTTCTTCTTCTATTGACCAGCAATTAGAGTTCTTCACAGATCATTGATTTTTATTTTTCAAGGTGAACAAATTCCTGTGTATTCTGGACATTGAGAACCAGAATTTATTTTACATTACTAAGTAATGTGTCCAAATTACCAGAATTGTGCAGCCTATTAAATATTATTTATGGCCTGACCAGGTGGTGGCACAGTGGATAGAGCTTCAGACTGGGATGCAGAGGACCCAAGTTCAAAACCCCAAGGTTTCTGGCTTTGGGATCATCTGGCTTTAGCATGGGCTCATCAGCTTGAGCACAGGGTCTCTGGCTTGAGCGTGGGATCATAAGCATGACACCATGGTTGCTAGCTTGAGCCCAAAGGTTGCTGGCTAGAAGCCCAAGGTCATTGGTTTGAGTCCTAGGTCACTGGCTTGAGCAAGAGGTCACTTGCTCTTCTGTAGCTCCTTAGTCAAAGTACATATGAGAAAGCAATCAATGAACAACTAAGGAGCCGCAAAATAAAAAAATTGATGCTTCTCATCTCTTTCTTACCTGTCTGTCCCTATCTGTCCCTCTTTCTGTCTCTGTCTCTGTCAAAAAAATATTGTTTATGGAATAGTGCTTTTGCTTTAGTATTTAAGCCATTTAATGTACAGATATACTCTTTGCCAATTTTGTGGGCAAGCAGATAGCTATTGGTGATACTTATGGTAGTTTATACAATTTTTTGACTTTAAAATGTTTAGACTGCATAAGAAATACTTGGTGTACTTGTTAAAATACTTATTCCTGGAATCTACATTTTTTTTAATCAAATGCAATTCTTATAAACAAACCTTTTCTGGGAAATATTGGGCTTGCCTTTGAAATCAACTTTAAATTAATAGTGCCTGTTCTGACATTCTGTGCTACCTGACAATTCTAAAGTAAAAATAATCAGAAATTCTCATGTTTATAAATAATATCTTTAATGACATAAGAAAAATTATAATGTATCAACTGCTTTTTAAATTTTTATTAAGTGTATACACATTCAGTATTGTTAATTTAATTCAAAGTTCTACTGATCAATTAATATATTTTTTTTCCAATTAGGAATTAATAAAATCTTTAAGAAATTGCTATTTTTTGTATAATCAATCTTTAAGTCTCAGGTTTCTGGAATTCAGTGAAATGGTCTTTAGGAATCAGAATTTATCACAGTCTGCTTTATAAATTTTGGTTTCATTGATCAATGACTTTTGCATACATTGCCAAGGTAGTGAGTTCATCTGGAATCTGAAATAATGAAAATAAGACTGATAAATCTTATGTCATTAAGACAAACATAATATGCCTTCTGGTATTGTCAGATATGTCTTTTAATAGGCATAAAATTATTTTGTGTTGCTTCTGAACCTCATTCCCTGTTGTCTACTAAAGGTTTTTATCTGAATCTAGAGCAAGAAGTTCCACATGATTCTCTTTATTGGGCCTAAACCAGTAGGCTAATACTTTCTAAAGAACCAAGATGATTATTCTATAACTTAATTTTCTCCTGTTGCTCAGAGAACTCTGTAAATGACCATGGAATGTACTTATATTTAACAACCAAGACAGGCATACTTATCCTCATAAAAGTCTTATTAGCTCTTATTTAAGAAACCTAAAAATTGCTTAAAAATTTGAGGTTTGTATGATGTGGGGGCAGAGGTTATAAGGATTATATTCATGAATTTAAGTCCATTAATTAGAATTCAAAAAATATTCACCAGAGTTTAATAAAAAAAATATTGAGAGCAGTTTATGTTTTCTTCTTTTTCTCAGGAGGAAAGATCAATATCTTTTATGTAGTAGCACACCTCATATCTTATCCCTGTTTACTCAAGTCAGGAACTGGACTTGGGTAGGTGTTTTTTTTTCCTGTTTTTAAATATTATGTTAATAGTTTTAACTAATTGCATATTTAACATTTGTTCCTACTCTTATACAAAAGCTAAAAAAATGGAATTTTCTAGTTGTACTAAAAATCTGTTTTCACTTTTATGGGTTTTGTTTACAATTCATTGAAAATTAGAGCATTATTTTTCTCTTATGGATATATATTCTTGCACATCCTATACCTCTTCATTGGGTATATTAATTCTAAAATTTAACTTCCCCTCCTATTAGAGATTATCATTTTTATTCCAATTTTCTAAGACTATGAAAAATTATCTTTTTCTTATTAGCATTATGCTCTTTTTGGCATTTTAGACGTATTTTAAATAATGACTGCATAAAATGTCATAATATTTGGAATTGAGCCTTTTCATTAATCATTCAATATGAAAAGCTTATGAAAAGAGCTGCAAGAAGATGCTTAAAAATAAATATTTTAAAGGCATTTTTCCTATTACTTGTGAATCAGAATAACCCAGGGCACGTTGTTTTTTCCTTAGCTCCTCTACCTTCTAATTTACTAACTTCTCCAATCAGACTAAGCACCCCAGTCAGCTGCCATTCTCTCACAGGTGTTGTGCACAATTTAAAATTTGTTTTGATTGAAGACTTCACTTTGACTGTTTTTTAAAAATCACTTTGTGATCTTGGCTAACCTAAAACATCCTGGAATGAGAGGACGCAGTGCCATCATTTTCACCTGATTCAAAACACTTTCTCTTAAGGTACCAGATTAAGGCCCAGAAAGAGTGAAAACCCCATGGTAAGCTTGGCACTGTTTTTCTTTCTTTTTTTTTTTCCAATAGTGATTGCCACTTTTATCAAAATTGTATCCAAACAGGAAGATTACTGAATGTACTGTTCCAGAGCGATAGAACCCTAAGGCAGAGAAAATAACAGTGTTTTTTTCCACCGGCACTCCTCAATCTTTGCCTTTTTCTAGTTCTATGGGCTGTGGCAACTTGAAGAGTGACAAATTATCCTTGGTAGCATTCACATTAGTTCCTAATTATTACCTTGATATTTACTAAGATGTTGTTGCATTATATAGCTATATGAAACATTGTTCTTGTCTTCTGTGTTAGCTCAATCTTTCTCAAGAGATAAGAGATGAACATTTTGCTAACATAACTTTTAGAAAGTAATTTTATAGTAAAAATATCCTCACATAATTTTAATTTATATTTTTTATTATAACTGAGCCTGAGCATCTTACCATAGGGAACCACTTTTAATTTTCAAACTGTACAATCATTGTCAGCCCATTTATCCCTAACACTGTTGGTATTTTACTCCTCTATTTTCAGATATGCTACATGTTTTTGTAATATCAACATTTTATGTGAAATCAGTTATAGTATTTTTCTCAGTTTACACTTTAAATTAAAAAAAAAAATTTTTATAGTGGTGTGATTATTTAGGCTATATTTTATTGTTACTTAAATACTACAAATTATGTTATATAGTCAAACAACAATGTGGGTGGACCTTAAGGGCATTATGCTAAGTAAAATAAGTCAGACAGAAAATGATAAATACTATATGATTTCACATATGTTTAATCTAAAAAAATAACTGAATCTGTAGAAACAGAACAGATTGATGGTTGACAGAGAGAGGGGTGAGGGTAGGGGGAATGGGTAAGGTAGTCAAGGGGCACAAATCTTGATGTTGTTGACATCATCAAGATTGAGGTCAAACTTTATTTTTATTAAAGTTTAATTGTAAAGAAACATTAGTAGAGAAGAAAATGTCTTTATAATTTCAGGAATATAAGTCTCTGAATTTTAAGTTGGAGAATCATTCTCCAGGTACAAGAGAAATAAATTCTGAGGTTGTAATGTGCAGTATGGTGACTACAGTTAACAATGATGCACAATATAATTGAATGTTGATCAGAAATTTGATCTTAAAAGTTTTTACCACAAGAAAAAGCCTTTGTAACTATATGAGGTGATGGATGATAATGAAACTGAATGTGGAAATCATTTCACAGTATATGCATATATCAAATCATTATGTTGTACAGTTAATACTAACACAGTGTTATATGTTGATTATAACTGAGTAAGACTGGAGAACAAAAAACAAGTACTGCCTGGGTTGTTGCTCAGAATACAGAAGTGCAATGATTCTCCAACTTAAAATTCAGAGACTTATATTCCTGAAATTATAAAGACATTTTCTTCTCTGCTAATGTTTCTTTAAAATTAAACTTTAATAAAAATAAAGTTTGACCTCAATCTTGATGATGCCAACAACATGAAGCAAGTTGTTCTTAAAAACTTAAAAGTTGCTGTCAATACTTTCTGAGAGAGGTGACTTTATGAACACAGAGCTCTGGAGTTCAGGCTCGAGAGAAGGACTGAATGGGTGCTGTTGGAAGCAAAACTCCTTCTTAGGGCAGGGAAAGCTCCATGCCAAGAGTGAGTGGCCTGTGGCTTAACGTGGGCTTTACTGTGGACTCTACTTACCTCTGAGGAGCTCATTTTCTGATCGCATCAGCAACAATCATTCTGGGCCATTGTTTAATCAGAAAAAAAAGCATATTAGTAGTTATTCACACAGTTTTCGGAGACAAAAGCTATCTGGCAAGTTGGGTCTGCTGTACAAAGAACAGTGACTTTTGATAGAGGAGGTTTGGGAGCAAACACTTAAAAAGTCACATGTCATCAGAGGCTACTTTATTTATTTATTTATTTAAATTTATTTATTCATTTTAGAGAGGAGAGGGAGATACAGAGAGAGAGAGAGAGAGAGAGAGAGAGAGATGAGAGACAGAGAGGGGGAGGAGCTGGAAGCATCAATTCCCATATGTGCCTTGACCAGGCAAGCCCAGGGTTTCGAACTGGCAACCTCAGCACTTCCACTTCCAGGTCGACGCTTTATCTCACTGCACCACCACAGGTCAGGCCAGAGGTTACTTTAAAACACTGTGTTTGAGTAACATTTGTACTGCTTAATAGCTGTGTAACTTTGTATCACTAAATCTAATTTTCTTTATTTACAAAATGGGATGGATAATATCTTTTGCCATGTCATTTTGCAAGACTACTGCTATCAAGCAAGGGACCAGTTGAAAATTTTATATGAATTATAAGTGTGTATTGACTTTATGGCATATGGCCTAAGAACCCAGGTGCCTTCTCCCCATGTAAAATTTACCCTAACCCCTGAGTGCTTGACTACAGACAAAGGAAATTAAGGAGAGGTGGTTTTTCCTTCACGGCCCAAGCCTGTGCTGGTGAGAACAATGGTTTGCAAGGACCAGTTATTAGTCAGGGTGCTCACCATCACTGGCTCCAGGATATTTGTGAGGTAGAATGCTAAGGAGGCTACTGACCTGGGAAAGGTGCCTCGGCCAACTCCTCTGTCCTGGTCCCAGACCTAAAGCCAGGTATAATGTTCATGTGCTGCTCTCCTGCCCTTGAGCCCAGACACTGCTGCCCTTTGGGCATAGGAAAGCTGACCCTGAAATTCTAAGTTAGCAAAGGCATAGTGTACAATCTAAAACCATGACTCTTCCTTTCTCTCTTTTCTTCCCTCCCCTTTACCTCAACAATTCTTTAAGGACTGACAATTTTCCCATAAATACTCAAGCTCTAACAGGCAATTCACTTTTCTGAATTTTCTAAAAGGTAGGTATTCTGAGCATCTTCCAGAGACCATTAGCTATTTGCAACGACCACTTTTATACTCAAAATACAAGAGTTGATTATTCAGCAATCTTCATATCTTATTAAATTATTCATCCTTCTCTTTCCTAAAGAATGAGAACTGAGTGTCTTCTGGAAAGGACTAACTCTCTGTTTCTTCCCTTGTCACCCTGGTGGCAACATTTGGGAAACTGTAACAATGATAAAGTCAATGGCTTAGAGGTAGATTTCCTTTGGGAATTATCAAAATACTCTTTCAAAAGAGTTAGGAATGTCAGCTGATGGTTGTTTGTGATATTCAATGCCAACAAGAATCCCCAATTGGGGTGCAGTGAAGGACAACTTTATTCAGTGCAAAAAGCTCAACTGTGATATAGCACTGGCTGTAGAACAGCTAAATAATGTTACAGCTCAGTTATGTAAAAACATGGCTATGAGCACAGCACAAATGTGAGATGGCCATGGGGTGAAAGGGTCCTGAGGTGAGGCCCCTCTCTCACTTGACAGCTCTGTTTTTTTCTGCCCTGGTATGGCAAGGCATCATCACTGTTTCACCTTTGGCGCTGTAGCTGCAGCCAGAGAAATGCAGTATTCAGTATCTGATGGAAATGAAAAGTGTATTACCCAAGCTATAGGGAAGCTGGCTTTTATAAAAAAGTCTCTACTCTTGGTCCTAATTTGCATCAGGACTTCAAATTCTCACAGTTTGATTGGTCTAAAAGGCACTATCCTGACTGGTCAGAAAGGAGCCTCTAATTGTTTGGTGAAGATGCTGATGAGGATATAGCTAGTCAGCTCTAACTGGATGAAGAAAGCATCAGTCCTTTTGTTCTTGTTCTTGTTTAGTTTTGGTTTTTATAGAGAGCAGTACATGAACCAAGTTTGAACAGCATTGTAGCAGGCAAGTTATATGATGGGCTCATTATTATTTGCAAATGGAGTCATTGTCCTTTATGTTTGGACTGTAATCTTCATACAAGATGGTGAGCAGTGTGGTGAAAAGGGCATCAAACCACAATTACTCCTGAGTTCCAGATCAGCCATACTGCTGAAGCACAATCCTAGCATGTAAGACAAATATCACCATACTCCCTTCTACCCCATTATCTCCAGTTAAATAAATTTGTCAAAAATATTTGTAATCGCTTTTGCAAATCAATGGACAACTTTATACTGAAACAGTCAACTTAAAATCAGCTCAAAGACTAGAATTATATGTCATTATCATGTCTTTTCAGCATTTGCCATATTCCTCCTTTAATCTATATACAGACAGCAAATTTTTATTTATGGTTGTTTCCACTATAAAGACTGCTGTCTTAGGGACAACTGCTGATGAACTATTTCAGCAGTTCCTCCTTCTTTGAAGACTTGTATGTCAACATAGAGCTCCATATTTTATAGGACATACTTGAGCTCACTCCATGCTTCCTGGAGCTTTAGCACAAGGGAATGTCCTTGTTGATCAAGCTACCCAAAAGAAAATTATTTGGAGCAACCATGACAGATCGAGCAATTCAGTCTCATACTATTCATCACCAGAACGCTGCAGCCTTGTGTAAACAGTTTCAACTTTCTCAGGAAGCAGCATGGCAGATTGGTAAATCCTGTCCAAGGGGTCTTATACTACAATCTGTCCCTTCATTTGGAGTTAACCCTCAAGGACTCCTACCAGGACAACTTTGGCAAATGGATGTTACTCATATACCTTCATTTGGCAAACAGTCCTATGTCCACGTTACAGTGGATACCTATTTTGGATTTATAGTAACCTCTGTCAGAACAGGAGAGGCTGCTAAGCATGTTATAGCTCATTGTCTGTATGCATTTTTCTATTATTGGATTTCCTAAACTGGTTAAATTGACAATGCTCCTTCATATGGAGCAAAAGCATTTACTGTATTTTGTCAAACCTTTCGAATTATGGGTATTTCTTACAATCGTTAAAGTCAAGGTATTATTAAAGTGTTCCCAGCAAATATTTTAAGGTCAATTTAAAAAAAATTAAAAGGGGGAAGTCATATCCTAGAACTCCTATGGGTCTACCATATCATGCTTTTTACTTAAAAAATTTTAAATTTCTTTTGAATGCTGATGAACAGGAGATGCCTAATCTTTTTCTCCTGCAAACGTCTAACTTCTTTTATTTGATCCAACTAATAACACTGTTTTGTCTTTTTCCAAATAGCTCCAGATATATGGAAAAGGTTTATATAGGCAGATGGGGATCCTCAAACCCCTCAGCAAGATCTTCTGAGCATAGCTTTTAAGGTATCAAGAGGCAGAGAAAGCCCAATAGAGATCAGGGGAACTACCAGCTTTTAGGATACGCCCTTAAAGGCTCCAATGCCCCAAAGGGGTCTCATAGGATTCCGTCTGGGTCCTGCTTCCATAGTGAATAGGAAGGTCATTGAGCTAAAGCCTGCCAGGCTTACATGCCTTTGCTGTGAGGAAAAAGGGACACTGGAAGGTAGGCTTCCCTCTCGCTCCTCTAAGGGAGGATTCAGTCTCTTCCAGCCCTGCTCCAGCCACCTATGACCTAACCTTGCCCAGAATGCTGGGGTTTGCCACTGAAGGCTGAAGGTGCCCAGGGCCGTCGGCCCCATCTATGACACTGTGGACAAGCCTAGGGTATTTCTTCCAAGAAGCAGGTAAACTGATCTCATTTGCACAAGGGCCACTTAACTATGTCTTGCCTGAATAGTCGGATTTTTTATTCTTCCCTTGAAGATCTCTGTTGTGGGTGTTGATAGACCTATTTTCTGCTGCTTTGTTTAATATATGGTGTTTCCTTTATTCCTCCTACCTCAATGCCCCACTCATATTTCAGGCTGGGACCTACTCCTAATTTAGAGCTCTCTTTCCCCCTTTTGCCAACTTCTATTATGAATTTACCTTTGCCACCCAGCTTAGTGTATCCCAAGGTTCTCTTTACCACACCACAGTTGCAGAGCTCCAGGGAAAAGCAACATCTCTCCAGGCAGAGGTCTCATCTCTCCAGACAGAGGAGAACAGAAGCTCCCTCGCCACGCATGCTGCAGATGGCTTTTCCAGTCTACCTGAATCATTACCAGCTAGAAGCAGCAGTCATTGGGACTTGGACATGAGCTGCAAAGTATAGAATGGTGACAACAATTCCAGTGCCATGCAGACTTTTCCTGGATGTGGACTTTCCCTGGACTCCTGCTCCTTGTGACAGCTCCTAATGGACTGAACTGGGGTTGGGTTGCATTTGTAGGGATTTGGAATGGTGTTGGTGCCAACTTGGACTTGATGAATATGTTAAGGACACTACTCTTTTATGGATTCTGGCTGTATTGGCCAAGAGTTTGCTTAAAGGCCTTACTCACTGTAAAAAAATAGAAGACTGGATAAAGAATATGTGACACATATACACCATGGTATACTACTCAGCCATAAGAAGTGATGACATTGGATCATTTACAACAAAATGGTGGGATCTTGATAACATTATATGGAGTGAAATAAGTAAATCAAAAAAAACTGCATGATTCCATACATTGGTGGGACATAAAAATGAGACCAAGAGACATGGACAAGAGTGTGGTGGTTATGGGGGGGTGGGAAGGAGGGACAGGGGGAGGGGAGGGTGGAGGGCCACAAAGAAAACTAGATAGAAGGTGACGGAGGACAATCTGACTTTGAGTGATGAGTATGCAACAGAATTGAATGACAAGATAACCTGAACATGTTTTTTTTTGATTATACATACCCTGATTTATTGATGTCACCCCATTAAAATTAATAAAAATTTATTTATAAAAAATAAAACATCGTTCAGTCTTAAATATAAAAAAAATATTTGTAAACTAGTGTACCAAGGAAATATCTGAAGTATTATTTTTATCAGGACATTGCATAACAGCAATAAATTATTTCCTAGAAAGCTTTAAATACTATGCTTTAGAGGGTTTTTATTTATATGAAATATTTATTTATTGTATTAACCTGCTCTTATAAATGTAAATCAATAAATTAATTAACATTTTTATATATGAAAACATCTTTATGCATGTTTTGATACAAAACATCAAACATTGGCAGATCAACAGTTCACACAAAGTAATGAAAAGAGATGCTGGTGAAGAATAGGGAAGCAATTAAAAATATTAAGAATATTTCAGAGATTTAAAAGAAAGACATTCAAGGAGAATTAATGCAGCTACAGAGAAAAGCTAATCTTACAGATTTGTACAGATTGTAGCTGATACTATTTAACTGACAGCTCTCTTCAATCGAATGCCCAGGAACATACCAGTTCATAAGTAGTAATGATGTTACTTATTACTTTATGCCTGATATTTGTTTAAATTCTTAAGAGCAGCCATGTTTTCCCTATAATTTGACCTGAAATCTGTGGTCACAGTCAGTAGGTACCCTTGTTATTCAGAAATTATCAATAGCAACATACTTTGGGAAACAATAGTATCCTAAGATTCTGGATTTCTAATGCCAAATTCCTGGTTTATTCATTACCTTTGTATCCACTAATTAAAAACAACTCATTTTATAACAACATGCATGAATTTTTACTTGAGTACTTACCGTGTGCTAGGCAATATGCCACGTATTGGGGAATCATTGACAAATAAATTATGAGTCTTTTCTTAGAAAGAATGCAGTGTATAATGGGAACAAATGTCTAGGATATAGTTACAATATTATATGTAAAATTCAGTAGTAGATGAATTCTCTAAAGAGTATAATGTAATAAAGAGATGGATTTTATTTGGGACAAGTAAGGAAAGTTCCATCCAGAAGAAAATTACTGAGCTGGCTTCAAAATATGAATGGAGATTTTATGTTTAGGTGAGAAAAGAATAATATGTGCAAAAGCAAAGATGCATAAAGTAGCATTGCAATTTCAAGACACTAGAGTATTATATAACTCCTATGTTTTTAAGATAGGTACAGCTGCACATAAGAAAATAAAGACAAAGAGCTGGTCAAGGAGTCACATCAGTTTCACCGAGGAGCTTCAATTTTATCCTGGGGTGAAAATGAGTCATTATAGCCAGAAGTTAGACAATGTATTTAAGTAATTCTTTTTCATACAGTGTGGAGTCTTGTCCACAGAAGAAAGGGGCAGGAAAGAAAAGATCTGCTACAGGAGCTATAGCAAAGGAGAGCAAGAGCAAGTAGACACATATTGTGTCTCTACTGGAAAGAACAAGTGGAAAAAGAAGAGAACAGCTGGAGTGCGGCACCCAGACTTAGCTTGCTTCATTTTAAAATGGAAAAAACTCAAGCTTAGGAAAAGAAACCAAAAGAGAGATTTGAAAGACTTTCCATGATGGTAATAAGGCAATGAGTTAATGTACCCCTACCTCACATACATACATAGACACTTGGCTGATATGTTGAAATGTCAAGGGGTCATTGGGTCCAGGAAAGTGCCATGTTCTGATGGGTGACTGGTCTGAGACCATAGGGAGGAGAGAGACATGGCCATGATGTTGCCTGGAGCAGGAAGAGCCATCCCTCCTTGCCTGATCCTGTACATTAGCCCAGAAGTGGCACTAAAAGAAATATAATAATAATAATAAACATTTCGTCTCTGCTTAGACCACTTGGAGGGAATAAATGAAAAGTATATCTGTACAAGTATGTATAGTGTCGAAATTTCTTCTCTCCCTCTCTCTTTCTATCTTTCTTTCTCATAAGCACACTAAGCCAGGGAGTGAATCTGGAAACAAATTCCTACCAGGTTTCAAGATAGAATGAGCAAATGCACAGCTAAAGTCCTCTATGAGAAGGTGTTCAGAACCTCTGCTACAAGAATTTCCCAGAACATAGCAGATTGGATTTCCATGGGGAGAACACAACCCAGGTGAAGATGAGAGTCCATTAAATACCATTATCACATGCATATACACAATGGAATATAACACAACCATGAAAAAGAAAGAAATCTTATCTTTTGTGATAGAATGAAGATTATTATGTTAGGTAAAATAAACTAAGCAGAGAAAAACATATATCAATATGTTCACTTATATGTGGAATCTAATGAATAAAGTGAACTGAGAAACAGAATAGAGGCAGAGGCTGGGTCCTGAGACACAGAGGAACAGCTGTTAGAGGGAAGGGAAATGAGGAGATAGATCAGAGAAGGTGAAGGGATTAGCCCAATTATATATACATAAATATAGATACAGATAACAGGACAGCAAATACCAGAGAGAAGTGGGGGAGGGAAGTAGGGGGGGTGGGAAAAAGTGGGTGTAATGGGGGCATTTTGTTGGAGGTTATATTGAGTGGGACACTTAAATCCAAGTTAACACAATAAATTAAAATTTTAACAAAAAATAAAGAAAGAAAGAGAGAGAGAGAGAGAGAAAGAGAAAGAAAGAAAGAAAGAAAGAAAGAAAGAAAGAAAGAAAGAAAGAAAAAAAGAGAGAAAAAGAAAGGAATTTACCATTACCACATAATGAAAATGGGTCATGATATAGGAGGGAGCATAGATCAAAAACACCAGAATTAATCCTTTTGAAAATTAACACTAACATTATAAAATAATTCAAGTGATTATAAATATAAAAGAAAGAATATTTTTATTGAATAAATTGAGCACTATTTTAAAAATAAGCATCTTTGATAAAAGGCCAAACAACTGCAAAACATAAAAATATACTCACCAAATTTAGACAATATTTCTGGAAGACAGAGTTGAAAAAATTATGAACTTGCAACAGAAAGCTAAACACATTCTCTTACCAAAATGTAATAAAACTAGCAATTAAAAACAAAAACAGAAACAACAACCAAAAAGGAGAATAAGTCTAAAGTTGGATATTTAAAAGCATGCATAAATAATTTATGGATTTAAACAATAAAAATTATATATACAATAATATTAATAACTAAACCACAAAAAAACCCTACTGCATATATCAAATCTTTTTAGATGCAGTGAAATTCCCTTTGAAGCAGTGATCCCCAACCTTTTTTGGGCCACGGACTGGTTTAATGTCAGAAAATATTTTCATGGGCCAGCCTTTAGTGTGGGACGAATAAGTGTATCACGTGACCAAGACAAGCGTCAAGAGTGAGTCTTAGATGGATGTAACAGAGGGAATCTGGTCATTTTTTAAAAAGAAAACATCCGTTCAGACTTAATATAAATAAAATGGAAATAATGTAAGTTATTTATTCTTTCTCTGTGGACCGGTACCAAATGGCCCATGGATTGGTACCGGTCTGCAGCCCAGGGTTTGGGGACCACTGCTTTGAAGGACATAAACATCTTAAGTGTATAAACTCAAAAAAGGAGGAAGTTAAAAAATTAATGAGAGCAGAAAGAAAAAATTATAAAACATTGTAAACACATAGAAAGATGAAAGAAAGAAGTAATAGAAAAATATTTTTTATTCATAAAATTAAATTTAATGGGGTGACATTGGTCAATAAGAGTACATAGGTTTCAAGTAAACATTTCTATAACATTTGATTGTGTTGCATGCCCATCATCCAAAGTCAAGTCATTTTCCGTCACCATATATTTGTCCTTCTTTACTCCTCTCTCTTATACCCTCCTCCCCCTTGTAACCATTTAATTGTTATCTATGTCCATGAGTCTCACTTTCATATCTCAAGAAAAAATATTTTTTAAATATCAAAAATAGTAAATAGCACAAATAAAACCAATAGTTAGTCTGTGAAAGATTAAATAAAATAGACATGCCTCTGACAAAATAAATAAATAAATGGAGGAAATTATATTAATTTACATAAAACATATATATAAGTTGTATATAATATATATTTAGCATATGTATGTATCTCTTTATGTAAATATGTAAGCATGCATGTATAAAATATATGAATTTATATAAACTTGAGTTTTATAGGATCCTAAGTAAAATATTTACCAACTGAGTTTAGTATTGGTGCCAATAATATGTTACAAAAAGTTAGCTCTCTGCCAGAAAACTTGCATGGTTTAACATTAGAAAAATCTGTTAAAGATATTACAGGACCAGATGAAAGCCATCCATATATATCTGTAGGAACAGAAAATGTTAATATGAGACCTAATACTTCCAGGCCACACCTCACCTCTGTCTCACCTTTGTCTCACTCACTTCCAAATTTCTCTGTTAAAAGGATGTAAAAAAAAATAGATTTTATGATATTTTTAGGGATTACTTGACAGAGGGAGAACATAAACTCTAGGACAACCTGTTGGAAGTTTCTGACTGTTGATAAGTTATCTCTTAGCTAGAGAGAAGGAGCCTCAGAGCATCAACTTCAAGGAGAATATTTAATAAAGTTTCTGTATTGTGTTTTTGGAGATCTATAGAATCTATCTCCCACTACGAGTAAGCCACTGTGGTATAAGAATAAAAGCCAGTGTTGACATTAGTAGAATTTAGAATAACCCTATCTCTCATTTGGTTGACTAACAAAGCCTGTTGAAGTTATTGAGTTGATAAAAAAATCATTGTCAAACACAGTTGTCTCTGTCTTTACACAATCATCCCCAAAGATGCTGTAACAGACTCAATAAGATTAAGTGACCATTAATGTTAAGGAAAAGAAAAAATAAAACTTAGAAAACTAGGAATACAAGGGCGCTTACTCAATTTGGTAAAGTTATCTACCAAAAAAATCTATAGTAAATAATAAAAAAAATTAAAAGAATATGAATTAGAATAAAGGTAAAATATTCTTATACACAGAAAATATAACTTATGTAGAAAGTTCAAGAGAACTATATGTGAATAAGTAAAAAGTTTTAGAAATCATGCTGGTTTTAAGAATAGCATATAAAGATCAATTATATTCCTATATGGAAGCTATCACTAATGAGAAAATATAATAAACCAAAAGGAAGAATCATAAAATTGCAGGGATAAATCTAACAAAATGTGAAGAAAAAAATAAACTTATTGAAAAATATAAAATTTTGCTTAAATACCATAATCATAATAACAATAGTTATATTAATTATATTTATATAATTAATTTTGATATTATTCAAATGCCAACAAATCTATAAATTGTGATTTCCCTCTCTTCTGCCTTCCCTCTCTTTTGTTCCTTTCTCCCTATCTTTTTTGTCTTCTTTCCTTCTTCTTTTTCACTTTGTGGAACCTAGACAGCTGATTTTAGGATTCATGCAAAAAGACCAACAATAGTCAAGAAAATATTGGACCAGCTGCCACCACATTGCCACCACTCTCTGACACCATTGCCCAGTCCAGCTGGCAGATGGCTCTTACAAAGTTGACTGTCCACAGATCAGCCAGTGGTAAAGCACTGAGGAAACAACTGGCTACCAAAAACTCCCAAGAGCGTGCCCTCTACTGGAGAGGTGTAGAAACCTCATCGTTACAGGCCTGGTACTGTGGCACTTCATGAAATTAGACATTATAAGAAATCCACTGAACTTCTGATTCCAAACTTCACTTCCAGTGTCTGGTGCAATAAATTGCTGAGGACTTCTAAAGAGATCTGTGTTTCCAGAGTGCAGCTATTGGTGCTTTGCTTTGCAGGACTCAAGTGAAGCCTATCTGGTTGGTCTTTTTAAAAAAAATTTTAGAATTTATTTATTCATTTTTAGAGAGAAAGGAGAGAGAGAGAAAAGGGGGGCAGCAGGAAGCATCAACTCCCATATGTGCATTGACCAGGCAAGCCCAGGTTGGCCATTTTGAAGAGACCAATTTGTGTGCTAAACATGCCAAAGGCCCTCTTCCTTACAATAAGCTCATTGATTCTTTCCTAGCTGAGTCCTATTCTTTCAGAATTGTTTTCTTTCTCTTTTTCTTCCTCCCCCTCTCCTTCAACAGAATCTACACTAACCTCCTCATAATCCTTAAGGGTAGCCATGTCCTCACGTGCCTCGGAGAACTATCCTTCCTCCTCTGGGGGTCCCTTATCCTTAGAAGAGTTTGTCTCTTGGAGTGCTGCTACTATTGCTTTAGTTATTCTTTTTTCCTGTTTTCAACTCAGATTTTGCATGATCAAGAAGATATGGCACCTGCTTTGTATCAAGCATGTTTTAAGCCACTGTGGTGGATTCATTGTTAAGTTTAGCCACCAATCAATGTATGGAAACTGATCGGGACAGCCTGGGTTCCCAGTTACTATATTCCAGACTATCTTTATTATCTGGGGATTAAAAAACTCAGTTGCTGCTACTTATTACAAAACTGAAACTTGTTTCAGGAGAATCTAAGAATTAGTACACTAACAAAAAAGATAAGACAGAAAATTAACTAGTACACAGAATAAAGGGGTGTTTGACTATAGAGATATTAATTATTACACAAGACAAGAGGAAGAAGCCAACAGAAGAGAATAATTTCCTTCAGGGGAGAAATCTAACAGGGCCCCTTAAAGCCAGCGATTCTGAATCCAAGAGAAGATATGTAGTGGAGCAGGAGAGAGGGGTCCAAACCATAAAATGTTATTAGAGATCTCTTGAAGAAACAAAGAAAATCTGCAGTATATACAAGTCACCATTTGAGGTTGCTTTTTAGTCAGAAGCTTCCAATTTTGACACAAAAGACCCAAGTCAGGCCTTAAAAACAGACACATTTATACATTAAACAAAGGACTTATACACACACACACACACAAATACACACACACACACATACGAGTGCACTTTTTTTTCTTTTTACCCCTCCCCCCTCTCTCTCCTTCCCTTCCCCCACCGCCCATAACCACCACACTCCTGTCCATGTCTCTTAGTCTCATTTTTATGTCCCACCAATGTATGGAATCCTGCAGTTCTTGTTGTTTTCTGATTCACTTATTTCACTCCGCATAATGTCATCAAGATTCCACCATTCTGCTGTATGTAATCCGATGTCATCATTTCTTCCAGCTGAATAGTATACCATGGTGTATATGTGCCCCATCTTCTTTATCCAGCCTTCTATTTTTTTTACAGTGATTAAAAGCCTTTAAGCAAACTCTTGGCCAATACAGCAAGAATCCATAAAAGAGTAGTGTCCTTAACATGTTCACCAAGTCCAAGTTGGCCCCATCACCATGCCAAATCCCTGAAAAATGCAACCCAACCACAGTTCAGTCTGTTAGGAGCTGTCACAGGAAGCAGGAGTTCAGGAAAAGTCCACATTCAGGAAAAGTCTGCATGGCACTGGAGTTGTCACCATTCTATACTTTGCAGCTCATGTCCAAGTCCCAATGACCGCTGCTTCTAGCTGGTAATGATTCAGGTAGACTGGAAAAGCCATTTGCAGCATGCGTGGATATGGAGGTTCTGTTCTCCTCTGCCTGGAGAGATGAGAGCAGGTTGCTTTTCCTTGGAGCTCTGCGACTGTGGCATGGTAAAGAGAACCTTGGGATACACTAAGCTGGGTGGCAAAGGTAGATTCATAATAGAAGTTGGCAAAAGGGGGAAAGAGCTCTAAATTAGGAGTAGGTCCCAGCCTGAAATATGAGTGGGGCATTGAGGTAGGAGGAATAAAGGAAACACTATATATTAAGCAAAGCAGCAGAAAATAGGACTATCAACACCCTCAACAGAGATCTTTGAGGGAAGAATAAAAAACCTGACTATTCAGGCAAAACATAGTTAAGTGGCCCTTGTGCAAATGAGATCAGTTTACCTGCTTCTTGGAAGAAATACCCTAGGCTCGTCCACAGTGTTGTAGATGGGGCCGATGGCCCTGGGCACCTTCAGCCTTCAGTGGCAAACCCCAGCATTCTGGGCAAGGTTAGGTCATAGGTGGCTGGAGCAGGGCTGGAAGAGACTGAACCCTCCCTTAGAGGGTGTCCCTGTTTCCTCACAGCAGAGGCATGTAAGCCTGGCAGGTTCTAGCTCAATGACCTTCCTTCCCACTATTGAAGCCGGACCCAGATGGCATCCTATGAGACCCCTTTGAGGCGTTGGAGCCTTTAAGGGTATATCCTAAAAGCTGGTAGTTCCCCTGATCTCTATTGGGCTTTTTCTGCCTCTAGGTATCTTAAAAGCCATGCTCAGAAGATCTTGCTGAGGGGTTTGAGGATCCCCATCCGCCTATATAAATCTTTTCCATATATCTGGAGCTATTTGGAAAAAGACAAAACAGTGTTATTAGCTGGATCTAATAAAGAAAGTAGTAGTTTGCAGGCAAAAAAGATTTGGTGTCTCCTGTTCATCAGCATTTAAAGGAAATGTAAATTTTTTTAAGTAAAAAGTATGATATGGTAGACCCGTATGTTTGCTGAGTACACTTTAATAATACCTTAACTTTAAAGATTGTAAGCATGACAAAATACAGTGAATACTTTTGCTCCATATGCAGGAGCATTTTCAGTTTAGCCAGTTTAGGAAATCCAATAATAGAACAATGCATACAGACAATGAGCTATAACATGCTTAGCAGCCTCTCCTGTTCTGACAGAGGTTACTATAGATCCGGAATATGTATCCACTGTAATGTGGACATACGACTGTTTGCCAAATGAAGGTATATGAGTAACATCCATCTGCCAAAGCTGTCCTGATAGGGGTCCTTGAGGGTTAACTCTAAATGAAGGGGCAGTATAGGACCCCTTGGACAGGATTTCCCAATCTGTCGTGCTGCTTCCGAGAAAGTTGAAACTGTTTACACCGGGCTGCAGCGTTCTGGTGATGAATAGTATGAGACTGACTTGCTAGGTCTGTCATGGTTGCTCTATATAATTTTCTTTTGGGTAGCTTGATCAACAAGGGCATTCCTAGGCCCTGGCCGGTTGGCTCAGTGGTAGAGCCTTGGCCTGGTGTGCAGGATTCCCGGGTTTGATTCCCAGTCTGAGCACACAGAAGAAGCACCCATCTATTTCTCCACCTCTCCCCCTCTCCTTCCTCTCTGTCTCTCTCTTCCCCTCCCGCAGCCAAGGCTCCACCAGAGCAAAGCCACCCTGGGCACTAAGGATGACCCCATGGCCTCTGCCTCAGTTGCTAGAATGGCTCTGGTTGCAACAGAGCAACACCCCAGATGGGCAGAGCATTTCCCCCTGGTAGGCATGCCAGGTGGATCCCGGTCAGGGACATGCGGGAGTCTAGCTGACTGCCTCTCCTTTTCCATCTTCAGAAAAATACAAATAATAAATAAATAAAAGAAAAAAAACAACAATAAAAAAATAAAGAAAAGAAAAGAGAAAAAAAAAAGAAAAAAAAAGGGCATTCCCTTGTGCTAAAGCTCCAGGGAGCATGAAGTGAGCTTGAGTATGTCCTATGAAACATGGAGCTCTATGTTGACATATAAGTCCTTGAAGAAGCAGGAACTGCTGAAATAGTTCATCAGCATTTGTCCCTAAGACAGCAGTTTTTATAGTGGAAACACCATAAGTAAATATTTGCTGTCTGTCTATTCATTACAGGGGGAATATGGCAAATGCTGAAAAGCCATGATATTTGTGCCCCTCCCTTCCCCCAACCCCCTCCCTCTCCTCCCCCCACCCTGTAACCCCAACACTGTTGTCCATGTCTCTGAGTCTCATCTTTATGTCCCACCTATGTATGGAATCCTATAGTTCTTAGTTTTTTCTGATTTACTTCTTTCGCTCAGTATAATGTTATCAAGGCCCATCCATGTTGTAAAAGATCCTATGTCATCATTTCTTATGGCTGAGTAGTATTCCATAGTATATATATACCAGAGCTTTTTAATCCACTCGTCCTCTGATGGACACTTGGGCTTTTTCCAGATTTTTGCTATTGTGAACAATGCTGCCATAAACATGGGGGTGCATTTCTTCTTTTCAAACAGTGCTATGGTATTCTTGGGGTATATTCCTAACAGTGGGATAGCTGGGTCAAAAGACAGTTCGTGGACAAGAGTGTGGTGGTTACCAAGGGTGGGGGGAGGGAGGACATGGGAGGGAGGGAGGGAGAGAGTTAGGGGGAGGGGGAGGGACACAGAGAACTAGATAGAGGGTGGCGGAGGACAGTCTGACTTTGGGCGAGGGGTTTGCAACATAATTTAATGACAAAATAACCTAGACATGTTTTCTTTGAATATATGTACCCTGATTTATTAATGTCATCCCATTACCATTAATAAAAATTTATTATATATATAAAAAAAAATAAAAAGACAGTTCGATTTTTATTTTCTTGAGGAATCTCCATACTGTTTTCCACAGTGGCTGCACCAGTCTGCATTCCGACCAGCAGTGCAGGAGGGTTCCCTTTTCTCCACATCCTCGCCAGCACTTATTCTGTGTTGTTTTATTTTTGAGCGCCATTCTGACTGGTGTGAGGTGATATCTCATTGTGGTTTTAATTTGCATTTCTCTAATCATTAGTGAAGTTGAACATTTTTTCATATGCCTATTGGCCATCTGTGTGTCCTCTTTGGAGAAGTGTGTATTCATTTCTTTTGCCCATTTTTGGATTGGATTGTTTGTCTTCCTGGTATTAAGTTTTACAAGTTCTTTATAAAGTTTGGTTATTAACCCCTTATCAGACACAATGTCAAATATATTCTCCCATTGTGTAGTTTGTCTTTTTATTCTGTTCTTATTGTCTTTAGCTGTGCAAAAGCTTTTTAGTTCGATAAAGTCCGATTTCTTTATCCTGTCTTTTATTTCACTTGCCTGTGGAGACAAATCAGCAAATATATTGCTGCAAGAGATGTCAGAGAGCTTACTGCCTATGTTTTCTTCTAAGATGCTTATTATGGTTTCACGGCTTACATTTAAGTCTTTTATCCATTTTGAGTTTATTTTTGTGAGTGGTGTAAGTTGGTGGTCTAGTTTTATTTTTTTGCAGGTAGCTGTCCAATTTTCCCAACACCATTTGTTGAAGAGGCTGTCTTTACTCCATTGTATTTCCTTACCTCCTTTGTAAATATCAGTTGTCCATAGAGCTGTGGGTTTATTTCTGGGTTCTCTGTTCTGTTCCATTGATCTATGTGCCTGTTCTTATGCCACTACCATGCTGTTTTGAGTACAATGGCCTTATAATATAACTTGATATCCAGAAATGTGATACCTCCTGCTTTATTCTTCCTTTTCAAGATTGCTGAGGCTATTCGTGTTCTCTTTTGGTTCCATATAAATTTTTGGAATACGTGTTCTATATCTTTGAAGTAAGTTATTGGTATTTTAATCGGTATTGCATGGAGTTTATGAATTGCTTTGGGTAATATAGACATTTTAATGATGTTTATTCTTCCTAACCATGAGCACAGTATATGCCTCCACTTATTCGTAGCTTCCCTGATTTCTTTTATCAATGTTTTATAATTTTCCGAGTACAAGTCTTTAATCTCCTTGGTTAGATTTATTTCTAGGTACTTTATTTTTTTGGTTGCAATGGTAAAGGGGATTGATTCCTTGATTTCTCTTTCTGACAGTTCATTATTAGTGTATAAAAATGCCTCTTGATTTCTGACTATTGATTTTATATCCTGCCACCTTGCCGAATTCATTTATCAGGTCTAGTAGTTTTTTGACTAAGATTTTAGGGTTTTCTATATACAATATCATGTCATCTGCAAATAATGATAATTTTATTTCTTCTTTTCCAATTTAAATGCCTTTTATTTCTTTTTCTTGTCTGATTGCTGTGGCTAGGACTTCCAGAACAATGTTGAATAAGAGTGGTGAAAGGGGGCACCCCTGCCTTGTTCCTGATCTTAAGGGTATTGCTTTTAATTTTTGCCCATTGAGTATGATGTTGGCTGTGGGTTTGTCATAGATGGCCTTTATCATGTTGAGTTATGTTCCCTGTATTCCCACTTTGCTGAGAGTGTTGATCATGAATGGGTGCTGGATTTTATCAAATGCTTTTTCTGCATCTATTGAAATTATCATGTGGTTTTTCTCCTTTCTTTTGTTTATGTGATGAATCACATTGATTGATTTGCGAATATTATACCAGCCTTGCCTCCCAAGAATAAATCCCACTTGATCATGGTGTATGAATTTTTTCATATATTGCTGGATCTGGTTTGCTAATATTTTGTTGAGGATTTTTGCATCTAAGTTCATCAGGGCTATTGGCCTATAATTTTCTTTTTTTGTGTTGTCTTTGCCTGGTTTTGGAATCAGAATTATACTCACCTCATAAAAGGAGTTTGGAAGTCTTCCTTCCTCTTGAATTTTTTGAAATAGCTTGAGAAGGATAGGAGTTAGTTCTTCTTTGAATATTTGGTAGAATTCACTTGTGAAGCCATCAGGCCCAGGGCTTTTCTTTTTTGGGAGTTTTTTGATAGCTGTTTCAATCTCATTTGTTGTAATTGGTCTGTTTAGGTTTTCTGATTCTTCCAGATTAATTTTTGGAAGATTATATGATTCAAGGAATTTGTCCATTTCATCTAGGTTGTCTAGTTTTTTGGTGTACAGTTCTTCATAGTATTTTCTTACAATATTTTGTATTTCTGTTGTGTCAGTTGTTATTTCTCCACTCTCATTTCTAATTTTATTTATTTGAGTCCTCTCTCTTTTTTTCTTGGTGAATCTGGTTAAAGGTTCATTGATCTTGTTTACCTTTTCAAATAACCAGCTCCTGGTTTTATTGATCCTCTGTATTGTTTCTTTAGCCTCTATTTCATTTATTTCTGCTCTGATCTTTATTATTTCCTTCCTTCTACTAGCTCTGGGCTTTACTTGCTGTTCTTTTTCTAGTTCTTTTAGATGCAGGGTTAAGTTGTTTATTTGAGCTTTTTCTAGCTTCTTGAGGTATGCCTGTAGTGCTATGAACTTCCCTCTCAGGACTGCTTTTGCTGTGTCCCATAAATTTTGAGTTGATGTATGTTCATTATCATTTATTCCTAGGAATTTTTTAATTTCTTCTTTGATCTCAATGTTAACCCATTCATTATTTAATAACATGCTATTTAGTTTCCAAGTGTTTGAATGTTTTTCAATTTTTCTATTGTGGTTGATTTCTAGTTTAATGCCATTGTGATCAGAGAAAGTGCTTGATATGATTTCAATCTTCTTAATTTTGTTGAGCCCGCTTTCGTGCCCTAACATGTGGTCTATTCTAGAGAATGTACCATGAGCGCTTGAAAAGAATGTATATTCTGCTGTTTTAGGGTGAAAGGTTCTGAAGATATCTATTAAATAGAGTTGATCTAATATATCCTTTAAGTCTGCTGTTTCTTTGTTAATTTTCTTTCTTGAGGATCTATCTAATGATGTTAATGGGGTATTGAAATCCCTACTATTATAGTATTGCTGTTGATCTCACCCTTTAAGTCCATCAAAGTCTGCTTTATATATTTAGGTGCTCCTATATTAGGTGCGTAGATATTTATAATGGTTATATCTTCCTTTTGGATTGGTTTCTTTATCATTATGTAGTGACCTTCTTTATCTCTAACTATGGTCTTTGTTTTAAAATCCATTTTGTCTGATATAAGTATTGCTACCCCAGCTTTTTATTATTTCCATTTGCATGAAATATTTTTTTTCATTCTTTTATCTTCAGTCTGTGTGCTTCTTTTGATTTAAGGTGTGTCTCCTGTAGACAGCATATGTATGGGTCCTGTTCTCTTATCCACGCAGCTACCTTATGTCTCTTGATTGGGTCATTTAATCCATTAACATTTAAGGTTATTACTGATATTTAATTGTTTATTGCCATTTTTTTTCTTTAAAACTGTTTTCCTCTTTTGCTATATTCTTTTTTTCCTTTGATCTGTTTACAACAGGTCCCTTAGCATTTCTTGGAGCCTTGGTTTGGTTGCAGTGAATTCCTTGAGTTTTCTTTTGTCTGTAAAGCTTTTTATTTCCCCTTCAATTTTAAATGATAGCCTTGCTGGATAAAGTAATCTTGGTTGTAGGTTCTTGTTCTGCATTACTTTGAATATTTCTTGCCATTCTCTTCTGGCCTCAAGTGTTTCTGTTGAGAAGTCAGAAGTCATCCTTATGGGGGCTCCTTTGTAGGTGATAGTCTTTTTTTCTCTAGCAGCTTTTAATATCTTCTCTTTATCATTTAGTTTTGGTATTTTAATTATGATGTGTCTTGGTGTTGGTTTCTTTGGGTTTCTCCTTAATGGATTTCTCTGTGCTTCCTGAACATGTGAAATATTTTCCTGCCTTAATTGGGGGAAGTTTTCCGCTATGATATGTTTGAACAAAGTGTCTATCCCTTGTTCTTTCTCTTCTTCTTCAGGAACCCCTATGATGTGGATGTTATTTCTCTTCATGTTGTCACAGAGCTCTCTTAGAGACTGTGACTTTTTGTGTCTCTTTTCTTTTTTCTGCTCTGCTTCTGTGCCTTTATTTATCGTGTCCTCTAACTCGCTGATTCGATTCTCTGCTTCATCCATCCTGCTTTTAATTCCTTCCATTGTATTCTTTATTTCAGATATTATATTTGTCATTTCTGACTGATTCTTTTTTATTATTTCAATGTCTTTTTTTATATTTGTTATCTCTTTATTTAGGTTTTCGTAATGGCCATCTATGGTTGTTCTAATATCTTTGAGCATCCTAACAATCGTTATTTTAAACTCTGCATCTGGTAATTTGGTTATATCTGATTCACTTACGTCCTTTTCTGGAGATTTCTCTTCGTTTATTTGTGTTGTATTTCTCTGCCTCCGCATTTTCTCTTCGCGAGAGTGGCTGTGATCATGCGCTCAGGTGTACAAGCGTTGGTGGCCTTGGCCTTTGCCCCGCCCCCGTGTGTGACATTATTCTCGGTCCTGAGGGCACTGGCGAGCACCTTTGCTCAGCTGCGGGTCTCCGCCTGTTTCCGGGCTTTCGCCCTGCCCTTGCAGGAGGAGCCCATTGGAGGGACGGCTGCTAGCCTTGGCTCTACCGCCGGGCAGGACTGCGTGCCCAAGCTCTGCTCAGTAGCAGAACTCCGCCTCTTCTGGGCTTTTGGCTCCACCCCCACAGGAGGAGCCGGCTACCAAGTCAGACCGCAAGCCTGGTTTGCACGGGTGGGGCAAGGCTGTGCTTCTGTGCCCTTGCTCAGGGGCTGGTCTCCACCCTTTCCGGGGTTCCCGCGCTTCTCCCACAGGCTTGATTACAGGCTGCTGGCAGCTAAGCTTGACCGCTTTTGCACGTCCCCTTCTCCCCAGCCGGGTAGCCCTGCCAGAAGAACTGCGCTTTTGTCTCCCACTGCCGCCCACCCTCCGGTAAGCCCTCAGCCGAGTGGGTGGGGGCATTGCAGCTCAGATCCTTAGACTCACTACTGTAGACCCAAAAGCTCCCTCCTTGTATGCGACTCTGCTCTGAGTGCCGCAGGGGAGCTTGTTTGGCTGCTCTCCTGCTTCCCTTTGCTGGTATTGCTGTTTCCAGGGGAAATATTCACTTCAGCTTTGGGGAGTGACTCATCCCAGGGGTTAGGGTGACTATCTCCCAAAATGTTTCTCCCTGTGCCTCCTAGATTACACTCTCTTCCTGTTACTCTGGTCCTCTCCTCTCTCCCCGTCCCCAGGAACCCCGGGTGAGTGGTTGTGAGAGAGATGTTCTGCGCGGTCCCTTTAAGAAGGATCCTGGGTCTGAGAAATCAGACTCTTTCTCACAAACAGTACCCTGACTTGTTTCCAGCTAAATACTGTCCTATGCCTCTTCTGGGCTCTGGGGCTGCAGGCTTGGGCTTTGTTCCTGGGGCTCAGGACCCTTCCCCCTCTGCTAAACTCACTTCCCGCCATGCGAGTCTCTCCCTGCTGCCATTCGCTCCGGGGAGCTGGACAGCCATCTCTGTGTTTCCGCTTTTCTTACCAGTCTCACTGTGGCTTCTTCAGTGTTCCTTGGTTGAAGAGTCCTCTTAGTTTAGTCCAAAGTTGGTTTTTCCAGATGCTAGTTCTTAAAATTAGTTTGTAATCCACTTTGGTTCTGGGAGGTAGATGTTGGTATGTCCGCCTACTCCAGCGCCATCTTGTCTCCTCAACGAGTGCACTTTCTTAGATGAGGGAAAGGCTCCCCCTCTTGGCCTCTCAGATGTACTCAGGCCATGTCCCTACATGGACTTTAAACTTAAACTCAGGAATTTTAGACAAAAGTAAGAAAAAGAAAGAAGAATGATATCTTGATATATACAAAGGTGTCTTTACTCAGGTTTTTCTTGGAGAGTATAACACAACTAGCTGCCTCTGGAAGTTCAGGGTCTCTAGTCAGCCCCCTTTAATTATCTTTCTAGAGAAATGTACAAATGTGCAAACACAAATAGACGTCTCTGAAAGCCCAAGACAGAACTGATGGACTTGGTCACTTCAGTTCCTCCCAATTGTCTTTTCAGAGTACGACTAAATGTGCAAACACAAAACCGCAATAGAAGTTGATAGACCTGGTCACTTCAGCTCCTACTAATTGTCTTTCCAGGATACCACTAAATACTTCCTAGAGAATCCTAATCAAGACCAACGGACCACCTACCACTCCTACCAACGTCTCAGTGTTTGGAAAGTCCACAGTGGGACTAGTTTCAACTCAGTAATGCCAGAAAGCTTGCTTTACCTACATACCTCCGAAGTTTCAGCTCAGCAACGCAGACAATCTGTTTTACTTCCACACCTCTGGAGTTACAACTCAATAAAAAACAACGGATTTGCTTTACCTACAAAATTTCAGAGCTTCAACTCAGTAAAACAAAAAATCTACCTCACCTATGAATTTTTGGAGTTTCAGCTCAGCAAAGCAGCTTTGAAGGCCCTACCTACACCACCGGAGTTCCACATCTCTGGAGTCACAACTCAGCAAAGCCCTCAAATTCTACATTCTAGTCCCAAACAAATTCAGTAAAGCTTTACCTACCTCCTCCATTTCTTTGCCGAATTATCCAAACTGTCCAATTTGGGAACCAAGGGGCGTCTACCAGAGAACTGTCCAGACCCAACAGGAAGACTAGGAGCCCTGAAAACATGTCAGGTGGTGCCTCTCCTCGAAATTCAAGTGGGACCGGGCAGCTCAGCAGAGAGTCCGTCTGACTCGGGGTGTCTCTATCTGGTGATGCGAAACACCGGATCCCAAATGAGCCCCCATATGTTATAAAGTACTGCACTCCAGATCCTGAAAGGCACTGTACCTCATTTCATCAAGTTCACGTAGAGACAACCAGTCCAGACGAATTTGGAAAAGTTTTATTAAAGGAGGAAATTTATTAAATATGCTGGCCGCATATAGCTTACATGGGGCAGCAGTCCCAAATCGTGTGTGCCTATAATATTCTAGGGTCTGGTTATATATCCTTAATTATACATGGGCAGGGAAAAAGCCTGACATCATGGCATAAGCTTATAACCTTTGTTTTCAACTATACAGGTTTGGGAAAATGATAAAGGAGAAGATGGGACACAATTCATTAGCAAGTTCATAACATTTGTCTATAGGATTCCTAAAAAACGTTTCTACACATTAAAACTTACAAGGTAATACAATAGTAAAAATGTCAGTCTACATATTAAAATATATATCTATATTTTCTAGTGTTCACATGACATTCCTTTGTTCAGAGATATATACATTAACTACACGCTTTCAGAAAGGGAGGGGTAGTTTCCATGGGGACAAATGCCTGTAAATGGCCCATCAATATAAGAAAAGGTTTAATTTAATCTTTCTCTTCCTGCACCTGGCTAGCTATTCACTTGCTTCCTTATAGGTGTAGGGGGGAGGTCAAAGAATCCAAATCTCCTTCCCCTCTGCATTTACAATACAATGCTATCGGCCATTCTGGTTTTGATGCCAATCACACAAGTACAAAGATCATTTAAAAAACCTCTCTTCTCACCTAGCTCAAATTAATAAAATGTTCTTTAAGCTTCCTAAAATATCAATATTAATTCTGTAACTTTTGGTACCTTACTATAATATATATATTGAAAAACATTTGGGTATAGTCTTCCTAGATATCAATATTTATGTTAAAGTTTAGTAACTAAGATCATGTAGTATGGACACAGGTATAAAAGACACAGAAATAAACCTAGTATTATGACAGAGTGGCATCCCAAATAGGTATTTGTGGATGAACATACAAAGAGTAGGACAATTGATTATTAAAATGAAAAAGATAAAATCTGACCTCTAGCATTATACACAAAAATAAGTTCCAGTTCTGTGAAACACTAAAATATGAAATTTGAAAATTTCAAAGTATTAGAAGAAAATATAAGTAAATACTTCTATTTCACTGGAAGGAACAATATCTTTATCAACACACAAACGTTGAAAAATTTAATCGTATGAAAACTTAAAACTTCTATAAAATAAAATACATCATATTTGAACTAAAAATAAGCCCTAATAGAATATACTTTCAATCCCTACAAATAAAATATTAATGTGAAGATTAAAATTATGTTATTTATATAATAAATAAGATGTTAGCATCCAGATGAGAAACAAAACCCCCGATAGGTAAATGGTTAAAGAGTGTAAACAGATAAATCACAAAAAAGGAAAGCCAAGTGTAGGCTCAGAGAAGTTTTGTTTTAGTTTTAATAGGGAATTGCTAAAAAAGGTGGGCAGAATTAAAAATAGGAAAGAAAAATGAGGTGATGGAAAAGAAATATTTATAACTGTCATTATGAACTAAGTTATGGGATGGCAGGGGAATAGCAGAACTGGTTAATGGTTAGTGGAAAAAAAGTGTTAAGAAGATTAGCGGTGTGAGTGAGCAGATGTAGAGGGAAGAAAGAAACAGATGGCTGTGCTTCGCCTGTAATAAGAGAATGAACTCTTACTGTTGAAGATTTTAGAGGATTGAGAACTCTGATAATAACTAAGCCTGGTGTTTGTCCACCAAACTGTGGTAAGTAGAGGGTAATGAAGATCCCTGGGCTAGAGAAGGTCAAGGGGTTGTGGATGGATCCACTGAAAATTGAAATTGCTGGAATGAAAGGCAAGTTTGGTATAGAGACAATAGAGCTTAAAATTTTACCATTTTAGGCCCTGGCCTGTTGGCTCAGTGGTAGAGCGTCAGCCTGGTGTGCAGAAGTCTCGGGTTCAATTCCCGGCCAGGGCACACAGGAGAAGCGCCCATCTGCTTCTCCACCCCTCCCCCTCTCCTTCCTCTCTGTCTCTCTCCTCCCCTCCTGCAGCCAAGGCTCCATTGGAGCAAGGATGGCCCAGGAGCTGGGAATGGCTCCTTGGCCTCTGCCCCAGGCGCTAGAGTGGCTCTGGACGCGACAGAGCGACGCCCCGGAGGGCCAGAGCATCGGCCCCTGGTGGGCAGAGCGTCGCCCCTGGTGGGCGTGCCGGGTGGATCACGGTCGGGCGCATGCGGGAGTCTATCTGACTGTCTCTCCCCGTTTCCAGCTTCAGAAAAATACAAAAAAATTTTTTTTTTACCATTTTATTTAATACAAAAATGGTTCAGTCAGGCTGATACATATAAAAACCTGTGAACTAGTAATGGAAACTACAATCTTTGTCTTTTGCAGATGGAACGTAACAAGTACATTTGTCCTTGTGTACTGACCTTTAAGTTAATACCACTATGAAACTGAATTGAAACCAATTAGCATTCTGTTTGCCTCAAGAATGAAAAAATGTAAAAATATTAGCTTGTTTATAGAATATTAGTAGTAATTCAGAAAGCTCTCACCCTAAGATTAGTGGATCTCCACACATTTTCTCTTCACCCTGTATGAACTGCGGGATTACTAATTGATATTCCACTGTTTCTTTTTCTTTTCTTTTAGATCTGTTGCTTTTGAAGAAAAATTACCTCCAGGAAAATGTTACTTTTCTTTCCTTCTCATATATCCTGTTCATGATGATAGCAAGCACTTTCCCTTGTTTGGGTTTCCTTCTGTAGCCTTTGTCTGCTTGTTCTCAGCCACTGAGACAAATAAAATCAATTCTAAGTCATTCTGTGTAGCCCTATGAGCTCATGCAGGCTGAATGCCAAGTACTTAGAGGCTGTGATAATTGATAGGCTTCTAGTTCTCCTTTAAGATACCCTGTCTGTCTTCCTGTATGTCACTTTATTTATGTGTATACCAACAACTGACAATGATATGCTTAGTGGAACTTTCAACAAAGCATGGAAACTTTTAAAAACTCTGTTTATTCTTGACAGTGGCAGTGCTTAAAATTCTTAATTACCTCTATACTAGTGGGGTTTGGAATATCCGACCAAGACTAAGGGTACTGAGTTCCAGTCTGGCTCACCCCCACGAGCTCTACACCCAGTGGCAACTCAGAGTCCCCAGACTTTAGTTTCTTCATGTCTAATCCTTATTATTATTATAAATTTTCAAAGATCACCCCCCACACGTTGAGAAAATCAAACATGCTATGTTTACTGATAAGGGTTTTATGTACATAATATTATTTAGGTTTATTATAATAAACCTCTGTTTCTCAAAGCCGGTTTGGGGAATGCAGTCCCAGGAGTGAATAGATTTCAGGGATCATGTAATTTAGGAAGTTTGGATTATACTCTTAGTTGATGATAGGTTTTCAAACATGGAAATTCTCAGTGAGCTTTCTTATCAGAAAATATCAGTGTTCATTGAAAAAAGAACAATAGTTCACTTTGAGTAAAAAAATCAAAAGGGGGTAACATGAAGAAAATGGCTGCAATTTTTGAACTGCTTGTTATACTGTCCAGAATTTTGCATTTGAGTCTGCCTGCATTTTAAATTTTGGGATATAAAAGAAAACATTATTTCCATGTACTTGTTTTCTTTTCAATCCATACGTGACTCAGCGTTAGTTAGATTACAGTCCAAACGTAGACTGCTTTATCACCTCAACACATGCCACTGGTTCAAGACATTCATTTTCAGTGACTTCATATGCACACTTTGACTCACTTTGCTTGAATATTACAAAACATGAATAAAAATACCTTTTGAACCTATTTAATAGTATTTAGAAAAAACTCCAAATTATTTCTAATCAAAATCCAATGGGGAATTAAATAATGTTTGAAAAAATAGAAGACTGAGAAATTGAGTTGATTTTCCAAGTTATTTTTTGAAATGTTTAATTCTAAAATGCATAGAAATAATATTTGAATTATATAACTAATTAGAATATTAAAGTAAAAATATATTTACATGACAATTAGAAAATATTCAACAGTGATTGAAACACACCTTAGTGAGAAACATATTTTGAATCCCTCATAGTGTCTTAATTCTGGCACTCCAGAAGTTAAATGAATTTTCACTGATCTTTTATTATGCATGCTAATATAAATCCAAAGGTGAGAAATATAGGGGAAATAGAATCTCATCTTCCTAGAGAATTACCTTTCCATCACTTCACATATAAAAGCCAATAAACACTAGCTGGGATTTTTTGTGGATGTGACATGGAAAGTTCTCTTCTCCTATTCTAAAACTCAGTATCTTCAGTTCAGAGTTCCCTTGCATTAATTCAGGTTTGCATATTAATGTAAGAAGATGTTTAGACAAATAATTAATTTCATAGTTGAAAGAACTTTGAGGCATGAAAGAGGAAAGTAGTATGTGGGCAGATTAGCACATAAGGCTTCTACTATAACCCAAGTGTACCTTTTAAATTGTTTATTCACATGAGAAAATTGAGGTCAGATTCTGTTGCCTGAGAATGTGAGTTCTTGCCAGTAAACAGTAAACAGTCGGTCTATTTGATTGGTTATCCAGGGGAGGATGTTATTCCATGTGAGCCACATGTACCACAAAGAGTCCAGGCTGAAATATCGAGATGAATATGCTTCTCTGCTGTTAGAGTCTGGCTTTACATTTCAGGTACTGTGTGACTTTCGCTTCAAAAACACGGTCATACTCCTGGGGATCACAAACAGTAAAGATCTAGCACAAGCATTTTTCAGAAATGTGATTAATTTTGAAACTTGTGCATATATTTTTGCCAGCAAAATTTTGACTCATCTAGTTCTTGGCATTCACCTTCAGGATTTTGGCAGACAATGCTATTTTCTATCAAAAGAAGAGATCTTTCCTTTTTCTGACCATGCATAATTTGAAAATCAAAAACTTAGTTGTTTACCATATTATGTAAAGAATTATTTTCTTTAAAAAATTTTTTTTGATTGATATTTAGAGACAGAAAGAAAGAAAAGATAGAAGGGGGGAGGGAGAGAGAGAGAGAAACACACATTTGTTGTTCCACTTAGTTGTTCACTCATTGGTTACTTTTCATACGTGTCCTGACCTTGGATGGAACGCGCAACCCTGGTGTTTCAGGACAATGCTCTAACTGACTGAGCTAACTGGACAAGGCCAAGAATCATTTTCTTTATTAGTATTTCCATCAAATGGGGTCAGCAATAGACATTGACTTCCATTTGACTTTATGGTAAATCCTACAGTATTTATAGTGATACTACATAAAATCTGGCTTTTTACATGTTTTTATTTTTATAACTTGTATTTATTTTGTATGACTTTTTAAAAATTTGTCATAATGATTCATATATTATGATATAATATAATTTTATATTTTAAAAATTGAAAGGGCCCTGGCCATTTGGTTCAGTTGGGTAAACCATGTAGACATCCCGGGTTCGATTCCAGTTGGGGCACACATAAAAAGTGACCATCTGCTTCTCTTCACCTCCCTCTTCCCCTTCTCTCTCTCTTACCCCCTAGTAATCAGTGGCTCAATTGGTCTGAGTGTTGACCACAGGTGCTGAGGATAGCATGGTTGATTCATGCATCAGCCCCAGATGGGGGTTGTCAGGTAGATCCAGTTGGGGAACATGTGCAAGTCTGTCTCACTGTCTCCCCTCCTCTCACTTAAAAAAAATGAAAAGGTTTTTAAGTCACATTTTTAATTCTTAATTATCCTATTTGCTACATTTCCTAAATGTAGTAATGTATCCAGAGTTGCTGTTCAAAATTGATTCTGACTTAACTAAAAGAGATTATTTTTCACTTATAAAGGGTAAGACTTGAGTTGGTAGACTCAAGGAATGTGTGGTGTCTACACTGTGTCATTGGAAAGAGTTGTCAACCTTTATCTAGTTTTAGATCTCCCATCTTTAGAGTGAGAGTCACAATTTTATGGTCTGAAAAAAGGTTCTGCGGCTGGGCCATCTCCTGTTCCAAGCAGGAATAAAGGGAAAAGAAAAGGGAAAAAGGTAGTTTGTGGAAGCTAGTCTGCTCCTGTTAGAGAGCTTATCTAGCAGCAACACCCTTCTTCTTTAATGGTTTACATCTCTATTCAGAACTGTGTCCTATTACAATCTCCAAGTTGCAGAGCAAACCATGTAATGTAAATATTTCACTAGGCATATTGCTGCCATAAACAAAATCAGGGAAAATGAAGAGAATTATATTAGGCAACTAATAGTCTTTGATATATCTAGAAACACTAAATAAATTTAGAATTGACAATCAATAGAGTATACCATGAATACACCTTTATATATCATGTATCTTTTGAAATAAAGAAGAACTAAGTAAATAGAGGTTGATGATAACTGTATGGAAGTCACATAGTATCCTTCTTGTTCATGACAAAATTATTGTTGTTAAGTGTCAAATGAAAATAAGCCAACATGCTTCTGGGTCTGGACCTTTGTTGGGTACCTTCCAATTAACAGCAATGAGGTGCACACTTTTGTTATGTGGCCAAGATGTCATAGCAACTAACCAATTGTCATTTCACAATTGAAATGTGACAATTGCAGATTATAAAGACCAAAATTACTGTTGTTTCACCAAATTCAACTGCCTGAATTTGTTGAAGAATTTTCCATTTGTTTCAATTCTTTTTATAACTTATTTGACTTATTATTTCTGTAAAATGTTAAAGCTGTAGATTCTGAGGAAGCATGATAATGTTTTCAGGAACTGAACACACTCTCATTCTTGTGTTTTGATCAGATAGTTGGTTTTTGATGAGATTGTTATAAAGGAAGGACAAACCTCTACCTTCTCTCATATAATTGCCTATAACTGAATCAGCAATTCAAAGAGAGATTTCCCTGAAGTTGTAATTCCAATGGAAGCAATATCAGTCTTATTATTTAGATCTCAACATTTCTTGGATGCAGCTAGAAAAAAATTACAGTTTTCATTATAAAAATAAATTTCTAATTATAGCTTATCTTTATCTAATTGTCCAGGAATACCTAAAATTTTTATGTGATTACTTTCCAAATCAATGTTTTCCATATTCATACAAGTTAGTTTATACCTATTTCATCATTTTTATTATATATTAATATTTATTGTAGATACTTTATCTTATAAAACATTTAATACTTTGTATATCCTAATGAAAATAAACTTACTGATACTCAGATAAAAAGCAAATTCCCATGTGTGTGATAATATTCTTTTTAGAATTGTTTCAGGGAGTGGGGCACAAGCAGTTAAAACAAGGGAACTCTATGATGCTTTAGACTTCTTATCTATCACACCTCCCTCATAGCGTGGAGGGAGATGAACTGAGAGCATGCTCTGTAGAGGGACTGGTGTATAGAAAGTACTTGGTGGTCATTAACTCTCTTATTTGTCCTTAATAGCTTTCCATAACTTGTTTCATGTTTGTGACCCTACCTACACTTCTTACACAGCCTTCTTGATATGCCATGCTCCTTGTCAGTGTTAATCTCCATCTCTACAATAGCCATTCTTCTCTCTAACTGTCTAGAATGCATTCATCTCTAAGGGCATTTGCCATCTCCACTCCTTCCAAAAACCCCTCTGCATTTCCCTTGCAAATGCTCGTTTTACCCTTCTCCAAATTCCACTAATACAAAATGTGTTTAACACCCGTTTTGACACTTAAATTTATTCCTAAATTACAAAATGCTTTCAGCCTAGAAAATATCATATGATGCAATATGGATGAGAAAAGACTTTTTCACAAAGTAATTTTCTCTACATTGTCTACTATAAACAATATTGGCACATATGGCCAAAGATTAGGAGGACTTTGTTATCCTGCTTTGATAAGAGAAGAGGAAATGATCCACCCAGCCTTCTGCCGAATGGTGGATCCCATAGAGGTGAGACTATGCTGGAAGGAGAAGAAAACCTGCTGCAAAGAATATTACAAATTTGAAAAGTAGCCTAGGGAAGGCCAGTTTCTGGTTTCAATGGAAGGAGCTCGGTAGTCATAATTTTGTCCTAACAACAAGTAGAAAGTTATTGAACAGAGTGCAAAATAAATAACAATTTTTAGATCTGTAAGAGAAATGAGGTCACAGGTCTAAGGTCTGCTTCCCAAATTAGAGGCTAAAAAGCAAAAACAGAGAACTGCAACTTACTAGAGCAGAAAGTCAGGAGCTAAAATCTTCACAGGAAGGCTAGGATAGGAAAATTTAAAATTTTTTTTGTATTTTTTCTGAAGCTGGAAATGGGGAGAGACAGTCAGACAGACTTCCGCATGCGCCCACCAGGGGGTGACGCTCTGCCCACCAGGGGTGATGCTCTGCCCCGCCTGGGCGTCGCTCTGTTGCAACCAGAGCCACTCTAGCGCCTGGGGCAGAGGCCAAGGAGCCATCCCCAGCGACCAGGCCATCTTTGCTCCAATGGAGCCTCGGCTGTGTGAGGGGAAGAGAGAGACAGAGAGGAAGGAGAGGGGGAGGGGTGGAGAAGCAGATGGGCGCTTCTCCTGTGTGCCTTGACCGGGAATCGAACCCAGGACTTCTGCACGCCAGGCCGACGATCTACCACTGAGCCAACCGGCCAGGGCTGAAAAACTTAAATTTTAATTGATGAATTACAGAAGCTCACAGTGGAGAAATTTGAGAGTTAAAAACTTCAAGGAGACCCAGTCATTAGGGGCTCCATATTTTCGTGAGTTTTACCTCTAAGAGTTCCACCAGGTTCTCACAGTAGATATTGGGTGTGGGTGGGGCGCAGATATCCCTGCATGATTCCATTAGGGAGAAGGGTAAGACCATTCTGAAATATGCCAGAGTACTCTGTTCTTCAGTTGGCAGTTTCTTACAAAGCAAAACATGCTCTAACCATACAATCCAGCAGATCCCCTGACACGTAACCAAAGGAGTTGAAATCTTACATCTGAACAAAAACCTGCACATGATGTTTCTATTTGTAATTACCCAAATTTGGAAGCCACCAAGATGTCCTTCAGTGGTTAAACTAATACGTAAACTAGAAAATGGAATATTATTCAGCACTAAAAAGAAATGAATTTTCAAACCATAAAAAGACAGAGGAAACTTAAATGTATATTACCAAGTGAAAGACTTATTACTAATTGGTAATTTATATTAATAATCTGGAAGGCTATATGCTATATGATTCCAACTATATGACATTTCAGAAAAGGCAAAATTATAAAGACAGTGAAAAGATTAGGTCAGTGATTGCCAGGCATTAAGGAAGAGGAAGGGATAAATAGAAAAAAGGAGATATTCAGGGCAGTTAAATTACTCTGTATTATAATACATTGCTGAATACGTGCCATTATACATTTGTATAAATGCACAGAACGTAAAATACCAAAAGTTAAGCCTAATGTAAACTATGGACTTTGGGTGGTGATATGTCAGTTTAAGTTCATCAGCTATAACAAATGCACCATCTGGTGGGGGATGTTGAGAGTGGGAGAGGCTGTGCATATGAGTGGACTGGAATATGTGGGAATCTCTGGACCTTCCTGCCAATTCTACTGTGCTGCTAAAACTGCTATAAATATAGTATTTAAAATATTGACCTATATTTGGTATGCATACCTTTAAACGTATTAATTTTAATCACATTAGCTTCTTAAAAGGAATTTGAAACGGTTGATTAAAACAGAATAAAGAAGCATGACATTAAATCTTTTCCCAAGTTTGTATAATTTGCTTTTTAAACTCAGGCAGATAAAAAAGTAACAAAATTAAGAGATGTGAAGAAAAACCTGTGGTCAGAGGAACATTTGGAATTACTTCTCAAACATTTGAGTATGTAGCAAGAAGCAGAATTGTGTAAGAAAATTTATTTTTCAACGTTCTGCCAAATCCCAAATGCCAAAGAATCTTGGCAGACTTCTTGATAACTCAGTCTAGCTGTTCTACATCATTTTCCAAAGACTGGGCTTTGTGATGTTACATGTAACAGTGTCAACAGGAAGCAAAACTGCTCAGATACCATCCTAATGTTAGAAAAATGTCAACAACCTAAAATACTTTGAATTCTATTATGGAAAGATTTTTGTTTATAATGCCTTTCTAATCAATTTGTTTTGACATTTTATAATTGTATGTTGAGGGCACACTGCTATAGTTATAGTTCCTTTTCTTTTACCTAGCCTATGTTTGAAGAGAGGAAGTAAGCTACACAAAGTACTGTTCAGTGTTGCATATTAATTTGCTACGTTTGGATGGGTATGTGTGAAATGAAGGTAATATTTTTACTTATTGTAATGGGTCTTCATACAATTGAAACATAATTTTATAGGTAAGGGGTTAAAAATCTAAGCAATGTGACAAATTGGAATTTTTATATTAAAACATGTTTTTTTTTAAATAAAAGATGCTTAGTAATTTTTAAAGTTAATTTGGAAATGTTATGTAAACTTGGGTCCTAATATATATATTTAAAATATATTTTATGGCCCTCTCAATTAAAGGACTATTTTTCAGATAAAAGAACATAGACTCCTTTGAAACTAGCTGACTCCATTGTGAGAAATAGAAAAGAATCCAGAGGGTCCTGTGATCTCTTATTGTTAACAAAGCAGGTCAATATGAAATATTGATGTGGCAATAGATTATACAACTTGAAACACAATTTGGGAGAAAAATTTCACTTAACAGAAACTAAATGGGAAAAGCATGAGCCTTAAGAGTTTCATGGAGGTAACAATTGAAGCTTATCTTTAAAATGAGGATTCATCTTGAACACCAGAAAGAAAACAGAGAACTTGCAAACACAACTTGACTAGTAAGATCACTGAAAACAAAGGTACAGAAACAATACATCCCTGAGATGGCAGAAAAATATATATCAAGAGGCAGGTTACTGTAGCAGATTTTTTCCAGCGCTGTGGTTCCATGCTTGGGGTTTGTGTCCAATTGGCTGCCTCCTTCACCCACATGATCCCCTCTAGCCTGTCTTTTGTCTTCTTTGGTCACAAGCCTGAGTTCTTCAGGAGACTGATTTTTGCAGCTGCTCCCCCAGTATGCTTCTTGTAGAACAACTATACTGCTCACAGAAATTAAGCGACATTTCAAAAATGAACATGAAGTGATAAAATATTCTGTAATTTTTGTGTGATCAGTATATCACATAGTATTTTGGAATTTTTTAAAAAATGACTCCTCTTCAGAAGATATTATGATTCATGTGACTTCTTACTATTTCCTAGCCTAGCTGGTTCATGTTTGTTCCAGAAAGATAAAGATGAAAGAACAAAGGACTTTAAAATTAATAGAACCCCAAATTGTGTACCATTTCTACCAGTTCTGTAGGCACTAAATTAATGTTTTGGAGACTTACTTTCCTCATTGGGTCTGCTTATACTTTTCAAAGCATTATTGTAAGTTTAAAGGGAGAATTCGAAAAGTGATAGTAGAAACTGAACAGAAGTAGAGTCTGAATAGATTCTCACCACTCTACAATGAGGCAGTCAGTCTTCTAAGTAGCACCTGAAAAGACTTGACTCTGGAGATTAGAATAAGAAATTTCCCTGACATTTCTGTATTTTGTATTTCTTCTAATCTTAAATTCTTACTACCATTTATTTTTCTTCCCATAATTACTATTTTGGTTTCTTCTCCTCTCCTCCTCCTCCTTCTCCTCCTCCTCCTCCTCTTCCTCCTCCTCCTCCTCTTCCTCCTCCTCTTCCTCTTCTTCTCCCTCTTCTTCTCCTTTTCTTCTTCTTCTTCTTCTTCTTCTTCTTCTTCTTCTTCTTCTTCTTCTTCTTCTTCTTCTTTCTTCTTTCTTCTTTCTTCTTCTTCTTCGACAGGTACAGAGAGACAGAGAGAGAGAGATAGATAGGGACAGACTGGAAGGCAGAGAGATGAGAAGCATCAATTCTTTCTTGCAGCACCTTAGTTGTTCATTGATTGCTTTCTTATATGCGCCTTGACCGGGGGGCTACAGAAGACTGAGTGATCCCTTGCTCAAGCCAGTGACTTTGGATTCAAGCTGGTGAGCCTTGCTCAAACCAGATGAGCACTTGCTCAAGCCGGCAACCTCGGGGTTTCCAACCTGGGCCTTCTGCATCCCAGTCTGTAGTTCCATCCACTGCGCCACTGCCTAGTCAGGCTTGGCTTCTTTTTACCCACCTGTTTTTCTTATTAAAAAGTTAGAAATATTATTATTATACTACTACCAACAATGATTATCATTTATTTATTGAATACCTACTATGTGCCAGAAATGGTGTTAGAAGCTTTGCATATATCATTTTATTCTCATAACTATCACAAGATAATTACTGTCATTTTATAGATTCAGAAAAATAGAGGGAAAAACAAAATTTAAATCATCAAAAGGCTATATAATGACCAATCTGATTTCCCAACATTTTTCTTACTCAAAAACATTTGTTTTTGCTGCTACACTACATAACTGTCCTCCAAGTGACCATGGTGTGCAGAACATAACACAGTCTTTTTTTTCAAACTTCAGGACAAAGTCACTGTAGTGAAATGAACTAATAAACATAGTAGAGTGAATCACACATAAAATTTTTTATACACATTTTGTTCACTTATAGGTGTTTGTGAATAGGAATTGAAATATAAAATGAATTCTTATTGTCATAGTAAAAAATGTTTGAATGTCCCGATATCGTATCTTCCAGTAATTCCAGTAAGTCTTCAGAGGAAGAATATACACAATCAAAAGCTTGTAATAAGATCGAATGGGTTATGAGAAGAAATTCTTAGAACCTCTATTTCTCTTTCTTTTTTAAAGATTTGTTTTTATTTTTTTATTTTAGAAAGAGAATAAGAGAGAGAGAGAGAGAAAGAGAGAGAGAGAGGAACATTGGTCTGTTCCTGTATTTGCCCTGACTGGAGACTAAATTGGCAACTTCTGAGCTTCAGGATGATGCTCTAAAGCTATCCTTCCAAGGCTCTTTCTTGTTTTTAGTGTAAAAAAATATGGAAAAATATTCTGTATATATATTTCATAAAATATTCAGGCTTAAGAGAAATTGGGCATTTTATCACGCACTTTCAATTAATTGAACTTTCACAAAATAGACAAGCCCTTATAAAAGGATCCTATAAAGAAACTAAGGACTAAAGATATGAATGCCAGGCTCAGTAAGAAAGCTGCTTTGACAGTTCTCCTATACCTGGTGTTTTTTTACTACATTATAGTTAAAAACAAATGAAAAATTGACAAAAAGTTATGCAAAACAAAACAAAAACAAAAGCCCATTAAAGTTATTGAGAGGACTGCTCAGAATATGAATTTGTATGTACTATCTTTAATATAATTTTTCTTAAAATATGTATGGTACCTTAGGTATTACAAAAGTAGTATGTGGACATCCTATGAAATATGCAAGGTATTTAAAAACTAACAGATAGTTTATTAAAAAATGTCTACATATTTTTACTCAGTTTAAATTATTTAAACACAATTTATATTTCATAAAACTTCATTAAACTTTATGCTAAAGTTTAAAGTTTGAGATTTTTTTTACTAATAGCAGAAGACAAAAGCTACATAGTGTTAAAAAGAAAAAAGAAAAACTACATAGTGTTGGAGAACCACTTGTTTTTCCTATTATAGCAACCAGTGGTGGCTAAAGCAATAAATGAACAACATGAAAACAAACTAAAGTATATTATTTTGTGAGCAAATACTCATATTACTAGAATACACATAAAAATATTGCTTTACATTGAAAAAGCATGTATTAGAATAAATTACAGTTTTGAACAAATGCCAACTCTACATTAAATGGAAGTATACAAATGTTTCTAACATGTTATAGATGTGCTATTCTATAGCCTATGAAGCAGTTATGAAATGCAAGAAAATAAACTTTTTTGTGTGGATCACTAAAGGAAAGAAGTACCAGAAAAAATATTCAAACTGAATTACCTTTTTAATAAAAATTATATTTCATGGAAATGATGTATCGGTATAATCACTAATAAAGCAGTTGCTTTGACTAGATTAAAAAAGATATCAGGACAAGGTAAAAAGGTGAAAACTCTCATAATAATTATCATTGTAGCAAAGAAGTAAAATCAGGAATGTCCTAAGTTCTACAAGCCAACATCTATACCTATATGTATATAGTTAAATTATAAAATTTGATCTTTAAAACTATAAAGAATATTTATAACATTTTGTAATGAAACAGGGAGAGATCATTAAATAGTTTTAACACTCAATTCACATTAATTTAACATATTATGTCAAGGCAAAGCAATTTAAAAGCATTTTTTATGAAAAAATAACATTCAATATTTGTAGATATTTTCTATGATAAGTTATTGATACTATTAGAAGTTATTATGCTACCAAGCACAATTTTTTTAAAAGGTTAATTAAAAAAATTAATAGCCTTCTAAAGATTAAAATGACTTTTAAAAAATGTATAAAACTTGTAACTTTTGAAAAGAAACCCACGCCATAGAAAGAAAATTTTGTAAATGGCTCAGGAAATATATTTTTATTAAGATATTAATTGCTGAAAACAATACACTGATACTTTTGCACTGACAATGGGGTTACATCAGAATAAACACATCATAAGTTGAAAATATTGTGAGCCAAAAATGTATTTGATACACCTAACCTATTGAACATCGCAGCTTATCCTGACCTACCTTAAATGTGCTCAGAACACAATATCCAAAAATGCTGGCAACACAGTCCACTGTGGAATAGCCATTGTTCACCACTGTGATCATAAGCCTGATTGGGAGCTGCCACAGGCTGCTGGTCCTGGCATCATGAAAGAGTATATGCTACATTATCTCTAGCCCAGGAAAAGATCAAAATTCAAATTTTTTTTAAATGAAAGGAGGAACGATAGTGAGACAGACTCCCACATGTGCCCTGACCCAGATCTACCCTGCAACCCCTGTCTGGGTCTGATGTTAGAATCAACTGAGCTATTTTTAGCACCTGAAGCTGATGTTGGGTCAGCTATCCTCAGTGCCCAAGGCCACGCTGAAACCAATCCAGACACTGTCTGCAGTGTAAGAAGTGGGGGAGAAGGAAGAGAGAGAGGAGAAGAGAAGCAGACGGTTGCTTCTCTTGTGTGCCTGACCACAATCAAATCCATGATGTCCATATGCCAGGCCAACACTCTATCTACTGAGCAAACTGGCCAGGGCCAAAATTCAAATTTTGAAGTAGAGTTTCTACTAATTGTATATTACTTTTGGACCTTTGTAAAGTAAAAGAACTGTAGGTTGAACCATTGTAACTAGGGGACAGTCTGTATGTGTTACCTATAAAAATGTTTTGTGACTATAGACTTAAAAATTGCAGTTTTCTAACCACTATAAAAACTTCAAATAAATAGTTTCAATAAATATTCGTTCTGTTTTTAAAAATATAAATTGAATACTTTCCCTGTTAGTTCTTGAGAACACCAGATTGACATAATTACTAGCTGAATTTCAACAACAACAAAAAAAACCTTTGCAACAGATGAAAGGCACTGAAAAATCAGTATTAAAACCGAGGAAGTACAAACAATGATGCACTCCCTCCTTTTGGATTTATATATAATTTTGTGAAATATTATTCTCAGTTATAACGGTCATGAAATCCAAGTATTAAAATAAATCCACATGAAAACCAGCACTTCAAAATCATATGAAAATAATTTAGAATAATTTTAGTTGCAGTTACAAATACATCAAAAATTTTAGTCTTAACAATGTAGGGCTTTATTTCTCATGTTTCTTCTCAGCACAGAAGTCCAGGTCAACAGGTGACCTTCCTCCATGCTGTGATTTAAGGAACCCAGGCTTCTTCTATAACATGACTCCACCAACCATTATGGTTTTGCATCATCTCTATCCAACCAGTGGAAACAAAAAGAGAATGGAGAAACATTGGTTTTGAAAGATATCATATTTACAATATACAAATATATGACAGGGAACAAGACATAACTAATATAAAACAGCATTTCTGTGCTGTTTCAAATTCTGATATTCAGCAAATAGCTTGTGATTTTAAAATGACTTTTTATTTTTTGACTTATGGTTACAGAAAGCTGCCCAGAATCAAGCAGTGAATGCTACATGAAGCTGGACTACCTAAAAAAAGAAAAAAAAAAAAGAAATCTAGAAGCATGCCTAGTGTTGATAAGAAAAAAATATTTTTAATCACCAAAAATAATAGTAAATGTCATCCAATTTTTATTTCATTTTATATCATTTTTATTCATTAAAAATAAGTTTGTACACTTTATTTTTCTTTTGGTCTTGGTTCAAAGACTTGGATATAAAGAAAAAGATAATGTTTATAGTTGCCAATGTGATGAGGGTGAGTGGGAAAGTGTAGCCAGGTGCTTAGCTAATCAAGTCCCTCCTGATATCTACTTCATTGGCCAATCTTCCAGAAAGCTTTCTAGGACACTTTGATTTCAAGAATATTTCATCATATCTTCATTTGGGAGATTAAGGGCTCCATTTTTATTTCTCTGTTTACTATTTTAGACCAATAGCATTTTTGTTAAACATATTTTAAAAACTTTGGCTTTATTTTTCACCACAAACAGTTTTTAAATTTAATGACTAAAAAAGAAATACTTGTAACATAAAGAGGAAATTTTGACCACATAATTTTGCAGTACTTCAGGTGTGACCATATATGTAAATACTAGTTTGTGCATTGTAGACACAAAGGATTCTTTGATGCCCATTTGGGAGAGTATTAATCAGTAATACTACTCATAGCTAGCTGGACAATGTGCTTCAGAGCCAGGGCATTGGTGAAATTGTCTAGGGAGACTCTTCTTGGCATTTATTTCTACAATGTGTTTCAGTAAACCTTGTTAAAATATTTCTGACAAGCTGCTTAAGGAACATAAATTAGCAAAATGTTGTCCTCTAGAAAACATGCTCAATGATAATTACTGTCTTGCATGAACAACGTTAATGCATCATGATCGGAAGGGTAGAGCCCCTTTCCCAGACCACATCAATTGGAGGTGACAGTGATTACCTCCCTGATCATCCATAATAAATGTTTCTATTTGAAAAAAGGAGTAGAAATTCTTCATGATGAAATTTCCTCTTGTCATTCATGAAGTTCTACAGAAATTAAGTATACTCTAACTGTCCAAATCGAAAGGGTGTTTTGTGCTTTAAACTGAAATTTTAATTAGAAAATTAATATCACAGTTTGGATCTTTAGACGAGTCAGAAAAATTGATGCTATGCAAAGTCATAAAAGAATATGGATAGAGTAACTTTGTCCATAAATTCTCTCAATAAAGATTCTGCCATCTGTGTGGACATTGGGGGAAACAAACAAGATTGACTTGTCATATTTCAAGGAAAAATAACCACAACAAAATATTTTTCAGTACTCATTTTGGATTCAGGAAATAATACACATCTGTTAATAAGTTTTGTTCTTGGTATTTACATTAGTAATGACCTTGAGGTTGTTTTTCATTTTGTTTATCCCACTAAGTGTCTTTGTGACTCATGTGCTTTCGTTTGCCAGTTTCAGCATCTGTAACAGATAAAGACATCTCACTGCCTGTTTGAGGAACATGACCATTCCTGTAAAATAAGATTCAAGTTTTGCAGCGTAAAAGTATATTGTGGAAAATAAGTTAGTAGATACCCCAGAAGACAGTTATTGTGAATGCAAATTCTTATGTCCCAGCTTACTTACCATGTGTTTTTAACAAAGGCACTTTAAAAAATTTACTTGAAACTACACTGTAATATATACAGAAGAGTGATTTTTAAAGTCTTTAAAATATTTCTTTCAATATTTTAAGTGAAGATTTTTAAAAATTGACAAGGTTTTTTTCTTTTTTTATTTCTTTGCTGATAGTTCTTAAATATTAATATTTGGACTGATTTTGAAGTAAACCTGTAAAGTATATGTTGCCTTACTGAAATGTCAGATACTGAAAAATTTCTACCTGCATAAAGTACCTGTGAAGACAGTTATTTCTCTTTGAACTGTTAAGTCAACAACTTAAAATAGAGTGAGCAATATATTCACAAGGAAATACACAATCCACAATGGAAAAAGAAGTAAAAAGAAATAGGTCTGCTGATATAAAAATAAAACCCAAAATTCCTTATAAAGCATGCATAAGAAAATTGAGAGTTAAATAAAACTTCATATGAGAATATTTGTTACTATTAAAGAGAAAGTAAAAGATAAAAATTGCAACTAACATTAAAATAAAACCGTAAAATTTACCCTCCTGACTTTTTGAGTTAATTTGCTCCTTGGTATAACAGAAGTTCTGTCAAGTTTTTTTTTTTTCTTTTAGACTGTGGACTATTTAATTGGGAACATTCATCTCACAGTTTACACTTTTCAGCGAAGAATAAGTTAGAGATAATAATCAGTATTTGAGTACAAGCAGCTTTTCAGGAATTATTTCTAGATCTGCTGCAGCAATTAGGGATAAGGCAACTGAACTATGGATTTATAAATAAAGTAAATCCTCACTTCACATTCTGATAAGTTCTTAGAAACTATGAATTTAAGCAAAAGGATGTATAATGAGACCAGTTTGATCCTAGGCTATTTGATATAATCAATAATTGAGTTCCTACAGCATATATCTGGTCACAAAAACATCACTAAATTTCTAAATAAAGACTCAAAACATTTCTTATATTAAACATTGAAATAAATGTGAGATATACATGCATTGAAGAAAAATGAATAAAAACAGGTAAGATGATTCTTTCCTAACCCACTTATTTCAGTTCACGGTCAGGGATGCCAGAACCTCTGCTGGCAACTCAAGTCACAGGTGGGACACATATACCTACACTCCCACTAGGGTAACCTCAGCAAGCCCATGCAACTCACATGCACATTTTTGGGATGTGGGAGGTAACTAAAGTACCCAGAAAACACCCACACAGACATGGGGAGACTGGGTAAACTCCATGTAGACAGGGGCCCCACAAAGAATCAGTTTATTTTTCTCATCATTATTATAATGAAAGGACATAGAAAGAAATGATGTTATCCAAGGACTTTCTGTATCTTAAAGCTAATTATTGGACAATCATGGGTTAAAATATTGCTGATTAAAGTTGAAATTGTTTCCATTATTGAATTTTAAACAAATAGTCAATTCATTCAATTAATTTAAAACAACTGAAATCTATAATTAAAAGATAAAAACAACAGCAAATCCTGACAAACATAGACAATATTAGCAATCCCCTGAGTGTCCTTCCCCCAAATGTGTTGGAAATCCATCTCTATGTGCTCTAACAATCCAAATGAACATTCGCAGTTCAATGTAGTTCAATCTCACTCAAATTATTCACTCTTGTGAATCATTATATTTGAGATATACTTTCATATGGTCATTGAGTATAACAACAGCATATAGAAGGAACCAACTGCAGAAAAAAAAAAAAACATTGGAATAGATAACATTTTATTTCTAGTCCTTTAGTTAAGATTCACTAAGCAGCAGATCTCAAGAATGCATCCAGAAATACAAGAGAATTGTTAAGGGAGTGAACTAGAAGTTTCAGACTGCAATACAAACAGGAGGGGGGATATAAGGAGACAAACTACAGCAGAGTTCAGAAAGATTTGAGTAGACCAATAGGCAGTCTTCAAGCTAGTTACCACTTGACATCAGTTTCCACACTTAAGCAGAATGGTATTATTATTGCCTTACTATCCCACCATGCCTAGTCATAGTCAGCAGGGCTGTTGCTCTGTCCCCTAGAAAGAGTAGGCCCCCTCTGGAGAACAAGACCTCCAGCACAGAGTTATAGAAATAGAAAGCACAAAATCCCTCATTGGGTTCTTGGAAGAAATGACAGCAGATATATCCTTTCTACTAAGAAAGGTTTCTGAATTAATGCATATCAAACTGTAAAGAATATCTCTTTATCCTTCAAATTGTTGCCTCTGAGCTGGCACTTAGCTGTCTTTTAGAAAATTGTCCCCATTCTTTGTGAGGCACACTGTGTAGTATTGTGATACAACCAGTGATCCATTGGTCACAGGATCACGCTCACCTCTTTTGTTGTGAAGGGTGCCCAGGATAAATGGTATACTGTGTAAGTCTCTGTGCCTATAGATCAGATAAGTTTCAGATATGATGTTGGCTGAAGATCAGCAGGCAGAAAAGCCAGACCCATACCTTGAATCTGCTTGTCTTTGAGTGAGGTTGAATTTTTATCTTTATAGAACAGAAAGGGCATAAGATAGGTGACTTGACCTAGTGACAGGTTGTTCTCTTTGAGTATTATGTCTTATCAGGGGCTCAGCATTGATCTCTGTTCTGACAATTGGATGTTCAGAGAAAGTAGTGATTAGATTAGCTGTGGTAAGTGGGAGTCCCTGAGGTTGCTCCCATAACTATCCCCCATCCCTGCCACCAGGGCCACCTGGTTTATGTGCTCATAACATTAGTTGGGGATCATTTGAGGACTTCCACACCCTGTATCGTCATAGGTGGGAGCTGGGAGAGGACAGTGATGAATCCATAATGCGTTACATGGGTTGAGGGGCTACCTGGTCAGGTGCTTACTCATGTCCTTGTATCCTGCTCAGGGCCAACCACAGGTGTATGAAACCTACCTTACAATGGAACCGTGCTGAGCATGTATGGCTTTATGACATGGTGGCTCTTACAGAAGTCTTCTAATACTGGAAAGTTCTGCACCATGGTCATTTGATGCTTCATGGTCAAGTGTTCCACCTCTACCAAGATATAGAAACACTTCAGTTTCTCAAACACATTATTCTCTGCTGCTAATGGCACAGCCTTGCTCCAGATTTCCAGAGACTTGCAATATAGTTCTCATACTGGGGTTGGCAATTAACTCTGTGCTGCATCTTTTCCTGCCACTGACACGAACCAATTCACAGGCTGCTTTGACTACAGCCTGGACCTTTCTTGCTCTGAGTCCTAGTCAATGCTGACAGCATTTCGTGTCAGCTGTTCATGGGCTGGAGCAGTATTCCCAGATATGGAGTGTGCTAACTCCAGAACCCTCAGAGACCAACAAGACATTGGGTTTCCTTCTCCATGGTGGGAGATGCAGAATGCAGCAATTTGTCTTTAACTTAGGATGGGACATTACACTGTGACACAAACCCTGTATGCGGAAAGCCTTACTGAATTGGCAGGTCTCTAAGTCTTTTTAAGGTTTATCTCCTACCCCCTAGAGTACACTTAGCGTATATTATGACTGAGGGCAGAATAATTAGTAAAGCCCCAAGGCAATCTGTAAATAAATATGTTTACTCAATTCTGGTAAAGGTGAACAATTTCTGATTCTCTTTCTAGTTGGAATGGGAAAACAAATGTATCTGCAATAACAACGCCAGACATCATACACCTGAGGCCTTGTTAACCTGATCCAGTAAGGACCTCAGGTCTAGTACAGCAACTCTGATCAGGACTGCTGGCTGGTTGAGCCTGTGGTAGTACACATTCACCTTCCTAGACCCATCAGATTTCTCCTAGGACAAGACTGATAAATTAGTTTCTTTAGGCTGCCACAGAAATTACCACAAACTTTGTGGCTTAAAATGATGCAAATGTATTTTCTCATGTTTCTGGATGCCAGAGCCCAAAATCAAGGTGTTGGCAGTTCTGTACTCCTTCTGAGATGCTGGTGGAAAATTCACTTTGTTCTCTGTCTCTTCTAGTTTTTGGTGGTCTCTGGCTTCCTTTTAAGATCGGTGGCCACATCTCTATGCTGTCTTCATATTGCCTTTTCTTCCTAGGGTTTTGTTTTTTCTGTCTCTTATAAGGACATTTGCCAAAGCATTTAGGGTCCACCTGGATAATACAAAATTGCCTCTTCTCAAGATGTTTAACTTAATTATATCTGCAAAGACTCTTTTTCCAAACAAGATTACATTTCTGGGGTCCATGGACTTGGATGTGCACATATTTTTTTTAATTTTTTTATTTTTATTTTCCCGAAGCTGGAAACCGGGAGAGACAGTCAGACAAACTCCCGACCGAGATCCACCCGTCACACCCACCAGGGGCGAGGCTCTGCCCACCAGGGGGTGATGCTCTGCCCCTCCAGGGCGTCGCTCTGCCGCGACCAGAGCCACCCTAGCGCCTGGGGCAGAGGCCAAGGAGCCATCCCCAGCGCCCGGGCCATCCCTGCTCCGATGGAGCCCTGGCTGGAAGAGAGAGACAGAGAGGAAGGAGGGGGGGGTGGAGAAGCAAATGGGCGCTTCTCCTATGTGCCCTGACCGGGAATCGAACCCAGGTCCCCAGCACGCCAGGCCGATGCTCTACCGCTGAGCCAACTGGCCAGGGCCCACATATTTTTAAGAGGAGAGGGAAGCATTCAACCCACTATACCACTATTCTGCATCCATGAATTTTGAGAGAAGGTAGTAATCTCTGTCAGTCCCCCTAGGGCACAATATTAACTTTTCTTTGCTATCTTCTCCAGGAGCTCAGATGCGGAGTTTCAGAGGATTTTACATTTTCTTTCCCACAGGCCAAGAAACCAATGTGAGGATACTCAAACTTCTAATTATATTGATTTTAGTCATACATTTAGGATCCAAGGAAAAATGACTGGAACTCTGTGGGCTGGCCTTGGGCTTTATTGAAGACTTATATCAGGACTTTATTTATTAACTTCCCTTTAAAGTCCCCACTTTAAAGGGAACCATGATGACACATTGAGTGTCTAGTTATAACTTCAGTTAAGATCTTTTGTCAAAAAGTACTCAAAATATTTGGGCTTTCATATTTCCTCAGTATATAACACCCAAGTAAACGACCATAAATCTCTTTGGCACACACTGAGACAATCATTAGAGTATATACTTTTGTGGTCTTAGAGGATATTCCTTCCTAGGACTCTTCTTTTGTCAATGATTCCAAGCCTGTAAATCTGCTCAGATCTTAGAAATAAAGAAGGGATGGTGACTTTTTATTGAAGACCATTGCCCATAGCCTTCTTCCTTTTTTGGGGCTATAGATGGCAAATAGCATCCTCACTGGATCTCTTATTTTACCTCCAGGTTGATTCTATGAAGCAGATCTATAACTTCTTGTGGGCTGTGTCCCACTGGATGCCCCTCTAACCATTCTAGTCATAGTAAGTGTGGCCTCCTGGCTTCTGGTGGTGAAGTGCTACCACAAGGCCTTTATACATTTGGAGAATATAATGATAAAATGAGCCCTGTCCAGGACTGCCTTTCTTATCATCAGCCTTGGTGCAAAGAAATTACCAGTGAGCCCCTTAGTGATGTGAGTGTCCCTCTCACCAGCACATTCCTCATGGCTTTATTGAATGACATATCCTCTGGACTCTCGCATAGAACATAATCACCTGATGGGTCTACTGGCTGTACATAAAATATTCATTCCAGCTTACTTGCCTCTCTAAAGTTTTTCTTTTATCTTCTACAACATGACAAGGCACCTCAGATATTTCCGCTTTGTTTGGCATTGGTTGTTATCTTTTCATCCTTTTCAGGCTACTAGGACCACTATAGCAGTGAGTTTTCCCATTCCCTTTGTTCTTGCCATGGTGTTAAATCTTATTTTCAAAAAAGTGTCTTTACCTCAATAAATTCTTTCTTATCTAATTCTAGCCTTCTTCATCAAGTATTCTAAAAAATCCAATCCCAGGCACGCCTCCTGGCTCCAGCTGTTTATAATATATATAGTATGTAATATATAACATACATATACACATATAATATATATGTATGTGTGTGTGTGTATATATACACATACACACATGTATATATATGTATATATATATGACTCGATGTGTATGGACACTGAGGTGAATGTTTTCCATGGTACCAGGTAAGAAAAAAATTTCTTAACTTATAATCTGATTAATTTTAGATATAAAACAATTTCTATTTCCAAAGCAACGTATCCCTTAGGACTAACACTCACAGAAAAATAGACTCTATATCCATATTTAAGTTTCATAAATAAGTAAAATCTATTGTCTTTGGGCAGGACTCATTACTTATTCAATGTTCTATCTGGCATGTGTCTATGATCAAAGATATCCACTTTCTTCAGATCATTAATGCAATGGTGTAACCCTTGACAGAATGTCTCACTGAAAGTCACAATGAAGGAAAAATAGCTAAGAAATTATCCCAAATATACTCTACTATTAGGAAATATAAATCATTAAACAAAGCATAAAGCATGAGCATGTGTTGTTCGCTTAGATGTACATAGACAGGTGAAGGCCATGTGACATTCTCTCAGGATAGATTGTGTCAAGTTCAAAATCCTATTGTTCTAGAAAAGAAATAAGGATCCCCAGCATCCTGTCTCAACAAAATTCTATGAAACATGATTTTTTAGTCATCATCTCTTTCATTTGCATTATATTTTGTACTTTTTTATTTAGAAAATTAAATTTAATGGGGTGACACTGATCAATAAGTGTACATAGGTTTCAGGTAAACATCTCTATAGCATTTTAACTGTTGATTATGCTGTGTGCTCAACACCCAAAGTCAAATCACTCTCAATCAGTGCATACTTGTCCCTCTTTACTGCCATCCCCCTCCTCCTTCTTCACAACCTCTTCCCCCTGGTAACCACTTCCCTTTATCTATGTCCATGAGTCTCAGTTTTATATCCAAACATAGGTGTGAAATTATATCATTCTTAGCTTTTTCTAATTTACTTATTTCACTTAGTGTAATGTTCTCAAGGTTCATCCATGTTGTCATAAAGGGCAATATGTCATCATATCTTATGGCTGAGGAGTATTCCACTGTATATATGTACCACATATTTATTCAATCTTCTTTTGAGAGACACTTTGATTGTTTCCATATCTTGGCTATTGTGAATAATGCTGCAATAAACATGGGGGTGTATGTATCTTTATGTACCAATGTTTTTGAGTTTTAGGGACAAATACCCAGGAAAGGGCTTGCTGGCTCATATGGTAGTTTAGTCTTAGTTTTTTGAGGAATAACCATACTTTCTTTCATAATGACTATACCAGTTTACATTCCCCCCAGCAGTGAATGAGGTATTTTTTATTTCCACAAACCCTCCAACACTTGTTATGACCTGTCTTATTGATAATAATCAATCTAACAGGTCTGAGGTGGTATCTCATTGTAGTTTTGATTTGCATTTCTTGAATAGCTAGTGAAAAAGAACATTTTTTTTTATATACCTGTTGGTCATTTATATGTCTTCTTGGGACATGTTGTTCAGGTACTCCCTCCATTTTTTAAATTGGATTGTTTGCTAGTTTATTATTGAGCTTTTTGAGTTCTTTATATATTTAAATATTAACCCCTTATTGGAGCTGTTGTTTGCAAATATCATCTCCCATTTAGTTGGCCCCCTATTTGTTTTGCTGTCAGTTTCTTTTACTGTGAAGAAGCTTTTTTAGTTTGATAAAGTCCTATTCATTTATTTTGCCTTTACTTCCCTTGCTTTTGGAGTCAAATTCATATTGCTCTCTATAGCCAAAGTCCATGAGTTTAGTACCTATAATTTCTTCTATGTAACTTATTGTTTCAGATCTTATATTTAGGTCTTTAATCCATTTTGAATTTATTTTTGTGCAGGGGGACAAACTGTAGTCAAATTTCATTCTTTTGCATCTGGCTTTCAAGTTTTCCCACACCATTTATTGAAGAGGTTTTTCTTTCTTCATTTGTGTGTTTTTAGGGTCTTGTTCAATGTTATTTGTCCATATATGTATAATTTTATTTCTGGGCTCTCAGTTCTGTTCCATTGTTCTGTATGTCTGTTTTTCTGCCAATAGCATGCTGTTTTGATTATTGTGGCTTTGAACTATAATTTGAAGTCAGGTTGTGTGATAACTCTGGTTTCATTCTTTTTTTCAAGATTGCTTTGTCTATTTGCATTTTTTATGGTTTCCATACACTCTGGAGATATTTTGTTCTATTTCTTTAAATGTCATAAGGATTTTAATAGGGATTGCATTAAATTTGTATATTGCTTTGGGTAATATAGCCATTTATCTATGTTGAATCTTTCAATCCATGAAATTAGAATATTTTTCCATTTCATTGTGCTTTTTTCAATTTATTTCAATAATGCTTTGTAGCTTTCAGCATATAGGACCTTCACATCTCTTGTTAAGCTGATTCTTAGGTGTTTCTTTTGTGTGTTGTTGTTGTTGCAATTGTAAAATTAATTTTTTTAGTTTGTTTTTTGAAGTTTTATTGTTGGCTTATAAAAAAGCAATAGAATTTTGTATAATGATTTTTTTATGCTGTGACTTTACTGTATTGGTTTACTGTTTCTAGTAGTTTTTCAGTAAAATCTTTGGGATTTTCTATTTCAAAGATTACATCATCTGCAAAAGTAATAGCTTTACTTCTTCTTTCCCGATAAATATGCCTTTTACTTCTCTCTTTTCCTTGAATGCTTTAGCTAAAACTTCCAGAATTATGTTGACTAAGAGTGGTGTGAGTGAGTAGCTTTGTCTTGTTCCTGATTCTAGAGAAAAAACCTTCTTTTTTTCACCATTTAGTATAATATTAGCTGATAGTTTGTCATATATGGCCTTTATTATGTTGAGGTACTTTCCTTCTCTATACATTTTATTGAGTGTTTTAAACCTAAAGAGATGTTGTATCTTATTGAATACTTTTTCTGCAACTATGATAGGATCATTATGATTTTTGTTGTTTTGTTGATGTGACATATGTTAATTGATTTACATTTTGTTGAACCATTCTTATGCTCTTAAAATAAATCCCACTTGATCATGATGTATTATTTTTTAAATGTATTGTTTTATTCAAATTGCTAGTATTTTGTTTAGGATTTTTGTATCTGTATTCATTAGAGATATTGGTCTATAGTTTTCTCTTTTGTGTTGTCCTTGCCAGGTTTTGGTATCAAGATAATGTTGGCCTCATAAAATATGTTAGGGACTGTTGCATTTTCTTCTATTTTTTGGAAGACTTTTTGAGAAGGCTAGGTACCATAACTTCTTTAAATGTTTAGTAGAATTCACTAGTGTAGCCATCTGGTCCTGGACTTCTATTTTAAAGGAAATTTTTGATATATGTTCATATTTCCTCCCTGCTTATGGGTCTATTTAGGTTTTCCACTTCTTCATGACTCATTCTAGAAAGATTGTACAGATCTAGAAACTAATTCATTTCTTCTAGATTGTTAAGTTTGGTGGCATATAATATTTGATAATATTCTAGTTTGATCCTTTGTATATTCATGATGGCTGTGGAAATTGCTTCTCTTTCATTTCTGATTTTGTCTATATGAGTCTTTTTCCCTCTATTAGTGAGTCTAGCCAGGGGTTTGTCAATTTTTTAGATATTTACAACAAACCAGCTTTTCCTTGTATTAATTTTTTTCTATAGGTTTTATTTATCTCTATTTTATTTAGTTTCCTCATTTACTGTTTCCTTTTTTTGCTGACATTAGGTTACCTTTGTTCTTCTTCTTCCAGCTCTTTTAGATGTGATGCTGGTTTGTTTACTTGGAATCTCTCTTGTATCTTGATATAAGCCTATAATGATATAAACTACCCTCTTATTACTGCTTTTGCTGCATCCCAGAAATTTGTTATGTCACATTGTCATTCTCATTTTTCTGAATATATCTATTGATTTCTGCTTCTATTTCTTCTTTGACCCAGTCATTATTTAGAAGTATGTTGTTTAACTTTCACATTTTTGTGGGTTTCTTTATTTTCTTTTCTTTTTTTTAACATAAAAATGTTTTTTAATGTCAGAATAAATTTAATTTTTGTCGTATTTATTTCATTTAATTACCATAAAAGCACGCTTGGACTTTATATATTTTTCTTTAATATTTGACTTATTATAACATGTTCCTCAGAAATTTGTATATCTTTATTTTCTTTTTGCCATTGAATTTTAATTTCAAAGCCTTAAGGTAAAAAAAAATATGCTTGGTATAATTTCAATCTTTCTGAATTTGTTAGTGTTATTTTTGTGACCCCACATATGTTCTATCCTTGAAAATGCTTCATGTGTAATAGAAAAGAATATATAATATGATGTTCTGGGATGAAATGTTTTGAAAGTGTCTATTACATCCATTTGATCTAGTGAGTATTTTCAGAACTTCAACTGTGAATTTGTAATTTCTTAACTCTGAGGTTTCCATGTAATTGAGATATTATATTTGGAGTTTTTTATTGTCTTTCTAAACTATGTCTCTGTCTTGTGTAGCCCTGGTATTTGATTTCTTTTTCCTTGATGACATTTGAGTGTGATAATGTTAAGAACTCTAACAAAATGCAACTGAAAAAATTAAAAATAACAATAAAAATATAAATATTTTAAAGATAATGACAAAAGAAAAACCACAAAAATCAAAGGGCAAACACTAAAAAAATAAAAATACAATTGAAATACCCACAGATAATAAGAATAAAAAAGTATAAAAATTTCCATTTCTCAGCAACTGAGCTATTTTAGTGCCTGAGATGAGGCCATGGAGGCATCCTCAGTGCCTTGGCCCAACTTGTTCATTTGAACCATGGCTGTAGGAGGGAGAGAGAGGGAGGGGGTGAAAAAGCAGATGGTCGCTTCTCCTGTATGCTCTGACTGGTAATGGAACCCAAGACTTCCACACACTGGGCCCAAACTCTATCATTGAGCCTACTAGCCAGGGCCAGTAGGGCATGTTTTGATGGCTTACAGATTTATGGCTTTCACAATGGTGATCTCAGGCCTATAGTCACGCCTCCCCATGTCTCAGCAGACCAGCGGACCAGACACAGAGCATCTCTGTTCTTCAGAAGAGAGAGTGGTTCTGGATAGTTAGCTGTGGTGTCTGTCACTGCCACTTTTTATACCAAGCAATGTGAGGGAGGAAGGATCAGGGAGGCTGAGGCAGTGGGGAGCACAGTTTGGTTTCTCTGTCTCTGTGTTGAGTGTGAGATCTGTCTTTCTGCCTCTCAATCTCTCTGCTCCTCCTGGCAGAAGAAGACACAGCCATTCTGGGCTTCTCCTCTTTCTATAGCCTCAGCAGAGAAAAACCCAGTCAGTCTGAGCTTCTCCCCTCTCCAGAGCCCCTGAAGACCACACTCAGATAATCCAAGCTTCCTTCTTCTCTGAAATCCTTGAAGAAAAAACAAAAAACAAAAAACAAACAAACAAAAAAAGCCCAGTCACTCTGAGATTCCCTTCTCTCCAGAGTCTCTTCAGGTAAAAATCTGGATAGTCTGGGCCTCTTCTCTCTCCAGAGTCCTGCAAGTGAGTTTTATCTTCTGCCTCCCTTCTCAAACTTTCCCACCTTTAGTCCATTTGGTGTGTAGATCTTTCATGCAAGCCTGTGAGCCCAGCTGAGGTTGTTTTGATACATTATAGCTATTCAATTTGTTGAAGTTTCAATGGGAAAGATCAGAGTGTCTTTCATGCCACCATTATTCTGATGTCATCCTGATCATCTCTTTTGAAGACAGCATAACATCTCATTATTGATCCAACCAAGATGTTTTCTACACATCCATACCCTTGGACCTGAATATGTTTACCAGAGATGAATTCTGGATGCTACAATGCTATAGTAGACATGAGTTTCCATGTACTCCATGCTGGACACCTAGCTAACTAATATTATCTCGTTTTGAAGCAGTGAGTGGTCTTATTTCAAATCTTCAACTTAGTTAGTATTTTGTTAGGTCACTTTAAATATAACTTCTTAGTTCATGTATATACAAAACAAGATTATTCATACAAGAAATTTATTGAAAGCAGGAGCAGGAAAAGGTGAGATTGCTTTTTTGGGCCAGGTTACAGACATGACATCTATGGAAGAAGAGAAGGAAGGAAGAGGACTGGGTAGGAAGCATCTTGAACTTCAGCACAGTTCCCAGAAATTTTTAGTCAGGCTGGTAGGCCTTTGGGCCCCAATATTGCCCCTTGAAAGAGATGCTAATGAACAAACAGGGCCACCAGACATGCAGCTCTCTGCAGATGTGAGTGGCACATTTTCATGGCTCCCATGTCAATTATTAAAATAAGGATCGATGAAAAAAACAACTTTGTAATGGAACAAAACTGAATCTGAATTCTTGTTCTTTAACCTTGAGTTTTTCTAAGTCTTATTTTTTTTCAGCAATAAAAATGTTGATAATAGTACCTATCATGGTGTCATGGTAAGTATAGAATATGATGGTTATGTAAAGCCCTTAGCATTGCCTCTTGTACGTAAATGCTCATTCCTCTAAGTGTAGAATACAATAGACTTTGCATTGTCTGACTAAATAGCTATTTCTTACTTCTGCTTTAGAATGTCAAAATTGAGTCAGTCATTAAAATAATAGAAAGCCCTTTTGTCATAATATATATGAAGATTATATATAGACTCACTTAATATTGGTTAAAATAGTATGTAAATTATTGCTGATAAGAATTATCACAAGAATGCAATATTGGTTAAACATAAGTTTAATATCTATAATTTAATAGTAAAAATAGTTTTAATTATAATAACTTTTATGAAAAATAAGAAATGAGGTAAACTATATTCTTCAGACTTTCTTCATAGCTATTTCTTTCTAATATTGGAATCTACTTCTTCCAACTCTCAAAATAATGTTTAATTGAAAAAGTCACTTTGTTATAGACTTGTAATTCAATCTGGTTCAATGGTTATTTTCAGAAATTACAGAGTTTCATATTTCTCACTGTGAATTTAATGTGAGTATAAATTTACTTGTTTTAGTCTTCAACCTTGTTCTTAGATTACTGTGAACAAGAATTCTAGCATTTACTTAAAAATATTTCACCTAAGTTAATCACTTGAAGACTATTCAGATTTTAAAATCTTATGTTATCAACAATTAAACTATGGAAATGAATTTCTGAATATTGAGAAAAATTTATGAATGAAGCAATAGAACATTATTTGGTTTAATGGGGAATTAAAGTGAATGGAATTAGAGTTAAACTAAAATCTCATGAGTACTAATAGAGCTATTAAAATGGTTGTGAAAATATTTATTTTAAAATATATTTTTCATTCCAATTATGATGATTCAGTTTTAGAAAAATTTAAGGATGACTAAAACATACAGATTGTTTATTAATTAGAGTTGCTAGTTGAATCAACTTTTTTTTCTCCTTGGCTCACAAAGTATATGTAATATAATATTTATATTTAGATTAACTCTCACGTTTAAACTTTACATTGGTTACTGTTTAATTTTCAAACTAAAAGAACATTCAAACTAAAAAGAAAGAATGAGGAAGGTAAGCATGATGTATAAAACTTTGCTTTAGCAATAATGGTATAATGAAAAATATGATGAGCATTCACTCAAAATAGTGACTGATTATGTCTACTGGTGTCTAATGACTAGGAATTATTATACAATATCTGAAACTAATGCTAGGCTTTTATTTAAATTGTGTTGTATAAAAACATTATAAATAGAATTCACATAGTCTAGATTTTTCTAAGTGAAGGGTTATCAAGACTATTAAAAAAATCAGTTGTCTCCATTGGTTTAAAAAAAGAAAAAACAACTTTTGGTGAAAAAATGAAGTTTTTTATTATTTTTATTATATCTCTCTTTGAAGATCACTTGGAAAAGTTAAGGCCAGGCAAAAGAACCAATTATCATTAAAATTTTTCCTCTCCTCACTCCACATTTCTTCTATGTGCACTGTGACTAGCAACATCATACTAGTCAGCAGATCAGGGTGGGTGGAAGAGAAGCTGGACTAGGCAACACATCTATCATTTTCCCTCTGGGTTTTGGCACTCTCCAAATAGTGTGGTGGTTAGCAATAAAGGGTTGACCTCCTGCTTTTCTCTCCCACCTGGTCTCTTTTATGTCACCCACACATTCACCTATGTGTCCATCTACACATGTGCAAGGGAAATGGACAGAACAATTACCTGATTAAATTAGCTAAAAACACTGCAACTAAAGCATATAATTTTAGTTGTAAAATTGAAAAAAATAACATGTTAAAAAAAGAAAAATTAAAATACAATATATTACATATTTTTTTCAAGAATTTCCATGTCAACTTGCCATGACAAAATAAGCCCATGATTAAGAAATTAATTCTCCATGACATTTTATACTTACTGTACAATAATTATGATCAGGTTTTTACAATAGTTGTGGGGTCTGATGGGTAAGGTTCAACTAATCCTGCAATTGTCATCAAACATCTAACATCTCCTCTCTGCCTTAAACTCCATCTATTTTATTACCTCTGCAATTCTTATGTCTCAAATAAGAGGAACTTATATTACATTTCTCATCAAATTTAATCTGCTTTTTTAGTGCCTCCACACTAGTGCAAATTGTTGCACTGGAAATGGTCATAGGGTGCTGAGACATTGATCTCAGTTTCAATGTAGCATAGGGCTGGAGCCTTGAGGCTGGTGAATTCTAGGTGTGAGTAGCTTTGTACATTTGTTTCAATATGTTGTAAAAATTCTGACAAGCTCTATGTGAGAAAGATGTGGGAAGACATTGCTCTTAACGTCTTAGACCCTGCTCCCTTCAAAACTTGGCCCCATTGGAGTTTTACTCTCTTTACTTTGAAATTGCAGTTTTTTTGCACTGTGTTTTCTCCCTTAAGTTAGCACAACCAAGATTTCTCAATCTAGAATCCTAATAATAAAATAGACACATGCAGATGCCACTATCTCTTTTTTACTTTATAAATTACTAATAACAACAACAAAATAAAACCTCCATATTAAACTAAAATGGAAAATACTTGTAAACTCAAACCACAGCACTTGGAGAAGAAAGACCATAATTGAAAGGCGAACCAACAGAGACTGACAGAGTAGATGCAAGAAGCTGAAGATTTCAAACAAAATTTTCTGAGCACAGTTCTCCACTCAGTTTTCCAATGCAAATGTCATATTCTAAAAGACGCAGACAAAACACATTTGCTGTTCAAAGTAATGGAATCTTGGTGCACAAACAGGCTATGAAACCTTTCTGGGACTCATTTTGGTAAAGAAGACTAAAGAAGAAATAATACAGAAACACCATATTTATAAGAAGCAGTCTGTTGTTGAGGTAGAGAAGAGAAGAAAAGCTCCACATGGGAAGCAGCTGTCCACTACTGGTCTTGGTGGCCAGGATGCCTCATCCACTCTCATAGGCCTGGGTTATAAGGACCGTCATTGTATACAAGACAGAATTCCCGAAGGCCATAAAATGAAAATTCTGGAAAGTCCCAACCCTCTCTTCAAGAAAACTTCCTATCAATGGTCTAGGAAGAAATTCTTTGTCAAAATTCTTCTTTTCTGAATAAAACAAACCAAAATATATTTTTTTAAAAAGAGAAAAAGAATAAGAAAAACAAGTTGAAAGTAAAGAAAAGAATCTCACCCAGTGTGGCTCCTTCCTTGTAGATCACAACAAATTTATGATAATTTACCTAGTTCTCAGATCTAGTTTTTGAATAAGAAGCCTCTTGATGGAAGTCCCAATTGAGACAGGACTCTGTACATGGTGATTTTATTTTCAAGCCTTCTTTAGAGATACATTGGCTATTTATCAGGGTGTTTGCTCTAAAAAGAAAAAAGTACCTAGGTTTTATAGGGATTATTATTATTGCATTTAAATTGTTGTTAATATCCAGTCTGGAGTACACTGGTCAAAACTGGTATTTATAGAAGTTGAATGATAGATTAAACATTGACTTGTGTTCATCTCACAGAGAGTCCAGTAGAAGTATGAACCCACTCTGTGGTTACTTCCTTGACCTCCAAATGCATAATGGGAGTAGACATATTCAGTAACAAGATAATCTACAAGATAGTAAACCAAAAGCAATACCATTCCCAAGGGAACTATACAGTGTTAGCAACCATTAACAAACTGGGAAGTACAAGAAAGTTATTCCTCTTATATCACTATTTAATCTGCCTTTTTAGACAATACAAAGCCAAGTGAATTATGGGGAAAGATTCTATATTGCTGCACAACTTACAAGGTGATGATACAATCACATCTGTAGTTAAAGATATTATGTCTTTATTGCAGAAATAAACAAAGCCCCTGATGACTATTTACTGTGTTTCCCCCATTGATATCAGCATAAATAATCAGAAACAGTTTGTCTTTATATGGGAGAGATAACAGTAAAGTCTTCATCAACTCCTCTGCAATTTGTCATAATATGGCCTAAAGTTGTACTGGCCAGTTTGGTAGCCAACAGCCACACATGGTTGTTCACCACCAGTAAAGTGGTTGGCATAGAGATATGTTGTGGGAATAAAATATTAATATATTGTATATATATTTGGTAACTAATAAAACAGATAACTCGAATAGGAACCAGGGTGAAACCAACCAACAAAGCAATAAGGATGTTAAAAAAGGCTCAGCAGCAAGTTCTGTGGCCCTGTTTCATGAAACTTATGTCCCAACAGATCAACAATATAAGAGGGACTGTTGGAAGTCCCAGAAGGAGAATCAAAGAGCAAGTGTTGGGTTTTGGAGTAAAATTTCTTTCTTTTCAACTAAAAATTATTCTCCTTTGAAAAACATCTCATAAATGGCTGTTGTTCCTGGTATTGAATATGTGCACAACCAAAAGACTGGATGTCAAAAACTGGGTGTTAAACAATCTACTTATTCATAAAAGTAGACATATTCCAAACAATTTCTTTTATAAAATGGCATAAATAAATAGTATTAGCAAGTAACTCAGACTCTCAGAATACTTGTTCCAAATGATTTGCCATCTCCTTCTCATCCTTAGTCTGTGGTCTAACTAGAATTCCCTATAAATAATTATCTGAAGAGGAAAGAGTGCAGGTCTGGTTTATTTCTGTGTCTGCAACAGCTAGAGGTATATGGCTGCTGGACTTCTGTCCCACTCTAGGGTGACCCCAAAAGCAGTCTTGGAGGGAAGTCTTCTCCATGGCTACAACTTCAGATTGAAAACTTTATGAGAAATGAGAGAGAGAGAGAGCGTCAAGTACAAATCTACACTGAGTTATGAACAATGATTAATGCTTTAAAAGGCTGGACTAAACTTAAAAAAAACAGGACTAGATAATTGTTGACAAGGTGGTGTGAGGAAGAGGTACACAGATGGAACTTCCAGTATTTCCTTTTAATGTGAAAATATTCATGTCTCAGGTGAGTGTGCATCCCACCTCTTTCTCAGCACTTTTCTGCTCAATAGGCCCAGGTACAAGAGAGTATGGTGGCAGCAATGGTGCTCTTTCCCTTTAAAATATTTGCTAACCAACAAACTCATTCTTTTAATGTCAGTAATTTCCTAAATAAAAAAAAACAATTTTTATTCACCCACATAAAATACTAGGTTTTTAGAAACAACAGGAGAAAAACGCAAAGCGACAACAGTAGTTTCAAAGGCATCAATTGTAATGTTCCCTTAAATTATGTTGTCAAGCTCTTAGACAGACCTGCCTTGGAAATAACAGAAGTTAAATACTTAGTATGGTTTGAATTGGAAACAAAACTATAATTTCTTGCCCCTTTGTATCTGATGAGTGTATATAGTATTCTATTGCAAAATATGTCAAATGCTTGCAGTGAAATATTTTGTTTGTCTCATGCAGAGCAGCCAACTGAAAGTGGCAGTCACCAAACTTAGTCTGACTACTTGTACTATATCATTTGAGTAGCCAAAGACATCCTCCCCAGTGGGGCTGCAGAGCCTGTTGTCTCCTACGGAGAGGGCCATGCTCAGTTCATGTGTCAAAAGATCCATTTCCCAGCTCTGTCACTTAACACACATGTGAGCTTGGGCAAGTCATTTAACCCCATTGAACTTCATACTTTACCTGTGACAGAGTGGTAAAAATGCCTGCCTGATAACCTCGTGTATGATCATGTTAGGGGAATGGTGAATAACTCAGTGTGCGTTTGGGGGGCTGGAGAATAAGGAAGGTGGAACAGAGGGCAAAGTTTAGTGGATGACAGGCATAGAAAGCCACAGAAGGATCTAGTACTATATTCTGCAGGATTTGCATTAGAACTGTGATAAAACTACATATTTTTGTTTCAGACCTAATTCTCCGTTAAGCTTTTGATTTTTGTCCCTAAGCACACATCATCTTCAGGTATTCTTAAGAAAACTCATACCTTTTAATTAATGAGTCCTGTTTCAGTTAGAGTATAACACCTCTTGTGAAGAAAGCAACAGTTAATAACAGTGCAACCCCAAAAATAAACCATGAGAAAACAAAAACTTAAACAAATGTAGTCAAAACTAAAAATAGTAACACTGAGATTAATAATGCATAAAGTACATCTGATCAAATTCATCACCTGCATTAACAAAAGTCCAAAATTTTCCTTTTGCATTCTACGTCTGTGCTGTACAATGTAATAGACACTAGTGACAAACACTGAAGTGTGGCTAGTCCTGATTAATGTGGTCTAAGTGTAAAGGACACCATAGATTGTAAAAATATAGTACAAAAAAGTAAAATCTCTTAGTGATATTTTTATATGTATTACAAGGTGAGTGATATTTTAAAGTGTTATATATCATATATTGTTTGAATTTACTTTTTTCTTTTACCTTTTTAATAAGTCTACTAGAAAATATAAAACTGCCTATGTGGCACACATTCCATTTTGATTGAAAAACATCATTTCTAGATCATTCTATAGCAATATTAGAAGTAGAAGCAGCCTCTCAGTACCATTATTGTCTTTCCAGTTACTTTCTGAAAAAATGATTAGAGATACTTGAAAACAGATTATATTTGTCTTGATAATTCCTGATGCAAGTGCAGTGTATATAGCAAAGGTCATGCGTGTAACTATCTTTTTGTGTTTGTGTTTTTTAAAAAATAGAAAGTGGGGAAATCACTCTGGAGACTAATGATGTCTCCTGTTGGTCCCCAAAGCTCTCTTCAGAGAGCATGGGTGTATGAGACAGCAGTGTAAATAGGTGGAGGTAAAGGAACACATCAGAGACACCACAGAAAGAGAATACTGAGATTGTCATCAGGTAAAAAAATTATATCATTTGCATTCTCTGTGTTTGTGTTTTACCTTTCCTTAGGTATTCCTGGAGGAAAGAAACTATACAAGGGCCCAGCATTGGGTTTCGTACAGGCAAGATTTTGACAGATCCTTTTCAAAGATTAAACCGTTAGCATGCTTTGACCTGCTCTTTCTTCTACAATTGTGTTAATGACATGTGCTACCATGAAGGTTTTTATTTTTAAAAATATTTTCTCTGCTGAATCTCAACATTAAAGATTATATAACTGTTGGAAAAATATATCTCTTGTGATTGTTATTAGAAGATCTATTAATTGCAAAATTATTTCTAATTGGAATAGAGCAGATAGTGGTTGTGTATGGAAATCAAGTTTCAGAGTCACCCCATTTCACCCATTTTGACTTTTCTGAGCATGTAAGATGTTATTACCATAGTTCCAAGTTCGCTATTAAGTGTCCCAGACATATAATCCTCAAAAAGGAATAAATTGAGTTTCTGGAAATGCTTTTTGAAACAGGAATCTGCCACTTTGGTTGACGTGCTAAAAGTGAAATGAATAGTTTAAGTGCCTATGATGTTGCAGATAATCCTCTGAGCACATCAAAATCTCTGTGCAAGTACCTCAATTGTAAGCGGATTAGATTCTGATCCATTTGTCCTGGCAATAAAGAAAAAGAGCAAGAAAAATCTCTTTTTAGAAGGTATACAAATCTGCACCTAAGAATATCTTGTTGCTTTTCTTTGTAACACTAGAATGAAAACCTCTTTATCATTTTTTAAGTGCTGAAACTGATAAGAATAATGAAGAAGAGCAAACATTAATTTGCAGGCCCATCTGCCAGCTTCACCTTCATCTTCCTGTGAAAGATGCACATGGTAAATCAGTTGGCAAACTCCAAATTGATTTTGAGGAATGCACTTACTGTCTGGTGAATCTCAATGGCAGACACATACTCCAGGCTAGAACTCTGTAATTCCCTGCTAGCACAAAACCCTCAGTGAAAGCCAGGGATGATTCAAAGCCCCGTAGAAGGAGAGCTACTAACCTTGGCAGGTTGGCTCAGTGGTAGAGCGTCAGCCTGGCGTGTGGAAGTCCTTGGTTCAATCCTTGGCCAGGGAACACAGGAGAAGCACCCATCTGCGTCTCCACCATCCCCCCCTCTTCGTTCTCTCTATCTCTTCCCCTCCCACAACCAAGGCTCCACTGGCAAGGTTGGCCTGGGCACTGAGGATGGCTCCATGGCCTCCACCTCAGGCTCTAGAATGGCTCTGGTTGCAACAGAGCAAAGTCCCAGATGGGCAGAGTATCGCCCCCTGGTGGGCATACTGGGTGGATCCTAGTCAGCGCATGTGGGAGTCTGTCTGTCTGCTTCCCCGCTTCTCACTTCAGAAAAAAAAAAAAAAAGAGAGAGAGCTACTGGATTAATAATAATAGTTCAACCCTGAAGGTTTGCACAGCTGGTGTGTCAATCTGGCATTGCTAGTCCCTTCAGCTATTAGGTATGTCAGAGTCTCTCGTGACAAACACAGAGGGAGGGTCTCACTACATGGCTCATTCAAATCTGAAAAGCTTACTGGATAATCACACTCTGGGTTTCATGCTTGCCCCACAGGAAACATTAGCTAATTATCTGGAAATCCCTTTGCAAAGAGTATATTCAGAGTCAGAATTTGCTTTAATGTGATGGAATGTCAGGAATATTCAATATCAGCCTAATAATATCAGGAATAAAATAATGTAGATTTACGTTTATGAATTTAGATACATAATGTTCCTTCAGACCCCCAAAAGTTTTTTTCAGGTTTTTTTCCCAACTAGTTTACACAGGGACTCTTATCTTTGAAGTGGCATTATTAATATTGCAATTTCCAACAAAATCACAATTTCTAGCAGTTTTATTTTTGAATATGTACTTTCTGATTTGATATTCCTCTGATGTTAAAAAGAAAACTCAGATAAGCTAGGTGGGGTCCAAAGACAAGAAGGCTAGGAAACTGTGCAGGGGACTTGCACGGAATTTCCTGGTTCCCAGTCTAGTGTGTATCAGGACCAGAGTGAAAATGAAATAAGAACAATTTAACTGAAGGTTATATCAGTATGTCCAAAAAAAGGACAGACACTATTAAACCATGAGTGTCAGAAAGCCCATTATGACCTGGCTCAATATTGACTTGCAGCCTCTCTGGGGACCGTATCTTAACGGTTTGCATTGTTCCAGTGGCATGCTAGAGTGGAGGATATGTTCAGTGTTGCTTTAGCTACAGCATTTCATTACCTCCAAAATAGAATATGCTGGTCTGGGAACACCTGAAGTTATGAAGAGCAAAGGAACGACCACAGAATAATAATAAAGCCACAAGATTCTTGCCAGAGGCAGTCAAGTGCTTCAAGGCTTATCATCCAAACACTCATAAAGAATTTATAGCTTAGCCATTTAGCAACTATATTGTCTTTTCCAGTTCTTTTATTTTTCAGAATAACTATAACATTGAAAGTACTGTTTTCATTTTGTTTTGTTGTTGTTGTTTTTTAACTGAAGTCCTTGATTTATAACTAGAGCTTTACCTTAAGGGAATTTTCACCCTTTTGTCTACAGTGGCTTGGTCTCACAGAGTACAGATGGTGACCATGCAAATGAGGTTGAAAGTGAAACTGAGACTGGCCACCAGCTTCACAATTCCAGTTCATATAACTACCATGCAAGGAGCACAGTCTTTGGGATCCACAGACTAGACTTGAGAGCTGCAATCACTAGCTTTGGGCAAAACACATAATCTCCCAGATCATCAGTTTTCACATCTGTAAATTAGAGTTATAATAATACAGATTTTACAGGATTGCTGTAGGAGTATGTGAGCCAAGAGGTATAAATGTACTACAACTAATTTTTATTGTCACATATCCGAGAACTCTATGAGCAACTAGAGGGAAAGGACTACCTTTTACCAGGTGCAAACAAGAGCACATGAAGGGAGGACTCATTACTTGTTGATACACACTCACAAAATTGATTATTTAGGAAAGTCAGTTTTTTGTAAGAATACCAAAAAAATCTTTGTTTTTGTTGTAGTAATATAATGTTATAGTAATTAAATATATAGAAATATAAAAAATATAGAAGATATATAAAAGTAATTAAGATATAATATTAGAATTAATTAAGGAGATTAAATAAAGTTATGCCATCTGGATAAGAATTAATATAGTGTGTGAAGATGTAATAAACTCCAACTTTCGAGCAGAGCCTAGTTAGTGTGTGTATGAAGTTATATAGAGATAAGAAGTGGCTTCATGTTATAACTCTGTGGGTTGATGTAGACAGGAGGCTTCCCTAGGAACATCTTAAAAGTGGCTTGCCCAGGTGTCTGTCAGTGGACAAGTGGATTAAAAAGCTGTGGTACATATATACAATGGAATACTATGGGGCTATGAAAAAGAAGGAAATATTACCTTTTGCAACAATATGGAGGGACCTGGAAACTACTATGTTGAGTGAAATAAGCCAGGCAAAGAAAGAAAAAATATCATATGACCTCACTCATTTGAGGAATCCAAGGAATAATGAGAACTGAGGAATGGAATTGAGACAGAGGAGGGATCAAAGGGACCAGAGGAAAAGAGTACAAAGGGAAAGGGGATGATAGGATGGGATAAACCTGAAGGGAAGGGGGGAGGACACTGTAGGGAAAGGGGCAAGGGAGTTGTTGAGGGGAATAGGGGGAGGGGGATGCATTTGGGGTGACCCTAGAATCTATGTAAACACAATTAATTAAATTTTTAAAAAATTGGCTTGATGTGACATTTCAATAGATTAACATAGGGCTCACTTCGTGGAATTCCCAAAAAGGTGGTTTGAGGTAATAATTGTAGATTATCACCTGTTAGATTGACACCTGTTAAAAGGTGTTGGCCAGAAAAGGTACTAAAGCTGAGGGGCCCCCTGCTGAGGTAGTCGCCTAGACTCCAACTTGAACATGGACTGTCTCCACTCCTCTGAACTCTGACCAAAGACAGCTGAGAGGAGCACGTTGACGGGGCCACCTTAAATTGTATCCAGACATGCCAAAAGGATTTGTGAGTAATAAATTGAATGTGTGGCACTGGAATTGTCACCATTCTATACTTTGCAGCTCATGTCCAAGTCCCAGTGACCGCTGCTTCTAGCTGGTAATGATTCAGGTAGACTGGAGAAGCCATTTGCAGCATGCGTGGATATGGAGCTTCTGTTCTCCTCTGCCTGGAGAGATGAGACCAGGTAGCTTTTCCCTGGAGCTCTGCAACTGTGGCATGGTCAAGAGAACCTTGGGATACACTAAGCTGGGTGGCAAAGGTAGATTCATAATAGAAGTTGGCAAAAGGGGGAAAGAGAGCTCTAAATTAGGAGTAGGTCCCAGCCTGAAATAAGATGGGGCACATATACACCATGGTATTCTAGTCAGCTAGAAGAAATGATGACATCGAATCACTTACAACAGATTGGTGGAATCTTGATAACATTATGCGGAGTGAAATAAGCGAATCAGAAAAAAACAAGAACTGCAGGATTCCATACATTGGTGGGACATAAAAGTGAGACTAAGAGACATGGACAGGAGTGTGGTGGTTACGGGGGGTGGGGGTAGGGAAGGAGGGAGGGGGGAGGGGGAGGGGCACAAAGAAAACTGGATAGAGGGTGACGGAGGACGATCTCTCTGGGTGATGGGTATGCAACAGAATTAAATGACAAAATAACCTGGAAATGTTTTCTTTGTATATATGTACCCTGATTTATTGATGTCACCCCATTTAAATAAAAATTTATTTATTAAAAAACACACACACACGAAAAAAAAACACACAAAAAAATTGCATGTGTGATTCTTACAACTAACTGTGTGTCGGTCTTTTGTTTTTCCTCCAGTAGCAGTTAGTGTCGACACAAATCAGTAGCATCCTCACAGCCACCTCAAGAGTAGTCTCGAAGAAGCTGATAAGCAGGAGTGTCCCACTGCATGGCGAAGTCAAATCAGGGATGCCTGATCGATGTAGAGTTTGGGTTCTACTGGGACAGTTTTTTTAACAATTCGATTCTTTTCAGTAAAAGATCTTTGGTGCACTTAAAGAAAGAAGTAGTTCAGTTACCTGCAATTGTGGTAGATAGATAGTTTTTGCCTGAATTTAATAGGCATTTTGTTATTATAGGCAAAGCCAAAATTCATCTTTAGCCTCCAATATGAAAATGCATAGCTATATTTTGATGTATTCAAAACATAATCTATGTGTTCTTTGAAATATTTTCCAATAGCATACTTGATTTAACTGCATGGCATCGTAAGTGATTTATTAGCCTGTTTGCATTCCATTGTATACAACTCAGGATATTGGACACTGGAGCCACTTAGAAAAGCTACTCAACTCATTTACATCACAATGATAACCCCACAATGAATCTTTGTGTCTGTTTTTTTTTTTTTTTTTTTTTTTTGCTTAACATGTTTTTAAGTTTTGTCCAAGTTGTAGCTACTTCAACTACAGTTGCAGTACTGTTTCAGTACTTTATTTCCATGAAAGAAAGAAAGAAAGAAAGAAAGAAAGAAAGAAAGAAAGAAAGAAAGAAAGAAAGAAAGAAAGAAAGAAAGAAAGAAAGAAAGGAAGGAAGGAAGGAAGGAAGGAAGGAAGGAAGGAAGGAAGGAAGAAAGAAAGAAAGAAAGAAAGAAAGAAAGAAAGAAAGAAAGAAAGAAAGAAAGAAAGAAAGAAAGAAAGAAAGAAAGAAAGAAGGAAAGAAAGAAGGAAAGAAAGAAGGAAAGGAAGAGAGAGAGAGAGAAAATAATATCTTTTATTTATTGGTTGATTGACGTCTGGGTTGTTTCTTCTGAGCTACTGTGAATAATACTTCTATGAGTTATTCATGTAAACATTTTTGTGTAGGCATAAGTTTTTAATTATCTTAGTTATATGCTTAGGAGTAGATTTGCCAGGTCAAAGGGAAACTCTGTATCTAATCTTTTAATAAATGACCAGACTGTTTTCTACAACAATTGCACCATTTTACATTCTCTGCAAATGTACAAGGGTTTTCATTTCCTCACATCCTCACCACCACTTGTAATCATCTGCCTTATTTAGTTTACCCATCCTAGTGAGTATCAAGTGGTCACTCATTGTAGTTTTGAGTTATGTTGATAGCTAATGATGTTGAATATCTTTTTAAGTGGGTATTGGTCATTTCTTTAGAAAATGTCTCTTCAATCCCTTTACTAATTTTTTATGTTTCTCTATTGATTTGAGAGAAAAAGGAAGGAAGACAGTGAGAGGAAGAAAGAGAGAGAAACATTAAATTGTTGTTCTACTTAGTTGTTCCATTTAGTTTTGCACTCGTTGGTTACTTCTCATATGTGCCCTGACTGGAAATAGAACCTGCAACCTCCGCGTGCTGGCATGGTACTCTAGTCTCTGAGCCACCTAGCCAGGGCTCCTTTGCCCATTCTTTATTTGAATTATTTGTTTTATTGGATTGTAAGAGTTCTTTATATATTCTAGCTATAAATCCTTTCTCATATATATATTGTGTAAAAATTTTCTCCTATTTTATGGGTCATTATTTTACTTTCTGGATAGTTTCAATCATAAAAAAAAGTTTTTATTTTTAATAATATCCAATGTATTAATTTTGCTTTCGTATCTTGTGTGTTTGGTGTCATATTTAACAAACAATTGCTTAATTCAAAGTCATAGAGATTTATGCCTTCTATTGTTTTTCTCTAAGAGCTTTTATATTTTTAATTTTTATATTTAAGTATTTGGTTCATTTCAAATTAACTTTTTATGTGGTATGGATAGAGGTCCAACTTAATTATTTTACATGTTGATGTACATTGATCCACTACCATTTACTAAAAAAGACTTTTCTCATGAATTGTCTTGTTTTTTTTATTATTATTATCAACTGACTAAAGATGTAAAGATTTATTTCCACACTCTATTCTATTTTATTTATCTATGTGTCTTTTCTTATTCCAGTACTATACTGCTTCAATTACTGTAACTTTGTAGGAAGGTTGGAATGGGGGAAGTGTGAGTTCTAACTCTTCTCTTTTTCTTCAAGAATAATTTGGCTATTCTCGGTCCCCTGAATTTCCCTAGGAATTTTAAGGTCAGCTTATCAATTTCTGCAAAGAAACCAGGTAGAATTTTGAAATAGATTATGTTAAATTTTTAGGTCATTTTGGGAAATGTTGCCTTCTTAACAATATTAGGTTTTTTGATTGATAAATATGATTGTACTTATATTTACTTAGATCTTTTAAATTTTTTTAGCATTGTTTTGTACTTTTCAAGGTATAAGTTTTACACTTATTTTGTAAAATTTGTTCCTGGGTATTTTGTAATATTTTATACTATTGTAAATAAAATTGTTTTCTTAGTTTCATTTTTATATTAGTTGTTATAAGGGTATTGGAATATAATTAAAATTGATTTTTTTTCTCATTTAGTAGACTTTTAATTTTTTTCCTTTTATTGAATTTATTGGGACAAAACTAGGTAACAAAATTATACAGTTTTCAGATACACAATTCTACACACATCATTTCTACAATGTATTGTGTGTTTTTCACTCAAAGTCAAGTTTCTATCCACCACCATTTATTCCTGAGTTAGAGGAGGGTATGGAAGGATAACAGTTTTTTTATATTGATCTTGGCTCTTGCAACCTTATTGAACTTATTAGTTCTAATAGTTTTTTTATAGAGATGAAATTGACATAATATGATCAATCAGTTTAAAATATACATTCAATGACATTTAGTACATTCACATTGTTGTGCAACCATCACATTCATCTAGTTCTAAAATAGTTTTGTTCACCACAAATAAAACCGTGTGTCCTATTAGAAGTCACTCCTTGTCCTGGCCGGTTGGCTCAGTGGTAGAGCATCGGCCTGGTGTGCAGAGGTCCAGGGTTTGATTCCTGGCCAAGGCACACAGGAGAAGAGCCCATCTGCTTCTCCAGCCCTCCCCCTCTCCTTCCTCTCTGTCCCTCTCTTCCCCTCCCGCTGCTGAGGCTCCATTGGAGCAAAGATGGCCCGGGTGCTGGGGATGGCTCCTTGGCCTCTGCCCTAGGCACTAGAGTGGCTCTGGTCATGGCAGAGCGACGCCCCAGAGGGGCAGAGCATCGCCCCCTGGTGGGCGTGCCGGGTGGATCCCGGTCGGGCACATGCAGGAGTCTGTCTGACTGTCTCTCCCCATTTCCAGCTTCAGAAAAAAAAAAGAAGTCACTCCTTATTTCCATCTACCTACAACACTGGCCATCTTTCTGCCTCTAATCATTGCCTATTCTTGGATATTTATGAAAATCAACTAGCTATGTATATAACCTTTTAATTTTATTTTAACTATTTTAACTATATATCTATCCATATCACATGACTATAGATTGTTTTGATTAATGAAGTTTTGTAATGAGTTTTTAAGTAAGAAAATGTGAGTTCTCCAAATTTGTTCTTACCAAGTTTGTGTTAACTTCTTGAGTCCCGTATAATTTCATATGGATTTGAAAATCTATTTTTCCATTTCTGCAAAAAAAAGTCACTGAAATTTTGTTAGAGATCACAATGAATCTGTAGATTTATTTGAGTAATATTGCTATCTTAATAATATTTAATATTCTGGTTCATGAACAAAAACAAGATGTCTTTCCATTTTAGATCTTTTTTTAATTTTTTAAGAAAAGTACAACAGTTTTAAATGGACAAGTCTTTAACCTCCTTGGTTAAGTATATTCTGAAGTATTTTATTTTATTATGTTATTTTAAATGGAACCATTTTTAAAATTTCCTTTTCAGAAGTTTCATTGTTGGTATATAGAAAAGCAACTGGTTTTTGCATGTTGATTTTGTATCCTACAACTTTGCTGAATTTGTTTATTAGCTTGGATATTGGTTTGTGTGAGTTCCTATGACTTTTTACATATAGGATCATGTCATCTGCAAATAAAAAAGTTTTATTTCTTCCTTTTATATCTGTATGCTTTTTATTTATTTTTCTTGCCTTACTGCTCTGACTAGAACCACTAGCACAATGTTGAATAGCAGTGATCAAAGTAAGTGTCTTGTCTCATTCTTGATTTTAATGTAAAAGCTTTCAGTCTTTCTCATTGAACATTTTGTGGGCTGTGGTATACTCATAAATGGCCTTTATTATGCTGAGAAAAATTTTTTACCTTTTAGTTTCTGAGTGTTTTATTTCTCATGAAAGATTATATATGATTATATAATTTCATAAAATGTTTTCTCTGCATCTGTGTGTGTGTGTGTGTGTGACAGAGACAGAGACAGTGACAGATAGAGACAGACAGACAGGAAGGAAGAGAGATGAGAAGCATCAATTCTTTGTTGTGGCTTCTTAGTCTCCTTAATTGTTTATTGATTGCTTTCTCATAAGTGCCTTGACCAAGGGGCTTTAGCAGAGCGAATGACTCCTTGCTTAAGCCAGCAACATTGGGCTCAAGCCAGTGACCATTGGGTCATGTCTATGATCCCCCGCTCAAACCAGTGAGCCCACACTCAAGCTGGATGAGCCCGAACTCATTCCTGCAACCTCAGGTTTTCAAATCTGGGTCCTCTGCATCCCAGTCCAACATTCTATTCACTGTTCCACTGCCTGGTCAGGCTGCATCAGTTCAAAATAATAATTTAAAATAATTTTTTTCAGTTTATTAATAATATGGTGTATTATATAGATTTTCACATGTGGAACCATTCTTGTTCTGGGAAAAATCTCACATAGTCATGGTGTATCATCATTTTACTCTCAGGTTGAATTCATTTTTAAAGTATTTTCTTTAGGATTTTTCCATCTATATTTATAAGGTATGTCAACCTATAGTTTTTTCTTATAGTGTCTTTGACTTTGGTATCATAGTAGTGCTGGTAATGTACAATAAGTTAGAAACTGTTCCCTCTTTTTCCACTTTTTTTTCTTTTGAAGAATCTGGGAGACTCAAGATAATGTCAAAGTAATGGCAGTGTGAGAGATATTCCTGATCTCTCTCCTTGAAATTTCCACAAATTGAACAACTATAAGGCAGTGAAGGAACCCCAGCTGGACTTACAAGCATAGCTGAATGATCCACACACCAAATGGATAAAAGGTGGGATGGGGTGCAAAGGGTGTCAGGAGATAAAACACACTCATGGTTGGCTCTGAGGAGGAGACAAATATAGTGTGACTGAGTTTTTTTTTCTGCTGGATTATGGGGAGGAGGAAAGCTCAGACTGTTTGGATTTTGTCTGAGGGGTATGAAGAGGAAAACTTGGAGGGACTGGATCCTCTTTAGCTTGGAGGAGTGGTGAAATAGAAGAACAGAAGGGGAGATAAGTCAAAACTGCCAGAGCATGGGTTGATGGCCAGTGTTCCCATAGTTTGTCTGCAGGCTGCAGTCAGAAGAGACAGAGAAAACTAAAATTCAGCCTCCAGCCTCCCAGATCCAGGCTTCCTCACCTCATGGTACCGAGAGTGGCGGAGACAAACAGGACAGTTAGCGCTCCAGAGCCACCCTCTCCCTGAAGAACAGAGATGCTCCACGTCTGGTCTCTGGGTCTGTTGAGAAGTGGGGAAGAGTTACCAAAGCCTGAGATTATGATCACTAGGGCTGTGAAGCCAGAAAGCTGAAGACATAGAGCCAAAGCCATAATACCAAAGATGTAAAGCCCTCACAACACTCCCTACCCACCAACATAACTGCAGCACTGATATATCATTGTGACAGCAATATCTTGGTGGAGGACAGCCCAGAAAATTCACAGAGCTAAAACATGTAATGTGGTGATACCTACTGGAAGATACCTTTCAAAACCAAAATAATTTTTTTCTTATTAATATATCTTTTCTGTTTTTTCCTTTGAATTTTATTTCTATTAATTTTTATTTTTTTGTTCTTATTTTTTAGTGGATATTATCATTTTTAATTTTTTGTTTGTTTGTTTTTGATATTTTTTTCCGGTGGTTTTACTTCTTGTAATATTTTTTTAATTTTTATCTTTTTATTGTATTATTTCATTTCAACTTTTTATTTTTTAGTAGATATTTTGTTAGGGTTCTTAACAATACTACTCTCAAATGACATCAAGGGAGAAGAAACTGAATACCATGGCTACACAAGAACAAGACCTAGTTTACAAAGAAGATAAAAAATCTCAAGGAAAAAACTCAATCACATGGAAACCTTGTAGTAAAATGATAGAGAACTGAAAATTGAAGTTCTGAAAATACTCCAGATGTGAGAAGGCACAAATAGCAACTTAATGAGGCCAGAAAAGAAATTAATGAATAAAACAAATACTATACCAAAGAGAATGAAACTTTAAAAACAGATGAGAAACTAAATACATAAATTGTAAACTGAAGTAGCAAGTTTAGCTAATAGAGCAAGACAAAAAGATAAAAATATCAGTGACATCAAAGACCGGCAACAGAGAGAAAAAGAAAGAGATGCATGAATTTAAAAAACGGAGAGAGCTTTACAAGAATTGTCTGACTTCATCAGAAAGAGCAATATAAGAATAACGGGTATATCAGAAGACAAAGAGAAGAAGAAGGGAATGGAGAGCCTATTCAAATAATTGATGAGAATTTCCCAAGCCTATAGAAAAAGCTAGAGCCTCGAATCCAAGAAGTAAATATAATGCTAAGTTACTGCACCAAAACAGACTTAATCCAAGTCACATCATAATAAAATTGTCAAAAATTAATGACAAAAAAATTTCTCATGACAGTTAGAGAAAAGAAGAAAAGAATATGTGAAGGAAAGCCCATTGGGTTATCATTGAACTTCTCATCAGAAACTATAATCCAGAAGAAAGTGGACCCAAACATTCAAAGTACTGAAAGAGAGGAATTACCAGCCCAAAATACTATATCTATTTAAGTTATCCTTCAAATACAAAGAAGGAGCAAAAACTTTTACAGACATACAGAAGCTGAGGAAATTTATCACCAGAAAACCCCCACTGCAGGAAATACTCAGGGCATATATTAGACCAGACACAAAGAAAAATATAAACTAAAACTACAACTAAAAGCTACAACAAGGTCAGAATAAACACAAGGATAATCTGTGATAATAACATAAAAGGGGAGAGGATAAAGATCTTCAGTAGCAAAGAAGAATGAAGTTCAAGAGTAATTATAAAACAGAACTTTTGTATGTATGAACATTTTTCTCTTAATATCCTTATGGTAAACATGCACAAAAAAACTACTACAGAAACACAACTTAAAAAAAGAAGAAACAAAGGAAAGAAGTATAAAATACTACCAAATAAAAACAATTGACAGAAAGAGAAAAGAGAAAAACAAACAAGACATAGAACCACCCTAAAACAAAACATAAAATGGTTTAGGAAATCCTTGTGTCAATAATTACGCTAAATGTATATGGACTAATCTCACCAGTAAAAAGGCACAGAATAGCAGATTGAATCAAAAAGCAAGATACAACCACATGCTGCCTTCAAGAGACACATTTAAGCTGCAAAAACAAATGTAGACTCAAAGTGAAAAGTTGGAAAATGATTCTCAAAGCAAATAATATCTAAAGGAAAGAAGGTGTAGTCAAACTCATATCTGACAATGCTCACTTTAAGACAACAAAGGTAACCAGGGACAAAGATGAACATTTTATAATGATAATGGGGACATTGTTTCAGAAGACATAACAGTTCTTAATATATATGCATCAAACCAGGAGCACCAAATTATATAAGACATCTACTGACCTAAAAATAGAAACAGACAAAAACACAATTATACTTGGAGATTTTAACACACCATTGAAAGCTTTATATAGATCATCCAAACAGAAAATCAATAAAGAAATATTGGCCTTAAGCAACACTCTGGACCAAATGGACATAACAGACATGTACAGGACGTTTCATCCCAAAACATAAGATTACACATTCTTCTCCAGTATGCATGAAACATTCACAAGGATAGACCATATGTTGAGCCATAAAACTAACATCAACATATTTAGGAATATTGAAATTATGCCCAGCATATATTTTGACCATAAGGCTTTGAAATTAGAATTCAACTGTAAAAAAAAGTAAAGGAACCCACAAAAATGTGAAAATTAAACAGCATACTTCTAAAACATGACTTAAAAAAAAATAAAAGCAGAGCTCAAAAGAAATACACAGGTAAATAAAAATGACATGGCATAGCAAATTTCTGGTATGCAGCAAAAGCAGTAATAAGAGGAAAGTTTATATCCTATCAGGTTTATAATAGGAAACAAGAGTGATTCCAAGTAAACAGCCTAACATCACATCTTAAAGAACCAGAAAAAAAGAATAAAGTCAACTCAAAGTCAGCAGAAAAAAAGAAATAATAAAAATTAAAGCAGAACTAAATAAAATAGATAGCAAAAAATTATAGAAAAAAATTAATACAAAAAGGGCTGATTCTTTGAAAAGATCAATAAAATCAACAAACCATTGGCTAGACTCACTAAGGAAAAAAGGAAAAGGATTCACATAAACAAAATCCAAAATGAAAAAGGAGAAATTGCCACAGACATCATAGATATACAAAGGATCATAGTAGAATATTATGAAAAATTATATGCCACCAAATACAACAACTTAGAGGAAATAAATAAATTCCTAGAACTATACAATCTTCCTAGACTGACTCATAAAGAAGTAGAAAACCTAAATAGACATATAAGCAGAAAGAAAATGGAAACAATTCTCAAAAACTTCCCATAAAACAAAAGTCTAGGACCAAATGGCTATACTAGTGAATTCTACCAAACATTCAAAGATTTGGTACCTATCCTTCTCAAAGTCTTCCAAAAAATAGAAAGGAAGCCAAACTCTCCAACACTTTTTATGAAGCCAACATAACCCTCATACCAAAACCTGGCAAGGACAACATACACAAAAAAGAAAACTACAGACCAATATCTCCAATAAATACAGATGCAAAACTAAACAAAATACTAGCAAATCAAATACAACAACACATTTAAAAATAATACATCACGATCAAGTGGGATTCATTCCAGGAGTACAAGGATGGTTCAACATATGGAAATTGATTAGTGTAATATACCACATCAACAAAATAAAGAAAAAAAAACATATCACTCTATCAATAGATGCAGAAAAAGCTGATAAGATACAACATCTTTCCATGTTTAAAACACGCAATAAAATCATAACAAAAGAAAACTACTTCAACCTAATAAATATAATATATGACAAACCATCAGCTAGTATTGTATTAAATGGTGAAAAACTGAAGGCTTTTACTCTAAAATCAGGAACAAGACAAGGCTTCCCACTGTCTTCACTCTTAATCAAATTAGTTCTGGAAGTTTTAGCCAGAGCAATCAGACAAGAAAAAAAAGCATCCATATTGGGAAAGAAGTAAAGGTGTCACTTTTACATGATCTTGTATATAAAAAACTCCAAAGACTCCACCAAAAAACTTTTAGAAACAATAAGCCAATATGGTAAAATTGCAGTATACAAAATCAATATACAAAAGTTGATTGCTTTTTTATACCCCAATATGAAACTTCAGAAAATGAACAACAACAACAAAAAACAAATCCTTTGACATTTGCAACAAAAAATATAATAAAATACCTAAGAATAAACTTAACAAAGGAGGTGAAGGACCTATACATTGAAAACTACAAAACATTATTGAAAGAAATTAAAAAACAACAAATTAAGAAAATATTCCCTGTTCATGGATTGGAAGAATCAACATAGTTAAAATGGCTACATTACCCAAAGCAATATATAAATTTAATGCAATCCCCATCAAAATCTCAATGTCATTTTTTAAAGACAGAACAAAAATATCTCCAGAGTGTATGGAATAAAAAAAAACTCCAAATAGCCAAAGCAATCCTGAAGAAAAAGAATGAAGCCAGAGGCATTGCACTCTGTGACATCAAATTATATAAATTTCACACATAGGTGAAATATAAAACTGAGACTCACAGATATAGATAAAAGTGAAGTGGTTACCAGGGGAGGGGATATGGGAAAGTTGGTGAGGGAAAGGGTATATAGAGGGATAAGTAGAAAGTGATGGAAAATTATTTGACTTTGGGTGATGAATATACAACATAATCAACAGTTCAAATACTATAAAAATGTTTACCTGAAATCTATGTACTCTTATGGATCAATATCACCCTGTTAAATTTAAAATTTTCTAAATAAAACTTAAAAATTAAAAAAACAAAACACCCCAAAAATTAGAAGAAAGAGATAATAAGTCTCCAGCAAGTCCAATATCTAGCAAGACATATGTTGTTAGATTTTAGCTCATGGATAATTATCTTTGGTACAGTGCTCCGCTCTCCACGTTCACTGTGGTGGCAGCACTAACCCTAAAACTGTGGCAGGCAGCCCCATCTCCTCAGCTCCTTAGAATTGGCCATGCCTCTTCAGCTTCTGGGGAGCCCACTCACATGACTATTTGTGAGGGCCCTGCCCCTGAGACACTGGATGGTGGTACCCTATCTCCTCAGCTCTAGAGAAGCAATGCTATTCTGTGAAACCAAGGAGGAACCAGCCCTGCCTTGTGGGACTGCAGCAGGAGTGGCAGCCCTGAGAATCTCTGAATTAAAGGAGCAGTTTTATTTGATAGGATTAGTGCCCTTATATGAAGAAACACCAGAGCCCATGCTCTCTCTTTCTCTCTCTCTGCATGTAAGAGCCAAGGAAAGGCTATGTGAAGACATAGCAAGCAGGCAACCATCTAAAAGCCAGAAAGAGACTCTCACCAAAACCCAAATTGGCTGGACTCTTGATTTTGAACTTCTAGATTCCAAAACTGTGGGAAATACACATTTATAAATATTTAAGTGGTTTGAGTCATACATTTAACCTAACTAAAGTTTTGTCAATCTTGTTTATATTTTTAAAGAAAAAACTTTTCATTTTGTTGCTTTCATTGTTTTGACTCATTCACTTTTGCCCTCATTTATTCCACATATATATATATTTGTGTATATTTGTATATATTCCACATATATTTTTGAGTGCCAGCCACTATGCTGAGGTTCTAGAAATATAGATAAAAACATCATAATTTTTGCCCTTATGGAGTGCACAGTCTTCCACATTATTCTCAAAATTTAGTGCAAATAAATATCTTCTTGGAAACTAATTTGAAAATGAGCATTGCTAGATTCTATATACATAAGATATATTTTATTATATCTAGACTATGACCTAGTTCAGGTTTTAACCCACCTGAGGATAATTAGGTGATTATGATACACTTATTTATGGACCATACACTGAGATTTATAACTCTAGTAAGTGAATAAGCCATACTAAAATGTAATTATGATAGACTGAGGAAGAGCTCTGAAAAAGGTTTGTAGAGGCAGCTGGGAATTACAGAAGCATTAAGAAGAATCAATAGGACTTAGAGGTAAATTTGGGGTGAACAGGGAAAGCTATCAAAATTATATGATAACCCAGGACAGGTATCATCCTGAAGTGCAGTGGTTGCTTGTTTGATCCTTATTCAGGGCACACACAGGAATGGAGAGAAACATTTCTGTTTCTCCCCCCTCAATCAATAAAATAAACATTTTTTTTTGTATTTTTCCGAAGCCAGAAATGGGGGAGGCAGTCAGACAGACTCCCGCATGCGCCCAACCGGGATCCACCCGGCACGCCCACCAGGGAGCGATGCTCTGCTCATCTAGGGCGTCACTCTGTTGCGACCAGAGCCACTCTAGCTCCTGAGGCAGAGGCCACAGAGCCATCCTCAGCGCTCGGGCCATCTTTGCTCCAATGGGGCCTCGGCTGCGGCTGCGGGAGGGGAAGAGAGAGACAGAGAGGAAGGAGAGGGGGAGGAGGGGTGGAGAAGCAGATGGGCTCTTCTCCTGTGTGCCCTGGCCGGGAATCGAACCCGGGATTCCTGCACGTCAGGCTGATGCTCTACCACTGAGCCAACCGGCCAGGGCCAAAATAAACATTTTTTAAAAGTAAATAATTATTGAGTTGGTTTAAAAAAAATAACTAAATATTAACCAGCTAAAAAGATTGAGAAAGGGGAAGTTTGAGGGTTGGAGGCCAGGATAAGACAGGAGGGGAAGGAGAGTGCCATCCATAAAGGGAACTATATGCAATCTGATATGGAGAGTTAAGTGGCATTTATGTATGAATGACTTACTTGATCACGCCTTTTTTTAATTTAGACATCCCTTTGAAAAATCCTGATTGAGGTATAGTTGTGTTGTCATTCTTTGAAGAAAATTTGTATTGATTTAAGCTTTAATTTCTTTGATTAGGTTGAAATATCATCATTGAGGCATTATCATTCTGGTATATTTTCCTTACCAAAAGACCCAATTGGTTCATTAGATGAGTATACTAGGTACATCAGTGAAATGTTTTTCAGGGTATGTGAGCAGTCAAATGATGGTGATTATACTAAACTTGACATCCATATTAGCCAATTAATAGTGAAAGCAAAAACAAGTGCTTTGACTTAAGGGACAATATACTTTTCTGCTTCAACCTAAAGAATATTATATGGACATGTGGACAGTAAACAGGAAATAGTGGGCTTGACAAACACCATATAAAACCAAATTAAAATGAAATACAGAATAGATTCTGTAGTCTTTGACATGTGCATCAAAGACTGAAAGTAATTTCTGATACGTATAAAATATTATCTTAACAAAATCTATATTTTATACATTTGTATTTATAGAAGAAACATTTTCAACCAGATCTACTAGCTTTACTACTCCTATTCTTGATTGCTCACTTAACATTTTCCTGCTACTCCAGTTATGGCACTCACTTCTCTGAATTTGTTGTTAGGCTTGTAGCATTAATGTGGAAAAAGGGTCAGGATTATCAATTCATCAAATTCTCCTATTATGTTTCCAGAGACCCAAAGAGTCTTTTTTTTTTTAATTCAGTAAGAGGAGGGGAGACAGAGACTGACCCCCAGATATGCCCCAACCAGGACCCACCCGGCAAGCCAACTAGGCGGTGATGCTCTGCCTATCTGGGGCCCTTGTTCCATTGCTCAGCAAAAGAGCTCTTCTTAGTGCCTGAGGTAGAGGCCAGGGAGCCATCCTCAACACCCAGGGCCAACTCACTTCAATTGAACTATGTCTGCTGAAAAGGAAGAAAGAGAAGCGAGAGGGGAAGGGGTAGAAAAGCAGATGAGTGCCTCTCCTGTATGCCCTGACTGGCAATTGAACCTGAGACATCTACACGCCTGGCTGATGCTCTCCCACTGAGCAAACCAGCCAGGGTCCCAAGGAGTCTTTACATAGTATTTCCAAAATTGGTTATGAAGGTTGTTCTTCAGAGTAAAAGGTTGGTCATGGAATGAGCTATAACAAATAATAAATAAGTAAGTGGTGTTGCAAAGCCTGATAAAGCCCAGAGTATGATGTCCTTTTTCTCTTGAGCTATGAAATTACTTCTCCATGGAGTGAGATTTTATGCCTAGAATCTCATTAGTGGAGAAAATTCTTAGATGCCTGGTCAATCAGAACATTTTTTAAAAAAAATTGATTCTGGCTTTCATCTTAAAATAATATAATGTTTTGAGTAGCATGTAACTACTTGTTACTTAAAGTTGTATGGGACCACTATAACTACTTATTTGGAAACTAGTTTTTACATGATCTACTTAGATAGAAAGAAACTTCAGCTCAGAGTTAGTCAGGGAGCCTGGGATTCCCTTTTCCGAAGGTCTTCACAAATGCAGAGAGAAGCACAGTGACTAAGGTGCAGTTCTTAAGGCCAGCTATTCCCCCCATTCACCTTTATCACAGTTTTGAGATGAAATACCAAAATGTTAAACAATGCTTGGCATTTGTAAAGCCAGAAGCCACGGCCACTATCAAAGCAGCCTTCTGGCCCATGCAGGTTCGCATTAGATTTGGACAGTCGGTAAAGAAACAAAGGAGCCAAAAACTGATGGGCTGTCATCTTTTATTCTAGCTTACACCCAGCGGGCAAGTAAAAACACACACTGGGCTCCAAAACCCACTCACATTCAGTGCTCACAAAGCCACTGACTTATCCGAGTTTCCTAGAATCAAAGGTTTCTAGCTCACCAGCCTTATTCTCCTCAGTTCCCCATCTCCTTCCTTATCCCAGATACAAACACTACACAAACTGGCATCTCACTCAGCACTCCACCATCTTGGCTGCTTCTCCTGGCCACATGACCTCTTTCTGCTCTCTGCTCTGTTCCCTCTGCTCTGTCATGCTAATCATCCCAGGAACCAAGAGAGCAAGCTCCCACTCCGTCCCCATTTTATAGTGTAGAAATCCAAACCCTTAATCCAATATACAAAATAGGGAAGTCTCTAATACAAAGTCACTTCTCTGAGGCATGATTGGATTGTACCACCCCACATCAAAACGGGTGGGAAAGGCTTAATCTCAAAACCAAGCCCCAGGCTACAGGGATTCTGCCTGCCCACAGAGACACACATTAATATCACCTGGGTGACGGCCTCACGTGGACAGCACCATCTTTAACAAAGTGAGCATAATACATTTTATCTGCCCAACAGCGATCATATCTTAAATTACTTAAATAGATACCTATCACCAAATAAACTCTTGTTTAGGAATGTACTGTCTCAGTACTTTCACTTAAACATAAAATGCAAAGTCTATATTGTGGGGCATTAGGACTTTTTAAGATCTCTGTTTCCTCATCTATAAAAAGAATGGGTTGGACAAATGGTCTCTCCTTTTCAGTTCTATAATTCTTCAACTGATGTCACAAAATCCAAAAATTGCTCCAGTAATGATAACAGTTATTTAAGTTGTATTACTTAGTAATCATTTAGAAATATACTCTCTGAGTAGTAAGTTGGCAGGTTCCAAGCCATTTTCAGTGCTACTCTGTATCTACCACCCACTGAAACGCAGTGCACCCTAGAGCAGATTTTAATTTGCTAAATACATTTTCATTAAAAGAAGAAAAGTGACCCTTAAGTAGCTCAGTTGGTTAGAGCATCTTTCTGATATACCAAGGTTGCAGGTACATGCAGGAAGCAACCAATAAATGGGGCAACAAATCAATGTTTTTCTCTCCCTACCCCTTTGTCTTTCTCTAAATCAATAAATTTAAAAAAAAGTTTTTTTAATGGCCTTATCATTTGGAAAACCTTGAATGATACTCTTCATTGATCTGTTTCTAATTTTAGAGCTCTCAAAATGGACCATCTAGTAAACACTTGTCCCCTGAACACAATGATGTAGGTATGTTCAAGAACTGAACTACAGGAGCCTAATCTTGGGATAGTTCATCAGTCAACAGGGTGATGAAATCACAGGCAACTATCTTTTGTGGATCTCAAATTTTTTTTTTATAAGTGGGCTTCAATTTTAAATACTCTGTATGTCTGATTCTCAAATTTCCAATGTGTTAAGACCTTAGTTTGGATAGACATACAAACTCGTTTATTGTCTAATGGAGTCATTTTACTCTCTCAAAGTTTCTCAGTGACTAAAAGGACTAAAAAGATTAGAACAAACAGTTGGCAATTACGACAGTGAAAAAACCAGCTCAGGAGTTCTGTAAGAAGTAGAATTATGTTTCAGTGAAATAAATATTAATCTTAATAAAATTAAATTTTATTAAGAACTTAAATACAGTTGGTAGTGTTGAAGTTGCCACTCTCTTTAAAGCACTGTATCTATGTAGAGACAGAAATCTCAGATGGTATTAATAATAACAAGATCATGGTGAACATCTAAACTACACAGTAGGATTTTATCAGCAGTTTTCATGCACGTTCTCTGATTCTTCTCACAAAATTCCGTGAGAGACGATACTATTACCTTTTTATTATCTATCAGTTAACTGAGGTTGAGAAACTTTAAATACATAGTGTTACACAGGTAGTGAGTGGTGTGAAGAGAAAGGGAACCCAAGTCTGTTTTACAGCTAAGTGGGTAATCTCAGCTTAACCACTTTTAGGTTTACTGTTTTTGTAAAAGTGCAAAGTAAACTCCAGAAAGCTGCTTTAGAAAGACCCATGGAAAGGTTACCTTTGTGATGAAAAAAAAAAGTTTGCATTTTACTAAAATGACCCAGATTTCCTTTCTCAGGTTTTATTGACCACACTTGTTCTATCCCAAAGAACCATTGTTTCTTTACTTCACCTTATTTAACCATATATGATTCCCTCATGCCAGCTTATGGAACATTCCACACTCATCACTTCCAGTAGTTGTGCACCTACACACATGGTTAGGAACCTTTGTGGAGGCATCAACACTGGGTAAACAATTGGAAACATAAACAATGATATCTTTACAACATAGGTAATTCCCATTTATAACCTTATAAGTATGTGAGTGCTTTATTCTTCAGTATGATTTAACACCAATTTTGTGGACAAAGAATGTTATGTGTTATCAAATCACATGGAAAACTGAGGATGACATAAAGATCTTGGTTTGCTTTAGTTCAGTCTTTCCCTTAAAATGCAAATAAATTAGGTTAAAATTTTACATGAAACTCACTTTAGGTCTATATCAATCAACAGTGTTTATAACTTATAATAAGTACTGCATTCTATTGCACAGAAGGAAGTCCTTCCTTCTTCTTTTACTGACACCCCAGCGTTGGCCCTGGTGAACACATCTGACCCTTTGAGGTCCTCAACAGACATGGGAGGAACAGACTTAGCAGAGGAAAATGGGTTGTCCTTTTTCAGATTCTCTGATGTTTACTTATATTTCTTTTCTTTGGAATTGTGGTTATATTTTCTATGGGCATTTAAATGTAGCATCTTAGGTAACTTAATCAGATCATTTTTCTACTATTAGTAATTTTTTTTTCTTTTTTTAATTTTCTGAAGCTGGAAACGGGGAGAGACAGTCAGACAGACTCCCGCATGCGCCCGACCGGGATCCACCTGGCACGCCCACCAGGGGCGATGCTCTGCCCGCCAGGGGGCGATGCTCTGCCCCTCCGGGGCGTCGCTCTGCCTCAACCAGAGCCACTCTAGCACCTGAGGCAGAGGCCAAGGAGCCATCTTTGCTCCAATGGAGCCTTGGCTGCGGGAGGGGAAGAGAGAGACAGAGAGGAAGGAGGGGGTGGGGGTGGAGAAGCAAATGGGAGCTTCTCCTATGTGCCCTGGCTGGGAATCGAACCCGGGTCCCCCGCACGCCAGGCCGACACTCTACCGCTGAGCCAACAGGCCAGGGCCCTATTAGTAATTTTTTTAGCACATACGTTATATTTCTTAATAGCTGTGACATGGTAAAGTCAACCAAGCATCTTGCCTTAGGAGGACAGTGCTGTTCACATACCTTGCCTCTTCCAACTAGCTTTCAGTATGCTCCCCACAGACACTTATTATTCCTGGCTGAAAGCATCATTCTTTCTTTCATCCTCCTCTTATATGCTCTTTCCTGATAGTTCTCTCATTCTCTTTCTTTTCTGTACCTGCTCACTTAATGGCCCATCATTGCAGTTCTGTCTCTTGGTTTGGGACAGTACCAGTGCTTAGGAACACAGACATCACAGAGAGATTGCCTTAGTTCTAATCCTAGTCTATGCCACACTAAAGCTCTCTGTGCCACATGTTGTTAAAAATTTTTAAAACAAAGATGAAAATAACACCAGGCTTCTAGGACATTTGTGAAAATGTACTCTGTAAGACACTTAGGACAGCCTCCAGCATTACCCAATACTTAGCAGAGTTGATTGTCATTACTACTGCCCTTGGCCACATCTGTGCTCAGTGGAAGAGACACAGACACAATCTTGAACACTAACATGAAATCATTTAAATCTGCTGCTTTGTTTTCTCCAATTGAAAAATAAAGCTGATAATTACTATTTTGATTGCTTGAGTTGCACTAACTTCCCTTCCTTTAACCTTCTGAAAGTGAATGAATTCTTCAAAATTGTTGTCACATTCTTTAGGAAATAACTCACTGTTCCATTGATTGAAAAAGAATTTCAGTGGCTAAAATGAGACCACATTTTTTCAAAAGGTAAATGTCCTCCTCCCTGATACCTAGGATAACATTTGAAAATGAACTTGGGGTTTGTAGAAACATGTCCAAGTCTCAGAAGGATACTTTTCCTTGAGTCAAGCTGTCACCTTGCCCTGAGGGACACTGGTCCTTCTAAATTCAAAAAAGAATTTCTCTCTTGAAGATGATATGTTGCCTCTGAGAATACAGTTTGCACATCTGAGCCCAGTGTCTTTCCTAGAATGTTAAAATTGATTAGAATTAGGTGACATCAAGGGCAGTTAAGTAAAGCACAGTGAATAATAAACTGACTAATTTACACTAATTTATTAGATAAAACTGAGTAGGGCATAAATATTGTTTTCTTTCCCTTTCCCTATCTTGACAGACACTATTGTCTCCCTCCCTAGAAGTGCCTTAGTTTATTCCAAGAGTCCTGGTTCCCAGTGAGAGAACCATAGGTGCAGATAATAATCGTAAATCATTTCCAAACTCTAAGAGGTCAATTCAAAGGACAGCTATAGGACCCAGACGGTACTGTCAGCAAAATATGACTGTCTAGCCAGGAAGGTTTGACAATATTCCTGTGGTAGTCTCTCTCTCTTCACCCTTTCTCCTCTGTGTGTGTGTGTGTGTGTGGGTGAGTGTGTGTGTATGAGGGTGTCTGTTTAGCTTTGAATTTTTTAAGGTTTGTTAGCTGATTGAAGTGATAGCCAGTGTAAGTATGCTGACATTTGGCTTCTTACCTTTAGAGATTATTATTAGGATCTCAGGTGGCTTCAGTACCTGTGGATATGTTTGCAAATCTCTGTTCTGTCAACATGTCAACCTGGTTGGTTGTTCCTGATGAAATTCCATGACTGAAATTTGAAGATGGGTTTCAGTTTGAAACCTGTTGTATTTGAGAGTGAGGGAGTTAGTAAAACTTTGCCTTCTGAGCTGCCTGAGCTGTTAGGCTTTAGAATGCCATTTGACATTACTAAACCATAATCTCTTGCTTCTAAATTGGGGTATCCTCACACTGAAGTGACCCTTCTTATGTAAGTTGGGTGTCTCTGGAAGGCAGAGCTGCATTACTGAGGAATCAGGTAGGGTAGAGACACAGCCCTGAGGGCTCTAGCCTAAAGCTCAGAAAGGGCAGGATCAGGAGTGGCAGTAGAGACCCTGCAAAGCAGTATACTCCTCCTTCTCAGTCATTATAAGACTTCAAAATAAGCATTTATTTTTTTAAAATATCAAGTGGTCTTAACATTTTTTTTTCATATTTAGATTTGACAAAAATAAAACTAATTTTATTGAGTTCTTCCTTTGTGCCAAGAACTCTTCTAAGCATCTTATGTTCATCAAGCTTTTAATCTGTAAGACAGTTACATAATCCAAGCACTATTAATATCCCCTTTTGTAATGACTAAACTCAAGTACAATTAAGTTAAATATTTTGCTCTTGGTAATACAATATGGCTAGAATGTAAAATCCCAAGGGTTTGAACCTAAATCTAATCCAACCCTAACCTTAAACCTAAACCTAATCTAAATACAATCCTAACCTTAACCCACAGTCTCCAGAAAACTCTCAATCACTATGCTATAATGAACAATTACACATTTATCAATATTATTTTGGGACTAGTGAAATCATTCAAAACAAAATAAAATGCATATGAATTTCTATCTTGTGAAAAATATGATAATTTTATTCAATAGATTGATGAATTCAGTGAATGACCAAGTATTATGACTTTGGGCTAGTGAGTTAAAGAAGATATATAAAAACTGTACATGCTATTTATGCTTAAGTCTCACGTTGTTTTAAGGTAGAAAAATGCTCCATGAAGACTAAGATATAAGTCATTTGTGAGGGTTTCAGAAATGGGATATTTTGTTTTAAAATTGACATTGACATTTTTATAAAATACTCTTTTTTCTCATAAGATTTTATCTTACCTCAAAGATGGTAATAAACAGCAATTATGTTTTACTATTGAAATAAAATGCTGTCAAAATATTAAATTAGTTATGTAAAACTTAGCTACTGAGAACACAAATATTAAGTCTGCTGCACTCTAAAGATTGTCAAGGTACAAAGGAAAATGGAAAACATCAATACTGAAACAAGTTTGCCAAGAAGTGAAAGCTCATTTAGAAAATGATAGACTCTTCCCTCTTGTGAGCAAAATATCAGCTGTAGGGTCAATGGAAATTAAATACACATTCAGTTTTATATTCAAAGACAGCAACAATGAATATCAAATTCCAGATCCACAAAGAGGCTAGGTAAATAAGACAAAGAGATAACAGAAGAATGCATTTTTCTAATTCTGTTCATTCCCAGAATTTTGCTCCAACAACATTTAGAATAGGTCCTTACGCATCACATAAGTGTTTAATACCTACTTGTTTAAATGAAGAAAATACATCATCATAGCTGAGTTGTATGTTTGTCTAGGTCTACAGAAAGAGGGACATCAAGATATTGATGAACTATATCATATATTTGCCTCTTAAAGAGCAAATAGAGAGGATAATATACTTTTTTTGTATGTTTGGTTTTCTCTCAACTGATAGAAACACAATTTGCTTTAACTCCTTAAAAGAGCCTATACAGGTTAAAAATAAGTTTTTGATAAAAATTTCTCTTCTGAATAAAATCTGTTTAGGAATAACAGTTTAACTCTAAATTTAGTAATTCTAAGCCATCTATGTAAATTGGTCAAATTATTTAAGTTGATAAAAATTTCAATATAAAGGGGAAAAAGAATGTAACACAGCAAGTTGAAACCTTTTCCAGAGTTTGTTCCTTTATAATAGTACAGGATCACTGCTGAGCATGTCTATCTAAAGATTTTTCAGTCCTAACTCAGTTCAATTATCATTTTTCTATGCTCTTTTCTTCACATGGACTGAATAATGAACTTTATTGTATGTCTAAAATTGAGCTGGTTGCTTCATAGAAATATGTAACAGAATATGTGAGATTGTTATTTTCTTGTTTAAATCTTTTCATTGGAATCCTTTGAACTCAAAATAACATCTCAGACTCTTTTTTCTTCTTCTTTTGTATATTTCTGAAGTGAGAAGCGGGAAGGCAAAGAGACAGACTCCTGCGAGCACCACACCTGGATCCACCTGGTATGCCCACTAGAAGGAGATGCTCTGCCCATCTGGGGTGTTGCTCCGTTGGAACTGGAGCCATTGTTTTAGCACCTTAGGTGGGAGCCATGGAGCCATTTTTAGTGCCTGGGCCAAATTTGTTCAAATGGAGCCTTGGCTGCAGGAGGGGAAGAGAGAGATAGACAGAAAGGAGAGAGGGAAGGGTGGAGAAACAACGGGAACTTCTCCTGTGTGCCCTGGCTGGGAATCAAACACGGGACTTCCACATGCCAGGCCAATGCTCTACCTCTGAACCAATCAGCAAGGGCCAAACCTCAAACTCATAATAGTGACTTCTGAGAAAGACTCACCATGAATGCTCTTTTGAGAAATTTTTCTACATCATATTCTATCAATTTCCTCCTTTATTGCTAAGTTTCAGTCAGTATTTATTTTTCTTTCACTTGTCAGATTTATAAACATTTTTTTTTGTATTTTTTCTGAAGTTGGAAACAGGAAGGCAATTAGACAGACTCCCGCATGCACCCGACCGGGATCCACCCAGCTCGTCCACCAGGGGGCGATGCTCCTCCCATTCGGGGCGTTGCTCTGTTGCATCCAGAGCCATTCTAGCGCCTGAGGCAGAGGCCAAGGAGCCATCCCCAGTGCCCGGGCCATCTTTGCTCCAACGGAGCCTTGGCTGCAGCAGGGGAAGAGAGAGACAGAGAGGAAGGAGAGGGGAAGGGGTGGAGAAGTAGATGGGCGCTTCTCCTGTGTGCCCTGGCCGGGAATCGAACCCAGGACTCCTGCATGCCAGGCTGACACTCTACCACTCAGCCAACTGGCCAGGGCCTAAACATATTTTTATGTATGGTTTTTGTCATTGTTATTGTTCAATGCCTTTTATTTCACTTATCAGACAGTGAACAGTTTAGAGTGCATGCTTATTAAAAAAGAAATGATTTCTTACTTTAAGGACACTAGAATATCTGGAGGGAAACAACACTATAAACATAAACAAGGAAATTATATAAAATGAGAAATACCAATTGTGCAGCATTCTCTGCCTCTATTGTAAACATTTTGACAGTTAAGGAAAATGAGTGATCTAAAATGGAACTTTTGGAAAAATTTGGATGGAATTGAACCTAAACAGATATGACAAAACTGGTAAAGAGAGGTGGTTTAAATGAGGAAATGGAATGGGAAGTGGCTCAAGATAACAATGAGAACTTGTTTATCACACCTTCAGTGACATACTCAAGGAGGAGTTAATGGAATTCTGGGAATTTTGTACATCATATACCCCATTATACCTGTGCTGTGGTCCACATATTGAGCAAAGGTGAGGGCTCAAGAGAGTAATACATTACTCTTTTTTTTTCAAGTACTTCACATATTTGAGTGTTCTCAAAGTTCAAGTTGTTATTCAGTATTCTGGAAAAGGGAGGGAACAAATTCTTATATTGGCCTTTTAATAAATATGACTATTGTAATGGATTGTCATCTTGGCTGTGCCTAAACTAATGTGTCCTATAACACATAGCTACAAAGCAATATAGTGTCTCATTTCTCTTTGGGTTATGGTTTTAGGTAGTCAAATTCTAACCACTCCTTTTTATTCTCTTAATATGTGTTTTCTCCCCTCAGCCTAAATTGTTTTGAACTATTGAAAGGTATTTCTTTTGGGTTATTTTCATGTGTGTAATACATGCTTAAGAATTACTAAAATAGCCTGACCTGCGGTGGTGCAGTGGATAAAAGCATCGACCTGGAACACTGAGGTCAACGGTTCGAAACCCTGGACTTTCTTGGTCAAGGCACCTATGGGAGTTGATGCTTTCTGCTCCTCCCTCCCTTCTCTCTGTCTCCCCTCTCTAAAAAATTAATAAATAAAATCTAAAAATAAGTAAATAAAAATAATAAAATCCTTAAAAAAAAGAATTACTAAAATAGTCATTCTAAAGTATAGTTATTTGCTAATCACCATCCCACCTCCAAAAAAGCTATGATCTTAAAAAAAATCAAACTTTAATATACAACATCAATATGATAATGAAACAATCCCTTAAATATAAATAAAAATTATAAATCATTCTTTTATTTATATCTAAAAAATAATAGATTGACATGTATCCCCCCCTCAAAAAATAATGGTACAGGAACATTTATTACATTTATTTTTCTCTGCTCCTCAAATTTGTCTTTTAGTTGTTGAAAGCAGATAAAATCTTTTATCACTATATTTAGACGTCAACTAGGCAGGTTGGTGCCATGGCAACTGCTGAACAAAGAAATGTTAGCAAGGGAGGCTCATGCATGCTCTGTGGAGGTACTTACTTAGTGCCACTTGAGTGAGATTAAAGATACTGCCTGGAAAGACTACATGCCTGGCTGCTCCTGCACCCCTGAAACAGGAGAAGGCGAGCAATCTGAGCACACTGTTACCTGAAAGTCCAAGATATAACTGAAGGTTGGATGCAAATGAGCCTATGTGCTTTGGCTCCTCATCTGAATCCAGGCCACTCTCTGAGCCTCAACCTTAAAAAAATCTTATTCACCTTGAATCCCAGAATTAGTCAAGGTGTTGTTCACTTTATAATAAGATATGGATAAAATCAGGTTATTCCCTTGAATTTGTATCCCAAGCTTTTCTTGTCTTTTATTGCATGCTTAGGTCTCATACAGTTAACAAGTTCTTATTAAGAACTTGCCTTTTCCCCAATACTGTTATAGACACTGGTGATGGAAAGCAGGAAAGTCCAGTAGGCTCCTTGTCTTTTTAGAGCTTAAAGTCACTGGGGGAGACACATGATAAAGTATGATAATACATAACAGTAATACATATACAGTAGACATTTATTCTAAAATGCCATATCTGTAAGTGATGTGAAACCACCAAGCCAGGCAGTTTTCATACATTGGGACTGGCTAATTAGTGATGCATCTTGATAGATGGAGAATCCAAAGGAAGCCACTCTGCAAGGCTGACACTTGAGTTGAGATTTGAATGATGGGAAGGCTAGCCACTCAAGAAAGCATTTTTAGGGGAGGACAGCAGTGCATGGGTGCTTCAGGGAGAATGACCCTGCTATATTCCAGATCATATAGAAGTACAGTGTGGCAGGAGAGTAGACAGCCTAGGCAAAGTCAAAATTGTGCTTGTCTAATCCACCACCTTCATGCACTTCAGAAACACTTCTGTCTTCAAGCACCCTCTAACAGGCCTGGGAGACTCAGGAAGCTGTGTTCCCTGAGAGCTAAAAGGGAGAGCACATACCACCAGCAAAGCATATTGTTTTCTTTCGTTCTTTAGAGCTCCTGCTCACCACAGCTAGATAGAAGCCCAGCAAGGCACTTATGTCCATTAATGACCAGCTAACATGTTGCAGCCCCTGCTGAGTAACAGGGACTGCTGAGTAACCTGGTTGAGAACTGCACTCTGGCTTTAGACTACCACAGCTTCTTCTGTGGCCTTAATCTCCTGCCCACAGGCACCCGGGCTGCCCTCGGCCTCATTGGCCTGCCACAGTGATTACTTATACCGGTCCCAGGGTAATTACAAAAGGGCTCTTCAATAATTATTGTATAGCAGTCCTCTTTCCCTAGGACTCAGAGTATAACACATTTGGAGTCAACCTGAGCAATAAGCAGCATGCTTGGTTTAAAATCATTTTTCACTCTCCATGATCCTTAGATTGAAGTATGTCAACTTTCTATTTCCTTGAGATTATTTTATTCTTTCTTTTCCAGAAGGATCTCAGTTTCTCATGTGATAGTCTCCCCACCAATCTTCCACAGGTACAGATAGGTCTCAGTTTGAGAAGGAACTCAGCTTGGGCTCAAGTCTGTTTTTTATTTTAGAGCATTTACATGGTTCATCTGTCTTGAACACCTCTTTCCCCATCACTGTTCAGAAATGTGTATTATATGGGTGAGCTAAGTGGACTGGGCCATAGCATTTTATAATGCTTCTTGAAAAGGAACAGAAAGTCAGTAGTTTTTCTTTCTTGGGTGTGAGGACTTTTTCTTCTTGTTTCATATAGCAAAATTTATAATGATCTGAGAAGTTCTACATTATTTCTCTCTCTAGTTGTTCAGACATAAGAAGAATAAAGGAGTCTTAGCAAATATGACTTACTGGCAAAAGAAAGGGTCTTTTTTAACCCTTCTAATTTTTAATCTGGTCACAAATGCTTGAAGGATAAAAGGATGCAGACTGTATAGAAATAAAGAGACAGTACCAAAGACAAACATTTCCCTAGACCAGTCATGCTAGCATATTTTCCATGTCCTATTAATGAGTATGAACTAGAAACCAAATAATTAATTTTCTTTAAAATGAGGCTAAGGTGTGTAGGCAGTGCACATATGGAGCTATAGCTGTGGAGATACATTTTCAGGTTAAAATAAAATGTTTTGTTTCATATGACATTGCTATTAAAAGAGAGAAAATGGCTCTTCCTTTTTGAAATATTGACCCTTAAAATAGTGAGAAAATTTATTGCATCTTACATTTAATAGAAACTGTGGGGAAAGTCAGGACATTTGGTAACTTTCTCAAGAAATATTATTAAAAAACCTACCAAGCAGGAAGCACTGTGCTAAAATTTTGAGTGGCTGAGAACAATGAAGACATTCCCATTATGTAACCATATGCTCAACACATTTATTGAGTACCTTGGCAGATTAGTCTTGATAACTGGTATCCAGTTTATAGCTATGTTAATAATATATCCTCCAGGGTTTCCTATGAGAAATAAGTGAGATAAATTTGCTTATAGTATTTGTTAACTGGTAGAGGATTGTTAAATAATTATTTTTCTTCTTTCTACCCTTTTTAAGATAAGATAAAACACTGAATTAAATCCTTAGTGTTTATGACACAAAAACAAACAAACATTTCAAGCAGTTATCTAGTCTTATTTCCTATGACTTTTGTGTCTGGAACCCTAGTTACAACAACAATGTGTTAAATGACTAGGGCTGCCATAACAAAGTGCCACAAACATTGGGGCTAAACAGCAGAAAATTTCCCCCACAGTTCTGGAGGCCATATGTCCCAGATCAAAATGTCTGCTAGTTTTTCTAAGAGCTGTAAGAAAAGATTTGCCCCAGTTCTCTTGCTTTGGTTTGTGGAAGGTTTGTATCTTCATGTTCACATGGCATTCTTCTGTGTGTGTCCCTGTGTCCAAATGCCTTGGTTTTTATAAGAACATCCATTATATTGAATTGAAACTCATCAGAGGTGGATTTAATGGTGGGCACGCTGGGCATGCGCCCTGAGACCTGACTTCTGAAGGGCCCCACAAAACCCCAACTTGACACTTTTTTCTAATGTAAGGGGCCCAATATTTTCTTCTGTGCCTGGGGCCTCAAACAACCTTAATCCACCTCTGAAACTCATTCTAATGACCACATCTTAAATATATATATCTTTCACAACATTATTTCCAAGTAAGAGTACATTTTGAGGACCTGAAGTTAAGACTTCAATATATGTATTGATGGGAAAGGGGAGTCAAGCAAATCAACTTGTAACCATTTGTATTGTTTTACTTGCAGGTTTTGAACACATCCTGTTCTCTACTTTTTTGCTCTGTCTGCTATTCTAAAATCTCTTCCTTTTAATATCTTTTTCCTCCTTCAAGTATACTTCAATGCACACCTCCTCCATGTAGCTTTGACTTGTTTTCTGTAGCTGGAATTGACTTAAGTTTTTAAAACCTAAATACAGTTATTTTGCTTTGTTTTTAAAATAATTTTATTCTGGTACTTATTTTCTATATTTTAACATCTAGTACTATTCAATCAATAAATATTTTTAATAAATGAATGTATTTGTAAAGATGTTTCTTCTTCCTAGATAGGCTATTAAATCTCAAAATAAGGAATCAGGTTTATATTTATTTTTATAATGAATGTTTTTAACACAATCTCTGTATGTGGGGTGGGTGAACAGAGAAAATGCTCAGGTGAGAAAGATAAGACTCATTTGGGAAAGGTTTCTACTCAAGCAAGATCCCAAAGGATGACATTTTTTTGGTAGAATTATGCAGTCGAGAGGCTAGCTCTTAACCTTGTTAATTTTGAAAATTGATTTCAACAGCAAATGAAGAGTGATTTCATTTCTAAGATAAACACATGCATAAGTTGAATGGATAAAATCAGCACATTGACTTATTAATTCACAGTAAGAAATGAACTGTCATAAACACTGAAGGACAATGTCTCTTTGTTAGTCTTATGTGGTAAACCAGATAAAATCATAGGTTTGCTGGGAGAGCATGCATTCAGATCTGGGGATAATCAATAAGTGATTTGAATATTTAATTCATCAGACTAAAGTAGTTTGACACATTTATCTTTTTTTTCCATCCTTTTTATGACTACTTCTATACCTCTCATGCCTCCTGTTATTAACATTAAATGATTATCTATAGTCTATATTCATAGAACTTATTTCATTGTTGTTTCAATTTATTACTCCTTCTGGATTCAACTGCCTTTCTCTTTTTTGTAAGCTGTCTTCATAATGTGCTTGCTAACAAGTACTATTGACTCCCTGTATGCTTCTGTGCCTAGACATTCCTCAATCCCTACTTTCATTGTTTTTTTAGCCTATATTTCTTTTTTTTTATGTTTTTTAAATTAATTTTAATGAGGTGATATTGATCAGTCAGGTTACATAGGTTCAGAGAAAACATCTCCAGGTTATTTTGACATTTGATTGTGTTGCATACCCATTATCCAAAGTCATATAGTTTTCTGAACCTTCTATCTGGTTTTCTGTGGGACCCTCCTCTCCCTCCCCCTCCCCATAACCACCACACTTGTCCATGTCCCGGAGTCTCATTTTTATGTCCCACCTCTGTATGAAATCATATACTTCTTAGTTTTTTCTGTTTTACTAATTTCACTCAGTATAATATTATCAAGGTCTATCCATGCTGTTATAAATGATCCAATGTCATCACTTTCATGGCTGAGTAGTATTCCATAGTACATATGTACCACATCTTTATCAATCATCTATTGAAGGGCTTTTTGGTTGTTGCCATGTCTTAGCCACAGTGAAAAATGCTGCTATGAACATGGGGCTGCATGTGTCTTTACGCACCAGTGTTTTTGAGTTATGGGAGTATATTTCCAGTAGAGGGATTGCTGGGTCATATGGTAGTTATATTTTTAATTTTCTGAGGAACCACCATACTTTCTTCTATACTGGTTGTACTACTTTACATTTCCACCAAGAGTGGATAAGGGTTCTTTATTATCCACAGCCTCTCCAACATTTGTTATTACCTGTCTTATTGATAATAGCTAATCTAACAGGTGTGAGGTGGTATCTCATTGTAGTTTTGATTTGCATTTCTCTAATAGCTAATGAAGATGAGCATCTTTTCATATATCTGTTGGCCATTTGTATTTCTTCCTGGGAAAAGTGTCTGTTCATGTCCTCTTCCCTTTTTTTTATTGTATTGTTTGCTTGTTTGTTTATGGACAAGTCCTGCTGGGGGTGAGGATGACGGAGATACAAAGACCCAATTCTGGGGACCAGGTTGAGTGATGCAGATCCACTTTATTCAGGAAGTAAGCTAGCTTATATACACAGGTTCAGCCTATAGGGTGTTACAGCGTGTCCTTCATAGCCAATGGCTAAAAAGATCAGGGAGCTGCATGGTTGGCGCTCAGTCACTTCCTTATAGCAGGGAGATCCCTTCCTGGGTATGCCCAGGAGGGTTCTGGGAGCTAGAGTATTCTCACAGCATTGCATCAGCCACAGCTGCTAGGAATGTGCTCTGTGCTCCACCCACACCTCCCCCTTTTCCTTTAATTAAGGCCAATTGGACTTGATGAATGACAGCTTGCTGTTGTTGTAGCTTCTGAATGCTACGCATTATGCAATGGAACCCTAGTAGGACTAAAACAACTATAATACCTATTATATATGCTAATAGATTAGCTGGATTAAACAATGAGGCAAGCTTCTGTAATGTTTGACTAGTTAGGAAATAGAATGGGGGTCTTAAACAGGAAATTCCTTCTAGGGGTCGGGATGTCATTTTCCTCCCATTGTGTTACAAAGACCTTCTAGGTGCCATTAAACATAGTTCCATTTTGATTGTAAAAAATGGACGTAGGTCCATGCACGCCCCCTTCCCACAAAGGTTCCAGCATCCAAACACGTAATGGATGGCTTGCTGTGGGCTGCATACTGCATATGGTTGCAAGGCACATTACACAAATTACAATAACATGACAAATCATACAATTTCAACAATTACAAAGGTACATTTCACCAGTCTCTGAGCACTTTGCCAAAAGCATAAAATGTCCTCGGCCTTCTTCTAGCCATGGGAAAAGCTTCCTGGGGCAGGGGAAGGGCCTCCAGCAAAGCTGCCCCCACCCCCCATCACGGTATTTCACATTGTCCAAAATCCATAAGTCCATCTAACAAAGGAGCCAGTGCTTACTCGGGTCATAGTCCAGGAAATCAGTCTATGCACATGGGGTTTCAGCCACCCCCCTCATTCCTGCCATCGTGGCAGGTTTTACACTGTTTCAAAGAGTAGCACATGGCAATAGCAGTCAGCATTTCCATCTCTGCTCTGGAAAGCATGATGGCATCCACCCCTACATCCCAAAATGTCAGCGAACCCACCAGCAGCTTAGCAGGCATTCCCTGCTGTTCCAGCGGCCACTCTGCAATGCAAGCCTGGCTCAGGTTCATCGTCCCACCTCAGCTGCCACCATTTACCTTCTGGAGTCTGCGAATCGCAACTCTGGCCTGATTCTCCTCATCCTCCAAAGATGAACTGTAAACACCAGCTTGCACTGCCAGGCTTGAGCCCCAGGCTGCTGCCACCTGCGTCTGGGAGTCAGTGGTCACTATAGCATACATAAGCAAGAACAGAACACTAGGATCTGGGGATCTGTCAGGGACAATTTTCTGGGCCCGCCCTGCCAAAGCCTCCACATCCCCCCAGGTGATAGGGCATGCACACCGGCTGCGAGGTCTTCTTCTAGAGTGCTGAGGACCTCCTCCTCTCAGGCATAGTTGTAGTGGAGGAGGCCAGGGCTGTGGCTTTGGACGGGTGAACCATTCAGTGGGTGCCCAAGAAACCCTGTCAAGCAGGTTGGGGGGTTCCTGGGATCCAAATTGGCTGAAAAACACAAGCATAACATCTCTCCTGTGTTAGAAGAGGATGTGATCCCCGTCACTGTGCCATGGCTGGGTTCTTCCAGCATTATTTCAGAGAGAGGGCGGGGGAGAGAGAGAGTGAGAGATACAGAAAAATAGAGAAGACAGACAGACAAAAAGAAAAAAGACACATGGGGGTGTGTAGGCTAGCCCATGGGTCTGCAGCAAGAACATGTGTTGGAGAAAATGGCATCTGAGAGGCTGGGGTGGGGCATTGAGCCCTAGCAGGGAATGCAGAAGTAGTGACTTCCACTTTTTCCAGCGGCAGAGCTGATGGTGCAGTTAGCAATTCGGTTGGTTTCATTTCTGCGCACTCGGCTGCAAGTCCATCAAACTCGGTGGCTAAACTACTTTCTTCCTCAGTGGAGGAGAGCAAATAGGAAGGTAGGGGCTCCTCAGAGAGAGGGGGAGCCTGCAATATCTTTGGCACTGGCGGAGGGTCCCCAAGAAGAGCAGTAGTCAGGCAGGCATGTATCACTAGCAGGGCAGAAATGAGGCCAAGAGGGAAGGTTTGTCCCCTATGTACTTCAGCCAAACGGACACACCAGAAAGCTCGAGCCCAAGTATCAGGATCTCAAAGATGCACATCCTGGAGCCAAGGGTTGAAACCTGAGAGGATCTCCCAGTAAGTATAAAGATCCTTTTTACTAACTTTAACTTGCCCACTCTGCAATAGGGCATAGAGGGCTAGAGATTGCGGGGCTCAGAAGTAAGGGAGAAGATTTCCCATTGCAGAGGGTCACTCACCCATCCCTTGGGTGCTGGTTAGGTCCCTGCCCGGGGTTGGATGCCAGTTGTGACAAGTCCTGCCAGGGGTGAGGACGATGGAGACGCAAAGACCCAACTCCAGGGACCAGGTTCAGTGACACAGATCCACTTTATTCAGGAAGTAAGCTAGCTTATATACACAGGTTCAGCCTATAAGGTGTTACAGCCTGTTCTTCATAGCCAATGACTAAAAAGATCAGGGAGCTGCATGGTTGGCACTCAGTCACTTCCTTATAGTGGGCGAGCTCCCTTCTGGGTGTGCCCAGGAGGGTTCTGGGAGGTGGAGTATTCTCACAGCATTGCATCAGCCACAGCTGCTAAGAATGCTCTGCACTCCACCCACATTTGTTGTTGAGTTTAGTGAGTTCTTTGTATATTCTGGATATTAGGCCCTTATCTGTGCTGTTGTTTGAAAATATCATCTCCCATTTAGTTGACTGTCTGTTTGATTTGTTGTCAGTTTCTTTTGCTGTGCAAAAGCTTCTTAGTCTGATGTAGTCCCATTCATTTATCTTTGCCTTAACTTCCCTTACCTTTGGAGTCAAATTCATAAAGTGCTCTTTGTAACCAAGGTCCATGACTTTAATATTTATGTATTCTTCTATGTAATTTATTGTTTCAGGTCTTATATTTAGGTCTTTGATCCATATTAAATTAATTTTAGTACAAGAGAACAAACTATAGTCAAGTTTTATTCTTTTACATGTGGCTTCCCTGTTTTCCCAGCACCATTTGTTGAAGAGGCTTTCTTTTCTCTATTATGTGTTGTTGGCCCCTTTATCAAAAATTATTTGACCATATATATGTGGTTTTATTTCTAGGCTTTCTATTCTGTTCCATTGATCTGAGTATCTATTTTTCTGCCCATACCATGCTGTTTTGATTATCATGGCTCTATAATAAAATTTGAAGTCAGGTATTATAGTGTCCCCAGCTTCGTTCTTTTTACTTAGAATTGCTCTGGCTATTTGGAGTTTTTTATACTTCCATATAAACCCGATGATTTTTTGTTCCATTTCTTTAAAAAATGACATTGGAATTTTGAGGGGAATTGATTTAAATTTGTATATTTCTTTGGGTAATATAGTCATTTTAACTATATTTATTCCTCCTATCCAAGAACAAGTAATATTTTTTCATTTCATTATATCTTTTTCAATTTCCCTTAAAAATGCTTTATAGTTTTTATTATATAGGTCTTTTAAATTCTTTGCTATGGTTATTCCTAGATATTTTATTTTTTTAGTTGCAACCATGAAAGGAGTTGTTTTTGAGCTCGTTTTCTGATGTTTCATTCTAGCATTCAGGAAGGCAATGGATTTTTGTATATTAATTTTGTATCCTGTGACCTTACTGTATTGGTTTACGGTTTCTAGTAGTCATTTTGTGGAGTCTTTGGGGTTTTCAATGTACAGGATCACATCTTCTGCAAAAAGTGAAACATTTACATCTTCTTTCCAAATATAAATGTCTTTTATTTCTTCCTCTTGTCCGATTGCTCGGGCTAGAACTTCTAGCAGTACATTAAATAAGAGTGGAGAGAGTGGACAACCTTGTCTTGTTTCGGATTTTAGGGGAAAAGTCCTGAGTTTTATGCCATTTAATATGATGTTAGCTGATGGTTTGTTATAGATGGTCTTTATTATGTTGAGATATTTTCCTTCTATTTGCATTTTGTTAAGTGTTTTAAACATAAAATGATGTTGCATTTTATTGAATGCCTTTTCTACATCTATTTATAAGATCATATGGTTTTTTTTGTTTTGTTTTGTTGATATGGTGTATTATGTTAACCATTTTACATATATTGAACCATCCTGTGATTCTGGGATGAATCCCACTTGATCATGATAAATTATTTTTTAATGTGTTGTTGTATTTGATTTGCTAATATTTTGTTTAGTGTTTTAGCATCTGTATTTGTTAGAGATATTGGTCTGTAGTTTTCTGTTTTTGTGTTGTCCTTGACAGGTTTTGGTATGAGTGTTATGTTGGCCTCATAAAATGTGTTTCACTGTATTGTTTCTTCTTTAATTTTTTGAAAGACTTTGAGCAGAATGTGAACCAAGTCTTCTTTGAATGTTAGATAGAATTCACTAGTAGGCCGTCTGGCCCTGGACTTTAGTTTTGGGGGAGGTTTTTAATAGTTGTTTCTATTTCCTCCCTACATATGGGTCTGTTTAGGCTTCCTGCTTTTTCATGACTCAATCTAGGAATATTGTATTGTTCTAAGAATTTATCCATTTCTTCTAGTTTGTTGAATTTGGTGGTATATAGTTTTTCATAGTATTATACAATAATTTTTTCCGTATCTATAATATCTCCGGTGATTTCTCCTCTTTCATTTTGGATTTTGTTTATATGAGTCTTTTCTCTTTTTTCCTTGGTGAGTCTTGCCAAGGTTTGTCAATTTTGTTGATCTTTTCAAAGAACAAGTTCCTTGTTTATTAATTTTTTCTATAGTTTTTATGTTCTCTATTTCATTTATTTCAGCTCTGATTTTTATTTTTTCCTTTCTTCTGCTGGTTTTAGGTTGTCTTTGTTATTTTTATTCTAGTTCCTTAAGAGGTGAAGTTAAGTGGTTTACTTGGGCTCTCTCTTGTTTGTTCATATAGGCCTGTAGTGATATGAACTTCCCTCTTATTACTGCTTTTACTGCATCCCAGAGATTCTGATATGTTGTATTGTTATTTTCATTTACCTGTAGGTATCTTTTGATCTCTGTGCTTATTTCTTCTTTGACTCACTCATTTTTTAAAGTATGTTGTTTAGTTTCCATATTTTTGTGGATTTTTTTACCTCTTTTTTGCAGTTGAATTCTAGTTTCAAGGCTTTATGATCAGAAAATATGCTTGTTATAATTTCAATCTTTCTGAATTTGTTAATGTTATTTTTGTGACCCAACATATGGTCAATTCTTGAGAATGTTCCATGTACACTAGAGAAAAATGTAGACTCTGGCACTTTGGGATGAAGTGTCCTGTAGATGTCTATCATATCTAGTTGTCCTAGTGATTCATTTAAGGCCAATATTTTTTATTGATTTTCTGTTTGGATGAACAGTCTAGAGCCATCAGTGGTGTATTGAGGTCTCCAAGTATGACTGTAATTTTGTCGGTTTTTATTTTTATGTCAGTCAGTAGCTGTCTTATATATTTTGGTGCTCCTTGGTTTGATGCATATAATTTAAGAATTATTATGTCATCTTGATTCAGTATCCCCTTAATCATTATGAAATGACCATTTTTGTCTCTGAATCCTTTTGCTGTTTTGTAGTCAGCATTATTAGTTATGAGTATTGCTACACCTGCTTTTTTTTGGATGTTATTTGCTTGGAGTATTGTTTTCCAGCCTTTCACTTTGAATTTGTTTTTATCCTTGTTGCTTAGATGTGTTTCTTGTAGGCAGCATACAGTTGGATTTTCTTTTATTATCCAGTCTGCTACTCTGTGTCTTTTCATTGGTGAGTTTAATCCATTTACATTTACTGTAATTATTTATACTTGAGGGTTCCCTATTGCCATTTTATAAATTGCTTTCTGTTAGTTTCGTATCTTGTTTGATTCTTCTCTTTTATTATTCCATCATTTGTTTTTGTTCAGTTGTAATCCATACTTCTTTCCTCTGTTACTACCTTTTTAAAGTCTGTGGTGGTTTTTTCTGGAGTAGTTACCATTAAGTAATGAAAAGGGTACCTACCATGTTCATTTTAGTACACTATCTCTTGAATGCTTCTGCACTCCATCATCCTTTGCTACTGTTAATCTTCGTCCTCCTCCCTTTTTTTTGTTGTTGTTGTCACAGTTTAAATTTGGTTTTATTGTGTGCTTGGTGGAGCTTTTACTTGTGGTTTTGTTTTGTTTTGTTCTTTGTATCTGGTTGGAAAACCCCCTTTAGTATTTCCTGAAGTGGGGGTTTTCTGATTATAAATTTTCTCATCTTTTCTATATCTCTGAACATTTTTATTTCTCCTTCATATTTAAAGGATAGCTTTGATGGGTATAGTATTCTTGGCTGGAAGTTCCTCTCTTTCAGAACTTTAAATATTGGAGTCCACTCTCTTTTAGCTTGTAGAGTTTCTGCTGAGACATTCGATGATAATCTAATAGGCCTTCCTCTATATGTTGTATTCTTCTTTTCCCTGGCTGCCTTGAGAATTTTTTCTTTGTCGTTGGTTTGTGCCAATTTCATTATGATGTGCCTTGTAGTAGGTTTGTTGAGGTTAAGAAAACTCAGTGTTCTATTTAATTCTTGAATTTGAAGCTTTAGTTCGTTCCACAGGCTTGGGAAGTTCTCCTCTATTATTTGTTTGAATATGTTCTTCACTTTATTTTCTCTCTCTTTTTCTTCTGATATAACTATTATTCTTATGTTAGTCTTTTTGATGGAGTCAGACAATTCCTGTAGTGCTTTCTCATTTTTAAAAAAAATTTTTAAGTATCTCTCTTCTTCTCTCTGTTGTGTTTCAAGTTGCTTGTGTTCTATGTCAATAATCCTATGTTCTATTTGGCCTGTTCTATTAGCTAAGCTTGTTACCTCATTTTTTAGTTCATAAATTGAGTTTTTCACCTTTGTTTGATTTGTTTTCTGTTTCAATTTTCTTGGTAATATATTTTTTGTGTTCGTTGAGTTGTTTTTTGAGCTCCCTAAATTGTCTTTCTGTGATTTCTTGTATATCTCTGAGTATTTTTAGGATTTATATTTTAAATTCTCTGTCATTTAACTCCAAGGTTTCCAATCTATTAATTTTTTTCCATAGATTTTTTCTCATCTATCTGTGCTACATCTCTGTCTTTGTATCCATGATATTCAATTTCCTTTTCCTTATGGCATCTGAGAGTGGTTTTGTTAATAACACTAATGAGAATTAACAAAGAATAAAAAGGAAATAAAAATATAAAGTAAAAAATTTATTATTTATTTTTTTCCTTTTTTCTTTTTCTCTTTAAGAAAATACTGTGAAAAAATGTGAATTATATGTGCTAAATGGAACAAATACTACCTATAATGAAGGGCCTGAATTGGGGAGAAGTGATAAAGGAGCAAAAGAGGAGGTAGGGACTCCTGAAATGCAAAAAAGGAATAAATTTGGATCAATATTAAAATGATTTGCTTGTAAATGATGGTTGACTGAGAGATATAATGAAAGGGATAAGAGGGAAACAAGAAAAAGAAAAAAATACTGTTGTATTAAGTGGAACAAAAACTAGATAGAATGAAGAGCTGGGGTTGGTGGGAATGCTAATGAGTTAAAACGCTAAGTAAAAAGCACCCAAAATGCCACAAAGAAAAAATTTGTGTCCCCCAAAAAATAATTTGTTCATGAGTGAGGATCAAATGAGAGGAAAAGTAAAGGAGAAAAGAAGAAACTAAAATAGAGGGAGAAAAAAGGAAAAAAGAAAAGAAGAAAAAAGGAAAAGAGGGTTAAGGGTTTTGGAGTGTAACCCTCATAGAGAGAAAGAAAGAAGAAAAGAAAAAAAAAGGGAAATATAACACGCATGGGTAAAGTAGTTCAAGATGAAGAGAAAAAATAAGAGGATCAGAGAATAAAAGGACCCAGCTGGAAGAGAAAAATAAAATAAAGACAAGAAGATGAAGGAAACAAAAAAAAAGTGGAAAAAGTTATAAAGTCTGTGGATTTTTATTGATTTTGAGAGGTTATCTTCTTCCTTTTTTTTTCCTCTTCCTCTTCCTGGTCATTGGCTCTGTATCCCAGAATCTGCCCCTGTGGCACACTTTGATAGAGATTTGCAGTTGATGAGTCTCTATGGTGATGTCATATACTCAGCTTCAGTCTCTTTGGTAGTCGGGACTTGTTAGTATTTGCAGGCTCCAACAATGGGAGAGTTCGTTTTCCCAGAGCCTCTCTCCTACTCTCTCCTTCCTGAATTAGCAGCCTGATGATCCAGCTATGAGGTTGCCACTGCCACTGCCTCTGCCTGGAGAGTAAGAGGCTCAAAGAGCTGGCAAATCCCCACTCTATCTCCATTCAGTGCAGGGCGCTGGGTAAGGCTTGTCAGTCAGAACTGCCAGCATAATCAGGCAGGCCTGGGAGCCAATTGCTCTCAAGGTGCCTTTCTATGAGCCTCCAGGCATGTCCAGTATGCCTCAGCACTCTGTGGGACCACTCTCCCCAGGCTTTTTGCACTTTGCAACCTATTTTGGCTGGAAAGAAGATGCCCTAGTTGCTGCCTGCAGAACAGGAGGTCTTAAAAGCTGCCAAGTTCCTCTTTTTTATGTACAGCCCTGAGAATGAAAGCTCTGCCAATCAGAGCCACCAGCTTAAGCAAGGAGGGGGGGCGTGTTGACTTCTGTTCAGTTCCCCGGGTATATCTAGTTAAATTTGCCTTAGCATTCCATGGGATTGTTTCCTGCAGGCTTCTTCCTTGTTAAAAAGCCTACAGCCTATCCTGTCTAACTTCTGCAGTGTTCATGAATTTTGTTCCACAGGAATGTGTTTTTCACCCTGTATCAGCTGACAGAAAGTTGCCCCTGCCCTTATGAGCATAGCAAGAGGCACTAAAAAATATCACATCTCTTGTATTAAATCTCTGCTCTGAGAGAGACCTTGTCAATTAGAGCCACGTAAGTCAGTTGGGAGGTGAGCAGACTGTGGGTTAAGCTAATTTCAGTGATAGGATCTGCAGATCTGCTCCAGAGACAGACTGCAGGCTGATAGCACCCCCTCCCCCTAGCACTTCCATATTTTTTCTTCCCTGGGAATGTGCTTTGTTAGCCTGGCAGAGGTGCCCCACCCGCCCGGAGAAGTTTGGGCATAGGGAAGTTTGCTTTCACGCACTCCTGCACTGTTGGGGTATCAGGGACCACCCCGAGACTCTAGTTGCAGCCCACACAGAGGTCTCTGACCCTGCCCCTCTGTCCAGGAACATGGGCGCACACTCCCGGGGTGCTAGGAGGAGCCTCTCACACACTATGCACACTCGCTGACCAGGATATAGAGGATAATGGAGGCTGCCGATCACCAGCCTTTGCCAGAGTCCAGTGCTGCCATTAGCTCATGTGGGCTGAGTCGCCATAGGTACACTCTTTCCTCAGATTAGACGTCTGTGCCCCAGTCCGGTTCCCTCTGCGCTCGCAATCTCCACTCTTTCTCAGTTCCAAGTGAAAGCAACCTTTGCTCAGGTTAGTGAGGAAGGAGGAGTGTTCTGTTTCCATCTTATTTCCACCAGGGTTGATTATATATTTAATCAATTTTTTGCTCAATCATACTTTCATGTTTAGTGTGTGGGACTTCCAGATGCTCCAAGGATAGATTTTTCTGTCACTGGTTGTAGAACTTGTTGAAATTTTGGGGAGAGGTATCAAGAGTGCTCCTCATGGCATCATTTCTCTGACGTCACCCCAAACACATTTTATGAGACCAACATAACCCTTATACCAAAACCTGGCAAAGACAACACACACACAAAAAAAACTACAGACCAGTATCTCTAATGAATACACATGCTAAAATACTAAACAAAATACTAACAAATCGAATACAACAACACATTAAAAAAATAATTCATCATAATCAAGTGGGATTCATCCCAGATTCACAAGGATGGTTCAATATACATAAAGCAGTTAACATAATACACCATATCAACAAAACAAAGAACAAAAACTGGATCATCATATCAATAGATGCAGAAAAGGCATTGTTAAAATGCAGCATTATTTTATGTTTAAAACACTTAACAAAATGGGTATAGAAGGAAAATATCTCAACATAATAAAGGCCATCTATGATAAGTCATCAGCTAACAACATATTAAATGGCATAAAACTGAGAATTTTTCCTCTAAAATCAGGAACAAGACAAGGTTGTCCACTCTCTCCACTCTAATTTAATGTAATGCTGGAAGTACTAGCCAGAGCAATAAGACAAGACAAAAAAAATAAAAGGCATTCATATAGGGAAAGAAGAAGTAAAGGTTTCACTTTTCGTAGAAGATATAATCCTGTACTTTGAAAACCCCAAAGACTCCACAAAGTGACTACTAGAAACAATAAACCAACACAGTAAGGTCACAGGATACAAAATTAATATACAAAAGTCCATTGCCTTCCTATATGCCAACAATGAAACATCAAAAAACGAGCTAAAAAAAACAATACCTTTCATGGTTGCAAAAATAAAATAAAATAAAATAAAATACCTAGTAATAAACATAACAAAGAATTTACAGGACCTATATAATGAAAACTACAAAGCATTGTTAAGAAAAATCGAAAAAGATATAATAAAATGAAAAAATGTTCCTTGTTCTTGGATAGAGAAGAATAAATATAGTCAAAATGACTATCATATATTACCTAAAGTGATATACAAATTTAATGCAATTTCCATCAAAATTACATCATTTTTTAAAGAAATGGAACAAAAAATCATTAGGTTTATATGAAAGTATAAAAAACCCCGAATAGCTAGAGCAATCCTAAAGAAAAAGAACGAAGCTGGGGGCATTACAGTACCTGACTTCAAATTTTATTATAGAGCCATGATAATCAAAACAGCATGGTATGGGCAGAAAAATAGACAATCAGACCAATGGAACAGAATAGAAAGCTCAGAAATAAAACCACATGTATATGGTCAAATAATTTTTGATAATGGGGCCAACAACACACAATGGAGGAAAGAAAGCCTCTTCAACAAGTGGTGCTGGGAAAACTGAAAAGCCACATTCAAAAGAATGAAACTCAACTACAGTTTGTCCCCTTGTACTAAAATTAATTCAAAATGGATCAAAGACCTAAATATAAGACCTGAAACAATAAATTACATAGAAGAATACATAAATATTAAAGTCATGGACCTTGATTACAAAGAGCACTTTATGAATTTGACTCCAAAGGTAAGGGAAGTTAAGGCAAAGATAAATGAATGGGACTACATCAGGCTAAGAAGCTTTTGCACAGCAAGAGAAACTGACAACAAAACAAACAGACAGCCAACTAAATGGAAAATGATATTTTTAAACAACAGCACAGATAAGGGCCTAAGATCCAAAATATACAAAGAACTCACAAAACTCAACAACAAACAAGCAAACAATCCAATAAAAACATGGGAAGAGGACATGAACAGACACTTCTCCCAGGAAGAAATACAAATGTCCAACAGATATATGAAAAGATGCTCATCTTCATTAGCTGTTTGAGAAATGCAAATCAAACTACAATGATATACCACCTCACACCTGTTAGATTAGCTATTATCAACAAGACAGGTAATAGTAAGTGTTGGAGAGGCTGTAGAGAAAAAGAAACCCTCATTCATTGTTGTCAGTAATGTAAAGTAGTACAACCACTATGGAAGAAAGTATGGTGGTTTCTCAAAAAATTAATAATAGAACTACTACCATATGTCCCAGCAATTCCTCTACTGGGAATATACCCCCATAACTCAAAAACATTGGTATGTAAAGACACATGCAGCCCCATGTTCATTTCAGCATTGTTCACAGTGGCCAAGACATGGAAACAACCAAAGAGCCCTTCAATATATGATTGTATAAAGAAGATGTGGTACATATGTACTATGGAATACTACTCAGCCATTGGATCATTTACAACAACATGGATGGACCTTGATAACTTTATACTGAGTGAAATAAATAAATCAGAAAACACTAAGAACTATATGTTTCCATACATAGGTGGGCATAAAAATGAGACCCAGAAACATGGACAAGAGTGTGGTGGTTATGGGTGAGGGAGTGGGAAAAGGGATGAGGTAGAGGAGGGGCACAAAGAAAACCAGATAGAAGGTGACGGAAGACTTTATTACTTTAGGTGATGGGTATGCAACATAATCAAATGTCAAAATAACCTGGAGATGTTTTCTGTGAACCTATGTATTAATGTTACCCCATTAAAATTAATTTAAAAAATTTCTGAAAATTTTATTATTAATATATGAATATGGAATGGAATGTTGTTTCCTGCAACTTTACTATATATATATTTTTATTGTTTTTAATAATTTTTTGGGTATATTCTTTAGGGTTTTCTATATATAAAGTCTTATGTTCTATACAACATATGACAATTACACTTCTTCATTCCTAATTTTGATGTCTTTTATTTCTCTTGCCTGATTGTCTGGTTTAAACATCCAGTACTATTTTAAATAACAGTGTTAAGACTGGGCATTCTTATTTTTTTCTAATCTTTTTCATCATTAAGTATAGTAGCTGAAGGTTTGTCATATATGGCCTTTATTATGTTAAGGTAGTTCCTTTTATACTTATTTTATTGAGTGTTTTAATCATAAAGAATTGTTTTATGTTGTCAAATGATTTTTTCTGCATCTGTCTATATGGTCAAATGATTTTTTTATTGTTTATTTTTGTGGTGTATCAAAATAATGGATTTGTGTATGTTGAACCATCCTGTGTCCCTGGAATAAACCCCACTTGACTGTGATCTTTTTAGTGATATATTGTATTGAATTTATTAGTATTTTGTTTAAAATTTGCAGTTGTTTTGTTTTCTTCAGAGATATCGGTTTATAGTTTTATTTTTTGTGTTATATTTGCCAGGTTTTGTTGACTTCATAAAATATATTAGAAAGCATTATGTCTTCAATTTTTTGGAGCAATTTGAGAATAGGTATTAAGTCTCCTTTGAATATTTGGTTGAAATTTCTAATGGAGTCATCTGAAGCTGGACTTTTATTTTTTGAGAAGTATCAGTCTATTTATATTTTCCAGTTCTTCATAGTTAAGTCTAAGAATGTTATTCATTTTTTATTATGTTATTCTATAGTCTATAATGTTATTCATGTATATATTTCTAAGAACTTGTTCATTTTTTCTAGGTATTTGAATATGGTGGCATATAGTCTTTCATAGTATTCTTGTATAATTTTTTTATTCTTGTGGCATCCATTGTAACTTCTCCTTTTCATTTCTTTTTTTTAATAAATAAAATTTTATTTTAATGGGGTGACATCAGTAAATCAGGGTACATATATTCAAAGAAAACATGTCCAGTTTATCTTGTCATTCAATTCTGTTGCATACCCATCACCCAAAGAGAGATTGTCCTCTGTCACCTTCTATCTAGTTTTCTTTGTGCCCCTCCCCCTCTTCCTCCTTCCCTCTCCCTGCCCCCCTGTAACCACCACACTCTTGTCCATGTCTCTTAGTCTCATTTTTATGTCCTACCATGGAATCCTGCAGTTCTTGTTTTTTCTGATTTACTTATTTCACTCCGTATAATGTTATCAAGATCCCACCATTTTGTTGTAAGTGATCCGATGTCATCACTTCTTATGGCTGAATAGTATACCATGGTGTATATATGCCCCATATTCTATATCTAGTCTTCTATTTTTTTTTACAGTGATTAAAGCCTTTAAGCAAACTCTTGGCCAATACAGCCAGAATCCATAAAAGAGTAGTGTCCTTAACATGTCCACCAAGTCCAAGTTGGCCCCAACACCATGCCAAATCCCTGAAAAATGCACCCCAACCCTAGTTCAGTCTGTTAGGAGCTGTCACAAGGAGCAGGAGTTCTTTTTCATTTCTGATATTATTAGAGTACTTTCTACTTTTTGCTTAGTGAGTCTAGCCAGAGGTTTGTCAAAGATCCAGCTCCTTTTTGCATTGATATTTTTGTATTGTTTTTTTGTTCTGTATTTTATTAAATTATGCTTTACTTTTTATATTTTCTTCTGTTGACTTTGGGCTAATTTTGTTCTTTTTCTAGTTCTTTAAGATGTTGCTTTGTTGTTTATTTGGAATTTTTCTTATTTATTTCTTTAAATAGGCCAGTCATGATATATACTTTCATTTTACTATGCTTTTGCTGCATTTCAAAACTTTTTAAGTCATGTTGTCATCCTCACTTGTCTCTGTATTTTTTCTTTTGAGAGTAAGTTTATTAAAGTTGGAGACAGTAAAACAAGAAAGAGCCTAGAAGGCCCTGGCCGGTTGGCTCAGTGGTAGAGTGTCGGCCTGGCGTGCAGGAGTCCCAGGTTTGATTCCAGGCCAGGGCACACAGGAGAAGCACCCATCTGCTTCTCCACCCTCCCCCTCTCCTTCCTCTCTGTCTTTCTCTTCCCCTCTCCCAGCCAAGGCTCCATTGGAGCAAAATTGGCCCAGGCACTGGGGATGGCACTATGGCCTCTGCCTCAGGTGCTAGAATGGCTCTGGTTGCAACAGAGCAATGCCCCAGATGGGCAGAGCATTGCCCCCTGGTGGGCATGCTGGGTGGATCCCAGTCAGGTGCATGTGGGAGTCTTTCTGCCTGCCTCCCTGTTTCCAACTTCAGAAAAATACAAAAAAAAAAAAACCCCTAGAATAGAAGAAGCAACAAGAAAGCCTAGGTAGGGATGCTGTTAGCTTACTGAAAAATCAGAAAAAACAGGGGCCTTGGAAACAGGTTCAGGGGATTAACTCAGATGAGCTGCCACTGCTTGCTGCTCCCCTAGTTGCAAGTCTCACGAGGAGCCTTAGAGTTTAGGAAATACATGCTTGTGGGGAAAGAAGATGGTAAAGGAGAAGGAAAAGTCTTTGCCATGGTCCTGTGTGGGGTAGCACTGTTTCTGTATATTTTGTTTTCTCCTTTTATTTTTTATTTGAACCAGCCATTTTTTAGTAGCATGTTTAATCTCAACATATTTATGGTTTTTCTCATATTTCTTGATTTTTTTAAGGTGAGATGAGTAGGAAAGATAGTGAGGCAAACTCCTACATGTACCCCAACAAGGATCTACCCATCAACCCTGTCTGAGGCCAACACTCAAAGTATCAAGCTATATTTAGCACCTGACGCTGACACACTCACCCAACTAAGATATCCTCAATGCCCAGGTCCATGCTTAAGCCACTAAAGCTGGCTGTGGAAGGGGAAGAAACAGATAAGAGGAAGAGGGAGGGAAAGAGAAGCAGATGGTTGCTTTTCTTTTTTTTTAATTTTTTTAATTTTATTTATTTATTTTTAGAGAGGAGAGAGAGACAGAGAGAGGAGAGAGAGACAGAGAGAGAGAAGGAGGGAGGAGCTGGAAGCATCAACTCCCTTATGTGCCTTGACCAGGCAAGCCCACGGTTTCAAACCAGCGACCTCAGCATTTCCAGGTCGACGCTTCATCCCCTGCACCACCAGAGGTCAGGCAGATGGTTGCTTTTCTTGTGGACCCTGACTGGGAATCAAACCCAGGACAACCACATGCAAGGCTGACACCCTATCTACTGAGCCACTGTCCATGGCCTCTCACTTTCTTTTTGCAGTTGATTTCTAATTTTAAAGCATTATGGTCAGAGAATATGCTAGGTATGATTTTAATCTTCTTAAAATTTTTAAGGCTAGTTTTGAGTCCTAACATTTGGTCAATGTTTGAGAAGTGCTATATGCAATAAAAAATAAATTGTATAATCTGTTATTCATGGAGAAAGGCTATGTAAATGTTGATTATGTCCATTTGATCCAATGAGTTCTTTAAAGCTGATATATTCTTACTGATTTTTTTTGTTTGAATGATCTATACATAGCTCTCAATAGGGTATATAGACACCCAACTAAAATTGTGTGTGCATGAGGTTTTCCCTTTAGTTCTCTTAGTAGTTGCTCTACATATTTTGATGCTCCCTGAGTGGGTGCATATATATTGAGAAATGTTATGTCCTCTTGGTGTAATGTCCCCTTTATCATTATAAAATGACCATCTTATTCTCTTGTTACATTTTTTTTGTTTTAAAATCAATTTTGTCAGATGTAAGTATGGCTACAGTTGCTTTTCTTTGAATTGCATTTGTTTGGAGAATCATTTTTCACTCTTTCACTTTGAGTCTTTATTTGTCCTTGTAGCTAAGATATGTGTCTACGAAAGACAGCATATAGTTAGGTTTTGTTTCTGATCCAATTGACTCCTCTGTGTCTTTTTATTGGTAAATTCAGCTAATTTACATTTAGCATCATTATTGATGTATGAGAATTTACTATAACAGTTTTCTATTTGTTTTCCTGGTATCTCTGTGTAGCCATTGTTTTTATTTTTTCCCTTGTATTCCTGTCTGTTGTTTTAGTTTACTAGTATTCCATAAATTATTCTTCTGTTTCCTCTTTGTTTAATATATGTGCCTCAGTTTTGGATGTGTGTGTGTGTGTGTGTGTGTGTGTGTGTGTGTGTGCGCGCGCGCACGTGCGTGGTTACAATTATGCTTATGTAAAAGAATGTTTTGTATATACAATAGTCCTTTATCTCCTAAATGCAACTTCTCTCCATTCTCCTTTACAAATTTTGACATTTACCCCATTCCTTTTTATGTTTTTTGTTGTCAAAAAACATCCTTTTTTATGCTTGAGTCACCTTATCTCTTAGTCACCTTACTAATGATTTTTTGGGGCTTGTCCTTTTTTTAAGTAGAATAACTCCTTACAATATTTTCTGTAATCAAGGTCTTGTGGTAGTAAATTCCCTCAGCTTCTATATGTCTGAAAAACACTTTATTTCTTCTTCACATAGAAAAAATAACTTTGTTGTATACATCATTCTTGGCTGGTAATTTCTCTTTTAATATTTTTCTTTTAGATTGTGGGTTTCTCCTGAAAAAATCTGATGGTGATTTAATGGGATTTCTTTGTAGTTTACTGTCTTTTCTGGTTGCCATTTAAATTTTTTCTAAAATTTTAATGATAATTTTAATATATTGTGCCTTAAAGAAGATTTGGATTGAGATAATTAGGTGTTCTGTTTGTTTCTTGGATAGAAAGATCTATCTATCTATCTATCTATCTATATATATATATATATATATATAGAGAGAGAGAGAGAGAGAGAGAGAGAGAGAGTTCTAGTCCATTATTTGTTTAAATATGCTTTCTGTTCCCTTCTCCTTGTCTTCTTTCAGTATACTCATTATTTTTATACTGTTTTTATCTGAGTGAGTCAAATAGTTCCTCAAAGTTGTTTCTTTCTTTCTTTTTCTTTCTTATTTATTTTTATTTATTTATTTTCTTTTTTTCTTTTTCATTCTTAAGTTTCCTCTTTCATCTGCATCATTTTTAGATTTCTATCTTCAGTATCACTAATTCTTTCTTCCATCTGATCAGCTCTATTTCTTAAGTTTGCTAGTTCATTATCTCTTTTATGAAGTTCTTAATCACCAGAATTCCAAATTGGTTCATTTTTAAACTTTCCATTTCTTTGGTAGTGTACTCATTTTATTTGTTAATTATATCTCTGAGTTCATTGAACTTCTTATCTGTGTGTGTTCTTGAATCCTGTTGAGTTTTATCAGAAGTACAAACTTGAATTCTCTGTCATGTAAATCATAGATTTCTGTGCCTGAAGATTCGTAATCTTTTTTCCTGAGCTATCTCATTACCATAGTTAGTGATGTTATTTGATAGATTTCTTCTCTACCTAGGCATCTATGGGCATAAAATCTGCTTTTTAGAGTGACACTTCTCTCTTTAGTAGGTTGATAAGAAGTCTTTTTTTTCCATTAAGTGGTGCTGAAGTATATTCTTTAATTTCTTTTTTTTTTTAAGTGAGAGAAAGGGAGATAGACAGACTCCTGCATTCACCCTGACTGGGATCCACCTGGTGACCTTCTCTGGCACTGATGCTCTGCCAATATGGGGCCAGTGCTTGTAACTGAGCTATTTTTACTCCTGAGGCAGAGGCTCCACAGAGCCATCCTTAGTGCCCAGGGCCAATGTGCTCAAATAAATTGTGCTATGACTGCAGAAGGGAATAGGGTGTAGAGGGGAATGGGGGAGAAGCAGATTGTTACTTCTCTTGTGTGCCCTGACCAGGAATTAAATCTGGGACTTCCACATAGTGAGTCGATGATTTATCACTGAGCCAACAGATCAGGGCCAGTTTTTTAGTTTTTTTTTTGCATTGCTCTTGCTTTTTGGATCTCTTCAGGTCAGTAAAAAATGCCCCGTATTTTTCCGGGGAGGTGGCATCTCCATTGTAACCAAGTCACTTCTATTTCAGAGCACCATCCCCATGGTGGAATGTGGTTGGTGATGACATTCTGAGCCCATGAAATGTGGTTGGTAATGATATTCTGAGCCCTCTTGTCCCCTGCAGCCAGAAGCTGCCTTTACTGCCCTCACTGACAAAAGTGTTCCAGTTGCCCTGCTGCTCTCAGCCACAAAGTGTGGAGGTAGAATGAGCTAGGAGAGGCTGACTGGTATGTTTGTGGCTTTGTTCTCCTGCCAGTAATGGTGACTGCTAGACCTCAGCTGCCTCACCTCTGTATTTTCACCTTGTCATGAGAATTAATTGCTATGTGTGTCTGCTGCTCAGGGAAAATGCTTCTGCCTCTTTATTTCTTAGAACTTCAGAAAATGTGTCCTGTATCCCAAAATTTAGTGTTTCCACTTCTTCTGGGACTTGCTGCTTGCTCTGGGAGGGTGATTAAAGCCAGACTCTGTTGATTTTTTTTCTGATGTCTCAATACATGGATCTCACAGATGTGTTTATGTGTTGAGCAAAAAATTCTTTATTAAGTTATAGTTGTTCATATGGTTGTAACATCAAGAGGAATGACCAGGAGAACCTTTCATGCCTTGATTGCTCTGATTAGAAAATAACTTTCTATTGTTTAAGTCATTCAGTTTATGGTATTTTTTTTTTACAGAGATAGAGAGAGAGTCAGAGAGAGGGATAGACAGGGACAGACAGGAATGGAGAGATGAGAAGCATCAATCATTAGTTTTTTGTTGAAACATCTTAGTTGTTCATTGATTGCTTTCTCATATGTGCCTTGACCGTGGGCCTTCAGCAGACCAAGTAACCCCTTGCTCGAGCCAGCGACCTTGGGTCCAAGCTGATGAGCTTTTGTTCAAACCATATGAACCCGCGCTCAAGCTGGAGACCTCGGGGTCTTGAACCTGGGTCCTTCCACATCCCAGTCCAACACTCTATCCACTGCACCACCGCCTGGTCCAGTTTATGGTATTTTATTAGGGCAGCCTACCTAGACTAATTTACAAACTATCCAAAGTTAGTGTAGACCCTATAAGTTAAGGAGATCAACTCCCCCACTGCTGTTACTTCAGATGCAAGGTACAAGTTTTCAGGTTCCCATAACCCTTGCACTTTTTTCTGACTTAGCTACAAATTTGAGGGTTCTGATCATCCAGCTATAGCTTTAATAATTTGCTAGAGTTACTCACAGAACTCCATAAAACACTTACTTACATTTATTGGTTTAATATAAAGGATACAAATCAGAGACAATCAAAATGAAAAGTTTCACAGGACAAAGTCTGGGCAAAAGGGGACAGACCAGAGTTTCTAAATCCTCTTTGAGTGTTTCATCTTCCCAGCAAGTTGATGTGTTTCCCAACCTAGAAACTCTCTGAACCCCATTGTTTAAGGGTTTTTTAATGAAAGTTTTATTATTTTGATTAAATCTTTGACCATTGGTAATTGAAGCGATCCTCAGCTCCTCTTCTCTCCCCAGAGGGCAATGAGAAGGAAAGTGTAGAACTGAAAGTTTCACCCAACTTTCTAATCATTCCTTGGTCTTTTTGGCAACCAGTCTTCATTCTAAAGGCATCTTGGAATCCTCAAGACCTACCTCATTAGCATAAATTTAGGTATGGTTGGAAGGGGTTTGTTATGAATAACTAGAGATACTCCTATCACACTCATGGGATGCCAAGGGTATTAGAGGTTCTGTTCCAACAGCCATGGCAAAGATCAAATATATATTTGCCATTATACCATATACTCTTTGGATGATTAACTTGGCTTCAGACAACTTTTGAAATAACAAACACTGTTTCTTTCTGTGTTTCAGTGGTGGCCAAACTCTCCTCTTACTGACCAATTCATTCATTTAGTCACTGTTCATACATTCTGTCAGTTACAATCAAACCGTGGTAATAATAGCAGCCATTTTCTCTCCCAAGATGACTTTATGAATCTCATTTAATTTATTACATTTTTATTATATTTTGATTTTACACTTTAACTCAGAAGATATTTATTATTCTTTTATTATAAAGTTTTTTAGCTTTATGTCATAGTAGCTTTTATGAACTTAATAAATATATTGAGTAAATAAATACCATAAAAGCACAGAAATAAATAAGAGAAAATGACTGCTGATTTTTCCTACTTGTTAAAATGTTCTCCATTTGAATGTTTTAAATTAATATGTGTAGAGAAATTTTATTAATTTTTATTTTATGTGGTTTAAATAATTACACATAATATCTACATGTGTAGATACTTCTATTTGGCTATTAATTCTTACAGCTACTGCTTAATTTTCTGTGCTCAAGAATAAACAGCTAGTAAGCTTGACTGTCATGAAGAGAGCCCTTGGTTCACCTGACAGCAGTCTTGGCAACCACAGACAAACCTCTTTGAAGACCCACACTTAATTTTTAAATTCTTTAAATAAAAATATGAATGATCATGGCCCTGGCCGGTTGGCTCAGCGGTAGAGCGTCGGCCTGGCGTGCGGGGGATCCGGGTTCGATTCCCGGCCAGGGCACATAGGAGAAGCGCCCATTTGCTTCTCCACCCCACCCCCCTCCTTCCTCTCTGTCTCTCTCTTCCCCTCCCTCAGCCAAGGCTCCACTGGAGCAAAGATGGCCCGGGCGCTGGGGAGGGCTCCTTGGCCTCTGCCCCAGGTGCTAGAGTGGCTCTGGTCGCGGCAGAGCAACGCCCTGGAGAGGCAGAGCATCGCCCCCTGATGGGCAGAGCATCTCCCCTGGTGGGCGTGCCGGGTGGATCCCGGTCGGGCGCGTGCGGGAGTCTGTCTGACTGTCTCTCCCCATTTCCAGCTTCAGAAAAATACAAAAAAATATATATATATATGAATGATCACAATAAAACTGTTTCAAATTGATACAGTGTCTTTAGATTACCTGCTTAATGCCTTTAGAACATACACCAATAGTCATAGTTTTCCTTTGCATTAACTACCAGCTTATATTTTCCAAATGGTTTTATGAATAATGACACACATTTTAAAAAATCTTACAGTGATTTTCTCAAGGCTCTCTAAAGTTTAGAAGGCACCTTAGCATCTTTTTTCTTTTCTTTTTGACTAATAAATTTATTAAGGGATACTAGGGTTATCCATTATGTATTTCAAAATGAAACCATTTATAAATAGGTACAATAGTAACTTTGATTCATTAGTTATTATAAATAACCTTTAAATTTTTTTTGATGTAGAAGGAATCTTAGTTTTATTATTAAATCTAATTAAATAACTTTGTAGATGAGAACACGTATTCCAGTTAGATTAGCCTAGATTAGAGTTCAGGCTGGGCTACTACAAACCTGAAACTTTATTCTCTTTTCAGAAAGGTAAACAATCTTTGAAGCAACAAATCAATACAAAGTGGAAATACACAGTCATACTGGACTCCCATTTCTCCACCTTGTATTTTATTTCCAAAATTTTTTACTAAATGATGTGGGCTTTCAAATTAAGTTGAGCTGTTTCACAGAACTCAAAATTTCTACATTTAATAATTTCATTATGAGTATTTGGTGTCAGATATTATTGTGATACAATGGCAACAAGTATGCCTTGAGGTCATGATGACTGAAAATAATGGAATCTGGTGGGATAATAATGAGCTTTGAAGTCAATAGGAACGTCCCTTAGAGTCCTGACTTGGTAGTTTTGTGACATTAAGCAAGTCAGTTAACTCCTTTGAGGCTTAGCTTACTTATCTATCAAATGATATTAATACTTCACTTACAGAATTATGTAAGGACTAAATGTACACTGTTTAGAACAATAATAAATACTTAATAATTAGAAATTAGTGTTATTTCTCTATTTAAAATGTCACATTAGATTTGAGAATTTGGGCAAATTGTTCAAGTTTCTGTATGTTCAATAGCCAATAGAGAAAATAGCTGCAACCTCACATTAATGTTGTGAGGATTAAATAACAGAAATATGTACAGTGGCATTTGATACATATTTATTTATTTACTTACTTACTTATTTTTAAAATTTTTTAATTAAGTGAGAGGTGGGAGGCAGAGACAGACTCCCATATGCCACCCAACTGGGATCCACCTGGCAAGCCCCCTACTGGAAGATGCTCTGCCCATCTGGAGCTGCTGATCTATTGCTCAGCAACTGAGCCATTTTAGTGCTTGAGGCTAGGCCTTGGAGCATCCTCAGCGCCTGAGGTCAACATGCTCAAATTAATCAAACCACAGCTGCAGAAGGGGAAGAGAGAGAGAGAGAGAGAGAGAGAGAGAGAGAGAGAAGGGGTGAGGAGGAGTGTAGAAGCAGATGGTTGCTTCTCCTGTGTGCCCTGACTGGGAATTGAACCTAGGACTTCCACATGCTGGGCCGATGCTCTACCACTGAGCTAACCAGCCAGGGCCGACACATATTTATTTTTATCTACCTTTTTTTCCAACCAATAATTTTCTGTGAACACCTTAAATGAAACTTTAGATTGGAAGAAGTTAATGGAAAGGGTATTTTTTTTATTGTAGGTAACATGTCTTTTGCTCATACACTCTGAAAGTTAAAACAACTAGTGTATTCAGTGTGGTTTTCTTGATTTTGAAATCACTTGTCTGAGAGATTTATGCTGAAAGGTTCTTATGTTTAGAACCTTGCATTTAGAGTTTCTTTCATCACAGAAACCCTAACTCTGGATAGAGTTGGTTAAATATGCCTTCTTTGGAAAGGCTTACATGTCAAGTACTATGTAAAATGGTTTTAACACAAGCACTCAAGTTTATTTCACAAAAAGAGAAGGTCGGAGCATATGACTCAGCTTCAGTCAGTCATCTTTTTAACTTTTATTTATTTATTTTTAGAATAATTTTTTTTTTTTGCTTTTATCAGAATGCAGATGAGGATTTCATCCTTGCTAACCATGATGAAAACTCTGGTGGGTGTATGTGTTGAGGATGGAAGCAGTTATCTTTATTGTTTTGCAAACATTGGATGTGAAAAGAGGGAAGACCTTCACTGGCATTGAAAAAAAATTACTGAGGAAAACACCCGTGAATGAAAAGAAACTGCCATTTCTGGCTCTGACTTGTTTAGAAACAAAACAGAATACTCACTGTTAGAGTAAAAATCACAGGTAATTAGTTTTTTATTTTAAAAAAAATCATTCTTTTTTTCAAAATTATTAAGTGAGAGGTAGAGAGGCAGAGAGACAAACTCCTGCATGTGCCCCAACTAGGATCCACTTGGCAAGTGCCTTATGGGGCATGCTCTGTCCATCTGGGGCCATTGCTCTGTTACATGGCAACTGAGCTATTTTAGTGCCTGAAGTGAGGCCATGGGGCCATCCTTAGTGCCCGGGGCCAACTTACTAAAATGAGCCATGGCTGCAGGAAGGAGGGAATGGGGAGAGAAGAGAAGGGAAAAGGGGATACTGAAGAGGCAGATGGTCGTTTCTCTTGTGTGCCCTGAGCAGAAATCAAACCTGGGACTGCCACACACAGGGTTGACACTTACTGCTGAGCCAACTAACCAGGTCCTAAAAATTTATTTTTATACTAATTATTAACTTGTTAATAATATCCTAAATTAATATTGGATGAAAAGTGATTCGGCTAAGCATTTTTGTTGCTGTTGCTATTAAAGAGAATCATAACTATTTCTACTTTATATTAATACAAGATTTTGGATTAGATTCAGCATTACAGGCAAAGTGGAAGTTAGCAGAACTTGATTTTATTTCCTATTTTGACATTACTTATTGGAAGATCTTGGAAATAGATAATAATAGATCCACTTCCACAACAAAACTCAGGTTCTCTAAGCTACAGTAACTGAGAGAGATTGTGAGGTTAAATTAGAAGATCCAGGCACATAGAAGTTATCACAAATCTCAGTATCCTGAGCAAAACAGACCATTCTTGCATCTTGTCTTGTTTAATTAAAAAATGCAATTAGAAGGTAAAATCTAGAAATTTATTAAATTTGTTTAAAACAGGACTCAAAAGGTCCCAGTGTGATACAATTGCACAGAGCAAAATGCTTGCCTGTCGTGTACTTTATGGTTCATTTCTATTCTAAGAGAAAGAAAAAATTGGTATTTACTCTGCGTTATTTCCATTGGTCTACTAATGCTTATTAGTATGTACAATTATCTAATAGTTAATTACCTAGCCTTAATTTTATTACTTTTCGAAAGAAAGCAAATTATTGTCATTTGCTTTTGGGAAACAAAGTTATATTGCCTGACTTGTGGTGGTGCTGTGGATAAAGCCTTGACCTAAAATACTGAGGTCACTGGTTTGAAAGCCCAGGTTTATCTGGTCAAGGCTCACATGAGAAGCAAATAGTACAAGCTGATGTTTCCTGAACCCTCTCCCTATACTCTCTCTAAAAGGCTGTAAAAATGTCTTCTAAAAAAATTAAAAACTAAGTTATGAACAATGTGCTATCAAAAATCTTGAATAACTTCCGATAATTTAACAAGTAAATTTGAAGAACAATAGATACTGTAAACACTGTTATGAAGTACTTTGTGGATTTTGAGAACATGAAGGGTTTTCACTGACTTTACCACAAAATCATAGAGGAAAAGTTGTATTTTATTGTTTATATTTGTATCTAATTATGTTTTAAGCAATTATTTGATATTAGAAATATCTGATTAATTCAGACACATCCAAACTAGTGAAAGTAATAACTATATCAATGAAGCATAAAAAATTAAAAATTGTATCTAAGTCTAAAGCTTTTCAAAATATTGTGTAAGTTCTTCATCCAGTTTGTTGTGCACAGCAGTATCTAAGAAGGTAAAATTAAGTAGAAAAATCACATTGCAGACATCCCAGTTTAATCTTAATTTAAATGAGACTCAACTGCCTAACCATAAATGAATAAATACATATGCTCATTATCATTTAGATACTCTTTTGCCAAAACATTAATTTGGATTTCAATTTTCTTTTCAATTAGAAATCCAGGAAAGCAGAAAAGTACTACCTTTGCCACTAAGGCACCAATATTGAAAATCAAGTGAGACAAATGCCACTATCATTGATACTGTGCCAGTCAGTTTAAATCTAGTGATATGTTAGTTGTTAATACCAACATGAGAATTACCTTTGCAGGAAAGTTTTTTTTACATTTTCCTTGTGCTACTCAAATATAGAGTTATGTTTATAATATACTGACCAGTCACATTACACATTTTTATTTACTAAAGCAATTTCTTTTTGGTCCTTAAACTACTGTCTGATATAACTTTAACCCCAAAAGAAACATAAAATTTCTAAAAAAGCTCAGTTTACCTAAATGGCTGCCTTTCTGCTTTAAAGTGGAAGCAATAAAAGCCATGGAAAGAACATATTGTTGGGACCCATGCTGCCCAGATTAAATGCTTGGTTGAAACAAAGTGAAAATGCATTTACTTTTCCTGAGTTTTGGGGGGTATCTCAGTTTTTATAATGAAAACAATTTTATCTTACATTTATCATATCTGTATAACATGTGGTCTATAAGTACATGGAAAATATGCATAAAGGTTGAAGAAAAACCCATACAAGAATGTAAAAAATCTGGGCCAAATACATTTGATTTGGAGGAGCATCTGCTTCTATATTAATGGCATAAAAACACCCTCTTATATTTAATTGCCTCTAAGTACAGCTGAAAACCCTGGATATTTTATGTATAACAAACATAACTGGACTCTAATAGAGAGAAGAAGAAAGACTGAGTAGGGTAATCAGGCCCCACAGAAAAAATTGGAGATATAATCTCCTGAGCTTTTTCATTTCATACATGCCAGACTGAATACTGAAGAAACTATAACCTGGAAATGTTAATGGGTACACACAAAACAAACAAAAATGCCCCAACAAAGTCCTTCTCTCTAGTCAAATGATTAGGGAAAAAGCAGCCTTGAAGCACAGAAATTTTTTAGGCAAAAATCACTCTAGCCAAACATTACAGAAAAGGGTGGCTGCTTTTTCACCCTTGCCACCAGAGACTGAGTGGAAAGCCTAAAATCCCACCCTCTTCATATTATAATAATAAGATGCCCCAGTCCTATAACTGGGTGATATCAGAGAAGAATGTTTAAAAAGTACAAAACTTTCACTCCTGCTGGATGGCACTGAGACCCCTGATTTCATTGGATTTCAATAAAGACCTGAATTTCCATATCATCTGGTAGTAATAAAATGTTTTTTCACCTCCTTCCTGAGGTGGTATCAGAGGAAGATTAGTACAGAATCAGAATGTTCATCACCATTCAGGATTAACATAGCCACCCTTCTCCTGTCATGTGAGAAGAGGTCATTTGGGGAACAGTAACAAGATATTTCTGCCACTCTTTCTCAGGTTAGTATCGGTGAAGACTTAGTAGGAGGCAGAAACTTCCACTCACCCAGCAACAACAGGAATACATCACCTCCAGTAAAAATGCAAGTCAAGATGAGGAAGGGTACTTCTACTCCCTACCTGGAAGAGATGAGGCAGCAATCCCACTTTTTGTTAGAGTGATGTCAGAAGTAACCACAGAAAACAAAACACTTAAGTAAGATCCAAAGTCTTATAAAATATACACAAAGTATCTAGATTTCAATTAAAAAGCACTAACAAAATACAGTAATCAAAATAAAAACTCAAAGGATAGGCTCAAGGTCAAAATAGAGGTGGCAAAGGAAGGAATCAGTGAACTTTAAGATAGACCAGGAGAGCCTGACCAGGCAGTGGCGCAGTGGATAGAGTGTCGGACTGGGATACAAAGGACCCAGGTTTGAGACCCTGAGGTCGCCAGCTTGAGCGCAGGTTCATCTGGTTTGAGCAAAGCTCACCAGCTTGGACCCAAGGTTGCTGGCTTGAGCAAAGGGTTACTTATTCTGCTGAAGGCCCACGGTCAAGGCACATATAAGAAAGCAATCAATGAACAACTAAGGTGTCGCAACAAAAAACTAATGATTGATGCTTCTCATCTCTCTTCGTTCCTATCTGTCTATCCCTATTTATCCCTCTCTCTTACTCTCGCTGTCTCTGTAAAAAAAAAGACCAGGAGAAATTACCCAATCTGAACTACAGACAGAAAATAAATGGGGGCTGGAGAGGAGGAGTGGGCAATGCAAATACAACCTGAGGGGTTTGGGGTACTGGACGAATTAAGATCTAGTATTTATGTTGTTGAAGTCTCTGGAAGAAAGAATCTAAAATATTTGAAGAACTAAATAAAATTACCTGAAATTTGTAAAAGATATACACCTGTACTCAAGAAGCTAAGTAAACTCAAAATAGGATAAATCCAAAGAATTCAACCAAAGACATATCATAATCAAACATAAAAAAATAAAAATAAAACAAAAGAGAGGGAAAGATAATTTTATCTGTAGAAGAAAAACAATTTGGATGAAATTGCAATTCTCCTTAGAAACCTTAGAGGCCAGAAAGAAGCAGCACAATATTTTCTTCTCTCTAAAATGAATAAATAAAATCTAAAAAAAAAAGTTTAAAAAATATCAATTGATCATAAAGGCATGGGTTTATTTCTGGCTTCTCTGTTCTGTTCCATTGATCTGAATGCCTGTTCTTATGCATGTACTAAGCTGTTTTGAGTACAATGGTCTTGTAGTATAACTTGATATCAGGAAGTGTGACACTTCCAACTTTATTCTTCATTTTCAAGATTGCTAAGGCTACTTGTGTTCTTTTTTGGTTCCATATAAATTTTTGGAATATTTGTTCTATCTGTTTGAAGTATGCTAATGGTATTTTAATAGGAATTGCATTGAGTTTATAAATTGCTTTGGGTATTATAGACATTTTAATGATGTTTATTCTTCCTATCCATGAACATGGCATATGCTTCCACTTGTTTGTATCTTCCTTGATTTCTTTTATCAATGTTTTATAATTTTCCAAATACAAGTCCTTTACCTCCTTGGTTAAATTTACTCCTAGGTATTATTTTGTTGTTGTTGCAATAGTGAAGGGGATTATTTCCTTAATTTCTCTTTCAGACAGTTCATTGTTAATGTATAAAAATGCCACTGATTTCTGAATATTGACTTTATATCCTGCCACCTTGCTGAATTCATTTATCAGGTCTTGTAGTCTTTGAGATTTTAGGGTTTTCTATGTACTGTATCATATCATCAGCAAATAATGAGTTTTACTTCTTCTTTTCCAATTTGGATGCCTTTTATTTCTTCTTCTTGTCTGATTGCTGTGGCTAGGACTTCCAGAACTATGCTGAATAAGGGTGGTGAAAGGGGGCACCCCTTCCATGTTCCTGATCTTAAGGGGATTGCTTTTAATTTTTTCCCATTGAATATGATGTTGGCTGTGGGTTTGTCATAGATGGCCTTTATCATGTTGAGTTATGTTCCCTGTATTCCCACTTTGCTGAAAGTTTTTATCATAAATGGATGCTGCCTTTTATGAAATACTTGTTCTACATCTATTGATATTATGTGATTTTTATTTTTTCTTTTGTTTATGTGATGAATCACATTGATTGATTTGAGAATATTGTACCAGCCTTGCCTCCCCAGAATAAATCCAATTGATCATGATGTTTGATTTTTTTTTTTTCATTCAGTTGGATTCATTTGGATTCGGTTGGCTAATATTTATTTGAGAATTTTAGCATCTAAGTTCAGCAGGGATAGTAGCTTATAGATTTGTTTTCTGTGTAATGTCTTAACCTGGTTTTGAATGAGGATTATGCTTGCCTCATAAAAGGAGCTTGGCAGTCTTCTCTCCTCTTGACTTTTTTGAAATAGCTTGACAAGGAAAGGTGTTAGTTATTCTTTAAATATTTGTAAATTTTGCCTGTGAAGCCATCTGTTCCAGGACATTTGTTTGCTGGGAGTTTTTTGATAACTGTTTCAATTTTATTTGTTGTAATTGGTCTCTTTAGGTTTTCTGATTCTTCCAGATTGAGTTTTCAAAGATTATATGTTTCTAAGAATTTATCCATTTTGCCTGTATTGTCCAATTTTTTGGCATACAGATCTTCATAGTATTTTCTTACAATCCTTTGTATTTCTGCAGTATTAGTTGTTACTTCTCCAATTTCATTTTTAATTTTATTTACTTGAGTCCTCTCACTTTTTTTTCTTGATGAGTCTGGTTAAAGGTTCATCAAACTTTTTTACCTTTTCAAAGAACCAGCTCTTGGTTTCATTGACCCTCCATATTGTTTCTTTAGTGTCTATATCATTTATTTCTGCTCTAATCTTTATTATTTCCTTTCTTCTACTTCCTCTGGGCTTTATTTCTGTTTTTTTCTAGTTCTTTTAGATGCATGGTTAAGTTGTCTATTTGAGCTTTTTCTTGCTTCTTAAGGTATGCCTGTAATGTTATGAACTTTCTTCTCAGGCATGTTTTTGCTGTGTCCTGTAAATTTTGAGCTGTTGTATGTTCATTTTCATTTGTTTCAAGAAAATATTTTATTTCTTGATTTTGTTAACCCATTCATTATTAAATAACATGCAATTTAGCCTCCAAATGTTTGAATGTTTTTCAGTTTTTCTATTGTATTTGATTTCTAGTTTCATGCCATTGTGATCAGAGAACATGCTTGATATGATTTTAAACTTCTTAAATTTATTGAGACTCATTTTGTGTCCTAACATGTGGTCTATCCTAGAGAATGTACCATGAGCACTTGAAAAAAATGTATATTCTGCTGCTTTGGGGTGAAAGGTTTTGAAGATATCTATTAAATCCAGTTGATCTAGTGTGTCATTTAAGAACACAGTTTCTTCATTAATTTTTCTATCTGGAGGATCTATCCATTGATGTTAGTGGGTGGCGTACTAAAATCTTCTATTATTATAGTATAGCTGTTGATCTGACCCTTTATATCCATCAAATTCTGCTTTATATATTTATATGCTCCTATATTAGATTCAAAGATATTTACAATAGTTATATCCTCCTGTTGCATTGCTCCCTTTATTGTTATGTAGTGACCTTTATCCCTTACTATAGCCTTTGTTTTAAAGTCTATTTTGTCAGATATAACTATTGCGACCCCACCTTTTTTTTCAGTTCCATTTGCATGAAATACTTTTTTCCATCACTTCACATTTAGTTTATGTGTATGTTTTGTTCTGAGGAGATTCTCTTGCAGACAACATATGTGTGAGTCCTGTTTTCTTATCCAAGCAGCTACTCTATGTCTTTTGATTGAAGTATTTTATCCATTTACATTTAAGGTTATTATTGATATGTAGTTGTTTATTGCCATTTTATTCTTTAAATTTACAATTCTCTTTTTCTCTGTTTTTTTTTTTCTTTGTTCTTTTTACAGCAGGCCCCTTAAAATTTTTTGCTGTACTGGTTTGGTTATAATAAATTTCTTGAGGGTTTGTTTTTTGTTTTTGTTTTTGTTTTGTCTGGGAAGTTTTTGATTTCTTTTCAATTTTAAACAATAGCCTTGCTGAATAAAGAAGTCTTGATTGTAGGATCTTGCTTTGCATCACTTTGAATATTTCAATCCCTTCTGACCGCAAGTATGTCTGTTGAGAAGTCAGATGTCAACCTTATGGTGGCTCCTCTGTATGGAATTAGCTGCTTTTCTCTTGCAGTTTTTAGTATTCTTTCTTTGTCTATTAATTTTGGAAATTTAATTATGAATGTGTCTTGGGGTAAGCCTCCTTGAATTCCTTTTAATGGGACTCTCTGGGTTTCTTGAACTTGTGTGACTTTTTTCTTCATCAATTTAGGGAAAATTTAAGCTATGATTTGTTCAAACAGGTTCTCTATCCCTTGTTTGTTCTCTTCTCCTTCAGGAACCTCTATGATGTGAATGCTGTTTCTCTTCATGTTGTCAGAGTGCTCTCTTAGAGTTTCCTCAAACTTTGTAAGCCTCTTTTCTTTTTGCTGCTCTGCTTCATTGTTTTTGTTTATCTTGTTTTCTACATTGCCGATTCAATTCTCTGCTTCATCCAGCCTGCTGTTAATTCCTTCTAATGCAGTCTTCATTTCTGATATTGTATTTGTCATTTGGTTCTTTTTTTTTTTATCATTTCAATGTCCTTTTTGATGCTTGCTATCTCTTAATTTAGGTGCTTATTGTCTTCATTTGTTATTGCTCTAAGATCTGTGAGCATTCTAAAAATCATTGTTTTAAACCGGGGGTAGTCAAACTTTTTATACCTACTGCCCACTTTTGTATCTCTGTTAATAGTAAAATTTTCTAACCACCCACCAGTTCCACAGTAATGGTGATTTATAAAGTAGGGGAGTAACTTTACTTTATAAAATTTATAAAGCAGGGTTACAGCAAGTTAAAGCATATAAAAATAATTACTTACCAAGTAGTTTATGTTCATTTTCACTAAGTTTGGCAGAATAAATCTTTATGAAACAACTTAATATAGTTAAATCTATCTTTTTATTTATACTTTGTTTGCTCTGCTACCACCCACTATGAAAGCTGGAATGCTCACTAGTGGGCAGTAGAGACCAGGTTGACTACCACTGTTTTAAACTGTACATCTGGTATTTTGGTTACTTTCACCTCATTCAGTTCTTTTTCTGGGGATTTCTCTTTTGATTTATTTGGGTCGCATTTCTTTAACTACCCATTTTTTTCTGTGTATAGGTTCCTCCTTTGGGCATGCTGCTTGTGTAGCTAGGTTAGTCTAGGGTTGTTGTTCTCTGCTACCAGCTAGCAGTTGTGTTGGTTCTAGATCTTCTTAGGTTGGTGTCAGCTGTTGTTTGTAACCTGCTGTGGGCTACTTGTCTGCAGCTACTGCTCTTTTTGCTGTTTTTGTCTGTGTTTTCTGTTTCTAGGCAGTGTGGGAGTGGCCAATCCGTGTATAAGGATCAGCTTACTCCTGTTTAGAGCTGACAGCAGCTCCACAAAAGCTCCAATCTCCATAAGATTTGCCTCCACTTTCCAGCTGCTCCACCTCCTCTTGCATCTCTTCCCAGAGTCTTCTGTAGAAAGACTTAAGTGTGGGCTCAGACTGGCTTCACCCAAACAATCCCTCTACAGGTTGCAAGTTTGTTGGGTTAGAAAAGCTGAGGTTGGAAATACAACATTAATGGGACCCCCTACTTCAGGGTTCTCTTGGGCAGTTTCTCAGTACAGGAATGTAGCTTTTACTACAGAGCCTAATCCCTTAGTCACTGCTGGGTCCTCAAATTTTATTTCTCCCCACGGTGAACAGTAGGTTCAGATTACGTGAGGTTGACAGTTCCCTCTGCAGAAATCCTTACAGCTGATAAGACACTGGTCTCACAGAGGAAGACTGAGTCCAGTCCTGGGTCTGACTGTGCCCCCCAGAAAGTGGCTATGCCCCTCAACCAGATCCAATAATAGGCTCACAGGGACCTACACTTTGAATGTCTGTGCTCCAAGCCTCTCTTCTTTCCCCCTTGGATTCTATCCCAGCAGGGTAGGATATCCAGCACTCAGGCTAGCTGACTGTGTAGCTTCACCCAATCCAATGCATATGAGCAGCTGTTCATGTGCTAATCACAGAGAGCAGAACTCACTTCAGCTGGGCTAGGTGTGATTAACCCTTCATTAGGATACCATTCTAGCAAGGGTTGTTAGGTCCTGGACTTATTCTCTCTGCAGCTGGCCAGTGGATTTGCGATTCCTGTGCCTCACTGGCAGAAAATTGGTGCAGACCATTGGGAGACACTACCTGTGACTGGCCCTCAGCAACCTTCTTGGAGCTAAAAGCAATCCAGAGTGTTTGGCTGCCTCTGCTGGGCCCAGGTGCACATGGGAATGCCAGCTGCACACCTAGGCTGGCTTATACTCACCCTGGGCCTGGGGGAAATTCTGCTTAAAAGACCAAGATTCCCTGAGTACTTCTTCCTGCAGCTCTATCTGCCAGCTGCTGTTGGTCTCTAGAGTCTAGAGCTTGCAGCAATTCAGGGATTAGGAATGGCAGTGGGTGTGGCTCTGCCCCTCGTTCCCAGCTTTCAGTCTGTCCAGAATTTTTTCACAGACCTTAGTAGGATGTGGCCTCAGGAGTCCAGTCGTTGTGGCCTCTGAGACCCAGAGGTGTGGTCTGCCCCCCACTGTTTCAAGTGAGTCTCCTGTGAGTTGGAAGCACCAGTCATAGACTCAGGAGAGTGTGAGGGTATAGCTCCAGCATCAGCACCAGAAAACTGAGTCATTTATGTGCTCCCTGCTTGTTGGCTTCTCAGAACGTCCCTTTACTCTCACTGGAGCAGGAAAGACTGCCGAGGGTGGAGCAGTTGCATTTCCCCAGGCTGATGCCACTCTGAGGGGACACTCCAACCAAGAAAAATGGCAACTGCAGTACTGGAAAATGATTCATCACAGGGGTTAGGGTGGCCACCCCCCACCCTTTCTCTCCCTAAGCCTCCAACTTTATACACTCTCTTCATACAACTCCAGTCCTCTCAGCTCTCCCTCCCCCAGAGCCCTGGGTAAGTGGCTGTGAATGAGATTTTCTGTGCAGGCCCTTTAAGACAGTCTGAATCTCAGAAAGTTGTCTCTTGCAGACAGAAACCCAACTTTTTTCATTGCCAAATTCTGTCTGGGCACCTCTTCTGGGCTCTGGGGCTCCAGGATGGGGCTCCAGGCCTGGGGCTGAGCACCCACACTTCTTAGGACTACCCTCCTGCAGTGAGAGTCCCTCTGGACCCTCCGCCACCCCTCACTCATGGAAGTGGGGCAGCCTTTTCTGCGTCTCCAATCTTCCTACCAGTCTCAATGTGGCTTCTTCTGTGATCCTTGGTTATAAAATCCTCTTTGTTTAGTCCAAAGTTGGATTTTCAAGATGATTGTTCTTAAATTAAGTTGTAATCCAATTTAGTCCTGGGAGGTGGCAGTTGGAATGTTCGCCTACTACTCATTTGCCATCTTGGAATCTCTGGACTATTTCCTTAGAAACCATAAAATACTGCAACTCACCCAAAATAAACTATATAATTTGTGCAGCTTTGCCATGATTAATGACATTGTATTAGTAATCATAAAACTTCCAAAGATATGTCTCCAGGCCAGAAGATTTCACTAAAGAATTCTATAAAGCATCTACTATTTAATTTTTTAGTTGAATTTATTGAAGTGACAGTGGTTAACAAAATTATACAAGTTTTAGCTGGACAAGTAGTGGCACAGTGAATAGAGCATTGACTGGGACACTGAGGTCCCAGGTTTGACACCCCAAGGTCACTGGATTGAGCACAGGCTCATCCTGCTTGAGCGTGAGGTCATTGACAGGATTCAGTGCTTGCTGATTTGAAGCCCAAGGCTTCTAAATAGACCTCATGGTCACTGGCTTGAACAAAGGGTCACTGGCTCAGCTGGAGCCCCTTCATTCAGGGCATATATGAGAAGCAATCAGTGAACAACTGAAGTGATACAACCATGAATTGATGCTTCTCAGCTTTTTCTCTTGCTCTTTCTTTCTGTCTGTCTTTCTTGCAAAAAATAAAATAAAAATAGAGGCAGATTTAATGGCAGGTGTACTGGACACACACTCTGGCCTCAACTTCTGAAGGGCCCTGCAAATCCCCAACTTTACACTTTTTTTCTCATGACACCAAGTTTGGTTTCATATGTGCAATTTTAACATTAATAGTACATAATATTTTTTATTTATTTAAAAATATGGTTAACATGTATTTTTAGTTTCCCTGTATCTCTCTTTTTTTTTTTAAGAGGCCCAATATTTTCTTCTGCTCCTGGGGCCTCAATCAATCTTAATTCACCTCTGAATAAAAAATAAAATATTACACTAGTTTCAGATGCACAATTCTACATCTTCTGTACAGCACAGTGTGTGTTCACCTCCACTTCCAATTCACATCTCAGTTCATCACCATTTTATACCTTTCTTCCACCTCCCTGCCCCACATCCCCAGCAATCATCACAGTGTCATCTGTGTCCATGAATTTTTCTCTCTCTCTCTTCTTTTTTTTTCCTTTCCTTTTTCTTATTTATTTATTTTATTAAATCTCTACACCTTTCCATCTGGCTTAAATCTCCATCCCCAACAGCTGTCAGCCTGCTCTATATCTACAATTCTTGGTTCCATATAAAATTTTGAAATATTTGTTTTAGTTCTATGAAGTACACCATTGGTATCTTGATAGAAATTATGTTGAATCTCTAGATTGTTTCAGGTAGTAAGGACATTTTAATAATGTTAGTTCTTCCTATTCATGAACACTCTATATGCTTCCATGTGTATGTGTCTTTCATTTTTTTTAAAGTATCTTAAATTTTTAAAGTACAAGTCTTTTACATCCTTGGTTAATTTTACTCCTAGGTATTTTATTCTTTTTGAAGCAATTGTGAATGGTATTGCTTTCTTAGTTTTCCTTTCTGGTAGTTAATTATTGGTGTATAAAAATACAACTTGTTTGTGGATATTTATTTTATATCCAGCTACTTTTTCTATAAAACATTTAAAGAAAAATTAACACAAATATTTCACAAAATAAAAGAACATTAGTCAATTTATTTTATGAAGTTAACATTATCTTGATACCAAAACCAAAGATAGTATAAAAAAAACTAAAAACCAATAACACTGATGAATACAAAAGCAAAAAGCTTAAAGAAAATATCAGTAAATATAATTTGGCGTTATATGGAAAGAATTTTATATATTTATCAAATGCACTTATTCCAGGAAAGCAAGGCTGGTTTAATTTATAAAAGTCAGTGATGAAGTCTACCATATTAAAATAAAAGTCATGTAATTCTTTTAATTGAAGTAAGAAAGTACTTTGACAAAAGTTAACACCTATTCATGATTAAAATATGAGAAAACTAAAAGCAGATAGGAAATCCTTCAATGCTAAAAATAAATCTACATAAAACCTACCACTAACATGATATTTAATGTTATAAAGTTGAATGCTTTCTCCTTGTAGTCAAGAAAAAGCAATGAAAAACAGTTCTTATCACTCTTATTGAGCATAATCTTAGAAATGCTAGACACTTCAATGAGGAAAAAAATGTAAAGGCATACAACTTAGAAAGAAAGTTAAACCTTTCTTAATTATAGATGGCATAATAGTTTTTCATAGAGAAATCTACCAGTAAGAATAAAAAGAACTTTTAGAACTGATAATTAAATTCATCAAGGCCACAGGATTCAAGATCTAAGCAAAATTGACAAAAAAAAAAAAAAAAAAAAGATTGTATGCCTGTATACTAAAAATGAACACATGGACACTGAAATTAAAACTATAATACATTTACTCTTCTAAAAAAACACAATTGTGATATGCTTATGTGTAAACCTAAGGAAATATATATAAGACTTGTATGCTGAAAACTATAAAAATGTTGATAAAAGAAATTAAATAAGATCTAAATAAATGAGAGAAATGTTTGTTTATAAACTGGAAGAGTATGTAATAAAGATATCAGTTCTCCTTAAATTGATAATATGGTTTAATAAAATTTCTATTAAGTTCAAGGTTTTCAAGGTCTACAGTTTTTTTTGATACAAAAAAAAATTATTCCGAAGTAATATATACTAGTGACAAGAACTAGAATAGTTATAACACTTATGAAAAAGAATAAAGTGAGAGGATTCTATTTAGCTGATTTTAAGACTTATTATATAGTTACAGTAATCAAGATTGGTAGCACTGGTGAAGGACTGAACACATCAATAAATGGAACAGGTTAGAGAACCCAGAAATATTTCCCCATACACATCCATAAGACCAACTGATTTTTGACAAGGGTTCAAAATTAATTCAATAAAGGAAGGAAAGCCTTTTCAATAAATGGCACAGTAGCAATTGGACATGTATAAGCAAAAATGGAATATATAAATTTCAACTTAAAACTAACACCTTATGGGCCCTGGCTGGTTGGCTCAGTGGTAGAGCATCGGCCTGGTGTGCGGGAGTCCCGGGTTCGATTCCTGCCCAGGGCACACAGGAGAAGCACCCATCTGCTTCTCCACCCCTCCCCCTCTCCTTCCTCTCTGTCTCTCTCTTCCCCTCCCGCAGCCAAGGCTCCATTGGAGCAAAGTTTGCCCGGGTACTGAGGATGGCTCCATGGCCTCTGCCTCAGGCGCTAGAATGGCTCTGATTGTGGCAGAGCGATGCCCCAAGATGGGCAGAGCATCACCCCCTGGCGGAAATGCCGGGTGGATCCTGGTGGGGTGCATGCAGGAGTCTGTCTGACTGCCTCCCCGTTTCCAACTTCGGAAAAAACCCAAACCCCCCCCCCAAAAAAAAACCCCAAAAACAACAACAAAAAAAACTAACACCTTATGCAAAAAATAACTCAAAATAGACAATAGATTTAAATGTAAAATATAAAACTATAATATGTTTAGGGACAAGACACTGTAAAAGAAAACCTTTGGGACCTTAGAATTTATTAAGAGTTCTCAGACAAGAAAACCATAATCTGTAAAAAAAATTTTAAAATTTTGTACTAGATTTAATCAAGTTTAAAATTTTTACTCCACAAAAATTCCTGTTAAGATAATAAAAAATAAATTACTGACTATAAAAAAGTATTTACAAACCACAGATCTGTTAAAGGATTCATCTTTAGACTACATAAAGAACTCTCAAAACTCAGCAGTAAGAAACAAATCAACAAGCAATTCCAATTAGAAAAAAGATTAAATAATGTGAAGATATATTTCACTGAAAAAGAAATATGAAAAAAATAAAGAAATATAAGATATTCAACATTACTAATTATCAGGACCACAATGATATATCATTACACACCTTTTAGAATAACTAAAATTTTAAAAATTGTGATAAAATGTTGGTGAAGATGAAGTGAAACTGGATTTCTCATGCATTACTGGTGGGAATATAAAATGATTCAGCCATCCTGAAAATTAATTTAATAATTTAGTTAAAAACAAAACATGTTAAACATATAAGGCAGCAATTGCCCATTTGGGAAATTAAGAGAAATAAAATCTATATCCACAAAAAAACCTGTGTTATTGTTAATAGCAGCTTTGCTTTAGAATGCTTCAAACTGGAAACAGATACAATGTCTTATAATAAGTGAATGGTTCAACAAATCTGTATCACAGACTATTACTCTACAATTAAAACTGCAAAAAAGTAGAAAGAAATGAACAACTTGGATAAATTTCAAAGACATTTTGCCAAGTGAAAAGAATCCAATATAAAAACGTCACTGTATTATTTTCTATATGATTCCATTTGTATACCATTCTCACAATGATACAATTATGGAGATGGACAACAAATTAATGCTGGGGTCACGATGGTGGGAGTAAGAATATGAGTGTCATGACAGAAGGGTACCATACCACATGGAGAATGTGGTGATGAAACAGTTGTGTATCTTTTTTTTTTTTCTTTTTTCTGAAGCTGGAAACGGGGAGAGACAGTCAGACAGACTCCCACATGCGCCCGACTGGGATCCACCCGGCATGCCCACCAGGGGCGACGCTCTGTCCACCAGGGGGCGATGCTCTGCCCCTCCGGGGCGTCGCTCTGCCGCGACCAGAGCCCCTCTAGCGCCTGGGGCAGAGGCCAAGGAGCCATCCCCAGCGCCCGGGCCATCTTTGCTCCAATGGAGCCTTGGAGGGGGGGCTGGTGGAGAAGCAAATGGGCGCTTCTCTTATGTGCCCTGGCCGGGAATCGAACCCGGGTTCCCCGCACGCCAGGCCGATGCTCTACCGCTGAGCCAACCGGCCAGGGCCGAAACAGTTGTGTATCTTGATTCTGGTGATGGTTACATGACTACATATGCAATGACATGGAAAAACCAATCAAATACTTTATAGCAATGTCAGTTACCTAGTTTTGATATTGTACTCTACATAAAAGGTAAACAGTGGAGGGGAACCGAGTAAAAGTACAGTGGTCTTTTCTATGCTCCTTTTGCAATTTTCTATGAAACTTACACAGAGTAATTATTTCAGAAAAAAAAAATTTTTTAAATCCTAATTTGGCTCTGTTGTACTATAAAACTCACTATCTATATGGCATAATATGTTGCAGAATCAAGGAGTCCTTTAAAGTATAAGTGATTTTTTAAATTGAAATGCTTGTCCATCAGGTGATAGGTTGGGTCATTGCCTCCTAGATTTTTATTTCTTTGATTTGGGAATGATCATAAAGTCCTACTTGAGCTGAAGAGTTTGGGAAGCAGTCTCTGTGGTTTTTCATTTTTTCAAAGTGCAGAATAAAGCAACAGTGGACATTTTAGTTGTTCTATAAATAAGACACTTTCTCTTTTTTTAATGGAGACAGATGGATTGAGTTCCTGGTGAGTGGCCATTAAGGAAGCACTGTTAGGTATGTATGTAGTTGCATAGAAGATGATGAATGATTTTGGAGCTAATATCATCAAACAGATTTTTTTTTTCAAATTTCTACATTTTTAGTATGCTTAAAAATTCTTGAAATGTTACCTAATAATCCTAGATTTAATTTGAATTAAACTGGAATTCATTTAGTTTTTGTTTTAGAACTAATATAATTAACAAGCTTATTTTTTACACACTTGAACCATAGTTAAATATTATTTGACAAGTCACTCTAGTTTGACAACATTCAATATCCTTTGGTGCTACTTCTGGTGCCAGCATGGCCCGAACCATTAAACTAAAAAAGACCTTAAACAGAATCTGGTTCAGAGGGCTCAAATTCTCGGTAAACAAGTGTTTTCTCTTGAAACTTGACTATTTTTAATGGACTTTGAATGTTTTAGATTAGACACAAGTATTCTGTTGGCCACAGTTTAAACCAGCCTCTTTGGGTCACTTCCATTGCTTTCCCACAATACATTCCTTACTTGGAATCTGAGTGTGAAACTTCTCCTCTTTGTTTAGTACTCTGATAGATGAAAAAACAAATGCCAAGTTATTAAGATATTTTATCAAGATCACATAGCTAATATATTGCAAAGCTGAGTCTACATCCATGCCTTAGTGTCATCCTCCACTTACTCCACAGCCTTGTAACACCCAGGAAGCATAAAAAACAAACAAACATAAACATATCCTAGGGAGAAATCCATAAACCCCACATGTACAAAAGAATTTCTCTGTGTGTCCAAAAAATTATCAAAGGAGCAGCCCAGCAGAAGACTCAGTCCAAGTTCACAGTGATCACTTATTGCAGAACATGGATCAGGCTTTACCCTGCGAAACAGCCTGTGTCTCTGCCAGTTCTCCCTTCCTACCCCAGTCCAAATTGATTTTTGTGCTTCCTGTTTTTCTGTACTCGACAAAGAAAGCACAAGTAACATGCTATCAATAGATGGTTGCCAAAAAAACAGAATGGCCTTTAAAAAAATTACTTGCTTCAAATTTCCAATTATAGTTCAGGTTGCCTCCCAAGCAGACACTGCATTATGCTACTGATAAGCTAAATCATTGAGGTTTTTCTATTTGTCTATTGATTGTTTAAGTAGAATGTTATGACAGGCAAGTATTGGTGCTAGCAGTATTGATCCACCTTCTGTGTGTTCTTAAGCAGACAACTCTGGTGTACAGTACATTATACTAACTCTGATACATTATACATAATAAACTATTTCATCACAACACTCTAAAAAATGAGAACATATATACCCTATAAAAATGATGCTAATAATTATTATTTATTGAGTGGTTTTCCTGAGCCAGGAACAGTGTTAGAAATTTAAGCTATATCATTTCTAAAAATCAACACTATTTGTAGTGACTACTGTCTTTGTACATTTAGTGAAACTGAGACTCAGAAAGGTAATTTCTCTTGGTTGGTAATGGCTGTTATTAGGATTTGAACCTACATCCATCTGAGGTGAAACCCATGCTCTTAAAAATGTCTATACTTTGCTTAAAGAATAACTCCAATTTACTTGATCTGTTCTCTCTCTTTGACCTCTGGGAGATCAGACAAAGAGTTAGTAGTGTAAGGGTTCCAAATTTCAGTAATGTCCGTTTTTTCCTTTTGGTGGCAAGGTGAGGGAAATGCGGGCAGAGTGGGTGCCACATAGTAGGGCCCCTCTCAAGTAGTACCAAACATACATAATTCTGATACACGATTGGCACCACCTGGCAAGTAGCACACTAACAGGTGATTCTCGGACACTGAAGGTCTGGTACTAGCTTCCCAGGAAGCTGGAAGTGATGAGGCCTGGAGGGGAGGAGAAACTTGGGATTCAGAGGGTTATATTGACAACTAGAAAACTGAATAGACTTTTCAAAAAACAAGGATCATTTTTAAAAGATTAAATAAATTACAAAATAGTTTTGCACATTGAGATCCATGAAGATTTCTTAACAGACAGAAGGCTGGGGCAAGGGACAGCTTGGAGAGAAGGGAAAATTGAAGGGAGAGTGCTCTGGCTTCCCACTAGCCACCAGCAGAGCAACCCTTGTTAGTTTTCATTACAATTCAGGTATATATAAGCTTTGTCCTTTCAAGAGAGTACTCCATGAGGCAAAAACTCTGAAACAGGAGTTGAATTGGCCTGAAATATTAGACAATTTTCTTACTTATTTTACTTTAAGAATTATTAAAAGATATAAGTACGTTCTTTGACTATGGAGGACTCACTCTCTCTCTCTCCTATTACTTTGGAAAGGAACATTATTTTACCCTAGCAATCATCCTGACTATGAAACTCTTTCTAATTGTTGTCTTCTCAGCAGAGCACAGTACACTGTAATTGTTTTTGAGTTCTCCATTCATACATTATATGGATTAGCTTTCTGTCAGACAAAGGAACAGTCATTATATTGCACAAAGTAATTAATTAATAACATTCTTCCTGTCAGTGAGGACTAATAGTTTCCGTGCTGTCTTGTCCAGAATACTGTACTCTGAGCTTCAAAACGCCCCATCATTTATATAATTTTTTTCATCTTTAATAGTATTATCTTATCCAGGTCTTCATTCATTAATCCTTCTTATGCATGGCTCATCACTCTGCATATAGGACTGCTCTCTTTCCTGCTTCTACCCCAAACTGTTCTTTTACTGAGCTTTGAGCTCTATTCAAAGTCCTTTAAAATATTTGTTTCCTCTTCAATTTTTTTTCATTGTTTATTTAAAAAAATAGAAATAAAATATCAAGACTTGCCCAAAATTGATTCTCATTCACTATTTTCTCTAGAGAAGAACAATGTATTATCAAAACTAGATAGAAAAAAATAGCCTTGCTTTTATTTCAGATCAAGGAACACTTATTGCATGCTTCCTGCTTGTTAAATAATGCACATATAGTACATGGAACTGCACGACTCAAACTTTCTGTGCTAGAAACTCTCTCCTATAGCCTCTTCAGGGTCACATAACTTTTCTTCTGACCCCTTGCTCCCCTCAGCACATATATATCTGTCCCATCTTAAAAAAAAAAACAACAAAAAAACAATTAACCACATCCATATCCAGATACAAGTGATCCTTTCAGCTTCATGGCCAAACTTTTAGAAATTATATATTATTGCATTTCCTGTCTCCACTCCTTCAACTCATATTCAATATTCTAATTCACTGCAACTCAGCCTATCTGTTGCTATATGTCCCATTCTGATCCTGCTTTTTAAAAAAAGTATATAACTTATCCTTAAAATCCACCCTAACACTGGGAAAGAATTTTTTTTTAAATTTTGTTGCATGAGGTTTTAGAACTGTTTCTATATATTTCTGCATCGCTAATTCCAAATCTGAAATCCGTTTTTTAGTGTATGCTCTAATTTTTATGCAATTTTAATTTCTTTTTGTTACAGTTAATGGCATGCATTGGTTTTTAAATTGGAGTTAAAGGGCAACGACTCTTGGATTGAACATAACCACAAGGCAATTAATGTTTTACAAACATCACTTTTACATAATTGTAGTTGTTTTTAAATGTAAAATATTATTATCTAATGAAAACACCCTCTTATTTTCTTTTAAGATTGAATCAGGGCTTCTTTGAGTAAGCGTAAAGGTAAGAATTGTCCTGACACCCTCTGTTATATATGTGGCTGTTACATACTTCAATGACAAAGGCGCAAAATTTAATCATTTGTGACATGTGCATATATTGCCTATTTTCAAGTGCCCTTGGCAATCAAGACAAGAATTGGGCTTTTCATATTGTGTGTCATAATTGTGAGGAAATGCTTTGTGACTGGACAAAAGGAAAGTGCAAAGAAATGCCTTTTGGTATTCCCATCGTTTGGCATGAACCTAAGGACCACAGCATTGACTGTTATTTCTGTCTGATTCATAAAAAGGGCACTGGCTAGAAAAAAAATGGCATATGATCGCATATCCTAATATTCCTTCAGCAATACGAGCTATCCCACACTCTAAGACAGTGGTCCCCCATCCCTGGGCTGTGGACTGGTACCGGTCCGTGGGCCATTTGGTATCGGTCTGCAGAGAAAGAATAAATAACTTACATTATTTCTGTTTTATTTATATTTAAGTCTGAACAATGTTTTATTTTTAAAAAATGACCAGATTCCCTCTGTTACATCTATCTAAGACTCACTCTTGATGCTTGTCTCGGTCACGTGATACATTTATCCGTCCCACCCTAAAGGCTGGTCCGTGAAAATATTTTCTGACATTAAACCGGTTTGTGGCCCATAAAAGGTTGAGGACCACTGCTCTAAGACACTCCCGGTTCAGGTTTTCAATGGTTTTATTTCTTCTAAGGACAAAGGAAGTGAACATAGTATCAAGTGTATTTTGATAAGATGCATGAGGAAATGGTTATAGAATCTGAAGAGTCTTCTTCTGATGCCAAGCAGTCATTAACCCTTCAGCAGTTTAGCCAACCCTAATTGAATGACTTAGTAAGAGATTTGGGCCTATCAAAGAAAGCAGCTGAGTTATTAGCCTCCAGGCTTCAAGAAAAGAATGTACTTCAACGGTCAGCTAAAGTATCCCATTTCAGGAAGTGTGAACAAATTTTTGTGGACTTTTTTTCCTTAGACAAACATGTTGTTTACTGTCATGATATCAGTAGTATTCTCTGCCAGCTAAGTGTTACCACTTACAGTCCAACAGAATGGCGGCTATTTCTTGACAGCTCTAAACAGAGTCTGAAATATGTTCTCCTACACAACGGTAATGTTTATGCAGCGGTTCCAATTGGTTATCAACTCATCTGCGAGAAGATTAAAATGACATAAAAATTGTCCTCAACTTTCTGAAGTATGAGGAGCATAACTGGATCATTTGTGTGGATCTTAAAATGGTAAATTTCCTGCTAGGACAACAGAGAGGTTTCACGATGTATCCTTGCTTTCTGTGTTTGTGGGACAGCCGAGCTCGGGAGAAACACTGAACTCAGAAGGAGTGGCTGAAACGTGAAGCTCTGGAAGTAGGGATGCAAAATATTGTGAATGAACCTTTAGTTAATCAAGACAGGATCATTTTTTCCCCACTTTACATCAAACTTGGCTTAATAAAGCTGTTTGTTCAGGCTTTGAATAGAGAAAGTGAATGCTTTCAACATATTATTTCTGCTTTTCCTGCCTTTTCTTTCAAGAAGATAAAAGCAGGTGTATTCGATGGACCTCAAATTCGAACCATCATACGTGACAAAGAATTTGCCAGGAAGATGAGTAAGGAGGAGAAAGCAGCATGGCAGTCTTTTGTGGCAGTTACAAAGAACTTCCTTGGCAACAGAAAAGCAGAAAACTATGAACTTCTGGTTCAAAGGATGTTGTTGGCTTTCTGTGACACTGGATGTAACATGAGCATTAATATTCATTTCCTGAACAGTCACTTTGATAAGTTTCCAGAAAATCTTGGAGCTGTTATTGATGAGCCTACTACTGCTGGAGCATCAAACAAGATTGTCCTCAACAAGTACACAAACACAAGAGCTACAAACGCAGATTTTTGCCTGAATAGAATTTAAATATGTTTTGCACAAATTTTATAATTAAAACAAATGTTTTAATATGTTCTATTTCTAAATTGTAGACAAATTCTCATGCAATCATATCTTTTAGTGTATTAGTGTATTTACTGCATTATATAAATTATTATATTTATATTTTTACAAAGATGATGCCCAGGAAGACATTCTACTTCATTATATTAAACTAAATGTTGAAAGTTTTACAATAAAATGAAAACCTAAAATCTTGAATTGCAAAAAACTGTAGCTTACAGAGAAAAATTAATGTCAGATTTGAGATCACCACACTCGAATTAGGTAAGAACAAGTGTTTTTGTGGATGCAACAAAAATTTTGTTCCCCAGTGTTACCCTACACTTGTACATATCTGTTTATATCTATTTTCCTTACCAGATTAAGCCCCATGATTAAGGATTGTGTTTTACTTAGTTTATATTATATTAAATTAATGTTTAAATTGCCATTACCTATTTTTAATTTACAAAAATACCGATTATGGCTTAACCTACTATCTCTGTATCTTTAGCACTAAATTTAGTATATGGCATAACATTTAAATTCAATAAATAATGAATACATATAGTATGTATACTATATGGACTTGTTGAATAGTGGTGACAGACTTTTAGCTGACATTATTTCTCAGAATTTACCTTCTCTTAAATGTTTTGTTCAGAAAATCTTCAAATCAATATGTATTTTACTGGAAAAACTCACCTATATGGTTATAGAATCTAATATACATCTATATTATATGTTATATATTCCTATATATATAGGAATTCATATATATATACATTGCTATACATATACTGATGTTGTATATTAAGCCATATCACAGATCTTTGAAGTAATACATTTAGTTTGTCATTGTCATTTTTGAAGTAATACATTTAGTATGTCATTGTCATTTTTACTACAATCATTACAGTTGTAATTTTAACTTTTATTTGAGTGTGTTCCTTTTATTTTATTTCTTTTGTATTTTCCTGAAGTTGGAAGCAGGGAGACAGACAGATTCCCACATGCGCCCGACTGAGATCTACTGGCATGCCCACCAGGGGGCGATGCTCTGCCTATCTGGAGCCTTACTCCATTGTGGCCAGAGCTATTCCAGCACCTGATGGAGCCATCCTCAGCACCTGGGCAAACTTTGCTCCAGTTGACCCCTGGCTGCAGGAGAGGAAGAGAGAGAGAGAGAGGAAGGAGAAGGAGGAGGGTGGAGAAGCAGAAGGTTGCTTCTCCTGTATGCCCTGACTGGGAATCAAACCTGAGACTTCCACATGCTGGGCCGACACTCTACCACTGAGCCAACTGACCAGGGCTGGTGTGTTCCTATTAAATGAAAATATGATGCCATTTTTTAGAAGCAAATTTCAAGGTTATATTTAAAGCATAATCTTTTTTAAGTGTCTTTTTCTTACCATAAGGCAGCATGTGTCAGGTAATACTGATTTCTGGCCCTTTTCCTGACTTGAGGAATTGAGTTCACCTTAAAGTAGTAGAGACCACTTAGATTTTCTCTCTAATCTTAAGCACATCCTAAAAAAAGCAGAAAGATATTCTATCCTTTATTCTCTCTGGATATTCATTTTATTTTTTTATCTTGGAAAGAATGTTTTCCCTACTGTTTTCAATGGCTTAGTCACAATCCTGGATCTTTTTTATTGTTGTTATTCTTCTATTTTATTTTTATTTTTACTTTTTGTTCTGAAGGCTGTTGAACTGAGAATTCGGCATCACATTATTTTCCACATTAGCAAGTCTAATGTATTCTTTAAGCATACTAGAAAAGTGGAAAGATTCGACACAGACACAGATCTCTTGGAGACATGAGCAGCCATTGCATCAGGCAGGAAAATCATAGTTCTGGCAAGAAGCTGAAGTATACTAGTGTTGTACTTCTGCTCACCCCAGGAAGCCCCAGAGGTGTAATGGGAATAGGCCCTCACTATGTGCATCCTGTGGCAGGAAAGAACACTTGTATTTGTTTCTCCATCATTCATGAAAGGCAATGGGAAACAGAAAGGACAGCATTACTAACAAAAGGAGAATTTGGATAACAGAAGGAAGGAAACTAATTTTTATTAGTAGATTGCAAAGCCAGTAGCCACTGCCACCTTCACAGCCGCCTGGCCCATGTAGGTTCACATTTGATTCAGACAGACGGTAATAAAACAACGGAGCCAAGAACTGGTGGGCCATCATCTTTATCCTAGCTTGCACCTGGCGGGCAAGAAATACACACAGTGGGAAAACACTTCCCTTTCCATTCAGGGCTCCCAAAGCCACGGACTTCTCTGAGTTTCCTAGAATCAAAGTGTTCTACCTCACCAGCCTTATTCACTCTGTTCCCCATCTTTCCTTTTCTCTGTACAAACTCTGCACAAACTGGTTTCTCTTTCAGCACTCCACCATCTTGGTTGCTTCTACTCTCATCCACGTGGCTTTTCTCTGCTCTCCCTGCTCTCCTCCCTAGAATGTAATCACTCTTCCTTGGAACAACGTGATCTCTCTTCCTTTTAAAACCTTTTGGCGTGAAAGCCCTCCTCCAACACATACTAACATAATCACGCCCATCCCAAGCAATTACCTGGGCAATGGGCTTCCACGTGGGCAGCTCCATCCTTAACAAAGTGAGCATAATATATTTTATCTGTCCATCATAGATACTATGTCATATGTACCTTTAAATACCCACTGGTATGTTGAATATAATAAGGTAACCCAATAAGGTTCTAAGTTTTGCTTTGGCAAGAAAGTTCAAATTCTCATCCTGAAGTTGAAAAAATGCTTATGCAATTTTTACATTTACAAAAGGTACAGTAATTCTTTGATTCATTTTAAAGAAAAATAAGAATTCAACTTTCTAAAGGGTAAAATGTTTATGCAAAGTTGTATGCTGGAAACACCAAAGGGTCTGAAGCCTGATGAGGTACATTATGATTTTGAGCAAATGGCCTGAGTCTTTGGCCATGGCTTCCTCAAATGGAAATGGAAAAAAGTAATTCTGTTTCTCAAGGTGGTTGTGAGCATTGAAAGCATTGAACATTTGAAAGTGTTTTGTAAATGTAAAGTTTAAAACAAATGTTGGCTATCTTAACTTCCTCTTTTGGAGAAAGGAGTTAACAATCTAAGCAGAGCTCCCAGACTCTTAACACTACCTCTTATCTTCACACTGGATGTTTTAAAAAAGATGAGGAAAAGGTAAAAAGACCTTAAATTGAATCCGGTAATCCTTGGAGAATTACTTACTGGAAGGCAGGGAGACAGCATGAATAATGGTTAAGTGATTTGAATTCTCATTTTTATGTCTAGCATTCAGCAGTCATGTAATCTTGGGGAAGTTGTCCAACTTTAATTATTACTTCTATCAAGTGGAGTGTTGGTCAAATAAGTTTGTAAATATGATATATAGGTTTGCTTGCTTATAGTTTGCATTGGGTGTGGGGGACAGGTTGTAAGCAGGCAGGGTCGTTATAACCTAAGGCTTAGTTTTAAGACTAAGCCTTTCTCACCCTAAATGACTTTGTTTCAGAGACTTCCTTGTTTGTATATTGGATTAAAGGTTTTGATTTCTACACTATAAAATGGGCAGAGCAGTCCATGCAGGAGGAGAGCAGAGAAAGGCCACGTGGAGAAGAGGAGAAGCAGCCAAGATGGCAGACTGCTGAAGGAGAAGCCAGGTTGTGCAGTTTGTGCAGAAAGAAGGAGATGAGAAACAGAGGTTGTAAAGCCAGTAATCAGGGCCAGGGCTACCATCAGAGCAGCCCAGCCCATGCAGGTTCGCATTGGATTCGGACAGTCGGTAAAGAAACAGCGGAGCCAAAAACTGATGGGCCATAGCCTTTAATCCTACCTTGCACCCGGCGGGCAAGTAAAAATACACACTGGGCTCCAAAACACAGTCACATTCAGTGCTCACAAAGCTACTGATTTATCCGAGTTTCCTAGAATCAAAGGTTTCTAGCTCACCAGCCTTATTTCCCTCAGTTCCCCATCTTCTTCCTTATCCCAGATACAAACTCTGTACAAACTGGCATCTCACTCAGCACTCCGCCATCTTGGCTGCTTCTCCTGGCCTCCTCCACGTGGCCTCCTTTAGCTGCTGGCTCTACTCTCTCCGCTCTCTCATGCTAACCTCAGGAACCAAGAGCCAAGTCCCGTTCTGCCCCCATTTTATAGTGTAGCTTCACAACCTTTAATCCAATATACAAAATAGGGTAGTCTCTAATACAAAGTCACTTCTCTGAGGCATGATTGGATTGTACCACCCTACATCAAAAAGGGTAGGAAAGGCTTAATCCCAAAACCAAGCCTCAGGCTACAACAATTCTCAACACACATTAATATCACCTGGGCAACGGCCTCTTTAACAAAGTGAGCATAATACATTTTATCTGCCCAACAATCCACCCCTATGCTCACTTTACTACCCACAATTTACATCACCAGCATTCCTGTGCAAGGAAATTAGAACATTACACAGATTACAACAGCAAAAATCATACAGTTTCAACAATTACAAAGGTACATTTCACCAGTCTCTGAGCACTTATCCCAAAGCGCAAAATGTCCTCGGTCTTCTTTCTAGCCACGGGAAAAGCTTCCCGGGGTAGGGGAGTGCTTCCAGCAAAGCCACCCCCCACCCCCATCAGGGTATTTTACATTGTCCAAAATCCGTAATCCGAAAGTCCATCCAACAAAGGAGCCAATGCCCACTCCGGTCGTAGTCCAGGAAATCAGTCCACGCACGTGGGTCATCAGCCACCCCCCTCATTCCTGCCGTCCTGGCAGGTTTCACACTGTCCCAAAGAGGGGCACGTGGCAATGGCAGTCAGCATTTCCATCTCTGCTCCGGAAAGCATGTCCAGCCATATTTCCCAAAATCGCAGACCTACCAGGGCCGAAGTAGGTGCTCCTTCCAGCTGCGCTTTCACCTTCTGGAGACTGCGGATTGCAACTCCAGTCCGATTCTCCTCATACTCCAAAGAGGGACTGAAAACACCAGCTCCGGCTGCCAGGCTCGAGCCTCCGTCTGCCGCCGCCTTCTGCTCCACAGACCTTGCAGCTCCGGACCCGGCCTCAGCTTCAGCTTCAGCCTCAGCCTCAGCCTCAGCCTCAGCCTCAGCCTCAGCCCCGGCCTCCTGCCGCTGCTGGCTCTCCGCAACATCCAGGGCAAGCTGCAACTCACGAACCTCTGAATCCTCCTCCAGCGTTTGCTCCATTTCCAGGCGAATCTCGAACACCTGGTTGGCCTCCTCCTCCAGCATTTCCTCCAGCTCCAGGGTCAGCATCGGTTTCTCCTGCGTTTGCTCCAGCTCCTCCCGCTGCTCGGTTTGCAGGTCCCAGGCAGCCTCTTCAACAGAGCTCTCGGTTTCCTCACGCATGGCTGTAAAAGTCAGCCAGCCTACGATCCCCAAGAGGACAGCCATGGGGAACCCTAACACTAGCCAGTCCTCTACTCCACCACTCAAAGGCTCCTTGCCGATCTGTATCGAATCCTGCCACAGACTACGCCAAATGTAAAGCCAGGAGGCACGGCCAGGGCCACCATCAGAGCAGCCCGGCCCATGCAGGTTCGCATTGGATTCGGACAGTTGGTAAAGAAACCATGGAGCCAAAAACTGGTGGGCCATAGTCTTTAATCTAGCTTGCACCCGGCGGGCAAGTAAAAATACACACTGGGCTCCAAAACCCAGTCACATTCAGTGCTCACAAAGCTACTGATTTATCCGAGTTTCCTAGAATCAAAGGTTTCTAGCTCACCAGCCTTATTTCCCTCAGTTCCCCATCGGAGGCCAGGAGAAGCAGCCAAGATGGCGGAGTGCTGAGTGAGATGCCAGTTTGTACAGAGTTTGTATCTGGGATAAGGAAGAAGATGGGGAACTGAGGGAAATAAGGCTGGTGAGCTAGAAACCTTTGATTCTAGGAAACTCGGATAAATCAGTAGCTTTGTGAGCACTGAATGTGACTGGGTTTTGGAGCCCAGTGTGTATTTTTACTTGCCCGCCGGGTGCAAGCTAGATTAAAGACTATGGCCCACCAGTTTTTGGCTCCATGGTTTCTTTACCGACTGTCTGAATCCAATGCGAACCTGCATGGGCCGGGCTGCTCTGATGGTGGCCCTGGCCATGCCTCCTGGCTTTACAGAGGTGAATAAGGCTGATGAGGTACAAACCTTTGATCCTAGGAAAACTCGGATAAGTCAGTGGCTTTGGGAGCCCTGAATGGAAAGGGAAGTGTTTTCCCATTGTGTGTTTTTTTGTCCACCGGTGCAAGCTAGGATAAAGATGATGGCCCACCAGTTCTTGGCTCCATTGTTTCATTACTGTCTGTCCAAATCAAATGCAAACTTACATGGGCCAGGCGGCTGTGATGGTGGCTGTGGCTACTGGCTTTACATGGAGACAATGAAGTATATCTTTCATAGTATTCAGAAGATTAATAATAGTGGTTAAAACCTTCTGTTTGCTTTGGGAGTATGAAATAGTCAGAATATGGTCAAGCAGACTTTGCATTACACTGAGATGGGCTCTGCTACCACCCACTGTGAAAGCTGGAACACGCACTAGTGGGCAGGAGGGACCAGGTTGACCAGCACTGCAAAAGTGGGCAGTTTGCTTTTCCCCACACCCTTGACTTTTGCATGATGTGGGGTGGTGCACTCTCATGAGGAATCCCAATATGCCTCAGGTAAGTGACTTTGTATCAGAGACTTCCTTGTTTGTATATTGGATTAAAGGTTTTGGTTTCTACACTATAAAATGGGGCAGAGGAGCCCATGCAGAGAGAGAGCAGAGAAAGGTCATGTGGAGGAGTGAAGAAGCAGCCAAGATGGCGGAGTGCTGAAGGAGAAGCCAGTTTGTGCAGAGAGAAGGAGATGGGGAACAGAGGTGAATAAAGCTGGTGAGGTACAAACCTTTGATTGTAGGAAACTCGAATAAGTCAGTGGCTTTGGGAGCCCTCAATAGAAAGGGAAGTGTTTTCTCACTGTGTGTATTTTCTTGACCGCTGGGTGCAAGCTAGGATTAAAGCTAATGGCCTACAAGTTCTTGGCTTCGTTGTTTCATTACAATCTGTCCGAATCAAATGCAAACCTGTATGGGCCAGGCGGCTGTGATGATGGCCGTAGCAACTGGTCTTACTGTCCCCCAGGCTTTTTCCCACACTACATAAGCTACCTACAAAATGGACATAAACAAGAATATGGCTTTTAAAGATACTCACTTCTGGACCACTAAATATGGATTGTCTTCAACAACACCATTGACTGCTTTCATAGAGCACATTGTCAGGACACAGGCAGAACTTTCAATGATTATAAATCCTACAAATCCTTCTCAGTCCCCAAGAAAAAGATGGGAGATAAGGTTATATTCACACACAATGGAATAAAAAGGAAATTACCATCATGGAACTCAACTCTGGGGTCCACCATGCCTATTTTCTTCAAGAAAGAAAAATGCCCCTTCCCCCAGCCCAGGAAAGGGTCACCTGGTAATAGGTAGCAACACCCAGCTCTGAAATGAAAAGATAGTTAGTGCAGCCTAAGACAAAACATTGTTTTAAAAAAACTGGAGCTGCAAGCAATCCGCCTGGAGGTTTACTTTTATTTTCCACACATAGAGAGATGTTGGATGCCCAACTAAAATTTATTATGACTGCAAGTCAATCTCCCAAATGGGTATGACCCAACTAACCTGTTTTTATAAAAATATAGGTTATAATAATAATAAACATAAGTAGTTATTATTATTCAGAAAGGACTTTATAGATTCAAAAGTCTTATTATATAAGTAGCCCGTCTACTTCTCACAACGATTTTAGGAAATTAATATTAAGCATTGTAAGACAGAAACATCTGATTAAACTCCCAACATAAGAAATTTTTGGTCAACTGTCTATAATCACCACATATTTTAAAGGTGATGACCTCACAGAATTCTCCAGGCAAAGAAATACTCTAACACTAGGAAAATTCTGACCTTTTAACCTGGTGAATAAAGCTGGACCAAAGAGAAATCTTCTGTATTTTTTTAAACCCCTTTCCCCTGACCCAACCTTGTTCCTACATAATCATGGGTGGAATCACCTGTTCTAAGTGTAAGGAGGTCACAGATAAACCTTAAGTCACCACCTACATGGAATATAATTATAAATAGAGAAAAAATTCCAAAATGGAAACAAGACCAAGAAAGAAATAGATAATCCAGGGTAGCATTTCCACAAAAAGCACAAACTGTCCTAAAGCCCTATCTTACCTATACCATCTCTATCCTATAGTCATTGCCAGTGATCTCTCAGCAATTTTCCTACACAGAGGTGAGAAAAGGAAGGTGATTTTGCCTTTTTTTTTTTTTACCCCTGGAGGATCTTAATTATGCAAATGTCCCACTCAAGAGAGAGAATCACCAAATTATCAGAAAAATCTCCTCTGCATCTTTTTGAAGCCAGTTTTCTAAACTTGCCTTAGGTTGTTTATATTAATGTTGTAGCAATCTGACATTACCCCAGCTTACCTCTGAAAGGTGTGCTATGGTCAGAATTGTGAAAATGGTAAGAAATATTTATTTTTCTCAATATCAACAAGAAAAACTCAAATAGAATTATGAGCATGTTTTCTACAGGGTTAGCAAATAATGGTGGATACAAGTTAGCCCTGATGCATTGAATACCAGAAAGAAATTAGCTCTCAATAGATCCAGAAACAGTGGCAGCTTCCATAAATGAGGCCAGGTATCTAATATAGGTATGGTCAAACAGAAAAGTTGGTTAGCTGTAGATAGAGATGCATTTCAGAAATGAGGACAAATCAACTGAGCCTTAGACCACTGTGGCAACAGTAATAACACATATGTGTGGCAATGAATGTTAACTAGACATATTGTTGTGATCATGTCACAATATATACAGATATCAAGTCATTATGTTGTGCAACTGAAACCAATATTATGTTATGTCAATTATGTTTTAATAAAAGAAACAATACAACCCAATTAAGTTTTAAACTGAGAACATTTTTAAAAAGGCATTTTCTAATTTTTAATAAAAATTATAAACCCATAGTTCAAAAAATTAAAATAAATATTCAAGCAGAATAATTATGAGAGACACTATGCAGTTGCTGAAATATAGACAATTAAAAAAATTCATCACTTTAAACAAGAAGAAATGACACATTATATAGAGATAAAAATCAATAAGATTTATAGCTGATTTCTAATAAGAAATAATGTACATCAGAGGGTAAAAAAATGACATCTTCAAAGTATTAAAGGAAAAAAGTAATCAATAACCCATTACTTTATTCTATTATTCAGAAAAAAATTCTTCAAACATTAAAGTACAATAATGACATTTTTAAATAAACAAAGGTCTGAGAATTTGTTACTAGCATATTTGCACTTTAGGAAAGATTAAAGAAAGTATTTTAAATGGGAAAAAGTGATACCATAAAATAACTTGTCTCTATGGGAAGAAATGTATGCATATATATATATATATATATATATATATATATATATATATATATATATGTAAAACAAAACACAACTTTTCTTTTTTATATTTATATTAAATGACTCAATACTTTTAAATCAAAATCAAAAACATACAAAAAACCTCTCTATCACTGGATTTATAACATGTTTAGAAGAAAAAAGTCCCACAGCAATACAAAGAATAGGAGGAGCGTGGCTAAAAGTATAGAATTACATATTTTTTACAAAGTAGTATAATATTATTTCAAGGTAGATTATAATAAATTAATTATGTTTCTGATGATTCTTAGAGGAACCACTAAAACTGAAGCCAGAAGCATGTCAAAAAAGCCAATAAAATAAAATGGAACTCTAAAATATACTAAAATAACTTTAAGTCAGGAAAGGAGAAACAAAGGAACATAGAGTAGAGGAGACAATTAGAAAACAGTATAAAGATAGACATAAAGAAAACCTTTTTAAAAATAAATAAGTAAACTAAAAGCTGTCAGTAAAGATTAGAGATTTTTCAAACTAGAAAGAACATAGCAGATTAATTATATATGGTTTATAAGTTTTAAATATAAAGATAAGCTGAAAGTGAAAACCTGGAAATGATATAAAATTTAAAGCACTGAGCATAAGAAATTAATATCAGACAAAGTAGAATTCATGATAAGGAATATTATCAAAGAAAAGATAGACATTTCATAAGGATAAAGAGGTCAAGGCCCTGGCCGGTTGGCTCAGTGGTAGAGCATCGGCCTGGCGTACAGAAGTCCTGGGTTCGATTCCCGGCTAGGGCACACAGGAGAAGCGCCCATCTGCTTCTCCACCCCTCCCCCTCTCCTTCCTCTCTGTCTCTCTCTTCCCCTCCTGCAGCGAGGCTCCATTGGAGCAAGGATGGCCCGGGCACTGGGGATGGCTCCTTGGCCTCTGCCCCAGGCGCTGGAGTGGCTCTGGTCACGACAGAGCGACGCCCCGGAGGGGCAGAGCATCGCCCCCTGGTGGGCAGAGCGTCGCCCCTTGGTGGGCGTGCCGGGTGGATCCCGGTCGGATGCATGCGGGAGTCTGTCTGACTGTCTCTCCCCATTTCCAGCTTCAGAAAAATACAAAAAAAAAAAAAAAAAAAAAGAAAGAAAGGATAAAGAGGTCAATTCATTAGGAAGTTATTACAATCTTATATGTGTTTTATACTAATAACAGCTTTAAAATAAATGTATTCAAATTAATAGAAACAAAAGAAGAAATAGAGTTTCATTCAATTCTAGTTGAATATTTTAACATTTCTCAGTAATTGATAGAACCATTTGATTAAAAACCAATAAGAAGATAGGTTTTAGCAACACTATCAACTATCTCAAACAAGTGGACATATACAAATCACTACCCATGAATAAAATGCACATTTTTTTCAAGTGCTCTTGGAGCAATCACCAAAATATGTCATATTCTGGGTCATTTAAAACCTCAGTAAATTTTAAAGGAATGAAATAATATGTATTAGAAACCAAAACAATATGTTTTAAAATTTCCCATACAAATGGACATTAAGCAATATCCTTTGATGACAAAATCACAGAAAATATTTTTAATGGTAATATGTAAAACAACATATCAACATTTATGTACTATAGCTACATCACTCTTTAGAAAAAGAAAATTATTCTTTAATGTTTATATTAGAAAAGAAGAAAAGCCCTGGCCGGTTGACTCAGTGGTAGAGCGTTGGCCCAGCATATGGAAGTCCTGGGTTTTATTACTGCCCAGGGCACACAGGAGAAGTGCTTGCTCATCTGCTTCTCCACCTTTTCCCCCTCTCCTTTCTCTCTGTCTCTCTCTTTTCCTCCTGCAGCCAAGGTTCCATTGGAGCAAAGTTGGCCCATGCACTGAAGATGGCTCCATGGCCTCCACCTCAGGCACTAGAATGGCTCCAGTTGCAACAGAGCAAAGCCCCAGATAGACAGAGCATGGCTCCCTGGTGGGCATGCCAGGTGGATCCCGGTCGGGTACATGTGGGGTCTGTCTCTCTGCCTCTCTGCTTCTCACTTCAGGAAAAAAAAAGGAGAAGAAGAAAAACTTAAGGTTTGAGCTTCCATAGTAAAAAATGAAGAAATTTAGGACAAATTAAACCCAAAGTAAATTTTAAAAAAAGAAATTATAAGAATGGGAGCAATAATCAATGAAATAAAAAATAAGCAATAAAAAATTAAAAGAACTATTATTAGTTTCTTGAAAACATGAAAATTGATAAATCTTTATTAATGTGGTTAAAAATAAAAATCAATTACCAATATTAGGTATGAAATAAGAGAACATAGCTGTTGATCATGCAATCATTAAAAGGAAAGTAATTATAAACACCTATATGTCACTAAATTTTACAAGTTACCTAGAATAGACAAATCCCTTGAAAGACAAAATTACCAAAACTGACATATGAAGAAATGGAAAATGAGATAGGTTTCTACATATTAAGTAAATTGAATTTATAATTAGAAACCGTTTCATGAAGAAAATTTCAAGCCCAAATGGCAACCTTGAGTAATAGCAATCTCAGATGAAATCTTTTAGAAAACAGAGGTTATTCTTCCCTAACTCATTTTATTATATTGTCATAACCCTAAAACAAAAACATGGCAAGGAACATTGCAAGCAAGAAAATTAAAGACCAATATTCTTAATAAGCATTGACATAAAGAGCCTTACTAAGTATTAGCTAATTAAATCTAACAGTATATAAAAAGGATAATGTGTCATCTTTTAGTGGAATTTACCTAGGAAAGCAAGACTGGTTTGACAATGAAACATTAATCCATTCTATAAACCACATTAACATAATTAAGTAGATGAATTATACAATCACCTAAATAGAATAAGAAAAAGTATTAGATAAAATAAAAACTCTATTCATAATATAAGATTTTAATAAACTATAATAGAAGAGATTTCCTCAGTTAGATAATGTGCATGAGAAAAGTCCACAACTAACATTATACCGAGTGACAAAGACTGTATTCTTTTCTCTACATTATTCAGGGTTCTGCAAAGAAGAATATATATGATATAACTCAAGCAATTATTGAGGTTAAGTTCTAAGATCTATGGTGGGCAAAAAACAAATAAATGTCTGAAAAACTAGTATGAAAAAGATAAAATTGTCTTTATTTTTATCATTGATGTGATAGTATATTGAGAAAACACAAAAGAACTTACCAAAAATAAAAATTCATTAAAATTTTTTTTATAAATAAATTTTTATTTTAATGGGGTGACATCAATAAATCAGGGTACATATATTCAAAGAAAACATTTCCAGGTTATCTTGTCATTTAGTTCTGTTGCATACCCATCACCCAAAGAGAGATAGTCCTCCGTCACCCTCTATCCAGTTTTCTTTGTACCCCTCCCCCTCCCCCTCTCCCTCTCCCTCCTTCCCTTCCCCCACCCCCCGTAACCACCACACTCCTGTCCATGTCTCAACTTATTGAGATCACAAGATATAAGATTAATATGTGAAACTCATTCTATTTCTACATACTAGTGGCAAACAACTGACAAAATTTAAATAGGACCATTTATTAAAGTATTCAGGAACATAAAATAAGAAAAATATTAATCAAGTATGTGTAAAACCTTTACACTGGAAGCTACAAAGCATTTTTGAAAGAAATTAAAGAAAAGATAAATGAAAAGATATAATATGCTTATTTATTGGAAGATTCCATATTATTAAGATGTCAATTCTCCCCAATCTAATCTATAATTTCAATGAAATCTCAATCATAATAGCAGCAAGTACTTCTTTTGAAAATGTCATAAGATTTATATGAAAAAAAAACAAAGGAACTAGAAAAGTCAAAATAATCTTGAAAAAGAATAAATTATAGTTTATTTATTTCCACAAAACATCACAGCAATTCAATGGGGAAAGAAAACAAATGATGATACAACTGGTTAGTTACATGGAAAAAAAGTGAACTTTGACATCTTCATAACACTTTAATAAAAATGTATTTTTTCAAATTCAGTGAAAGGAGGGAAGGCAGAGACAGACTCCTTTATGCGCCCAACCAGGATCCACCTGGCAAGCCTACTAGGGGGCAATCAATGCTCTGCCCATCTGGGGCATTGCTCTAGTGCTCAGCAACTGAGCTCTTCTTAGCACCTGAGGCTGAGGCCATGGAGCCATCCTCTGTGCCCAGAACCAATTCACTCTGATTGAGCCATGGCTGTATGAGGGGAAGAGAGAGGGAGAGAGCAGCGAGAGGGGAAGGAGTGGAGAAGCAGATGAGCGCTTCTCCTGTGTCCCCTGACCAGGAATTAAATTAGGACATCCACATGCCAGGCCAACACTCTCCTCCACTCACCCGGATATCTCATTTAGTTAGGGCATCATCCTGAAGTGCAGAGATTTCGGTTGAATCCCCAGTCAGGGCACACACAGAAACAGATGTTTGTTCCTCTGTCTCTCTTGCTCTCTCCTTTACTCTAAAACCAATAAAGTAAACATTTAAAAAAAATCATAGAACTAAATGTAAACTCAGAAAGTACACATAGCTTCTAGAAGTAAGTATGGGATGATATAGTTGTGATTTTAAGGTTACTAGAGATTTCTTGGAACAATGAAATAAAAAAAATTTTAAATGATTTTTTATCAAAATTAAGACTTTGCTTTTCAAAAGATACCATTAAAAATTAAAAGGCAAATGACAGATTGAAGAAAATATTTGCAGTTATTGTATCTGACAAAGAATTGTTATCCAGAATACATAAAAAACTTTAAGAAGTACAAGAAATAAAAAATTAAAAATGACAAAAGACTCAGGCCTCTGAGATCTCTGAAATGCCAATAAACATATCAAATGGTGCCTAACATAATTAGTCATCAGGGATAGGCAAATGGAAACTACAAGGAGATACCACTTCATCTCACTGGAATGACCAATTATAGAAGCTAACATCACTGAATGTGGAGATTATAATAAACACAGAACCTGCCTATGACAAAGCAGACCACGTGGCCATATCTGCAAGAAGAGACTTATGTAATTAGATTTATAACAATTTTTTTTCATAATTTCCTGAAACTGAAAGTAACACAGATGTTTATCAATAGGAGAATGGAGAAATATATGACATTCATACAATGGAATAAATACCACTCAATAATTAAAAAAAAATGAAAACCACCCAACAACATGGATACATTTCAAAAACATCACAGAGTGCAAATCAAGAATGCATAAAAAGAGTACATTTGGGAATCCATCCGTGTAAAGTTTAATGAATAGGTGAAACTAATTTATAGTGATAGAAATCAGCACAGTGGTGGCACTTGTTACAGAGAGGTTTAGTGGAAGGGTGGACAATAAAACTTTCTAGGTTTGTGATTAAAATGAAAAACACCATTTTTTCCTTCCTATGTAGGGAAACACCCAGTTCCTCTCAACTGTTTCTTTGTCTCTGTGAATACGCTTTTCTACTCACATAAAATAGTTCATTTTTAGTCACTAAATGTGTGGAGATTTTCCCCACACGAAGCAATTCTGTTACGCCCGCTGGGTGTTTCTACAATTTAATTCAATTCTGACACTATCTTCCTAGAGATTTATCTACTTGGAGATAGTGTCAGATCCCAAGGACTCAGTCCCACAAAATTGCCCTACCTGCTGCCACTCATATACACTCCAGACATCAGTCACAAGCCCTGGTTATCACCCGTGCTTCCAACCAACCTGCTGTATATTGGAGGTTCCCACCATGCGCTCCCCACATTTGATTAATTTGCTAGAGCAGCTCACAGAATTCAGGGAGACATTTATTTCCACCTGAACCTAAGCAGCACCTGTCCCTATGGAGTTGGGTACATCACTCTCCATGTGTGGATGTATTCACCTCCCTGAAAGCTCTCCAAAGCCCTTCATTTAAGATTTAATGGAGGCTTCCTTACATAAGCATGATCAATTATTAACTCCATTCCCAGCCCCTCATCCTTCTCTGGAGAATGGGAGGTAGAAGTGGGACTGAAAAGTCCAAGTTTCTAATCATGGCTTGGTCTTTCTGATGAGCAGCCTCATCCAGGAGTCATCTAGAGGCTGACATAGTTGCATTAGGACAAAAATATGCTCCTAGCACTCTTTTTACAAGAAATTTACAAGGGTCATAGGATCCCTATGACAGAAAATGAAGGCAGTGATCAATATATATGTATTTTCTATTATCTTACTCTGGTCTATATCTCAGTCAGGGTATGGATTACATGGTACATATATTTGTCAAAACTGATGAAACTAGGCCCTGGCCGGTTGGCTCAGCGGTAGAGCATTGGCCTGGCGTGCGGGGGACCCGGGTTTGATTCCCCTCCAGGGCACATAGGAGAAGCGCCCATTTGCTTCTCCACCCCGCCCCCCTCCTTCCTCTCTGTCTCTCTCTTCCCCTCCAGCAGCTGAGGCTCCATTGGAGCAAAGATGGCCCGGGCGCTGGGGATGGCTCCTTGGCCTCTGCCCCAGGCGCTAGAGTGGCTCTGGTTGCAGCAGAGCGACGCCCGGAGGGGCAGAGCATCGCCCCCTGGTAGGCAGAGCATCGCCCCTGGTGGGCGTGCCAGGTGGATCCCGGTCGGGCGCATGCGGGAGTCTGTCTGACTGTCTCTCCCCGTTTCCAGCTTCAGAAAAATACAAAAAAAACCCCAAAAAACAAAAACTGATGAAACTTTAAAATTAAGATCTATATATTTATTTCACTGTGTAGTAAATAATGCTAAAATTAAGGAAAAAGAAAAAAATACCCTTTAATCACATACTAGGAGAGAAAACCACCAATTCTCTATAATCTTGAATTTTGCTCACATGCATCTACCAACAAAGTCTAACAGATGGAATCAAGCAGTGTGTACTGGATTTTAACACTCTCTGTAAATTAAAATACCATAGGTATAAGTTGCTTAAACTTTTCATTATGTGATAAATTTTTCTGGTATTGATAAACTCATTCTTTGACCCCCTCTGAGAAATGAAAGTTAAAAGATACTTACAAAGCTTCTTCCTCTTTCATATTTGTCTTTTCCTCAACCCTGGTGAGTGGGCCCCACTCTAAGGCCTGGCATGGTCTAGGGACTCTGGCTCAGTGGCAGAAGTTTGAATCATCTTCCATTGAAATTAATTCAGTTCCTTGCGTACTTTCAAAGACGAAATAAGTTGGTACTAACACTATTACCTTTCCACTGTTCAGTTTCAGGAACTAAGTGAACAATGCAGTGAATTGCAGCCAACACTCCACATCTACAAGATGTTAAAAGCATTGAATCCCAGAGCCTAACACCCCAGTGCATAAAAGATCTTTATAGAGTAAATATCTCCTACCAAACAGTCTAGTCCCAGAGCCAAGCATATTACCTTCTAGACCTGTATGCTATTATTATCTGTACAGGAGAACAGAGAGAGTACCAGTACAAGGAAAGACAGAACAAGGGAAAGGCATTTTAATTTCAGTTTATAACAGTTATCAAGACTCTATTACTTGCTGAATTTAAACACATTTGGAGGAGGTTTCCCATAAATAGGTTAATGGCAAAAATATTCCCCAAACCATGCAGACTGCCTTCTCCAAGAAGAGTATCTCCAAAAACAGCATTTTTCTGACTCACTTTAGAAACTTTAACTGCAGGCAACTCTAGCCTCAGGACTTCCCTGGGCCCTCTTATTCTCTTTAGCAGTCTTAATAAATATTTAAACAGCACTTTTTTTTATTTTTCTCTTTATCATTTGCATTCCTATAAGGTACAAGGTATTTCTATACCTTTATCCTGAATTGGAAAAGACCACTGGTCTAGAACAATTTTTCTCTCTGTGAGCATTTATATAAGCAGAAATATCTCCAAGCTACGCCCATGGCTTTGCATTTCTTTGGAAAGGAAAGAGGTAGGAAAAAAGCAGTTACATTCACCAGTGTCCAAGAGGCCCAACCAAAGCCTCTCCTTAGGATCTCTGTCTATTCCAAGGCACACCTGCCTGGCCGCAGAAGGATCCTTCTTTTTCCTCTAACCAGATGGGATGTAGGATCCCATGATTCACCAGGCTGCAGTTACCTTTGCAGCTTGAGGTATTTCAATCAGGCTGCAGGGACTTACCTGTAAACTAACCTCTCTCCCAAAGCTACCTCTCTTGAAGAGTATGTCAATTAGTTGTGCAGCTGCCTCTGCAGCTTGGGGCTTCTGAGAGATCCAGCCCTCAGTGAATACACTGAATTTCAATTTACTAAGCAATGCGATTTGTCATTCTAAGGAAAATAACTTGGGTAGAACCCCAAATTCTAGATGGGTCAAAATAACCACAGCCCAATCAATTCCTAAGAAAAACTAACACAACGTATTCTGTATTACGATACTGTTGAGCCCCAAATTTCTACCTGGACTCTTACCCATGCCACCTTGCAAAATTTATTTACCAGCTCTAGTAGTTTTTTTGGCTGAGACTTTAAGATTTTCTATATACAGTATCATGTTGTCAGCAAATAATGGCAGTTTTACTTTTTCTTTTCCCATTTAGATGCCTTTTTATTTCTTCTTCTTGTCTGATTGCTGTGGCTAGGACTTCCAGGACTATGTTGAAGAAGAGTCATGAAAGGGGGCACCCCTGCCTTCTTCCTGATCTTAAGGAGATTGCTATTAGTTTTTTCTTATTAAATATGATCTTGGCTGTCAATTTGTCATAGGTGGCCTTTATTATATTGAGATATATTCCCTGTTTTCCCACTTTGCTGAGAGTTTTGACCAAAAATAGGTGCTGGGTTTTATAGAATGTTTTTTTTCTGCATCTTTTGATATGATCATGTGATTTTTATCTTTCACTTTGTTATCTAATGAATCACATCTATTGATTTGTGAATATGACACCAGGCTTGCCTCCCTGAAATAAATCTCACTTGATTATATGTATGATCTTTTTTATGTACTGCCTGATCTTATTTGCTAATATTTTATTGAGGATTTTAACATTTATGTTCATCAGGGATATTGGCCTACAGTTTTCTTTCGTTGTAGCAGCTTTACCTGGTTTTGGAATTAGAATAATGCTTGCCTCGTAAAATGAGCTTAGAAGTCTTACCTCTTCTTGAATTGTTTGGAATAACTTGAGATGGATAGCTGTTATTTCTTCTTTGAATGTTTGGTATAATTTGTCTGTGAGACCATCTAGTCCAGGACTTTTATTTGCTGGGAGTTTTGTGACAACTGTATCAATTTCTTCGGTCACAAATGGTCTATTCAGGTTTTCTGATTGTTCCAGATTCAGTTTTGGAAGAGTGTATGTTTCTAAGAATTTATCTATTTTACCCAGGTTGTACAATTTTTTAGCATATAGTTCTTCGTAGTATTTTTTTTTTTACAATTCTTTATATTCCTGTGATATCAAATGTTACTTCTCCTCTTTTATTTCTAATTCTACTTATTTGAGTCCTGTCTCTTTTTTTCTTAATGAGTCTGGTTAAAGGTTCATCAATCTTGTTTACCTTTCCAAAGAACCAGCTCTTGGTTTTGTTGATCTTTGTATTTTTTTTAGACTCCATGTTATTTATTTCTACTCTAATCTTTATTATTTCCTTTCTTCTACTTCCTCTGAGCTTTATTTGTTGTTCCATTTCCAGCTCTTTTAGGTGCAGGGTTACATTGTTTATTGGAGCTTTTTCTTGCTTCTTAAGGTATGCCTGTAATGTTATGAACTTCCTTCTCAGGACTGCACTCACTGTGTCCCATAGATTTTAAGCTGTTTTATGTTCATTTACATTTGTTTCAAGAAAAAATTTTATGTCTTCCTTGACCTCATTGTTATTCTATTTGTTATTTAATTAAATGCTATTTAGCCTCTAAAAATTTGAATGTTTTTTTGTTTTTCTATTGCAGTTGATTTCTAGTTTCATGCCATTGTGGCTGTAAAAGAAGCTTGAAATGACTTCAATATTGGTTTGGTGGTAATGACCTCCTTGAGCCTTTCTTTGTCTGGGAAGGTCTTTATTTCTTCTTCAATTTTAAATGACAGCTTTGCTGGATACAATAGTCTTGGTTGTAGGTTCTTGTTTTATATCATTTTAAATATTTCTTGCCAATCTTTTCTGGATGAAGTGTTTCTGTTGAGAAGTCAGATGTCAGCCTTATGAGGATTCCTTCATAGTTAATTAATTGCTTTTCTCTTGCAGCTTTTAGTATTTTTTGTCTCTTATCTTTGGAATTTTAATTATAATGTGTCTTAGTGTGGGTCTCCTTGGGTTCACCTTTAATGGAACTATTTGTGCTTCTTGAACTGTGCAACTTTTCATTCATCAAGTTAGAGAAGTTTTCAGCTATGACTCCTTCAAAGAAGTTTTTTTCTTTTCATGTGACAGAGACAGAGAGAGAGACAGACAGGGACAGAAAGACAGAAAGGAAGAGAGAAGAGAAACATCAATTCTTTCTTGCGGCACCTTAGTTATTCATTGATTGCTTTCTCGTATGTGCCTTGAAGGGGAGGTGGCTACAGAAGCAGAGTGACCCTTTGCTCAAGCCAGCAACCTTGGGCTCAAGCTGATGAGCCTTGCTCTAACAAGATGAAGCCACACTCAAGCTGGTGACCTCAGGGTTTCAAACCTGAGTCCTCCGCATCCCAGTCTGATGCTCTGTCCACTGTGCCACCACCTGATCAGGCCAAACAAGTTTTCTATTTGTTGTTTGTTCTTTCTTCCTTAAGGTGCTCCTAAGGTGTAAATGTTCTTTCCTTCATATTGTCACAGAGACCTCTTAGAGTTTCCTCAGACTTTTTGAGCTTCTTTTCATTTTGCTGCTCTGCTTCTGTGCTTATGTTTATTGTGTCCTCTAAATCTCTGATTTGATGCTTTGCTTCATCCAGCCTGTTGATTCTTTCTGGTGCACTCTTATTTCAGATACTTTATTTACCATTACTGACTGGTTATTTTTTATAGTTTCAATGACCTTTATAATGTTTACCAAGTTTTCACTCTGATCATTCATTTTTACTTTGAGATCCATTATTTTAAATTCTGAGTCTGGTAGTTTGTTTACTTATATTTCATTTAATTATTTTTCTGAGGATTTTTCTTGTTGATTCACATGGGTCATATTTCTTTGTCCATTTTTCTGTGTATTAGGTAGCTCTTTTCTGACTCCAGAATTTTTTGTGTCATGTTTATGAGGAAGATGGGCTTAGTGGAACTAACTTTCAGGCCACCTGAGCTTTTTGCTCTAAGAATGTTTTTTGAGGGTTGTATTTACCCTTCTGTTTTATGTGAGTTTGAATGCTGCTGGCCTTTTCATAAGTAGTTATCCCTTCAAGTTGGCTTGCTCTAAGGGTTAACCTTGATCATATGTATTAGACAATGTGCAGTGTCTCTCCTATGGGATGTAGTTATTTTTGGCAGGGTCTGGTGCCTAATGGACACTGAGCTAGCATTGGTGTAGTCTGCCATCTACTACTGATTGTGTTGGTTCTGTATCCTGGGTGAGGTTCAGTTATGGATTGATATCAGATGATGTTTATAACCTGCTCTGGGATACCTGTCTGGAGGTATCATTCTGTTCACTGTTTGTGTCTACATTTTCTGTGCCTGGGTGTGTGTGAGAAAGGCAAGCCTGTGTATAAAGATCAGCTTCCTTTTGCTTAGAGCTGACAGCAGCTCCATAAAAGGGCTCACTTTTCTGAAAATTTGCCTTCACTTTTAAACTGCTCCACCTCTTGTTTGAATGGCCTGGCCTTCCTACAGAGTCTTCCATAAAAAAGACTGTGGCGTAGCCTCAGACTAGCTTCTCAACCAACCCCTCCATAGGTTGCAAGCTTAGTTTGTTAGGGCAGCTGAAGTTGAAATGATAAAACTGAGGAACAAGATTTTTGTTGCATCCACAAAAACATTTGTTCCTACCTAATTCAAGTGTGCTGATGTCAAATATGACATTATTTTTTCTCTGTAAGCTATAGTATTTTGCATTTCAAGATTTTGGGTTTTCATTTTATTGTAAAATTTTCAACATTTAGTTTAACATAATTAAGTAGAATGTCTTCTTGGACATCATCTTTGTGAAAATATAATAATTTATATAATGCAGTAAATACACTAATACACTAAAAGATATGATTGCATCAGAATTTGTCTACAATTTAGAAATAGAACATATTAAAACACTTATTTTAATCATAAAATTTGCGCAAAACATATTTAAATTCTATTCAGGCAAAAATTTGCATTTGTAGCTCTTGCATTTGTGTACTTGATGAGGACAATCTCGTTTGATGCTCCAGCAGTAGACTGCTCATCAATAACAGCTCCAGGATTTTCAGGAAACTTATCAAGATGACCGTTCAGGAAGTGAATCTTAATGCTCATGTTATATCCAATGTCACGGAAAGCCAACAGCATCCTTTGAACCAGAAGTTCATAGTTTTCTGTTTTGTTGCCAGGGAAGTTCTTTGTAACTATCACAAAAGACTGTCATGCTGCTTTCTCCTCCTTACTCATCTTCCTGGCAAATTCTTCATCATGTATGAGGGTTCAAATTTGAGGTTCATTGAATACACCTGCTTTTACCTTCTCAAAAGATAAGGCATAAAAAGCAGAAATAATATGTTGAAAGAAAACTGCTTCATTAAGCCAAGTTTTATGTGAAGTGGGGGAAAAATGATCCTGTCTCAATTAACTACAGGTTCATTCACACTGTTTTGCATCCCTACATCCAGAACTTCACGTTTTGGCCACTCCTTCTGTGTCCAGTGTTTCTCCTGAGCTCGGCTGTCCCACAAACATAGAAAGCAAGAATACTTTGTGATACCTCTCTGTTGTCCTAGCAGGAAATTTAGCATTTTAAGATCCACACAAATGATCCAGTTATGCTCCTCATACTTCAGAAAGTCAAGGACAATTTTTATGTTGTTATAACCTTCTTGCACATGAGTTGAATAACCAATTGGAACTACTGCATAAACATTACCATTGTGTAGGAGAACACATTTCAGACTTCATTTAGAGCTATCAAGAAATAGCAACCATTCTATTGGACTGTAAGTGGTGACATGTAGCTGGCTGAGAAGACTACTGATAACATGAAAGTAAACAAAGTGTTTGTCTTCGGGGAAAAAAGTCCACAAAAATTGGTTCACGCTTCCTGAAATGGGATACTTTAGCTGACCATTGAAAAACATTCTTTTCTTGAAGCCTGGAGGCTAATAACTCAGCTGCTTTCTTTGATAGGCCCAATCTTTTACTAAGTCATTCAATTAGGGTTGGCTACACTGCTGAAGGGTTAATGACTGCTTGGCATCAGAAGAAGACCCTTCAGATTCCACAACCATTTCCTCGTGCATCTTATCAAAACCCACTTGATCACCATGTTCACTTTTTTTTTTTTAATAAATTTTTATTAATGTTAATGGGATGACATTAATAATTCAGGGTACATATATTCAAAGAAAACATGTCTAGGTTATCTTCTCATTAAATTATGTTGCATACCCCTCGCCCAGAGTCAGATTGTCCTCTGTCACCCTCTATCTAGTTTTCTCTGTGCCCCTCCCCCTCCCCCTAAATCTCTCCCTCCCTCCCTCCTGCGTCCTCCCTCCCCCCACCCCTGGTAACCACCACACTCTTGTCCATGTCTCTTAGTCTTGTTTTTATGTTCCACCAATGTATGGAATCATGTAGTTCTTGTTTTTTTCTGATTTACTTATTTCACTCCGTATAATGTTATCAAGATCCCAACATTTTGCTATAAATGATCTAATGTCATCATTTCTTATGGCTGAGTAGTATTCCATAGTGTATATGTGCCACATCTTCTTTATCCAATCTTCTATTGAAGGGCTTTTTGGTTGTTTCCATGTCTTGGCCACTATGAACAGTGCTGCTATGAACACCATGTTCACTTTCTTCATCCTTAGAAGAAATAAAACCATTGAAAACTGGAACCGGAAGTATCTCAGAGTGTGGGATAGGTCGTATTGCTGAAGAAATATTAGGATATGTGATCATATGCCACTTTTTTCATATATATTTTTTATCAGATAATGTTTTTCACATTTAAAAACAACTACAATTATGTAAAAGTGATGTTTGTAAAACATCAATTGCCTTGTGATTATGTTCAATCCAAGAGTCGTTGCCCTTTAACTCCAATTTAAAAACCAATGCATGCCATTAACTGTAACAAAAATAAATTAAAATTGCATAAAAACGAGAGCATGCATCAAAAAACAAATTTCAGATTTGGAATCAGTGATGCAGAAATATATAGAAACAGTTCTAAATGCTCATGCAACAGAAAATAAAAAAAATTGTTTTCTAGTGTAATATTAGCAGAAGCCCTTATTTCACGAGTCTCTTGGTCAGGAGCTCAGTACAGGGAAAGTGTCTCCTACTCCTGAGCCTAATCTGTCATCCACTGCTGGATATTCCAATTCAATTTTTCTTCAGCAAGGTGAGCAGTAGTTTCAGATTGAGTGGGGCTGACATCTCCTCAGAAGTTCTTTCAGTTGGGGTGCCCCTGGCCTCAGTGATAAAGATTGAGAGAGTCTTCTACTGAGGCTAATTGTGACTAAGCTCCTCAACCAGTCCCAACAATAGGCTCCAAGGAACTCACACTTTGAATATTTGTGTTCTAAGCTTCTCTCCTTCCACCCTGTGGAACTTATGCCAGTGAGGCAGGATATCCAGGACTTGGGACAGCTGACTATGAAGCTCTACCTCATCCAATGTGTGTAAACTGCTGTGCAGGAGCTGACCACAGAAAGAAAATTCCCCTTGGCTGGGTTTGGTGCCTGATGTACTCTCCCTTTGGATATGCTCCTAGAATGACTGGTTGGTCCTGCTCTGATGTAGTCTGTAGCTGGCCACTGGATGTGTTGGTTCTGAGCCTCTTAGGAAGGAATCTGATGTAGACCAGAGTAAGACACTGCCATGACTAGCCCTCAGTAAGCTTTTTGGAGTTATAAGTAAACCAGTGTTTGTGGCTGACTCTGTTGGATTTGGGTGCAAATGGAAGGACCACACTGCACACCTAGGCTAGTTTTTACCAGCCCTGAGCCTGAGTACAAGTCAGCACAAGTACCCAGATTCCCTGAGTGCTGCCTCTTGCTGCCCCTTGTCTGCTGGCTGCTGTTGGGCTCAGTCACTGAAAAACCTTCTGGTAGAGTCTAGAGCCTGGAATTACTCGGGGATTAAGAAAGTTGGTGAGTGTAGTTCCTACCCGTGGGCCCCAGGTGTCAGTCTTTTCTAAATTATTTTTCAGGCTTCAGTAGGATGTGGTTACTTGGAGTCCAGTGGGTGTGACTTCTATAACACAGAGATTTGATGTGTCCGCAGTCTGGACAGTTTTTACTTAATCTCTTATGTAGTGGAAGCACCAGTCATATTCTTGGGACAGCGTGGGGGAAAGCTCCTGCCTCAACACCAGACAACTGAACTACTGTCATGCACTCTGTTTCTTGGCCAAAATTGCTTACTTGTCAGCAGGGCCCAGCTTCCACAGGATGGGGCAAGAGAGATCTCTGAGTGTGGGGAAGTTACTTTCTCTCAGGCTGATGATGTTAGGGCAAAATGTATCCTCAGGGATCAAAAGTGTCCCCTCCCAACCCTTCCTCAGCCAATAAGTGATGAACTGTACTTATCCTTTAAATTGACCAAACAGCCTGACCTGTGGTGGCGCAGTGGATAAAGCGTCGACCTGGAAATGCTGAGGTTGCCAGTTCGAAACCCTGGGCTTGCCTGGTCAAGGCACATATGGGAGTTGATGCTTCCAGCTCCTCCCCCACTTCTCTCTCTCTCTGTCTCTCCTCTCTCTCTCTCTCTCTCTCTCTCTCTCTCTGTCTCTCCCTCTCCTCTAAAAAATGAATAAATAAAAAAAATTAAAAAATAAATTGACCAAACAGTAGCCCATTAATACAGGAACCCGTTGCCAATGAAGGCAGAAGGCAAAACAGCATAAGGAGCCTATTACCAATGCAAGCAGGAACCAAAACAGAACACCACAAGCCCGGGTCAGAGGCCTGGTAACCAGCATCAACAGAAACTGCCAGAAGAAGGCAGTTATCAGACTCTCTTATCAGACTCAGGCACCTGCATCCAGGTAATTGCAATATATCCTTTTTTTTATACACTTTGGCCCCTGTATGGCTGATGTGACTCCTCCCAGGTCCTGGACCTTTCAGATGCCACAAAGAGGAAAGTTTTCTGCCCAAGGAAGATGTTGACTGCAGTACTGGAGAATGATTCAACACGGAGGTTCCAGTGGCTGTTTCATTGTGTCTCTCCATGACCCACCAATTTCACACTTTCTTACCGCAACTCCAGTCATCTCTGCCCAGGGTAAGTGGCTATGAACAAGATTTTCTATGGTGGCCCTGTAACAGGGTGCCTGTGTCTCTGAAAACTCTTATCTTCTTGCTGACAGAAACTTCACCTCTTTTCACTGCCAAATGTTATATAGGCACCTCTTCTAAGCACTGGTGCTCTATGCTGGGGAGGCCAGGCTGAAGCTTAGGCCGTAAGTCTCCCAAGGCACACCTACCTGCAGCTGAGAGTCCCTCTGGACCTTCAGACTCCAGTCAGTCTTGGGAGCAGGGGGAGCTCTTTTCATATCTCCTCCTTCTCCGCCAGTGTGGCTTCTGTGACTCTGATTATGGACTCCTTCATTTAGTTCTAAGTTGACTTTTCAGGCTGATTGTTCTTAAATTTAGTTATAACTCCTGTTTGATCCTGGGAAGCAGCAGTTGGAACACCTACCTACTCTGTTGCCATCTTGAAATGCCTCACTTATAATTTCTAAAGCAAACTATAAAATTAATTATATAGTATAAATTTCTTTTCTTCATTTTAATTTTTAATTTATTGTGTTGACATGGTTTCAAGTGTCTGACTCAATATAACACCCTCTACTTCCTGCATCATGCCCTCATGTCCCATGCAAAGTCTCTCTCTATTCCCGTTCCATCCCCTTTGTCTCCCTACCCCTAATTCCATCTCCCTTTTCCCTCTGGGAATTGCTTCCCTGTTGTCTGTATCTGTGTTATGTATATAAAATTTGGCTAATCCCTTCACCTCCTTTGATTCCATCCCCCCTTTCCCCTTCTCTCTGGCAGCTGTCCAGCTGTTTCCTGTGTCCCTACCTCTGTTTCTATTTTGTTCCTCAGTTTATTGTGCTCATTAGTGGGCATTTTTTTAACCAACATATTCCTAAAAAGAGCAAGTTTCTTCCATCACTCTTACCTTATCACTCCCTTGTCTGGAAGATGATTTTCTCTGGCACAGGTGAACCAATATGAAGCAGACACAAGTTACCTGCTTGAAAAGGAAGGAGAATGCTTCCAAAAAAGGTAGAAGGATGATGGACTTTACCACTGGACATAGCTTCTCCGTCATGCCCATGAGCCAAGCACCTATTCTATTTTTAGACGAAACTGTATCAGTGTAAGGCAAAGATGATTCATGGTTCTCCAAGTCTAGAAGCCTAGGTTTGAGTCCTCCTTCTCCCTGGTAGGAGAAATGGATAGTTCTAGAAAAGCAAGGGACCTTCAAAAGCCAAATATCCAAGCTTATCACTGGAGTTCAACCTGTTTTTCTAATGCTTACCAGCTCAAGTGCTAATAAATTTTATTTTTATAATAATTTACACAGTGGAAAGATTATTATGAACACCAACAAGCTTGAAATTCAAAAAAAATATGTCAGTCTTTTCTAATATATATATATATATATGTATAATATGTATAATAAAATATATATGTTTTGAGGAGGCAAAAGACTTGACCATAGTATGACTGAGCATCAGGTTAAAGTGCATACAGATGATGCTAAAGGTACAGGTGTTGATGTCCACATTACGGCCTGAAAAAAGACCTCTGACTCTCTGTCACTCATCAGCCTCAGGACCGCTTAGGCCCTTTGAAAGAGGAAAGGTGAGTTTTGATAAGTCTGTCATATTAAATAAATAAGCATAGCTCACACAGATACTATCATTCTTTTCTGACATAAAGAAAATATTTATAATAATTAGTATTTATGTCACCTACATATTTTTTCCTGTTTTAAGACTCATAGTATTGGCCACTGAATTATCTACCTAAGTCTAAGTAAAGAAGTAGGCTGGGTTAAAAGTGTGAGGCTTTGAGTGAGGAAATTGTGGTGATTGGTGAGGATTCCTCTAGGTTCCATGTAAAGAATTAAACTTTCATATTTTTTAATATCTGCTCTTGTTGCAGCAGTCTAGTTCTGTCCATTAATTCTTGTGCTAGTCACACAAGTTTATGATAATTTTCTGGGGCTGTTTCCTTGGTCTCCCTTCCACATTATATTGCTAATCAGTTCCATAATCCTTCAAGATTTTTCCTTCCTAACAAAAAGTGCTCACTCTGACAACCACATTTGCAAGTTATGTCTTCCAAAAACAGACTGAGGAAGAAGGAAGACAGAAAAACAAAAGGTAGTGAAGAGCTTTTTACTCTGCTAAAGATATTATTAAATGTCAAAACTCCAGTGGACAAACTATGAGAAAAAGAGGCCAGGAAGGAATCTGAAGGCTTAGATGGAGGCTATGGAAAACCATGGCTGGTGGTTCTCAGGACCAGGATCTGACACCCAAAGGCAACCTTGAACTTCCTATTCTGAGATTAAGATTATAAGAACCTGCCCCACTGGACCAGGCTATGGAGCAGTGGATAGAGCATTGGACTGGAATGCGGAGGACCCAGGTTCAAAACCCCAAGGTCACCAGCTTGAGCGTGGGCTCATCTTGTTTGAGCAGAGCTCACCAGCTTAAGCCCAAGGTTGCTGGCTTGAGCAAGGGGTCACTCAGTCTGCTGTAGCCCCCCGGTCAGGCACATATGAGAAAGCAATCAATGAACAACTAAGGAGCCACAACAAATAATTGATGCTTCTCATCCCTCTCCCTTCCTGTCTGTCTGTCCTTATCTGTTCCTCTCTCTGTCTCTGTCACACACACACACAAAAGAACTTGCCCCATTTTGTCAGAATGCATTTGATAAACTATTATTACTGGGACCATTTATTAACCTTTAGAACCACATTTGTTTTTCTTGTCTGTATGTTTCTTGTCTGTCTAGAATAAAGATTTTAATTTGAAATTTATTGTCATCTTTTTACTAACAGGTTATGAGAAATACTCTTACATTTCCAGCCTGACCTGGCAGTGCCACAGTAAAAAACATGGGATGCTGAGAACCCAGGTTCAAAACCCTGAGGCCACCAGCTTGACAATGGGTTGCTGGTCTTGAGCATGGGATCATAGACATGAGCCCATGGCCGACTTGAGTCCAAATGTTGCTAATTTGAGCCCAAGGTTGCTGGTTTGAGAAAGTAGTCACTGTCTCGGCTGGAGCCCCCTCCCCATTAAGGCACCTATGAGAAAGCAATTAATGAACAGCTAAGGTGCCACAAATATGAGTTGATGCTTCTTATCTCTCTCCCTTCCTAGCTGTCTGTCTCTCTTAAAAACAAAAAAAAAATTCCTACATTTCCAAACTACAGCCATGAGCTTGAAAAACATGCCAAAATTCAAATCTATTATCCAAAGCAATTTTACACATTTTTACCACTGGTCATAGTTTTGAACTCTGGTCTTGTGTTCAAAAGGCAACAATAATAAAAAGTAAAATATCTGAGTGTGTAGGATATTTTCTGAAACTATAGTCCTAACCATGCCACTTTCTCGCTCAAAACCCTTCATGTCCCTTTATGGATCAACCTTCCTTCTAGCTTTTTCTTTGGTATCTGAACTAGATGACTTTATGATTTCTCAAGTTTACTTCTCCCACCACTCTATTTCAAAATCATCTGTCAATATTTACTAATTATTTCAGGTTCTTCTTTTAGTTGCTTCTTGACTCCTTTTTCTTTTTCTATCCTCTTAGTACATGGGCAGGTTTGTGTGTATGTTTGTGCACATGTGTGTGTGTACACCTACTTCTGCCTTGTAGTATAAATGATTTGTACAGCAGCTCTGCTTGTGTCTGTGTATAAACACCTTCCTAGAGCAAGGGCAGGCATCTTCATTGTCCGGTGTCCTCGGCAGTCTCTCACACTGCATTCTTTCAGCTCTGGTGACACTAAGCGCCTGTTTTCTCAGTTAATTTAGCGAATGCTAACTGGGTGGGTACATCATCCCTTTCTACATCACACTTCAAAGTTGAGAACTGTCAGCTGATAACTTGGAAAGTATATTTCTATGTTTAATGAAGAGAATATTAACTCCAAACAAATACAGAAAACATCCTATGATCCATTTTTTTGTACTGTCACAAACCTGAACCAGCCAAGCATCTCAGTTTCTAATGCTCTGACTTCTCTATTTTAATAGCCCCACACTTTTCTATTTTAAAAGCTGAGAGATTCCATGTTAAAACAAAAAATCTGGGACAGCCAGAGAGAATTGAGCTTGGGTATAATGGGAAAGGACTTGATATGTTCTCCTTAAGAAAAATGTAACTGAATTGGAGTTATCCCAGATAGCTATCAGTGTCTTTTATAGTCAAGATACTGCCACTGACTATGTTGCTAAATATGTGCACAGGGAAGGCTGAAAAGACCAATGTGACCAGCTGTCCTTTCTGCAGTGCATTTGAATGAAGGCTGTTTTTTCCTCGGCAGCTGTAGAGGCTGATTGCTGAGCTTTTTGCTATTTTTGATTATGCTGTCTTCAAAAAGAAGAAAAAGGAAAAAAATAATAAGGAAAAAGTCCAACCTCTCTGGTAGCCCCACGTCTAACTTCTCTCTGTCCACCTTCCCTGAGCTGGAAATTGTAAATCAGTCTATAGTTCTGTTTTCGGTTCCCTATTTTCCGTTCAATCTATTGCGATTGCTGCTTCTGGAATCCACGGTTTTACGTTAGGGTCACATCTGTGATGCTAACAGAGAAGTTGCAAACAATGTTTCAGGAGAGCAGGTTTACTGGCTGAATTCCAAGGCTTCCTTTTGTTGCTGTTCCCATCTAGCAGTTTATTAATGAGTATTGGCCCCTTGGTGACACTGGTTAAATTGCTCTAAATGATGCTTCTAAAGTCTGAGTTGAAATCAAGCCACCCACACTCAGGGCTTTAAACCCTGGCACCTGTTGGCACTTGGACCTTTCACAGCTTAACACCTCACCATGCCATAACCCCTCCGCCTGCATATCCGCGGTCATGATTGGTCCCAGTCAGCTCTTTATTGCACATCTTGATCCCCAGGAGCACAGAGTGCTGACTATTTAGGATCTTAACTGATGAAGAAAATCTCTGGCTTTATAGACATTGATACAAAATATCTATTTCCCACCAGATCAACAAAATGCAATTTCTTCTATAACCCTTCAGGCTCTAGACATTTATACCTCTGGCCTACATTCACTGACATTAAAGTCCATACACTCCTAGCCACCAGGTCTTCTTGTGTCACTAGAATACTTGGTTCATTCCATTCCATTACCCCTTAGCTAGGCAGCTAAATGTTCCCTGCTGTGACCTTCACGAAAAGCTTCAACGTTCATCTCATCATCTCATCTGTCAGGGACATGGACTCTTTAATATTTCCCTCTGAACAGCATTCAGTGGAAATCATTTTAAAACATTTATATACAATTTATAAGCTGCTCAAGGTCTGACTGAGATGAACATGGAAAAATCTTCCAAAGTCAATCTTTAATTTGTATTTACTTATTAATTTTAGAGAGAGAGAAAAAGAGAGAGGGAGAAACATTGACTCTATTGTTTCACCCATGAACTCATAGGTTGATTCCTACATGTGTCGGGGTAGAACCCACAACCCTGGCACATGGGGAGGATGCTCCAACCAACTGAGCCAATCAGCCAGGGCCTGCCTCCAAAGTCAGTTTTGGATGTCCTCCTTTTTGTGATGAGAGGCACTGTAGTGTCGGGATTGTAAGCATGGTATTAGAACTTTGTGATTGCAGTTCATCACTGAGATTTGCCCCTTGTGAGCTCATGTCTTGTGGAAGCTATTCACCTTCTCTCTTCTTCACTTAAATGATCTGTACATTGAGAGCAATAATAGTATTTACAACATAGGGTTACTATGACAAAGAAATGCTTTACTATATGTACAAACTATACAACTACTGCATATATAAATTAAGTTCTGAAAAATTTGCATTTACATAAATAATTGTACCCCTTATAAAAATCTACAAAATCTATGAAATGTATAGTTTTGAAACTGTTTTAATTGACCAGGATCTTACCAGCACTGGAAAGATGAATTGTTTTGATTAGTTTTTTATGATCTCTCCCCTTCCTGATTGTGATCATGATAAGGATTTGAAATCTTTATCTTTTTTTATTGGTTTAAACATCATGGGAAAACATATGTAGAATATTTAGGCATCCCATTCTACCCATGATTTAAATTACCAGAGGCAGACAGTCTGGCTTTGGGAACCAGTTTCTATAATAGAATAATCTTTACTAAAATGTAAGCATACAAAAAGCCATACATATTAACTAAATTTCAATAAGCATTTATAAATGCACTTAAATATACTTGAGTCTACTGTTTTCTTCATGAATTTTGACATAAGTCATATCAATGAAGTACATGTCAGCATTCCTCCTTAGAATGGTGGCACAAAAGTATATTTCTTATATTTTATAAATACAAATGAACTAGACTGTAATTATCACTCAGACACACAAAAATATCACATTTATCAAAAGCCAGAACTATGCTGAAATGATAATTAAGAATGAGCTGATTTTGTTCATGTAAGAGAATGTACAACACGATTCTTTGGGATTATTAGTATTGGTATTTGCATTCATAGAAAGTTATAGTTTAGTAGGGCTGTATAAACAACTTACAACCATATTATAATTTTATCAATAAAATAACAGAAGCTCAAAGAGGTAAAGACCACAAAGCTAGTCACAGGTTTTTGACCGAGTTCACTGATCTTCCCACAGCATGGCTTAAGCAAAGTAGCCTTCAAATAGCTAGTTTGAAGGAAGGATTCACAATTGAAATCTGGCACTGTTAGGAGCTTACCAAAATAACAAATATATTCGATTAGTAAATATAGTCCAAAGCCTAAAAGTGATGAAGTTATTTTCTTTAAGTCTGATCTACTCAGAAATCTCTGTTTTTCTTAAAAACAAACAAACCACTAAAATGTCTCATGACTGCCTGTTTTACCTGGCCAGAGCATCAAGATGTACATTATTATGCTCTGGAAACATCATTTAATAGCATTTCACAGTGGGAGAAGCAGCAAAATTTAAAATGTAGAAATCAGTCTTATATTGCCTCATGTTGTTAATTTAATGGGATTGCCTAAACTGCTGTTTGGACTGTACTTTAACTGAGATAAAAAAACTCACCTTTAGAGTTTTGAGAATTGTCCTCCTAACGCCTACTATCACCACTCAATAACTTTCTAAAAAGCTCTAGAAGTTTTATGTTATAGCTTTTGGTGCACGGTATGGGGATAATAACAAATTCCTTGTATTTCTCTACAAGCCTCAGGTCAACAATAAGAATAAAAACATAAGAGAATCTTTATATCTGAATGTTTAGCATATCAAACTATTTTGTCACTTGAGTGTTCTTTTTCTCATCACTTATGACTGTTTTCCTTTTTAAAATAGAAATTAGAGGAATGTCGAGGGAGAAAACACAGTTCTGTCTTTACAATAGGTCTGTACACAATTTGTATTTTGTCTTGGAGTGGAACTATATTGTAAATTGTATATTCTTAATCTATTGATATTCTTCCATTTCTACCTCAAAGCTTTCTAGCTTTCTTCAGTGTTAAATTACCTGGATCAAGATTCCTTTGATTGCAGGAAATAGACTCTTAACTTAAATGAACTCAACTCAAAGAAGGAAATTTGTTGGTTTGGGTTCCCAGGAAACTCAGCGGTAGATCTTGGCTTCAAGCAAGCTGGATCTAGGATCAAAGACAATATAATCAGCTTTTCTTTCTTTTTCTCTCTCTCTCATATTATTTTTTCATTCTTTTCTTACTGAAGATGTATTTATTCTATATATTTTGGCAGGCTAGAAGGTAACACAGAACCTTAGATTCACAACTTTCCAACATCTCAAGTTAGCATCATTTGAATAAAGAGACTTTTTCTCTTCCCAGTCCAAATGTTATTCCAGTAAATTGACTCTGATTGATCTTCTTGAGTCAGGGCCCCAACCATGAATTAATAACTATTGCCTAAGGGATGAACTACTGTTATAGGTCCAGACTGGATCACATGCCAACCCTTCAGGAGGAGATTGAGATTGGAACACAGTATTAGATAGCTCCATCAGAACCTTGAGGGTTGGGAATGAGTTCTGCAGAAAGAGGGGGTGCTATAAACAGAAGAAAAGGAGATGAGAGAATGTGCTAGGCAGATCCAAAATAGAAGCATACTTCCTTACACTTGGCTTTAATTTTTTCAGCAGTGATAACTTAAAAAGAAGATACATGATTCCAAAAGATATGATTTGATACTACTAATGACTGAGAAAAACATCACCACTTCTTCAACAATAGGGGTGTCCTTTAATCATTGTCTTTTACGTAAACCTTCCATTTTCTTCTCTGCCATGAGTGAGGGTGGGTGCGCCTTTTCTGTCCAAGACAGAAGTGGACCTCCAAGGTGTGGATAAGACAGAATGTTGTCAGTACACAGGTCACATAGTTATTCAAACACAGCCTCTGGTATCAGAGAAAATACAGGTTCAAGTCTCAGTTTAACAATTCAGTGACTTTGTGACTAACTTTTCTAAGGCTGTTTCTACCTCATTGGGTTATTGTGAAGATTTATTGAAATGATATGTTGTAGGCCCAGTAGTTGCCGCCATGGTCACTGCCAGGCAAGCGCAGGTTCACATTGAATTCGGATAGATGGTAAAGAAACTGCGGAGCCAAAAACTGGCGGGGCATCCCTTTATTCTAGCCTCACACCCGGCAGGAGAGTAAAAACACACAGGGCTCCAAAACCCACTCACGTTCTCCAGTACCACAACCAGGAGAATCTTCTTCAGGTTTTCCTAGAATCAAAGGCCCCCACCAGCTCAGTCACCTCTGGTTCCCCATCTGCACACCTTCTCCCTTCTCATCTCTGCTTCAGCAGCCTGACTTCTCCTTCAGCAACCTGCCATCTTGGTTTCCTTCTCTGTAAACATGGCTTCCTTCCTCCTTCTTCTTAAAACTTTTTGGCATGAAAACCCCTCCTCCAGCAACATTAGCATAACAATGGCCCTTCCCAAGCAGGAAGGCAACTAGCAATCTCAGACCAGCATCATTTTTAACAATAAAAGAGAACGAACTCAGAAAATACAGATTTTACAAACTCATTTGACCAACATATGTATAAAGTATGTGATATAACATGTGGTGAGATGAGCTTTTAATAAGCAGTAGTCACCAGTATTCCCAAGGATATTGTTTTTGTTGTTACTTTCTTAATTCTACCTCTCAAGCTGAAAAGGAACAATAGCAATTTGAAATGTGAAAACCTCTTGAACTAAAAGCTTAATGTTACATCAATATATACATTGTCATATAAGCACACAAAGCCCTCTCATGCAAGAAACACAAGAGCTTTGTATTTTCTCATTTAGCCTTCAGAACCCCCACTGACTTAGATGTCATTAATATTCAATTTTCAAGTGAGGAAGATGAAGGTCAGTGGGACTGTGATTTTATCAGGCCACATAGCTGGTAGTCACAGAGACAGGATTCAAATGTAGGTTTTTGCCTCCATATTTTGTTCTATATTAATAATATCACATTGTGAAGCCTTATTTTTTCTGAGAGCCCAGCATGGGCCGCAGTATGGCCTTGCTAGTCGGATGGCACAATGGGCTCAGGAGGAGCGGCCTGAGAAGACCTCTGGGGTTCTCACTAGGCCACCAAGAGTTAGAACGTTTTGCCCAGATTATATCAGAAGGTGATAATAGCTAGCAAGCTGTGATCTACTTGAGAGAAAGAAGGAGAGAAAAGGCAGGAAGAGGGAAAAGAAGCCGAGAGGAAAGGAAAAGATGAAGGTTGGATTGAGGGAAACTGAAGTCTGCCTCGTAGAAGTAGTATGAGGCCAAAATTATTTTTTAAACTTATTCCACCTTTTTTTTAAGAGAAAATAGTTATCCTTGCTCAAAGGCAGCAATGATTAGAGAGTCTAAGAAAGGAGAAAAAGAAGCAATAATGTCCATTTTAGGTACAACTTGAATTAAGTTTTCTCTCTGAATCTTTCAGAATTTTTAAACTTCAGAAAATTATATTCTTAGGAACTTATGTAAATCCAAACATATTTTGATTATTTAGTTTATTTCTCTTCACATTCAAAAATCCCTAAACTTTAACTTGCATATACTATTACTCAAAAGTTCACCCTACAAAACACTTTTTACTCAATATTGACACAGGTTTTTAATTTTTAATTATTACTCTAAACCCAATTTCAATTTCCCTCAGCTGTGTCTGATATTTCTACTTAATTTTTTAGGGAAGTGTCTTGAACAAGCTCTTGAAGAGAGCAGAAAACACATACAGATAAGACATACAATACACACCTGGTTTTGAAAAATGTCAAAAGATTTATTTATGAGATGGAATCACAAATCTGTCATTTGGGCTTTTTTTAAGTTTTATATAATTTTCACCTTTTTTTTATTATCAGTCATTCTCTTCCTTACATACACAGAGGATATAAATGTGAGAACACACACAAAAAAAAGCTATATAGATTTCAGTCATTCATTTCATCAAATAATATTGTGATGAAAAGAGGAATGCAAGGCTGATATATCATACATTATCTCTAAAGGAAGAAATTATACTCTAATATAGGAGAGGAGGTATTGACATACATAATTTTAAAGCAATCAGAATCTGAAAAATAAATGTCTGGTTTTTAGGGTAATACCTTACAGAATGAAGAATTGCTCTTTCTGTTTTTTGGAAGAGTTTGAGAAGTATTGGTGCTAAGATTTTTCATTAAATGTTTGATAAAATTCACCTGGAAGCCATTGAGGGGGGACAGTGTTTTTCTTCCCCAAAATGTGCCTTTTGGGGGAATATTGATTATTTTAAGCTGATTATGTTTGATAACCCATAGGCATTCAGAATGAGTCTCACTAGAATGTGCCATTCTGGCATGCACATTATTTCAAACTAAAGACAATTAAAACCTAACAAACTCAAGAATTTTTACCTTCCTCTTACCTGCCTAAAGAAAGTCACATAGAAAAACCTGCACCAGGAAGGGGGCTATCACCTTAGCATAGTATGAACTAAGTGTGGTAACAAGGAAAAGACAAGCAAAGTCTGTCTGTTAGACTCCCCTATGCTGTGTGGCTCAGCAAAAATTAATTTACCAAATATTTGCTTTTTCTCATCTACCTGTAAATTGTCTACCTTCTCTTTGAAATCCAAACCACTATCCACCTTTCATTTTTAGCTCAAGATGGCACATAAGCTTCAACTGCCCTGTTTACCTGGGGTGGGCCCTGGGGGGGTGTATTCTTATGAAACACTTCTATGTATATATGTAAATGAATGTGGTCATTTTCTCCTGTTAATCTGTCTCATGTCAATTAGATTTTTAAACCGAGCAGGAGAATTTAGGAGGGTAGAAAAAAAGTTATTTTTCCTCCTCTACACCATCAAATCCTGGGTAAATTTTTATTTATGTTTTTTGATTACTAATTCCATCTGTCTATTTAGATTTTCTATTTCTTTTCATATAGGTTTCAGTAGTTTGTGTCTTTCTAGGAATTTATCTATTTCATACCTTCCCCATCCACACAACAAGACAAAAGTTGAATAAACTAGAAATCAATTACTTTTCTTAGATCCACCAGAGAACTGAGGTCACAGGGCAAACTGCTGCCTCTAAAACTGGAGACACAGACATACAGACACTGAGAATCACAATGTACTTGGGCAAGAGCTCAGGAGCAAAATCTTCCAGGGAACCAGTTTCAGGGCAGAAAGTTGAAACTATAACTGACACATTGATAGGAGTTCAGAGTGAGAGTTGAAAACTCTAAAAGAACTTAATTATAGCAGACCCTTACACTTTTGTGAGTTTTACCTCCAGGAGCCTTATCAGGTAATCATGGTGAAAACTGGAAAAACAATCCCCTCATGCTTCTGGCAAGAAGGAAGAGAAAAGGAACTGTCTTTGAAATATGCCAGACCACTCTGTTCTTCTTCTTCTTTTATTTATTTATTTATTTATTTATTTATTTATTTATTTATTTATTTATTTATTTTTACAGGGACAGAGAGAGAGTCAGAGAGAAGGATAGACAGGGACAGACAGACAGGAACAGAGAGAGATGAGAAGCATCAATCATCAGTTTTTCGTTGCGAGACCTTAGTTGTTCATTGATTGCTTTCTCATATGTGCCTTGACCACGGGCCTTTAGCAGACTGAGTAACCTCTTGCTTGAGCCAGCGACATTGGGTCCAAGCTGGTGAGCTTTTGCTCAAACCAGGTGAACCTGCAATCAAGCTGGCAACCTCAAGGTCTCGAACCTGAGTCCTCTGCATCCCAGTCCGACGTTCTGTCCACTGTGCCACCACCTATTCAGGCCACTCTGTTCTTCTTAGTGAGACCTTTTCTCAAGAAAATACTGCTTAACCAAAGCCTAAACTGTTGGGGTTTTATCACAGCCTAACTGATCTGGGGGAGGGAAATAACCAACTCCAATCCTGTCTAGCCTTCCTGTCTCACCCAAAGAGAAAAAAAATAATAACAAAATTGAAAAGTACTTTGAAAAATCATGCCCCAGGGACACAGGCTTACTTTAAGACTGAAACTTAATCATTGGATGACAGAAACTGGAAAATGCTAAAAGAAATATATGTTTACATAAAAGTTCATTTTGTTTCAAGGATCTAAAATTCATTCAAACTTACTCTAATAAAACAAGAAAGTATTTTGAAGAAAGCAGATAGGTTTTATAGGAATTCAGGGAAAAACTAATTCTGAAGGCCCAGGAGGGCTTTACCAGAGCCGACATGGCCTGTCCCTTCCCTGTCTCCCCTCTGACTCTGGCCCTTTCACTGTGCCCTTCCTCATTCCTTCCATCTCAGCCTCAGTGGGTTCTTGGCTATGATGCCAATAAGCTAGGAACCCTCTGGGCTCAAAGCATTTGTGTAGGAGAATGCTTCTCCCCAGATCCTAGGACAGCTCCTGCTTCTCCACTCAGGCCTTTGCTCACAGAGTGGCCTTTCTTGAAGACCTGATGTAAACTAACACATGGTCTGGTCCTTGGTCTTATCTTTCTTACCCTGCTTTGTTTTCCTCGTGACATTTATCAACACCTCAACTTTATATGCTTTTATGTTTGTTTATTTTGTCTTTCCCCCTAGGCTGGCCCATGGTAGGTACTTAGTAGATATTATGAATTAATTGGATAAATAAATGGATGAGTAAAGAGCAGATACTAAATTGGTTTTAAGGACCATCCTCTAGCTCCTGTCCTGTCTCTTGGTTTCTCCGCTTCTCTTATTTGTGTTTGCTTACTCTTCATGTTCTTTCAATCAGCTTCTGACTCACCACTCCCTTACACATTGGGGATGCACTACCTGCTGACAGGCACCCAGCCCTGCTCTGCTGATACTCTACTCAAGTATTTTTCTCCAACTTCTACCCCCTTCTTTTAGTTCAGGAATATTATTTGTAAAAAAAAAAAGTTTTTCTTAATTTGTTTTATTTTTCAGGCTTTTTCTGGAGTTTGGGGGGAAGGGGTAATTTGGAAGAGGGGAAGATATCATAGATGCTACTACTTTCTTCTTATACCTTGAAATTTTTCTAAAAAGTAGAGTGGGAAGGAGAAAGCAAGCACTTACAATGGGTTTTTTCAGTGGAAGGAAAAGAAAAAACATGTTTACTTGTTTCCAAGCTCTGTGCTCAGCACATAGAATGCACATCACTCAACCTTGCTATCAGCTTTCTAAGCTGGATATCACCTTTTACAAAGAGAGGGCAATCTGGTATCACAAATGTTAGACTAGAAGAGATGAGATGAAGATTCAAACTCTGGATCACTGACTCCAAAATCAATGTTCTTTCCTTTCTAGCATTTTATGTTTGAGTGGGGTTTACTTTAGAGTGAAAAAGCATGTAAGGAAAGAACTTGTGGCAGAAGGTAGCCTTGACACTGCCAGGCATGAGAGAAAGGCACTGCTGATAGAATAATGTGAGCAAATGGATGAAGAACAGGAAAGCGAGAGGGAGCAGCCTGCTTTGCCTGGAATACAGAGGACAGGGAGGGAGAAATGGGGCTGCAAATTTATTTGGAGTCAGATTATGGAGGGTCTCTAATGTCAGACTTTGGATGTAATAGGCCTCATACAACTGGTGGTAATGAATTTCCAAGAAACAGAGTGATTCAAATTTTGTAACACACATTTTAGAAAGTGAGAGTGTATATTACTATAACATCTTAAAATGTATAGACTGTATCAGTCTTCTTGAGCTGCTGTAACAAAGCACCATAAACTGGTAGCTTAAGCAACAGAAATGTATTTTTCAGTTAGGAAGGTTGGGAAGTCTAAGATTAAGTGGCCAGCTGATATAATTATTGATAAAGGCTTTCTTCAGTCTTGTAGCCGTGTGGCCTATTGCTGTGTTCTCACATGACCTTTCCTCATACTGTGCATGGAAAGAGGGGACAAGGGAGAGAGGAGAGAAAGAGAGAGGAAAAGAGAGAAAGAAAGAGAAAAGCAGCTCTCTGGTGTCACTTTTTAGAAGGGGACTAAATTAGGACCCCACTCTCATGAGCTCATCTAACCCTAATTATCTTTCAAGACCACATCTTCAAATAGCAATTACATTAGGGGACCAAGGATGGACATAACAACATGAATTTTGCAATGACACAAACATTCAGTCCATAAAATAGCCCAATCCAAATAAAATAAAAAATACAATTAATATAAAGATAGCTTTGGAACGTTGCCTGGTGAGTGTCTGTGTCCTTCATGAGCATGACCTTTAAAGGGACCTGGCACCTGACAAGGCAGACTCGGGAATAAGCTGAGGCTCCAACACCAAAGGGGATCTTATTAATAGTGTTGCTTAATTTTAATTTTTCTATTAGTGCTTTCTACATGTACAAAACATAAACTTCTGTTCAAACCTGAAATGTACCTTTTCATCTGTTCTCTTCGCTCAGTGTGGTCTTCAGATTCTCACCACACTGCCTCTCCAACCACAATCCAAAAGGTTTATGAACCAGGAAGAAAGCCAATAGCTCAAGAACTAGTTTATTTATAGGAAACATAAAGCAGGAGCTTTCTCTTGTCCTGAAATATCCAAATAATCCATCCAAAAAATAAAATAATAAATCTCTTACCTGGGCTCTTTGCTTTGCTTTTATCTTCATCTTATCCATGCGCTAGTAGGTCACAGTAATCTGTGTTTGAATGAAATACAGAAAGAAAGGGAAGGGAATGAGCATTTTTTTTCTTTTTTCTTTCTTTTTTTTTTTTTAGTGAGAGGAGGGTAGGCAGAGACAGACTCCCGCATGCGCCCCGACCGGATCCACCTAGCAAGCCCACTAGGGGGTGATACTCTGCCCATCTGGGGCCCTTGCTCCATTGCAATCGGCGCCATTTTTATTTTAGCTCCTGAGGCAGAGGCCATGGAGCCATCCTCAGCGCCTGGAGCCAACTTGCTCAATCAAGCCTTGGCTGCAGGAGGAGAGGAGAAAAGAGAGGAAGAGAGAGAAAGAGAGAGAGAGAGAAGGGCGTGATGGAGAAGCAGGTGGGCACTTCTCCTGTGTGCCCTGGCTTGGAATCAAACCTGGGACATCCACAGCTGGGTCGATGCCTTGCCACTGGGCCAACTGGCCAGGGCTGGGAATGAGTATTTTCTAAATACCCTTGCACCAGATACATGTATTTTATTTAAAAGATACAAAAATCTTTCAGACTATATAAATATCTCCACTACAGTGATGGGAAAATGAGGCTCAAAGAGATTCAATTGATTGTCTGAAGTCACACTCACTGGTAAATCACGGAACCCACTGAGAAACCAGGGTCTCATGGACCAGCAGGGATGTTACCCATGCTGCTCCCCACAAAACTGTAACATTGAAATCTGCAGAATTTTAGTCACTTGAGATAGGTTGAAGCATTTTAACAAGCCTTAGCTAAGCTTTAAAATTCCTCCGAGGTCAGAATGCCAAAACATTGCTTATTTGATCACTCTCACCTAAAAATGGAATGAGATTGCTTCAGCCCTAGTTATCATTGAGGTATTCCCAACACTTGTGAGCACATTTTGCTTCCTCTAGGGCCCTAACATTTCCCAGTTAAGGGCCACTTCCCTTCTCTTTGGAAGAATGTTTCTGCATGCCTTCTGTAGCCATGTAGTTCAAACCTCAGATTCCTTTCTCACTGTTCTGAACAATTCGAAATGAGGATATATATTTTCCCTGGATTTTTAATACTTATTTTTATTATTTCTCAGTCAATACCTTCCACTTACCTACATGATGAGCTCAACTGATGTATTCAAGGAGCCAGACATTTATTCCTGCTACAGAATTTTAGACCAAACAATATTTGTATAAAATTAAATTAAATTAAAAAATTCTTCACAAGAATCCTAAACCTTTCCCTCTCTTCTCTTAATACTTAATAAAACTGAGAAAAAAAGCAGATTTTCTATGGGAATCTATTGCATGGTGGCTAGTCATAGAAAGCAAGAATGATTTTTTTCCCCCAGTGTGCACAATGAATACTAGAAAGAGCAATTTAGTTCATCTTCAGGGCATGAGCAGCATGATTGGGTTTCAGATGAAGAGGGAATTAGAATTGTAATTTGTAGGCATATTTGGTAATTGTTTCTTGGATTTATGTTAGGCCATACCAAGGCAAGCTTTTTTTTTCTCCCCCACACAGGTGACTGATGGAGTATGACAGCAATGAACTCTTTGTCATGAAGCTTTACCAGTGAATCTGCTTTTATGTTTTTCCAGCTCTTTATTCTCCATGTGCTTCTCTTTATAAAAGTAAATTCTAATTTTATTTCCAAGATTTCTTTATGTAAAATTATACCATAATTTTTATGAAGAATGTCAAAACAATACATTCATAATATGGTAGAGTTTAAAGTTCTTTAATATGTAATCCACTCACAGGCAATATTAAGTACTCTACTAGAATGATGTGTAAACAAAGAACAAATGAAGAGTCATGTTATGAGTTTGTTGTCTGTGTATAGTTTTGATACACAAGCTAGCTCATACTCAACTCTTTGACCTATGATTCTGTTCTTTGACCTAAAAGCTGAGATTGTCCATGTGGCATTTAATAAGTTTAGATGATTAAGTAATGATTATATCTGGACACACTTTTTTTCTCCAAAAATACTTTACTAGATCTATAGAAAAAAAACAGAAATGCATTAAATTAATAATGTTAATAGCTGAACTGGACATTTGCTGGAAGACCTCTCTCCTTCCTCTTCCCATAAATTCTCAGCTATATCATTTGAATAGGATTTCCCTCATGCCCACTGAAGGCGACAGCCTTGACTTAGCTAAATCATTGTGCTCCACTCATCTCGGATTTGTTATGAACACGTGTTACAATTGGGCCAACAAAAATGAGATGCTCACTGAGGAGCCTGAGGTAAAGAAACTACCTCTTTCTTTTTTGGGAGCCACCAGAAAATAGAGAAAGTTTTTTGTTTGTTTGTTATTATTGTTTTGTTTTGTTTTTAGTGAAAGAGAGAGACAGACAGAAGAGGAGATGGGAAGCATCAATGTATAGTTGCTCTTGGTTGCTTCTTATACATGCCTTGACCTGGGGGCTTCAGCCAAACCAGTAACCCCTTGCTCAAGCCAGTGACCTTGGAATCAAGCCAGCAACCTTAGGCTTTGTTGGGAAAAAACTGTGTTAGCCTTGTTCGGTTGTACTTTGCCTGATTAGTGCATAAGCATGTGGCAACACTACATGTGTATGGTCTATATAAGGCTACAGATGCTTGCCCTCAGGGCAAATTACAGATTGCCTGCCCTTCACTGTAGGGGGGCCATTTTGCTGTTGTTCACCTGCTGTCATGAGAAGCAAGTTTTACCTGCCTGTTTGCTTGTTTAGCATTGTGAGAATCTGTTAAATGGGAATGACCAAATGTTTCTAGCTCCACAGTTCCGCTACCATCAGCCTGAATCCAATGCGAACCTGCCTGGCCTCAGCCACTGGCATTACATCTGGTGTAGTGGGCCAGATTTAAATCAGATTAGTATGAAGCTGCCAAGACTCTTGAAAGGTGGGATAGAGGAGTGGCTGTTGTTCTCCAGCATATGGTTCCCCATGTCTTTCATTTTGGGGGCTGTTGGCTGGTTATTTTCTACAGCCCTGCCAGCAGAAATCAAAAGCCTTGTTCAAGAGGCTGCATGAAGTTAAAAGCTCCAGGATGAGCTTGAACTGAAACAGTTGTGGGTGAAGGAGGCTAACTGCTTTAAAGAGCTGCAGTGTGAGATGCAGGCTGAACAACAATGGCATCTGGAAATGCAACAGTCACTGGAGATGGAAATATTGGTCCAAGAGCCACAGATTGCCCTAGAGGTAGAATGCTGGCAGGGACAGTTGTCAGAGAAACAACTGTGGGTTCAAGAGTTCAAGCTTCAACTTCAGGCCAAGAGCTGACAGCTGCAAGAGCTGAAGTGGTCGCTGAAGAAGGAGCTGCATCCATGCTGGTGAAGTGGCTCTGAGTCAGCGATAACAGGGGCTTCCAACTCTTTCTTTTCTGAGGAGTAGGTTCTGGCTGAAATTGCCATCAGCAGACTCAGAGCCTGGCTGGTGGTCACCCAGGAGATAAAAACCCAGAAGCCAAGAGCACCTCAGGCAGGCACAGCCCCATCCTCAGGTAGTTGAGCACTCTGTGGTCCATCCCTACACCCAGACTTAGCTGATGGAGTTAACAACGAAATTCAGGCAGAAACCCACTGACCTCCCAGCAGCTTGGTTGCTATGGTTGTGGGACATAGGTGGGGACGGCATTGTGCTCTCTGCAACAAAAATGGAGAAATTAACCACCATTACCATGCACTCCTCTTTGAGGCAGCGTCTGCAGAACTGCCATGACAACCCAGGAAACCATACCTTATTAGAATGGGTGATGGCTGCCATTCCATATGGTCTGGCAGAATGCTGGGGACTTGCTGGAGGCAGTGAGGTGATGGCAGTCATATACTGAGCTGCAGCAAGTCCACTGGGAACTAGATATGAAAAATGCTGCTTTTAACCTGAGGTCTTGTGGACCAGATGAGGAAGTGTTTATGGCATGGATGAGGGACCTTATTCTCTGCAGTGCTCTGTCAGTCTCTTTGGGTCACTAGTGGCTATCTTGTGCCCCTGTGTGAAGCAGTCCATTAACATGGTTACCCAGATGGTGGCATATTTGTGTGACAGGGAAGCAGCATGAAACCATAAAGCTGTGCAGGCTGCTGCCCATGCTGCCCCCCTGACTAACAAGAGAAACGGGCCTGTAAAGGTTACCCGAACACAAACATGGGTAGATTTGATTGCGGCCAGGCCAGATAGAAAGAAATTAGATGACAAATCTAATAAAATTCTTTTGGAGCTTTGGTGGCAGCTTAAACCAGAACAAAGGCTCCCACTGCTGAAACGAACAGCCTCAGCAGCTACAAATAAAGTGGTTGGGGTGTGGGTAGCCTGGTTACAGGACTATATGATGAAGACAGCTGAGGGAGAAGAGGATCCTCAATACTCTTTGTTCCAGTTTGAATAGGGAGAAGGCCAAGGGACTCATCTAACAGGCACAGGCAGGGGCCAGAGGCCCCATGTGGAATTGGCAAGCCACTGGTCCCCTTCTAATGCAACAGGTGTTGACATTAGAAGATAATAGGTGCTTTTTTGCAGCAGCAGCTAAGAGCACTATCAAAGCACCACAGGCCTTGAATGTGTTTGACTCTTCCAGGTGCTGTAAGCTTGCTGAGGGGTTTGGGTGGGGCTTGTGGCAATAGACAGACTTATGGAAAGGTGTTAAGGTCCATTATCAAAAAGCTGTATGGCACCCTGGCCGGTTGGCTCAGTGGTAGAGCGTCGGCCTGGCGTGCAGAAGTCCCGGGTTCGATTCCCGGCCAGGGCACACAGGAGAAGCGCCCATCTGCTTCTCCACCCCTCCCCCTCTCCTTCCTCTCTGTCTCTCTCTTCCCCTCCCACAGCCGAGGCTCCACTGGAGCAAAGGTGGCCCGGGCGCTGGGGATGGCTCCTCGGCCTCTGCCCCAGGCGCTAGAGTGGCTCTGGTCGCAACAGAGCGACCCCCCGGAGGGGCAGAGCATTGCTCCCTGGTGGGCAGAGCATCGCCCCCTGGTGGGCGTGCCGGGTGGAACCCGGTCGGGCGCATGCGGGAGTCTGACTGTCTCTCCCCGTTTCCGGCTTCAGAAAAATACAGAAAAAAAAAAAAAAAAAGCTGCATGGCTAGTATGGCTAGTTGCCTATAATGGACTTTCACCTTGGGTGATTTGTACAGATAGCTGCAATATTGTGGACTGATTATTGAACAATGTAATGGACTCTTGAAGCAGGGACTTTGAAAAGAAGGGAGCACTAGCTTCCTTGTTGGATGGACATGCTGCTTGTGAACAGCATAGGAACCCTGATGAGGGGGCCATGACACATGTGGAGGCCTTCCTGCACTGGAAATCTGCTCTCACCCAGTTTCAGATATGCACCAAGGACATTTTATAGCTTCAATGGACATAGCCCTGGACTATACAGGCCCTCCCACCTATTATGGGGTAAGGGACTAGATAGAGGTGGGCCTTCAGTTAACTCTCTGGGCAGACTGCTCAGGAAAACATTGTGAAGGGCACCTTTGTAATTATTGTTATTTTTGGAATAACTTGTGCTTTTGTAATTCTGTTGCTATGGTCTGTACTGTTTCTGTGATGTAACATACCTCATTCCTCACACAGAGACAATTGTAGAAGACATTTGTGTAGATTGTGAGGCAAGCAACCCTAAAGGGGTAGAATGTTGAGAAAACAGCTATTCTAGGCTTTCTCACTAGTACTTTGCCTGATTAGTGCATGAGCACATGGCACTGCCACATGTATATAGTCTATGTAAGACCGTGGGTGCTTGCCCTCAGGGCAGATTGCAGATTGCCTGCCCACCACTGGAAGGGACCGTTTTCCTATTTGTTCACTTGTTGCTACGAGAAGTGGTTTTCCCCTGCCTGTTTGCTTGTCCGCCATTGCAAGAATCTATTAAACAGGAATGACTCAACGCTTTTTGACTCTGCAGTTCCTCTACCATTCGCCTGAATCCAAAATGAACCTTCCTGGCCTCAGCCACCAGTATTAAGTGTGTAATGGGTGTAAGCTTTGAACTGCTGAAGCTTCAATACTGCTAGGAGGGGAGTGGGCCTTCCGATGATGAGCACACACAAAGGAAGTCAATGCTGAGAGGACTTCAGAAAAAGAAAGCCTGAGTTTACTGACCTGGACACCTCTGGATTAAACCTCTCCTGAAGCTAGGTCTACTATGATTTATTTCATTAATCAAAATATTACTAGGTTTGCTCAAACTAGTTTCCATCATGCTTTCTAATTTTGGAAACCAAAACATGCTAAAGGATGCAATGTCCCAGATATCCATGAGTCATACATTTATTGCATTTTAGTCCTAGTTTTTCCAGGGCTCTCTCTCTCTTTCTCTTGGATCTTTCTATGTCAGAAAAGGCCTTTACTCTAATCAAATTTTAAAAAATAATTTAGCCAAGCTTCTGTGGAGTTTCTTCACTGTCTCTTAAATCAGTTTGAGGGTCAATCATTCATCAAGTGTTTATTGAATACCTGCTATATGATAATTACCCTCTCTTCAAAAAGAGCACCTCCATTTTTATCTTTTTGCTATTTAACATCCACATATTTATTTTAACATAGGAACTACTAATTTAGCATAACAACCTAAAATTTTTTTTAAAATTTATTTTTAGAGCGAGAGGAAGGGAGAGACAGAGACAGAGAGAAGCATTGATTTGTTGTTACACCTATTCATGCCACAGTTGGTTGACTCTTGTGTGTGCCCTGACTGGGGATCAAATCCACAACCTTAGCATGTTGGGATAACACCCTAAACAACTCTGCAACCTTCTCATCTTAATGATTACAAAGTTGAGACTAAAGAAGTTAAATAATTCGTTCAAGGTCTCATAGTAAATTTAAAAATTAGAAAGAAATTCCTGTTTTTTTTGATCCACTGCCTAGTCACATTTTATTATACTTTATTACTTCCTAACATTGATTATTACCACCTTTGGTAATAATTATGCTATTATTGTTTTTCCCAGGTTTTAATTATCCAAATCATTTTTGTCTGCAAAAATTTAATCTGAAAACTAACAAGAACTGACTTATGAAATTTCTAGCACCTCCTATTTTCAGACAAGCTAGAAATACCCTGTGAACAGCCTTTCTCATAAGATTTGGCATCTGCCTCTTGCTATGATCAGAAATAAGAGTGTAGAGATTGAAGAAAATTGACTAGAAAAATATACCTGAAAAGTCTTAGTTCTACATACACATGGGAACTTTCAAATATCAGACCCAAACCTGGGCAATGCCCAAGTTCTCTTGATTTTTCCTGTAGAACAAGTGTTTGTCCTGACTTGTCCTGTGTTCACAGCAGTCAATTGCTTAATAAAAGTTCATGTGTGGTAACACTAATTTTAGAATTAAGATGAAAACATTTTTCTCATGAAAATTATTGACTGACCATCTTCCATGAGCTGCAAACTTTCTCCTAACAGAAGCCAAAGGGTCTTCCTGGGAGCACCTCTGTGCTTTTTGTGTGCCAATAAGTAATAATACAAGTGATTCCTGAGAGAATCCAAGTACACAAATGATGACATAATATTAGTTCTTCAGAAATATAGTTTTCTTTTGTACTACGACTACAGTAGGACCTGGTATATTTAACTATAATCCTGGTAGTATAGTCTAGTTACTTAGTATCAGTACTCATATAAACCATTTTGTTGTGACTACTTATGTGCTCAGTTGCTTTCATTAATTGTATGTATTAATTTTCTTTGTACCATACTTGACTTTCATGTGTAAACAAGCCCTGACTGATCTTGTTTCCCATTACTGATAGACTACTTTCTTTTAGTAGCTGTATTGCTTCTTGGGACAGAGGAGTTGGCCTTTACCACAATGTCTGTCTAGTCAGTGTGCTTATCTGTAATGGATCAACAATATGCAGACTGCATTTTGACCTTCAAACACATTCATATATGTTGTTTTTATTTTGGTCAAGTAGTGAGAGTGACAACTGCTATTTCTAATTTTATAGATTTTCTTTGGGAATTATAGTTCCAGGCCTTTAAGGAAGAGAGTAACTTCCAAGTTGCTTCTATAGATATAGTGTTGAGAAAATCAGCTGATGAATAACCAGAAAAGATTTATTTGAAAAGAAAAGAAGAAACACGTACGGAAGAATGGGTATTCAATTTTAACAATGAAAAAGGCCATTTCTCTTTCTGCTTTTTAAACTTTCTACATTTCATGTAGATTTGTAATATAAGAGACTGAACAGATAGGTAGATAAATACATATGTATGTATATATTTAATTATGAGGCATTAATAATAAATAAATCAGTAAAATTTTCATCTAAGTCACACAACCAGGAGTCAGGAGATTTTAAAATTTATAAGGGCAAAAAGATCTATAGAGGAATAAAAAAAAGTATTTTTATACTGACAACTATTTATTGAGCTAATTCTAATAACTTTGAACCTGTCTCCTTCGGCCATATTACTCCACAAGAAAGTTGTTATCACTGCTGCTTATTATAATATTTAGATGATGGGTAGGATACTACAAGTTTTTAAATTTTGTTCAATTGAGTTTTTTCCAATAGTATGTATTTGAATACTTCCACTTTGGATACATTGCAGTTATTAATATAACAAGAAATGAACACTGCTCAAGGTTTCTTTATGGTGAATCTATGTCAATTTGTTCTCTGGTATGGGGACCTTCAATGATTCCTTATAATGTGTTTTTAAGACAAAAATCTAAGCAGTACATCATAGTTTGTTTGTTTTTTTTAATCATTAAAATACAGGTTTATTTCACTCATTGGTTTTACCTGACTTATTTACTTATTTGACTCTGGTACCGCAGGGGACTCTGATTAGTGTCTAGCTGCATGGTAATTGATCCAATGTTTCTGAGTAAAGATCATTGTGTTCTTTTTCACATTCCTCACTTCTTACAGATCTTTATACTTATGTTTTTAACACACTTAGAGACATAACTATTCCCAAAGATGACATGGCAAGGACACCTTGGTAATACCAGGCAGCTCCAAGGCTTCAGCTAATTTTGATTATCAACAGGGTTATTTTTAGGATTCAAGTGCAACACATGATTCAGGAGTCTAGGCTTATGTCTCTCTTTCTTCTGTTGATGCCAGAACCATAGCAGTAACAGGTCTTCCCTCACTCCAACCCTGGCTAGATCCTCTCCTTCCTCATGGAGTATCCTTTGACTTATCATTTATGACAAAAAGCTATAGATTCCCCAATTTTTTGATTCAGAGAACTCAGTTGACTGCTTCCAAGTTCTGAAAGCAGGAAACCTAATCCTGTCTTGCAAAAACAAAGTCCTACTGACCTATGTGTGCTTGAATTTAGCTATACCCAGGACTCAACCAAAACCAGACACTCTGTGAATGAAGCACATGCCAATTTTGTTTACAAATTGCCTATTAAAAAACATACTTACATTCAATACATGATGTGATATTTGCTCAGTAATTAACTCCAAGGAGTTTCAAATTCTTGGGAAGGCTATAACGGGTGGGCAGTTCACACAATGTCCACTATATATCCCTAGCAAGTTTAAGTGAACCAAATTTCTCATTTAAATCTGCCTTCTGATACTTCTTCCACAATTCTCTGTGTTCTTGTTCTTATGTGGAGCAGACAGTTAGACCTAACCTTTGTAAATTCAGAAAATAAACACTGCAGTTGAGTAGAGAAATTATTTTGCTAGGCTTTTTATGTTATTTAATTTAATTATTCACATTAATCCTCTGCACATTTTTAATATATTTATGCAATTCTTTGAGATTTTCCCATTGTCCAAAATAATATCTATATATTTGGGTAATGTTTTACTAATGTTTGTTTGTTATCACCTTGAAAAATTTGTCATGATTCAAATTAATTGAATTGAATTCAAATTCTCCTGAGATTATTTATGTAAAAGATGATCATATCTTTATTCTTCCTGACAAATAGTTTATTATATTTCCACAATTTATCTATAACTTACCTTTTGGAAGCAACAGAACCACTAAAACATTAAATACCTTTTAATTTTGGCTGAGTGTTGCTGGGTGTTTTTATTTTTTATTTTTTTCCTTTCTTTTTCTTTTTATGAAAATATGAGTATGAAAGAGAACATAATTATTTCATCATTACTTATTTTAATTTTTAGTCATATCTTTCTTATCAGAATAATTAAAATCACGTTAAATCTACATCTAAATTATGAAAATATGAAGAAGTTAAGTTGAATGTAAAGCCATTGGGTTTTTCAATTACTTCCAGTTTTATTAGGCAAACAATAGGGAGTTTCTATTTCCACTACCTTCCACACTTTCATATTTTCTGAGACATGTATGAATCACCTCAATTTGCTATAATACTCTTTCTCAAGGAACTCAGAAACTTAATTAGGAAAAAGGAGTTCAGCAGTTTCTGGAACAGAGCCCAGTTCCCCCACAGACTTCAAAGAGAGCTCCTGCTGCAGAAGTCACTCAGGAGGAGGTGGTGGGAGGTGAGCATGGATCGCTGGGCACTTTGGGGTCTGCTCTCTGGGATCCTTTGAAGCTCAGCAAGCCAATCTAGAGGAGGATTATAGTAGGGAGATCAACTGCTGTGGAAAGAACTCCCTCTATCAATACCAGAAACTTTTACATTATAGCAATTAAAATGTCGATGATAGCTTGGATTAGGGTTATATTTTGGGTTAATAATAGGGTTAGGATGACGGATTAGAGTCAGGGTTAAGTTTGGGTTAGATTTAAGGTTAGTATTAATATTAAGGTTAAGATTATGATTAGATGTTAGTGTTAAGGTTAGTGTTAGAATTAGAAATAAATTTGGAGTTGAAGTAAAGTCAGAATCAAGCACAGTTAAGGTTCAGTATGAATTTGCCTGACCAGGCGGTGGAGCAGTGGAGCAGTAGATAGAGCGTCGGATTGGGACGTGGAAGACCCAGGTTTGAAACTCCAAGGTTGCCAGCTTGAGCGTAGGTTCATCTGGTTTGAGCAAAGCTCACCACCTGAAGCCCAGAGTTGCTGCCTTGAGCAAGGTGTCACTCAATCTGCTGTAGCCCCATGGTCAAGACACAAGTGAGGAAGCAATCAATTGACAACGAAGAACTGATGCTTCTCATTTCTCTCCCTTCCTGTCTGTCTGTCCATCTCTCTGACTCTATCTCTGTCTCTGTCAAAATAAAAAAAAGGTTCAGTTTGAATTTAAGATAAAAAATATATATTATTATAGATTTCAGTGGACTCATTTTTTTCACTAAACATCTTTAGTGTATTCCATTTAGATTCACGGTATTAAAAATCATCTTGTCCTTATGTATTTACCTTTTTGTGCAATTTCATTGTGAAGAGTTTAGTAAATTTGCTATACTGTTTCATGTCTCTTTATTCTTAGAAATTCCACTTGCTCTGCATGGAATGCACTGTTTGCTTAATGAATACCTACTAATGCTTTAGGAACCCTCATCAAACATTATCTCTGCTGCAAAACCATCTCTGACTCCAGAAGGTTCATTATATATAAGTTTGTTTAGTCATAGCTTATATGTATTGCTAATCTGTCTTTCATACTGTATTACTAGTATTGGTGTCTGTTCACCTGGATTGAACTAAATGCTTTTGAAGGCCCTGGCTAGTTGGCTCAGTGGACAGAATGTAGGCCCAGCATAAGGACGCCAGTCAGAGCACACAAGAGGAGTGACCATCTCCTTCTTTCTTGCTCCCCCTCCTTTTTTCTCTATTGTAGCCAGTGGCTTGATTGGTTCAAGAGTCGGTCCTGGGTGCTGAGATGGCTTGGTTGGTCCCAGAGCATCAGCTGCAGGTGCAAAAAATAGCTCAGTTGATTCAAGCATGGTCCCCAGAAGGGGACTGTGTGTGTGTGTGGGGGGGTCGTTGGGTGGATCCTAGTTGGGGTACATGCGGGAGTCTGTCTCACTATCTCCCTCCTCACTTAAAAAAAGCTTTTGAAGAAATAATTCATAAGATTTCCACTTTATATGCTTATCTCCCAGGTGTCAGGTTTACAGTCTATTAATACATATATCAAGTTACTATGCATGTTGTTATTGTCTCTAATTTTTAAAGCAGTTTTATAGCCACCACACAAGAAAAATAATATCTCAAATTTATTTTTAGTTGAGGAGAGTGAGGTTCAGGGAATGTTTTTGAGAGAAGCACTTTCCCAAGGATGAGAACTCAGATTCAAGTCCCGAATGAAATTGTCGCCAGTTGGACATGAAAGTCGGGGCTCACTTAAGGCACCACTTGGTTCACTTCCTTCAGACTGCTACACCGATCACAATCCAGACACTACAAAATGAGCAATCAGTGTTTGTCAAATTAATGACGTAACTGATTTAAAAAAAATTTAGACTACTCTTGGTACTTGATATCTGCACTGTGTGCATGGTCAACAAGAGAGATGCCTGTCTCTAGAGAGAGTAGACTCTAGAAGACAGAGCACTGTATCTTTTCTGGTGCCCCTGAGAATGCTCCTGGAGTGTGTGCTACATGACATGAAGCATGGGGTCCACAAAACACTAAGTGTTCTTCCTTTATGGCTATTTAAATAGATTAAGACTCCTAAGGTGAAAAATGACAGAGAGGGGACTAGTAAAGAGGGATATTTGATTTGAATTGGTGGTGAGCTGCACTTTAGGATATGGATTTATGATATGGACCAACAAATGCCTTGGTTATTACTTGTTACCTCTCTTCTTTATCATCAGGCACAGTTTAACCTTTCATTTTTCTATATTTCCTTCTTTATTAAATAGAACCAGCTCTCGCTAACCTGTACTCTCTTTTTGTTGTAAATCATTGTGCTTCACCTTTACACGTTTGCGTTTTGTAGTACTCTTTGATATTGAGTATGGGGGATCAAAGGATAAAATGTCTAGTGTAACATTCCTTGGCAGTGGCGCAGTGGATAGAGCATCGGTCTGGGATGCAGAGGACCTAGGTTCGAGACCCCGAGGTCGCCAGCTTGAGCACGGGCCCATCTGGCTTAAGCAAAAAAAACCATTTAAAATAAAGCCCAGATCTGCTGTAAACATTTCTGTGGTCTGGGTGTGTGATGATAAGAACTCACAAGAAGAATATGGGAGGAGTCTTCTATGACATACTTGGCAGTAAAAGTTACACTTGTAGCTTCTTCTAATAGTGCCCCAGCTGCTTGTTATGCTATGCCAATTGTTGTGAGGATGGGAGATCACTGCAGGGAGTACAAAGAATAAACCCTGGAAAGGATTAGAAGGTATTTTGTTTTGCTGGGAGAAAGTACTTCTAGCATGTAAGCGTTGGACAAAATATGTACTTGAGTTAGGTCTGAGACCATCAAAACCTTGTCCCCATGACGATGGCTAGAAAAATCACATTACAAAAATCTTTTATGACTCTGTAATCCAGAACTTGTATCCATTTCTTCTAACTGAGATCCTCTGATGCCATAATACAGGAGATTCTGTTATAAACAGCACTTAGAACCCAGCCTTCCTGGCTCCCAGTGCAGTGAGCTATTATTCTCAATATAAAATATCTCTTGATTATGATCCTAAGCTTCTGTATTTTCAAAACAATGCAGAACACAGACAGACCTCAAAAAGCAGACACAGAAATTTAAGGAGGCTCATTTAGCTGAATTTGAATTCAATTGATTTGTATTTATGTTAAGTCATAAATCGGAGTTAAATTCAACCTAGTTGCTTATTTCAAAGACAGTATTTTCTTCAAACACCATTAATGCTGCTTATTAAAATATTACTTTTGTGTTTCCATTTTAAAATGCGTTCTTATATAGTTTTAGAATAATGTTATTAATTTTCTCTTACCACTGATTTTAATAACCTTTTTTACAAAAGAAGATATTATTGGAGTTCAGAGTTAATTTTAGTTGGCATCTAGGACAATTAGAAGACAAAAATTTTAAACAAATTATTACTCTCACTGAGCTAGATAAACAGCATTGTAAATAACTTCATTGAATTACTTGAAGGTGCAAAAAGAAAACAAAGAAGCAGAGAAAGACAGAGAGTAAGAAGAGGAAAATATATCTTTTAAAACATACAAAGTCTATAAAGGTGTTAAAGATGGACCATAATAATTCTCTTTAGTTGATCAACTACCTCTTCCATACATGTTACCTTTTTTTTTTATACAAAGTTACTTCCAACATGGATATGATTCTTTCTCTCTTTTATCTTTCCTTTCCTTTTCTTTCTTTTCTTTTCCTTTCCTTTCCTTTCCTTTCCTTTCCTTTCCTTTCCTTTCCTTTCCTTTCCTTTCCTTTCCTTTCCTTTCCTTTCCTTTCCTTTCCTTTCCTTTCCTTTCCTTTCCTTTCCTTTCCTTTCCTTTCCTTTCCTTTCCTTTCCTTTCCTTTCCTTTCCTTTCCTTTCCTTTCCTTTCCTTTCCTTTCCTTTTGTAAAGCCAGAAGTCAGGGCCAGGGCCACTATCACAGCAGCCCGGCCCATGCAGGTTCGCATTGGATTCGGACAGTCGGTAAAGAAACCATGGAGCCAAAAACTGGTGGGCCATAGCCTTTAATCCTACCTTGCACCCGGCGGGCAAGTAAAAACATACACTGGGCTTCAAAACCCAGTCACACTCAGTGCTCACAAAGCTACTGATTTATCCGAGTTTCCTAGAATCAAAGGTTTCTAGCTCACCAGCCTTATTTCCCTCAGTTCCCCATCTTCTTCCTTATCCCAGATACAAACTCTGTACAAACTGGCATCTCACTCAGCACTCCGCCATCTTGACTGCTTCTCCTGGCCTCCTCCACGTGGCCTTTCTCTGCTCTCCTCTGCTCTCTCTTCTAATGATAATCTCAGGAACCAAAAAACCAAGTCCCGTTTTGCCCCCTTTTTATAGTGTAGCTTCACAACCTTTAATCCAATATACAAAGTAGGGAAGTCTCCAACCCAAAGTCACCTTCTGAGGCATGATTGGATTGCACTACCCCACATCAAAAAGGGTAGGAAAGGCTTAATCCCAAAACCAAGCCCCAGGCTACAAGGATTCCGCCTGCCTTTAGCCCACCCCAACACACATTAATATCACCTGGGCGACGGCTTCCTCGTGTTATCTTTAACAAAGTGAGCATAATACATTTTATCTGCCCAACACCTTACCTTTCCTTTCCTTTCCTTTCCTTTCCTTTCCTTTCCTTTCCTTTCCTTTCCTTTCCTTTCCTTTCCTTTCCTTTCCTTTCCTTTGTCTTTTTCTTCTTGTCTTCTTTTTTTTTTTGAGAGAGAGAGAGGAAGGGAGAGAGAAAGATAGGAACATTGAACTGTTCTTGTATGTGCCCTTCCCGGGGATCGAACCTGGCAACCTCCGCACTCCAGGAGGAGTTATCTGGCCAGGGCAAGTTGTGATTTATCATTCCATAAAATGTAAGCAGAAATTATTTCACATAAAAACATTTTTCCAACATTAAAGGAATTAGAAAATAGATTACAAGAAGTTTATTGCTAGAATAAATAAAGATACTACACTAAGTAATATGATTTGCTCTAAAAGTGTATCTTTCATAAAGAAACCTGTATAACAAAGAAATCACTTAAGTTCTAATTTGTTTGTCTGAGCTTTAATTTGGGTGCAGTGACATTAAATTGCAACACGTGCAGGTACACACAGACACACACTTAAGTCCCTCCTTTTATTAAAATAATAATTTTCTTTGATATTTATTGTATTCCTTTTTTTTAAATTAAATGAGAGGAAGGGAAGCATAGAGACAGACACCTGCATGCACCTGCACCGGGATCCAACTGGCAAAACCCCTACCAGGCGATGCTCTGCCCTCTGGGGTATTGTTTCCCTCCAAGCTATTTTTAGTGCCTGAGGCAGAGGCTCCAGGGAGCCATCCTCAACACCTGAGGCCAGTTCACTGGAACCAATCAATCCATGGTTGCAGGAGGGGATGGGGAATGGAAGGAGTGGAGAAGCAGATGATTGCATCTCCAGTGAGCCCTGACCTGGAATGAAACCTGGGATATCCACACACTGGGCAGATGCTCCACCACTGGGCCAACCGGCCAGGGCCATATTTCTTCCTTCTTGTTTCCAACTTGTCTTCTCCTTTCCCTTGCAAACATACCAAAATATGTTAGTCAAATATACATTAAAAAACTGAGCCAATAAGTGCGAGAAGCTAAAAGAGAATTAATTGCAAGTTTTCACACACCACAAAAAAATGGTGGAATGAAAACAAATCCACAGTGAGCAAAAAAGGGAAGGTAGTTAAGCCAATTATGTCATTATAACCTCTTCCTTGATATTTTTGGTAAATGTGTATATTACTTTTTTAGGGCTGCTATAATAATTTACCAAAGACTGGGTGGCTTAAAATAACAGAAACTGATTCTTACAGCGCATGAGGACAGAATTCTGAAATCAGAATGTCAGCAAGGTCATGCCTCCTCAGAAAGCTCTAGGAGAAGATCCTTTCTTGCCTCTCTTAGCTTGTGGCCACATCACTTCAAGCTCTGCCTTTATCTTCATATCACCTTTTCCCATGTCAGGGAGCCTTTTTATTTCTCTTAAAAGGACATAATCATTTTATTTAGGGCCCACACTAATCCAGGATGATTTAATCTTTTCTTTCTTTTATTTTTCTTTAGATAGGCAGTGAGAGACAGGAACAGCAAGCTGCTCCTATATGTGCCCTGACCAGGGAATCAAACCATCAACCTCTGTGCTCCTGGACAACACTCCAACCAACTGAGCCATTTCTCTAGGGCTTAATTTTTTTTTTAACTTATTGACAGAGACAGAGAAGGGAAGGAAGAGAGAAGGGAGGGGTAAGGGAGGCATTCATTTGTTGTTCCACTCAGTTGTGCATTCTTTGGCTGCTTCCCATGTGTGCCCTGAGCAGGGATCGAACCCACAACCTTGTTTTAGGACATTGCTCTTAACCATTTAGCTAACCAGCCAAGCCCAAGAATGGTTTCATCTTAATATTTACCTTAGTTACATCTGCAAAGACATTATTTTCAAATAAGGTCATGTTCTGAGGTTTGAAATGGACATGAATTTTGTGGGACATTATTCAAGCCATTATTTTGTGAAAAAAAACCACTCATGTTTCGAAAGGCACCCCTATGATCTTGTTTATGAGAGTGGAATGGTGCCCACTGCTGCTCCTTTGACTCTAGCATTTCCCACCTGGGCTTCTTCTCTCTTAAGCCATGCTTCTCTGCCATCCAAGGAGAGACATTGGGAGTCAGTCACCTAGCAATCTGCAGTTTGACTATTTTCCCACCCACAGTATCTGCCCTCAACCCTTCTTTGCTCTGCCCTCCCAGGTATATGTGCACACCTGAAGCAGTGGACTCATGCCCTGAAGAACCTAACATGTGCCACTCCCTCTTCTTGCAGAGGAACATTCAGACCAGAAGGGTGAAGCCTTTGCCTGAGGTTGGATTGTGCCTGTCACATCGAGTAGGTACCTGGCTGATAGCGCCACGCCATGCTGACTCGCCCTCTTTGCCTCGTCTTGTTCAACCTCGCAAGTGCAGCTCTTCATTAGACGTCTTATATTTTCCATTTCTCCTAGCTGTAGTCCAAATTCTAACGAGCCCTCACAAAAACTTTTCCTCATTTAGTTCTTATTTTGTCACCCTTGTCTTACATGAATTTTATTAGTTACTTTCTTATAAAAGTTTATTAGTTACTCTCTAAAACCCTAGATTATACCTATCCCTAGTTTGTTTCTTTTCCTTGCTGAGTTGTGTCCCATGATGTGGATGTTCCACAGATTAACTATTTACCCACTGAAAGATGTCTGAATTATTTCTACTTTTTGGCTATTATGAATAAAGCTGCCATGAACATTTCTTTTTGTGTGAACACAAATTCTCATTTCTCCAGGATAAATGTCCAGGATTACAAATTGCTGGGTCATATGGCTGTTTTGTGCTTTAATATTCTTTGATGCCCATAGAATTTGAAGTGCTATCCCCTCTTTCACACCTCATATTGACCAGTCTAGTTTTTAACCATATCAATTTTATTAATATTTTCAAAATACCACTCTTTTTTCAATTTTTTTTTTTTTTTGTATTTTTCTGAAGCTGGAAACCGGGAGAGACAGTCAGACAGACTCCCGCATGCGCCCGACCGGGATCCACCCGGCACGCCCACCAGGGGCGAAGCTCTGCCCACCAGGGGGCGATGCTCTGCCCCTCCGGGGTGTCTCTCTGCTGAGACCAGAGCCACTCTAGCGCCTGGGGCAGCGGCCAAGGAGCCATCCCCAGCGCCCGGGCCATCTTTGCTCCAATGGAGTCTTGGCTGCGGGAGGGGAAGAGAGAGACAGAGAGGAAGGGGGGGGGGGTGGAGAAGCAAATGGGCGCTTCTCCTATGTGCCCTGGCCGGGAATCGAACCCGGGTCCCCCGCACGCCAGGCCGATGCTCTACCGCTGAGCCAACCGGCCAGGGCCTCAATTTTTAAATAAACTTAATTTTAGAATAGTTTTAGATTTATAGAACGGTTGCAGAGACAGCACGACACACACCTCTCATTTAGTTTTCCTATTTTTGTTAACATCTTACGTGACTAATATCCAAACTTTAGATTGTATTTGAATTAAGCTGCTTTATCCATTAACGCCTATTCTAGGACCCCATCCAGGATACCACATTACTTTTAGTCGCCATATTTCTTTAGCTTTCTCCGGCCTCTGACAGTTTCTCAGACTTTCTTTCTTTTCGATGACCTTGATGGTGTTAAGAAATACTGGACAGGTATTTTGTATAATGTGACTCAGTTGGCGTTTATCTGATGTTTTCCTCAAGTTTAGACTATGGGTGTAGGTTTGGGTGAAAAAGACTACACAGGAGAAATGATCTCACCCCATTTTATTAGGGGAACCTGCTATCAAAGTGATATATCAATGTTGATGTTCACTTACATCGCCCAGCCAAGGAAATGTTTGACAGTGTCTCCACTGGGATGGTTCTCTACTGAAACCCCATCTTCCCAAACTCTATTGTTTGACAGTAGGTTATTAATAAGTGCAGGTCACATTCAAGGAACAGGATGAGGGGAGAAATTAAAGCTTCTAATTCTGACAGATTCACATGCTTTTTAACTCTTCTACTTCCCTCTCAAATACCAGCATCTAATATAAATAAAACAATCTTATTTAATACTATAGTAACTTTAAAATGTGTCTAAGTGTTCATATGGAAAGGATGTATTTTCTGATTTTTTATTGAAAATGTAAATTTCAACTATGTCAGGGTTAAATAGGTTTTTACTTGGCTGACTTTGGGACTTAATCACTATTGTTCACTTTCTTTTCTTATAGGAAAATGCATTTTAAGACCTAAATGACTCACTAACATACTTCAGATACAAAATGCATTTAGCTGTCAGAGGCTATTATGAAATACAGAAAGAAACCCAGGGCTCCCTCTTTTCTCCTACATCAACTTGAAACCTGTGTTCCCAGCTTTTGAGACACTTTTTTTTATTTTAATTTTTAATTAATTGATTTTGAAGACAGAGAGAGAGAGAGAGAGAGAGAGAGAGAGAGAGAAAGAGATTTGTTGTTCTAGTTATTTAGGCATTCATTGGGTTGATTCTTGTATGTGCCCTGACCAGAGATCAAACCCACAACTTTGGCATATGGAGGTAGCACCCTAACCAACTGAGCTACCTGACAAGGACAAGATTTTATTTTAGACCCTAAATTGCATCTTATTTTATTTTCTTTTACTCAGTATGTGTTGCTATATTTGGAACACATATAATTTAATTTGGAAATTAAATTAATTGGAGCAATCCAACCCTCCACACTCCTTTAATGACCATTTTCGGTACTTGTTTTCCTTAGCATTCATCTACTTTCCCAATTACTTTTGGATTTTAAATTTCTTGCATTGCTCTAAAATTTTGTTTAGTAACTATCTTTGTTGTTTTTTTTAGCATTTCAGTAGTCTCTAAGTTTTGGGAACTCAAGCTTTTGAAAAACGATTGTTACAGTTCTAATAGTTCTCAGAAGAAGTACAGATTATCCATCTGAGAAAAACTTTTTTCCAAAATATACATAAAATGCCTGTTAATTTGCCAGACTCTGTGTTAGGCTCTGGGTACAGAGTATATACATAGAAGATGGATGGAATATCATAAATTATAAAGAGTCTCATATAAGATTTCCCTACATTTCTCTACTCTGCTACCAGAATGGTCATTCTAAAATAAAAAGTAATCATGTCACTCTTTTAAATGTTTCACGGTTCTTCATAATTTTTTGGGGAAAAAAAATCTTCTTAACTTTTTCCACAAAAATTTTGATTTGAGTCTTTAAAAGTCTCAAAGTCTTGTTTGAGTCTCTTTTCCTTTAAAATTGTGATAGGATGGCTGTCTGGATTCTTTCACAAATGTTTCATGAGATTTTAATATGGCAATTGTTTTTGAAAAACATAGGCTACAACATAATTTTATCTCCTCTTGGATGTAAACTTTGTATTTCATATTTTTTACATTGAAAAGCTAAGTGTTATTTTAGTCATTTAAGTGGAAGCCTGAAGAATGGATAGGAGTTAGTTACTTGATGGGTTTTAGGGTGAGGCAAAGAAGAGTGTGATCCAGATGTCTGGAGGAGGGAGGAAGTTTCCTCACATCTAGCATGTGCAGTAAAGTGTATCCTAGCAAATAAGAAGGGGTCACTGGTCTATAAACAAGAGTAAACATTTCTAACATGATGGATTCCTGCCAAGTCTAAAAAAAGTTTTAGTACTATACTATTTTTAAAGGACTGGAGCCCTATAAACTTCTCAGTGTTATGGTTAATACTTTAAGTAAAAAAAAAAAAAAGACATTTGATAGCTTTCTGGATGAACTTCACAGAAGATTCTAGGACATGTACCATTGTTTTATTTACAAGGCAGCTGTTTCAGTAGCATTCAGTTACACTGGTAATATAGGTTACTTTTTTTTTCTTTTTTTGAGAGAAGTTTTTATTAGTGAACAAAAATGTAACAGAGGAGTATAGATATGGATAACCACCTTGTTTTAGTCTATTCAGGCTGCTATAACAAAATACCATAGACTAGGAGTCCATGACACTCCACAAGTGGAATCCTTAATTCTTTATTTCACCTCCACCTTTTCAGGATCTAATCAGGTATGTGTCCTATGGCATTATGACGCAAGGTAGTGATCCTCCCCTTTTAGGGATGGTGCATCAGGGGCATTCAGCAGAAGCCCCTTATCTACCCAAGATCCAGCTACTAAGTCTGTCCCAATGTGAAAGCTCCAACCTATTAGGGATTGCTCATCCACTATAGATTTGGGCAGAAGTTCATGAGAAGAGGAATTGATTTTCTTGCCCCCTGGCCAAGGTCCTGCATTATCATCTTGCACTGGGCCTCATAAATTATGTAACCAGCCTTGATGCGAGTAGATGAATAGTATGAACTGGCTTGCTTTTCTAAAGGTTTACTCTGCCACATCTTCTTTATCCAGTCATCTATTGACGGGCTTTTTGGTTGTTTCCATGTCCTGGCCACTGTGAACAATGCTGCAATGAACATGGGGCTGCATGTGTCTTTACGTATCAATGTTTCTGAGTTTTTGGGGTATATACCCAGTAGAGGGATTGCTGGGTTATAAGGTAATTCTATTTTCAGTTTTTTGAGGAACCATCATACTTTCTTCCATAATGGTTGTACTACTTTACATTCCCACCAACAGTGTATGAGGGTTCCTTTTTCTCCACAGCCTCTCCAACATTTGTTATTACCTGTCTTGTTAATAATAGCTAATCTAACAGGTGTGAGGTGGTATCTCATTGCAGTTTTGATTTGCATTTCTCTACTAACTAACGAAGATGAGCATCTTTTTATATATCTGTTGGCCATTTGTATTTCTTCCTGGGAGAAGTGTCTGTTCATGTCCTCTTCCCATTTTTTTATTGGATTGTTTGTTTGTTTGTTGTTGAGTTTTATGAGTTCTTTGTATATTTTGGATATTAGTCCCTTATCTGGATAAAGAAGATGTGGCACATATACACTATGGAATACTACTCAGCCATAAGAAATGATGACATCGGATCATTTACAGCAAAATGGTGGGATCTTGATAACATTATACGAAGTGAAATAAGTAAATCAGAAAAAACCAGGAACTGCATTATTCCATACGTAGGTGGGACTTAAAAGTGATACTAAGAGACATTGATAAGAGTGTGGTGGTTATGGGGGGAGGGGGGAGAGGGAGAAGGAAAGGGGGAGGGGGAGGGGCACAAAGAAAACTAGATAGAAGGTGACAGAGGACAATCTGACTTTGGGTGATGGGTATGCAACATAAGTGAACGACAAGATAACCTGGAGTTGTTATCTTTGAATATATGTATCCTGATTTATTGATGTCGCCCCATTAAAAATAAAATTATTAAAAAAAATAAATAAAATAAAGGTTCACTCTGACTACTATGTTGATGGTAGGAGAGCAAGGTTGAAAACAGGAAGACCAGTAAGGAGGCAGGAATCCAGGCGGGAGAGATAATTATGAATCAAATATGATTAGTGTCAAGGAAGATGGTTAGAAATGATCAAATAAAAACAGATATTGTAGGTAGAGACAAAAGTATTTCCTGGCAGGAAGAGCAATGAAGAGGGTAGAGGGGATATAAAGATCAATTTCAGATTACTTAAATTTGAGATGTCAATTAGGTCTCCCAAGTACAGATGTTGAAAAAGTAGCTAGGCATATTCTGGGTTTCAGGGGATATATCCAGTTTAAAGAAATAAATATGGGAGTCATCATCATATAGGTAGTACTTTAAAACATAAGATTTCATGAAATGATTGAGGGAGTGGAAGTACATAGAAAAAGATTTGAGGACTGAGCATATTTAAGGATAGAGAATATGAGAAAAAATTCGCAAAGTACCCAGAATTAGAAAAGAAGCAGGCGTTGAGATGGAAAAAAACAAGAGTGGTATAGTGAAAGCCAAGTGAAAGAATATCTCTCAATGAGTAGGGAGAGGTCAACTAGGTAAATACTGCTAAGGGCTTTAGGGTTTAAATAAGATGAGAGAGGTGATGTGTTAGTAAAGTGAAGATAGATGGCTACAGACTTGAAACGAGCAGTTTCATGGAGTGGTAATTGGTTTATGTGAGTGCATTGAAGAGGAACTGAAGAAAGCCAGGTTAGGCAACTCTAGAGGAAGTTTATTGTAAAAGGGTTCAGAGGAAAGCAGTAGTGGTTTGGAAAGGAATTGTAATGAAATGTTGTTTCATTTTGGTTTGGTTTGCTTTGTTTTTTAACTAGTGGATAAATAAGAGCATGCTTGTGTGCTGATTGGGATAATCCAGCAGTGAGGGAAAACTTGATGATTGTGGAAACTAGTGTTGAATCATGCTCTTGAGCAGAAAGAGGGTATGAGTACTTAGTGGTGGACAAGCAGAGTCCCCTTGAGGAAATAAAATGGGAAATATCACTGTTTGTTCTGCCTGTCACCACCCAGCCAAATAAGTAGAGACAGGGTTTGAATCTTTATGGGTGCTTTATTCAGATGGTCAACCATCCAGGGATACTGAGTTATGTACTCTAAAAAGCCATCTCAACATCCTATCCCAAGCCAACCTTTTTATACGGGGAAGAAAATGTAAGCAAGGGTTTTGGAATTTCAAAAAAGAGTTAATTAGATCAGAGACAAAGTTAATTGGATTATAGTTAGTAGGTATTCAGTCCTTGGAGCACAAAGTCTTTGCTTGCAGTCCCCTAGGGCAGTGGTTCCCAACCCCTGGCCCATGGACTGGTACTGGTCCATGGGCCATTTGGTACCAGTCCGCAGAGAAAGAATAAATAACTTACATTATTTCCATTTTATTTATATTGAAATCTGAATGATGTTTTATTTTTAAAAAATGACCGATTCCCTCTGTTACGTTCATCTCAGACTCACTCTTGATGCTTGTCTCATAAGTTCAACAATTATATTTAAAAATACCACAGTTTTTACACCGGTTGCATAATTTTATTTTGTGCATTTATCCGCCCCACCCTAACGACCGGTCCATTAAAATATTTTCTGACATTAAACCGGTCTGTGGCCCCAAAAAAGGTTGGGGACCACTGCCCTAGGGCACAAAAAGGTGAATTGCTTGCAGATCTGGTTAAATTCTGTAGGCCTGTTTGGGTATCCCAGATCTTGGAACAGGGCTTTTATTTGCATTGACCATTAAGTTTATTGATTACAACTAAAGCCACTATTACTCAAGCTGAAAATTTAAATCTTGAGTTCCCCTGTAAAGCCAGTAGCCACGGCCACCATCACAGCCACCTGGCCTGTGCAGGTTCGCATTTGATTCGGACAGATGGTAATGAAACAACAAAGTAAAGAACTGGTGGGCCATTAGCTTTAATCCTAGCTTGCACCTGGCAGGCAAGAAATACACACAGTATGAAATACTTCCCTTTCCATTCAGGGCTCCCAAAGCCACTGACTTATCAGAGTTTCCTAGAATCAAAAGTTTGTACCTCACCAGCCTCGTTCACCTCTGTTCCTCATCTCCTTCTCTCTGCACAAACTGGTTTCTTTTTCAGCACTCTGCCATCTTAGCTGCTTCTCCTCTCCTCCACGTGGCCTTTCACTGCTCTCCTCCAGCATAGGCTTCTTTGCCCCATTTTATAGTGTAAAAATAAAAACCTTTAATCCAATCATACAAACAAGGAAGTCTCTGATACAAAGTCACTTATCTGAGGCATAATGGAATTCCTCATGAGACTGTACCACCCCACATCATGCAACAGTTAAGGGTGGGAAAGTCTTAGTCTTAAAACTAAGCCTTAGGCTATAACGACCCTGCCTGCTTACAGCCTGTCCCCCACAACCAATGCAAACTATAAACAAACAAACATATACATTATATTTACAAACTTATTTGACCCACATGCACCAAGACATTTTACTCAAGCCAGGTTTTGGACAGCAGAGCAACATGTTCTTGCCTGCCCCAACAGCCCTCCTTAAAGGCCAACAGCTTCAATGGACTTGGCCCTGGACATATAAGCCCCGTATTTGAGATGGGTGGCCTTATTGGCACCATGAGGAAAGGGGCTAGAGGTGGACATCCAGTTAACTCCTTGGGCAACCAGCACCTGGCCACCTAAGGTAGAAGTGTATTATCCCTTGAGTGTTCAGGGGACAGCATTATGAAGGGCCCCTTCATAATTTCTTTATGGTTAATAATGAGTTCTCCTATTTTACTACACATAAAACCAGCAGATGCTGGTGTATTGGCCAATAAATTTGGCATGCCTCCTCAGGGCGGCCTCTGGTACCAGCTACTGTGCTGTCTGCAGATAAAACTCTGGCCTGTATTCTGCCAGAGGGAAAATATTTACCCCTCTTGGTGCCACTGAGAGATCTCTCTCATTTTGCCCTTTGATTTGTTAATCCTATTGCTGTAGTTTGTACTGTTTCTGTTTATGCAATGTATACCACTCTTTGCACAGTGACCATCATGGAAGATACCTGTGGTTTAGAGAGGTACAAACCTTTGATTCTAAGAAAACTCTGATAAGTCAGTGGCTTTGGAAAGGGAAGTGTTTTCCCACTGTGTGTATTTCTTGCCTACCAGGTGTAAGCCAGGATTAAAGCTAATGGCCCACCAGTTCTTGGCTCTGTTGTTTCATTATTGTCTGTCTGAATCAAATTCACATCTGCATGGGCCAGGTGGCTGAGATGGTGGCCGCAGCTACTGACTTTACATTTGCGTAGTCTGTGGCAGGATTTAATACAGATCAGTATGGAGTCACCACCACCTTTGAGCGGTGAGGACTGGCTGCTGTTATGGTTCCCCAAGGCTGTTCTTTTGGAGACCATAGGCTGGCTGAGTTTTACAGCCATGTGTGAGGAAACCAAGAGCTCTGTGGAAGAGGCTGCCTGGGACCTGTACACCGAGCAATGGAAGGAGCTGGAGCCAACATGGGAGAAAGAGATACTGACTGTGGAGCTGGAGAAAGCACTGGAGGAGGCTGACGAGGTTCGCAAGATTCACCTGAAAATGGAGCAACTGCTGGAAAAGGAATCACAGGTTTGTGAGCTGGAGATTGCCCTGGACATTGTGGAGAGCCAGCAGCGGCCGGAGGCTGGGGTTGAAGCCAGGGCCTGACCTGCAAGGCCTGTGGAGCAGAAGGCGGTAGCAGCAACAGGAACTGCTGTTTCCAGTTCCTCTTTAGAGGATGAGGAGAATCAGGCTGAAGTTGCAATGCACAATCTCTAGAAGGTGAGAGCCCAGCAGCAAGGAGTACCTACTACATCCCTGGTAGGTCTGTGATTTTGGGACATAGGGGTGAATGCCATCATGCTCTCCAGAGCAGAGATGGAAATCCTGACTGCCATTGCCATGTGCTCCTTCTTGGGACAGTATAAGACCTACCAGGATGGCAGGGATGAGGGGGGTGGCTAATGCCCCATGTGCATGGACTGATTCTTGGACTATGACCGGAGTGGGCAATGGCTCCTTTGTTGGATGGACTTATGGATTTTAGACAATGAGAAATACCCTGATGAGGTTGGGGGGCAGCTTTGCTGGAGCCCTCCCTCTGTCCTGGGAAGCTTTCCCCATGGCAAGAAAGAAGAAGTCTGAGGACATTTTGTGCTTTTGACAAAGTGCTCAGAGACTGGTGAAATGTACCTTTGTAATTGTTGAAATTGTATGATTTGTCATGGTGTTGTAATTTGTGTAGCATGCCTAATTTTCTCGTGTAGAAATACCTGTGCTTTAGATTGTGAAGTGAACAATAGGGGTGGAATGTTGGTCAAATAAGTTTGTAAATATGATATATATGTTTTCTCACTTATGGTTTGCATTGGGTGTGGGAAACAGGCTGTAAGCAGGCAGGGTTGTTTTAGCCTAAGGCTTAGTTTTAAGACTAAGCCTTTCCAACCCTTTGAATACTAAGAGCTTTCCCCCACATCCTTGACTGTTGCATGATGTGGGGTGGTGCAGTCTCATGAGAAATTCCACTATGCCTCAGATAAGTGACTTTGTATCAGAGACTTCCTTATTTGTATATTGGATTAAATGTTTTGATTTCTACACTATAAAATGGTGCAGAGGAGCCCATGCAGGGAGAGAGCAGAAAAAGACCACGTGGAGGAGAGGAGAAGCAGCCAATATGGCGGAGTACTGAAGGAGAAGCCAGTTTGTGCAGAGAGGAGAGATGGGGATCAGAGGTGAATAAAGCTGGTGAGGTACAAACCTTTGATTCTAGGAAAACTTGGATAAGTCAGTGGTTTTGGGAGCCCTGAATGGAAAGGGAAGTGTTTTCCCACTGTGTGTTTTTCTTGCCCACCGGATGCAAGCTAGGATTAAAGCTAATGGCTCACTAGTTCTTGGCTCCATTGTTTCATTACCGTCTGTCCAAATCAAATTTGAACCTGCATGGGCTACGCTGCTGTGGTGGAGGCCATGGCTACTGGCTTTACAACTAGCTAAACATAAAGTTTTAGAGTTAAACCAGAAAACACGAGGGATTAGAAGAAATATGAAGAATATTGACAGATGTTTATTGAGTGTTTGAATGTGCTGGACATGATGTCAAACAGTTTATATGCCTTATTTCATTTATTCTTGGCGGCAATATCAGGTGCTAGAAATTGTTATTATCCCTATTTTACAAATGATAAATGTGAGGAACAGTAAGGTTAAATAACATCTTCAAGGACACCTCTGGCTGAGTCTGTACTCTGAGATCTTAACCATTATTTCAGGTGTGGTGATTGTCATAGAACAAACAATATTAAAATCTCTGCATCCCAAAATGTGAAAGATAGACTTACGGGATTACAGACTCTTGAGAATAATATTGTATACAAAGCCCAATAATATGCATTATCTCCTTTAACCCTCATATTAATCCTGTGTATTAGGCAATTTTCCCAGATTGTGGTAGAACCTTTAAGCAGCAGAGCCTGGATCCCTCCTTCTCTGAACTCACTTGTCTACTCTTTCCACTAACAGCCAGGGGTAGTTCAGACAGATACTTTAAAGAGTCCAGTCAGTTTTGAATAAATGTTAATAAGGAAACCATTACTAGTTATTTCTTTGTTAGTACCTAACAGGGTAAATTTAGTAATCCCTATGTTTCCATGGACCATCCGTACAGAATATAGCATTCTCATTGTTGTAAAATATTCTTTCTATAAATTCATGATTTAATTCAACCTACAATTTATTCAGCAAACAGTCTGTGTTAGCGCTGTGCTAGGTGCAGAAAATATGATTGAATAAAAAGTGCCCTGTTCTAAAAGAACCTTCAGTCAGCTCAGGCTTTCAGAACCTCAGATAGTCTGCAGGACCTTTTCATATACCTGGTGTCAATTTAAAGCACTGCATTTGACCTAGAATATACTCTATCTCTTAGGACCAGTTGCCTAAGAGATCATTTCTCTCCTCATTGGTTTGGCACAAAATAAAATCAGCTGTAGTGCCATGTAGATAAAATTTTAGATTTGGACTTTGGGGAAATAGAACCAGGGTGTTTTCTCCAAAAGGATTTTCCTACTCCAAGAGTGTTCAAATTTAAAGCTAGATTTAACAATAGACTCTTTGCCCAGCTGAGGGGTACTGCATTGACTCTCATTTACCATTTGGCCATGCCTTTTTCTAGAAATACTGGATTTGTACATGCCTTGAAATGTTTACAAGCTGTGGGGCCCAACACCAGCCTGCCAGACTGTCAGACAAAAGCCCAGTAAGGCAGTGCCCAGAGCACCAGACCAAGAATAAAGAAGGATGCATCCAGGGGTGAGGCAAATTCCACTTTGTCCAGGTTAATGGTAAAATATGATGAGCTGTAGCACAAAATGTCTGGAGGGGCTATTTCTACATGCATAGAAATTTGTGCACTCCTACTTCAGAATGCTACTAATTAAGAATGCTGCATATACTAGTTCAAACAGAACCTGGTGTCTACAACAAGGGAGGGGGAAGGTGTGATGTGTGTCTCCAGATTTAGAAGACCACAACTGGTGTTCTTAGTGGCAGTGTAACACGTGTTGCCTCACTTCCCTCTGGTCTTAAAACATGTGAGTCACAGTCTAATTTAAGAGTTACACTCCCCTATTCTCACACTGCAACAGTTAAGTGAGAAAAATAAAAAACTAAGTTTTCTTATTAAAAAAAAAAGATGAGTAACTTATATGTATTGGGTATCTGAGAATTTTTTCAAGCAGCAAAATATTTTATATTCTCTTTGTATCTAATTTGGCGAACCCCTCTAATCAGATATTTTATTCGAGTCATTTCAGGACTTGTGGGACCACACATCAAGTTTGCAACTCCTGTAGCTTTAAGAGAAGGTAATTCTTGTTTTGGAGTTGCGAGGTGGCACCAGCTTCCCGACTCTTGTCACTCTCTCCGCCTGCTGGCAGGTACTCTCCGGCGGCTGCCAGCCCCGCCCCGCCGCCCAGCTGCGCTCCGAGCTGCAGACTAGGATGCTGCGCTGCTTCCCACCTGAGGGAGGTGGAGCTGAGGGCCGCCGCGGGGCCAGCCTGCCCTGCGACTCCTCCTGCCTTGGCCGCTACGAGGCCGTGGAAAGCGCGTGAGGAGTGCTGGCCCGGAGGCGTGGCCTGGGCAGCGGAGGGCCTCCGAGCCGCCTCTTCACCTTACACAGCCAGGGCGCTGGGCCTACCAAGAAGCCCCGAACCTTCGGACTGTCCGCTCCTACCCCCCAAGGGCGGGCCCTGGGCCCACCTGCTCGCCTTCCGCAGCCTGAACTGCCCCAGGCTACGTGCTACGCTCTTTGCTTTCGCGGCCCCTGCACGCCTTCTCCCTCCCCAGCTCTCCACCGTGGGGCACACCCACTGCCCTTGCCGGCAGTCGGGGCCCTGGCGTCCAAGTTAAACCCAGCCGCCCAGCCGTCGCCGGTCCCAGCTGCACACCTAGTCCTTCCCAGGTACCCGCAGAATAGAACGGAATACAAAGAGGCACGCGCCTCCTTAGCCCCCGCCGCAGCCACTCCGTTTGGTGGTGCCCACTCCTCTTCGACCTCTGCTAGGGCTGTTCGCCGGGACCCCTCCCCCCTCCGCCCTCCTGCCTCTCCCCATAGTGGGTCAAATCCACCCAGTGTTCTCCGAAATTCCGCGAGCTGGGGCGCTCGGCCGTCTGTTTCTCTTCCAAACCCTTGGCCGCTCGTAGCGGGCCCCGGGACCGCCACACCTCCAACCTTCACCCAGCCGCACAGCTCGGTCCCGGCCCCTCCTCCGGGGCCCTCCTCTTCTTTCGCCCCTCCCGAGCCGGGGTGGGAGCGGCGGCAGCTGGAAGAGAAGGGATGAGGTCATCCTCTCCCTCGGAGTCAGCTGGTGGAGGAGAGGAAGCGGGAGGAGGGAGCGCGCGCGAGGGGAGGAGAGGAATGTGCAAGTCCGAGGAGCGCCGGGGCGGCCGCTGCTGCTCCTGCTGCTGGCAGCAGCGGCGATTCGGGCGGCAGCCGCGGGGCTGGGACGGCGGAGAGCGCGGGTGGCGGGCAGGGGCGCGCGCGGAGCGCAGTGAGCAGCTTGGCTCCGCGCAGGCAGCCAGGCGGCGCTCCTGCCGGCCCCAGGCGCGCCGCTAGCCCGGCCCAGCGCCCAGCCCGGCGGGCGGCGGCGGGCGGCGGGCGAGCCAGCGCAGGAGCAAGAGGAGGGGGAGCCGCGCCGCCGGAGAGAGAAGCCGAAGCTAGGCGAGGAGGTGGCGGGAGGAGGAGACAGCGGGGAAAGGTGTCAGATAAAGGAGGGGTCTCCTCCAGTTTGGAGGCATCATGGCCGCTAAGTCAGACGGGAGGCTGAAAATGAAGAAGAGCAGCGACGTGGCGTTCACCCCGCTGCAGAACTCGGACCACTCGGGTTCAGTACAGGAATTGGCTCCGGGCTTGCCGTCGAGGTCCGGAGCTGAGGATGAGGAGACCGCTGGGGGCGGCTGCTGCCCAGACGGCGGCGGCTGTTCGCGCTGCTGCTGCTGCTGCGCGGGAAGCGGCGGTTCGGGCGGAGGCTCGGGGGGCTCTAGCGGCCCAGGCGGCGGTGTTGGTGGTCCCGGAGGCGGCGGGGCGGGCTCGGCGGCGCTGTGCCTGCGCCTAGGCAGAGAGCAACGGCGCTACTCGCTGTGGGACTGCCTCTGGATCCTGGCCGCCGTGGCCGTGTACTTCGCGGACGTGGGCACGGACATCTGGCTTGCCGTGGACTACTACTTACGCGGCCAGCGCTGGTGGTTCGGACTCACGCTCTTCTTCGTGGTGCTTGGCTCTCTCTCTGTGCAAGTGTTCAGCTTCCGCTGGTTTGTGCACGATTTCAGCACCGAGGACAGCGCCACAACTGCCGCTGCCTCCAGCTGCCCGCAGCCTGGAGCCGATTGCAAGACCATGGTTAGTAGTGGGTCTGCAGCCGCAGAAGGCGAGGTTCGTCCTTCCACGCCGCAAAGGCAAGCATCCAACGCCAGCAAAAGCAACATCACTGCTCCCAACAGTGGCAACAACAGCAGTGGGGCCAGCAGCAAACACAGGTCTGCCTCCTGCTCCTTCTGCATCTGGCTCCTGCAGTCACTCATCCACATCTTGCAGCTCGGTCAAATCTGGAGGTACCGTATCAAGGGTGGGGAAAGAGGGAGATTTGCTGCTGCTACTACATCCCCACTGCTTTGCTTTTGCACGAAAATCGTTTAGGGTTGCTGTGGTAGTAACCCTAGTCACACTCTTTCATTTTTTAACTGGGTTTTGCATTTTGAAATTTGTGATCATAATCTAGGGTGGGAGGGAAGACAGCAAAGTGGTTTTGGTCCTCAAACCTGTTTTCCCACTCTGCTTCACTAGCATCTCTCTTTATATGCTACAATTCTTCTCCTTCACATTTTTAGTGATACTGTTTCAGTGAGTAGGAAAGGATTTCTGTTACATTTTTTAAAAAAATATTTTTTATTATGTTGAATTTAAGGTGTATGTTGCAATTTGGGTGGCTTCTTTTGTTCCCTGAGAAAAATCTCTAATTATAGTTAGGTGGGAGTTGTTGTGTCTGAAAAGTACCCACATTTTAATTATCACTGCTAGAGAAGTCCTGTGCTCCAAGTAAAGAGCTTAATAGGACCATGACTTACCATTTTTGGAGACTATTTATATCTGTATTTATATCTCACAAAATGAGTAAAGATACTTTAATGAGAACCAGACTTACTTTTCTAATGCACTTTCTGATTATCTTGGAACATCCTCTATACCTAATTTTCTTGTATGACTAAAAACCCTTGAAAAAGTGGTGGTACATTTTGTAAACTTTAATCGTACTTGGCATTTTCATTGACTGCTTTGCTACTTGTCATCTTCTCTAACAAGTCTCTTTGCACAGATAACCCTTCCACTTCCAAAATGGCATACAAGGCTAAACTTGTTGGGCAGAGGAAACCATCATTTGAGCAGTCACTGCCTGGATTTAGGAGTATAATGGAACAATATGCTCAGAAATATGTTCCTAGGACTTTTATTTGTTTTTAAGATTGCTGGGTGAAGGAGTGGGTGAGGGAGGTGGAAGAGGCTATGGGGAAATAAATGATAATGGATAGAGACATGATTTGGGGTGGTGAACACACAGGACAGTATACCAATATTTGACTTGGGGTGATGAACACACAATACAGTGTACAGATGATGTGTTGTGGAATTGTGTACCTGAAACCTGTATCATTTGTCAAGCATGTCACCCCAGTAAATTCAATAACAAGGAAAAAAAAGATGAACTGTTGACCTCTCCTCAGAAACAGTGGGGATCAGAAGGAAGTGTAAAGACATATTCAAGTGCTTAAAACTAAGGATAAGGGAATTTGTGGCTTGCCTAATTCACAAACACCCCCCCCCACACACACACACACACAAACACACAACTGTAGAAGTTTAGAAATGAGGGAAAAACTTTTGAACCAATATTTTACATCTATAAATATTCTTTGTATCAAAGGAGTTAAATGCTAACATCCTAGAGCTTTTTTGGTTTAAAATGACCTAGTAGGTATATAGTTTAAGTAAAATAAGGAAACTTCCCAGCAAACTCAGTGTATTTATTGGGCTACCTTCTACTCTGCCAGTGTCTTTTTCAGTTTCATTTGTAGTTATTTTTTTGTGACAAGTGATAAGATTAACTTTGTGATAAGTTAATAGTCATTAAGTATGCTGAGGTAGTGAACTCAGAATTGTACAACAGAACTAAAAACCTCTTTTTGTTTATGGTAAATAGTGTTTCCATTGAAAGAGCAAGTTCAATGCTCTTTTTACAGCCTTTCCTGGGACCATTGCTTTGTAAAGCAGGGCTAGCATTGCCATAGACAGTGATTTCTCGGATTGAGAAACTTCTATTTTTAAGCAGATACTTTCTGGAAAAGTGTTATATAATATGCAGTCAGACAAATTGATGTTGGAAACCTCCATATCTTAGACTCAAATGATTTTATAAAATGTTGGTTAAATGTGTATTTCCCATGGTTGACTATTATGAAGACTTATAGCTTAATGATCTTCTTCAAATTTGATGGAAAACTCAAATGCTTGATTTAATTACTAAAACTGTTTAGTGGCTAGGATGCATATGATTAGCAGTTTTAATCTGATAATGTGGTAAATGAAACTTAACATTGCATTTGATAACTTTTGCAAACTTTATGCAGGATTTGGAAATCACTTTCAATCACTTTTAAAATTCTAAATTTCTGTATATATACAAACCCTTCTCAATTCTATTGACTAAAGATCTATCCATGTTTTCTGTAAATTGATACCTTATGAGAAACCTGCTATCAAATTCTGTCAACTGAGGAAGTTGTTTTAATTGTAGTTGTATATACCAGACTGTCTACATCAAACATTTTCCTGATTAAAAATGTTTATTATTTCAAGACATAAAATGCAGAAAATAGAAAATAAGTAAAAAAAAAAAAAAAAAAAAAAAAAAAAAAAAAAAAAAAAAAAAAAAAAAAGAACCTAAACACATCTAAGCGAGACCACAGACATTGGGTCAACTGGCCACACAGAAAAGCTATCAAGGGGGTAGAGGAATGGAAGGATAAGGTTGAAGGCAGAAGAAAAACCACAGGCTCTCAGACTAATGCATTAACTGACCCAGCCCTTAGAGAAATGTAATCACACATGGCTCCTTTTTAAAGCATTTCTGTCATGTTTTCCTTAGAGGCCTTAAACTTTATTCTGCTAATGCATGGTCACCTGGAAGGAAGTATTGTTGGAAATATTTTTAGATATTTGTCTATATGCCAGAATATTGTCTTTAATATGTAAATCTGAATTATCTAATTGAACTGTTCCTGGATTTTGTTTAAGATAATGTGGAGGATGATGAGATAACTTGATAGAATCATGATCTGAGACTCAAACTTAATTTTTAAAAAATAAAACAAAAACTTTAGACTCATGTAGAAAATTGAAATGGGATCAGAAAGTACATGGAATACAGCACTCATATGCATCCAAATTGTTTCAACTTCTCTAAGTGTAGCATATTTGAATGGAAATTTGGGGGATAGATGCATCATTGATAATAAATTGGTGGAATGCAATTAATATTAGATTATTGTACTAGACCATTATGAGTCCCTAAATTAGGAACATCCCTCTGCCTCTTCTAACTTTTCTTTTCAATGCATTGTACACAAATGCTGCAGAAACACAAGGATACTGAATGGTCCAAAGCTCAGAGGTCATTATTCATGTTTTAACATGCTACTTTCTAAGATCAATAGAATAGATTTTAACAAAGTTAGGAACTGTTAATTGTATATCCATGAATTTCTAGTTACTTTAGGTAGGGGCCAGATTCTAAAAGCTTTCTGTAGATAAAATCCTTTGAAATAATGTCCAAATGTTTACTTGTTCAGAAATATCTATTTTAAACATTTTGGGAAGATTTGCATGTATTTACACATTATTACAAATGCAACTGCTGAAAGCAATGATACATATTCATTTTAATTAAAATTTACTAATGGGAAATTAATGGCAGCTTTTAAAGTCACAGGAGTTGATGCTGGGAAAGAGCCATTTGAAATAATGAGATGAACTTCTGCTACCATGTGAAAAGAGCAATTATGCTTTTAAAGGAACTGTGCCTGTGAATGAATGAGAAAGTTTTTTTTTCTGTTCATTTCACATGATTCCAAAAGTTACTAAGAGTATAATTCAGTCATTGGGAAATTAAATGCTTAGTCTTAATACTTATGATTAATTATATGTAGATATCTTCTTTCTTCAGAATTTATGAATTACTCTTAAAATTCTACCTGAATTTCTCCTCTGTGTGTCTGTACATATTTAGTTATTTTTAGCAAATAAGCACATTGCACACAATGAATTAATAAAGTGGGGGAGTATTTACTATTTTCACTAGTTTGGTTTTTGTTTTTGAATATCTATCATGAAAGTGATAAGGGTGAAAACAAATTTTTCTGCTCTTCTCATGGATGATATTTCACAAGGTATTAGCATGTGTTCCATGTTCAAGTATACTGGGAAAATGACAGGTTAAACAGAGTTAAACAGGTTTCTCTACAGCAGAATTTCTCAGATCCTTTAATAAGCTTATGTACAGTTGTCAATAATTTGTACTTGATGTGGCACACAAAGCTCTTTGAGAATCATTATTCTATGCCATTCTTAAACGTAAGGAACCTTAAGCCAAAAAGAATTCTAGTAATAATTTTATATGGTACTTAAAAATTTCCAAATGTTTTATATGCCTTATTTCATCTACATTTTATAATAACCTAAGAGGAAATTATTAATGTCTCTATATATGTGAAACTAACTCTTAGAGATTAAGCTCCTGGCACAAGATCACTCAATTATTATGTGATGTAGATAGGAGTCAAAACCAGGCCTGTCTTACTTAAAGTATATGTTATTTCTGGCTCAATTAGCTACCTCCAAATGCCAACTTGGATAATAAGGACAACAGTGTATAAAAATGACAATTTGCCTTCATTAAGGATGGCAAAGTGGGAGAGGAAGCTTCATTTTGGACAAGTTTGGAGATCTTTCCAATAATACATCAGTAGTTAAATAGTAGAACAGTGATTTGAGCTCAGATCGCCTTACTCTAAGTCTAGTGCTCTTACTATACCATTTGGATACGCTAAAGTTGTGTTAAATTCCAGCTGAGTAACATCATCTTGTAGTGGCATTAATGATTAAATGGTATAATGGATGTGAACAATCAGAAAGTACTTTGCAAATGATAAAAGAGGTTCAAGGGATAAGGAATGGGTAAGAAAATAGAGAACATACCGGTTACCCCATTTAGTGTTGAAAAAGGTCTTTATTGATTCTGAGTTAGTTCTGAATTCTGATATAGGTCAGGGAAGAGTGGTGCCCTTTTCTGAGTTGATTGGTCATTTTCTGTATATTTGTGTTCTCTCTACTGCATATTAATTTATTTATTCAGTCATCATATATTGAGCACCAAGTACATGCAAAGCGCTGTGCTAGTTACTAATTATCCCAAGGTAAATAAAATAATACACCTTCTTTCAAAGAATGTACTGTTTGATGAGGAAGACAGAAAAGTAAACAAGTAATTTTAGTACGAGAAAATAGGTAAACACTGTGGTAGGAACAGGAAACTCAAATCATCTAAGTGGTTCAGGTAAGACTCTCTAGAGCAGCAGATGTTTGAGCAAAGGTTTGAATGGTGAGGAAATCTGCTCTCTGAAGAAAGTGGGGCATTGGCTGTAAAGCCTTGGATCTGATTTGTGAAGGCAGAGGGGAAAAAAGGACAAGGCAGGTTAAAAGTGTGTTTTGAATACAAAGTGAGTGAGAGGAGCTAGAGATAAGGATGGAGAATTTGTTGGGCTGGACAATGAAAGGGCTTTAGGTTTTATTTTGAAGGTATCCAGGAACCACTGAAGGATTATAAGAAAGAGGGATTATTATAAAGTGTTAAGACGTTTTATAGAAAGGAATGGCAAAAAGTTGAGAGTTTCAGAGGTATACTATCAATGCTCATCTAAGTCAATCATATCTCTTTAATTCATGAAAATTTATTGATTTTAAGGGGATTGAGTTTAGGTGTAATTGGGGCATACATTAGGCCCAGCATGGTAGAGAAGTTTTTTTCCAAAGAAAAGATTAGTTGAAAATTTTAATTGTACATATAATAAAGCAAATTCTTGGCAAATGTTTATTTTGTGCTATTTATTTTGAAGATTTTTAAAGGACATTGTGGTCTTTACCTTATTGAAATTTAGGTTTCCTTGCTTTTAGAAACTTATTCCCTATATTTTTGTAACACTTTTCAATTTTCAGGGGCTTCTATGTCCTTTTTCTTATTTAATCCTCAGAATAATCTTTGAGGTAGAACTTTCATTTTGCATATATGAAAACTGAGACAAAGAATTTAAAATATTTTCCTCCTTATGTCACATAGTTCTGCACAGATTCTAAACTAGAATTCAGTATTGATGTGAGAGGGAAAAATAACAACATGAAAAATGGTTGATGAGATTGATAATGATTAGGTAGAAAAGGAGCCTAAAAATATGAGAGCTTTTTAGAAAGTACTGAAAGATTGTAATGTGGAAGAAGCAAAGGACTTTTATGTAGGCTCTGTGACATAATGGGTGGGACCTGCAGGAAGAGATTTTGAATTAATGTAAGGATGAATTTTTTAAGTGGTCAAATGGATCCCAAGATAATTAAGATTCCTCAGAGGCAATGAGTTCCCTATCACTGAAGTGTTGTTTGGAAAACTGTAGTCAGAGTTGCAGAGGAAGACAGTTTATCATACAGAGCGTAGATCAAGACCGTTCTCCAACCCTGAGATTTTGACAGTTTTTATCATTATGTACTGCTGCAAACATAGAGGACTAACCTTTGTTTTTGTTTTGTTTGTGGATGAGGAAGTAAGATTTTGCTTGAAATACTGCAGTTGTGTCACTTTGAAATCAATTCATTGGTTTATGGACCTGATATCTTCAGTGGAACATCTTTTTTTTTTTTTTTTTTAGTGTAAGTGCTGCCAAAACAAACACCAGTGGAGCATCAAAAATCCATGAAACAGCCTTGAGTGCTGAGCTTGATATTTACATCTCTGACTTAGCTAACATATAAATCCACATACAATCTGACAGTCCTCTGAGAATTGACTTGAGTTTCTGTAAAAGTTGAAATAATTTATGCATAAATCTATAAGGTATATTTCAATACTTTTGCAATAACAAATGTAATGGTTGTAATTTTGTCCATTTACTGAACTGTACACTGTTTGCTTTCCAATGGAATTGCAGACTTCCTCCACAGAACAGCTGAAAAGTAGTATCTATACAAATGAGTGCTATCATTTTTGACCAGTGTCCACAAATCCTTGGGTCTTTGAAGGCCTTTACTCAGTCACTTACAAAAAATTCCTTAATGTCTGAATATACAAGTATATAACTTGCTATTAAATAGGTTTCATATATTACAGTTTAATGAAATAGTCTACCTGTGAATTTAATTTGCACCAGTCACTGTAAAACAGACAAATGCTAGAATGACTCCCTTTATATGGACTTGCTGGCTATTCTGATTAGCATAATTCTTTGACTTGCTTTAGAATTTGCATGGCACACTAACTAGGCCTATGGAAGCAAGACCAGGAACTATCAAATATAAGGTGTGGTGTGGTGCTTGTCATGAGAAAGTGCTTGCCAGGTACAATCTCATAAAACAGTTCTCAAAAAAAATGGCATTACATCATTCTTGTCACTTCTGGCATGTCTGGTCAGAAAGGAGGACCATGGAAAGTCCTCAACAAGTTATTCTAGTGGGTTGAAACTTAAATGTGTAGGAATATATGTCCAATAAATATTTACTGATATAGAAATGATTCTTCTTTATGAGAGTGTAGCTAAACTTACTGCTTGTTTGCTTCTTGAGTTTCTTTATTATTATTATTATTAATTTTAATAGGGTGACATAAATAAATCAGGGTACATAGGTTCAGAGAAAACAAGTTTTCAGTTCTTGAGTTTCTAATGGTACACTGAATTAGAAAAGGGACAATGTTAATCTAGAAAGTATACGACAAATCACCCAGCTCATTTAGATGTCAAGTATTAAGGCAGTGGGGCTAAATTTTACAAAATACCAGGTACTCTCTGAGAAAGATTCATTTAGAATCCTAATTTGGCATTTCTGTTCTTGCTGATAAAAAAGCCAGACCGGCAATGCTTTGGGATAGATAGTTTCCCCTTAATTCTCACCTGCACTTGATTGGCTGAGCATATACTTTTGTACAGAGTGATTTTTGGTATTTTGGATACTTCTGTACATCTACTTAAAGAAAGTTTGTAGCTCCCACTATTACTCCCACCACCACCATCACCAAATTCTTATCAAACATCAATTTCAGCTTTAGCATATGAATAAAGACCAGTTCAGATTACTGATTGCAAAGAGAAATTAATGAAGGGTTAAAGTGGAGATAAATGAATCCAGAAATTTCCTAGAGACAGGCGGTGGACTGTATGACACCATTAGGTCTTTCCTAACTCTAAGATGAAGGAAAAGCATCATAGAATATCAGTGATGGGTCTCATTAGAGAGGTAGCTGTCCAATGATGAATTAGATTAAATGAGGAGTCAAAGGGATGATTTGGCAGTTCTGCAGTTCAGACCCCAGATATGTTACCTAAGTGCTCTGACTTACATGTAACAACATGGTGGATAAAGTAGAACAGCTTTTCTTTCTTTCTTTTTTTTTTTTTTCATTTTTCTGAAGCTGGAAACGGGGAGGCAGTCAGACAGACTCCCGCATGTGCCCGACCGGGATCCACCCGGCATGCCCACCAGGGGGCGATGCTTTGCCCCTCTGGGGCGTCGCTCTGTTGCATCCAGAGCCATTCTAGCGCCTGAGGCAGAGACCACAGAGCCATCCTCAGTGCCCCGGCAAACTTTGCTCCAATGGAGCCTCAGCTGTGGGAGGGGAAGAGAGAGACAGAGAGGAAGGAGAGGGGGAGGGGTGGAGAAGCAAATGGGCGCCTCTCCTGTGTGCCCTGGCCAGGAATCGAACCCGGGACTCCTGCACACCAGGCCGACGCTCTACCGCTGAGCCAATCGGCCAGGGCCAGAACAACTTTTAAGGTCCCACATAGTTTAGATCTTCTTTTGGTTTCGTTCTTCTGGGTCGTATTTTTTATCTGTGTGATGTGATTTCTCAAAAAGTATATATCCCAGATTTTTTCAGGTCTAAAGTTCTGATCCTGATCTTATAAATTACTTTTGTTTTGCCCAGTCCCCAGAGTACATGCTTCTGAAATTCTGCACATGTTCTTCTAAGTCCACTGTTACAGTATTTCTCTGTCTGTGTAAGTCAAAGGAGAATCTACAAAAGATTTTCCAGATTTGGTAATGTAGCTAATCCCCAGGAACTGGTATTATTTATAAATGAAGAGAGCATTTTAAACTTATGTATATATTGCAAATTATTTTTGTCTCATTTTAAAATTTTAGTTATAATTTAATGAAACAATTTTCACAAAAACATATCTAAGTATTTGAAACTGCTGAACATATCAATAATTCTAAGATATATACTATGTAGATTGAGAAGCTAAAATTGCCATCTACAGTTCATGTACATAGTAAGGTAGCACAGCTGGAGTGCTATGATTAGCAAATTGGGGACAATGCTTCAAAGCTTAAAATGAACTATCCCTTTGTCAATGAAAAGGCTGTTGTCAGAGCCAGCTTTTCTTTGAAATTAAAAGCTTGTCCTAGGCTACTCTTTCCCTGATTTAATATGCTAGAAATCAAATTTAAACTATACAAAGATCATGTATCCAGGGACATACCTGTTAAAAATAGGGGTATGTTACACTCAGCTAAAAGACCAGAATAAAACATTAAGCTTTTCTGGTCAGAATTGCCTGTATTTCTAGGATATTACAGATATGTTGTGAAGCTGAACAATTTACAAACCCATGACATTTCATATTTTTAAATTAAAAAGATAAGTATTTGTTTTAAAATTATATGAAGCATGTCAACTATTTTCTCATCTACATGATTCATAAGTAGACTATTTGAATCAGTTTTATTTTTATTTTTTTGTTTAATTTATGTAATGCTATTTTTCTGTCAAGAGAATCCTTTATATAAATGAAGCAGTGGGCACTGTGTAAGGTGGGTGAGTATTAATCAAACAGAAAATCATGCATATATAGAAAAAGTAGGATTTATAGGTAATAGGAGTATAAAAATACTTGAGATGATTTTGATTTGACTTGCCATCAAATACACTAAGAAAGAAAAAGTCACCTTTCTGAACAACCAATCCGGGAGATTTCATCCATGTTTTAAAAGCAGTCTGAGTTTCTCTTTCTGTAGCTCAGATAATAATCATGAATAATGCTATTAGTTTTCAGATGAATTCTTTACTTTTTGGGTTTGTTTTCAGTAGCAGAGAGTCAATAAACAAAACAAAGCTAGCCGTTGTAGCAGAATGGTCTTCCATAAGTTCTACCATTAGTTCACATGGCATAATCGCTGTGTCTGTAACATAATGAGGAAATGATCCTTCAAAAAGTCAGGGGAAAGGATCTATAAAGGCTTCTTCTGTTCTGATAAACTTTCAGCTCCTCAATTAATTTCCTGTTTTACAAAAGTAAACTTAATAATTATCATTTTTCAGAAATGTAGGTCAGTTCCAAAACACTCTCCAAAGTGATTTATAGTACTTGGGTCTGTTGTTATTAACATAAATTAAGAAGTATGTACCATAGGATTTCATATTTCCAGGGATATACCAGTAACAAGAGTAGCAGTCACATATGTCCATGGGGATTTTTCTGATTTGGTGATGATTGGGTTTGAAAAATTAAGTTCAAACGGTCAATGCCATCTTAATGAAAGCATAAATATTAGCTGTGTTCTTTTTTCTGAAAAGTAATCAATTGTTACAATTATTTACAGATACAATATCTACCAATTTAAAATAAATTTTGTATCAAATTAGTAAGAGCAGGGGAATTTGCAGTTTTTATTAAGGAAGCATGTCTAGATACACCACAAACTATTAGAGTCTCATTTCCTGATCTGTTTAAAGGAGATGGGGGTATTGTAGATCAGGCATGCATTTATTAGACTGAGGAAGAAACTTTAGCCTTTAGAGAAACTAACAAAACTGGAGAATTTTTTTTCATAATCAGAGGATGATTTTCAATCTTTTGGAATAGGTGTATTCTAATTGTATTGGACCCATTATAAAACATATCACAGCAAAGCATAAAGCAGGACTATAACAGCAAGGCCAAAATTTTATTAGATGAGTTTGTTCTAGGTGCTTCTGGCAAAACAATGAGACCTCTGTTCTTGTATTCCCGAAAGAAAGAATTCAGTTAAGAAACAAAGTGTAGCAAGTAAGGCAAGAATTTCTTGGCTGTGCAGGAATATACTCAGAAAGGGCCAAGCAGCCAAAGAAAAAAGGGTCTTGGAGACAGATTCAGGGGGTTAGCTCCAGGATGAGCTGCCACTGCCCACTGCTCCCCTGGCTTCAAGTCTCCTGGGGCCCTTAGAGCAGTGGTCCCCAACCTTTTTAGGCCACGGACTGGTTTAATGTCAGAAAATATTTTCACGGACCGGCCTTTAGGGTGGGACGGATAAATGTATCACGTGACCGAGACAAGCATCAAGAGTGAGTCTTAGACGGATGTAACAGAGGGAATCTGGTTATTTTAAAAAAATAAAACATCGTTCAGACTTAAATATAAGTAAAACAGAAATTGTAAGTTATTTATTCTTTCTCTGCGGACCGGTACCAAATGGCCCATGGACTGGTACTGGTCTGCGGCCCAGGGGTTGGGGACCACTGCCTTAGAGTTTAGGAAAGAGAGGCAAGGAAAATGCTTCTGGAGGGAAGAAGAAGAGGAGGAATTAAAGGGGAAAGGCACAAGCATGCTCCCAGAAGGAAGAGAGCCCTGGGTCCTTCGTCCTAAGAGCTTTCAAAGGTGGAGATCTTAGGAGAGGTCCCTGGGGGAGGGGGATCTTAATAGAATTTTCATCAGCTTTCCAAGTATGTTCTTTTAGGTTCGTGGTCTTCACTGATTGGTTTGCACCAGGTCAGGGTTCATTAGTCAATGCAGCGGGTCCTGATGTCAGCCATGGCATTGCTTGTCTGTTTTGCTGCTTTTCCGGGCCTGGAGCTGAAACACAACTGAGACCTAGATGTTGTCCTTAGGGGTGAATGCTTATGGGCTATTCTCGGGCCCCCTTGTTTACTCCTCTGCTAAGGGGGCCTAATCTGAATGACCAGCAATAGTGGAATATAGTTTACCTTGGGGATAAGATCTTTATTCTCTGTTTTGCCTGTTGCTAGGCACCTGGGGCTTTCCATCCTGGCGACCTCTGTGCCTGGCCTCTTGTCCTTGCTCTGCTCGCATCTGTCTAACTACCTACCACATAGGGATAAAGAAGACAGAAGTCGAGTTGTGATAGTAATGGTCAGATTTATGGGATCAACTTGATATTAAGGCACCAACAAGGTCTGCATTCTGACAGTGTTTGACCTTAAAGTCCTGTTTTCATCCAGATCAGAAGTAGGCAAGAAGTCGGCGGCTAGAAGGTCAAGGCCAAGCAAGGCATGTTATCACAAATGGGAATCCAAGTGAGGACTAGAAAGAAACTTGCTAAAATTAAAGGTAGGTAAGAATCTGAGTTCAAGGGCTTCACAAAAGCAAATCATGAAGCTTATGCTTCAAAATGTATGACTAAAGAGAAATTGGTTTCATTTATGTTCTCATCGTATAACTTCAGCCTGGTCAGATATTGCGAGTAAAGCCGAAGACTGGAGGCCAAGTTCTCATTCCACTGTGAGAAGGGCAAAGAACTGGGATTGAAGGCAGGTGCTTATTCCATCACTGTTGATATGCGCAAGTTCATTAGTAGTTTATTGACTAAATTACCCTAATCAGTTGCTGAGAATAGCATGAGAAAAAAAAAAGTGACCAGTGTGATCTTTTAATCATGAATTCTACAACATATCAGCTTAAAATCATAGTAAGGAACAAATATGGAAAAGAATATGCTCTCACTGTCTAGGAGAGGAGGTAAGTCCTGTTTATGGCTCCAAATCTGTCTGTTTGACATGCAAAGAGTAGAGCTATTGCCTTGCAAGTCAAAGTTGTATCTGCAATCAGCAGCGTCGGCATCTCTTTGAGGTGTCTCAGAAATACAGGTTCTCAGGCTCACTCCAAATCTATTGAATTACAACCTGCATTTAAACAAGATGCCCAAGGGATTAGTATAGACATTAAAGTTTGGGAAGCAGAGTGGAATCTAAACTGCAATACAAGAGGGAGCCACCCTGGCCAGATGGCTTGGTTGGTTAGAGCATCCTCCCGAAACACAGAGGTTGCCAGTCCGATCCCTGGTCAGGGCACATACAGTAATTGATTGATGTTCCTATCTCTCTCTCTCCTTTTTCTTCTCTCTCTCTAAAATCAATAAAATAAATAGTAAAGAAATAAAAAAAGAGAAATAGAGAGCAGTCCCTTCCAGTTGCAATTTTTAGGGTAGGTCAATTGAGTTTGGCATTGTAATCCAGTGGCCAAGGCCTAGCAGGTTCACATTGGATTCAGGCAGATGGTAGAGGAACTGTGGAGCTAGAAAGCATTGGGCCATTCCCATTTATTGGAGGCTCACAATAGTGGATGAGCAAACAGGCAGGGGAAAACCACTTTCACGGTAGCAGGTGAACGAACAGCAAAATGGCCCCTCACAGTGGTGAGCAAGCAATCTGCCCAAGGGTAAGCACCTGGAACCTTACATAGGCTATACACACGTGTCTCTGCTTGTGCTTACACACTAATCATGCAATGTGCTAGTGAGCAAGCATAACACAGCTGTTTTCCCAACACTCCACCCTTTTAGAGTTGCTTGCCTCACACTCTATGTGACAGGTGTCTTCTGCGATAGTCCCTGTGTGAGGAGTGAGGTACAATATATTACATCACAGGAACAGAACAGATTATAGCAACAAAATTAAAAAGGCACATGCTTTACCAAAAATGACAATAAGTACAAAGGTGCCCTTCACAGTGTCTCCCTGAGTACTCTGTTTGGGTAACTTTTACAGGCCCATTTCTCTTGTTAGGCAGCACAGACAGCAGCCTGCAAAGCCTTACAATGCTGTGCTGCTTCTACCTCCTCCAAATCTGCCAATGTCTGTGTAATATTATTGATGGGCTGCCCCACATAGAGGCTCATGATATCCACTAGTGGCTAATGGGGTGCTATAAAGGATAAGGTCCATCATCCTTGCCATACATACTTCCTCATCTGGCCCACAGGACCTCAGGTTGAAAGCAGCATTTTTATATCTAGCTCCTGGAGGACCTGCTGCAGCTCAGTATATGACTGCCACTGACTCACTGCCCCCAGCAAGTCTCCAGAATTCCGTCAGACCATATGAATGGCAGCCATCACCCACTCTAACAGGGTATGGTTTCCTGGGTTGTCATGGTGGTTCTGCAGATGCTTCCTCAAGGAGGAGTGCATGGTAATAGTGCCTAATTTCTCCATCTCTGTTCTGGAGAGCATGATTCCATCCACCCCTATGTCCCATAACTGCAGCAAGCAAGCTGCCAGGGACTTTGTGAGTTTCTGCCTGAATTTCTCCCCAAATCCATCAACTCAGTCTAAGTGTAGGGCTGGACCACAGAGTGCTCAACTACCTGCAGAGGGGTTTGTGCCTGCTTATGAGGCACATTTGCCTGTTGGTTTTTTACCTTCTAGGTGACCACTGGCTGGGCTCTGAGTCTGCCAATGGCAATTTCATCTTGAACCTCCTCCTCTTCAGAGGATGAGAAGTTGGAAACACCTGCTACCACTGACTCAGATCCCTCCACTGACACATATGCAGCTCCTTCTTCAGCGACCACTTTGGCTTTTGCAGCTGCCGGCTCTCAGCCTAAAGCTGAAACTGGAGCTCTTGAACCCATAATTGTTTTTCTAACAACTGCCGCTGCCAGCTTTTGGCTTCTAGGGCAAACTGAAGCTCTTGAACTCACAATTCCTTGTCCATCAATCATTCCAGTTCAAGATGTTATTGGTTCTCAGCCTGCAGGTCACATTGGAGTTCTTGAACTTAGGCACCTCTTTCACAGAGCTTTCAGTTTCTACTCTCAGGGCTGTAAGAAACACCCAGCCCATGGACCCAAACAAAGTAGCCACAGGGAACCATATGCTCGAGAATGGCCACCCTTCTTTATCCACCCTTCAAGGGTGTTGGTTCTCCATTCTTATCTGATCCAAATCCTGCCCACTACTCCAGATATAATACCAGTGGCTGAGGCCAGGTAGGTTTACATTGGATTCAGGCTGATGGCAGAGGGACTGCAGAACCAGAGAGCATTAGGCCATTCCCATTTATTAGATTCTCATAACAGTGTAGGCAAGAGGAAACTGCTTTTCATGGCGAATGAAAAGCAAAACGCCCCCTCACATTGGCAGACAAGTGATCCACCAAATGGCCCCTTGCAGTAGTGGGCAAGCAATCTGCTCTGAGGGAAAGCACCCATAGCCTTACTTAGGCTATAAACACATAGTTCTGCCATGTGCTCACTCACTAATCATGCAAAGTTGCAAGCGAGCACAGCTCTTTTCCCAACAAGCATTAACAGAAAATATGGTTGATTCTGACATTTTCACTGGCTTCCTCATCAAAGTTAGCTTACCCAGAATGATAGAGAGGATTGATGCTTAAAAATTGTATTGAGTAGACACACACATATACACAAAAAAAACCTTCTTACAGATGATGCTATAAGGAAAACTGTGATATCTTCCATTGGTAAAGAAAGTAAAAGATTTTAGTAAATTTTTATTAAAAATCTATTACTTTATGTTTTTATTGTTTACAGCTGATCCTCAGGAAAATAATCCAGCATGCTGGCTGCCCACCTCACAGTTTTACACTATACGTAGTCCTTGTGCCTTTTTGACACTTGGGATGGAGTAGACAGTGGCTGCTGAGAGAAAGACAAGTCTCAACGTAAGTGGCCACTAAGGAAAGTATTGGGTTCAGAGTAACCGGATACAGAGGATAAAGAATAAGGAGAGGAAGGCAAGACTGGCAGCTCTTACCAAGACATAAGGATTGCAGTCTTTGTTCAGAGAGGTGGAGCTGGTTTGGTTGTGTCATTCTTATTCATACTTTTCTGAAAAAGAAGCAGCCATTGATGAATAAAGGCCATTTCACCACTGGGTGTCAGGGTTAGTGGAGCGGAAGGTCAGGTAGCTGGGCATTTCTCACCTGGACCTTTAGTCAGTTAGACCAATGAACCTAAGTATCTACACTGGGCAAGAGGAACTAGGGGAGGAATTGAGGAAAATGGCACTAAGCCTCCAGGCTGCAAGTATAGATCCTGGCCAGGAGTTAGAAGGGTATTTTTTATACAATAAGGAAGGATTTTCAATGTCTACCCTGTTCCATGCAATTCAGCTTCTCACAGTGGCCCTTAGACCCACAAGACAGGCTATATCACGGGAAAAATAGGATGATTCAGCCTGACTTCATTCTTTACTATTTATCCTCCTAAGTGAGAAATATAACATTCAACAATATGCAACATATGTCAGTGTTTGTACTATAGGGGAAAAAAATGAGAATAGTGCCTTATAAAATGTAAATTCATTTAGATGTAGCATCAGTTTTTCTATTTCACATTAAACAAAATAGAAAAGGATGGCCTTCACAGAAGTGCTTCTTTTCAAAGTAATAGTTTTCTAATTTCCCTTTTGTACAACAGCTGGTGTTGCTATGCTGTCACTTTTGTTGCTAGGGTTCTTTCCCTATCTACATGCTTGGATGTGATTGTTTCCTTTAGTGTTCTTAAGTGTTTCCATGGAGAGTTACCAAGTTGATTTTTCTCTATCTGCTTTATAGGTAGGTGTGGTCATCCTGCCAGGCTCTCGACCTCCATGGCTTTTCAATATGGTAGCTACTAGCTACACATGACTATTGAGCATTTGAAATGTGGCTATTTTAAAGTGTGCTGTGTCACATACCCAGAGGATTTTGAGGACTCTGTATAGGAAAAAAAGGGTAGGGATTATAAATATGTCATTGATAATTTTTATATTAATTTATGCTGAACTAATCACATTTTGGATATAGGATATATTGGGTAAAGTAAAACATATTATTAAAATTAATTTCACCTGCAGCTTTTATTTTTTTTTCCTTTTTTTTTTCCTTTTTAAACATGACTACCAGAAAATTAAAATTACATGTGTGGCTTGCATTATTTTTCTATTGGACAGAGATGGTCTTGATAATGTTAGAGTTCAATTCCTGAGAAATTAGAAGAGGGAAACCTAAAGTGAATTGTTTCAATATACTAAGATAAGACAGTACTACACTCTTCACAAAAATTATGGGATATTTCAAAATGAATATGAAGTGTTGAAATATCCCCTGATTTTTGTGAGCAGTATAGAAGTTGCCAGGGAAAGCACAGTGAGTAGATTTATGGCTGAGGCAGACTGATTGAATGGATTTTACAAATAAGTAACCTGGCAGTAAAAACTTACTCTTTAGGAGATAATACCCTTGATGTGAGTGAAGTCCATTGTCTTCCTTGCTTCCTGCCCTGCTTAAGGCCTAATGACATGCTGAGCTTCTTTGTTGGTTTAATAAATAGTATTTAATGATGACAATAAAGACTAAATCTGTGTAAATGCCATTATAGTTTGCCAAGCACATTCACTCATATTAAACTATCCAGTCTTCTGGTAAGCTTCTCAAGGGAGATATTAGTATTGTTCCCATTTGAAGATGAACTGACTGAGGTTCAAAGAAAGTAGACTTGCCCAAGTATGTATCGCTACAACGCAGCAATTGTCTGCACTCACATTCATGACTTCAGCTTCCAGATATTGTACCTTACCCACTTGACCTTTTCACTCCGTGATTAATCCAAGAGAATCACCCGGAGAAGCATTTCCTGACCTTTCAGATGGCAAATGTGCTCAAAACTGCAGTGAGTTCAAATTTACTGTGACATCAGTGGGAATTAGTTAAAACCAATGTTGGTATTTTCCTCTGAAAAGGGAGAGATGCACTTGATGAAGGTCAAATTTGATTCTTGACTTTGCTGTAGACTTCTCAACTATAAAATGGTAGGTGAGGGACATCAAATAATTCCTAAAGGCTCTTCCAGATCTATAATTCTGTGGAATGTGGTACATAAATGGAGCATATTAACTCTTTTTATACACCTTACTGAATATCCACTTGAGGAACAATATTCATGGTTTATTGACATGGGCTAGGTTTTTGATAAAATAATGAGGGATTGATATTTTACACCAAACTTCAAATAAAGAGATTATGGATCAATTTTATCTATGTGTCACTTTATTTTGATACCTACTGGTAAAATACATGTTATTTCTATTGAGAAATCATGACACTAAAGAATACTAAATAGGCTCCAGTTCCATGTGAATAGTGTATAATTAACCCATATTTATATCCCCAGTTTGCATGTGGTCATGCTTTGCATGTACTGTCATTCTACTCACATCGTTTATGAATTAGAAATTAAACTACTAGCATGCAAGGTAGAGTCCAACTTCTTAGCCACATTTCTCCCTCTGAGACTAGTAGGATTTACACCCAAGTGAGATAACTTCAAATTTAACTTTTAAGGACTATCTCAGAGGACTAAATCTATAATAGTCCAGCATATGCAGGTGCTAGAGAATTGATTCTCAAATGCACACAATGCAAAATTTTCAGATTCTGGCACAGCTAAAAAATTCATTCTCTAATGCACACAATTCAAAATTTTTAGAATCAGAATCTTTATAAAAGATACTACATGTTCATTTCTAAAAATCAAAATTCCCTTGTGTCTATTTAAAAGGCTTGCCCAAAGGGGATATGACTTACTTTGTAAGGGTTTTGGAACTACAGTAATATTATAACTTTTTTGGGAGTGGCATTCCATGAAAAATACATAGTATTTATCTTTCTTTTAGTTCCATGGCATTTTTGCAAATTATAGTTTTTCCAGAGAGAATGAGTGAATTCTAAATGTTTTTAATGTTCATGACGCTAAATGGATTCTGATTTAACTGGATTTCTTTTCTTAAGTAATATACTTTAAGAAACATACATATCTATACCACTGTTATTTTTCTCATGATGTTTTTCTATGTATTCACCTGATCATGCAGTTATGTATGTTAGGATATGCTGGACAAAGCAAAGTTGAGATAATTAAACTCAGCCTGGAGTGGAAATGCCTTCATTCATTCATGTGGTAAATATCGGTATTTATCAAACATTCACTGCACAGAGTGCAAGTTCACTGTGAGCTCACCAAGGTTCATGATATGAACTCCCTGTTTCTCATATATACCTATTTATACCTCAGAGGGGCAAACGTCATCAACAATTGTTTGGGAGAGTAGGGCAGAGATGGGGGACTTCTGTCTGGAAGGTTTCAGGAGGGAGTAACACATCAGTGGGACCTAAAATAATCCCAAGCAGAAAGAAAAGAAGGGATGGAGATACTCTATGCTGTGTTCTGTAAAGGATTGAAGTAGAAGTTGTGAGGGAAGGAACATCAGCTGGTAAATTGTGATTTTGGAGCCAAACTATCCAGGGCTTTGGATGCTTTCCTCAGGATTTTGGACTTGATTCTGTTGGTGAATAGAGCCTCAGGGAACACGTTTGGAAATGTATTCTCAATTGCCTTCCAGACTCGCAGTCTGGAATTAATGGAGAAGGAAACCCCCTGCACTCTTCAGGAGCAGGGGAAAGAAAAAGTGAGTAGACTTGAAAATTATTTAGAACTTTAAAATGCTCTGTTACGAGGGAGTGAAATAAAAGCAATTTTAGTGGGTTTGGCTGGTTCTCACTAAAGATTCTGAGTACTGGTTTAGAACTCTATTTAATGAACTATTGGAAAAGACATAAATATAAACAATGTTGGGAGCATGTTAAATAAAGATGCTCTATAAATGCAGACTGGGTAATTAAAAAAGATTTACCAGAGTAAAGCTAAATACAGTATAGTGGATAATTAATGGGCCTGTGACAATTCAGTAATAACTGCTCTGAACTTTTACAATAGTGTATTAACATATGTGCATGTCTGAAGGAGGGTGTGCTGCTACAGTTAACACCAGTTCACTGGGAAATTTTCCTCACAGAAGTTAATTAGAGATTCCTTCTAATGAGCCTGCTGATTAACCTCCTGAGCCAAAGGTGACCGACTGCTATTCATTCATGATTTTCTTGTGGAGCCTAAAAAAAATTTGGTTGTAAATTTGATGCTCCTTTTCCTTGATTTCTTTGCCTCTGGATGCTATTGTAGCTCTCAGCAGGATTTGCCTTTCTTACTTTAGGAAATGAACTTCTGTTCTCTTTGTAGGTAGGTGAACTCTAGCCTACAAAAGACTTTTGTAGGTGAGGGAGCATTCTCCTTGGATGGACAGGTTCCTTCATGTGATTAGAATGTGGTAAATGTTCCTTTGATACTTAGCTCAGTAAACAGTCCTCAGAGGAAGGTAAATTTGAGATCCACCTAACATTTATTTCAGTAAATCTTCATGTAACAGCTTTTTGAATTTTTTCAATTTTTAAAATAATAGAATCTATTATTTTTTGGTGCAGTTTTAGGTTTACAGAAAAATTAAATGTAATATACAGAGTTCTCAAATACATCCCCTCACCTCCAGCTTCCCTGGTGACTGACTCCCTATATTAGTGTGGTGCATTTGATATAATTTATAGCTAATACTAATACATTACCATTAACTAACATCCATACTTTACATTGGAGTTTACTCTTTATGTTGTAAATTCCATGGATTCTGACAAATATACAATTGTCTACCATTACAGTCTGATCTAGAGCAATTTCATTAAAAATCCTGTTTTCCACTTAATTTATCCCTTCTCCCCCCCCCCCCACCTCCGCAACCACTGATCTTTTTACTCTATCCTTAGTTTTGCCTTTTCCAGAATGTCATGTACTTGGAATCATACAGTATGTAACCTTTACAGATTGGCTTTTTTTCACTTAGAAGTATGCATTTAAGGTTCCTCCATATGTTTTTGTGGCTTGATAGCTCATTTGTTTTTAGCACTGAATAATATTCCAGTGTCTAGCTGCACCACAGTTATCTATTCACCTACTGAAGGACCTCTTGGTTGCTTCCAAGTTTTGACAAGTATGAATAAAGCTGCTATAAACATTTGTGTGCAGGTTTTGTGTGTATGTTTTTCAACTCATTTGGGTAAATACCAAGAAGCATGATTGTTGGATCTTATAAGAAGAGTATGTTTAGTTTCATAAGCAACTGCCAAACTCTTTTAAAGTTGCTATACTATTTCATCCCCACACTTAACAGTTTTTTAATATCTACCATATGCCAAATAATGCCTTTTGGGGGTACAGATTAGTGAACCACAGCACAAAATGTTATTCTAGAAATAGTTAAGATACTATGAATGTATCCAAGTTACAGATAAATGAAAATTTTGTAGTGTTTTACTGATTAAAATCTGTGCTTTATAGTATAAATCATGTAATTATTTGTAGATTAGGAAAAGGTAAAATAATAAAAATTTAAATGTAATTTAAACTTGACTGTAAGTAAAATATGATAATTATTCCAGTGATGCTTTTAAGTAGTTTTATGAAATTATTCTGCTAGGCATCTGGACATCGATTTCTGGTACTAACTCTCTGGTTTCACATGGATAAAAGAAAAACTATAAGATTAGCCTTTAAATTTTTTTTATTGATTGGTTGCTTTTAGAAAGACAGAGAGAGAAAGGGAGAGAGAAAGGGTGAGAGGAAGTATTCACCTGCTGTTCCATTCATTGCTCGCTTCTAGTATGTGTCCTAACTGGGAATCAAACCCACAACCTTGGTGTTGGGTTTGGGACAATGTTGCAACTGAATGAACTAACCAGCCAGGACTAAGATTTGTCTTTTTAAATGTATCTTTGGAATTAGTAATTTTACTGGATTTATAAACTTGTTCAGTAATTATTTTTAAATGTAACTATGAGGTAAATACTTGCTATTTTTCAAAGTAAAAATGAATAACACACACACACACACACACACACACACACACACACACACACATCTCCTCTGAAATACTCTGGAGTTTTGCCAAAGGCTTGAAGACTTGCTTTGGGGTAGCTGCAACCTGATTCATTCAATTCTGCTCAGTTTGGGCTTTGCTGCCAATGGACTTAAATGAAAATTGTATGCAGTTGAATCGTGGAAAATTGGTTTCTCTACCTTTTAAAAAGCCTTGTCAGAATTGTTATTTGAATTGTTATGGTATAAGCTAAGATTGATCTGAATTATTTTGTAATTTTTAAAAGCAGAGAATAAGTTAAAAAAGTTTTTCTCATCTGTTCAACTAGAATATCAAAGATGAACATGAATACTTTTTAGCCTAAATTATATAATCTGATAATTTTCTTATTTATTCTATACTACATATAAACAACTTGCATATCAATGTCAAGTGTCTTCTCATTATATATAAATATTCATTTTAATATATGGTTCCAAATTTGTCTTCATATCTTCAATTTTGGGGGTTTTAAAATTGTATCTAAATATTTGTGAAACTGAAATTGCTACCTGATCTGTAATGACAATTCTAGTAAAGTTGGCTGAGAAAGACACTAAAACTTTACTTAGTTCATTAAGCAAAATCAGTTATTCTATCTGGTTGAAAACCTCTTCACTCTGAAAATGATTGAGACTTATGCTTCTCTGCCATAAGTATAAACTTAAGTCTGTTGAAGTGAATGGGATGATTTGTGAATGGGCAGTCTGGGCATTTTGGGGTTTTTAACAGAGAAATGCTAAAAAATCACTTTTTGTGTACTTGAAATATAGAACCACTTTTAAATCATGTATGGACACAAAACTTTTGAAATTCACCAAATTAACAATACCAATAGAAAAAGAAATATTGTTTACACATGAATTCTGGTCTAAATGCTGTGGCTTGCAGCAGAGTATTGTTATTTCTATTGTCTAAGAAACAGATCATTAAACTTCAGTCACCAAAAGCTTCTCCTGTGGTCACATCAGGGCCTTCTAAGAAGTGAGAGGAAGAAGTACTGGAAGGAGGGGTGATGAGAGGCCAGGCAGACTGGATCAGACCTTTGGGAAAACACTTGGAAGATATTTATATACTGGAATGCACATATTCAATAATACCTCTTGCTTGTTTTGAATATAGTTAATTCAAATTGTGTGATTTTATCAGACTCACACTAGTTAGTTTTGTTTGTAAATTTCAGTCCTTTCTGGAATGTGTACTTTGTGAAAGCAGAACCTTTGACTTGTTCACTGCAGTGTCCCCAGCATAATATGGTGTCTGGCACATTGTGATAATTTAGTATGTATCTGTTGATGAAATGAAAACCAGTAGATTCTTAGAGGACTTTATTTTCTTTCCAATAAAAGAGTTGGGTAAAGTTCTAATTTCTATATGTTCTATTTACTTGTGAATTTAACCCATGGATTAAAAAAGCATTTGATGCTCAGGACATCCCCTGTTAGCATGCCTCATGCCCTCCCTGTGGAATTTTGTGTTTGGTATCAGATCAGAGAATGGAAGGACTGGATTTTTGCAGATTCAGGACTGACATTGACTTCAGGGCATAGGCAACAGGACTCTGAACCTCTGGCTTGCAAAGACATGGTGCAATCTAAGTTTGCTTGCAGGTTCCCTTTGAGAACATCTGAAGAGCAGCTGGCAACCCACTGAGAAAACTTCGTACCTTCCATCCCAAACCGAGGATGAACCTGACCCTTAAAAAGTAGGAGCTTTGGTCCTTCTGGTATGCTGCTCCATCCCAGACACAGCCTCCGAAACCTGTATTTGCATAATACCCTCCTGCAGTGTGCATCCCACAAGGAGGATCTCTGGGTTTTCCTAGTGACAGCCATGATTTATTACTCCAGGTGGTCCCATTCTTATTGTCTTGTGGAGTAAGAGTGAGCAAGGATACAATTCCCACCGTTTTCTTCGATTCTAACCTGCATTTTACACTTTACAATTCCAATGGGACAAAAACAAATGGCAGAGTAATCACATCACTTTTGCCTGTTTACATGTCACCATAAAGTCCTTTAATTTACAGTAATACTTTGAAGTCTACTTTTTATTCGCTACTATCTATAAAACCAGATGAATTCGCATGCTTTTATTGTGCCTTATCTTTCCTCCTCCTCCTCAGTGCTTCATCATAATTTGTATATGGTTTACAAATGCTTCCCTTGTTTTACCCATGCCTGACTAGGAATGCTGGGTCTAGCTTTCCTATACTGGCCACCACGCTTCTTCTAAATGTGATCCCTGTTATACTTGGTTATTCACGTACTTGCTCTCACTACCTGGCATATCACTGTACCTTCTCCCCAGTTCACTGTGAAGTGAGCAGAATTGGCTTCTGTGCTGCTTCTCCCTAGCCTTCTTTTCCAACTGAGGACCCTGCCTTCCTCCCAAAGGCAGGGCCAAGGGCTATTCCTTCCACTTTGTTTCTGAACACCAGAGCTGCCATAAGACTTAAAGCCCTCTATTGTTAATTACATTATTAGTGGCAGCAGTGGTTGTGATATGATGTCTCCTTGTATTATTTGGTTAAGTTCTTATTTTTTTCAAAGTATTTTCACAAACTTTTAAAGCTGAATGTATTTTTATGACAATTTCTTCTATAGCATCATAGTAAGTCTTGAGCTACAGAAGAGTTTTCAGCATCTGGATAATATGGCAGTTTGACTGTAGTTTTACCATTTTCTTCTCTGAGACATAGATGTTATCCAAAACACTTAATATTCTTATTTTTAAATGAAAAGCTAAATCAAGGTTAAATGTGATACAGGATTATCACTGTCTTCAATAATAATTCATCTATCCATGCTTGAATATTGTATTTAATTATTCATTAAAAATACCTAATAAATTTCTGCCCAAAAGGTAGGCAGCCATTCACGGCAACATCTAGCCTCTGCTAATCTTATGAAGATAGTTTTCACTTGTAAATTATATTTTAACTCGAAACCATTTTCCTTGAGAATGGTGTTTATGGGAGAAATCAGTACACCTGATGTGATCCAAGAACTAAATCCAATTTAACCGGTGTTTTTCAGATGGCTACAAATTGTGTGGGAGAGTTATAAGAAATACAATTTGCCTACCCATATTAACTTGCTGGTTTTCATATCTTTATAAATACATTGGTATGCCCATTAATATGGTAAAATTTTTTCACACACATGCAGGCCACAATCTGTCAAAAGACATATGACACATTGGATCAATATCTTCACAGCACATATTACATATTACAAAGGGTGATTTCTCCTAACATAAAATTTTTCATCAATCAATAAAAATGGCCAATAACCACTTGAAATGGGCAAAAAGCATGTATAGATAGTTAAAAGAAAAAAATTTAGCAAAAATAAACAACATAAAATAACTCACTTTTATTTTCAAGTTCGGTTTGCATTTTGCTCAATATGTTAGATCTGCCTATGCCTCCTAAAAGCAAGTGCAGGGTCTTGTATTGTTTCATAGTTTTTATAGCAGATATTATAAATTGGATCACTGAACACCCACACTACCTCTCTCCGAATGTGTCTTATGTGTTAGAAACTAGAAAGCTTAAAAAAAAAAAGAATGAAGAAGGAAGGAAGGGAGAGAGAAAAGGAGTGAGAGATGGAGGAAGAAAAAGTTTTCTATCCTTTCATGCAACTAGAGAACCCAGGTTCTGGCAAAAAACTGCATTTGGAGGGATGAATTGGACAACTTAAGGTGATGGCTGTATGCCTGGAAATGTTTTGTTCTTCTGTGGAAGCAGTGATAGAGATTGTAGTGTCCTTTACCTGTAGTCCTAAATGCTGTGCAGCAGGTGGTAGCTATAATCGAGTTGTTGGAAGTGAAGTCTCAGAATGTGACAAGTCACTGTCCAGCTGCATTGCTCCTGGCCACAGGGCGTCAAGGCTTCTTGATTCTTCAGGAATCCAGGAACCAAGTTATCTAATACCTTGTAATAAATTACCCTATACTTAAATCAGCTAGAATGGATTCAACAAATAGATTTCTAAAGTCAAATTGTGTTTTTGTACTCATAGGATAGAGGTAGGGAATGGAGGGGAGAACAGAGGTGTATAAATAAATAAACCAGTCAAAACCAAGAGATGTTCCATTAAAAGTTCTCATTAGATTTTCAGTTATAGTTACTTACTGCTAAAAAACAAAAAACACTGTGAATTAAAGCTAAATTGGTTTTTGGATCTCCCTATTGACATCTCATAAAACATATTTTCTAGACATTTACTCAGTCAAATAACATCAGTCAAGCACTTCACCAAATTAGCCACAATTATAGAATTCCAATATACTTTGAATTATATGGGGTGTTTGTTTTCCTTAAAATATATAAACCTTAATAATCTTAACAGGAATGCTTAAAAAAGTATGCAAAGATGAACAGAACATTTCTCTGGCTCAGAGAAATATTATCCAGTTGGATATACAGATTAAAATCCAGTCAGAACAATGCAACAAGATCAGTCCTACAAGATTAGTAGGGTAGATGGAATACTATGGGAATACAGGGGAATGCAAGAAACTGGTTGACAAACTCGGAATTTTTCTACTTTTAAGTCATGCTCTAATGGGGCAGCTAGAATGATCTGAAAAGAAGTGTTAAAACCCATTGATGTCAATCATTTCAGTTTGGGTATCTGACCTTTAAAGCAGAGTTAGTGTCCCCCTGGAACCTCCCAGTTACAGTTCCTCATGCAGAAACATTTTTTCAGTGAGCAGTAACTAAAGACACGGGCTACTGAGCCAGTCTTGACTTTGCTTCAGCCAAGAACATCATTCACATTTCTCTGTTTGAAACATTTAGTCAAATCTGTCCTTCATTTTAAGAAGGTATTTTACTCACGGTGATAAAGTAAGAACAAAGTGACTGAGTCTGTCTTGGATGACCATATATATAATACTTTTAGCTCACTTAAAACTTTTCAAGTTGGAAAAAAAAATGCATTTGGTGATATGACCCTGGAGGTTTTCTCTGGCTGACAGTCAAACCAAGCATACAACAGTCCCTGAGATTTTAACTCTTTATGTTTGACCTGTGTGGCAAATAGATTGTTGATTCCTCTTTTGGGAAAAATCTTGTGTAAGAAATCTCTCTAAAAATAAATGGCACAGGTGATCAAAGTGCAAGTGGCACCATGTGTTTTTTCTGCAGCTGCACTGTTATTCAGGATGTAGAAACAGATGCTTGGTCATAAGGGTGAATCAAGAACTGAAATTTTGGGGAAATGTACACCAAACTTTTGTTTATAGGTTCATCTCACCAATAGCTATAGGCTCTGAACCTTTCATCAGCAACAGCCAAGTGAACTGGAAGCTTCTGCAAATATTTTTACATTCCAGCTGAACTTAAGAGGATTTTGAATAAAAATAGAGAAATATTCACCTTACAGCAAGAAAAAACATTTTTCAGCAAAGTCTTAAGAAAGGATGAATATCTGTTGAGATTTGAAAATAGAGAGATAACTTAAAGATCTCAGTTTTAAAAGAAAACCTTTTTTTTTTCTTTCCAGTTACAAGGCAGGTTATACACTATATTCTGAGAGCCAATATTTTGAGGAAAGAAAATTATTTTTCAAAATAAAGAAGTGATGTCCTCAAGGGACTTCTTCCCTCTGGGCAAATTAAAAAAAAATCCTCATATCCTTTCAAACACTTGCAAGTAAGTCTGAAGCCAGGAGGCAGACTACCTGGTGCTCTATGGTTGTTCCTGGGGCAAGATTTCAGTTTTACAAACTGATCTATTCACTGACTACAAGAGTTTGACCTCAACTATGTAAATCTTAACTCATTACTTGACTGCAAAATGTTCATTGAATTTAGTCATGTGTTGTTTAAAAATGAATACTTTTTTGAGAAATGTATTGTTGGTTGATCTCCTCATTATAGGAACATCATACTTACACCGTCCTAAATGGTATAGCCTATTGCACACCCAGGATGTTTGATATAGCCTATGCTATAAACCTGTACTGCAAGCTACTGTTCAAAACAACACAAGATAGAATCAAGCACAAGAGAACATAATGCAATCCAGAGATGTGGTAAGCGCAAAATGTATGACACTTCTGCCAGGGGAACACTGTATACTGTTTAATAGGAAACTTGTCTTTTGTAATTTTTATTAATTTTAATTTATTGTATTACATGGATTCAAGTGTCCAACTGAATATAACACCCTTATCCCCCACCCATGTGTCCCTTTTTTACCCTCTTTGCCCCCCTCCCCCTAAATCCCTTTCCCCTGCCCTCTGGGATTTGCTGTCTTGTTATCTGTATCTATGTGTCATGTATATATAATTTCACTGATCCCTTCACCTTCTCTGATCCCATCCCCTCATCCCCCTTTTCTCTGACTGCTGTCCCTCTGCTCCCTCTGACCTCCACCTCTGCCTCTATTCTGTTCTTCAATTCACTTTATTCATTATATATCACATATAAGTGAGATCATATGATATTTCTTTTTCTCTAGCTGGCTTATTTCATTTAGCATAATAATCTCCAGGTCCATCCATGCTGACACAAAAGATAAGATTTCTTTCATCTTCATGGCTGCATAGTATTCCACTGTGTATATATACTATCGCTTTTTCATCCACTGCTCCACTGACAGACACTTGGCTGTTTCCAGATCTTGGCTAATGTAAACAATACTGCAATAAACATGGGGGTGCATATCTTCTTTTGAATCAGTGATTTGGTATTCTTAGTATATATTCCTAAAAGTGGGATAGCTGTGTCAAAAGGCAGTTCCATTGTTAATTTTTTGAGGAAATCCCATACAGTTCTCCACAGTGGTTGCACAAATCTGCATTCCTACCAGCAGTGCAAGAGGAGGGTTCCCTTTTCTCCACACCCTCACCAGCACTTATTGTGTGTTGTTTTGTTAATGAGCGCCGTTCTGAGAGATGTGAGGTTGTATCTCATTGTGGTTTTAATTTGCATTTCTCTGATGATTAGTGACTTTGAACATTTAGTTCATATGCCTATTAGCCATTTGTATGTCCTCTTTGGAGAAGTGTCTATTCATTTCTTTTGCCCATTTTTTAATTGGATATTTACCTTCCTGGTGTTGAGTTTTAGAAGTTCTATATAAATTTTGGTTATTAATCCCTTAGACATATTGATGAATATGTTCTCTCATTGTGTGGTTGTCTTTTTATTTTGTTCATGGTGTCCTTTGCTGTGCAAAAGCTTTTTAGTTTAATAGAGTCTCATTTGTTCATCCTGTTCTTTATTTCACTTGCCCGTGGAGATAAATCAGCAAAAATAATGCTACAAGAGATATCAAAGAGTTTACTGCCTATGTTTTCTTCCAAGATGTTTATGGTTTTGCGGCTTACATTTAAGTCTCTTTTCCATTTTGAGTTTATTTGTGTGAATGGTGTAAGATGGTGGTCTACTTTCATTTCTTTGCATGAACTTGTCCAATTTTCCCTAAACCATTTATTAAAGAAACTGTCTTGGCCCTGGCCGGTTGGCTCAGTGGTAGAGCGTCAGCCTGGCATGCGGGGGGACCTGGGTTCGATTCCCGGCCAGGGCACATAGGAGAAGCGCCCATTTGCTTCTCCACCCCCCCTCCTTCTTCTCTGTCTCTCTCTTCCCCTCCCGCAGCCAAGGCTCCATTGGAGCAAAGATGGCCCGGGCGCTGGGGATGGCTCCTTGGCCTCTGCCCCAGGCGCTAGAGTGGTTCTGGTCACGGCAGAGCAACACCCCAGAGGGGCAAAGCATCGCCCCCCGGTGGGCAGAGCGTTGCCCCTGGTGGGCGTGCAGGGTGGATCCCGGTCGGGCACATGTGGGAGTCTGTCTGACTGTCTCTCCCTGTTTCCAGCTTCAGAAAAATACAAAAAAAAAAAAAATAAAGAAACTGTCTTTAGTCCATTGTATGCTCTTACCTCATTTGTCAAATATCAATTGACCATAAAGGTGTGGGTTTATTTCTGGGTTCCCTGCTCTGTCCCATTGATCTGTATGCTTGTTCTTATGCCAATACCAAACTTTTTTGAGTATGATGGCCTTGTAGTATAACTTATAACTTGATATTATGAAGTATGATACCTCCCACTTTATTCTTCATTTTCAAGATTGCTGAGATATTTGTGTTCTTTCTTGGTTCCATATAAGTTTTTTGAATATTCTATATCTTTGAAATATGTCATTGGTATTTTAATAGGAATTGCATTGAATTTATAGTTTGCTGTGGGTAACATAGACTTTTTTAAAGATTTTATTTATTCATTTGAGAGAGGAGAGAGAGAGGAAGAGAGAGAGAGAGAAGGGAGACACAAGGGAGGAGGATCAGGAAGCATCAACTCCCATATGTGCCTTGACCGGGTAAGCCTAGGGTTTTGAACCTGCAACCTCAGTGTTCCAGGTCAAGGCTTTATCCACTGTGCCACCACAGGTCAGGCAACATAGACATTTTAATGATGTTTATTCTTCCTATCCATGAACATGGTATATGCTTCCACTTGTTTGTATCTTTCTTTTTTTTTAATTATTTTTATTTATTTATTCATTTTAGAGGGGAGAGAGAGAGATTGAGAGATAGAGAGAGAGAGAGAGAGAGAGAGAGAGAAGGGGGGAGGAGCAGGAAGCTTCAACTCCCATATGTGCCTTGACCAGGCAAGCCCAAGGGTTTTGAACCGGCAACCTCAGCATTCCCAGGTCAACGCTTTATCCAGCGCGCCACCACAGGTCAGGCCATTGTTTGTATCTTTCTTGATTTCTTTTATTAATGTTTTATAATTTTCCAAGTACAAATCTTTTACCTCCTTGGGTAAATTTACTCCTAAGTACTTAATTTTTTTGTTGCAATATTGAAGGGGATTGTTTCCTTAATTTCTTTTTCAGACAGTTTATTGTTGGTGTATAAAAATGCCACTGATTTCTGAATATTAATTTTATATTTTGCCACCTTGCTGAATTCATTCATAAGGTCAAATAGTCTTTTGACTGAGACTTTTGGGTTTTCTATGTACAGTATCATATCATCAGCAAATAATGATAGTTTTACTTCTTCTTTTTCAATTTGAATGCCTTTTATTTCTTCTTCTTGTCTGATTGCTGTGGCTAGGACTTCCAGAACTATGTTGAATAAGAGTGGTGAAAGGGGGCACCCCTGCCTTGTTCCTGATCTGAAGGGTATTGCTTTTATCTTTTACCCATTGAGTATGATGTTGGCCGTGGGTTTGTCATATGGCCTTTATCATGCTCAGGTATGTTACATGTGTTCCAACTTTGCTGAGAGTTTGATCATAAATGGGTGCTGGGTTTTATCAAATGCTTTTTCTGCATCTGTTGATATTATCATATGATTTTTATACTTTCTTTTGTTCATGTGATGAATCACATTGATTGATTTGCAAATATTGTACCAGCCTTGCCTTCCCAGAATAACTCCCACTTGATCATGATGTACAATTTTTTTCATATATTGCTGGATCAGGTTTGCTAATATTTTGTTGAGAATTTTCACATTTAAATTCATCAGGGATATTGACCTATAGTTTTCTTTCTTTGAGGTGTCTTTACCTGGTTTTGGAATGATGATTATGTTTGTCTCATAAAAGGAGCTTGGCAGTCTTCCTTCCTCTTAGGCTTTTTTGAAATAGCTTGAGAAGGATACATGTTAGTTCTTCTTTGAATATTTGGTAAAATTTACTTGTGAAGCCATCTGGTCTAAGACTTTTGTTTGCTGGGAGTTTTTTGATAACTGTTTCAATTTCATTTGTTGTAATCAGTCTGTTTAGGTTTTCTGATTCTTCCAGTTTGAGTTTTGGAAGATTATATGTTTCTAGGAATTTATCCATTTGGTTGTCCAATTTTTTGGCATACAGATCTTCATAGTATTTTCTTACAATCCTTTGTATTTCTGTGGTGTCAGTTGTTACTTCTCCACTTTTGTTTCTAATTTTATTTATTTGAATCCTTCCTCTTTTCCTCTTGATAAGTCTGGTTAAAGGTTCTTCAATCTTTATGTTTTCAAAAAAACAATTCTTGATTACATTGATCTTCTGTATTGTTTTTTAGCCTTTATATCATTTATTTCTGCTCTGATCTTTATTGTTTCCTTCCTTCTACTTTCTCTCGACTTTATTTGTTGTTCTTTTTCAAGTTCTACAGCGTTAAGTTGTTTATTTGAACTTTTTCTTGCTTTTTAAGGTATGCCTGTAATGATATGAACTTCCCTCTCAGGACTGCTTTTGCTGTGTCCCATAAATTTTGAGTTGTTATATATTCATTTTCATTTGTTTCAAGGAAATTGTTGATTTCTTCCTTGATCTTGTTGTTAACCCATTTGTTATTTAATAACATGCTATTTAGCCTCCAAGTGTTTGAATGTTTTTCAGTTTTTCTATTGTAGTTGATTTCTAGTTTCATGCCATTGTGATCAGAGAAGATGCTTAATATGCTTTCAATTTTCTCAAATTTATTGAGACTCATTTTGTGTCCTAACATGTGATCTATCCTAGAGAATGTACCATGAGCACTTGAAAAGAATGTATATTCTGCTGCTTTGGGGTGAAAGATTCTGAAGACATCTATTAAATACAGTTAATCTTGTGTGTCACTTAAGGCCACTGTTTCTTTGTTAATTTTCTGTCTGGAGAATTTATCCATTGATGTTAGTGGAGTATTAAATTCTCTATTATTATATTATTGCTGTTAATCTCATCCTTTATGTCCATCAAAATCTGCTTTATATATTTTAGTGCTCTTATATTGGATGCATAGATATTTATAATAGTTATATCCTCCTGTTGGATTGCTCCCTTTATCATTATATAGTGACCTTCTTTATCCCTTATTGTAGCCTTTGTTTTAAAGTCTATTTTGTCACATATAAGTATTTCTACCCCAGCTTTTTTTTTTCATTTCCATTTGCATAAAATACTTTTTTCCTTCCCTTCACTTTTAGTCTATGTGTATCTTTTTTTCTGAGATGGGTCTCTTGTAGACATATGTACAGATCCTGTTTTCTTATCCAAGCAGCTACCCTATGTTTTTTGATTGGAGCATTTAACCCATTTACATTTAAGGTTATTATTGATATGTAGTTGTTTATTGCCATTTTATTTTTCAATGTAAAATCCCCTTTTTCTTGAATTCTTTTTCTTTAATCTTTTTACAGCAGGCCCTTTAACATTTCTTTCAGTACTGGTTTGGTTGTAATGAATTCCTTGAGTGTTTTTTTGTATGGGAAGCTTCTTATTTCTTCTTCAATTTTAAATGATAGCCTTGGTGGATAAAGAATTGTTGGTTGTAGGTTCTTGCTTTGCATCTCTTTGAATATTTCTTGCCAATCCCTTCTGGCCTCAAGTGTTTCTGTTGAGAAGTTGGATGTCATCCTTATGGGGGCTGATCTACAGGTAATTAACTGCTTTGCTTTTGCACCTTTTAGTATTCTTTTTTTCTCTCTGAACTTTGACACTTTAATTATGATGTGTTTTGCTGTAGACCTCCTTGGGTTCCTCTTTAATGGAACTCTCTGTGCTTCTTAAACTTCTGTGACTATTTCCTTCATCAATTTAGGGAAATTTTAAGCTCTGATGTCTTCAAACAGCTTTTCTATTCCTTATTCTTTCTCTTCTCCTTCCGGAACCCCTATGATACGGATGTTGTTTTTCTTCATGTAGTCACAGAGCTCTCTTAGAGTTTCCTCAGACTTTTTGAGCCTCTTTCTTTTTGCTGCTCTGCCTCTGTGCTTTTCTTTATCTTCTTCTCTAAATCACTGATTCAATGCTCTGCTTCATCCAGCCTGCTATTAATTCCTTCTAGTGCAGTGTTCATTTCTGATATTGTATTTGTCATTTCTAACTGGTTCTTTTTTATGATTTCAATGTCCTTTTTGATGCTTGCTGTCTCTTTATTTAGGTGCTATTTTGTCCATCCATTGTTGCTCTAAGATCCTTGAGCATCCTAAAAATCATTGTTTTAAACTCTGCATCTGGTGTTTTGGTTACTTCCATCTCATTCAGTTCTTTTCTTGGGGATTTCTCTTGTTGATTCATTTAGGTTGCATTTCTCTGTCTGCTCATATTGTCCATGTATTAGGTAGTGCTGTCTGACATTGAAAATTTTTGTGGTCTTTATGAAGAAGGTAGGCTCAGTGATACTTGTTTTACTTGTTCTAGGGATGCTTCTTGAGGATACTATTTTCCCTCTTGTTGTATATGAGAACTAAATGCAATTGGTCCTTTCATGGGTACAGTTATCCCTTCCAACTGGTTGGCTTTAAGCGTCGACCCCGATTATGTATATTACACACTGTGCAATGTCTGTCCTGTTGGGCATATTTATTCTCCACAGTGTTTGGTGCTTGCTACACTCTACATATGAGTGTATTGCTTATGTAGGTAGTTGATTCTAGGGTTGGTGCCTTCTCCCACCCACCACCTGTTGTGTTGGCTCTAGTTCTTGGATTGGCATCAGCTGTTGTTTGTAACCCACTGTGGGCTACCAGTCTGCAGCTTTTCTCCGTTTGTGTCTGTATTTTCTATGTCTAGGTACTGTGGGAAGGGTCAACCTTTGTATAAGGATCAGCTTTCTCCTGCTTAGAGATGACAACAGCTCCATAAAAGTTATAAGCTTTGTAAGATTTGTCTCTAGTTTTCAGCTGCTCCTCCTCCTCTTGCAGCTGCCTCATCTTCCAACAGAGTCTTCTGTAGTAAAACTGTAGTGTGGGCTCAGATTGGCCTCACCCAACCTATCCCTCTACCAGTTACACGCTTGGTGGGTTAGTGCAGCTGAAATTGTGAATACAACATTTGTGGGACCCCCTACTTCAGGAGTCTCTTGGTCAGGAGCTCAGTACAGGGAATGTGGCCTATTCCAGAGCTTGGTCCCTCAGCCACTGCTGGATACTCAAATGTTATTTCTCCCCAACAAGGTGAGCAGCAGGTTCAGACTGAGTGTGGCTTACAGTCCCCTCTGCAGAAGGTTTTTCAGCTGGTGAGACCCTGATCTCAGGGAGAAAGACTGAGAGAGTCCTCTCCTAGGACTGACTGTGCCCCTCCTATAGGTGGCTAAGGCCCTTGACCAGATCCAACAATAGACTCACAGGGACCCACACTTTAAATGTCTATGTTCCAAGCCTATCTCCCTTCCCCCTTATGGAATCTAGCCTAGCAGGAAAGAATATCCAGTGCCCAGACTGGCTGAATGTGAAGCTCCACACGACCCAATGCACATGAGCCGCTGTGCCAGTGCTGATCACAGAGAGTGGAACTATCCTCAGCTGGGCCCAGTGTGAGAAGCTTTTCCTTAGGATATGACTTTATGAAAGGTTGTTAGGTCCTGAACTGATGCTCCCCTCATCTGGCCTCTGGATGTGCCAACCCTGGACCTCCCAGGCAGGAATCCAGTGCAGACCAATGGGAGACACTGCCCATGACAGGCTCTCAGCAACCTTCTTGGAGCTACAAGCAATTCAGAATTTGTGGCTGCCTCTGCTAGGCCCAGATGTACATGAAAATACCAAGCTGCAGTCCTAGGCTGGCTTTTACCCACTCTGGTCCTGGCAGAAAGTCCACTCAAACGGCCAAGTTTCCCTGAGTCTTGCCTCCTGCAGCCTCTCTGCTGGCTGCTTGTTGAGATCAGCCACTGAAAAAAACCTCTGCTAGAGTCTAGAACCTGCAGCAATTCAGCAATTAGGAAGGATGTGGGTGTGCCTCCGCTCCTTGGTCCCAAGTACCAGTCTGTCCAGACTTTTTTCACAGACCTCAATAGAGTGAGACCCAAGGAGTCTGGTGGGTGTGGCTTCTGAGACCCAGAGGAGTGGTCTGTCCACTCCACAGTTTCAACTGAGTCTCTTGTGAAGTGGAAGCACCAGTCATAGACTTTGGAGAGTGTGGCGGGGAACTCCAGTCTCAACATCAGAAAACTGAGTCACTGACATGCCCCCTGCTTCCTGGCCTCTCAGAACTACCCATCACCATGACAGGCAGGAGAGACTCTCAAGGGCTGAGAGGTTGCTTTTTCCGAGGCTGATGCCACTCAGAGCTCCCTGCTCCACCCAAGAAAGATGGTGACTGCAGTACTGGAGAATGACTCAGCACAGGGGTTTCGGTGGCTGTCTCCCACAGTGTCTCTCCCTGGGCCTCCAAGTTTACACTCCGCTCCTGCAACTCCTGTCCTCTCAGCTCTCCCCTGCCACAGCTCCAGGTAACTGGCTGTGAATGAGGTTTTCTGCACAGGCTCTTTAAAACGGAGTCCCTGTCCAAGACTTGTGTCTCTTTTTCACAGACAGAAACCTGGCTCTTTTTACAGCTAAATGCTGTCTGGGTGCCTCTTCTAGGCTCTGGGGCTCTGGGCCTGGGGATGAGGACCCACATCTCTCAAGGCAACCCACTCTTCCAAGAGAGTCCCTCTGGACCCTTAGCCACTGCTCGCTTCTGGGAGCGGGGCAGCCCTTTCCGCATCTCTGCTCTTCCTACCAGTCTCAGTGTGGCTTCTTCAGTGATCCTTGGTTATAGACTCCTCTTATTTAAGTCTAAAGTTGGTTTTTCAAAATGAATGTTTTTAAATTATGTTGTAATCCAATTTGGTCCTCGTAGATGGCAGTTGGAATGGCCGCCTATTCCGTCGCCATCTTTCTTCCTTTATAGGATTTTCTTACAATCCTTTGTATTTCTGTGGTGTCAGTTGTTACTTTTCCACATTCATTTCTAGTTTTATTTATTTGAGTCCTCTCTTTTTGTCTTGATGAATCTGGTTAAAGGTTTGTCAATCTTGTTTATCTTTTCAAAGAACCAGCTCTTGGTTTCATTAATCTTCTGTATTGTTTTTTGTTTTTTTTAGCCTCTATGTCATTTATTTCCACTCTGATATTTATTATTTCCTTTCTTCTACTTTCTCTGGTCTTTGTTTGTTGTTCTTTTTCTAGGTCTCTTAGATGCAGGGTTGACTTGCTTATTTGATCTTTTTCAGGTTTCTTAAGGTATGCTTGTAATGCTATGTACTTCCCTCTCAGGACTGCTTTTGCTGTGTCCCATAAATTTTGAGTTGTCTTATATTTATTTTCATTTGTTTCAAGGACATTTTTGAGTTTTTTCTTGTTCTCATTGTTAATTTATTCATTATTGAATAACATACTAGTTTTAGCCTCCAAGTAAATTGAATGTTTTTCAGTTTTTCTATTGTAGTTGATTTCTTGTTTCATGACATTGTGATCAGAGAAGATGTCTGATATGATTTCAATCTTTTCTAGTGATGTTCACACTCACTTTCCCACTTCCTCATGTCTAATTCAATCTTCCACCCAGAGAAAATTGGCTTCTGCCTACCATGCTTTAACAGAACTGCTCTTGCTCACTAATGATCAATCACCACGTTAGTACATCCATGTACCACATAAGGACATTTCAGTCAACAAAGACCACATATATGACAGTGGTCTTATTAGATGGAGCTGAAAACTTCCTATCATCTAGTGATGTTGTAGCTGCCCTAGCACAATGCATTACTCATTTGTTTGTGGTAATGCTGGAGTAAACAAACCTACTGTCTGACAGTTGTATACAAGTATAACACAAACACTTTTGTACAGTACATAATATTTGATAATGATAATAAACAATAACATTAGAGAAGATTTTGAGGCCGGAAGAAGGGCTGGATGAGACTATGGATCCAGGATGAGGGGAACTTTTAGCTTTCTTTTCTCATAATTTTTGATTTTTTTCTTTTGTGCTTTATTTTTATATATTAAATGGGAAAGTCTGAAACATGTTTATATATGGTTAGAAAGGATCCGATGGAGTGGAGAGAGAGAGAGGTATTGATGATCAGTGAGACCAAGCTCATTCTCACATGTCAGTTTCTAAGAAACAGAAGAATGGCGTCCAGAACACAGGAAGAAATGCTTTTCTCTGGTTGAGGATGGAGGAGAGTACTGCTGCACATTCAGGGGCTGCAGGCCATCTGGTAACTGCTGTTCTCTCTTTGAATTAGGAGACAAGGCCATCTGCTATGGGAGAGGGGGGGCATGTGATTAGATTTAAAAATTTGAAGAGATCATATTTGGCATGATGACTAAAAGAGTGAAAAAATGACTAGAGAAATCAGGTACAATTAAGGGTTAGGAACCCACCCCAGTTTGAAGACCTTGATTTTGGAGCATTACTAATTTACCTGCTTTATTATTTTTTTCAGTGTTCAGATTTTCAGAAGCATTTATTTAGACATGCATCAGCATTTAATCAGCTTTTTTAGTCAGGTACTATTATTGACACCAATTGTGTGGCAACTTACATCACAGAGAGTAAACATAGATGATAATAAAAAAAGCTAATAAGCATATAATATGCCAGGTAATATATGCTGTGAAAAAAAGTAAGCAGTGGACAAAAAGAGCAGGGATAAGGGTTCTATTTTATTTTGAGTGATTAGGAAGAGTGTTTCCAGTAAGATGAAATTTGAGCAAAGAATTGAAGGCAGTGGGGGAGTGAGCCATGCAGTCACCTCTACTTTAAAGATCTTAAAAAACTAACGACCGAGGGTTTTTATTTTCTCTACTTACCATTTTTTCAGAGATACTTATTGTTCTAAACACATTCTAACAGGCCTTCTCTACTTTTTGAAAAAAGTAGAAACATTTATCTTTTTACAAAGTGGAACATACATCATCTAATGACATGTAAGGTGAAATCATTTCTTTTTTATCTTTTCTTTCAAGATTCATATTCTTTGTCTTTCTAGATGAGTCCTCTCACCTTGAAGCTTGGACCACTTCAACTACATTAGATGTCTCATGTTAGCTTCCCCTAAATGTAGTTGAGTTAAATAACTCATGTGCATGACTAGGATTCTTTTCAAAAGGACATTTGTAAAGATTTCCCAACATATTTCTGATGCTGCCTGCAGTGTAAGGACTGTTAATGTTTGACCTTGTGCATGGCTTCGTGAAAGTCATTCTGGAGTTACACTGATCATGTTTCTGCCCTGGAAGTTTCATCTGTTAGGTAAAGCATGAGGCTCAAGGGTATGGCAACAGCACGTCATCTGGCGGGCCACATGTATGTTCAAGAAATTGGACATCCTCACAAATGGGCAAGCATGATAGCAGAGACTGAGAATAATGGTTTGAAATTATTGAGCTCTTCTTGTGCACCAGGTACTCTGCGTAAATGATATCCTTTTATTCTTATAACCTCTACAATATAAGCTCTGTTCTTTGCCCATTTCACTAAGATATTGAAAAAATTAAATGCCTTTCCCAGGATCATGTAATTAACAGGCAAAAGTAACCTTAAAATTCAGACAACCTAGAATCTAGATAGACCTGATTCTAGGGATATATTAATATCTGCACTAGAACTATTTGTCAGAAATTGAGGTATGAGAAAATTAACTTCAAAGAGGTATGGCTTCTAGTAATGGACAGTGTACCAGCTCTATGAATAGCTTTCAAATGAGAAAACACAGATGTAAGGTAGGGTGTAAGGAGTGATGTATCTAAGATGTTATCAGAATAAAACTGCAGGAAGAGGTTTGGGGATGAGAAGTCAAGGAAAAAAGGCAGGTAGCCCAGCTTTCTCAGCTCTCTGTGTAACTGGATGAGGAGTTGAGGATTGGTGAAAATGGCTGAAGCATGTGTTAAGCAGTCTGGCTTGGTCTTGGCTGGAATGCAGTTAGACATGTGGATGAGAAGGAACTTAGTGACCAGGCTGCCCCTTGAAAGATGGCAAAGTTTGGATATATTTGGGAGGTCGATATGGAAGAAAGAGAAATGCATTTTTGCTTGAACAAAAATCTTTGTCTGCCTTCCTCCTTCCATTTCTCCAAATATATACTGGTAAAAAGTGGCAAAAATTATTGGAAAGCAGCCACAATTTATGGAAAAGAAAGTAATGGGATAGAGGTAATTATTTTAAATCTACCCCATAAAGGGTAAGTGCACAGAGGTGAAAATACAACTTACTAAACTGCTCTAGTTTGAACTGCTGTTCTGAGACATGCAAGCAACAAGCTCATGTTTTGTTTGAACAGAAGCAAGGATGAACACATTTCAATGCATAAGGCATGGAAGTCTGCCCAACACACGCACACAGGCACATTTAGAGTTCCCATCAAATTCAACAAACTCAGTTTTATCGAAATGAACATGTTATCTGATTAAATTCAATGACTGGTGTAGTGAATTAGGGTGAAATGATGATTTGTGACTATGAATCATTGCCAAGGTATCTGGTGTCTGTAAATAAACAGAGAATGACTGATTCTTGTAGTGCTTGATAGTGAAGAGTGCTGAATAATAAGTTAAAACTCCAGGGCATAGGAAAAAACTGAGAATGTATTTACTATCCCAAGTTGTCAAAAGTCTTGAATTAGCTATTTTGGTACATAATGGATGATGTTTGCTCCTCTCAGCAACTACCATTAATTAAAAAGAAAAGATGCATAGTGAGAATTATGTTGCACTTGATTTTGTCTAAATAGTTAATCGCAAATAATGGAGATGAAGATTTATATATTTATATTTTGACATCTTGGAAGATGCAACAATGTTAATATTGTTGGAGCCTTTTTAGTTATGGATTGCTCAGAAAGTGATATAGTCCACAATAGCTCATAGACCCAAGACCCACAAATTCAACCTTTTAGACATTTTGAAATAGTTTTCTACTGGGACATTTTGAAATAGTTTTCTACCCAGACAGAGATTTTTCTCTAGAAATAATTTATAAGTTTCTTTAATTACCCAATTTGAAAGGAAAGTAAAAGGCTGATTATAACAGGTGATTAGAGAAAATATACTTTCTCAACAATGCTGAAATATATTGATATTTGTTATATATTCAGATTTTTTCACAAATGGAAGCTGTCCAAATTATCTGTCCAGATCACATGAGCTGCCTAGATCGGTTTATCCAAATTCTAGAGGAGAAAGTAAGTAAACATTAGACTGGTGGATGCTATTGAAACAGGACCTTTTTTTTCATCTTTCAAAATTAGTTGGATTTATCAAAAATTATTTCTGCAGTTGTGGGATGCTATTTGTGTTTGTTTTATGTTGACGACAATAGCAAGAATATACTTTGTAAAGGTAATGGAAGTAAAATTTAAAAAGAAAAGTGTACACTCACTTGCAAGTGCTGCTTTCATGTAAAACCTATGAAAGGATAAGAAGGCAGAGAAAAAAGTCAAAATAATGCTATCTTCCTTCCTTCATTCATTCATTCATTCATTCATTCAGTGGTCATCCCTCCCAGCATAGCAGTGTGACCCATATCATGAACATTTCTTATATACATTGTGGAGAGACAATGGGATGTAATGGAATGTCACTGGCTTTCTTACTGCTTTTTACTAACTGCTTACTTTGAGGGTGTTAAAATCTCTGAGCTGTAGTTTCTTCATGTACGTGGAGTAATAATATCTGTAACCCTATTTTGGCATGTTGTTGTACCAAGGGAAGCAATTTTGTGAAATTTACTCCTATCTTTTGTAAAAATAGCATACACATATACACTACATTAAGCACGTTAGGTAATTTATCTCATATAATTCTCACAATTTAAACTCAAATACTAGGTGAAGAATATAAGGCACAGAGACATTTGAAGATACAAAGCTTGTAGGTTGAGAAACTTGTAATTTAACCCTAATGGTAGGTATCTAGAACAGTTTTATTTTGTGTTTTTCTTTTTTTAAAAAAAATAAAAAATTCATGGTAAAAAATATATTTTATATGGTAAATCAGTACAGCTTGACATGATAAATGCAGCCACATATATATATATATACATGTAATATATCACACACATATGCATATATTTGAAAAACAAATTTCATGAAACAATGGTTCCACTTTGTGTGATACAAACCATAAGGAATTGAATATATTCTTTATATATCTGAAATATAATATTGTTTTCTGATGGTAGTAAAATACTAAATTGTGCAAATCAATTATGATGCACAATTTCAAAAACATTACATTCAATGCTATACTCTTTAAACACTATGTTAAAATGCTTCTGTATTTGATAGCAGTTCTTGGTATATAATAGGTATGAAAAAAAATTTGTTCAATATTTTATGAATAATAAAATATGTAGATCCTCTAAAAATTTTATGTGAATCAATAGCGTTAATTTTCTCCAGCTATGATATTAAAACTATTTTCCTTCAATTGATAAAAAGAAGTACAATTTGATGACACCATAGCTTTCTGCAGCCATCATAGTCTAAGTAATCTGGTGAGGGGAAACCAAAGGCAGATGCATCAGATAGATAGCTGAGTTTTCAAAAAACAGGAGAGTGACGTCACAGCTGAAGTTTTGCTGTTTATTCCATTGTATCTAATAACATCAGCTTTCAATTCTTTGATTACTCTGTGCAACTGCAAGGTCAAAATAAAGGAAGTGGGACGGTTGAGCCAAAGAAAATAGTCTAATCTTATGCTCTCCTTTGGGTAGTTCCCTGACCCTAGACCCACCTGGCAGGTTAACTCATGCACTTCTGCCTTTTCGTGTACTTCTCACCTGTCTTAGGATAGAAGATGACTTTTCAAAGAAGAGTTTGCATATAAATATTTTATTTTACTTTTCTTTTGGATTGTCTTTCAACATGCTCAAAAGTTTGCATCAACTGCAAACAAATCATACTTGTCATTTTATAATTGGGGCATACTATTGCATATGCCTGAGATGATTAGGGAACTGTTTGGGGAGTGACAGATGTCACTTCCTTCTTTTGAGAGAAAAATCTAAAATTTCTAAATATTCTCTTGACTGTTCCTTATGGATTAGAAATGAATTAATTAATCTTCAAGTATCTCCTCAGTTTACTGCTTTGAAACCTTCTATAAATGCATTCATTCAAAATAAAAGCCATGCCCTTTAATTTTCTTTGTCACACTGGCAAAGTATTATTGATATGAAAATTTTGAGTAAGTAGTGGGATGTGGGCTAAATGTATATTTAATATAATATACATGTTTTCAAGAATAGTCTAATAGCCTTTACTAGTTGTGGTATCAGAAAGGTTGCCCAGTAATTTAACAATAATAATTGGAATAATTCAAATCTACAGGTCATGATGAATTTTGTTCCCTGATATAATGAACTGTAAGTTCTTTTTTTTTTTACTGTGGATAAATCTGATGTGTTCTAACAAATTGATTGTTTTTTAATTACTAATTCAGATTTTAAAATGGTAGTTAAACAGTGAAATGAGAAAACTCAGTTAATCATTTTAGCAAGTTTAAACAATTTTGCTATAAAATAGTTATTAAAAATACCCTTGGGCTTCCCCCTTGCATTATGTTTAAGTGGCATTCACCACAGAAGAAATGATAATGCAAGACATTTCTAAGGACAAGACTTTTTAGGTCCTGGAGCTGTATTTACAGTATGAGCACTTTTTGTTTAGTAATCTTTAAGAATAATTCTCAGGTCAACTCTTGATAAAATATACAGACTCTATTAGAAAAAAAAATTTTTTGAAAAGATTTACATCAAATCCAAAGGAAGCTAGAGGAATTTTAGGGTGAATGAATAGGGAAGGAAGAGAGAGAGGGAAGAAAAAAGGGATAAACAGGAGAATTTCTGAAATAACTTCTGAGCCTCTTTTTATTTTTAATAACATAAATTTATTGTCTTTTAATTTTGAAGATTAGAAGCCCACCCTATTAGCCTGTCATAATCACAGGCACTGGGTGTTAAGATTTTGACATCTTTTTAGGATACACAACTCAATCCATAATAACAGTGGCTACGAAAGGATATAAATCAAGATATTAACACATGACAACAGAGAACAATGGAGAAAAGGATCGTTTTAGTGGAAGCAGCAGAGACAGAGACTTATCATGGACCAGACAACACATTCCGCTTTATCCCAAGATGCTACTACACAGCTTCCAGAGAGTACATAAAATTCAGAAAGTAAGGACAAGGCCAAACATTAAACTGAAAGTCAAACTGAGTTGATTTCAATGGATAATATTAAGTGTGTTGACAGCAAGAGGAAGTTGTGGCAAGAAAGTTAAATTCATATATATAAAATTGGAAGAGCCATATTCTCTCTTTTTTTTAATTTTTATTGAATTTATTGGGGTAACATTGGTTAATAAAATTATACAGGATTCAGGTATACAATTCTATAATACATCATCCTCATACTTCATTATGTGTCCACCACCCCAAGTCAAGTCATCACCATCTATTGCTACTCTACCCTCTTCCACTTCCCCCACCCCCTTTCCCTCCTGCAATCCCCACATGGTTGTCTGTGTCTATAAGTTTATTTTCTTTGATTAATCCCTATACATCCTTTAGGTCCTCTGAACCTCTGCCTTGAGATCTTAAACTTTACTGTTAAGGTGATTACTTGTTACCCATTATTATCTAATCAAATTCTATTTTGAGCACCTACTGTGATCAAGGCAGTTAGTTAAAGAGGAATCTAAAAAATAGCAGGGTTTCGGCCCTGGCTGGTTGGCTCAGTGGTAGAGCGTCGGCCTGGCGTGCAGAAGTCCCAGGTTTGATTCCCGGCCAGGGCACACAGGAGAAGCACCCATCTGCTTCTCCACCCCTCCCCCTCTCCTTCCTCTCTGTCTCTCTCTTCCCCTCCCGCAGCTGAGGCTCCATTGGAGCAGAAATGGCCCGGGCGCTGGGGATGGCTCCATGGCCTCTGCCCCAGGCGCTAGAGTGGCTCTGGTCGCAACAGAGCGACGCCCCAGAGGGGCAAAGCATCGCCCCCTGGTGGGCATGCCAGGTGGATCCTGGTCGGGCGCATGCGGGAGTCTGACTGTCTCTCCCTGTTTCCAGCTTCAGAAAAAAAAATAGCAGGGTTTCTTAAAACCTAAAAGGTTGTTATGTAAGTGGAGAAAAAAAATACAAAAACCTGATCTAATTCAAATAACTAGTAGTCCAAAGCTAAAAATGATGAGACTCAGAAACTTTATAGGAAATTATAGAAGAGAGAAGAACCAACCTTGGAATGAAAGAATACTTTGAATAGAGTATTTAAAATAACTAATATAAAAGGCACACATAATGGTATTATTTGTACTAAGAAGTATGTTCTGGTGTTTTGAAAGAATATCTGTTTTTGCATGTTTATAATCTCCCATAGTTTAGGAACGTCTAATACTGGAACAAGATCATTAAACCAAGATCTTTCTTTGGGGGAAGAAGAGGCTTAGATTTCTATCATTGAAAAGACAGGAGGGAGGCTGACTACTTAGCTCCTTAAATCCCTGCTATTACCTTGTTGTCCTAAAATGGCTGCAAAAGGAGGGGGCCTAGTTCCAAAGCAAGTTTCTGTTTATGGCTCTTCAGTGCAGAGGATTCCTTTTTGTTTTGGGGTTGCTTCATCAATTATGCTTCTGTTGACATTTGGCTCATTCAGGCCACTTTATTAGCTGTTAATAAGTTAGTTAAGGAGATATCATGAGCCTGACCAGGCAGTGGTGCAGTGGATAGAGCATCAGACTGGAACACAGAGGACCCAGGTTCAAAACCATGAAGTTGCTGGCTTTAGCCCAGGCTCATCCGGCTTAAGTGCGGGCTCACCAGCCTGCGCACGGGGTAACTGGCTTGAGTGTGGTATCATAGACATGATCCCATGGTCACTAGCTTGAGCCCAAAGGTTACTGTCTTGAAGCCCAGGGTCGCTGGCTTGAGCAAGAGATCACTTGCTTTACTGTAGCCTGCCTGCTCAGGGCACATATGGGAAAGCAATCAATGAACAACGAAGGTGCTGTAATGAAAAATTGATGCTTCTCATCTCTCTCCCTTCCTTCCTGTCTGTCCCTATCTGTCCCTCTCTCTGACTCTCTCTCTGTCTCTGTTAAAAAATAATAATAAAATAAAAAGAAGATATCATGATGGCAAGGAGTTGATTGGAATCAATGGATGTAACAAGGGTTTTCTTTCTTTCTTTCTTTCTTTCTTTCTTTCTTTCTTTCTTTCTTTCTTTCTTTCTTTCTTTCTTTCTTTCTTTCTTTCTTTCTTTTACAGAGACAGAGAGAGAGTCAGAGAGAGGGATAGATGAGGACAGACAGACAAGAACGAAGAGAGATGAGAAGCATCGATCAACAGTTTTTCGTTGCAACACCTTATCAGGCATCCCCAAACTACAACCTGGGGCCACATGCAGCCCCCTGAGGTCATTTATTTGCCTCCCCTGCCGCACTTCCAGAAGGGATACCTCTTTCATTGGTGGTCAGTGAGAGGATCACTGTATATGGCTGCCCTCCAATGGTCTGAGGGACAGTGAACTGGCCCCCTGTGTAAAAAGTTTGGGGACCCCTGCTAGTTGTTCATTGATTTCTTTCTCATATGTGCCTTGACCGTGGGGCTACAGCAGACTGAGTAACCCCTTGCTCGAGCCAGCGACCTTGGTCCAAGCTGGTGAGCTTTGCTGAAACCAGATGAGCCCGTGCTCAAGCTGGCGACCTCGGGGTCTCGACCTGGGTCCTCCGCATCCCAGTCCGACACTCTATCCACTGTGCCACTGCCTGGTCAGTCACAACAAGGGTTGTAGATCACCTGTAGATCTCAGAATTCATTCTATTTTTGCCATTCAATAATGACTAGCCAAGAGCATGTGCTCAGAAGGAAAATGAGAAGAAGGAATCTGGTCAACATGGAGAGATGAGAAAAGTTCTTAATGTTCACTCTTAAGACAATATTCAGAGAATCTTCTAGAAAAGATATATATTAAATAAAAATGAAGTCTTTCTTAGATGCTCTAAAAATATACAAAAATTATAATGATGGCTAAAAAGTACCTAAATATTTCTAAAACATGGTGATAAATAATTGATACTATGGTCCACCAAAGCAAAGAGGTTGAGCCTAATTAAATGTAACTGTCAGTTAGTGCTTTCTCTTATGAAATGAGGCTTACAATCTGCTCATCTATTTAGGCAGTAGTATTATTGAGAGTTTATCGTATACTAGACACTGTGCTGAGGCAGTTATAAGAAAGTTTCTAGGTGGGATGCAGGGATAAAGGAGGTTATGCTTTTGTTTATTTAGTTTTGCTTACTATTTGTTATTTAGTCATTTACTTTGGAGATGAGAGAAAGTTCGTATTGTCTGTGAAGGAGTCATGTGGGAATACTGTATGCCAAAAAGAGGAATTAACTAATGAAGCAGGTTCTGATAAAATGGAAGGAATAGATCAAGAATGTGTATGAAGTGTTGAAGAAGAAATGAAGCAGCTCTTTTGTCTGAAATCTTTAAATTCTGTACTTAATCTGTGCACCATAGAGAACAAAAGTGTAAATGGTACCTGTGTGCATATTTTTCTCACAATGGGACAGGATTCTGAAAACCCAAATTTTAATCCCCACATGAATGTCTGACTTTAAACTGTGTTCAATCTTTTGTGAAAAGATGTTAATGTTGATCCCATCTCTGTCTTGGGGTCCAGGTCCAGTGTGTGGAGGAGAAGAGCCCTGTAGAAAGGAAAAGTAAGAAGTACTATATAAGTATTTTTGAGCCCTAACTGAAATAAGATTTTACTGAAACATATTACTCAAAGGAAAATATAGCTGATATCAGAGCTGTTTTGTCAAATTGAAGATCATAGAAAATTTAAACCTAACATTAAAGAGAATAATTTTTAGCACTATTATCTTCTTTAAGAAAAAAACAACTAAAATATTCAACGCCTCATTTGCAAAATGTAAATAACAGTAGTTGTACCTCCATAGGCCTTTGTCAACATTTCTGGAGGTGATATATTTAATATGCACCCAGCATAGAAAGAGTACTCAGAAATGGTTAGCTCTTATTTCTATCACTCTCATGAACAAAACTATAATAAAACCTTTTTACTTAATTAAATATATACACTATTAAGCTCATGCCCTTAATTTATCAAATTATGAGTAATTAAAGTTAATGTATTTACAAATCATTGATTCTTTGCTACTTCAATTAGCTAACAGTTGATTTTTTAAGTTAGAAAAAAATTGGGTAAGTCTTACTGAGTAGAAAATATTACTTCTTTGGGCCATTTTATAAGATGAATTTTTTTTTACAATAAAAATTATCTTTTAGTTATCCTAGGTTAGTACCATCTTGACAGAGGATCTCTTCTTCTGTGATTACCTCAAAGCCAAGTTTCCTCTGCAGATTCCAATAAAAAATTATGAGTTTCAAATCCTGGAGTGCATTTTACTTTACAGAGTGAAAATTTACAAATGTGGTCTTAGTGAAAGGCTGTAAGAAATAATTGTATTTGGAGCCATTGTTTTGTTCACAGAGCATTATTAAGACTTCATATTATTATGTCATGTGTGACAGGGAAACATCATTTTGCTTATAAGATGTTCCTCTTTCTGGGACTGCACCTATCAGCACCAGAAAAGCTCAGCTCAATGAATGATTTAATGTTAAGGATTAGGGTAGAATTTCCCAAGCTCCCCACTCAATACCTCTGCTCTGGTCATTCTCCTCCTTCTCTCTTCACCAAGTGCACTGAGGATTACTGAGATTACATACAGCACTATAGATACTCTGGACAATGCATGCTGTGGCGGTTTACATATCTCTCTCTCTCTCATGTTGAAATACATAAAAGTGTGTATTCGGAGACATACAGCATTGTGTATCAGCTGAGTGTTGTGGTGGCATCTCCCTGGTCAGAGAGGATGGTTGTCCTTTGCCTGCGCCAGCTCAAGATGCTGTCTAGTATCTCAGCTTTTCTCACAAAGGGCGCCTGCCCTTGGACCTTGGCTTTTATAAGACAGTAATCTCCATCAAATAGAAAAGTAAAAGTAAGATCCTAAGGCCATTTAAGCGATCTTTCAGATGAACTGTATATGTTCATTAGTGAATTTTCATTCCGTGCTGCCGTAAATATTTTATTTTAAAGTCACCCATGAAGATTGCCCTGCCTGGAAGTCCACCCTTTACAAGGTTGCTCTTCCTCCTCCCCTCTGCCTGAAGCCACCTTTCTCCATCTCCCTGCAGGGCTGTCTCTCTTTCCACTGTCTCTCAATTCCGCCCCCCCCCCCCGGCCTTGAGTCACCTCCCTGTTGTCACTGCTTTGACATCACCAGTGGTCCCCACTCAACCAGTGGGATACCTGATTTCTCTTCTGCACCCCTCCTCCTCACCTTCAGTCTTACCAGAGCTCCAAATCCCATCTGCCTTAAGGAATATTGGGTCACACAAATCAGAAACCCACTGAAACTGACAATCAAAGTGCCGAAATGCCTGGGAAGGTAACCACAGCTTGGGGACGTGGACCACTGTGGGTGACAGTTCTGGTTATTCTTCATGTCTGGATGGGCCTGACTATTTTTCCTGCTTCTCCTGGTGCTTTTGCTTCTCATTCTCCCTCAGTGGACTGGCCTCGTCAGGTCCACTGCTTTCTATTTCATCAGTAATAGTCCCCAAAACAACTTGCCATGGATCCAAATACTCGAGTCACAATTATAAACTCCCAGAAAAGAAAATGAATGACTAAATTTAGTTTTGCGTCAATCAGCTATAAGAATAGCAAAGACTGGACCTTCAAGAAGAGAGTGAGCAGGGCTAAGAAAACAGACATGCCAGCCACAGCACCCCCTTCATAGCCCAAGGCTTCTCAAAGATGCCTCCCAGGCCCTTCCTCTCCATCCTCGGGGATAAGCGTAGTGTGAGCCTGGCTGTCCTGTATCCACCCTCCTCCACTCTGGCATTGCCCTAGCCCTAATTCTCTCCCTGCTTCACTTTTGGAGAACTATTTAAAAAATAGTTCTCTCCTCCCTACTTCCAATCTCCCGCAACAAAGAACCCAGGGCACTGGCTCATCCATTGCTCCCGAGAGCACTTTGTCTTATGTTCACCTGCTTGTCTAATTTGAGAATTTCATGTTGTTGAAACTGACTCTCAGTCTTATCCTTTCTCTCTCTAGTTTTTGTGAAAGTAGAAGTCGCCCTTCTCCTGGAAATGCAAGAGCTGGAGTACACAACGCTCTGTTTAGACTGCTGACTGATTCCCGTATTTCTTACCTTCTTGTTTTTATTAAGGATCTCTTCTCCCTGTTCCCAGGCCCTCCCTCTCTTTGGTCCCACTTAGCACTTCAAAGGTTGTCAGTGGTCCAGTCAGTCCTCCTGGTCCCCCAAAAGAGCAGAACTCAGGGTCTCCACCACACACAGGCCAAAAGCTTATTCAAAATGAAAAGATTTTTACATTTTTAAATATATTTTATATTAATCTAAATATATTTACTTAAGTATATTTTAAATCTTTTTTATTTCAAATGTATTATAGATGGATTTTACCCCCTAAAATAATTTAGATTTGGTACATTGACCTCCAGAAATTTAAATATAGAGAAAATTTTAAAAGTGTAACCTGTAATAACCTAATTCTTAGCATTCAGTTAACTTTTTTTTTTTCTTTTGAAATTTCTTATTTTGGTAAATCTATCAATCTTCTGAACATAAAGCTAGAAATTTTGGGTTTATATTTTCTGTTGTTTTAAACTGTGCATTTATTGTATATACTTATACATGTATGAAGTATAACATACATGCACTGATATGCATAATGAAAAACAGCTCAAAGAATCTTCACTAAATATGCCCACCCATGGAACCAGCACCTGTTGAAGCACCAAAACCTACAGCCCCTTTCACTCCCCTTCTGGCCAACAGTCTTTCAAGGGTATTAGCTTTGCCTGTTTATTACAGTCATATCAATGAACTCATACACTATATGTTCATTTTTGTCTGTCTACTTTTACTCAACATTAAACTGAAGAGATTGATTTTTGTTGTGTGTTGTTATGGTTCATTTATTCTCATTGGAGTGTAGTATTTTATCTTGCAAATTTACCACATTATTTAATTATTGCTGCATGTGTAGTAATTTATTTTCATTTTGGGTTATTAAAGAAAGTGCTTCTGTGGTCATTCTTTTCTTCTCCTCCTCTTCCTCCTCCCCTTTCTTCTTCTTCTTGTTCTTCTTCTTCCTGTTCTTCTTCTTCTTCTCCTTCTCCTCCTCCTCCTCCTCCTCCTCCTCCTCCTCCTTCTTTTCTCCTTCTCCTTCTGTTTTCTCCTTTCTTCTTTTCCAAGTAAGAGGAGGGCAGAGAGAAAGAGACAGACTGCTGCATGCACCCCAAACAGGATCCACCTGGCAACCCTCATCTGGGGCTGATGCTCTGCCCATTTGGAGCTATACTGGCGACCGAGCTATTTTTAGCACTGTAGGCAGAGGTTCCATGGAGCCATCCTCAGCACCCAGGGGCTGATGAGCTTGAACAAGTCAAACCATGGATGCAGGAGGGGAAGACAAAGATATATATATATATATATATATATATATATATATATATATATATATATATATATATATATATATATATATATAGAGAGAGAGAGAGAGAGAGAGAGAGAGAGAGAGAAGGGGAGGAGGAGGGGTGGAGAAGCAGATGGTCACTTCTCCTATGTACCCTGACCAGGAGTAGAACCCAGGAAATCCACATACTGGGCTTGATGCTCTACCACTGAGCAAAACAGCCTGGGCCCTGTGATCATTCTTATGCATGTTTTGGTGAGCATATGTGCACATTTCTCTTGGGCATATGACTGCCAGGAAGATTGCTGAGTCATAAAGTATGTATATGTTTGACTTAATAAACACTGCTTAATAGTCTTCATTACCTCTTAATGATAACTAAAAGTGTAAAAAATTATTTAACATTTGATAATTTTTATTTTTCTCAAAAGAACTAATATCTTTGCAATGTTTAAATTTTGTTCACTTCCAGAACAGTAGAAACCATTAATCCAAGAAATAAATAGCACAGAAGAGATTAGAATCTTTCAATTAAAAGACCATAGAGGTCATCTAGGCATTCTCGATCTAGAATGCATTTCCTAGAGTTCAGAGATACCCTAGTGGTACCATGACTACATAGTCATACCATGGAAGAGTGGTAGGGAAGGACTGGTCTCAAAGTCTTTCATGTGTATGATCCATGTTACTTTCCTTAACATTCACTGCTACAGACAAGTTTGGCATTCTTTTCTGGGCAAGTCAGTACACTAAGCATTGTGGGAATTTCCATTAAAGGCAGAAAAGAACATTGTGGTATAGAAGCTTAAATCTTAGTGGAAAAAAAAATCTCTACAATATTTTTTGGAGTGATTTTTTACTTTTACCTGACTTGTATGTCTAATAGCTGATCTGTCATTTATATCAAATTAACTCTTTTCTTTTACTTTTTCATTTTTCTTTTCTTAATTCAGATCCTCATCACTCCAGGACTGAATTATTGCAACGACCTCTTGGCTGGCTTTCTCAACTACATCTTCTGTCATGTCTAATATTACTCTTATAATCTCAGTATGTTACTGATCAAATTAATATTTATGAAATAACACATTTATTTTGCATTTCTTCTGGTCAGTACTCTTCGACAGGAGTTACACACCCATATACCTATGGGCCAAGTAATACAGATGAGTAAAGAAGGCCAAATAATGGCCTTTGCATATTATGTATCTAGTAATATTCTTTAAGTTCATAGAAAATTATTTTTTGTTCTATTATCATTATTTTTTTTTGTATTACTCTGAAGCTGGAAACGGGGAGAGACAGTCAGACAGACTCCCGCATGCGCCCGACCGGGATCCACCCGGCACGCCCACCAAGGGGTGATACTCTGCCCCTCCGGGGCATCGCTTTGCTGCGACCAGAGCCACTCTAGCACCTGGGGCAGAGGCCAAGGAGTCATCCCCAGCGCCCGGGCCATCTCTGCTCCAATGGAGCCTCGCTGCAGGAGGGGAAGAGAGAGACAGAGAGGAAGGAGAGGGGGAGGGCTGGAGAAGCAGATGGGCGCTTCTCCTGTGTGCCCTGGCCGGGAATCGAACCTGGGACCTCTGCACACCAGGCCGATGCTCTACCACTGAGCCAACCGGCCAGGGCTTGTTCTATTATTTTTGAAAACCAGATACCTCTTGGTCTTGGTTTCATATTCCTGATTTGATAAAGACCAAGTCTAAAGAAAAAAAATTGACCCCCTTTTAACTTTACAATAAGAAAACCAAAAGCAACAGCACAAACCTTACTGAAAACAGTGGTGGAAACTCAGGAAATCCCCATTTAAAGAGAGACACCTGCAGCTATTCAGCTCTGGGCAGTCATTGCCATGTTTGGCCTAGTGTTTTTAGATCTTTCAATTTTTCCTTTTTTTTTTTTTTTTTTTTTTTTTTTTTTTTTTTTTTTTTTTTTTTTTTTTTTTTTTAGTGAGAGGAAGGGTGGCAAAGAGTCAGATTCCTGCATCTGCCCTGATGGGGATCCACCCAGCAAACCCATTAAGGAGTGATGCTCTGCCCATCTGGGGCCTTGATCACAACCAAGCTCTTCTTAACACATGAGGTGGAGGCGATGGAGCCATGATCAGCACTTGGGGCCAACTTGCTTCAATCTAGCCATGGCTGAAGGAGAGAGAGAGAGAGAGAGAGAAAGAGAGAGAGAGAGAGAGAGAGAGAGAGAGAGAGAAGAAGGGGAGGGGTGGAGAAACAAACGCTTCTTCTGTGTGCCCTGACTGGGAATCGAGCTTGGGACGTCCACCATCTGGGTTGACACTCTATACCACTTAGCCAACTGGCCAGGGCCAGATATTTCAATATATCAAATGAATTTAAAAAACCATATTTTCTGTGAAATCTCTGTATATTTAGATTTTAGAATCTAATTGAAGTTGTTTTGGGAAAAACTTGTAAGTCAAAAACAAAACAAAAAGGGAAAAAGATTCTGTTGGTAAAGTATGGCTCCCAAATTGCCTGTTTGTGAGTTCTTCCCTGCATCAAATAAATTATATTCATTTATATCATCAAAACAGATCTAGTCTGCCCTTGCTATTAACTTTATTTCCCACTCTCCCCAAAACACGTGCTTAGTTTTAGTTAGATTGGCTCATCCCCTATCTTCACAGAACACACCCATACACTCAGATGGCCATGCTTTAAGCATTTTAATCTACTCATGCTTTACCTCCATCTATTCCACTTTCTCTTCTTTAAAGCTCTCCTGAACACCTATTTTTTTCAGGAAGTCATTCTTAATACTTCAGGATACATTGATTACTCTTTTTTTTCTTAACAGAATATATTTAATTTCTGTACATTTACAATTACTGACACCACAACTACTACTTAACAATTTTTGTTAAATTTAATTTTCCTAACAGGATTATCTGCTCTCATGTTTTAGATCCTTTTTGTAGTACCCCTCCTCTCAGCAATATTTGACATACCTTATGGCATGAATAGAATGTTTAAAAGTTGTTTTATTTGGCTGATTGTATAAAATGTGAGATGGCATCTATAATGCATAAAAATGATCAAAATATTTTAGTAAATATTCAATTAGTTGCTAGGTATACATGCTTTATCTCAGGATGTTTTGTGTGCTATTTAAAATCATAAAACGTTTGAATAGTATGGATTTTGAAATAAACTCTTTTAACTATATGCATGCTCATGAAGGTGCATTTGCCTTGTGAAGTTCTTAAGAACAAGGCCGTCTATTTATATCTTTCTATCACAAAAATTTTGTGTGCAATAAATGCAAAATGAATACCTGTTGGTTGGTCAGTTCAGTCTAGTAGTCTTATGAGGAGGTTTGAAGTATTTTATTATTAGAAGCAGATCTATTTGTAAAATAAAGACATTGTTACTCATTTATATTTAGAAAAATTGTTTTAGGCTTAGTTGGTAATCCAAATATTATCTTAGGTTATTTTTACTGATTGGGTAAGCGGTGAAGTAAAGCTAATATTTTGGGTATAACAATGAAATGACATAGAAATCTGAGCCACCACAGGGCATGAAATGTGATCTAAGGATACACTGTTTTTGTTATACCTTTTATGTTCTGCAATGTGACTCCACTGCTAATGTTCTAGGAGGTCTGGGATAGCCATTCCATACCTACTCCAAAAACAAGATCGAAATTCCCAAGGGAAAGCCAAGACTTTCCCTGGGAGCCCTCCTAAACAGCTGCTATAAACTTCACAGTGACAATGGACAGCTTGGAGTTAGGGTTAAGAAATCAGAGCTTCTGGTTTCTAAGAAGCTGATGAAGGAAACTTCCTGAAACTGTGTTAATAACATGTAATGATTACAGTGAGCTGTAAATTAGTTTTCAGTATGACAAACACCATTCTGTTATAAAGCTCAATATTCTCTAGAGTAACACTTTCCACTGAAGAACTTTTGGCAGTGATGAAATGTTCTATATCTGTACTGTCCACTATGTCTCTATTAAGCACTTTAAAGGTAGCAAATGTGACAGAGAAAATGAAATTTTAATTTTAACTTACATGTCAATAACCACTATTTACCTAATTGGACAGCACAGTTTTGGAGGAAAATATATAGGCTTAAAATAATTTTTGCTGTTGTTTAGGTCAAGAGTCCCAAATATCATCAGTGAAGGTCTTTGTGTTTTAATTTGTCAAGATAAAAAGTATTTAGAGGGAGTGAAGAAATGGGTAGTGTGAACCAAAGGCAAGGCTGATGCTGAGCAGAAGAGAGAATGCCAGAACTTCTGCTGTCACTCTGACATGGCTGTTCTCTAGGTGAAAGAACACAGCAGCTCCTACTGATACCGCACCTTTCCTGGGCAATAGCAGATGCTGTGACTTAGAGGTCATCATTCCATAGAAGTTGAAAAGCCACACTACCCAATTGAATGAAATGCTGTTTTTGAAAATAACTTGGTTACTTTATTAAAGTCCAGGACAATGTGATTTGCTAAGTCACAATATTCGTGCTTATTATTGAAGTAGATTCTGAAAATCTTTAAAGTCAAACATGTATTTTTCAGCACATGTATTCCAATAAATGTGAGACACAAGTATATAGAAAATCAATTCACATGTGCTCCCTTTTATACTGTATAGCTTCAATTAACATCTGTTTTCATTTAAAAAGAAGAAACTGAAGGTTTATTTGGACAATCAGTGATCATAAAATAACAAAATGGAAGGACCTATAAAATAGTACAATAACTATAAGGAAGACATTGGGAAAGCCCTGGAGAGGCTAGCTAGAGCAGCCTCAAGAATGAGCTAAGAACACTGAAAGAGAGAAATGCCTCTTCTATTTTTAAAGACCTATAGAGAAGAGATCTAATAACCTCTTTCATCTTTTAATTATGAGGAACATCCTATTTTATGCTGAACCTCATGATTCAGATTCTAATTTACATGCTTTTCAGGTTCAACAAACTCTTAGATGACTAAATTATTTTCAGTGCATCAGGAGCAGACTATGCAGCTTATTTAAATCTTGGATGCTGTGATTCAGGATGGAGGGACTTTGCTTATTGCCATGAAACTGCTGTTCAGAAGGGACAGGTAGCTTGTTGACTGCTTGTCCCTTTCCCATTCTTCTAAACCTGTGCATTTGGTTTAGAATGTAGTGTTTATCAGAGCACTGACATCAAGACTTTGAAAGAATCTCTGTAAACATGTGGATAGCAGATCAATAAGTTACTACTGATGGGAAAAAAGTAAAACCACAAGTCCTGGCCCTAGCTGGGTAGTTCAGTTGGTTAGAACATCATTCTGACATGGCAAGGTTGTAGGTTAAATCCTCTGTCAGGGCACATACAAGAAATCAACTAATGATGGCATGACTAAGTGGAACAGCAACTTGATGTTTCTCCCCCCTGTCCCATTCTCTGTCTCTGAAAATCAATCAATTAAAAAAAGCCATAGGCCCTGGCCAGTTGGCTCAGTGGTAGAACGTCAGCCTGGCATGCAGGAGTCTCAGGTTCGATTCCCGGCCAGGGCACACAGGATAAGTGCCCATCTGATTCTCCACCCCTCCCCCTCTCCTTCCTCTGTCTCTCTCTTCCCCTCCCGCAGCAGCCAAGGCTCCATTGGAGCAAAGTTGGCCCGGGCGCTGAGGATGGCTCTGTGGCCTCTGCCTCAGGCACTAGAATGGCTCTGGTTGCAACAGAGCAACGCCCCAGAAGGGCAGAGCATTGCCCCCTGGTGGGCATGCCGGATGGACCCCGGTCAGATGCATGCGGGAGTCTGTCTGACTGCTTCCCGGTTTCCAACTTCGGAAAAACACACACAAAAAGCCGTAATTTTTTCAGATGTTGGTATTTTGGTTCTATTTTGTATATTTTATAATTTTTTGTCATAAATATGAAATTGTCCCCAAACGGAAAAATATAACCAGATAAATTAATAAAACTAAAGCTTTTACATTATTGAACCAAGACTTTTGTCTTTATGGAGTGTAGCTGTCTTTGACTTTGGAGAACAGGACTGTAGGTTGGAAGAGCCAGGACTGTGACTTCTGGTGGCCTTGGACTCTTATTCCTCATTTTTCTCACCTGTTGAAAAAAAAGGCTAGGATGGAGCATTGCATTATAGGCACACCAGTCTGAAAAAGCATTAATGCACAAACACTGAAGATTCAAGTGCTTCCATAAATACAAAATTTTTTACGTGCTAATTTTAAGAGGTTTGCCACTCAGAAAAAAAAATTTATAGAGGTATATAGCTTCCTTCTATTAAGAATTATCATACCAGCCCTGGTCAGTTAACTCTATTAAAGAGTGTCGGATGTGCATAAAAGTTGCCGGTTTAATTCCCAGTCAGTCAGGCACATACAGGAACAGTTCATTGTTCTTGACTCTTTCTTTTTCCCTGTCTCTCTCTCTCTCTTCCTTCTCTCTCTGTCCCCTTCCTCTCTCTCTAAAATCAATAAATCTGGTGTGAATGAATAAAAAAAAAGTATTATCATAGCTTAGGTTGACTAGAAACTAATGATCCACCCCTTTCTCCTTGATGAGAATTGTGTCACATGCTTAGACCTGGAATTTACTTTAGAGCTTTCTCCTTTAAGTCATTGTTAAATCATCAGGTAAAATACTGTAAAATATATGACAGCATAAAATACTTAAATTCTGGCCTCTCTTCCCCTCTATCCCAACAAACAACATTGGATTCTATCCAATTTAATTATCTAGAGGATTATAATTTATTATTTTTCTTTGAAAATAATTTTTTTTCTGTTTTTGGTTTCCTTTCACACAATTAAAACTCAAACCCAGACCCATAAACTGGTCAATTAGCTTAAAGGAGAAATTAAAATTATGTGCAGCTACATTAAATTTTAGATTTATTTCTCAAAGTTAGGTTATAGAATTTATTGACTCTGTCACAGGAAGAGTCCTTAACAGAGTATGGCTTTTATTTTCTAATGATTTCCTTTTCCTACTATTAACCTTCAAAGTCTTAAGAATGAAGATAATATTGAAGACACATGTACAAGATAAATTCTCCTATGTCCCAATTAGATGACACAAAAAATACTGTTCCAGAAATGCTTTTTTGTTTGTTTGTTTTTAAGATATAGCCAATATAGTTTTTGCCTATTGACAAGTTCATAATTAATTTATTTGTATAATGGGCAGTGTACCTTGCCCTGGGTCTCAGGCAGGAAGAATATGCTGGCTGGATCTCTGCTATCATTTAAGTTTCTATAACTTATTCATAACATGCTTAACCTATCCAAGTATTCAAATCTTCTAATTGTTCCTTTCACTTATTTCAGTCAACTAGTTTTTTTTTTTTTTAATTTGACTCCCTTTGTTGAAGTACAAGTGAGAGGAAAAATTGTAATATTGTCAGAAAGAACTTCCCTAACCCTGTGAAGAAGGAGAAAATTTGAGGAACAGGAATGGATGGTAGGAGCACAGCGATGATGTGTTAAAAAAGTTTAACACGTACAAGTAAGGGAATGAGAGAAAACAAGAAGTGGGTCTGGATGGGGTAATGGGGAACCTTTGGAGTTGAAAAGAAGTTTAAATTTAGGCATTACATAATGTTCTTCAGGTTTTCTCTGCAAAATGATGTTCATTTTTTATAACAAGGCGATCATTCTTTTCATGCTCATCAAATGGAAAGAGCATTTTAAAAGATGCCACAAGTTCTCCCTTTTGAAATATTTATAACTTGGCTAAGACCATAGCCTCGCAGCAGCCAACAGACCAGAATTAGGAAAGAACTGCCTGTTGTATTTGTGCCTAGGCCTTTGCAACCTACTGCAAAAAAGATGCTGCCTGATGGTGCAATTTATGGATAACTTTCATAGCAGCACATAGTGCTAGATCTAGGAAGGCTTGCCTATCAAAACTTGGAAGCTTAGATATTTATTAGTAATAATTACATATAAGGCTAAACCATACTGACCTGTTATTTTGAAATGCTTGCTTTCCAACAGCACACTATGGTGCAACAAAAAATATCTGCACTGGGTACCCCTAGATTCAGATACAGTACTAGCCATTCTACCCCTGGCTATATATTCCTGGATGAGTCAGCATAAAGCCTCAATTTTTTTTATCAGTAAAATGTAGAACAATATGGCCCTTGTTATGCTCTATATTTCTAAGATGATATAAATAGCTTTTCATGGAATATTTACTAAAATTGTTATTGCATTATATAACTGAATCTTGAAATTAATCAATAGTTTTATCATTAAACACCTTTTGTACCTATATTCAAATATTTTGGGTAACTCACTGCAACTACATTTTTCTGCCATTTTCTTTTCTTCTTGTTTTGGTTCAGTTCACATCCAAATCTGTGCTTATAAGTTAAACACAGCATGTTTATTGCAGACTAATGCTGGTATGCTTTACAAATTGCTGAAGAAGGAAGTGAGAGAAAGTTGTTAGTAGATTTAGCTATTCCAACTATGTAGATAAAATATAATTTGACTATCCAACAATTATGGAATAATCTTTGTAAAGATACTATTCATACTTAGCAGTCATGTATGAGCTTTCATAACTCTCCCATTTCTAAACCCAATTCCCACTACCCCTGCCAATGCCTCTGTACCATTGCTTCATCATGACAGTCATTATTCTATGAGCAAGCCATGTGTCTTTCTGCTGCTGAGCCCTACACTCGATATGCTTTTTGAGTAGAATGCACTCTCTCCCTCTTCCCCTTTTCTGTTCAGCAAACTTCTCTTCATCCTGGAAATTCTAATTCAGATGTTACCAGGCAATTAAATGTTTTATCTTCTGGACTTACACAGCCCTTTGTAAGTATTTTACCACATGTCACGACTGCCCGTGTATTTTTATACTCCAATAAACTGTGAAATCAACAGAAAGAGAGTAGTGTCTTCTTCATAAAGATTTTCACAAAGTCTTGTGCACAGTAGGTGCCAAAAATCACTGTCAGAAAGAATAACAGAGCAGATGGATGAATGGAGAATGAATGGACATTTTGTCTTAAGTTTATATCGCTAAGTGAGAGAGCCAATATTTTCCTCCCCATCCCATGTCCCATGTCAGCTCTTTAAAGAACAGAGCTTTGCCAAAATATAATAAGTGTTTGATTTAGTAATTAACAAATACGCATTCAGTATGTAAAGGAAGTTTAGTGATAGTAATATATTAATATTTTTATCTGCGCCAAGCTTTATTTTTTATTATTATCTTTATCGTCTCTCAAGCTACAGGCAATACTCACATCTCACTCAGACTGCTTATCAGCCACCTATCTCACACAGTAGCATAAAGGGCACTATCTTATTATATCTAGAACTTTAACTAAATTTCTGCTTTAAAAAATAAAATGCACAAGCGTAATGAGAAGAAAGTATCAATCTGTCTAATACCAGTTCTGACAGTAAAAGAAGTTGAGACTGAGGGGAAAATGACATAAATGCAAGGTGAATTTCTGTCATCCACTTCATCTGACACAAAAGTCATGCAGCCATTCACAGACCATAAACTTGTGTCTCTTCGTGTCATCTAACACATGACATGACCATAAAATAATCAGTGAACAAGCCACACATAAAATTTCAAGCATCATGCTGTCTTTCCTAATACAGATATCTAGCTATATGACAAAAAATAATTGTCATTTAAAGTGCATTTAAACATTTAGATACTGTTTTTGTACACATAAAATACTTCTATAAAAATTTAGAAATTTATTAAAAAAGAAAATTTGAAATTTATCACTCTATTCTTGGCATACACTGTCAACATTTTCATGTATTTTGGTTAAACTGTAAAGACAGAGAGATCAATGCACAGATAAATTGGAATTAAACTATAAATGGCTTTGTATCCTTTTCTCACCTAACATTTTATTTCTCATTGAGAATTTATTTTCCTCATCACTAAATAATTCTCAAAAATATGATTATAATGCTATATTAATGTCCAGTAAGTGAATTTATGATTTAATCATTTTCTAATGTTTTCACTGCTAAAATACAATGAAGAATTTTTGAGGGTTTTGGTGGGGTTTGTGTGTGTGTGTGTGTGCATCTTTACTTGTTTAGATTAAATTACCAGAATTTGTGGGTCAAAATATGAAAAATTTTAAGATTCCTGATATGATGGTAAATTGCCCATTTTATCTCATATGTCTTTTTTTATTATTATTATTAAGTGAGAGGTAGAGAAGCAAACAGACAGGCTCCCACATGCATCCTGACCTGGCAAGCCCCCTACCAGAGGATGCTCTTCATATCTGGACTGCTGCTCCATTGCTTGGCAACCAAGCTATTTTAGCACCTGAGGACAGGTCATGGAACATTCCTTAGCACTCAGGGCCAACTTGCTCAAACCATTCAAACCATGGCTGCAGGAGAAGAAGAGAGAGAGAGAGAGAAGCGGAAAGGGTGAAGAAGCAGATGTTCACTTCTCCTGTATGACCTGGCTGGGAATCAAACCCCAGACTTCCACATACCAGGCTGATGCTCTGCCAATGAGCCAACCAGCCAGGGCCTCTCATATGTCTTCTAATAGCAACAAAGTCTACTTAAATGAAAATAATTCCCACCTTTACAACAGAAAAAATAATTTTGAATTAACCTTAGCTTGGAAACTCCTTGAGAAAAGGGAATATTAACAGAATAAGGTACTTTAAAACATGAACTATATTTTATAGAAGAGAACCCTAAAGCTCAGATTCAGCAGGGGTTAATGAAACAGTACCTTTGATAGTTTTCTTACTTTTTAAACACCCAAATATATATATGATGTTCATTATGTATCATTTAATACCATGGGAAAATAGGTTTTATACAGAACAATTATCGAGGCAAAAATTAAGAAAATATTGCATAAACTATGCAAAACCTGTATTGTCATCAAAGAATGACAAATGAATGGTCAGTAATTTATATTTTTAAATTGTTAATATTTATAAAGTGTAAAACGTTTTTAAATTGATTTTCCAACTTTCCTATAATTTAAATTATATATGAAATCTAATACCTGTATTCAACCAAACAAAAACTTCAACAAATTATTATTACCAAAGATTTGTAATGTTAGAAATACATAGATTATTGATTTCTATGTAAAGGAGTTAAGTCAGCTGATTTAAGTTGCTATCAGTACAGTCAGTTCAGCAACTGGATCCAAATGAAAAGTGATTTTTATCATAAAATTGAATGGATTACATAACATCATACACTGAGATACAGATCTAATTCCAGCTCATCTCTTAACTAGATTTACCCTAGGCAAGTGAGTTCATTGTTACGAGCCTCTATTATTCACTTCTAAAATGTGGGAATTGAATGATGCAATGTAACTGAAGGTCCTAATTTGAATATGGCATGTATTCTTTATAAATATGAACCCAAGGCTTTAAGTGACATGGTGAAGAGCTAGAGGCAATAGTTGCTATCCCAGGGCATGTCTTTCTACCCATAGTGTTCACATGCTCCTTCTGGAAAGTCTAGGCTCACATTGGTCGAGTTTAGTATACTTTCTTGGTTTAGAATGATCAAGAAAGACTCAAGGCCACACTAGAGTTGACCTCATTGCTTTAATTGCCACATAATTTGAAACATCAAAATAACTTTTCAAAGGTCTCTAAATTTTAAATGGGATGGGTTGTCTGTGTTTACTTAGCTTCCATACAACTCTTGTTCCAAATGAGCAATAGAAAAACTTTTACTGGAATAAATATAAAAAAATTGACATTTTCAATGCTTTTATCTTTTAGTTCTTCTTTCAAGAAAAGATATAAGGTACAAAGAGGTCTAGTTATTTCTCAAAACACTGGATTCTTAATAGGTGAAATAGCCAAAGATTGTTCTGTGACCTGTATATCTACAAAGAACATATATAACAACACCTCAGCCTTTCAGAGAGACCAGGAGGGGCTTAGTACTGCTGTTCCTAGAACGGCCTTCACAGATGGATATCCACTTAATGAGAAAAATAAACACATGTGATGTGGGTCAGGTTGCATCTTTTGTTTCTTCACACTTAATTGTGGATGAACATTCCATGAGTTCCAATACAAAGGCACCATGTGCAGATTAATAAATTTATCCCTCTTTGAAAGGCTTGCTTTGATGCCAAATCTTAACTAACTTTTAAGTACCTAGTTCTGTTATCTTTCTGAGCATGGAAATAGAGAACAAGACCTTGGAAATAGAGAACAAGCCCTTGGTGCAGACAAATTACATATTTTCTCTGTCATTAACTGATAAAGTCAGACTTGTTAATTCATGAAGATATTAGGCATAGACATAGTTCAAAGATATTGGGGAACTGACACAGCTTGTTGGCATAGAGCATACTTTTGATGAGATTATATGCCCAGAAAGGGTAAACACATTGATAAACTCATTGCCCTTGATCTTCCAACACAGTTTCTATTGACATTTCTTACAGCTCTAGGCACAGATTAGAGAGTATATGGCCCATTGATTGCATTTAGGGTTCTTAATGACAAAAAGGAAGATTGAATTCTTCTCCCTGTAAACACAGGGAATGTTAGTAGAATTTTCTTTTTGGTCTTATCATACTTCTGGATTTGCAAATCTATTTTCAGATTCTATTACTAGTTCAGTAATTATTTCAACAGATTTTTTTTTACTGTAACTCTTAATATTTAATAATATTTTAAATATGACAATTCATCATTGTTTTTGAGTCTCTATACAAATAATTTTGAGAAAGTTGTATAAAAAAGATTTATATCATTCTTTTTTAAAATTTTTTTATTTTTCCGAAGCTGGAAACAGGGAGGCAGTCAGACAGACTCCCGCATGCGCCCAACCGGGATTCACCCGGCATGCCCACCAGGGGGCGATGCTCTGCCCATCTTGGGGGGTCGCTCTGCTGCAATCAGAGCCATTCTAGCGCCTGAGTCAGAGTTCACAGAGCCATCCTCAGCACCCGGGCAAACTTTGCTCCAGTGGAGCCTTGGCTGCAGGAGAGGAAGAGAAAGACAGAGAGAAAAGAGAGGGGGAGGGGTGGAGAAGCAGATGGGTGCTTATCCTGTGTGCCCTGGCCGGGAATCAAACCCGGGACTCCTGCATGCCAGGCTGATGCTCTACCACTGAGCCAACCAGCCTGGGCCTCATTCTTATAATTTTTTAATGTGTATATCAAACATATTTTAATCTTAAAACTTAGGAATGTTTTTATATTTAAAAATATTAAAAGGTTACTAAGAAAAATGTATTTAATATCAGTGACATCAGATATTAGATTCCACTAGGCTACATACTATGTCGGGTAGGCACTAGTAAACCATCTTTCCTTGGCTTGCCTTAAACCTCAGACATTATAGCATCCTTTCCATATTCATGATATTCAGAAAAATCCTCTGAAAAACATACTGGATATATACTGAGGTCAAAGGCCTATCCATCCAGATACCACACTTTAACAAAGATAAGAAACTCATTCCCATTATTAGCTTATAGCAAATTACCTGAACTCAAAATGCTTTGGTAAAAAAGTAGCTATAATTAACTAAAAAAAGTTTATATATTGAGGAGCAAAATCAGTTAATTAAGTAGAGATTTGGGGTTACATATTGACTGGGAAAGATCATTATAAAATTTATATTCACACAGTCAGAAATATGTCACTATTATACAGAGTGAGGACTAAGCAAGAAGACTTCTCTGTGCACTTGTGGCAGATTAAACACATGGGTGTCCTGAGCAGTTCAAGAAGTTCCTTCCTCTACTCCATGCAGATAGATGACTTCTTTCTTACCATTCTGCACACCAGAAATTGATTTTCTAGAGAAATCAATCCAGAGAGCCTTGACTTGGGTCAGCAAGTCCAGTGGAGAGTAGGTTTTGAGATGTAAGAATGAATACAGAATGGATACAGTGTTGCATGTTTTTGTTTTTTGTTTTGTTTTGTTTTTTTGTGTGTTTTTTTTTGTGTGTATTTTTCCAAAATTGGAAACGGGGAGGCAGTCAGACAGACTCTCACATGCGCCTGACAGGGATCCACCCAGCATGCCCACCAGGGTCGATGCTCTGCCCATCTGGGGCATTGCTCTGTTGCAACCAGAGCCATTCTAGTGCCTGAGGCAGAGGCCACGGAGCCATCCTCAGTGCCCGGGCTAACTTTGCTCCAATGGAGACTTGGCTGCTGTGAGAGGGGAAGAGAGAGACAGAGAGGAAGGAGAGGGGGAGGGGTGGAGAAGCAGATGGGCGCTTCTCCTGTGTGCCCTGGCTGGGAATTGAACCCAGGACTCCTGCACTCCAGGCCGACGCTCTACCACTGAGCCAACCGGCCAGAGCCGCTGCATGTTAATCTATGAAATCCCCAACCCTCTCTTCACTTTGTTTACAGACAGCCTGTAACTAGCTACATACTCCTCAATATTTTTTTTGGTGGAATCTTGATAACATTATGCGGAGTGAAATAAGCGAATCAGAAAAAAAACAAGAACTGCAGGATTCCATACATTGGTGGGACATAAAAGTGAGGCTAAGAAGACATGGACAGGAGTGTGGTGGTTGGGGGGGGGAGGGACGGAGGGAGGGAGGGAGGGGGAGGGGTACAAAGAAAACTGGATAGAGGGTGACGGAGGACGATCTCTCTTTGGGTGATGGGTATGCAACAGAACTAGATGACAAAATAACCTGGAAATGTCTTCTTTGAATATATGTACCCTGATTTATTGATGTCACCCCATTTAAATAAAAATTTATTTATTAAAAAAAAAGTGAACAATTCCAGGGGACAAAAATTACAAAATCTTAATAGAAACAGGTGGCAAAACTCAACAGACATTAGAATATTCCTATTGTGAAAAACTGAGAACGAAAATTTAAAAATGAGAGTTATTTTTTTTCTTCAGTTTTATTGAGATATAACTGACATGCAACACTGTACAACTTTAAGGTGTACAGTATGACTTCACATACATATATTTTTCTTTGGTAAAAACTTTTAGGATTTACTCTCTCTTAGAAACTTTTAAGTATACCATGCAGAAGTATTAACTATAGTCATCATGTTGTTATAATATCCCAGAATTTATTTATGTTATAACTTTTTAATTTTACCATCTTTATCCAGTTATCTTTTTTTTTTGTATTTTTCTGAAGCTGGAAACGGGGAGAGACAGTCAGACAGACTTCCGCATGCTCCGGTCCGGGATCCACCCGGCACGCCCATCAGGGGCAACACTCTGCCCACCAGGGGGAGATGCTCTGCCCCTCCGGGGGCGTCGCTCTGCCGCGACCAGAGCTATTCCAGCGCCTGGGGCAGAGGCCAAGGAGCCATCCCCAGTGCCCGGGCCATCTTTGCTCCAATGGAGCCTTGGCTGCGGGAGGGGAAGAGAGAGACAGAGAGGAAGGAGGGGAGGGGGTGGAGAAGCAAATGGGCGCTTCTCCTATGTGCCCTGGCTGGGAATCGAAACCGGGTCCCCCGCACGCCAGGCTGACGCTCTACCGCTGAGCCAACCGGCCAGGGCATCAGTTATCTTAACTCCACCTTCCTTCTCAGATAATCGCAAATAATATGATCTCTTTTTCAATTATTAGTTTAGATTTTCTATCTCTTTCTCTTTCTCCCTCCCTCTCTCTTTTCTCTCCCACTCTCTCTCTCTCCCTCCCTGCCTTCCTCTTTCTTTCCTTTTCTTTCTTTCTTCCTTCCTTCCTTCCTTCCTTCCTTCCTTCCTTCCTTCCTTCCTTCCTTCCTTCCTTCCTTCCTTCCTTCTTTCCTTCCTTCCTTCCTTCCTTCCTCCCTCCCTCCCTCCCTCCCTCCCTCTTTCTTTCTTTCTTTCTTTCTTTCTTTCTTTCTTTCTTTCTTTCTTTCTTTCTTTCTTTCTTTCTTTCTTTCTTTCTTTTTTTCTTTCTTTCTTTCTTTCTTTCTTTTTTTCCTTCCTTCCTCCCTTCCTTCCTTCCTTCCTTCCTTCCTTCCTTCCTTCCTTCCTTCCTTCCTTCCTTCCTTCCTTCTTTCCTCTTTCTTCTTTCTACATTACATATATAAGTGAGATAATTTCTCTGTCTGCCTTATTTTTATTGAAATAAAGCCATCAAGGTTCATTGATATTTCTGCTAATGGCAGGGTTTCCCTTTATTTTATAGTTGAAGTGTGTGTGTATGTATCACATTTTCTTTATTCATTCATCCATCAGTGGAGACTTAGGCTGCTTGCATATCTTGACTGTTATAAGTAATGTTGCAATAAGCATGGGATGCAGATATCTTTTTAAATTAGTATTTCTATTTTTATTTTTTTGGATAAATACCCAGAAGTATAACTGCTAGTTCTATGGTAGTTCTGTTCTTAATTTTTTGTGGAAATTTTTTACTATTTTTTATAATGGCTGTAACATTTTACATTCTCACCAACAGTATATGAGGGCTTCCCTTTCTCTATTTTCTCATCAGCATTAAGAGTTCTTGAAGGAGGCCTGGTCTGTGGTGGCACAGTGGATAAAGCTTTGACCTGAAATGCTGAGGTTGCCGGTTCGAAACCCTGGGCTTGCCTGGTCAAGGCACATATGGGAGTTGATGCTTCCTGCTCCTCCTCCCTTCTCTTTCACTTCTCTCTCTCTGTCTCTCTCTCTCTCTCTGTCTCTCTGTCTCTCTCCTCTTTAAAATGAATAAATAAAATCTTTAAAAAATTAAGAGTTCTTGGGGAAATATGAAGAAACAGAAGAAAAATTTCAAAATTCAAAATAATATTTTTTGAAAGATAGCATATTGCATGTAATATAATATAAAGAGCTTTTGTAATAAGAACATCAGAAAACAGTGAACAGCTCTTGGAAATTTGAAATAAGGTAGAAAGGGAAAAAAAATGTTGAGGGTTTGGAAAAGTCAATAAACCTAGAAAGTAAAGACATTAAAGTGAAAAAGGATAAGAATCTTAAATGATTGATATAAAATATTTAACACAATTAATTGAAGTTCAGAAAAACAGATAAAAAACATAATGGAAGATATTAAGAAATATCACAGAAATGCAAAGAATATAAAGTTATAAATAAAAAAACCCAAATACTCAGTCTAATTAAAAAAGAAAGTACAGCCATACCCATGCTAACCATTGTAAAATATCAGAATAACAGAAAGAACGTGTAAATATTAATATTAAAAAAGTTAAAAATGGACACTCACAGGAAATAACAGCCAAACTTCATATTAACATTAGATAACAGGAAACAGTAGATACACACCCTGAAATTCTGAGGGAAATATGATTTTTTATAAAAAAATTATACATTCAGCCATTTATCAAGTATAAGAGCAGAATAAAGACACTTTCAGACATGCAAGGACTCACACACTTAAAAAATTATCTCTCACACAATGTGTCTTAAAAACCTGCTGGAAGATGTGATTCAGCCAGAAGAAGAATTACCCAATAATGTGTAAGGCATTAGATACAAGAAACTGGGCTCTGAATGTAGGAGATTGGCCCTTAGGTGTAGCCAATTTTGATTGGAGTTGAGAATCATGCTTGTGATTGTGAAAGGGGAAGCTTTATGGAGAAAACACAGGATAGACTATTCATTTTTGTTTTTTTGCATTTAGAGAAATATCTTGTGAGGCTTTTGGCAAATTTATTGGAATGTTTGGAAAGAGATTAACAATTGATTATAAGAAAACAAAAATGAAAAATTAGACAATTTTTAATTTAAATAAATGTACAACTATTTGTAAGGACATGTAGTCAAGGGCACTGAACAACAGAGTATGCTTACATTACATCATCATAATGAGACAGTAGAAGAGGCAAAGTGAGGTGGGATATGAGATAAATCTTTATCTTAACAGTTAGTTCTATAAACATGTCTAAAATTCACAAGGCAGCAGATAGAAACAAAATTATATATAAATGTTTGCAGAAATACCTAAAAGGGTTGAAAGTATTTGTATCTGGGTTATGGGATTGGGCATAGAAGCTAAAAGAATAGAGAATGGGTAGCCTTCTTTCCTATGTAAATCTCAATACTGTTTGACTTTTAAAATAATGATATAGATTTAAACTTTACTAAAAGTTTAAAAATCCTGAAAGGAATAAAGAGACAAGAAAAGATATGCACACCATAAGTGTTCAGGGAGTCAAAATCTTGTTATATAGGAAGGCTCACATCATGGTGTCCAGGGCTAAGATCTTTAAGAACAGCATTTCTCCAGAAACTTTTCAAACAAACCAATCTGTAAGAAGATAGCTAGCAAGGGAACTGAATCGAAGATGTAGAATTCCAAATCTAGTGTCAGACCATAAAATATAAAGCAGGTTTTCACAAGGGTCCAATACATCATGTTCTAAATTTATGATCAGGGAATATATATGATCATTTCTCACTGTGTTTTAAGGTGCATGCTGTTCCTGCAGATAATTCATTGTTCTGTTGTCTTAATTTCATACTGTATGGGGAACTGAAAAATTAAATCATTCCTTTACCATTTAGCCAAGTGATCTCTTGGTTGTGCACTGCTTTCAAAATTGAAGGTTTTGCCTGACCTGGCGGTGGCACAGTGGATAGAGCGTCGGACTGGGATGCGGAGGACTCATGTTCAAGACCCAGAGGTTGCCAGCTTGAGCGCGGGCTCATCTGGTTTGAGCAAAGCTCACCAGCTTGGACCCAAGGTCGCTGGCTTGAGCAAGGGGTTACTCGGTCTGCTGAAGGCTCGCAGTCAAGGCACATATGAGAAAGCAATCAGTGAACAGCTAAGGTGTCACAATGAAAAACTGATGATTGATGCTTCTCATCTCTCTCCATTCCTGTCTGTCTGTTTCTATCTATCCCTCTCTCTGACTGTCTCTCTCTCTCTGTCTCTGAAAAAAACAAAAGTGAAGGTTTTAGGGTTTTTGCTAGCTTTACCTGAACTTTCAGCCTGGCAGAAAATACAGCAAAATCCATTTCCCACAGTTGGGTCTTTTCAAAACCCAGTGGTCTTTCCTAGCAAGCTTTCAGATATGTGCCACTTAAGCTCTGGATTCTGCCCAATTTTCAGTGAAATAAAAACAAGAATTAAGGTAATTTACTACCTTATCCACCCAGACAACTTGATTCTTACTCTTGGACTGTCTCATTCCATTTGGAGCTGTACTAGCTGTTTTTATATTGATAATATCCAGATTTATGCTGACATCAAGATACTGAGTTACTTTTCCTGCAGTCTGTACCCTGAGAAACCTTCTCACTCTGGCTTTTGGTTCCCTACCATGTATCAATTAATGCTAATTCCACCACATTTGTGTTGACCATTCTATCATTAATCATCTATCCCAACCCTACTCTGGATAATAGTGTCTGCTCCCATAGCTTCTATAATAACTTTTTATGGCCCAGTCATCCTATAGAATTCTAGAACAAACCATTGTCTATATTGTGTCACTTTGGCAAATGATGAATTTTAATGATTTTTTTAATTTGTTGACCAAACATTGATTTATGTCCTACATTTTTTATAGAGATATTTATGGGTGGTTTAAAAATAAAAGTATTATAAACTTACAAGTGAAACTTGGGCAGTCATTTGTGAAATTAGAATAATATAGAAAATTAGTATGATCCAGACACAAGAAAGGTAATTGGGAAATTCGTAACATTTCTTGCTTTTCTTCATCTAAGATTTAGATACCTCAGACAGCTCTGGTGTGATGTGTGGATTTACCAACTCATAATTGGTATATTTTTGTCCTCTTTCCTGTCAGCCACCAAGATCTTATAGCTTTTGAATTTGATGCCACTCCTAGTCCTATGCCAAGGTCTTTCAGCTAGAAGGACAGCAGTCATCACCTAGAATGGCTTTCATATGACTTAGCCTACTAATAGAGAAATTTGTGTTAGGGGTCCACAGGCAAAGCTCATTTATAAGAGCACCAAGTTAAAGTTATGTCACTCAAAAATGTCTCATTGACATCATTGTCCTAATCATACACATTTAATCATAGCAAACTAAATCCAGGGTACAACTATGTACTGCTGAGACCATGAAGATAAAGGCATTAAGGAGGGATAGCAGGGCTAGACAAGGGCTTCTGATTTGACTGCTTCAAATCAATTTAAAAGCCATTTTTCTTCCTACATTTTAGAGAGGAGAAGATAGTAATTTCAACAGATTTTAGCGGAGGCAGGGGAGAAAGAAGCCCTCATATATCACAGTGTATATATAAACCTGGACCTAATCTGACCTGAAGTTCTCTGCAAATATTTTTTAGTTGACAGAGAGTGCACGAGTCCCAGAAATGACCCTTCAGATTATCTTTTTCATAAAAGTGCTTATGCAAGAGTCTGCTGGAAATGCTTAGCTGTTGGATGCACTAGAGGAAAGAAAATTGTTAAATTGCCTGTAAATGGCATACAAGTCACAGCAAGTTTAGGGAAATATGAAAAAACTAAAATGCATCTATTCCCTGTTTTAAATATATTGTATGTACATTTATTTATAGTAAATTTAAGAATAAAGTAAAAAAATTTAAATCATCTATAGTTGTACCACATAAAGTCAAATTCTTTTTTTTGCATTTACTGTATAATTCTGATCCCATTGTGCATAGTTCTTTGTGTCTTTACATTTTTCATTTATCATAATAAGCATTTTTCTAGTTTTATATGGTCTTTACTAAAAATTTTCAATGCCTGTTCAAGAAGCAATCATACGGCATCGTAATAACTCATAACCATTATGTGGAAGATTTGTGTTCAACTTTGTTTACTATAGTATCTAGACTATATCAAGGGTGGGCAAAGGTGAGTTTACAGTTGTATTAATAATGCAATAGTAAATAAAGAAAGAATAATACAAGAATAAACTCTGTGTTTCGTGTACTCAAAACTAAACCTTTGTTTGCCAACTCCTGTATTGCTTTATATGTTTAAACTAACTCTTATAATGTAGTTTTCCGACTTTGTCTAGGTAGCTGTAACATCATTTCTTGGAAATATTTATAAATAGACATGAAGTTTACTTAGTTATAGAACAACACAAGTATATAACTTTTGTAGTAGTGTTTTTTGCTTTGAAGAAATTGTTTTCTCTTTGAATTAAGTAATGATATGGGAATGTAATATCATTTGAAAAAGACAAGATGATATGTGATCTCTTTTAGTAATTAGAGCATTATTTCAACTCAATATTATGCTTATCTTTAAAATATGAGGAAAATATATACACCTCAAAACATTTTTGGAATTACTCTTTTAATCCATGAACACATATTAAATGTCTACCATATGCCATATATTTCAAAACATCTGAGATTTATGAGTGAACAAAGCAAAGATCCCTGCCCTTACAAAGCTGATATTACTGTGGGGAAAACAAAAAACAAATAATAAAAAAGTAGTTAGATGGATAGGTAGATAGATAAATGGTTAGATAGATATGCACAAACATATTTTATGTTACAAGGCAATATATACTATAATAATAGAAAGAAGAGAGGTGTATAAGGAGGTTTGGGGGGACCATGCAATTAAAATACTATGAAAAGATTTTTTTTGAGCAAAGGTTGAAGAGGTCATGTTGTCCTTGATATTAGTAGTTTAGGCAAACAGTAAGAATGAAAACCTGAAATTAAGAGAGAACATGAAGAAGGGAATGAAATGGAAGCATTGAGTAATGACCCTTTAAAACAATTTTGATGCAAAGTTCAGCATTAAAAGGAGGCAAAACAAGATTTTTTTTCTGTTAAGATGGTAGAAATAGTAGCTGATGAAAATAACCCCAAAAGGGGAAATTGATGATGTTGGACACAGATAGGATCAAGGGCAAAAGAGGGGGATTGGCTTGAGAAACGTGCAGTGTTAAGTCTTCCATGGTTCCATACTGCATAACATTGTCACTGGATTCAGGTGGTGATGTGGTTGGTAAGCAGGTGTTCTAGTCAATATGGTTCTTCTCTGATTGCTTCCTTTTATTTCTTTTAAGTAAGAGGAGGGTAGATTCTGAGTCTCCTGCAAGCACTCTGACCGGGATCCAACCAGCAATCCCCCATCTGGGGCTGATACTTGAATCAACCGAGCTATCCTCCGCACCCAGGGCCAACACTCAAACCAGTCGAGCCCCAGGCTGCAGGAGGGTAAAAGGGAGAGAAAGGAGAGAATAAAAGGGAGTGAAGCACATGGTCATTTCTCTTGTGTGCCCTGACCAGGAATTGAACCCTGGACATTCATACGCCCAACTGAAGCTCTATCTACTGATTCACCAGCCAGTGCCTCTGAATGCTTCTTAAATGAGATCATTGGATAAAATTAAAGATATAAAGGAGGTGTTATGGGTTAGAGTGAAGAAGAAAAGTTGTACAAAAGATATCTAAAATCATAGAGAATAATTGGACAATGGAGTTATAATATTGTCTAGAAGCAGTAACGCTGTGGTCATCAATGTAAAGTGAGACAACTTTTGTAGCTGTTTTTACTCCAGCCATATTCAGCTCATGGGTGATACCTGAGGGGAAGGGAAGCAGATTGTCACCTGTCATGTGTTCCCTGAACAGGGATTGAACCTGGGGCATCTATATGCTGGGGCAATACTCTATTCACTGAGCCAACTGGTCAGGGCCAAATGTTTCTTTTCTAATAAGAACACTGTATTGCCTCTATTTATATGAAATGCTTATTCTGAGCTATAAACTCTGCAGAATACCTGGATTTAATAATATGTATCTCTGAACAATTTTAAAAACATAATAACCTAAAGTATTGTGAAATACATATTATGCAAATATATAATGTTGTATAATGCTTTATATTTTCTACTAATGTAACACTGTACAGGAATTTGTATACATTTTTTGGTCTTGGTCTTACTTGTAACCAGGCAAGAGATATGATGTTGTAATTTCAGCAATATAGGAATGCCCCACTCCCCAAAATAAATCTGTCCCCCAACACAAACACATATCTGCTGGAATGTCTAAAGATTAATTCTTTAAATTTAAGGCTCCAATCTCTGTTAACATGCAGATAACCCTGGGAAGAGAAGACAGTTAGCTCTTTGCATTTAAGTGTGAGTAATATTCAGATTCTCCATTGAAATAGGTTGTGATTAAGGAGAGGCTACAGGGAGAGACAGTGGACACCCTGTGGCCCCAAAAGAGAAAATATAAGAGTAAGTTCATGGCAGAGTCGCAGCTCAGGTTTCATAGATGATCTGCATGGTTCCAAATAGAATTTCACTTCAACATAATTTTCTAACTATTCTCAATTTATCTTATGGACTGTGTATCTTTTGACTCCATAGCTCAGGTAACCATGTTAAATAGTAGCATGATTATAAATACTATATAAATTAGCTTTAAATTAGAGTGAGAAAGTAGACTAAGAAATGGCCAGCTCACTGGCCTGCATGTTCGAGTGTGAGTTCTTTGTGTCTTTACATTTTTCATTTATCATAATAAGCATTTCCCTAATTTTATATGTTCTTTACTAAAAATTTTCAATGCCTGTTCAAGAAGCAATCATACGGCATCGTAATAACTCATAACCATTATGTGGAAGATTTGTGTTCAACTTTGTTTACTATAGTATCTAGACTATATCAAGGGTGGGCAAAGGTGAGTTTACAGTTGTATTAATAATGCAATAGTAAATAAAGAAAGAATAATACAAGAATAAACTCTGTGTTTCGTGTACTCAAAACTAAACCTTTGTTTGCCAACTCCTGTATTGCTTTATATGTTTAATCCTTATAATGTAGTTTTCTGACATTGTCTCTGTAGCTGTAACATCATTTCTTGGAAATATTTATAAATAGATCTCACATACACATAATTGCTTTACCCTTGTCTGTAACCCACAATGAGGGCTCCATTCTCTCTTTTAGTCAGGCCATTCCCCAGATCAGCCCCACAGGAGCTCATGACGAGCATTGAGCATCACTGACAGGCACACAAGTGTCCTCCCCAGTATTCCCTTCTACTCGGTGCTCTTCCTGCATTCCACAGGCATGAGGATCTACCTCTCTTTCCCCACTTCTCTGGTCCTGATACCCCCATGCTGGTGGATGGAATGCTTTCATCCACTGCTGCTTGGAGGGAGAAATGCCCCTTGAGTAGAAATAACTCCTGTATGTTCAAATAGCCAGTCTCTAACAAGCTGATATTCATAGGTTTGTTTGTTTTTTTTGGATCCCGAAAAAAGTAAAATATAAATACCTTGAGGAAAGAGATCAAAGCTTTTTATCCGAGTATCCTCCACAACTGCTAGCCTGATATCCTGAACATATTAGTCCTCAGAAAATGTTTAGGATAGTTTTGTCCCTGAAGGTAGTCGTGTGGGCAAAACAATTCCCAAAGGACCAGCCTGAGATGGCTGGCAGAAGAAAGGAGAGCATGGGTGATTTTCTAACACATGTTTTTATCTGAAGATTAAAAAGAGGGAAAGCAAAAGGACAAAACCAAGTCAATTTGATCCATGTATAATATTACCAATTTTTAAAATTCTTTTGTTTTATTCCAATCTTCCTAACAAAATTTGATATATATTCTTCAGTGCTCAACTTGAAAATAAGTGCCTTTTTTTTTTTCATAGCAGAAAGTGGTGTAGTCTGCTTTTCAATTCCAGAAGACAATTTTCTGACTCACTCTTACCTTCCAGTGTCCTTCAGGACTGGTTGCTCAAGATCAGTTCTTTGAATTCACATGAAGACAAGGTGATCATGTTCTTGCGGTGGAAGGCAAAAATCTGTAAAATTATGGCCTTGTAGCAGAGAGGAGGAAGATGATCAGGTCCCATAGAAGGTGAAACAATGAAAATTCAATAATCTTGTTTTCCCAGAAGTTCCTTTTTGGATAAAGAGACAAAGTTGCTTAACTGGTCTTTATTCAAAATTAGAGTGCTGATTTCTAAGAACCTCTCAATGTGAGGCTAATGACATGTTAGAGGTGTATTAATGAATCCATGCACAGGAAGACAAAAGAGGAATCAGGGCTAATCAAAATGCTGGCTATTTTAAGATCTTTCTTTGACCAAGTAATGACCTTCATACATATTATGCACCATTAGTATTCATGACAATTATATATTTTTAATTTTCTCAATGTTATAAAACATTAATCACCAGGACCAGCATAAGGTATTTTTGCTGGAGTAGTTTATATAAAAGTTTGGCAGTACTAAACTTGCAAATATCATGAAGTATGAAAAAAAAAAAAGCAAAAAACTGAAAAAATCTACAAAACATTTGCTACATTCCAAACATCTATAATTAATTCTGGTGTCATCAAAAATCTCAGCAAAGAGGCATTTAAAAACCAAAATGACCCAAATCTTTATCTCTTCACCTGAAAGGTAGTTGAGAGTCAAAGAAATTTTTGGAAAAGTAGGATGTGAATGTTTATATATCCTGAGAGAAAGTAACTAAAATACAAATAAAATGAGTGGGGATACTTTATACCCTTGCTCTTTTTATATCTTTCCCACTCAAGGTGAGTTATGACTTTGGACATACATTTGAACAAAATTAATGGGAGCAGGAAAAAATGTTTATGGGCTACAAGCATATGAGTTGGGGAAGGAAGAAGTAAAAGTGCTAGTTGCCTAAATGTGGCCCAGTAAATGTTGCACTGGCAATACTTAACCAAACCAACTGTCTCTGTTCTGTTTAGCCATAGAAGTTATTTTTTTCTTTTCTTTTACCATCACAGATGGTACCCTGAATCTATAGAGAAGTTCCAGCACTATCATCCTGCTGACTGAGCATGATGAGACTGGCTGATTGGTGTTAAACATTTGTTTTAAGCACTCACTATATGTCTAACACTATCCCAGCTCTGTGGAAACAAAAATAAAGAAGTCTTGGCCCTGGCTGGTTGGCTCAGTGGATAGGGCATAGGTTCAGTGTAGAGTGGTCTGGGTTTGATTCCTGGTCAAGGCACACATGAGAAACAACCATTTGCTTCTCTTCTCCATCCTCTCCCCTTCTCTCTTCCCTTCTCACTGCCAGTGGCTCTATTGGTTCAAGTATGGGCACTGAGGATAGCTTGGTTAATTTGAGCATCAGCCCCAGATGAGGGTTGCTAGATAGACCTCGTTGGGGTGCATGTGGGAGTCTGTCTTTCTATCTCCCCTCCTCTCACTTAAAAAAAAAGAAAAGAGAGAGAAAAATAATAAAAAATAAACAAGTTTCTGCCTTTATGGATCTCACATTCTAAATGGAAGGAAACGAAATTAAACATATTAATAAGAAAAATACATAATATGTATGATGATGATAAGTGCTCTGCAGGAAAAAAATAATAAAGCCGAGTGAGAGTTCTGGGTGTAGTAGAGGGATGATTTTAAAAATTATTTATTTATTTATTTATTTTTGTATTTTAGTGGAGTGAGAGCCAGGGAGGCAGAGACAGACTTCCGCATGCTCCCCAACCGGGATCCACCTGCAAGTTCCCTGCTGGGCGATGCTCTGCCCATCTGAGGCTGCTACTCCGTTGCTCGACAACTGAGCCATCTCAGCACCTGACACGAGCCATGGACCCATCCTTAGTGCCAGGGGCCAACTTGCTCAAACCATTTGAGCCATAGACGCAGGAGAGGATATGTGTGTGTATGTGGGGGGGGGTGAAGCACATGGTCACTTCTCTTGTGTGCTCTGACAAGGAATAGAACCTGGGCCTTCCACATGCTGGGCCAACTCTCTACCCCTGAGCCAACTGGCCAGGGCTGGGATGATTTAAAACTGCTTGAAAAGATGCTATTTAGTGAACTATGTGACATGTGGGGATATGCCGGCGGATGTATCTAAGGCCTTGCACAGCAAGTTCAAGGGTAGCAAGAAGGTCAATTTGTCTGAATCAGAGTGAGTGGGGGAGTCAAGAACCTGAATAAATGGGTTGCAATCCAGTAACACCTATTGGACCAGAGCAAGATGGTCTTTTGCTTTGAGTGAGACATAGAGGCATTAGAGGGTTTTGAGCAATCATAATCAGATTTATGTTTCAAAGAATCATATAAGCTAAATGTTGAGAATAGAGTGCAAGAAGGTGAGTGTAGAAGTTTAAAGTTTCTGCCATAAGTTTAAAGAAGCTTAGCCTGAGATAGAAGTGGCAAACTTGTCAGAAAGAATCTAATGCTGTATATATTTTGAAGGAAGAATCAATAGATAGTTTGAGGTACTGGATGAAGTGGTAAGAGAAAGAGATAAGAATGAGATGACACTGTTGTTGATCAGAGCAACTGGAAGAATGGAGTTGTCACTTAATGGATGGGAGACTCTGGAAAGAAATGTTTTTTGAGAAGAAATATTAGGAGTTATGTGTTCGAGTTGTTTATTAAACATCTTCTTCCTGCATGGCATCCAGCTAGATTGTATCACCTACTCTTCTTATAGTTAGTCTGGCTTTCTGGCTGATTTCTAGTCTGAAAATGTGAACAAAAGTGGTATTTATAACAGCTAGGCATCCCTATGTAAACTTCCTAAGCATGCTACTCCAGTGTCTTTCCCCATCCTTAAAGAACTTCCAATAGAAGACAGACCTCAAGATAAGAAAGTCACGTTCCCTGCGTAACCAGGTCAAAGGCCCTCTGCCAGTTAGAAATGCTTATTATAAATTTGGAGAGCAAGAAGTAAACTTTACTTGGATGGATCAAGCCATTGCCATTTGGTTGTTAATTCATTTTAAACACTAGTGTTATACTAACTAGTACAGTATTCACATGGACATATACATTTGTGAGTTAGCAGCTTACAAATGGGTTATAGAGTCATACAAGTTGATGTAGTAGTCCTCCAGGTAATGAGCATAGAATGGAAAGAGAAAAAGCCCATGGTTAAGCATTGAGGATTCCAATATCTAGAGACCTAAGAGATGGGGGATTACTGAATTGAAGCCAGAAGGGGTGTCCACAGAAATAGAAAATCAACTGGGAAAATGTGATATCTAGATAATGACTTAGAGCAGAATTTAGAGAGTAAAATAAAGCTGATAGATCAACTAAGATAAGAACTTGTTCACTTTCTTATGCTAAGTATAGATACTTTTGAAGAGAAAATAATGTTACAGTAGAATATAATGTAGTCATAAAAATTTGGAAACTGGATTTAAAAAAATAATATTATTGTTTAAGAGAAAATGATATAGAAAATATATTATTTTAAATAATAGTCCAATGAAATATTCATTTCTCATTTACTACCTGAACATGTAACTATTCTATTAGCCAAATGTTTTTGTTCATTTCTAAACAGGATCTTGAATGGAAGATCATATTTTTTTCCCTTGTGATATTGTTTTTCATCAAGGGTAGAAAGGAAAGAATGGGTGCTTTGAATTGGGAAGTGGGAGATGAGTGACATATCAAATCCTTCATCTTCTTTTATTGCATTCCTAATTACATGAGAAGCTGCTGGGTTATTACTTTATAATACTTTTTAAATATATCCATTTTCCAACTTCTGTAAACTTTCTCATGCTTTATTTTATAATCAGGAATATCACTCTGGAACTATTACTCTGAGGTAATTAAAATGAATGACACTAATCTTCACCATGAGAAAATTGGATGACCTGTTGTCTACACACCCTGTGTTTTGTTTGCTTTGTTATGTTAAATTCATGTGTCTATTCAATGTATCTTCTTCTGTCAAAATTATGGTAAAAATTTGTTCAGATAATTCTTATAGTTTTGGAGACTTCCCAAACTACCTTCTCAGCTTTTCCTTGGTTATCATACTGTCTTTGTTCACATAAGCAATAAATTCCAAGATTTTTGCCTTTATTTTATAAAACAAGCCATGGCAATTGACTCTGAAGTATAAACACTGAACTCCATGAGTCTGCCAGTCTTTCTGGGTCTAATTAACTGATTAACTATAGTCCTGTAAAACAGTTTTAGATGAATGCAGGTCTACAGAAAATCTACCTCACATTAGATAGATTAGTTCTTAATGAGCATTTCAGAAACAAATATTTTTTCAAGTCATGTTCCCTTAAAACTATTTCTGATATAGTTTTTATTCTTTCTCTTTTTTGTGTGTGTGACAAAGACAGAGAGAGACAGAAAGACAGACAGATAGGGACAGACAAACAGGAAGGGAGAGAGATGACAAGCGTCAATTCTTTTGTTGCAGTACCTTAATTATTCATTGATTGCTTTCTCATATGTGCCTTGACCGGGGAACTACAGCAGACCAACTGACCCCTTGCTCAAGCCAGTGACCTTGGGCTCAAGCTGGTGACCTTGGGGTTTTGAACCTGGGTCCTCCCCGTCCTAGTCCGATGATTTATCCACTTTGCCACCACCTGGTCAGGCTAGTTTTTATTCCTGTAAGACATAGATTGCATAATTAATTATGAAGAGTAACCAATCAGGTTTCTAACATGTGCTTTTCAAAATACTGACATGATTCCAAGCTCTTATACCTGGTGTCATTTGTCTTATGTATAGGTTAAAATATAAAACTCATTTTCCATAACCTTGACCCTGGAAAAGGCTCTGTAGCTCTTTCAGTCTTTTTGCCAGTGGTGGTTTCTAATCAGACTATTTAGCCTGAAGTTTCAAGGAGGAAGGAGGGAGGGTAAGTAAAATGGCAATGATGCCTAACAGTGGTTTCATTTTTTTGTGAAGATTAAATTTAAATGGTAAATGCCAAAGCCAATATGATAGTCTTCAATTCAGGGTTACAGAAGGGCACTGACTTATTACTTTCTCAAGGCCATCTGTGTTTTATGTTCTATTTCTAACATAATACCAGGTGGACAAAAATACAGCATCAGGGTTGGTCCTTCCGCAAAACTAATGACTGGGCACACAGGACAGGACATTCTTTCTCCTTTCTGCTCAGAAATACTAGTATGCAAAATTACTCATTTTCTCTTCATCAAACTAACCTAGATTGATTTTATATAAAGTAATATTAAGCTGTTTTCTCAAGTAAATAAAAATTGTATAGCCACAACAGAAATATCTTCCACTCAGAAATTAAGTTTTGGATCTTGAATGACAATATTAAATAGCCAAGAAATCCTAAATAAAAAGGGGACATTGGATGTAAGGAGTTCTTACTCTCTTTCTAAATTAACATTTATCCTTATAAGAATTATCAGTGTGACTTAGCGTACTCTTGACCCTAGTTCAACTTTTATTCATCTGCTATTTTATAATATTAAGGGTATGTTGAGTTATGAAAATAACTATTATCTAACACTCTAACAAAACAAGCAGCAGTCCTACTCTAAACACATAATTATATTCTCCATATTTATTTATGTCAGCCAAAAGTTTACTACACTTTTCAAGCATGCCACTCTCGTATTATAAATGATGAACTAGTCATATATGTGTGATACTGTGGTAGGCAGGACAATGGACCTCTAACAATGCCTTCAGTTTACTTTAAAGTAAGGTGATTTTTCAGTATCCAGGTATGCCCACAAGTAAATAATGGCCTAATGATTTCATGGGAATCCTGAGCCAAAGATGAAGGTGATGGGTTGAGTTATAGAAGTATTGATCAGTTTTCTTACTTTTGGTGAACTCACTTCTACACACCAATATTGATTTCACTGTACACAAGACCAATTTGTGCACAAATTACAAAATAGCAGATGTAATTGCTTAATAATAATTTTCAAATAATCACATGCAGAAATGTTAAATCCATAAATGTCAATAGTGTACCCTTCTTAACTATAAGACAACATACTTCTCCTTGATTGACTCGTATTTATAAGGATACCTAGTAACAGTTAAGTGTCGGGCCCCCACTATGGGGCCATCTCAATTCAAGCATAATTAATTTTTCAGGAAGTACCTGAGTGTGGCAGAGTACAAGAATATCAGCAGAGGATCTGTACCTACATCTGAATCATTTTTGTTGTGTTTTTTTTTTACTAGACATGCTCCCCATGCTTGGATCTTCTACTGGCTTTGAAAGGTATTCTTTTTGACTTGAGTTAGCTCTGAGGGTCTTAGTGAGAAGGTCCGTGAGCCTTGGCAAAGTCCCTCCTGCTGGGAAAAGACATGTCCTCTTTGTCATTCTTCACACATAGTGTTCACTGCAGAGATGTTGTTGTTCTGAAGTTATAAATGTCACATTGATTCTTTCCAAGAGGTTTTGGTTTTATTTACAGCATGGCTGCTGTGGGCTTGAGGTAGTTGCGATTTGTTTTGCATTTCTCATATTGTTCTTTATCTCTTGAAAAAAGCATTTTTAAAAATGTGATGTTCACAGCTTCCCTGCTCAATTCTAGTTCCTCCCCCTCCAACTCCACTGGCCAGAGCTACACAGGCAGCCAAGGACCAGTGTTGGCTCTCCTATGACACACACTGTCCTACAGAAGGGCTCTGGAATTTGTATTATCAAGGATTAAAACACATTCCACCACCATCAATTTTTGCTTTACTGTCTAATTTTACTGAGATTGCATCCATTCTTATGCTTGTAGGCATATAATGGACACCGAGGGAAGAGATATTGGAAGTTCTCTAAGAAAATTGCAACATAGAGAAGATTATTCCTTACATTTATTTCACAAACTATGTGGTTTTAGAATTCAATTCCCCATTGCCTTGACTAAGTAATAGCTGAAAGATGTTAAGTGACCTAGTTGGGTCAATTTTAAGGACATACTATGCCAATTACTATGTGATCTTGAGCTAAACAACTTAAACTTAGTACCTCAATGTCTTCATTTGTAAAAGAAATGTTGCTATCACCTAATTCATTAAATTGTTTTGAAGGTTATAAATGATATTAAAAATTAATCATTTAGGGCAGTGCCTACCATATTTTCAAGTGTTCTCTATAATAATTATTATTACTAAAACAGATCTGTTGATGCCAGCCAGCAGAGGGCTTCTTCTGCCATTCTATCATGTCTCCTCTTGGTAAAATATCATATCAAAGTGTATGTACTGTGGTAGAGGACAGAGCCCTGAAGACCATCAGAAAACCTGGTTGCTATCCCCAGTTGGACACTAACTAATCATGTAACTTTAGAAAATCTATCCAACTTCTTCTGACTTTCATTTAGTCATATACAACATAAAGACTAGGTAACATAAACCTTTGAAGAACTATGTCATCTCTAACAGTTCTGATTCTACAAATATGAAAATAGCCACTCTATATACTCACTCTTGCTTCAGGCTATTGGTTATTACCATGGCTCCAACTGCCTCAGGTTTCTCCACAGAATAATCCAATACTACTTTTCTAAGAATTCAGACTGTTTAGTTTTTTTGCCTCTTTAGTGGAATGTGGTGAGGTAAAGTGGATTTTCTGAGCACTGGGAAAGTAGAAATAGTGAGAATCTGTTTTATGTTTTCCCTGAAAAAGTAGACAAGAGGAAGTGAGCTTAAATGTAGCAGAGTGAGAGACAAATCTTGGACTCAGAGATAGATATAGAGTAATGGAATATTATAGTTTGTTAGCAGGAAAGAATCCTGAAAATAATAACAATGATTTCAGGTACCAAACAGTATTTGGAATATCTACGTTAGAAAATTTAAGACAGGTTAATTTTCCTGAGATGGGTTAAGTATAACTCTGTCTAATGGCAGGAGAATCAGGACACTCCACCCATTCATCACTCACATCCTGCACTGAAGTAGCGCTTGCTGTATGACGGTGCTGATGTGCAAGACTTCTCAAAATCCGCCCCAGTCCTAAAATTCTCCAATTTTATCATTTTGCCCCTAAAAGAGGTAATGTCTCACATTTTCAGATTGCTATTTATCTGTAGACTTCTAGCAATTATTTGCTTTTGTGCTGTGCTGCTAATCCTTAAAAAATAATCTATAGCCTAACAATGATTATTTTAAAATATGGTTTCTTAATCAACTTTTTGTAAAGATTGTGGATGTGGAAGTAAGCTTTGCATTCAGATTGGCAAATGTAATGGACTATAATAAAAAGGAAAATATGGCTGGTGTAATGGAATATAGTAGGAAGTCTCTCAGCTTTACCATTTTTTGTTTGTCTTTTGTGTTATTTCTATTAATATGTTTATTATAGTACAAATTACAAGTAACTTACTTAAATATAACCATATTTTCATTTCAATGAAAATTGGAAATTTCTGAGAAGACTTTGTAAAAGAGTTTGTTCTTCTTATAGCAGAAACTAAAATTATCCACTACGGTCCTAGAAAGTTTTCATTATAGGCATTCTTTTTGGGCAGTGATATTTAAACACAATATTACTATAACTCTATACATGATAAACTATATTTTGATGTCAACACATGGATTATAAACCTTTTTATTTGAATTAAATACTGGTTCAAGTGAACTATATCATCTTAGATTGTATAGTTGAAAAGATTCATGAGTCAAAAAGTTTTTTATAAAGACCATTGATGGCATCACACATTTGTTGACAATTAATTCATCAGAGATTACCTGGATAGACACAGCTGCCCAGAGTGGTGTTGAATACACTTTACATGAATGAGCATGAATTGGATTAAATAGAAATCTAGTATATCAAAGTCTTGGACAGGGGAAATGAATACACAGATTTCATAGCTCTAATGGAAACTACCTGACTACCTTATTTTAGAGGTAACTCCCCCTGGCTGGATAGCTCAATTGAATAGTATTGTCCTGGCACACCAAGGTTGCAGGTTCATCAAGGTACATACATGAACAAATAAATGCATAAATAGGTGGAACAATGTTTCTTCCTCCCCCATTCTCTAAAAATCAATACAAATTTTTTTTAAAAAAAGAAGTATCTCATTCCATATGCATCACTTTTATTGTTTTAGTTCAGGGAGACAATATGGCCAAAGAAACTTGTAGTCATTCTTGTAGTATGAATGTATACAATACTTGTACAAAAATATCATGCTTTTTTGTGTAATTATTTCAAACCACTTCAAGCTTTCTTGTCTGTAAAAGAGAAATTCACTTTTCTCTAAAATAATGAGACACTACCTGACACAGATATTAGCATATTCACTAAAGAATAAAGTTGATGAATTTTGCCAATGTTTGATATAAATTGATTGCTAAACCCATTGAATAAAAACATTAAAGCCTGACCAGGCGGTGGCGCAGTGGATAGAGCGTCAGACTGGGATGCGGAAGGACCCAGGTTCGAGACCCCGAGGTTGCCAGCTTCAGCGTGGGCTCATCTGGTTTGAGCGGGGCTCACTAGCTTGGACCCAAGGTCCCTGGCTCCAGCAGGGGGTTGCTCGGTCTGCTGAGGGCCCACGGTCGAGGCACATATGAGAAGGCAATCAATGAGCAACTAGGGTGTCGCAGCGAAAGGCTGATGATTGATGCTTCTCATCTCTCTTCGTTCCTGTCTGTCCCTCTCTCTGACTCTCTCTCTCTGTCCTTGTAAAAAACAAAAAACAAAAAAAAATCAACAAAAAAAAAAAAATTAAAGTAATTTGGACTTAGACCTACTGACAGGTCTTCTATGAATAGATTCAGGTTCCTACTATGTTTTAAGAGAGTAAATTTGCAATTGCAAGGAAAAAGCCAAAGTCCTATTTATCATCTTTCCTCTGTCTTTTTCTAATACTTAGACTTTATTGACAAATAAGCATCTATATTCTCTAAGCCAGGGGTCCCCAAACTTTTTACACAGGGGGCCAGTTCACTGTCCCTCAGACCGTTGGAGGGCCGGACTATAAAAAAAACTATGAACAAATCCCTATGCACACTGCACATAGACTATTTTAAAGTAAAAAAACAAAACGGGAACAAATACAATATTTAAAATAAAGAACAAGTAAATTTAAATCAACAAACTGACCAGTATTTCAATGGGATCTATGGGTTTGCTTTTGGCTAATGAGATGGTCAATGTGCTCCTCTCAATGACCACCAATGAAAGAGGTGCTTCTTCCAGAAGTGCGGCGGGGCCGGATAAATGGCCTCAGGGGACCGCATGCGGCCCGCGGGCCGTAGTTTGGGGACCCCTGCTCTAAGCCATTCTTTGTGAGAATTAGCTATATAGGTTTAAAATTACATACGTCTCACTCTGGCCCTAAACTCTTCAGCAGGTCACTCTGAAGATTTCTTCACAAGCTGCTATACCTTCTTCCCTGTGCATCTGCATCTTACACTCCTCTCTTTGATTTTTCTTCTCCCTCATTCTCTTTCTTTCTTTTCTGTCCTCCTTCCTCCCATTCTTCCAGGAACATTCATTAGAGATTTCATTGAAATGTTTTAAGCAAGCTGAGAGCCCACTACATGGTATGTAGTAGGCATTTGATAAATATTTATGGAACAAATGAAGAATAACTCATCTTCATTTCCAAAGGGTCACCTGAGTTGCAGTGTGCCGGGTCAGAGGCAGGTAAACTTGTTAGGAGACTGCTGCATCTATGTCAGCAGAAGATAAGGACAGTAACTTTGGGTATAGAAAGGAGAAGAAAGATGAAAAAAGAAATTGAATGGTGAAACAAGGAAGACTTGGAGATTGACTCATTGGGGAAGGAGAAGTATACGTTAAAATAGGTTAGAGAAGAGATGAGAATTTCTGCATTCACTGGGTAATTTAAGACACACCTGGCTGAAAAGTCCTTTCCTCCATGAGTCCTTTTTGAACTCCCTCAAACAAAATTAATTTCTCCCTTCTCTTAATTTCCATCACATTATATTGAATTGAAATTATTTATTTTCACTGGTTTTGAACATCTAAAATTTATTATTTTTTTCAAGGCTGGAGCATGATGGTTCACAGATCACAAGTCATCAGCAGATATCTGCAGACCCAATCTCTCTATAATGGTGTATACACTAGTTGTCATTCTGTATGTTTTTCTTGTATCTACAAAATACACTCCACTTCTGGGAAATTTTCATACTACTGTACAATATGGTTGAGAATTCCTTGAGTAACTTATAAATATGCGTTTAATTTTTTGTTTAAAAAATAATTTTAGACATACAATAGAGTTGCAGAGATAATAGAGTACTACTATATTCCCTCAACCTAGAATCCCTCATTGCTAACACCATACATAACCATTAAATATTGGTTAAACTCTCCAAATTAAATATTAACATTAATATTGCATATATAATTAGTGAACTTTAACAATAATTAATGTCAATGCTATTAAGTACACTATAGCCTTGATTCAGATTTTTCAAGTTTTTCCACCAGTCTTTTTTTATTTCAGAATCTGATCAAGAACAACAGAAATTATTTTCATTTTTCCTTAGTTTTCTTCAGTCTTTCAAAGTTCCATTATCTATCTTTCTTTTATAATGTTAATACTCTTGGAGTATTGCCAACTTTCTTCCTCCATTTTAAGTTTCTATTTCCTTTTTACACACTGTATTCTTTGTAAACAAGTTACTAAGTCCAGCCCATTCTCAAGGGAAGGGAACTTAAGCTCTATCTCCTGGAGGGAGGAATGCCAAAAAATTTATGGATAGAAGTCAAAATAACCACAGTAATTAATATTTTGTAAGAAATAATTTGAAGCTAGGCAAAATATTCTGTTTTTGCTCAGAGTTGCACTCATTAATTTTAGCATTTATCCATAGAATCTTTGCCTGCAATAATTAATGCTATAGGGATATAATAGTAATTTTTTTATTTCTCTAATTTTTATACATTTGTTAATTGTAATTCTTTTCTACAGAAGACTTGTCCCTTCTTCCCCATTTGTTTATTTAATCAGTTATTTATATTTACATGACTCATGGAATTTTTTGTTACTTTTGGTATTCAGAATTATTATTTTTTATTACTAAAATTTTTTCCAGTTTTGGCCTTTGGGAGCTTTTTTCAATTAGCCACTGTACCTTTTCCATATGACCCATACTTTGTTTATTAAGGAGGGGTGGTTATGCACTTTCTTACTTTAACACAGCAAGATGCTCCAGGATCATCTAGTATTTTCTTTATTCCCATAATCAATAGTTTCCTCAAGGAGTCCCATTCCTTTTACTGGAATAGGTTATTTAGAATTCAAGATCTGAACACTTAATGTATTGGTGTTCTTAGGGGTCACTGCTTCTAATCCCTTTCACTAGTTAGGAAATACATATATGTATACTTAGGCATATATATATATATATGGCATTTATCGCCTGACCAGGCGGTGGCAGAATGGATAAAGCGTCGGACTGGGATGCAGAGGACCCAGGTTTGAGACCCCGAGGTCGCCAGCTTGAGCGCGGGCTCATCTGGTTTGAGCAAAGCTCACCAGCTTGGACCCAAGGTCGCTGATTCAAGCAAGGGATTACTCGGTCTGCTGTAGCCCCATGGTCAAGGCACATATGATAAAGGAATCAATGAGCAACTAATCTGTCACAACAAAAAAAATAATGAATGATGCTTCTCATCTCTCTTCATTCCTGTCTGTCTGTCTCTATCCTCTCACTGACTCTCTCTCTGTCTCTGTAAAAAACAAAAAACAAAACAAAACAAAAAAACAGATGCTTATCTATATTTCTATATCTAATCTATCTATCATGTTAAAATAAATATGAGTTTATCCTGATAGATTAAGCTCCAATCCAGCACCACAGGATTCATTATGACAATTTTTTTGCTTATTTGTAGCTTCACTCTCCAAACTCAAGACTCTGACTCTCATTATGTACAATATATTACCTTACTTGTTCAGACCTAGTATACATTAAAGTCCCTTTAGCGTTGCAAACCTGAACTCAGTGAGAAACAAACTTACAAACTAGAATACAGTGTTTTTACACAGGTCTTACTGTCTTTAGCCTCACAATATCTTGTCAAAACTCTATTTTCCACAGTTGCTTAGGTTAGCAATTGTCTTTCTCCACCGCCCCAATGTGGTTATATACTCATTTGTAATATAATTAGATTCGTTTGTCATGGTCTGCAATATATCTTGGATTCCTCCTTCACCCTGCTAGACTTTTTTCCCCATTTAAAGGAGTATAATTAATTCTTTGTGGTACACAGTTCTAAGGGTTTTGACAAACTCAGAGAGTCATGTTTTTATTATAATAGTATCATATATGATGTTCTATTCCCAAAATTCCTTCATGCTACCCATTTGTAGTCAACCACTCACTTCACTCCAATCTGGTAATGACTGATAACTTTTCTGTCCCTATAGTTTTGCCTCTGCCAGACTGTAATATAAATTAAATTATATAATAAAGAGTTGTTTGGGTCTAACTTGTTTCACTTAGAAAAATATATTTAAGATTCATCATCCCTGTTCATGTATGAATCAACTGCTCACTCAATTTCATTGCCAAGTAGTATTCCACTGTGTGGATATATTTACCATAATTTGTTCATTCACTTATTGAAGGACAATATGAGTTGTTGTCTTTGGGACAATTGTGAATAAATCTGCAATTATTAATAAAGTTTCTAATAAGTTTTTGCATTAACATACATTTTCAACTCACTGAATAAACTAGGAGTGGTTTTGCTGAATTTATGATGAATGTGTGTTTAAATTTATTAGAGACTTCAAGTGATATTCCAAATATAGTCATAATATTCTCACATATTTCTATCAGTACTGTATGAGAGTAGCAGTTACTCCACATCTGCACCTGCATTTGGTATTGCAGGTTTTTTTGTTTTTTATTTTGTCTATCTATTGTAATGGATGTGTAGAAGTGTCTCATTATGGTTTTAATTTGCATTTCTTAAATGACTAATGATAATGACATTTTTCATGTTATTTGCTATCTATAATTCTTTTTCAGTGAGGTGTTTAACCAGATGTTTTGCCAATTTTTGTCAAGTTATCTGTTTTCTTAATGTTCAAGTTTAAGAGTTCTTTTTTTAATCTTTATTTTATTAATATTAGAAATAGAGGAAGGAGAGAGAGAAAGAATGGGAGACAGGAATCTGCTCCTGTATGTGCTCGGACTGGGGATTGAACTGGCAACCTTCATATTTCACAGTGATGCTCTATCCAATTGAGCCATCTGGCCTGGGCAGTTGAAACATTATTTCTTTCTTTTTATTCATTTTTGAGAGGAAAGGGAGAGAGAGAGAGAGAGAGAGAGAGAGAGATAGAGAGAGAGAGAAAGTGGAGGAAGAGCAGGAAGCATCAAGTCCCATTTGTGTCTTGACCAGGCAAGTCCAGGGTTTCGAACCAGGAACCTCAGTGTTCTAGGTCTACGTTTTATCCACTGCGCCACCACAGAACACGCTTCTTTCATTTTCAATATTGGTAATATGCATTTTCTTTTTTTATATTCTTGTTCAATCTTTTCCTTGTTTTAAGAGAGTGGGAATGATGCTTTCAACATGCCCAAACTTAAACTAGCTGCCTCATTCATATTTTTGAGAATTGAAAATCTCTGTTTTTGTTGTTGCACCATCTCACTGATAGCAATTTTTGTTTTTGTTTGTTTGTTTTGTTTTGGGGATTTTCTTGTTTTTAGGAATTGTGGTCTCTTGAAGCTCTCTGTTGGCAGAATATTACTTACATATTTCTGGCCAGTTACAGTATTGACTTTTCACAATAAAACCTGTGTTTTTCTGCTGGTCTCTTCTGTATTCACACGTATCTTGTTCAGTTGTGTCTGTACAATTATATTTTTAGTGGGTTATAAAATCATTTTACTTTATTTATTTTTAATTAAATTTATTAGGGTGACACCAGTTAACAAAATTATAGAGGTTTCAGGTGCCTAATTCTACAACATATCTTTGTATACTTTATTGTGTACTCACCCCCATAAGTCAAGTCTTCATCAATTACCATTTATGCCCCTATGACCTCCTCCAACTCCTCACCCCACTCCTCCTCTTGCCAATCACCACAGGGTCTTCACCATCCTTATTTAACATGTACTCAAGAGTGTGGGACCCAGCCTGGCACAGAGATTTACAAGTAGTTCTTTTTCCCCCTTAAAAAGCACCTAACTATTTGTAAATATCTGTGCCATGCTGGGTTTCACTCTTGAGTATGTATTAAATAAGGATGGTGATGATCTCAGTAATGTCTAAGGTAAGCATCACTCACTTGTACAGTGTTTAAAGCAATATTTTTCTAACATTAACCTTACCTCTTCTGTCTTCTAATCAGGATATGTTTTATGTTTAAATAATAAAAATCATTCTTCTTAGAAATATTTTAATTTTCTCTTTTTTATAGAAAAATCATTATTAGTCACAACATAGTAATATGCAACTGTAGAATTAACTTTAAAAGGACATAAATATAAATTATCTTAATATGCAATAATAAATATCCAATTTACCGTTTGAGATTCAATTTAAAATGATAAAAAAAGCCCACAAACAATGATTTTTGCTTAAGAGCTGATCCTGAGACATTGTATTGTTAAACAGTAATACAAAGCAAATTTATTTTTTAATAGCTTGGCTTGGCTTGATGGAAAGGGGCTAGACATATATGGGGATCCTGTTTTTACTGCTTGAAGTAGCCTCATTTGCAAACCATTTCAAATCAAAGCCCATGTAACACTATGTAAATGACTTAGAGTACTTTTTTCAGTATTGATATGTTTGAGTTAGAAATCCCACGTTTTCCTAGTGGCATTGAGGCAATAATTTCTATTGACAGGTCACCTTCTATTGCTTTATTCTTCCCTTATTTCCTTGATGCATCCAGTGGACACATACTCTCTTTCATGAGTCTGTTTTTGATATATACTAGGTTTTCTAGTGGATACAAGAAAATAATTGTAATTTGAATGACCTTTTAATAATTATAAAGCAATTCAGAAGCTAATAAAAGGCCTTCTGGCTAGCATACTACCCACTGTATAATAATTAAAGTTAAAAAATGGAACTAGGTGAACTTTTGTTGAAAGTCAGTTGTAAATATTTAAGCATTACTTGGAATTCAAACTCTGGACTCTTAAGAGTTTGCCATCACTTTTTGTGGTTAAGTAAACAGTACCTGGATAAAATATTTAGTTTTGTAGAGAACTACATGCATCACAGCTCTGGATGAAATTAGATTATTATCTTATTAATGGACAATAAAAATTTCCCAGAAGAGAGTTAAAGAGTTTGATTCCAAATAGGGAGGCCAATTGACTTTAAACTCCCATCACATCTATGATCACTCTACTCCTTAAGGCAGCCAAGTCATTGTTAAGTTCCTTCCTGTGAACTTTTTAGGCTCAAAAAAAAAAAAGCCAATAGGATTATTATTGAAACCAAAGCATGAAAATTTTCATCAAATTTGGTTGGTAATTTCTACACTGTTTACATTCTGGGAATGAACAGTTTCACATTTACATTAGTAAAATGTATGGCCAGGAGCCACCACCGTTGTGGCAATTCACATGCAGATTCCCATTGGAATCGGGCAGATGGTAAAGAAACAGTGGAACCAGAAAATGGTGGGCCATGCCTTTATTAAAATCTCATAGTGGCCAAAGAACACACACACAGGGAAACACTTCCCTTTCACTCAGGGCTCCCACAGCCACTGACACATTCTCTGGTTCCACAACCAGGAGAATCTTCTCCAGTTTCTCCTAGAATCAAAGGCCTCACCAATCTCAGCAGAGCTCACAGAAACCCCTCAGCTCTGGTTCCCCATCTGCATACTTCTCTCTCTGCCAAACATGGCTGCTGTCTCAGCACTTTGCATTCTCTCTGCTCTTTTTGCTCCTCTCTGCAAACATGGCTTCTTTATTCTTCTCCTTCTTCTCTTCTGCTCTTTTCAAAACTTTCTGACACAAAATCCTCTCCTCCAGAAAACATTAACAAAACAATGGTCCTTCTCAAGCAAGAAGATAAATTGCAATTTTACAGACCACATAAACCTGGCCCTTCCCAGCCCCCAATGCAAACTATAAGCGAGCAAACATAAAAAATCATATTTTACAAACTTATTTGACCACAATCAGTATAAACCCAAGCCTGAGCTACATAACAAAATTACTAATTCATGTGTTTCCTAAAGAACAGGGAACTAATAGTTTAGATTTAAAAGTTCTTCTCTTCTGATTCCTGCATATACCTAGACCCCATTTGTGTTAACAAAGTGCTTAAGTAAGCCAAAGAGATGACAATATTAGTAAGAATTTGAAATCAAGATTTGGTTTTAAAAGTCCAAATAGGAGTGATCCATCTGTGATAATCAACTGGGAATTTTTTTTTTTATTATTATTATTTTTTTTTTCATTTTTCTGAAGCTGGAAACAGGGAGAGACAGTCAGACAGACTCCTGCATGCGCCCGACCGGGATCCACCCGGCACGCCCACCAGGGGCGACGCTCTGCCCACCAGGGGGCGATGCTCTGCCCATCCTGGGCGTTGCCATATTGCGACCAGAGCCACTCTAGCACCTGGGGCAGACCCGGGTCATCTTTGCTCCAATGGAGCCTTGGCTGCGGGAGGGGAAGAGAGAGACAGAGAGGAAAGCGCGGCAGAGGGATGGAGAAGCAAATGGGCGCTTCTCCTGTGTGCCCTGGCCGGGAATCGAACCCGGGTCCTCCGCACGCTAGGCCGACGCTCTACCGCTGAGCCAACCGGCCAGGGCACAACTGGGAATTTTTTAATACAGAATATGTATTTTTTCAATTTCAAATGTGCTTCATAATATGTCTTGCTTTTCTTGAAGGAAATTATACTCCCTATATTAAAATAATAATAGTAATAAAATAATAGACCATTATATTTGTAATCAGTAATTATATAGTCATCAAATAAGTGGCTAGTATCTAGGGAACAAGCAATTATATAAACTGTGATTACTAAAGAAATAATTACGATGAAAGATAAACCACTCTTAGTTATGCCTTACTTTTTTCTTTTTTAAACTGGCATTTACATAACACAGTTTCTACTCCATAGAGAATGTTTATTTAGATCTTGAGAGGATGTGTATATGTTATACACAATTTAATATAGGAACCCTCAGCATTCATGCATTTGACAATGTCATTTTCAATCTAGTGACTAGTGGCTAAGACAGTGGCTTACTGTAACAAATTTCAATCGTTTGCCACAGTGTTTTTTAGCAGGATCATAGACCACCTGGCATCACATCCCAAGGTCATGATATGCCGGGTCGGTCTCTTGTCCAGTAAAAGAAGCTCGGTGTTTAGGACCAAAAGATAAAAATACCCACTATTGATAGGTTGGTTGTGATAATACTAAGGGAGCATAGTCGCCATAGTCTGAATATTTGTGTTTCTTCTCCACCCCACCCCCCAATTCATATGTTGAAATTCTAGCCCTGAGAGGTGATGGTATTTGTAGGTGGGCTTTTTGGGAGATGTTTAATTAGTGAGGGTGAAATCATCAGGAACTACATAAGTGGTTTATGAAAAAGACTCCAGAGATCTCCCTGCCCCCTTGGGCCATGTGAGTATATGTGACTCAGAAGAGAACCAAACATAATGGTGCTAGACTTTATCATACAGAACTATGAAAAACAAATTTCTGCTGTTTAAAAACTACCTAGTATGTGGTATTTAGTTTTAGCAGCCAGAATGTTTAAGATGTTAGCAAACACGTGGAAAAACTAAATGGTAGAGGAAATTATGTACTGAAGTTGATTGATTGAATTTGGGAATTCTCAAAGTTCTCAGAGTATGAGCCTATGAATATCAAAAAGGTTTTAGTGACCTGTTAGACATGTGAATTGACCTGAATAGTATTCTTTTCTCAGAAATCTGACTATCTAGGCCGTCAAGATCTTGTTTTAATTGGTATATGTGACATAAACACATCTTAAAGAATTCTATTTAGCAAAAACATCTAAACCTTAAAGCTGTTATTTTCTATTTCCTATCTCTGTTTGGGAATGTTTTATGTATTCTCAGATCCTGGATAATTCTGTATGTTTATTTATTTTGCACATATAGACAGCAAGAGCCATGCTGAGCACAGAGAAATGGAGATAAGTAAGACCAGATCTCCAACTGTTGAAAGTAATATGGTGAATCACAAACATGCAAGGAGGGCCTATGAAGCATGTCCAAGAAATCCATTTTCCTTTTCTTTTCTTTTTTTTTCATGAAAACTCCCTTGTTTTTAAAATTCAAATAAATTATGAAAGTCAACTCTTTCACAAACAAGTTTAAATTTTCTCTACTGAGAAATTCCTTTTCCAAGAAGGACCAAAATCACAGCAACATGATCTTCCTGGTGCTCATATGATTTCCTTAAAAGTGTAGAAGTAATTTGTTAAAAGAATGCTATTAAATTTGTTTCAAAAATACAGATATTAAAGTACATGCTTTTAGTCTGGATTCATTGAAACAATAAGGACTGTATATTTTATTACTATTAGAGTTAAATCTAGAAATCACCTTTTGCAGCTAACCTCATTGTAAATTTGTCTAGTAGTGTTTCATGAGAAATAAATAGTGTATTTATTGTCTTACTCTTCAAGCTTAACCTTGAAATCAGTTTGGTTTAGCTGATTCTTAATTTTACTTTCTAATGGTAGGAATTGAATTTATCAAGAAAGTAATTACTAATTTTTCTTAAAAAATAAAACAACCTTACAATTCATTTTTTTAGCAACCTCACAATTCTTTGAGGCCTTTTAATGGTTCACAACTTGTCCAAAATAATATTTTGTTATTAAGATAAGCCAAAGAGTAAGAATAAGAACCTAAATTGGGAACACACCCTTTCCAAGACAGTCCAGTAAATCAAAAGACACAGCCCCATCAATACACTTAAAGTAAAGAGCATCTCTTGAACATTAAAAAAAAAAAAATGCAAGCACTAATTTTATGATATTTCCCAAGTGAATTGGTCTACAAAAGAGAAGAGAAACACTTAAGAGTTTTGGGCCTAGGGTCAAATTACTAAGTTTTAAATCTTTGTTAAATCATTTCCTAGATAGGTTACAAGGAAGTGACAATGGTTAGTGACTGTGTGAAGCTGGGCATGTTACTTACATTTACTAAGTCTCAGTTTACTCATCTATATAATGACTATAATAATAATAATAATGCCTAGTTGTAAAGTTGTTGGAAGAGTTAAATTATATCACGCAAGTTAAAGTTCTTAATACAGACTCTAACTCATAGTAAGTATTCAATTAATGTCAGTTATTATTAACTTAAGTATATGGAGTACCAGCCTTCTCCTAAGTGATAGTATACACAAATTCCTATGTCATCTTGATTGAGAACTAAAAAACTAGACACACAAATATAATTCAAGGTACAGGGTTAGATATCCAGGATGGAAATGCTGAACAACACTTTCTGCTCTATTTGGTTCCTGACTCCCAAATTGATATATTAATTATGATTTCAATAAAATTGTAGGCCGTTGTTTAGTTTTAATTTTTCAACTTATTTTAGTTTATTTCAGCTATTTTCCTAAGAATGAGTATATCTAGTTATACATTTAGTAAAAAAGAATAGCATCATCTGAAAAACGTAGAGTTTTTCTTGTCGGCTTACAATCTTTTTTTAAACTTTTTTCAAAGATGCAAATGTTCTGAAGCTTCTTTAGAAATGTCTCCCAAGACACAGCTGATGTACAAGCATTTTTATTAACCAGGATTTATATTTTTTGTTTATTATCAATTCTCCTTATAGTCACCATTTTATTGTAACATAATCTATGCTGAGTTTGTAATAGTTTGAATCTCATATTAGGAAAACAAGAAGGAATTAGAAATAGGTGTCCACACAGTCTAAAAATCACATAGCGGCCAATTCTGTCATAATCAACAAATAAAAATTAGATTTTTTTTATTCCTTAAAGACTTTTGGTTTTGTTAGTCAGAAGGGCATTCATGAACCAGACTGAAATACCAACTTTGGAAAGAATCATTGACTTCCTGTTCTAGAGAGACGAATTTGAAGAAAATGTATTTCTCACCTAATAGGCTCCAAATCTTCCTTTGATCTGTATCTATATTTTGAACTTTTTGAAATGGCTTTTTATGGACTGGTTATTAAGGAATCGTGAGAAGGTTTGCTCTCTCTGGCTGCTTGTGCCTTTCGCTTTTCTCAAGGATATGGAAGTGGAAGGTTGAAATGGAATGGCTGAGCACAGAGCAAGAGTCAACTGTCAAGCATTTTCCCACCAAGTATAATTTTCTATGTCCACTGATCAAGGAGAAGTAATTAATGGGCTTCAAATATTTGAAATAAGAAAAGAGCAACACTTTGCCAAATTACTATAGGAAAAGAAACATTTTTTTTTTCAAAAAGTATGAGTTAGAAAAATTTGTCTCTGCATGGACAAGAGTGTGGTGGTTACCAGGGGTGGGGGGAGGGAGGACGCAGGAGGGAGGGAGGGAGAGAGTTAGGGGGAGGGGGAGGGGCACAGAGAAAACTAGATAGAGGGTGATGGAGGACAATCTGACTCTGGGCGAGGGACATGCAACATAATTTAATGACAAGATAACCTAGACATGTTTTCTTTGAATATATGTACCCTGAATTATTAATGTCATCCCATTAACATTAATAAAAATTTATAAAAAAAATAAAAAAAAATAAATAAATTACTTGAGAGCCTCAAAAAAAAAAAAAAAGAAAAATTTGTCTCTGTTTAATGCAATAATTATTTATCACAATGTTTTCAAAACTTTCTCTAAATTCACACTAACACTCTTTATAAATCTAAATTTGTGGACCTGCTACTGGAGTAGTAAACAGAATATTCAGGGGATGGGCCTCTGAATTTATAGTTTTAAGGACTCAGCTGATTTTTAGGATCATTTAAGTGACACAAGAGACCTATTTGTATAGGCTTAGATTAAAATAAGAGAATAAACATGTATATAAAAAATGATTTTTAAAGATACCACATGATATGCTAAAACAGAAAGACAAACACCTTCAAATATTTTTAAAGTAGGTTGTGTTTTGGACCCAAGAGGAAAAAGAACTGAATGCCAGAATCCAGAGATACTTTGCTATATAGAAACATATATATGCTCTGCAGTCTTGACAAATCTGAGATTTTTTGGAAGAGACTATTTTTCAATATTTGAAACAATACAATACAGAACTAATCTTCCCCTTCTGTCTACCAGCACTTAATTTTATAAAGATTAGACTTAATGATAATATCAACTTTTTGTTTGTTAGTAAAGGGCTTCACTTTTTACTGAAGTTGGGGAAATAGGGCTTCAGGATCAAAATCTGCTGTTGTTTAATTGTTGGTCCCTCAAAATGAAGTCTGTAGAACTTGAATGAGGAGGAGCAATAGGGCTCCTCTGGTCTTTCCTAAGATTTGCATGGAGTGTGCCCAGAATAGTGTCCCTCTGTCCTTTAAATTCTGGAGGAATAGGTAGGCTTTCAAGAAATCTCTGTGTCCTGTTTCCTGAGTTCTGATGAGACTTCTGTAATTTAAACATTTTGGAATGATACTTGACCCCCTCCTCTAGTCACCCTGGGTCCTGTTGGCTTTGTTATCACTTTGTGTTACTCCTCCCCATTCCCAAATCATGTGATCATCCTGGAACACAGCCTAGAGGAAGGATGGTACAGTAGCCAACTTTCTGTATATTTTTAATAATTATTCAATTTATACATACTGATTTAATCACCTAGGTTTTCTATGAAACCAGATTAACTGTCATTTGACGTTTTGACCTTCTGTTGTCCAGGACCAGCCTTTTACTAAGGACCATAACCTACTCCTTATAAAGATGGCCCTTTTTTCCCCTAGAAGTACTTATTTAAAAAATGTGGCCTTAATGTCCAAGTAAATTGTTAGTAAATCATTGCACCATTACATAAACACACACTATGCTACTTAAGTTGGGTCATGCTTTCATTTCCATTTTTCCTTTTTTTTTAAATACAAATCTTGCAAAGGTTCTTAACTTTTTTAATGAAATCTTCATGAGCTCCGTTCCACAAAGAATTATAGTCAGAAGTGACATGAACATAAGCCCTTTATAGCTAATTTAGGAGGCTTGTGGGAATTTTTTTTCATCAAAATATTTAACAATGGTAGTGTTGACATTTATGTACCTGTTGACATCTATGAACTAAAATTTTAAATGATTTATTATTTCATTAATTATTTAAAATGAATGTATATGCTTTATCAAATTATTATAAACTTGTGTGTTGTGCATTTAAACAAAAAATAAAGTCTAGTTTATTGAAAGGAAAATCCAAAGTTTGCACACTGGATCAAAAATATTCTAAAATATAGAGCCATGCAAATAACTGGAAACTCTTTGGACATTGAAGCAGACCATGGGAAAATTTCTAGACTTTTCTGTTATCAGTCGTAAAGCAGCATACTAACTGATATTGTGCAAGTAAATTGTGCATATATAAAAGAGTGTAGTAATGCTCTGTTCTTTAGTGGAGTCTTTATTATAGTAATATTTGTGGGAGCAAATGTGGGTGAGAACACATGAAAACCCATAAACCTGTTTGTAAGAAGCTTTGCTTGATAGAGGAACATACTTTCTACAGTTGAGTTTTAAGCCATCAGGGTAGCAGTCCTGGGGTTGGAGAGAGGCTGTAGGCAATTCACTGGGGAGCCTCAAATCACCATCTGGTGGGTGAGCAACTGCACTGAGTGTGGCTAGACAAGGCTGTGCGGCCCAGAGAGAGAGTTTAGGGGCATGAGGCTGCCCCACTGCACCCCAGAGGCCATTCTTTGTCTCACCTTCTATCACCCTTCCTCTCTTTTCCCCTTTATATATGAAAGCATGCAGTGGGGATGGAAGTGATTGTATCAGAGGAGCCTCTAGGGCAGGGGTCCCCAAACTTTTTACACAGGAGGCCAGTTCACTGTCCCTCAGACCGTTGGAGGGCCAGACTATAAAAAAAACTATGAACAAATCCCTATGCACACTGCACATATCTTATTTTATTTTATTTTTATTTTATTTTTTATTTTATTGTATTTATTCATTTTTAGAGAGGAGGGGGGGGAGAGAGAGAGAGACAGAGAGAGAGAGAAGAGAGAGACAGGGGGGAGGAGCAGGAAGCATCAACTCCCATATGTGCCTTGACCAGGCAAGCCCAGGGTTTTGAACCGGCGACCTCAGCATTTCCACAGTTCAGGCGCACATATCTTATTTTAAAGTAAAAAAACAAAATGAGAACAAATACAATACTTAAAATAAAGAACAAGTAAATTTAAATAAAAAAACTGACAGTATTTCAATGGGAACTATGCTCCTCTCACTGACCACCAATGAAAGAGGTGCCCCTTCCTGAAGTGCGGGGGGGCTGGATAGTTTGGGGACTCCTGCTCTAGGGATCTGTTCGGATGAAAAAGGTCTGAACATACTCGACTGCTTTAGATGATATCCCTTCTCTCCCCCCCCCCCCAATAAGCCATCAAACTATGCTGCCTGAGGCAAATTCCATTATCTACTTACACTTCTCTTTCTCTTTTCTAACTTTAGCCATTCTATGATGATTAATCTTATGGAAGTTTTTTTTCCCCCTATACTTCTTGTTCCTTTTTGATATCTTCTGTATATGATTTTCTATTTGTTTCTTTTTAGCTTTCTCCACAATCACTTCCCACTCTGGGTCTTTCTACCAACCTCACATGTATTTTCTCCCTTCCACCTACTTTGACAACTGCTAGACACTTCCCACACATGATAGTCCCACTTTGCCCTAACCTCCATGCCAGCTGCAGCTTGATTCCCTTATCGAGGCACGTCTTCAGAGATGCTGCCTGGGGTGGCCTAGGGTCCCACTGCGGGACCTTCATTGGCATTTCTTGGGTTCGTGAACTGGTGTTCCCCTTTCTGACCATGCGCTTAAGAACAAGTGACTGGTGTTCTCTCCTGTAGTGACCAATAAACCTGCTTGTCTGCAGAAGCAGGAATCCCTAGACCAGAAAAGACCTGAAGCAATGCAGAGTCCAAGAGCTCCAAGGAACAACTGACACTTTCTGTGGGATTTTCTCAGAAGCTCAGAGCAGGCTCCCATAGACCACCTGAGCTCAATCCACTGAGGTGCTTCTCAGCCATGCTCCTGTGGTATTTGGGGGATCTGGGTATGAGATCACTAAAGGACAGACACTGTGCTTCTGGTCAGGAATGCTTGCCATCCTACTGACCACTCTCCTAACTCAACAGCACCACAGACATGAGGCCCCTGCAAGCTCCTTCCTGGCCTTGTGTCATATTCCCTGTGGGGCCCAGCTACTGCCTCTCCTGGCATTGAACCCCAGGTCACAGAGCTCCCTGCTCAGGTCCGCCTGCCTGCCAGCTACCTTTTATTCTGTGCCCTGGCTCACCCTGCAGCACTCACCTGTCTCAGGGTCAGCTGCTGCCTTCCTTCAGAGTAACTGAGTAACTAAATGCCAGGTCACATTTTCTGATGTCTAAGAGAAAGGACAGCTCCTTAACCCCCCTTGAATGATCTGGCTGTTGTGCAACTAAACAAACTGACAGTTTGGTGCCCTTAGCAGCCACTGAAATGACAAGTCATTCAGTCTTGCAGTTCCTGGAATATTTTTAGTCAGCTCCCCATAAACTTGATGATGGTGAGATGCCAGTCCACTATCTCTGGCTGCTTCAGAGATATCTTTCCTCCTTGAGGAGCAACTTGGGTGCTATGCAGAGTCTCAGGGATGACCTACTTTGAGGACTTTGCAAGCAAGGCAAGTGAGTGTCCCTTCTCCTCACTGAAGATTCAGGACTGGGCAGCATATATCATGACTGTCTGACACCATTCTATTTTTATCCACCTCATGGCACCAGTCTGTTTTAGAGAAATCTCAGCAGACTTTAAGGCAACAGTATTTCTAAGGGCATAAATGGATCTTTTGAAACATGGTAGATTTCAACAGGTATGTGAGCTCAGACAGTTCTCAAGTCATCTATTTTCCTCTACATTATCCTAAAATAAGTCTATACATCTCTTCTTTCTATTACGTCTTTCACAGTCAGGCTTTTCAACTTCAGAAAAAAAAAGACATATCTACTTGGAACCATAATATGGCCCATAGCTCTTGGGCTTATACACTTCCCAGGTGTCAAAATAACAGTTTGAATACTGTTGTTGAAGGAAATCAGTGACACAAATGAATGGGTAACAGTTATGGCTCACAAATCCTTTTTCAACTAGCTAGTTTCTGATTGTTTTCAAGAAAATTGAAGGAGGCCCAAAGGAAGTTGTGAGGTGATAAGTGATTAGAAATGATATTTTATGATAAATGTCTAAGTGATTTGGAATATATAACTTAGAAGGAATACAATGAATTGAGTAGGTCACTACAAAGAAACTACTTCCATATCCCATCTATTTAGGTGAACTAAGTGTTTTAGTTCTTAAGTCTATAAAAGAGGGGAAAAAGAACAGAATTAATATTGACCTTTGTAAATTCTAGCAATACATTTATCAAACACAAGTACATGAACTAATAGAGAAATAAATGTCATCAAATTTGAGTCTTAATGTTAACAATTATTCATCAAAACTCTAATATATTTGTTTCTATTATTGTATACTAATAATAATATAATGAAAAACCAAAATTTTTAACACACTTTAGAGACTTACAGTACACATTTGTCATTTTTATTTAAATACATAACTTTCGTTTCACAAAAGTAATAGTATCATATGATCAATTAACTTTTCAAAATAAGAATATATTAACTTAAATCACAATAAAGAAAGTAAAAAGGAAATACAAATTTAAGGAGAAAAAGGAATTATGAAAAATATCTTGTTTAAAAACAATGTTTATATATTTTTAAGTGGTCAGTTTTTGCTTTCAAATTGCTAAGATATTTAAAGCCATTGCAAACATTTAAAAGGATACTATAACAGTTAAAATTTAAAATGGCTTAAATTTTGCATTTTTTAAAACTTATTATGAAAAAGTTTAGATTTTTACTTTTTAATGTTAGAGGAGGTGTCTAGTTTCTAAAACTTTTTGAGAATACAAATATATGAACACTACTGTTTAAGATGCTGACCATGGTTTCTAAACAAGATTACCCATGAACACCATATTCAAGTGTTTTTACAGTTTACCAATACTACCAAAATTCAGCCATGTGTCCAAACCTCCCCAATCAGAAACTCTGGCCATATGGCTTAGGAATCTATAGTTTTATAAATATTTGTCTTGAGTCAGCCAATTGATTGACTGGCCATCACTGCTTATGAGGCGAAGAGACACAGCTGGAGTATGTTCAGACCCTGTTGCAGAGCCTTATCTCTCTCAGAACTAAAGTGATATCCTAAAGCTGCCACCGGAGCTATCAGGGAAGCAGCGGCTGAGGTAGAGAGAGCAGCTATTAGTTCTGAAGAACCCCACGCTTGCACTGGGCTCTGCAACTTGCTGATTGTGCTGCCTGATGTGAAGCATTTCCCCTCTCGGTGCCCAAGAAGGCCTTCATAGGCTATTCAGAGGACAGGACAGTGCCTGAAACATGGCAATCTCTTAATAAGAGGCAGTTTTCCTATTACTCCTTTATAGTAACCCCATATGAATATGTGGTAGTACTTTCTCTGAGGACTTTTTTTTTTAAGCATAGTGATAAGACTTATTGGGTTGGAGGGCAATCATACACTGTCAGAGATGTAGAGGATAGGCAGGGTCTAGTAGCAAATGCTCTGAGGTCCTTGAATATCCTTATATTTTCATGGTTTTCAGAAATGAGAAGACTTTCAATCTGTACAACGTTCTCTTATTCTGCATGGGTTACTGCTGGGATCTCCCCCTAACCAATCTCTTTCTGGATCATTCCAGTTTTCGCATCCTCATCCAATCCAATCCTTTCCCCAGGTTTGCCCTGGCTAGACTCAGTGCCTTTATATCACCACTTTGGCTCCCACGCCACGTGCCCCAAAGTTCTGCTGCATCATCTTGTTTTTTAGTGTGTATGTGCTAACTTCCCTCTGTGCCATTTTGGCTTCTACTGTGCATGCACCCACCAAAGGAATTTTCCCTGCTGTTTTATCCCTCCCTTTTGGTAATCCCAGCTAATGACTAATAGCCAATTCTTCCTGCCTGTTTTGGAGATTAAATCCCATCAGCTGAGGATACAGCAGTCCTCTGAGGAGCCTGTGTATAACTGTGGCTTCCTAGTGAATGAGGTTTACTGTCTGATTCAACTCCCTAGTAGATTAGGCTTTATGTCTGATTGCATTTGCTCCCTTACTTTCTTAATACTAACTAGCTACCTATGCTAACATTTCCCCCTGAAGAATTCCATGCCCTTGCAATCTTACAAGGGTAATTGGATGGTGCTTTCATTTTCTGAAGCTTCTTCCTACTGTCAAAGGGTAGGATAGTCTGGCGTATCCCTGGGCCCAGAGATTCTTGGTTTTAATAAAGCTTTACATTCCACTGACAAGGGGGATGAAGGAATGGGATCAGAGAAGGTTGAAAGGATTAGTGAAATTATATATACATAACACATAGATACAGATAACAGGACAGCAAACCCCAGAGGGAAGGGGGAGGGAGTTAGGGGAAGGGGGACAAAGGAAGTGTAAATGGGGACATGCGGGTGGGGGGTGAGGATGTTATATTCAGAGGGACACTTGAGTCCATGTTAACACAATAAATTACAGTTAATAATTTTTTTTAAAAAAGTTTTATATACATTCTAAAAGCAAAGCCAATAGACTGCTTTTTACTCCACCAACACAGCCATCTAGTCTTGACAAATCAGTTCAGCCAAACTGCTGAGTCTTATTTCAGGAGTCAGTGATGCAAATGGGTTTCCAAAGTAATGCCTATGCTGAGTCATCAAACAATCAGGTATTTAATAAGCGGTGTTCCTATGAAAACAGAAGAAAAAATAAAAAGGTAAATGAACATAGCAAATTATAAACCAGTTTCTGAGTTTGTAAGACTATCCGTTGAGAAGACTTCTAGATGTGTAAGACTTTTGCTGGGATGAAAGCAAATCACTAATGATATTGAATCAGTGTTTTCAAAGTTCATAACTGAGTATCTTAAAAACATTGCATTATTTTCTTACAACGTTAAAAACTCAACCACATACTGGGTGTGCAAAAGCAAACTTGATATGGATATCAAGACATGATTTACTTAAATAATTTAAGTGCTAGAAAAAATTAGGAAATGATTAAATTTGTTGAATAAAAGAAAGAATCAGGAAAAAACTGTTAATATCTAGATTTCTGTTTTTAATAAAACAGCAAGAATGACTTAGAAAGAGGGAGAATGAGTTAGAATCTTTTTTTTTTTTTTTTTTTTTTTTTTTTTTAACAAAAGAGAGAGACAAACAGGAAGGGAGAGAGATGAGAAGCATCAACTCGTAGTTGTGTCACTTTAGTTGTTCACGATTGCTTCTCACAGGTACCTTAATGGGGGTTCCAGCTGAGCCAGTGACCCCTTGCTCAAGCCAGTAGTCTTAGGCTTCAAGCCAGAGACCACATATTGATGATCCCTCGCTCAGGCCAGTGAGCCTGCACTCAAGCTGGTGAGCCCATGCTCAAGCTGGCACCTCGGGGTTTGGACCTGGGACCTCAGTGTCCCTGGTTGATATTATATCCACTGTAATAACACCAGTCAGGCTGAAGTAAAATCCTTGAGACAGCATAAAATGGAAGGAAAGAAGTGTAGCTCTTTCTTTTTTTTTTTTGGTGCTTCCCAGGCAGACACACAATGGATGTTATATGATTGGACACTGAAGAAGACTTAGCACACAGGTTGCTGGTCTGATTCCCAGTCAGGGCACATGCAGGAACCGCTTGATGTTTCTGTCTCTCTTTCTTTCCTTGCCTCTCTATCTTAAAAAAAAGAAAAGAAAAGAATTGGCAGAGAGCATCTCTAGAGTAAGGTCAGTAGAAAATTTCCAGGCTACCTCATTGCAGCCATTCTGGTATGATTGAGGGCTGCAAGATAGTAACAAGAAACACAACCCTGACTAGAGAGTTGTGTGGAGCATAAAACAATCTATATTCCTTTTTTATAATCTGTTAGTTGCAAATGATGGTAAGGAGAATCTTAGACTTGGTAGGTAACATGGTAGTTTTAGGTGCTACAATAATAGCACTGATGCTTTGGAGTAATAAAGTTTAAGGCTGCCACATTCTTGATGGTTCAGTTTAATTACTGTATCATTTTCATATATTTATAATTTTATTTTATTTTGTTCTGTGACTCTTTAATTGGGTGTGTCCACACACCTTTATATTAGGTAACACATTATTAGTATATTAATAACATTTATTAACAAGTATCCTGCCCTGGCTGGTTGGCTCAGTGGTAGAGCGTCAGCCTGTTGTGTGGATATTCTGGGTTCAATTCCCAGCACACAAGAGAGATGCCCATCTGCTTCTCTACTTCTCCCCCTCTCGCTTCTCTCTCTTTTTCTCTTTCTCTCTTCCTTTCCTGCAGCCATGGGTTGATTGGCGTGAGTTGGCCCCTGGCACTAAGGATGGCTTCATGGCCTCTGCCTCAAGCGCTAAGAAGAGATCGGTTTCTGAGCAATGGAGCAACATCCTAGTGGGTAGAGCACCACCCCCTAGTGGGCTTACCAGGAGAATCTTGATTGGAATGCATGTGGGAGTCTGTTTCTGCCTCCCCTCCTCTCACTGAATAAAAAACAAACAAACAAAAATAAGTATCCTTAGCCACAACTGTTAATAAGCTTCTTGCAAAAATTGGATTTTTGTTATTTTAGGGACAATAAGCATTCACTTTGTAATAATTTTGATGTAATTAAATGAATGGATTAAATAAGCTCCTTATGAGCTTTGTATTTAAAGTTTAAAATGGAATTTGTCCAATACCAAAGCACTGGCTTCAACAAAATTTTGAAAAATGGTTTTATGACTGTGACCCTTGTTCAAAGTGTAGTAACAAATTTTCAATAAAGCTTTGCCTAATTTTGTGGTGGTGCTAAGAGACTTGAAACTATCAGAAAGACAAAAATGTATCTACACTGGCCAAAAAAGTGGTGTGTTTTGAAAATCAAAGATCTTGACTAGTTGACAATATCAGACGCTAGCACTTCTCTGTATTTCAGGAAGTATTGAAATATATCATGGTTGCCATTGATCCTACTATAGAAGCTAAAATATAAATACAGTGGTACCTTGAGATACGAGCAGACCACCATATAAATTTTTTTTTAAGATACGAGCTAGGACTCAGTCCATATTTTTGTTCAAGATCTGAGTGAAATTCCAAGATACGAGTTGTGATTCGGGAAGTTGCTGCTAGTTGGTGCATTGGCGCACAGGTCTAGTATCAGCAGCACAACACCAACATCTCGTTCTTTCTCATGTGTTACCCGCAGAATTAAGTCGAATGTCATGTGCTGTACATGTTCTTGCATCATTTTTGCATTTTTTACTAACGTTTTTTGTGTGCTATCATGGGGCTGAAGAAAGGACAGTGGAGAGAAGAAGAAGAGAATGATGTCAATAGAAGTAAAGCAAGAAATAATAGAAAAACATAAGTGTGGTGTACGAGTGATTGAACTGGCAAGGCTGTACAACCGCAATACATCTACAATTAGTACCATCCTTAAACAAAAAGGTGCCATCAAAAGCGCAAATCCAGTGAAAGGAACTACAATTCTGTCCCAATTAAGGAAAAATTTCCACGAAGAAACGGAGAAGCTTCTGCTGGTATGGGTGAAAGAGAAAGAGCTGGCAGGAGATACAGTGATGGAGACTGTAATATGCAAAAAGGCACGTATTATTTATGGCGACTTGAAGAAGAAAGAACCATCAACCTCAAAAGAGGCAGCAGAAGATATGTTTAAGGTAAGTCACAGCTGGTTTGAAAATTTCAAGAAGAGATCTGGCATCCACTCAGTGGTGAGGCATGGTGAAGCTGCGAGTGCTGACGTTAAGGCAGCTGAGGAGTACATCACACGTTTTGCTGCACTTATCGCAAAGGAAGGCTACATTCCCCAACAAGTGTGCAACTGTGACAAAACAGGATTGTTTTTTTAAAAAAATTCCCCGAAGGACTTTCATCACTGCAGAATAAAAGAAGCTGCCAGGTCATAAACCCATGAAGGACCGTCTGACCCTTGCATTGTGTGCAGATGCTAGTGGTGACTGTAAAGTAAAGCCACTGCTAGTGTATCATTCCGAAAATCCTAGAACTTTTAAGACTCACAAGATTCTTAAAGATAAATTGCAAGTTATGTGGTGTGCCAATGCTAGGGCATGGGTTACACGGCAGTTTTTTATTAAATGGGTAAATCTCATCTTTGGTCCTGCAGTGAAGATATAACTTTAAGAAAATAAACTCCTAATGAAAGCATTACTAATCCTTGAAAATGCTCCAGCCCACCCACCTGGTCTTGAAGATGACATTCTCGATGAGTTCAAATTCGTGAAAGTCCTCTACCTCCCATCCAAAACGACTTCAATATTGCAACCTATGGATCAGCAGGTCATTTCTAAACTTTAAAAAGCTTTACACAAAGCACTTGTTCTGCTGCTGCTTTGAGGTGACTGAGAATACAATTCTAACCCTTCGAGAGTTTTTTAAAGATTACTACAACATCATGATATGTTTATGCATTATTGACTTGACATGGCAAGAGGTTACAAGAAAAACCTTGAACTCAGCATGGAAAAAGTTATGGCCTGATGTTGTTGCAGACAGAGACTTCAAAGGATTCGAACCAGAGACTGAGACCGAGGTAGAAACGTTGGAGGAGATTGTGTCTCCGGAAAGTTGATCAGTCTGGAGGTAGATGAGGGTGATGTAAACGAGCTCATTGAGGAACATGAGGAGGAACTCTCAACTGAGAAGTTGAAGGAGCTACAGATGATGCAACATACAGCGCTTCTGCAAGAGATTAGTAGTGAGGAGGAGGTAGAGTCGGAAGAAGTGATTTCTACAAGTGAAATTAAAGACATGCTGGTAATGTGGGAGAAACTTTCAAGTTTCATTGAAAAGAAACACCCAGAAAAAAGTTTCAACTGGTTATGCTTCAGCACTTTTTAATGACTTTTGCTTGTCACATTTCTGTAATATTTTAAAAGGCAGGCAAAAGCAAATCTCTTTGGATAGATTTTTATTCAAAAGTCCTGCAACTGAAAGTGCTGAAAGTGCAGCCAAAACGGTGATGATTAAATGAAGAATATGTAATGTTAAGCTTAGGTTAAGTTTAAAGTTAAGAAAGTGCATTTTATTACAATTAAGTTTTTGTGGTTTCATTTTAAGTAAAGAAAGTGCAGTTTTAGTCTTGTTTAAAGTAAAGAAAATGCAGTTTTAGTTTACATTTAGTGTTAAGAAAGTGCAGTTTTAGATTACGTGTCTTCAGTGCCTGCATCCCTTCCTCCCTTCCTCCTCCTCCACCACTCATCTCCGCTGGCCACACTTGTCTGTCTCCAAGGTAAGAATACAGTACTAATAACACTTTTTCTTTTATTTCATATATTTTGTTATGTAAAGTATACATGTGTGTTTCTTAATTAAAAACATGTCTTTTTTCGTAATTTAGGGTGGTTTGGGGATGTTTCACAGGACTGGAACAAATTAAATCTATTTCAGTTATTTTAAATGGGAGAAATTTGTTTGATATTCATGTTGACTGACTTACGAGCTCGGTTACAGAATGAATTAGACTCATATCTCAAGGTATCACTGTACTAGAAATTCTCTGCTTATACATATCTGTCAGCTTGGGTCTCCATAGATGAAGATGTCTCTCCTATTCTGGAGTGCTTTTATCAAAATAATGACTGGTCATAAGGTTAACTTTCATCTACTCTACATTGATAACTTTTAGTTTGACATGAAATATAAAACATGGCTTCTTAACATTAATAAACTTTTTACAGAAAATAGTGTAAATGATCAAAAATCTATGAAAATAATAAAAGAATAACTTAAAAGTGATATATTATTGAAGGTGTAAGTCATCAGAAGTTATAAATATATAAATATTTTTATTATATATAATATATAAATAGATGTCATATAAATACACATTATTTATATGGACACAACCCATATGGGTACTTTTAAATAAATTAAGAAATGGGTTCTTCTTTTGAATATACATACACTTGTCATTAGTAAGAAAATTGTTGTAAAATACTAATTTTGTTAGAAAATTTATGCTCTTATATTAGAAAATGTTAGAAAAATATACTTATGTATGTCATAAATTTGTCATTATAAATAATCATTACAATCTGAAGAGCATCCCTATAGTTATACAATATGAAACTTTATAAATGTAGATGGTGGCCAGAGCCTTTTTATAACATTAGGACAAATATAACAAACATATCTCAACCCTCTATGTTTTGTTTTGTTTTGCTTTTTGTATTTTTCTGAAGTGAGAAGCAGAGAGACAGAGAGACAGACTCCTGCATGCACCCAACTGGGATCCACCCAGCAAGCCCACTAGTGGTGATGCTCTACCCATCTGGGCTTTTCTCTGTTGCAACCAGAGCCATTCTAGTGCCTGAGGCGGAGACCATGGAGCCATCCTCAATGCCCAGGCCAATTTTGCTCCAATGGAGCCTTGGCTACGGGAGGGGAAGAGAGAGATAGAGAGAAAGGAGAGGGGAAAGAGTGGAGAAGCACACGGATGCTTCTCCTGTGTGCCCTGATCGGGAATCACACCTGAGACATCCACACACTGGGCCAATACTTTACCACTGAGCCAACCGGCCAGGGCCCCTCTATGTTTTTTGGTGATAGGTTAGTATCCTGATGGCTGCAGAAAATATGATTTGATCTTAAATTTAGTGAATTGATAGTCTAGCCTTTGAACCAGCTATAAACACTGCAGCTATCTCTACTTTGAAAGAATATGTAAAGCAATTTTAAAAATAAATAAGCATTCTTATCTTAACATAGGCATCAGGATTAGAGTAATAAATGTGGTTGTAGTTCTACTTCTTAGATATTAATGTAGCATTATAGAATGGTCTATTACAAAGCTAGATGTAATAATAGCACAGTGACAGAATGTCAAAGGCATTTCCTAAAACTACAGTGGTCTGGGTTAGACTTTAAAAATTAATAGTAAGGCAAAGCAAGAGAGGTTAAAATCAGCAATTTTGCTATTCATAGGTGGAAAAACTGGAAAATTCCCTTTATATGATCTCAGATTATACTTAGGGACAGGAGATAAGGCATCTGAAGTGCTTAGCACTGTCTGCCTCATGTTAAACACTAAGTAATCATTAGTTATCATCATTGATTCATCATGATTTCCTTTTATTTAATGCAGCCATTAATAATAATATAGATCTCATAGGTGCTATACAACTTAAAAAGTACTTCTACTATATGGTTATTTTATTTCATGTTTATCACCCATCTCCTACAGATTATGTTCCCATTGTGCAGATAAGGGAACAAAGGCACAAAGGGACATTAGTGACCTGCATACACAGCAGTGGGAGAAAGTAGGTTAACAGTAATAATAAATAATACTATAATTAAAAAATAATAATACAAGAGTAAACCCTGTGTTTTGTGTACTCACAACTGTAAATCTACTCTTGTCCACACCTGTCGTTTCAGCATTAACAAGTCACAGGATAAGTGTACAGAGTGTTTAGATTCTTAATTCAGGGGTCTCTCTAGTATGCCAACTCTCCTGATCATAGCTATGTACCAGGAACACTGGAGAAAACAGACAAGCAGAAAGTCCTCTAATTAGATCAATGGCTGTTTTAGTGTTGGATTATATTTAACATAGCTACATAATATTAACTACTGTATGGCCAGTCGCCATGGCCACCATCACAGCCACCTGGCCCATGCAGGTTCGCATTTAATCCGGACAGATTGTAGAGAAACAACAGAGTCAAGAACTGGTGGGCCATTTTCTTTATTCCTGCTTGCAACCAGCCAGCAAGAAAATACACACAGTGAGAAAACACTTCCCTTTCCATTCAGGGGTCACAAAGCCACTGACTTTCTCTTGGTTTTTGCTAGAATCAAAGGCCTCACTCAGCCTGACCAGGCGGTGGCGCAGTGGATAGAGTGTCGGACTGGGATGCAGAGGACCCAGGTTTGAGACCCTGAGGTCTCCAGCTTGAGCGCGGGCTCATCTGGTTTGAGCATAGCTCACCAGCTTGGACCCAAGGTCTCTGGCTCGAGCAATGGGTTACTCGGTCTGATGAAGACCCGCGGTCAAGGCACATATGAGAAAGCAATCATTGAACAGCTAAGATGTTGCAACGCACAAAGAAAAACTAATGATTGATGCTTCTCATCTCTCCGTTCCTGTCTGCCTGTCCCTGCCTATCCCTCTCTCTGACTCTGTAAAAAAAAAAAAATAATAAAAAAAAAAAATAACAACAAAGGCCTCACTCAGTCCCCTCTGCATGTCTCCATTTTGGCTGGTTCTTCCACGTGGCCTCTCTGCTCTGCTACAACATGGTCTCCTCCTCTTTACAACAATGTGGTCTCTCCCCAGAATGGCCTCTTATCTCCACCTTTTAAAACCTTTTGGAGCGAAAGCCCCACCCCCAGCACATATTAACATAACCAAGTTCTTTCCCAAGCAAGAAGGCAATCAGCTGCCCCACGTGGGCAGTGGCCATCTTTAATAAAGTGAGCATAAAATAACTTATCTGCCCAAAACCACTAATGTATTCCCCCAGCTTACTTTGTGACAAGTATTGTACTAAGCACTTTACCTGTGTTGTCCTTTAGTCCTCTCAATGTCTGAGGGAGGTGCTATCATTTCCATTTTTATATGAAAAAACTCAGGCTTAAAAAGGATAAGTTACTTTCCTAAGGTCACATAGCTGGCAAGTTGGGGGACCTGTTGAACATACTGACAATCCAGAACACTTAACTTCTAAATGCTTTGCTGCAAAAGTTCACATCAGTTAGATGATACCACATGGCTAAGTCTGTACCCCGTTTATAGTTCCAATAAGAAATGATGAGAACAAAGGTAGCCAGGAAAATTATTACAATCCTAGTGAAATATTCAGAACTGTTGGTACATTTTTAGGCAATCCAAAAGTTTATATTTTATCTATTTGCCAAGAAAATTCATTGTAAAAAAAATGACATTAGTAAAATGTTGAAAATAGAAATGATCAAAGCTTTTCCAACCATTTTAGAAGTTAATTTAAAATCATTGTATTTATTCAATACATTAAGTCATTCTCTAATTTAGATTTTCAATAATATGTTGACAGACACAGTAGTATGACTTAGCATGGTTTTTACTATTAAATAAAAGAAAGAAAGCTTGTTTATGGAAGTTATAAGGGAGAGAAGTGTTTGTAGCCTAATCAACTCTACACTAGAGTCTGCCCTTTCTTGACCTGCAGGGCATATGTCAGCAGAAACTGTAGTGTTCTTCATGTTTTAACAACTGTTGAACAGGTTAAGTATAAAGTAAGAAACCAAGACAAACTAAATGTTTAAAAAACAGTTGCTTTAAGCCTGACTAGGCAGTGGTGCAGTGGATAGAGCGTCAGACTGGGATGTGGGGGATCCAGGTTCAAAACTCCAAAGTCACCAGCTTGAGCATGGGCTTATCTGGTTTGAGCAAGGCTCACCAACCAGCTTGAGCCCAAGGTCGCTGGATTGAGCAAGGGGTCACTTGATTTGCTGTAGTCCCCTGGTCAAGGCACATATGAAAAGCAATCAATGAACAACTAAGGTGCTGCAACAAAGAATCGATGCTTCTCATCTCTCTGCCTTCCTATCTGTCCCTCTCTCTGTCACACACACACACACAACAGTTGCTTTATACTGTACCAGTATTAAATCCTAGTTAACAATGTAGACTCACTGAATCTCAATTAAACATCCTTTTAGGTTGTATTAGCTAATAATGAGGGACTACTTATTTGAGCAGCAGCATTTCCTTTCAAAGAAATATCATGTAAATCTCTTCAGGGGTTTTGTTGTGCTGCTACAGTTTGCTTGTTTCTTTAAGAATAAGTTGACTCCAGCCCAGATAATGAAACAAATGTGAATCTAGAAGAAAATCAAGTGAATAAAGCTGATTTTATATCTCCTAGTTGAAAGTCTTGAAGAAATCAAGCTTATTCAGTACTTTGTCTTGTCAATATATATCTGCAGAGCCTAGGACAGTGCAGGCAAATAAAAAGCACTCAGAAATATTTGTGTCTGCAGTTCAATTGAGAAGACAGTACATCTGAAAAATTACCACATCAGTGGGCCAAGGATTTATATTGTGACGCAGCCTGTGCTGTTATAATGCAAACTTAATTTAAACTGAACAATAAGGAGAATGCTATGTTACATTTATATATTTCTGTCTTTTTCAGACTCCAGAGTCATTTAAAAGATGTCATTTTTCTCATAGCATTTCTAGGAAAATTGAGACCAAGAAAATTTTTATAATTCACCATTTTATAATTCATACAGCTGCTGTGTAATAAGCAGCCTCTTCCCTACAGCTTCACCTCTTACCCTGTATGTAGAACTTGTAAGAGAGAGAGCTTTGTAATTATGAAATCTAAGGATGGAGTTTTAGATTTGATCCTGGAATTTTCCAGTGTTCCGTGAAATGGGAGCTGACTGCACAGTCAAAATGAAAACCCACGTTCTGACGGCTTTGGAGAAGTACTGACATTGTCTGTGAATTCCCATTAAGTTGGCATAGCATCTTGTGGTCTACCTTTACAGGACCATCTATAGGAAGAGACAGCTTTCAGTCAATATCTCATTGTCCAAATAATGTCTCCATTTATGTTGTTTGGGAAATGTGTCATTAAATTAGATTCACTCTTAATGTTAAAAAGGATCATTATTCTTTGCTTGCTAAAACTAACATAATTTCTTTTATGTACAAAATAGAGGCTTTGGTACTAGTGTTGCCCAGTATTTCCTGCACTAAAGAATAGTCACTGCTCTAGAATTTTTCTCATTTAGGCAAATAGTGTGAAGAAGAAGGAACTTGTGCCAACAACTATTCAGAATCTAATAAGGACAAAATCTTAACGAGGGAATTGGTTTCAAATTTGAAGAGTACTCAATAGCTTGCACTTGCCTTTTAAAAGCTAGTGAATATATAATTAGCCAGGGGCATGAGGGACCAGAAGTTTGATATGTCATTACAGCCAATTGGCTCAGGCCTTACGAGAAGTGAAATGATTTATAGAACCACAGTGGGATGGCTACAGAGGGAGGTCGGGCATTTATAGCAAAGGTCTGAACAATGTATTTTCTACACTGGAGTGTTACCCTGAAAGTATGTCCTCCTCAAGGGGACCCTTCATCTTTCATGCCTTCAAAACAATTTGACCAACAATTAACACTTGAAGATTTACCAAAGATATAATCTTCTTATTTCTCATGCACATTACATATATTCCTCAGCTTTGTACTTACCAGTAAGGCTATTTAGAAAGTGCCTTCCAATTTATTGTCATCACTGCTCACCTAGAAATGATCAGCATTTATGGCTGAAGGCCACTAGTCTGGGGACTGCTGTTTCTACATCCTACCCAAGGATTTCCATACTTGTAAATCTTTCAAAGTATTCAGAGTGCCTTCTGTTGGGTAATATTTAACTTTGTTTCCATGCAAAGGACAAACAAACTGAAATGTGTCACCATTGATAAAGACTTGAAGAAACAAATGAGACTGTTTTAAAAGTCAGATGAAAATATTATTTTTTACAAAGTCTGATAAAACAGCCATTAGCCATAGCAATTTCCAACATTTGTAGGGCAGCTTGGCCCGCTCACCTACCCAGACCCTTAGGGAGGGCCTTTGAATCCAAGCACAGCTGGAGGGTTATTTCCTAAGCATTTGAGATGACTGATGAAAATGCTTCATTGAGTGCTTGGTCCATGTATAGCAAAGTTCAAACAATTTCAGATTTAGAAAAGTTTGGGGCAAGGAGCTTGGGATAGAATAGCTCCCAGGACCCCTGGCCAGGTGGTTCAGTGGATAAGGCACGTTCCTGGCATGCGAGGTCACTGGTTCAAACCCCTGATCTGGACAGACCAACATAGGAAAGACAATGAGTGCACAACTAAGTGGAACAACAATTGATGTTTCTCTTTCTCTCTCACACACACACTCACTCTTTCCCCCATTCCTTTCTCTCAAATCAATGAAAAATTTTTTTTTTTACTAGCTACCAGGGCAATTGATAAAATGACAGGTATGTAGTACATGCTGCACAGTTGGCACCAGCTGTGATTCATTGTCTTTAATAATAAGCAGACATGAACACCTGCCAACCGTTGCCCCTGCTTCCAACAGTTGTAACTTGGCTTTGGACTTTATGCCATTCTGTCCTCCCCTTGTCCTGCCTCCCCTGCTGCCCACATTGATTCTTAACATACCTCCTGCCTGAATTCACTGGGGAAAAGGAACTTGGAAACGAGATGAAAATAACCTCATGCTAATGAACAAGAGTTGGCAATAGTGCATCTCATTTCTTTCAGGGAAGCTAAGAGCCATATTCAAAATTTCTCTTCAAAGTTTATCATCCTAATGATAAAAATTACTTCAGATTACATACAAGAGACTACATCTCAGACACAAATGAAGCTGATAAGATAGGCTTGGTAATCTGTATAGTTAACAAGCTTCCAGGATACTCTTTCCAGGGAGGTTTGAGGAGGAGTGCAACTGAAGCCATGATTCTCAGACTTGCCTAGAAATCCAGCGCCCGGGGAACTAGAAGAATCCTACTGTTCAGGCCATAGCCAGACTAGTTAACTCACTATCTTCGGTGAGAAGACCCAGGCATCTGTCGTTTTTAAGCTCCCACTTAACTCGAATGTGTAGCTAAAATTGAGAAACACCCAGCTGGAGGTAATGACTCAAAAGGGTTCCTCCCTAGTTGTTGTAAAAATCTCTGTCCTAACAAGCACTCGTTTGGCATGTGTGTGCAGAGCACTTTGCTAGGCACTGTGAAGATGTGTGGCTTTATCTTAAGTGACAAGAAGTTCCCTGCATTTCTAGAAGAAAAGTATACATGAAATAAAGTCATAGTTCTTGAACAACAACTCACAACCTGACGTGGTATTAGAAACTGAATAATATCGATCTCTGAGGGCTCAAATTGTAGAGGGATCAGAATGTAAAGTGGGGTGAAGAGAGGGTGGTTGCTGGAAAGGATATTTAGAGCTGGAATTACATGTGTACAACTTCTCACCACGGAGAGTACTTGACAAAAATGTATAAGTGCATTTCCTATATTTAGTTTCTTTTTTTTTTTTATTCAGTGAGAGTTGGGGAGGCAGAGAGAGAGATCCCCACATGTGTTCCCCATTGAGATCCCCTGGCAAGCCTCCTATGGGACTATGCCTTGCCTATCAGCCACTGCTTCATTGCTCAGCAACCCCAGCTATTTTAGCACCTGTGGCAGGCCATGGAGCCATCTTCAGTGCCCAGGGCCAACTTACTCAAACCTATCCGTGAATGCAGGAAGGGAAGAGAGAGAGAAAGAGAGAAGTAGAAAGTGGAGGGTTGGAGAAGCAGATGGTCGCTTCTTCTGTGTGCCCTGACCAGAATTGAACTGAGGACTTCCACACGCCAGCTGGACAATCGACCAATGAGCCAGGCCCACTTAGTTTCTAATAGTCGCAGAGATGACAAAATGACAGTTAATGAGAATGTGTCAGGGAGCCATTTAATGTTTTCAAAGATAAATAAAAAACTTCTGAGATACTTCCCACGAGGGACGTATTGGAGGTGGGCTGAAAGGCTGCTTTGGTGGACACTGGGTGCAAGGGCATCGCCGAGATCACGCACAGGACGTGTGACTCGCTTCCCTAATTGCTGCCCCACTGGCTGTGGAGACTGTTCTCTGGAAGGCTTTCCAGAAGTGTTCCAGTGAATGCTGGTACTGCTGGGGAAGTGCAGGACACATATTTGATTCTATGCTTCTTTTATATATTAAAACATAAGCAGCAAAAAGACTTTTTTATTTGGAATAAAGTAGATGCCTTTTAACCCAGTCTTTTCTTGTTCTGTATTTTAAGGAGCAAAGCTTTTCTGCCTAGATGATCACGTCTTAAAATTGTCATGCCATACAACATCCACATTGCATTTTCAGATATTTTATTTTGTTTGTATTTAGATTGTTGGCACACACTTGTTGTTATACAATTAGATTCAAATTCAGAAGTAGGGAATGTTATGCTGAAAGGCTCACTGAGCACTTGTGGAATAAAAGAACAAATGTACCTGAGGTCAGCAAACTGGAAATAACAAATTCTGAAAAAGAGCACAATGTTGTCTCCTTGGGCAAAGAATGTGTCCCCTAACTTCTTTTGAAAAGTTTGCTATTAGTGAAAAATTTGACCAAGATAACTCAACACTTTAATTTCTATTCTTTTGTAATACACTTTACTTAACAATTTAAAAAAGTTGTAAATTCATAATAATTTTTTGTGTGTGTTTGATAAAGCATCAGATGCAAAAGTTCAAGTAAATGACTTGTCTGTAGAGCATCTCATGATGAGAACTTTATGTGGCATGTCTTCTTATGGCCATAAGTGAGTGTATATAAAGTCTATGAAGTTTTCTTTATCCACAACACAAAATAATGGTGTGGGTTTTTCTGTTCACGTGTATTTAATGGGTGTCTACTATGAGCCAGAGAAGAGAGTAGGACAAACCTACAACTGTGATAAAGGCAATCCCGGCCGTGGAGAAAGAAACTGCCAGATAAACTAAATGTTGTTACAAAAGGGGCTGCATCATTGATTTGGTATGTATTTGAATTTTGACATATTTATGGTTTTGGAAAAAGGTTAATTTTTGATGAAAAATATAGTTTTAGGGACTGCTTTCTTTTTTCACTGCCAGGAGTAAAGATTTAACTAGGAAGTGGTAAAGAAAATTCCATATAATTATCACAGGAAGAAAGAAGGCTAAATATACTAAAGAAACCAAGGTTTAGCATTACAGACCATTTCTGCAAGAAGAAAATTGGAAGTCTGTCTTGTTCAACAGAGAAACCAGCATGTATTAGAATGCCATCCAGCCCCACAGGAGCAGTCTGCTTAATCAGGAAAACCCAGCTCTCTGCGTCCTGTGAACCTCATGGCATTTCAACTAGAAATAAAGGCTTGAGAGAAAAATCTCTCACTCCTCACATTCCAAATCCATCTTGATGTTTGCCATTCTTTTCTGAAGTCACCCTGAGAAGGAGAGGGGCAGCAAAACTATAAATAACTTGGTACTTTGCCATACCACATTCTTAACAATCCCTGCCTCAGTGGGAAGGGCAGCATTTTTTTTTGCACTTACAACTTGAATTTGTTAGTTATAATTTAACATCTAGCATACACAGGTCCCAGGGCCCTGGCGTGGGACGGGACACACAGAGGCTGTGGACGTGACCTCAGCCTGGTGGCTTGCCCAACACTCATGCTGTTCCTGCTTGTGCTTGTGGGTCACTTGTGCACTGACCTCTGCACAAGTGCAAATGACTCAGCCCTTTCCTCCTTGATGTGAGCCAGCACATCTCTAGGATGCTGCATAGGTAAATAACAAAAGCTAAGAATTATATGATTTCACACATAGGTGGGGTATAAAACTGAGGCTCAATGTAGACAGAAGAGAAGTGGTTACCAAAGGGAGGGAGAGGGAGGGAGGGAGTAAAAAGGACCAAATATATAGTAATGGAAAGTGTTTTGATTTTGGGTGATGTGCACACAACGCAATGAGTAGTTAACATGCTATGGAGATGTATACATGAAACCTAGCTGTACCTATGGATCAGTGTCACCCCTTTAAATTTAATGTCTTTTTTTAAGGGAGGGAGAGAGACAGAGAGAGGGACAGATAGGGACAGACAGACAGTGAGGGAGAGAGATGAGAAGCATCAGTTCTTCGTTGCGGCACCTTAGTTGTTCATTGATTGCTTTCTCATATGTGCCTTGACCGGGCACTCCAGCTGACCCAGTGACTCCTTGCTCAAGCCAGCAAGGTTGGGCTCAAGCCAGCAACATTGGGCTTCAAGCCAGTGACCTTTGAGCTCAAGCCAGTGACCATGACCCCACACTCAAGCCAGCTACCCCGCGAACAAACTGGATGAGCTTGACTTAAGCCAGTGACCTCAGAGGTTTAAACCTGGTCCTCTGCATCCCAGGCTGATCTGATGCTCTATCCACTGTGCCACAGCCTGATCAGGCCAAATTTAGTTTCTAAAAAAAAAAAAGAAGAGAGTAAACAAGGTGCTACATAAATTTCATATTCTCTAGCTACAAACCTTTGCTCTGTGATCTCCCTAGTTCTAATTATCCATGAACTCTCTTCCCTTGGAATGAATTGTGTTAATATCAGGGTTTCTTCTATGTGTGACATTTTTGTCAACTGCACTACATTTTGAGTTCTACCATAGCAGCTATCACTATTTTCTTGTCATTATTATCCTCATCCTTGCTCCTTCCTTTATTGCTTCCTTCATTCCCCTTCATACATAATTCACCCACCCCTCCACCCCCACCCCCACACATGGAGTTTCTTGCCTCCACAGGATGCTTAGCACCTGGGAACTTAATCCCTGTTTATCTCCTCATGAAGTAGGTTAGACCACACAAGAAAAAAAAGCTTGGCAGAGGAAAAAAAAGAGGAAGAACATAACAAACCAATTTCACATTTGCATTGTGATTAGATCAAAGCAAACCAGTGAGGTCAACTCTGGTGTGTAGACCTCACCTCCACCCCAATTCTCCTCAGGCCCCAAGTTCCTCTGGCCCTCTCTCTTCTTCTTCAACTCCCCTGATCGAAACTGATTTAGGAAAAGAGTTTATAAATATGCTCATACAATGTTTGACCCACAGGCTTCTGCTGCCATCCCTCTTTTGCAGTCTATAGAGATCTTCTAATCCAAATGCAATTTATTAGTTGAAGAAACTCAAGTCCATGAAACTAGACCAGCTTGTCCTATGACACACCTTGTTGTAAAGATATAATGAAAATTCTTGGCCATGGCCAGTTGGCTCAGTGGCAGAGTGTTGGCCTGGCTTGTGGAAGTCCCAGGTTCAATTTCCAGTGAGGTCACACAGGAGAAGCACCCATCTGCTTCTTCACTCTTCCCCCTATCCTTCCTTTATGTCTCTCTCTTCCCCTCCCATAGCCAAGGCTCCATTGGAGCAAAGTTGGCCCAGGCGCTGAGGACGACTCCATGCCTCTACCTCAGGAGTTAGAATGGCTCTGGCCACAATGGAGCAACACCCCAGATGGGCAAAGCATCGCCCCCTTGTGGGTATGCCAAGTGGATCCTGGTCGGGCGCATGCAAGAGTCTGTCTGATTGCCTCCCTGCTTCAAACTTCGGAAAAATACAGAAAGAAAATAAAAATTCTTCATATTCAGTTTTTTCTCTCAATACACTAAAAAAATACCTTGAAGGAGAGAATTTCTAATTATGTTATTCTAGGTGCAGTGATTGATGTAGCAAAGATGCTCATTGCTATGATTTGTTTTGTTTCATAAAAGGAATCTTAAAACCCTTCTGAGTGGGGAGCCCTTCCCCCCACAAGCGTGGCCTGTGCTGATACATACAGGTAGGCATGTTGTTCTTTGGTCATTACCCAGCTACTAAGTCCATGATCCTTATGATGGACAGACACAGCACAGATTGGATATAAAGGATGAAGAGAAGAAAGTTCTTACTCACAGTCTATCGGCCCTGTTGTTGGTTATCTTGTATTTTCCTTTTTTTTCTTTTTCCTCTCATGTTTTAAATTAGTATCTTCCCCCAAAAATCTACTTTTGGCTCACAGGCAGTCAGGTTTCTGGTTGAGGCCACATGGTAACCAGTGTGTAACCTCTGGAAAGTCAAGCCACTCCAGTCAATTCCAGTTCTAATGTTATCCAGTTCTGTAAAATGAATGTAACTGATCAGACAATGCAGGACTCAGGCCTGATTATCATTAGCAATTATCAGCTAAATTCCCTTTCAACTTAGAGTATGTTTAACTTGTCAGAGGGGTTCTCAGAACACCCTGAGGAAAAAGAAGAATGGCAGGAAAAGAGAGCAGTGTCCCTGTGTTTTTTATCTTTCACCCCCTCCCCTAGCACCTCCTAGGTGCAAGCCCTGTGCTCAGCACTTCACATGTATTTAAACACTTGTTTTTCAAAACTACCCTTAGACATTGTTTTCTCCATTCCCATTTTACAGACGAGCAAGCTGAGCCCAGAGAGGTCCTGCAATCTGCTAGTTATTTAGTGTCTCAGGCTAGCTAGAGGCAGATATGGAATCTGAACCCAGGTACTCAATTTCCAGAGCCCATGCTCTTAAAAACTACCCTATGCACTACTGGCCATATCCCAGGCGGCGATCCACATCTCTGTGACTATTCTGTACTCTGATTGATAGTGCTGTGATGACTGTGCGGGGTTAGTTGGGTGCTCTATGGAGTTGGTGGTTGTCTGACCACTGTGCTGTGCATTTGAAACTGACACAGAAAGATAGTAAATGTAAACTTTCACTGAAAAAAAAATTAAAGTTCCCTGTACAGGCTCTACCTAATCTTGTTAAAACACCCTTTTCAAAGTAGTTTTGCAGGGAGGGTGGGGTGAGGGACAGCAATCTTAACTATAAAGTTTGAAAAGTTCTTTCATGCACTTGCTCTGGTATACTCAGCAGACATTTCGATGGGGAAACAAAGTTGATATAAAAGACCAGGGTGGCCCAAAGTCCTGCAGTGTGGCCCCGGTGCATCTTGCTGGGAGCAGCTGCTGCTTTGTTTTGCAGGTCAGGCCAGGATCATCGTCTTCTGTCTTCATCTCACAAACACAGAGCCACGCAGTGGTACCTACCAGCCACAGAAGACCTCTTCCCAGAGAAGCCTGTGTGTTGCTTAGGCTACTGCCAGACCTTCCAGATAAAATGTAAATAAGAGGCTAGTTTTAGAACCCATGCTTTATTTAATTTTATTTTAAGTCCATATTTTTTCCCTAGTCATGAATACCAGTATTTTAGATGTAAGAATCTTTTATAGCACATATTTTTTCAAACATAGTTATGGAAAGATCCAGTGATTTGTAAAAAGATTGAACAATTAATTCATATTGGAGACCAGATCAAGAAACACAAATATCATCTGTTATAGAGTCTTCTGTCTTCTCATCTGTTATTCTTTTTTTTTTTTTTTTTGGTCTTGTAGTTGACATTTCTTTGACAAATCTGGCACACAAAGGTGTACTCAAAATTAATTAATGTAGTAAATTTATATAAGCTATAAGAATTGTTAGAGCTTTGCATATTTTTTATCTCTCATGAATGAAGTGACAGGTTTTTAAGTAATTTTAAGAAGAAAAAAAACTGGAAATTCTTGAAGAATTCAGATTGTCTTTTTAACTTATTGACTGGTCAGAGACAACTTTATTAGGTCTTAAAATATCCAAACATTACGCACAGTATGTATATATTTATTTTGAAGCTTTAAGTACTAAAATTTTGTTATTTATATATATATACTTCAAAGAGGAAAATTTGACTGTCCTTCATATTTAATTTGGGATTAAAAATTAGCTAATTAGGTTTATTAAGTCAAGTACTTAGTCAAAGTGAACATTGTGAACAGATTGAGATTTTATTGCATAGATCAAGATTTAGTTTATAATTCCTTTGATAGATGTCTACCAGGAATGTGCCATAGCAGGAAGGGAATGCTAATACTTCTAGCCTAAGCTGGCCCTTTTTCACAGTATGTAACTATATAATTTCAGTTTCTAAAATATGTCTATTTTAATAGTTAGTACTAAGATGGTTTTATTGAATAATTCCATGTGAAAGAATTTGAGTGCTGGTTTGCTATCTTTAATAGAGTTTTGCTAATATATCAATTATATCTCAATAAAGCTGGGAAAAGGTAGGCTTCCTCTTTTACTAAAGTCAAATAAAACCATTTTTAGTGTGTCTAAAGGATATCATGCTCAATCAAATATTAATTTATTGGTTTTAGTTGTTTACTAGGAAAAGATAGTTCTCTACAACTACTCCTTATTGCCATGTTGTTTTGGCCTTAAAAATTTAGAGGCTAATCTAGATGCAATTCAGACAGAAATAAATCTCATTGAAACAACATTCTGTAAGGGGTAAGGTGCTCCTAGTTTTTCTCCATTCTGAACAACAATCTGTTGATCAAATTGTTTGATCAGTTCTTATATCAACTTATAGCTAGCTACAGCAGCTCATTTATTAAAGACTATTGAAACACTAAAGAAAATGTACAATATATGAAAAGAATAATTTATTATGATTATAAAGTAAATATGAAAATACAAAGAGAATAAAGAATATCCAATAAAGTTTTGGTAGGAAATTTCTAGTTCTTTCTTAAAAGAAATTGATGGAAACTGTTTTCCAAGTTTTGCTGATTTTTTTTTTGAGAGTCTTACCCAATCCTTGACCCCAAAGTCAGAGTTGAGATATATCATTTTCTTATAACAGAATCTTTTTTACTATAAAGAGATAATTCTTTGTCTTTGCATCTTGAAGTAGTCATTGCCAATTGATTCCTACTGAGATTTGCTGTTCCCCTACTACTCTGCATACTGCTGGCTCCCTGCCCTGTGTATTACCCTGGAATGCCTGCTGCCTGCTTGGTAATCCCAGTCCTCTTTAAGTGGCTGGTAGTGGCATATGTCCTTTGATGTAAATTCTGTCTTTTGTAACATTATGTGTTTCATATGACGTGACAAGAAGGGGCATTTTAAACACATTTTGATGGACTCACTTTCTGATAGGGGAAAACTAACTAAAGTTTATTCATCTCTCCAACTCCTACCTCTAACTCAATGGTGAAATCGGCCATGAGAAGACTTTTCGAGTAACAATGTCATAAATTTTCCCTGGTCACAAGGTCTTTTTCACAGGGTGCCATTACATATTAATTTGCTGAGTTGACAGAGTTGATCAATAAAAGCTTATTTTTAATACAGCATTAGCTTAGACAAAGTAAAAGAGAAAATTAAGTAACTAAAATGTAATTCAGCAAACTTTTATTAAGTTCTAGTATGCATACTGTGACTAAAAATACCAAAATGTAATCATATTCAAGGTAATATTGTTTCAAAGTTGTTTTTTATTTTAGATTTTTAAAATTTTTTAATGTTTATTTTATTGATTATAGAGAGGAAGGGGGAGAGAGAAAAACAGAGACAGAGACATTGATCTTCCTGTACGTGCCCTGACCAGAAATGGAACCAGCAAGCTCTGTGCTTCGGCATGATACTCTAGCCAAATGAGCTATCTGGCCAGGGTCATCAAAGTTCTACTAAGACAATGATGCTCACTTAACTTCTTTATTTTCACAGTGCTTAACATAATGCCTTGTACTTAAAAATACATAATAAATGCTTGTTTAATGGAATATTTTATTAATGTTTCTTACCAAATACTGAAAGCAAAACATTGACTATAGTAAATATTTGGTATATGTTGGTAAAGAAGAAACAAATTAATAAAAAAATTAATGTCCTGAATGTCCAGCTATCATTGATCATATTCACACAAGCATATAGTCATCACCAAATATACTGAGGTGTGATGCTTTTTTTTCATTTTATATATTCGTTGATTTTACAGAGAGAAGAAAGGAGAAGGAAATATCAATTTGTTGTTTCACTTACTTATGCATTCATTGGTTAATTCTTGTATGTGCATTAACTGGGATCAAACTTGCAATCTTGGTGAATTGGGACAATAACTCTGACCAACTGAACTACCTGGCTAGAGCTGGTTTTTCATTTGCAAATATCATCAGATTACTTAGGCAAATTCCTCAATCTCACTGAACTTGAGGTTTTGAGTCCCTGTAATGACCATGGTAATCTGTAGTGTAATTCTCAGATCAGGGGACTGGATTGGGCAGGGATATACTGACTCTGAAGTTACCTACTTCTTTTCAGGTAATTTGAAAGAGAAGTATAAAGAACAGAAGATACCTTCCCATATCAATTTGTAAAGAAAGTTTAAGCTTATCTCGGACTAGTGACAAAACAAAATATCATTTATTGAATAAGTTATCTATTGTGATATTAGAGAGAATTTTAGTTCATAAAATGTATATTTAGAACTGTATGAAAAAGAAGAAAATATTCCAGAAATTGTTTCTCTAGGCTATATTTCCTTAACAATATAAGGTAGTAAAATGTGATTCTACTGCCAGTTAATATTTTATACTGTGAATTCTAACATCTTAATCATATACCTCTTAAACTGACTCAGATTTAGAGTATGCTATACAAACAATTCTTAAAGCTTGGTCCAAGGTCATTTATTTTTCTCTTATTCTTCATTCAACTAGTGAAGAGTATCCTATAAAATTGATCAAAAATCCTCATTTATCTTCTACTACATACACTAAAAAGAAACCTTTAGGGCTTACTATTGAGGTTATAACATTCCCAAACATTTATGTACCATGTAATTTAATCTGGCCCAGTGAGGTTCTGTAGCCACATATAACATAATAAAGCTTCTTCTAGATTAAACAGGTCAGAATTATTTCAATTATAAATTTTTTGCCCAAAAAATAGTAAAAAAGGATCACTCCCTAATTCACTGTATGATATTTCAACTAGATGAGACCAGTATAAGAAATAATTATTGACCAATCTTACTCATGGATACAAATATAAAATTACTATACAAAATAATAATATGCTGAATCCAACAATGATCAAACTGGATTTATCTTTTTTTTCATTTTTTCATTTTTCCGAAGCTGGAAACAGGGAGGCAGTCAGACAGACTCCCGCATGTGCCCAACCAGGATCCACCCGGCATGCCCACCAGGGGGCGATGCACTGCCCTTCTGGGGCGTCGCTCTGTTGCATCCAGAGTCATTCTAGTGCCTGAGGCAGAGGCCACAGAGCCATCCTCAGCACCCTGGCAAACTTTGCTTTTGGCTGTGGGAAGGGAAGAGAGAGACAGAGAGGAAGGAGAGGGGGAGGGGTGGAGAAGCAGATGGGCACCTCTCCTGTGTGCCCTGACCGGGAATCGAACCCGGGACTCCTGCACGCCAGGCCAACGTTCTACCGCTGAGCCAACCGGCCAGGGCCCGGATTTATCTTAAGAATACAAAAATAATTTATCATTGGAAAATTTGGAAAATCTACAAATGTAATTCACCATAATAAATTAAGAGGCTAAAAACTACATAATCATCTTACTAGATGCAGAACAATTAATAACATTCAACATCTAATGATCATTTTAAAATATAAATTCTTAGAAACTAGGACAAGAACATTTTTCCTTTAACTGGTAAAGACTACATACCAACCTTTATAGAAAACATTATTCTTTGTAATGAGACATTAGAAGTATTTACTTTAAAAATCAAGAACAAGGTAAAAATGCCCACTAATGCTCATTTTATTCAGAATTGTTTCTAAAGTATTGACTAATACAATAAGAAAAATAAGTATAATGATTAAAGAGTAAGAAGCCAAACAGTTTTTTGGGTTGATTTTTTTTTTAATGGCATGATTGTCTACAGTGGAAAATATTGTCCCCTGTCACGCTCCCCCAAAAAATACCATTTACAGTACAACATATACATATAATTACTAAAGAAAAAATATGTATAAGAAAAATAAGCAAGACCTTAATGGAAATTTTGATAAATTGTTAAATTTTTGAAGGGAAACTAAGTAAGTGGTGATATCTACCATTTTCATAAATAGGAAGATTAAATGTCATGTATCATAAATTAACTAAAAATTGATCTCCACAGGTTCATCAAATAAAATCCAATTAAAATAACCCATAGAGTACTTTCATGTGAACTTGACAAAGTGATTCTAAAATGTATGTAAAAGGGCATAGGGACAAGCATAGTCAAAGCTCTCCGAAAGAAGTAATTTAGGTGGCAGATGCCCTGATATCAGGCTTATAATAAAGCTATAATAATCAAGGAAGTGTAAAATAAAGCTATAGTAATCAGGAAAGTGTAATATAATTTATTCTAAACTATGGAACAGAATTGAGAGCCCAGTACCAGACCTATATATTTGTGGTCACTTGATTATGATACAAGTGGAATAACTGGAGAGAACTAACTATTCAACAACAAATGATGCTGATGTTTATAAATATGATAAGGATGAAGTTGGATGTTACTTCATGCCCTACAAAAAATATTTCCAATGGGCTAAAGACCTAAATGTTAAAAGCAACACTTTTAGAAATCTATATAAAGAAGTATTATTATGAACTCAGAGTAAGGAAAGATATTTTTAACAAAACAATAAAAACTGTTAGCCATAAAATATTGATAAATTTTAAACAAGGCATAAAAAATGTTAACCATAAAACGTTGATGGATTCAATAATATTAAAATAAAAATTGTTGAAAATATTACCATTAAGATAAGGGAAGAACAAACCTCAAACTAAAATATTTGCCTGACCAGGCAGTGGCGCAGTGGATAGAGTGTCGGACTGGGATGCTGAAGACCCAGGTTTGAGATCCCGAGGTTGCCAGCTTGAGCGTGGGCTCATCTGGTTTGAGCAAAGCTCACCAGCTTGGACCCGAGGTCGCTGGCTTGAGCAAGGGGTTATTTCGTCTGCTGAAGGCCCATGATCAAGGCACATATGAGAAAGCAATCAATGAACAACTCAGATGTCACAACAAAAATCTGATGATTGATGCTTCTCATCTCTCTCTGTTCCTGTCTGTCTGTCCCTATCTATCCCTCTCTCTGACTCTCTCTCTGTCTCTGTAAAATAAAATAAAATAAAATAAAATAAAAATAATAAACTAAAATATATCCCATACATATGAACAAGAAAGCATAAGAATTGCAAATAAATATCATTGGCAAAAAAAAGTATGGGCCTTGGCCGGTTGGCTCAGTGGTAGAGCGTCAGCCTGACATGCAGGAGTCCCAGATTCGATTCCCGGCCAGGGCACACAGGAGAAGCGCCCATCTGCTTCTCCACCCCTCCCCCTCTCCTTCCTCTCTGTCTCTCTCTTCTCCTCTCGCAGCCAAGGCTCCATTGGAGCAAAGTTGGCACGGGCGCTGAGGATGGCTCCATGGCCCCTGCCTCAGGTGCTAGAATGGCTCTGGTTGCACCAGAGCAACACCCCAGATGGGCAGAGCATCGCCCCCTGGTGGGCATGCCGGGTGGACCCCAGTCAGGCACATGCAGGAATCTGACTGCCTCCCCATTTCCAGCTTCGGAAAAATACAAAAAAAAAAAAAAAAAAAAGTATGCACAAAAGACATGGGTAGTCTTTTAACAGATTAGATAAATGAATGACTAATAAGCACATGAAAATATCCTCCAGCTTGGCAAAAATGAAGAAGTCTAGTAACACCAATCAGTGGAGAAGATTGAAGCCATAAGATCTGCTACCTATTGCCTGTGGGAGTTTAAATTGGTACTACTATATTAGAAAATAATTTGACATCATCTCATAAAATTGAACACATGGATACTCTCTCACCTTTTTTTTCCTGAGTCTATAACATAGAAATACCCTTGTCCTTTTGTGGTATATTCAAATGATGGGATGTTGCTCAGAAATAAAAGTGAATCAAGTAGAGCTATAAATAAATGAGTTATAGATAAAAGCTATATAGGAGCAATACTGTTTAATTATAAAGATTAAAAATATACAAGACAAAAAACAAGAAAAATGGATAGATGGACAGATTAAAAGGTAGATATTTAGATAGATAGGTAGGTAGGTAGGTAATATAGTCTCAGAAGACTGTTTTTAAAATAAAATTATAAACATAAATCTTAGGATAGTAAGTACCTCTGTGTAGGGGAAAAGTGATAGGAGCAGAAGAAAACATGCAAGAAGACTGTTCTATTCAGCACTTGCATGATAAAAGCAAAGTAACAATCATAGTAAACGAGCTCTTCTAACTCTTCCCATGCCTCTCTGCCTTCATTTTTCACTAGATGTTTTCAAAATTTTCTCTTAAAGGTAATAGATGGAGAACGGAGACTGTGTGTCAACATTCCACAAAACGTTCTCATTTATACCTTACAGGAACCAGTAAGCTACTTATTTTGTTACTTACTCTAGAGATGTGAAAACTAAAGCCAAGAATGTATAATTACCCACACAACATCACCCATAGATAGCTCTTAAATGGTAGAACCAAGTTTTGCATTCACATCTAATTTTTGTAATAAGTGATTCAATTATATCATGTGATATGGTTATTAATCTTTAAAACAAAAGGCCTATCAGTTTACTTCTGCCAAGAAACTGAACTTTTTATGAAACATAATGTGAGGTAAAATAACCTAAAAATTAAGTAGGAGTTGTCCACAAATCAGTAGAGTCTGAGACACTGTCTCATATGTATTTGTTCTGAATAGATTTTAAGTAATAAAAAGAAACAAAAATTACCAGAGAGTTCAATTTAAACAGTAAAAACTGGAATCAACATCATTACAACCAATCTCTTCTAAGTTGAAAGAATAAGAAGATTGTACATCTTGTAGAAAACTTGATTTAAAAATACTTCCAATATTTGTGGGGTCCATAGATCTTGTTTGTCTTCATGATATAAGCATTCATACAGAACATTTCAATTTTTAGTCACAAGGGACCTTTATAGCAAGTTTTATTCTTTGAAGTAACCATAAATTTGAACAAGCAAGGATAATGATTCTACAATTTTAAAGATGTTCTTACATTTCTGCAAAAAAGAGCATTTCTCTTATCCACTCAGAATTGTTACTTGGTTTATTGAGGAGATGTTAGCATTCTGCAGGAATTGTTCTCACATCTGAGACACACACAGGAGCAGAAATTCTAAACACCTCCAGGTTCAGTACGATCCATCTCACACCACATTCTAGAAGCAGTGTTTTTTGTTTTGTTTTTCTTTTGAGAAAAACCTATATTCTGGCATGAACCCTGCAAAGATGGAGAGTTGTGTGTCTCTTGCCAGACTTTGGACTTCTGTGAGCCATTCCCCAAGCAATCAGGGGCTCAGTTCCCTTATGTTTAAGTAATTACAGAAAATGGCAGCATTGCCTAAGGTACCTGTCAAAAGCATTGTTGTTTGCCAGGCCCTTAAATAGTAAGTGATAGTAGATCTATTCATGGTCCTGCCATAAATCACTGCTCCTTTCTCATTCAGAATAGTTCTCCCCACTGTACTCTGGATGTTTGTGTCTCCTGCTGAAAGTATCAATTCATTCTTGGCAAAGGCTCCCGATGGCTTGGGTTACACAGCTTCAGTGGAACTGCTCAGTGGCAAGCGCATTAGGCTGAGGTGGAATGTTGGAAGTGGGCCTTAGGGGTTTCAGTCTGCTCAAAATGGATCTGCTTACCAAGGGCTCCAAAAACTAAAACATCTAGTAACTAGACTTTGAAAAGGATTTGTGCATGTCTGTGCCTAATGACTGATGCTCTCTCTTCAGTCAATTTCTGATAACTCAGAAAACTACCTAGTCTTCAGGCCTTGCAAACCAACATCTTTTCCTCACCAGTCATGTATTCATTCCCACTGAAATAAATATTTTTTTTTAAAAACTCCAAACCTGAGACTTATAAGTATGTAAACTATTCCATAAACTTTTGCTTTATAACCTTCACTATTCCTTTGATTTGATTACTAGGGCATAGAAATAGAGTTAATTACATGTATGTATATATATACTGTTCTAAGGGAGTTTTAAGGAAAGAAGAATTGGAAAATCCTTTTTTGTTTTTCTTATGAAATTTTTACATATGTTTACCTTAGAGCTTTCAAAGGCCAAGACTATATTCTTAATATTCCTCTCACATTTTCCCATGGCTAGTACATGATTGGCACTTAGGACATGCATTATGAAATAAAAGCTTAGTGATATATTACCTCCTTGCAGGCTTACATGGCAATACTTTAAAGTAGGTCCTTGTAAGGTTCTCGATAATTATAAGAACTAGATTCTTAAACTTAATATGTAAGCAACAAATAGGTATTGCTGAAAATAAGATTTCTCAAAAAAGTAAGTTAGAGCATGTCCTCCCATAAAATGTTGAAGTGTGTGACCCTAGCAAATGCATAGCTTAAACAAGAAGTCCTAGAAGAAATTTATGTCTCTAATTGACATCCATCCTTCTCTCCAAATGACTGGGTTCTTAATTTACTAGAGCAAAAAATTATAGTAGTATTGAAAACTACAGATTTCAAATCCGGGTTTGTATAATAAAATGAATTGAATAAATGAGTGATTAAGTATATAATAAAAGCAATACTCTGAAAATACTCAGTTCAATGCCACAAGGGAAAGAAAGCATGTGAGTCTTTTTGCACTTCAAACATCCTATACAAATACTGTGTTACCAGTGAAAGTAATCATAAATATTTAATTTTGGTGGGGAATTGAAAAAAATTTTTAAAAAGATATAGCAGTATCTGTGGCTCCAGCACCAATTAGCTTTATATATTAAGACTGTTACCAGAACAAACCAGGATTGGTATTGTATGTTGCCCTTTTGCCAATTTCATGAGAGACAGAGACAGAGTAGGTGTAAGAGCATCTTTAATTCAAATTGTAGCAACTTGAGAAAGCAGGGGACTCCTGTTCAAAAGAACTGTCTTAACACTCTCCTGGTGCTGCCAGTTTTTATAGGGTTCAGGAGCTGTTAGTAATGGTGTAAAGGGCAAAAAAACAAAACAAAACAGTCCATGCAGTTAGTCATGTAACAATATGCAGAAGGTGGGGATTCAGTTGTAGGAAGATCTCTGTAAGTTCTGATGTAGCACAGTTCCAATTAGCATGGTCCTACCTGGTGTCCTTGGTAAACCTCTGAGACAGCCAGGTTCAGGTGTCTCCCAAGAACAGCAGGGACATGCCACCTCTGGGATTATCTGCCTCTGTATTGTCTGCAAAAGACTCCCTGTTTTCTTAGGATACAAAGTAAAGATTGAAGATTGGTGAACTAAGTTTCTCACTAATTTATAGGCCTTAACTTTTCACAGTAAATCCTGTGATTAGGCTTTTACAAACAACTACAGTGATTTAAACTCCCCTAATTGTCAGGTTCTTCCCCAATGTAAACTTTCCTCGCCATTCCTGTGAAGGTAAACATTTGCCTGCATTTTAAAGTAAAGGCCAGGGAGCCATTAAGAGAGAATTGCAAGCAAATTAACTATACTACTCACAAAAATTAGGGGATATTTCAAAATGAATATGAAGCAATAAAATATCTGTTAATTTTTATGAGCAATATATTTCCTAATTCTTACATATCTCCTATTCATCATAGCCAAAATATTACTATTACTGAAGCCAGATTTCACACTTTTGGGTCCTCTATCAAAACCTGCAGTTCCTGAGCCAATACCCATCAAGCCCAGCTCTTGGGGAGGTGGAGAAGGTTATGATGTGACTGAGCAAAGCTCCATGGACCCACATGCCCCCCACACCAGAGTCTTTCTCTGAACTTCACAGTTTTCAATCCTAAATTGCAACCAGGTTGGTTTAGACTTTCTGTCTGTGGGTCTCGCTGTCTCTTTTCCCAAGGAGAAAAACCTCTCTCCTCTACTCCCAATATCTGGCTCTAGCTTTACCACTTACTAACTAGTTGATCTTGAGCAAGTTACTTAATCTCAATCTTATTTTTTAATCATAATCTTTAAAATAAGGATATTAGCTTATAGGACTATTACAAAAATTAAATGTAGAACACTTAATACAGTGCCTTGCATATAGTACACTCTACATTAGTGGTATTGAGGACACTTTTGTTTACCTCGCTAAGCCTTCTCCGATAACTTAATCTAAAGTAGATCATTAATATTACTTGTCATAGAACGTTGCTGATTGTCTTCATAACTATAATAGCAATATGTAGGTATTTTATTCTTTTCTTTATGTACTTATTTCTGTCTCTAAGTGAAAAATCCACAAAGGCTGAACTTTATTTTGTCACCCTTTATCTATTCTCAGCACAAAGCCCCTGGTGCATCTTTGTTGAATTATTGATTTAATGACTAAAAACTTTACTGCATGTGTATATAAAGGCATCTGGTTCTTGGGAGTCTTATGATTCCTTGTCAATTTTATTTGCCTTCTTCTGGCTAAATTTTTTAAAGGGGAGAATTTTTTTAAAGAAACATAAGGTCATTCATGCCATAGAGACAACAGGAGCCAGGCAGCTTCAGGGATCAAGGTAGTGGATAGAAAAGACTGTCTTTTTACAGCAACATCGTGAAGTTAAATCATGTCCACTCAATGTTCAAATTACTAGCAAAGAACATCTGATTGGCTGAACTTGCCATCTCACGTCTCACTCTCAACTGAGAGGCCAGAGCGCCTTACTGAAAGTGAGACTGCATGCAATCAGAGGAATACTTTGCTACTCAAAGAAAAGCTGTGATGCTGTTACTTCAGATAAAGCTGGAAAAACAAAATCAAGGGATGTCCACTAAACACATGTTTATGACTACCATTACTGCAAGAATTAACAATGACAGTCAGGATGCAATTTTGGCTATGTAACTGAGATAACATTACTTAGCCTTACAAACTGTTCACTTCTCCAAATACATATAACTAGTAATAGGTCTCCCATGTGGGACTTCTGTTGTACTCTGCTTTTGTATTAGTATTAATATTCATTCATTTATCCAAAAAGTATTTAAAATGCCATTTTGTATTCAGTAATAAATGAGATACTGTGAAAATTTAAAAGATGAAAATGAGACATAGTACTCCTTTCCACAGCTTACAGTCAAAATGGCAGCCAAGATATTGCATACATTAAGGAAGTAATATAATGTAAGAATGTTTCAAAATTTGTAAAGTAAATGATGACATTTATTTTATTCTGCATTCCTAGAAAGTAGATAAAATTTTTTCAAGTAGCTGAAATTTCTTCAACTGCCCTGGAGTAGTTAGAATAAAAAAATATATAATGATTTACCTTTAGTCCAAACTTCCTTGAACAGTTGCTGGAGATGTTCATTGATTTAATATAGGGGTAAAGGAGAGAAAGACATTCAGCATGAAGGCTAGATTTCTGTCACGGGCACTTGAACATATATTGTGACCTGTCTTTGGAAGATAACAGACTTGGCAGTGTAAAGAGAGATAGTTTCAGTGTAGGACATGGTTAGGTTAAGCTGCTAATCCTTCCACCAAACTTCTCTTTACTCCTTGTGTAAGATGTACATGTCTGTCAGTATTAAAGAAAAGAAATCAAAGGAGAGAGATGAGTCTTAAAAATGACTAAAGTTTCAGGTAAAAAAATAATTATTTAAACTTGTTTACATTATATTTAGTGAGATAGAAAGGACATTGTTTCACTAAATTTATATATATATGTATTCATCTGCTTCTTACTCTTAAATTTTTTATCCTCTTCTTTCTCTCTCTTCATTTATACCTCTTTTCTCTAAGAATTTTATTCTGCTGTTTCCTCAAGTATTAAGTGTAATATTTCTTTTCATTTTGCAATAGTCCTCAGATGCCAAGCAATATTACATTTCTTACCTTCTAACTGAGTCCAATTTAGCAAAACTTAGAATAAAGACTATAGTCAAGCTTCAAATAAAGAATATGGTTAATCATGTGTCTTGAAAATAAGTTTATTTATATAAGAAAATATATAACATTTTCATAGTACCGATACAGTGATTTCCAAACTCATGTATTAGAATAAAAAACTAAAAGGCAAGTAATGCCTCTTGGAAATCTATAGACCAGACTCAATGATTATATCATATGACTTTTCTCACTCTCAATTGTGCCATTTAATTATTCTTGATTTTCCACAATTGATTTGAGCTATAAAATTATTTTAAAATAGTGCTTCCTGAAGTGTTCTATAAAGAAATCTAGTTTTATGAAACTTAAATGTTCAGTATTGGTAGGAAGTAGAATGAGTTAGAAAAGTACAGGGTTAAACAAACAAGTTTTCTTCTCAAGCACATTTGAGAGTCACTGAAATAGGATGTGTGCACTTTCTAGACTTATTTAGTCACATATTGTGTGCGTGTGTCTGATTTGTGTTTTTTTTAAGAGAATCATAAAGGTTTATTGTGTTCTGGTAAACATTTTGAAAATACTAAATTATATTATCTAAATATTTCTTTATGGAATTTCTTTTTCTGCAGAAACATCAGTTTTAAGTAACAGCATTTTATTATATATTTAATTTTAGAAGCACGGAGGGGCTATAAACTCAGTTTTTAAAAAAATAAGAGTTAAGTGTTCTCTGATATTGATGAACTGTCACTTATTATACATATTAAGATCAATATACATTTTGATTTTGGTATAAGGTATCATCACACTAGTGAATTAAATAATCTAAAACTTAGTACATTCTAAACATATAGAATAAAACATGGTATAAAACTTACTATGCATTCACCCTTGTTGTTGAGCTTTTTTGTGCTTCCCTTAATCTTTCCATGTGAGAACATTTGTTCTATTTAGTTTTGATACAGGAGAAAGTCATGCTGTGAGAGTAGGCATACTCCAGATTTCACAAGCTTCAGTGACTCTTTTACTTCTTCATTTGGTTATGTTTGTTTTTCTAGGGTATAATGTTTCAACTCACAATTTACATTTTTTAAAAAAGATAATGACTAACTTCACAAGTTTCATAATTATTTACATATAAGCATATGTATTATATAGCATAATTCTAATATTTAGAAATTGAACTTTAAGTGACATAGATTATAAAATAAAGTTTTTGGTGTTCTTTGCCTGTTAGCTTTTTGCATTTTCTATGGCCTAAGTGAGCTGTGTAATAGGATCATTGTTATCACTGACCCTATCATGGCACTGTGACAAATGGTTATACTAGTGATATTCTGCACCTGGTCAGGTATATAGGACAGTTTTCTTCCTATGGAGAGAGATGGTAGTTTTAGCAGTGATCCACAATGCTAGCTATTAGACTTCAGAGCCAAAGGTTGTATTGGTCATGAAACCATCACATTCCTAACAAATGCCCACATCAACATATGTATATTAATGTAATTCCAGCAGAGTAACTGGTTGTTTTGAATAAATGACCTTGCAGTATATGGTGCCTCCAATTGTCATTGTTTTCTAGGGAATGTTAGAAATAAGCACCAACCCGAAAGTAAAACTAGATACTTCAAATGTATTATATAATGTCTCAAAGGTCTTAGTTTTTCACTTTTTACAGTCAGGACTTTTTATTTTTCTTTTGTAAGAAGTAAAGCAATATGGGAGACATTTAGTGAACTAAGTTGTCAAGAGTGGAAATAGCCAAAGTCCAAGATCCATGTCTTTGTATAAACAAGATAACTCTGCCCTGTAACATGGCTACCCACTTCACATCCTTGGTTCATCCACATGGATGTCTGGGCCAAAACTATCGAAGAAGCAGCATTTTTAAAAGTCCTTCAGCCCTGGCCAGATAGCTAGATTTGTTAGAGCATTGTCCCGAAGCTCAGGGGTTACTGGTTCAATCTCTAGTTAAGTCACATACAACAACAGGTCAGTGTTCCTGTTTCTCTGTCACTTCCTCCCTTCCTCAATCTAAAATCAATTTAATAGGCCCTGGCCCGTTGGCTCAGTGGTAGAGCGTCGGCCTGGCATACAGAAGTTCTGGGTTCGATTCCTGGCCAGGGCACACAGGAGAAGCGCCCATCTGCTTCTCCACCCCTCCCCCTCTCCTTCCTCTCTGTCTCTCTCTCCCCCTCCCGCAGCGAGGCTCCATTGAAGCAAAGATGGGCAGGGCGCTGGGGGATGGCTCCTTGGCCTCTGCCCCAGGCGCTGGAGTGGCTCTGGTTGCGACAGAGCGATGCCCTGGAGGGGCAGAGCGTCACCCCCTGGTGGGCGTGCCTGGTGGATCCCGGTCGGGCGCATGCAGGAGTCTGTCTGACTGTCTCTCCCCGTTTCCAGCTTCAGAAAAATACAAAAAAAAAAAAGAATAAAATCAATATAATAAACATTAAAAAAATAATAAAAAATAAAAAATCCTTCAAAATAAAACAAAGAACTTGTAGTTCAATATTATTTTTATATACAAGATTAGCAAAATATAATTCATTTAATAACTTAATAAAGGAGACAGAAAAAGCAGGTGATTTAAGGAATTTCAAAGTTGAGGTAGAAGTATAACTCCTTTCTTAGATAAACAGGAATTTAGCAGTAATTCATTGAGGAAATAAATGCACACTGGGTAGGGTGACTGAGCATAAAAATTAGACTGAAGGACAAATTTTTTTAAGTGTGAAATTAAAAGAATGATAAAGAAGGACTTTCACACAGCCTGTGACCTCTGAAATGATTGTCTACTCACAGAAGAATGGCTGCAGTGTTGGAATAAGACACATCCTATTGGGTAAAAAATATATCTTCCCAGTTCATTTTTTAAAGGATTCTTCCTAGATTCCTTCTTCATCCTTAGAACTCCTGATGTCCATTAAATCATCCAGTGTGATCTATCCTACTTCCTAAAAAGCTCCCAACACTATCTTCTCTGCCATCCTCACTGTAGATTTATATCTAGTCTTTACAATAATTTGCATCATACAGTATCATTACTGTTTTTAGCATGCCTGTCATGTAGGAACCGAGATAGTAAAAGATAGAAGACAGAAGGTGTACATGTCTTTGAGGACAGCACATTATATAATATAGCCATTAAGTCCAACTTGTTATGAATACTAGGCATCAAGGAAAAGAAAACACTTAAAAAATAATGACTCTTCATCGAAAGAGGGTGAATGTACAGGAAATAGTAACTGTTAAGGAAAGTCAACTTTTAACATAAAGTCATTTCAGAATGTCTTTTATTATGTATTATTTATTTGACTTATTGCCAGGGCTCTCATTTCTCAGAAGCCTTGGGCACACGTGTGGAATATAAATGAAATAATTAAATTCAATAGTTAAAATCCCACAATGGAAAAAATCAATATAATGTTATTGTTTACAATTTAATTAAAGAAATCTCCTAAAGCATGTAACAACTTAAAGAATTTAATAAGACTTTCACCCTCATCTACGAAGTGAGGAGATTAAATTTCACTGAACATAAGCATCCTGTTGATCCTTATAAATAATAGTACCATATATGTATTCTTAATAACTTACCATGTTGCAATTATTTTATTTTTTATTTTGTTTCATTAAATATTTGTTGAAATGTATTTATGCATGTATGTACATACGTGTGTGTATGTATACTGTATGTACATATATACATACATTTTTATTTCTGTCTCTAACTGAGATTCTGGATTCAGGAATTTATTAAAAGTAACAGTTGCCTCTAAACAACCCTGATCATTAAGTCTCTCTTTTACTCAATGGCTGTTTGGTTTTAGAAGAATCACTTCAATTCAGTCAGACATTTATATTTCTTACTATTAAAGCATTTTTCTTTCTAAAGAACTGAATAAAGTCTTTACAAAAGAGCAGAGCAGCAGCTGCTATTCCCAACTAGAAACATGTTGTCAGACATCCATGCAGGTTCCCAAACCCACCAGACCTTCCCTGGATATGGATCCTAATGGTCCTTGCTTACATTTACTCTGCCTGTGACATAGGCAGCGATGGAAGCCAACCCTTCATTCTGAAAAGGTTGACATCATTCAATGTCAACATTTTGTTCATTTTGGCTCAGCACTCTGACTAATGCTTCTGGGCAGGACTAGAGGAGTGCAGCAAAAGAGTATGGTAAGAGACAGAGGGAGCTGGAGTCACTGAACTGGTGTAGGTAAGGAACATTGTCTCCCTTGCACACCCTCTCTAGAACCTGATGGCTTCCTTCTCCACACCTATAATGCAGTATTGAGAAATGCTCAATAAATAGATGGATGAAGGGATGGATGGATATATGGAATAAAAAAAAGGATAGAAAGCAGGAAGGAGGGAAGCACAGAGGGAAAAAGCAAGGAAGGAAGGTATTGAACACTATATTCTCATATTAAAACCCTCCTTTCTTCCTGTGTTTCTTCTCTCTTTTGGGCTGACCATTTGTCTCAATGCTATCTGCAGATGCTCCCCTCTATGAAGCATGGATTACCTTCTCCAGCCTTTGGTTTTCTTTGTGTCTCTAGTCTCTCCAATCCTATGGCTACTACATTGTTGTGGGTTTTCTATAAAATTCCCTTGGCCTCCCTACAGAATCTTAGTCCAGCTTTGCTAAATTCCCTAGTTGGGTATTCTCCATTATTCATCTACTATATCCTCAAACCAGATATAGCTATTGCCAAATTAATAAATTTTTAAAAATTTTTCCAGGTTTTTCTGGTCCTTGTGTAAATTATTACCTTTTCGAGTACCTGAGCTTGCAATCTAGTCATCTATGCCTCCGCCTGTTCTTTGCGTATTCTCTCTGTTCAGCCTTTGCTGCCCCTTCCCCCACCGGCTCATTCCTCTTACTCTGTGCTGACTATGATGCAATTGTTTTCTAGGCAAGCTTCCTGATTCCATTTTCTTTCTCACTAAAATTGATACTATCCAATGAAGAACAATTAATTTTCCCAAATTACTTCTCTGTTCATGCTACTCTCTGATTTAAAAATCTCCGGTGAGTAATTATGGCTCAAACAGTGGTTTCCCAGAATTTTTGATATGAGGGAGCAGTAAATAGATCAACTAGATAAAAATCAAAACTGGAAAAAAATTAGGGAGGGAAATCACATAATTTATTTCTCCTAGAAAGATATTTTTTAAATTTCCATCTGTGATACCCATTCTTACATTTAGGAAAAGAAATTTTAATGTAAATTTAGGAATGACAAATTTAGAATAGAATATACTTTTTAAATGGGAAACAATGTTTTCATGAAAAGCTCAAATCATTGGGTCACCTTTATATCCTTGTTCCTTGGACTGATGGTGACATCGTTGCATCAGCCTGTGCTGCCCAGCCCTGAGGATCCCACACTCTCCCTTCTTAGCCTATCTCTCCTCCTGGTGCAGCCCACTCTGATCACATCTGACACTGGTGATTTTACTTAAGAGGCAGATGACATGTTGCCTGATCTCTTTAGGCCCCAGTTCCCTCCTCTTTAAAATGAATACTTTAAAATTGATGATGACAATGTTTCTTCCAGTTCTAAAGACTATATTGTTGATAGATTGATTTACCTCATCAAAAGTTATAATTATATTCACTTAAATCTTGTTTTCTGTTATGTAAATTCAAATTAAAATATTGAGGATTATAAGCAAGGATTTTTCCATCAGAGGATGAGGAAAAATCAATGTACTAAATTGAAACCATTTTTTATTCATACCTGGTTAACTTAACATATGTAAATTGGAAAAGCAGAGAACACCATTAGTAAAGGACAAGATGATGAAAACACTCATTTCATACACATCTTTTTAGTGTAAAGGGGGAAAAAAGCCATCATTGATTATCATAAGAGACTATCTTCCCTCCCATTTCATTTATCTTTAAGGACCCACTGACATAACTTACACGGTTGTTTTTAGTCACTTGGATTTTGTGTTGTTTACCTCCAACCCCTTCTTTTTCTGACCAAAGCAGAGTTCAAATTGAGATGTTCAAAACAAAATATATAAACATACAAATAAAAAAAGGAGATGGATAATCAGTCAATCATACCAATTAATATTTTCTGGCAAAAGAATTATAAAGCTCGTGATCCCTAATTTTGGTAGATGGCTGTGATCTCATGAGCCTGTTTGGTAGACCTCTAGTGCTATCTAGGAAGAGCTGAGTGAAAAATGAGTGCAGAAGGACCCCACCGGCAGAAGGCAAGTATTATCAGCCCTACCCATTCTTACCCTGATTAAACTAATTTGAAAGAATCCCTAGCAGTCAGTGAAGAAAAGAGCTGAGAGAGCTAGAGATACTTAACTGCAGTATGTTCACATGCAGATTTCCAACCCTAAGGGCCAATTATCATCTCAGATCCATTGTGGAGGTTTCACAAATACTTCTTTGATGTTGACATTAGTATCAAACTGATGGATGGGCTCATAAAACAAAGATATTTTGTGCTTTCAGTTTTATGTTTTCTAGACAAGGCATTGTTGGTTTAAAATTGAATCTCTTCTCATTTGTCATTCCTCACCACAGATCACATCCTGCCTCTCAAAAGTCATATCCTGTTGTGCTATCCATCCAAGTCGTCTGCCTTTTGTGGCCAAATGGAAGGACCCCTAGATAGCTCTCTTCAAATATAAAAGTGGAATTCTCAATTTTGATGTAGGCAGGCAACTTGCTGGTTGTCAGTGATGTTTGACCAAGTGCCAGGAAGAGGCCATTAGCTGGGTGCACTGATGGGAAGGGTCCATTAGCACCCATCTGCCAACCATGGTTTGGAATGTGGAGCATGCTATATGTTCACAGGCTTGAAATTGTGCTTCTCTCAGTATCCTGAAGATGGTTTGCAGAGCATGTAAAAATAAATTATACTCCACAATCACTTTAATACTTTATCCTTAGCTATCAAAAAATAAATAAATAAAATAAAAAAGAAAGAAAGAAAAAAAGAAAAAAAAGAAAACGAAAGTTGTGATCAGTTCCCTATACATTTCGTGTATATGGAGCTTGTATGGAAATTTCAGATGGATGATCATGCTTTTTCATCTTCATGAACATATAGAGAATCATGTAGAAATCTGAAATTTTCTCATAATAGAATTTTGTTTAATGTAAAACCCATATTTAAAAATTATTCATGAGCTAATTAAAAGTAATAACCTTGAAACTTGTATCAAAATCTTAAGATGAAGCACTTGTTTTATCCTCTATGTATCCCATCTCATTTGTGGGCATTTCCAAGAAGAAAAGGATTGTATCAGGGTTCTTTAGAAAACAGAATCAATAAGATATATATATATACACACATACATACACACACATATATATATACACACATACATACATACACATACATACATACACATACATACATACACATACACACACACACACACACACACACACACACACACACACACACACATAGCCCTGACCAGGCTGTAGTACAGAGGATAGAATGTCAACCTGGGATGCAGAGGACCCAAGTTCAAAACCCCAAAGCCACAGGCTTGCGCGTGGGCTCATCAGGCTTGAGCACAAGCTTACCAGATGCACGCCAGGTTTGCCAGCTTCAGTGTAGGATTATAGACATGACCCCACAGTCACTGGCTTGAAGCCCAAGGTCACTGGCTTGAGCCCCAAGGTTGCTGGCTTGAGCAAAAGGTCACTGGATCTGCTGTAGCCCCCTGGTCAAGGAACATATGAGAAAGCAATGAACAGCTAAAGTGAATCAACTATGAGCTGATGCTTTTCATCTCTCTCCCTTCCTGTCTGACTCTCTCTTTCTCTCTCTCTCTATGTCTCTCTCTCTCATTAAAAAATATAGAGAGAGCCTGACCTGTGGTGGCACAGTGGATAAAGTGTCAACCTGGAATGCTGAGGTCGCCAGTTCAAAACCCTGGGCTTGCCTGGTCAAGGCATTTATGGGAGTTGATGCTTCCTGATCTTCCCCCTGTTCTCTCTCTCTCTCTCTCCCACTCTCTCTCTCTCTCCCTTCTCTCTCTAATAAAAATGAATAAATAAATATATAGATATAGATATAGTTAGATATAGATATAGATATAGATATAGATAGATGGATATGGATAGACATAGATGATATAGATATAGATACAGATATAGATATAGATATAGATGATATATATACATAGAGATATACATATAGATATAGATGATATAGATATGTGAAGAGAATTATTGTGAGGAATTGGCTCAGGCAATTATGGAGGCTGAGAAGCCCCATGATCTGCTCTCTGCAATCTGGAGACCTAGGAAAGCTGATGGTATCAGGTCTAGTCCTGATCCAAAGATCTCCCTAGCAGAACCAATGTTTTAAACAGTCCAAGAACAGGAGAAGACCAATGTCCAGCTCAAGTAGGTGAAAACTGGCAAATTCCCCTTTCCTTACTTTGCCCTTTTGTTTTATTAGAGCCCTCAGCAGATTGGTGTCCACCCACACTGGGGAGAGCAAACCACTTTACTGCTTTACTGTGTCCACTGATTTAAATGCTAATCTCATCTGAAACACCCTACAGACTCTCAGAAATCATGTTTAACCTGGGCATCTTTTGACACAGTCAAGGTGACACATAAAATCAGCCATCAGAAGGATCATCAACCTGTGTGTGCAGATGAACTACCCACAACCTGGTGTACTCTCATGCACGGGGCCTGGTTCTCTCTGCTTTGTGAATTTTGATCTCTCTTGCTCTCCAGGTTCTAGCTCTGTGTGATCTTTTGTCTCTCACAATCTTTCCCCTTTCAGTGCCTGCATCTTTTTCAGGCTGTTTCGTCTCTGCCCACTGTGGGTGGGGCCTGGACAGGAAGGAGGAACAGTGCATCTGTGGCCAGGAAGTGGGTACATGGCGGGCTGGGCAGACTGGTTTAGAGAAAGTTATGTTTGTTGCTCACTTTTCACTCTGTGTTTTAATCTAGTCATTTGTTTAGAATTCATTATAGTCACTCAGTTGGAAAGGGAAATTCATTTTGAAGAACAGAGATATCTCACAGACTTGGCCTTAGAATGGGCAGGAAAAAGAACATGTTCATTGATCTCAGTTGATGGAATTTTACCCCAGTGTTCCACCATGAATGAAATTCATCTATATTCCTTTATGGCTATTCTGTCCTGCTACTAAGTTAATTTTGTATCCCACTCTCAATTCCCCATAGGAGAATCTGACCTAGCCCACCATCTTTTTTTTTTTTAACCAGCCCAGAGTTACTTGGCACCCTTTCAGGTCAAGAACTACACGTGATTCAGTGAGCTGTGCTGTAGAAGGGTATGCCCTCATTCCTTTACTCACTCCACAAGCTGTAGAAGGAAGAAGATTCTTTGAGAAGGTATAGGCATGTCATGCACGCAGAGCACATCTAATTACATGGCCAAGAGCCATGGCAACTGCCACTGTAAAGTAATCCTGATTTCCCAGTCAAGAGCTTATTTGTAAAGGGAAAATGCCCCCAAAGTGTACAAATAGCTTCACTAAGACTTTAAGACAAAGCTGAAAAATTGTGAGGTTGAGCTTTTCCTACATTTGCTTTAGCCTCTTGTTTCCTAATCTCACTGAAACACTGTCCTTTAATACTGGATCAAAAAAATATAACAAGAATATACCTACTACAAACACTTTGAATAAACTATGAAAAAACAGAAGGTAGTAATTCAGAAGTTGTGATTATTATGGTCGTGAATTTAGAGATGAAAGAAAAAACATAGATAAAAAAAAATGTCCTGAATGGGAAACCTAGAAAATGTGTGTCAGAGCTAGAAGGAGCTGATGGGTCATTACCATAGTCAATGCCATTATCGATCTCTTGAAGTCCAAATTAGTATCACATAACATTTAGAAAATTGTGAACAGGAAAGATATGAGCACAATGTAATTCCCATGGACCAAGGATGGAGAAACTTTCATTATCACACATAAATGAAGTTTTCAATTTCACACCAGCATAATTTTAATAGCCTAGAGCTCCTCAGACATGTCAAGCTTCTACCAACTTATAGATTTGGATATTCTTTTAAAAAAAATTGTTCTTACTGAAGTAAAACAATGCAGAGTCAAATTTTTGAAAATATACTTTGTTTTCCATTTTTACACATTTATAACTACCTTTAAAATACTTTTTAAAATATTTTATTTATTGATTTTTAAAGAGAGAAGAGAGAATGAAGGGAGAGGAGTGGAAAGCATCAACTTGTATTAATTGCTTCTCGTATGTGCCTTGATTGAGCAAGTCCAGGGTTTCAAACCAAAGACCTTAGCATTCCAGGTTGACACTTTATTTACTGTGCCACCACAGGTTAGGCTAAAACACATTTTAAATTAAAAACAAACATGCATTTTGAACTAAAATGTTGAAAACAAGAGGCACAGATTTTTAGGTCACTCTAAATGAAATACCATTGAGGGCCTAAGTCTTAAGGTTCTTTTGAACTTCAATGTTTTCTGTCTGAACAGACATCTCTAAATGTCTTCCATAATACACATATCACAAAACTTTATTACTTCCAAATTCAAACTCTTGTTAAAATTTGTATCACTCCAGTAGTTTTATATTAGTAGGAACACCGACAATGTTGAGTGATTTTAAGGTAATTGAAGCATATTTATTTTAACAGTCATTGTAATCTGGCAGCCAGTGAAGCAAACACAGAAATATTGTAACAAATGGGGGTATTGAATGGCTTATCACCAAGAATACACTAATCAAATGCATTAATGGCACAGGGAAAGCCAGGTAGGATGGCTGGGGAACCTCTCAGGATCCACAGAGCCTGTTGACTGTGGAGACAGCACAGCAGTGTGATTAGGAGTACGGACTCTGTACCTACCACTCATGTTCCCTTTGGAAAGGGCTCTAGTTGCTATATTAGTTTCCTGCGGCCACCTTAACAAATTATGCAAACTGGGTGGCTTAAAACAACAGAAATTTAGTCTCTCACAGTTTAGCAGTTGAGAAGTCTTAAATTAAGGTGTTGACAGGCTGGTTTAGTTCTTTCTGAAGGCTCTGAAGGAGAATCTGCTTTAGGCCTCTCTCCTAGTCTCTGGGGGTGGCCTCCAGTCCTTGATGTCCCTGGCTTGTAGATACATTGCCCTAATCTCCGCCTCCATCTTTATATGTCCTCTCCATATTTCTGTGTGTCTTTCCCTTATAATGTTACCAGTCACTGGATTTAGGAGCTACCCTAATCCAGTATGCTCTTATCTCAATCCTTACTTTAATTATATCTTCAAAGACCTTATTTCCAAATAAGGTTACATTTTGAAGTTCCTGATGGCCAAGAATTTGGAGTGGGAGGGCATCACTATTTAATCCACTGTAGTTGCTTCATTTGCAAAGTGTGGATGCTAAGAGTATCTGCCTCATTGGTTGTTATGACATATCAGGTAATGGAGATAGAGTGCTCAGAACAGTCCTCTAAGGACTGTGATAAGCTGAAGATAAATGTTTTAGCTATTAATTATCATAATAAGTAAAACGACCACACTTAAAAAATGTAAGTTTAGTTTTATTTGTTATAGAATCATCTGCAAGTACATTTATCACCTTTTTCCTTTATGTACAAACTCTCCATGTTTAAAAGAAAGAAAGAAGGAAAGGAGGGAGGGAGGAAGGAAGGAAGGAAGGAAGGAAGGAAGGAAGGAAGGAAGGAAGGAAGGAAGGAAGGAAGGAAGGGAAGGGAAAGAAGGGGAAAGAGAGAGAGAGAGAGAGAGAGAGAGAGAGAGAGAGAGAGAGAGAGAAGGACCTAAAAGCAAAACTTGGCACACAATGCTGCCACAGTGATAGAAAGGGAAAAAAGAGCCAAACCCGTCCACAGCCTGATCCTGGGTGACAAGAGGACAAAAAATCCGTCAGAAAAGCGCATTGCTGCTGGTTGCCAAGTTACCAATTGAGCCTAGATAACCAACTCACTTTAATTAAATTGCCTCTGACTGAGCTCTGGGCTATGATTTTTCATATTGAGTTTGGCTCTGTGGTGAGCCGGCTCAGGTCTCTTGGCATAAAGTTCTGGTTTGATGATTTCAAATCCCAAAGCTTGTCTCACTCCAGGCCTGCTTAACCAGTGTAGACATCATACCTGGTTTGTGCTGAAAAAGTGCTCCCCATCTACAGGTTCAGGGTGGGCTTTCCAGGACACTGTGGGTCTGTGAGTCTGGTGTATGGAAGGGCATACACACGGGCCTATCTCTTCCCTGGGGCCAGCAGGAATGAAAGGGGAGCAGGTATAAGCTGAATAGAAATTGGGGACTCAATGCTTTGGTGTCTTTCCTCTTCTCCTTCCCTTTGTAGTGAAATGTCATTGAAGTAGGGCCTTACAGGACTGCAGGCACTCCATCCCTGGCCTGGATTTCCAGTGATTTCTGTCCTTGTGTATCTCGGTCCACATGATGGAGCACTTTACATTAACTCAAATGATAATTTATTCAACATGACACCAGTGCAATCCAGATGAGGCTGGAAATGGGTCCAGATGCAAATGGGAAGGGAATCACCTGAGCCTACGACCCCAGAGGAAAGATAACTAAGTAGACAACACCTGGAGCTGGCTTCGGGTGTGGATGTACTTCCAGTCAGTGCTGACCAACTCCATGACTCACAAATTACATCCTCATGCTATGGATGACCAGCACAAATTAGCAAGAATCAGTGTGATACCCTCAATGGACCTATGATTTACAGCTTTCCCTAATCTGTTTCTCCATCCTTCCTCATCTATAGCCTCACCTCATCCACAACTGCTCTCACCACTCCCTGTGCTCTGCTCCTGCTCCTCTGCCCAATTCCCATGCCATTTATTATGTTTCTCTTCCTTCTTCGACCTCTACATGCGGACGCTTTTCTAACATTCTGCCCTGAAACTCTTCTTAGGGTGGCTGTTCTCTTTTTAAAACTTAGCCATCCTGTTTCTTCAGCAATTTGAAAAATTAGCAAATTTATATATCTAGCCATGACTCTTTATAGAATAATATAATTATCTCCCAATATCACTTCTCTAATTTTTCTACCCAAGTTTTCATTCCTTTCTGTACCTTTCAAAAGTGATCTCCTTCAAAAATATTGCCTAGTAGTTGGCACTTCAAGAAACTACCAAAAGCAAGAACTCTTGAAAGCAATATACCTATAACACTTTCTATTTCACACTTGACCTAATGCTCTCTCACCATTTCTCAACCCCCTCTGACATGATGAGGATAACTAAGCACCCTGATTCCATGAACCAAAGATCTTGCTTCATCTCTACTGTTGCACTAACAACATCTTGTTGAGCTTGTATATGTTTCTCTCTCCCCTCTAAGTTGTAAGACCCTTAAGACAAGGTTGTGCTCCTATTACCTAGTGTGGTACAGGACCTGGCACCTGGTCTCTGTGCACAAAACTTTGAATGGAATTAAAAAGATTCTACTCTTTCAGTTATTTTCATGAGTCAGCTAGTAATACCACATTTATTAATACCCCTTTGCCTGGGCTGTTGGCTCAGTGGTAGAGCATCAGCCCAGAGCATGGATGTCCTGGGCTTGATTCCCAGCCAGGGCACACAGGAAAGTTGCCCATCTGCTTCTCCACCCTTCCTCCTCTCCTTTCTATCTCTCGCTTCTCCTCCCACAGCCACAGCTCCATTGGCACAATGTTGGCCCCGGCACTGAGGATGGCTCCATGGCCTCCACCTCAGGTGCTAGAATGGTTCTGGTTGCAAGGGAGCAATGCCCCAGATGGGCAGACCATTGCCCCTCAGTGGGCTTTCCAGATGGATCCCGGTTGGGCACATGAGGGAATCTGTCTCTCTGCCTCTCCACTTCTCATTTCAGAAAAATACAAAAATATTAAAAATTAAAAATTAAAAAACAATACCCCTAATAGTAAGGATCACACAAAGATATAGAAAAATATATGTAAAACCCATTTCAAAACATATAATTAACTCTGAAAACTCAAAAACAAACAAAAAAACCCAACTCAAATAAAATTGGGTCAAAGATCTTAACAGGCATCTCACCAAAGAAGAAATATAGATTGAAAATAAGCATATGAAATCATGTTTCACATTATATGTCATTAGGAAAATACAAATTAAAATGACAATGTGACACCAATATATATTTACAAGCATACCTTGTTTTATTGCATTTTGCTTTATTGTGTTTGACAGACATTGTATTTTAAACAAATTGAAGTTAAAACCCTTCATTAGTAAAAAGATTATGACTTCTTTTGTTCAGTGGTCTGGAACCAAACCTGCAGTATCTCTGAGGTGTGCTTCTATTAGAAAGGCCAAAATCCAGATCACTGAAAACACCAAATGCTGGTGAGGATGTGGATCAATGAGAACTCTCATGCATTGCTGATGAGAATGCAAGGTGGTACAGCCACTTTGGAAGACAGTTTGGGTTTCTTTTACAAAACTAAATACACTAACCGTAAGATCCAGCAGTGATCACCTTGCTATTTACCGCAGAGTTAAAAACTTACATCCACACAAAAATTTGTACACAGATGTTTATAGCAGCTTTATTTATAATGGTCAAAACTTGGAAGCAACCAAAAATCCTTCAGTATGTGAATGGATAAATTAACTGTGCTACCTCCAGACACTGGGACATTATCAGCACTAAGAAGAAATGAGTTGTCAAGCCATGAAGAGAAACGGAGGAAACTTAAATGTATGTTACTAAGTGAATGAAGCTAGACTAGTCTGAAAAGGCTATATACTATATGATTCCAGCTATCTGCCACTCTGGAAAAGCAAACCTTTTGAAATTAGTGAAAAGACCAGTGGTTGCCTGGGGTTAAGGAGAGGGAGAGGGATGAATAAGCAAAATACAGAAGATTTTAGGGCCGTGAAAATATTCTGCATAATATTATAATGATGGATACATGTCATTCATTATATACTTGTCCAAACTTATAGATGGTATAACACAAAGAGTGAACCCAAAATAAACTAGGGAATTTAGTAATTATAATATATCAACATAGGTTCATCATTTGTAGTCAATGTACCATTTGGTAAGGGTTATTGATGATGGGGGAGGCCATGCATGTCAAGGGAGAGAAGACATAAGAGAAATCTCTGTACCTTCCCCTCAGTTTTGCTCTAAACCCAAAGCTACTATACTATAAAGACAAAGTCTTAACAAAATAGAATTAAATGCAAGATATTGGGCACCAAAACTAACAGAGATGAACTAGAAGGATGAGAGAGGCCCAAGAGACTGTTTATCTTAGGGTAAGCCTGGGGCAGGGGGAAAATAAGGGTTAACAAGTGAGAGAGAACATGATTAAATGGAATGGAAGATTAAAACTCTGGTCAACCTGGAATTATTTGAACCTCATCACACTATAAAAGGTGTTAGGAGAAAAGTAAATTCTTATTTTCCTTACAGGGAAACTGAACCCAGGATGGAAGCCAGTTATGATGAAAACAATTCCAATCTGAGAGAATTTTCTTATTTTTAGTGTTATGCTCTGATTTATAGAAAAGGTAAGGCATTCGACACACTCTGCAGAGGACTACTTGGCCCTCTCTTATAATAGACAATTTTACCTATTAATCAGACTGAGTCTTTAGCCGGCAGAGACCAAGCATCGAGTCTTTTTAAGGATAAAGGATTCTAACTTTCTGTGTTTATATCTACTTAAGAAAAGCAATTTATTCAAAATAGTGTGTTTGACTTTGGTTTAACCTCAGACAATGAGTGTACAATAGATTTTGTATGTATGATGGATTTGGGGTCTTAACCCACGCTTTTGTTATTGGAACTCCAAACCATTCATTTACTTAATTCCTTCAATAAGAATTTATTGAACACTTTGTCCTTATGTTCCCTGTATATTTGTATATCTATTCTTTACATATTCCCTTCTATGTCCCTGCCCTAATGGAGCTTACATACCAACCACTCTCCTTTCCTGAGAGTCTTCAAGCTGAGTCCTGAAATTCACCCGTCGGCTATATTTTTCTGCCCTGTAGCAGCCTTGGCTGTCCTTGCATTCCTGCTGTGCTCACTTCTCTCAATGTTGCATGAGTACTTTAACCATGAATGGATGGAGTTCTTTCTCTGAAGCTTTTAGAAGCTAATCACCCTGTTAAAATTAATTTTTTAAATACGTTAAAAATTAAAAATAAAAAAGAGAAACTAGACTTTCTCTGTTTTTACTTCAATTACTTCAGCCAAAAACACAGTGCCTTTGGAGACCGGCTTAGAAACTCCTGTGATATTCAGTGTTCCTGGGTATTTATTGTGTTTTTTGTTTTGTTTTTGTAACAGAGAAAGAGTCAGAGAGAGGGACAGATATGGATAGATAGACAGGAATTGAGAGAGATGAGAAGCACCAATTCTTCGTTGCAGCACCTTAGTTGTTCATTGATTGCTTTCTCATATGTGCCTTGATCGGGGGGCTACAGCAGACTAAGTGACCCCTTGCTCAAGCCAGTGATCTTGGGTTCAAGCTGGTGAGTCTTGCTCACACAAGATGAGCCCACGCTCAAGCTGGTGACCTCGGGGTTTCGAATCTGGGTCCTCCGTGTTCCAGTCCGACGCTCTATCAACTATGCCACTGCCTGGTCAGGCTATTGTGTTTCTTATTTAAAGGAAATTTCTGGCCTACTCAGAGATTGGATTCATAGTGTCTTCTTTGCAAAGTATTAATAACAGAATGTCAGAGTTCCAATCAATCAACCTAGATAAACCTTCATTGTTTTCACATTTGGCTTAAGGAACTTGATTCAAATACCTCTCTTTCTTAATGCTTAATGTCTAACATATAGTAGATATGCAATAAATCATAGCTATTATAGTCAATATATAATTATGACTAGCATGTATATATATTAAATGTCAAACATGATCCTAACTTCTTAACTTTGTGTTCCAACAACAGCAATCCTGACAAGAATAATGTGACTATAAATGCATTTACAAATCTGTAAGTCCTAAACTTTTAGTTCTTTCTTTGCTAGAAACATTACCATTAAAAATATTTTATATTCTAAATGATTGATTAAGTGGCAAAATGCATGCAAATTATGATTAATCATTTATTTACTTATTCAATACTGCTTTGTTCTCACTTTCTTTCAATTTCATTTCATTTGAATCTGTTTTCAGTCCCTCAGAGGATAACTTTGCTTTTGTCCTGATTGGTATGCATTTTTTTCAGAGATGCCACATGGAGTAGAAGTCAGCATCAGCATCTCCTAGACGTCCTTCTTATATTGTGTATAAGATTATGAGTACAAAGGATCTGGTGGAAACAAGCCTACAATAGCTTTGTCCCAGTTTTACCCTTGCCATCTTATCATTAATTGTCTTCTAAGTATCAGAGGGAAACAGGTTGGACTTCAGAACATAATGAATTATCTGTGAGAGAAAGAATGAGATGAAACACTTAATAAGACAGTATAAGAAAGAAGTACAGTCAAGTTCCTAGTTACTTGGACAGTTCAAGGGGAATGGGATTTTAGAGTAATAAATATTTTTAAAATATTTATTAATAATCAAGGAAATACCAATAGCGTAGTTGGTAAGATGCCATTATCACTTTTAAAATGGTAATACTTTAAAAATAATAACTCAAAATGTTGGTGATCATGAAGGAGAAAGATCATAAAATAGGACCCTGGATAAGTCCTATGGTCCTAAGGACAGTGGGCAGTGAGCAACATAAGAAGCATGCAAGTAGTTTCAGTTCAAGGAATTTATTCTATGGACATTTATCCAAAAAATTCTATTGAGATATATTCATTACATAATGGGAATTATAATGAATGTCATGGTTTGAGCTGCCATAAGAAAATACCATAGATTGGTGGCCTACAACATAAATTTTTTTACAACAGTTTTGGAGGCTCAAAGTCTAAGATCAAGGTGCTGGCAAAGAAGGTTCATTCTGAAGCCCCTTCTCCTGGCTGTAGGCAGCCATCATCTTGCTATGTGTTCACATAACCTTTTTTGTGCAGTTATAGTGAAAGAGAGAACAAGCTCTCTAGTTTCTTTTCTTATAAAGGCATTATTCTCATAATGAGGGTACTACTTCATGGTCTTATCTAACCTTATCTACCTCTCAAAGACCTAATCTCCAAATATCATTATATATCAATATATTTCAAATACTTAAGAAATTAAATAAAAGACATTAAACACTGCTGCTTTAGTCCACTTGGGCTGCTATAACAAAATACTATGTCCAAAAGCCTTAAACAACAGAATTTCATTCCTCATAGTTCTGGGGGCAGAAAATCTAAGTTCAAGATGCCGGCAATTCAGTTCCTGGTGAGCAGGTTCTTTCTAACTTGCAGACGGCCACCTTCTTGCTGGGCTTTCACATGTTTTTTCCTCTGTGAGTGCACTCTCAAACACACACACACACACCACAGCAAGAGCTTTGGCATCTCTTCTTATGAATACATTAATCCTATCAGAACCTATTGGAGGCCCTACCTTTATGACCTCATTTAAGCTTAATTACTTCCTACATGCCCTGTCTCCCAATATAGTCACAGTGGAGGTAAAGTCTTCAATATATGAATTTTGAAGGTACACAAACATTCAGTCTTAAATATTCCACCCCCCCAAATTTATGTTTTTACATGCAAAATATATTTACACCATCCCAATAGCCCCCAAACTCTTAACTTATTCAGCCTCAACTCTAAAGTCTGATACCCAAACCCTTATTTAAATGCCACTGAAATCAGATATGAGTGAGATTTTAAGATATGTTCATCCTGAGCAAAATTTCTGTCCAGCTGTGAACCTGTAAAACCAGGTAACTATGTACTTCTTAAATATAATAATGAAACAGGCATACAGGATAGAATTCCATTTCAAAAAGGAGGAGAAAAGAAGTAGAGGGTAGTGGGTCTCATGCAAGTCCAAAACATAGCAAGACAAAGTGTATTTGATTTTAAAACCCAAGAATAATCCTCCTTGGTTTGATGCTCTGCCCTCCAGGCCTACTGGGGTGACAGCATCACCCCCACAGTTGTCTGTGAACTTTTCTCATTGTTATAATGAATGAACCTACATTGACACATCTTATTAACCAAAGTCATATTAAGGTTGACTCTTGATGTATGTGCATTCTATAGGTTTTGAGAAGTATACGATAACATGTATAATATCATACAGGATTATTTTATTGCCCTAAAAGCTCTCTGAACTCCACTTGTTTCTCCCTCTCTCCCCCAATACCCCTGGCAACCACTGATCTCCTTATAGTCTTTATAGTTGTGCTTTTTCCAGAATGTCATATTGCTGGAATCATGAAGTATGTAGCTTTTCCAGACAGGCTTTATTTACTGAGTAATATATAATATAATACATTTAAGTTTTTCCATATCTTTTCATTGGTTGCTTGCAAGTTTTGGAAATTATGTATAAAGCAAATATCTGTGAACAGGTTTTTGCATGGATATAATTTCTCAGTTCATTTGGGTAAATACTGAGTAGCTTGACTGCTGGATCATATGGTAAGACTATGTTTAGCATAAGAATCAACCAAACTGTCTTCCAAAGTATCTGTACCATTTTTTATTCCCACCAGCAATGAATGAAGTTTCCTGTTTTTTAATATGCATATTTTAATTGTTATAAGGCTGGAGGGTGCTGTAGGCAAAGTCCAGGCTCTGCTATCAGAAACCCCGAGTTTCAGTACCTGCTCTGCCAAGGGTACAAATGAGGCGGAAGATGATTGTGGGATCTCCCTGATACCTGACATGTAGTAGTGAGAATTACACAAGACAATGCATATAACTGCATGCACAGTGCCTTCCATGCACATGATAAACTCTCAATAAACATTATAATAATTATATAGTTATGTGTGTGAATGCTTATTGAGAAAAAAAATGGGAAGTGGCTATAAACTGAATTTTAAATATTCTGTGTCTTATTTTGGGGCATATTTTACATTTTCCAAAAAAAATATTCTTACACTTCTTTTGGAGTAAGAAAACAAAACCTTTTAAATAAAAAAGAAATCATACAGTGCAGTACAGCAATTTAAAATAAATGGACTATGTGTCTCCAGTTAATCAATCCAAGCTGTTGCTTGTTCTTTAGCTCGCAAACTGCTCCTCTTAGTTGTTTTTTGTTTGTTTGTTTGTTTGTTTGTTTGGGTTTTTTTTTTTTTTGCTTACTCCATTTCTCCTGCTTTTTTCTTTCTTTTTTTTTTTTTTTTTTTTTGTATTTTTCTGAAGCTGGAAACGGGGAGAGACAGTCAGACAGACTCCCGCATGTGCCCGACCGGGATCCACCCGGCACGCCCACCAGGGGGCGATGCTCTGCCCACCAGGGGGCAATGCTCTGCCCCTCCGGGGTGTCGCTCTGCCGTGACCAGAGCCACTCTAGCGCCTGGGGCAGAGGCCAAGGAGCCATCCCCAGCGCCCGAGCCATCTTTGCTCCAATGGAGCCTTGGGTGCGGGAGGGGAAGAGAGAAACAGAGAGGAAGGAGGGGGGTGGAGAAGCAAAATGGGCACCTCTCCTATGTGCCCTGGCCGGGAATCGAACCAGGGTCCCCCGCACGCTAGGCCGACGCTCTACCGCTGAGCCAACCAGCCAGGGCCCATTTCTCCTGCTTTTGACATCTATATGGTATCTCTACTTGGATGTAAAATTTATCAAGTCCAAAACAGAACTTTTGAATTTTTCACAGATATTTGCTGCCCCAAGAGTCTCCCATTTCATTGAGGAGCTGAAGATTCCTCAGGATCAGCCCATGACTTTTCGTGACCTTCTTGACTCTTTTCTCCCTCCCTCATTCTACACCCAACATCACCAGCTCCAGTTAGCTCTATTTTAGAAATGCTCCCCACCCCCACTCAGCCACTTCTCACCATTTTGACTCCAAACATCCAAGTCCAAGTCATCAATCATCCTCTCACCTGGAGTATCTGTACTAAGACTGGTCTGGATGTACAGTAGTTGCTTCTCCACCTTGCAACTATAATATCCCTATTCAAGCCAGATCATTTTACTCCTCTGCTCAAAACTATCTAATGGGAAGAAAAGCTAAAACTAACTCCCAAAGCTTTTCATTTGAAATTTGAGCCCAAATGAAATTCAAAGTCTTTAACACAGCTTAGAGTACTTTACATAATATGCCAGGTGCTCCAGTCTTCAGACATTGCCATCACTTTGATCCCTTTGTCGCCCTTCAGCCTCACTGTTCACCACCTGTTCCCTAATGGCATCAGCATGCTTGAAATGCAGAAATTTGACTTTCACTACTCCCTCAGTTAGACCACTATGACTCCACTTATGCACATGGTTCACTCTTTCAATTTCTGTGGTGTCCACTCAACTTGCATCATTGCTGATTATCTAAAATAGTGCACATGTGAGTTCACACACAGATACATGCACACACACATATACACACATTTTAATCACTATTCCCCCTTTGATAGCCTCTATATTTTATATTTTTATTTGGAGATTGTGACTATTTTGTGCATTGTGGTCTTTCTAGTACTCTAGCACCTAACAGTATCTGGCATAGACTGCTGCCTTGAACATATATGGTGATGCCTCAGAGTAAGGTTGGTTTGAATGAGAATCTCCTGTTGTTCAATGCCTGAGTAGCAATGGACACAACCTGAAGCAGGTCATTAGGGAAGCACAGAAAGTAAGGAGGAAGAGGAGAAGAGTTTATCACAAGAGAACATGGGTGTGATTTTTCCAGCATTTCAGCAGCCAGAATATAATTTGGGGGAAAAAATGAAAGAATATCCTGGTTCCATTTATTTATGGTCAGTTGTACCTATTGAAAAATCAAACAGACTGATTAGTTTTGACTTTGTAGCTTATGGAACAGAAAATTTCTTCATCCTAATTCTTTGAAAGAAATTCTTCTATCTACGAAGGATATAATTAATATTGAGCATGTAAATTTATTTTTGTTCCTCAATCTGAGAGTATAAAGCAAATGTCTCCAAAAACCATTGAGTATTTAGCATTCTGGGAGGTTTCAAGACAAAAAATCTCACTGAATTTTAGTCCAGATTGAAGAAATTTAGCTCCATTTTCAATTTCTTCAGTGACTCAGAGTGGCTTTTTTAATCATCACTGAACCTTTTTGCCCCCAACGTTACTCATTTGTAACATACGAATAGATAAAGCCTCCATGATCCACTCCACAAAGCATCATGGAGATTCCTTCAAATTCACTGTGCTCTAGATTTCTGGAGGTAAAACCCTAGGGGTGAACTGAGAGCAGACCTGCAGAAAAAGAGAGATGAGACATACTATATCTGGAGAAGCGTCATATAAAATCCAAGCCAGGATGATAAGAAAGAGGTATGAGCAGTCTTGGGAAACCAGTGCTGTGGGAAATCATCCCAAGTATTGCCCCTTTGCTTCCTCCTCCTTCCCCACCCAAATATGTTTAAGCCAAAGAGAAAAATACTGGGGCAATATGAATAGTAAGGGGATCTCTGACAGTGAAAAATATGCCTCCAAGAATTAACTAAGCCAGCGGTTTGAGCAGTGTGAGTGAGATCAAGGTGCTATGAGGTAGACACTGTCTTAGAATTATATGAGAAAGTGACACCTTTTCTTGCCACTTAAATGACTTGTCAAACTGCCCAACCCCAACCTTGCCTTAGGATTCCTCAAAGGATTTTTTTTAGATAACAGATTTTTATATAACGCCAATTTAAAAATACTTTTACAAGCATTAGCTCTTTTGATTTTCACAATTTCTTACATAGAGTAAAGCCATTATTATCATCATTTTACTAAAGAGAAGAAATGACTTTTTGAGCTCATAAAACCAAAAGTGATACAGTCAGATGAAAACCTAGGTCCTCCAATTCTAAGTACATTTTCTCTTAACACTCAGGGAGATGGTGCTGGAACTGCCCTGTCACCTTTATACTTCCATTCCCTTTACATTTCTTATTCTGCACTCACAATTAGAAGCACAATGCTTTTCCATTCTCATATGGGTCACACAGCTCTACTGAGCTACTCTTAGAGTAATCAGAATGGTAATACTTACCATATATTTTTTTCTTATTTACCCCTACCAAAAATCCAATGGAAAGAGCCTGAAAGCTTCCTCCTAAAACATTTATTATCTTTCACATAAAGCCTAATATTTATAATTTTTTTTTCCTGAAGTGAGAAGCAGGGAGGCAGAGAAACAGACTCCTGCATGTGCCCAACTGGGATCCACCCGGCATGTCCACTAGAGAGTGATACTCTGCCCATCTGGGGCGTTGCTTTGTTGCAACTGGAGCCATTTTTTTAGTGCCTGAGGTGGAGGCCATGGAGCCATCCTCAGAGCCTGGGACCAAATTCTCTCCAATGGAGCCTTGGCTTGGGGAGGGGAAGAGGGAGGTAGAGAGAAAGGAGAGGGGGGAAAAGGGGAGAAGCAGATGGGTGCTTTTCCTGTGTGCCCTGGCCCAGAATTGAACCCAGGGCTTCCACCCACCAGTCCAATCCTCTACCACTGAGCCAACTGGCCAGGGCTGATATTTATAACCTTTAATTTTTGAAAATTTTAATCTTCCCTTTTCATAGGTATATAATGCTATAGCTGCCTTTTTTCTTCCTTCCATCCTTCCTTCCTTCCTTCCTTCCTTCCTTCCTTCCTTCCTTCCTTCCTTCCTTCCTTCCTTCCTTCTTTCCTTCCTTCTCTCTCTCTCTCTCTCTCTCTCTTTCTTTCTTTCTTTCTTTCTTTCTTTCTTTCTTTCTTTCTTTCTTTCTTTCTTTCTTTCTTTCCTTCTTTTAAGTGAGAGGCGGGGAGATAGTGAGGCAGACTCCCGCATGCACACCTACTGGGATCTACCTGATCTGGAGCCAATGCTCAAGTACTGAGCTATTTTTAGTGCCCAAGTATGATGCGTTCCGTTGGAACTATCCTCAGGATCTAGAGCCACGCTCGAAACAAATAAGCAATTGGCTGTGGGAGAGGAAGAGGGAGAGAAGGAGGAAAGGAAGAGGAAAAGAAGCAGATGATTACTTCACCTGTGTGCCATGATTGGCAATTGAACCTGGGTTGTGCGTATGCTGGACCAACACTTTACCCACTGAGCCACTAGTTGGGGCCTATATCTGCTTTGTAAATAGTTGATTCATCCCCTAAAGAGCATTCAGCCTCTGTTCTGTAATTTAATTTCTGTCACTTTATATTCATACATATATGTGATTGCTTCTACTAGCATCATAGCTCAGAATTAGGAGATATGTCAGCCAAGTTTGAAAATCAAATTGCATCACACACAGTTTTTCCCTCCATGCCCCTCACTCACTGATGAATATTTTATTGCATCTCAAAATAATACATAGCCATAATAGTGCCTTATATTTATAATATAGTGCCTTGTGTTTATAAATAGTGTCTTGTGTTTCTAATTCTCACAGTAGTCATATATTCACTCTGCCTCATTTATTGTTAGTTTTTTGTATGTTTCATAAGAGGTACCTGCTTGTAAATAATTTTAGTTTTTACACAAATAAGTATATGTATCAGCATATTTTCAAACTTAATATTTCTTCATATAAGTTAAACTTTTTGAGTTTTTTTTCCTCTGCTTTTTCCAGATTCCCTTCTGTTCCAATCAATTTGAAATTTATAGAAAGCATAAACTACAATGATCGAGGTAGGAAGGCTGAAGTCTTAGAGTAGGTGGTCTAAAGCAATGTGATCTCAGACTGACTTAGAGTAGGTGATCTAAAGCAATGTGATCTCAGACTGACTTGTGAGCCATTCCTTTCTGTAGTCCACTTCACTATCATGTCTCAGGGAAGACATAAAAATAGAACGACTAGATATTTAAGGTGTGGTTCAGGCACTGAGGCATAACCTACTCTATTAATTATGTCTGTGAAATCAGCGCAATATTTGGAACGCAGGCACACATTAAATGCTGGTTAAATAAATTATGTAATACTTTTCTGGTGCCCCATCTGCCTAAAACTTCTCTTCTCATTTAATACCCAGTATTCAGGGCCTTGCTCTACTTTTGTCCTCACCATCTTTCCTTCCCAGATTTCTCTGGAGAAGTTTATACTTCTTTCTATATAGTCACTGCATTCAGCCATTGTGGATGATTGCTAAGTATGGTTCTTAAGTCATGCTCAAAATAGGTCATGTCCCTGCTTTTGTATAGTTCATATTCAATTGTTTGGTTAGACAAAATTAAATTTACTCACCCTAATGAGAGAGGTATGTCAAGCAATTCAAGTACGTAAATATAATGAATATTCATGAAGAACTAGCTCTAAAATTTAGAAGTTGTTGACTGCTTTTGCTGGAGCATTGTGGGCTTTTAAGTTTCTTTTGTTGTTCATGAAAATACCATTCTTCTCTCTGTATGCTGGCTTTGTCGACTAGTCAAAATGGGGCTGCCTAGTCTTGACTTCATGTGACCTCCCAGTTGAATCTCTGAATTCCTGTTCTTGTGATTAGCCCTGTCCACCCAGTGGGCTGACTTCATACCTAGACCAAGTGCACAGTGTTCCTCAAGTGGTTTATGGGTTGATAATAACAACTTCCCATTTGAGATTTAAGTTTTGGAGACTTCTATCAATAATAATGTCCTTTCCAACTATTTGGGCTCTCCCTTGTACTACACACCAGTTGAAGATGCACTAAAAAATGTCCACAAAGACCTATAGAAAAGTGAAATAGAAAGATTTTGTCTAAAAGTAACCAATGACTAGTGATTCTTACTTTATTTCCAAATTGATTAATTTCATTTGTATATAGTATTATCCATTAATAAAATGCATCATTTTATAAATATTTGAGATATTCTAATATATAAGAATATGACTGGGAAACAAAAAAACCTTCAATAACCACAGAACTAGTTATTAATATTTTCTTTATACCTTCTAGAAAATTATCTGAGAAGTTAAATATGTCTTTTTTATATCATGAGCAAGTTTCATGAGCCTTTTCTCATTCACTGATATCTTAATGGCATTTAAGTTAATATACGTCTTTCAAAGCCATTTTAAAATTTTATAACTCTTCAGAGAAAGTGTGTTAGGTTTATGATAGTTTGACTAGAAAGTTTTTATAGATATTTAAGAATATGAAGTATTTATTGTAAAGAAATCCATAAATCCTGAGGAATGACTACAAAAACGGGTCATACAGCACTCCTTTTTTAATTTGCTTTCTCATATTCTGGCTCTGGATGCCCTGGTACTGTATCTTTGGATGTCTGATTTAAAGCTTCATAAAAGACTTTACCCTAAGGTCTCTGGATGAGTTCCCTAATTCCTGTGAGAATATCAAGAATTACCCTGGAGAGGTCCAACACACAATCATCCTCTTAGTTCATCTGGTACATTTTATCTCACCCAACTAGCTATAGAGTCTCCTAAATTAAAAATATTTTTAATAGGCATAACATCAGCATTTTCACTTTCTAGTATCCAGTACATCCTCTGACTTCTGATCATCTTGTTTGAAATGAAAAAAAAAAAAGTCATATCAACTATGTATGTCAATTTCAGAATGTTCAATTAAAATAGAAATGAAGACAGGACTTAGTCCATACTAAGTAATCTGTTATTGAATAATTCAAATAATAAAACACCTTTACCTTAAAACAATAGAAACTTTGCTATGCACTTAGACAAATTGGTATTATGCCACTTTCTGTGGTAATCATAATTCATTTTCATTTCTTAGAGAACAATATATTAATGGATTCCACAATATTATTGAACATAATCTGACAGTGCTAAATATCATATATAACATGGAACCAGATTATATATTCAAAAAGCTATCAAAATAGAAATAGGTATAGCTATACATGTAGATATAATTATAGGTATGATGCTTTTTTTTGTTACCTGTTCCCACCAATGTTAACACTTTATGGTGTTATCCAGACCACTGAAAAATAACCCATATCCATAAAAGTTAAGATAAATGGAGTCAGAGATAGTTTTCAGTTACTGAATCCTAAAGGGGATGTTGAGTTTCAAATTATACATAAATGGCAGCTGGCTCTTTGCAAGTTTTATATGGAATATGGTCTTTGTTGCCACTGTCAATCTGTTACCTTTTTTTAGACATAAATACCATTGAATGAAATAATTAGTTATGAAGATAGAAAAAAAATGGGTCCTGCAAACACATACACCTTGGGAGATAGTGAGTGGCCCTTTCTTATTAATAGTTTAAGTAAAAAAAAAATATTCACAAATTTTAAAAAAATTAAGATCTACATTTCTAATCCATGAAGGAAGTCTATTACCCTTTATTAGATTTTAATATGTAGCCTAGAAGGATCAGAAAGGGCATGAAGTCATTGTTCTAGTACTTTTGCCCGTTATACCTCTTCTCAAATACAGTAATGAAGGTAATATTCTTTTTCTCCTTTAAGGACTTTGCACATGTTTGGTTAGAGCCACCAGTGAAAAAATATGTCAACATAGGTTCTCAGTCTCTTAAACAAATATATTAGCTTTCTCATTCCTAAGCCTTCCTTGTTTTGATATCTGGTCAGTTTTTATGTCATCTAGTGTTCTGTTTGTCATTATTGGTTGTGTAGTCTTTTCTTTTTTACAGTGTATTGTACTCACTGGCAATCCCGTGAGTACCAGAAGCTTTGTAAGTCTATAGAAGTATCAATTTCCTCTCAGGTACAAAATTTGTTCTTGTTCCACATTAGAATGGAATGGATAAAACTTTGTAAAAATGTCATTCCTTTTCCAACAGATTTAAATTGTGTGCATTTGTAGAAAATTTCCCCAAATAACTTCCATACATCTTGTAGATTAAGAAAGAGAGCTGTTCAGAGCAGCAGCAACTGTATATTAAGCATCAGAAAAGCAAATTAATCCATGATGCTTTTTTTTCCCTTCCATTAGATTCTTGACATTAAGTTGGGAAAGTCTACTGAAATTTCTTATTCAAAAACAAAATGCAGATGTAGAACTGTATAAACTATTTTACTTTGATTTTTTAATTTTTCCCAGACTGAAAGATCTCAACAATGCACCCTGAAAAACAGGGACTATATTTGTTTTATTATTGGACTTTAACTGCCTAAGCTTGGAACAATGCAGACATTTAAGTATCTGATGAATGCATGAGCAGTTGGCTGGGAGGAAGGCTATAGCATGAGAGACTGCACAATGGGAACTAATTTGCTGCAGATGGAAAATCAGGAGATGCTGCAAATAATAATCTGATATCTATAACATTTGTCAGTCCACGGTCTTATGCATAAACTGCTGAGAATTGACCCTCACTAAACGGGGCCATTCCTAGGATAAGCTACCTCAGGGGCCATATGTAAGTAAGAACATGTGTTGTTCATGGAAGAAAGTGTGTTGGTTATTGATTAATTGCTGTATGGGAAAGCCTTTTGGAAGAACGAGATACAAAGTCTCAGAGGGGTTGTGAGAAATGATTTGGGATTTAGCTCATCTCTGCATCCAGATGGAGGGTCAGAGGCAGAAGATGGAGTAGAGAATGAATGAAAGTCAATATCAGAAAGAGCAGAGGCCAAATGAGATAAGCACAAGCTCTTCCTGGAACTCATGGCCTCCAGTCTACCAAATACTCATGTGCAAGATGGGAAGGAGAAAGTTAATCTGGGCTTTAAGTTTCCAAAAACCAGAGCAAGTAGAGTGTGATACATGAAAGCATAAGGGAGGGGAAAACCATAGTCAAATCAATCTGCCTGATTTTAACTACTTCATTGGAGGTTCTGTGTGCATAAAGAATTTCCAAAAAATGAAATATTTGGGTGATCTGAAAATTTTAGTTGCTATTCTATGCTTTTTCCATTCTATGTAAATATTCTGTTCCTTTCTCAGCTCACTGTTAGTAAAGTTACCATTAAACCTCTATCCTCCATGGAAGCCAAATGAAAAGCAATAATAACATATTACCATGTTATTTTCCTGAGGTTTAGACTATTTATCATGTAGATGGTAAAGAAACACACATTTTTGGTAACTTTTATATTCAGTTTTTTACCAACTTTATTTTTATAGCAATAATTAAGTACCTATAGAACAATATTTAACCCCTTAATTTTTTCAGACTGAGAATTATGAAAAATAAAAGGCTAGGACAGGTCCATAACATTTGTTCTCGGACACTGAACAGACTGCATCTTGTCCCAAGAGTCTTATCTCAAACATTTACAATGAACTTTACTATAGACAGCATGTCTCTTTTTATTTGGAAAGATCAAAAGTAGGAGGAGGGTATTATTGTCTTCGTGACACGGTATTGTGTTCGGTGGAGATCTCTCAAAGGTTACCTCATTTGTACACGTTGTCTTTCCTCTATCACTTCTGTTTGCTCTTATCTTTCTCTTCAACAAGGAGAAGTACTTCCTATGGTGAGCTTGTTAAATTGACATAAATTAAAATTTTCAGTTGAGTCATCTTTCTTCTTTCTTCCTTCTGTCTGTGTTTGCCAGAGAGAGAGAGCGCGTGCGTGCTCGCTGAGGCACACTTTCTCTGCTCTGATGGCCCTTTCCAATATATACAACATTATTATTCACTTGCACAGTGCTTATGCGAATGCGCCTGAAAAAATTTTAAACACACTGGAACTGCTTGTTCCAATCAAATAATCAGTGTATGTAATCTTATTACAATTGGTGCGCTCATCTCCATTACACTGAGTTGTCATGGATTAGGTTTATAGCAGTTCAAAGAGTACAGGATAAAAAACAGACATTAAGTACCTTTCTTTTTTAGGCAAAATCTATAAATGATCTTTTTCAATGCCTTGCCAGATAATTTCATGGAACAAATGATCCTTTTAAAATAAAAAGAAATATTTGGGGTGGGGAGATGGGCAGAAGAGCAGAAGAAGATTAAGAAATACAAACTTTCAGTTATAAAATAAGTTACTGGGATGTAATGTATAGCATAGGAAACATAGTCAGCAATATTTTCATAACTATGGACAGTGACTGATGGTTACAAGACCTATGGTGATTACTTTGTAAGGTATATAAATGTTAAATCTGTATGTTATACACCTGGAACGAACATAATATTGCATGTCAAGTATAATTTAAAATACATTTAAAAAGAAAGGAATGTTTACACTTTGATAAAGACAGCATCAATACCAGCAATGCCCCTAGACCAGGGGTCTCAAACTCGTGGCCCGCGGGCCGTATGCGGCCCGCCGAACAATTTTGTGCGGCCCGCAGACTAATCCACGAAGTTCAAAATATTTTGGATAAAATTAAGTAAGCCTAGGGGCCTACTTGTATTTTTCATTTCTCTAGCATCCTAGCTAGATATTAGCTTAGTTAACAGCAGTTGTGATGCGAACTACAGTTTCTGGTCGTTTTGTGACACTGAGTAAACTGCATGTACGATTGTGCTTGTTGTACTGATTTTTTTTTTGTTTTCAACTGCAGTGAGAAAAGTGTTGCGTAACAGTTGCCTTTTGTAGACCTAGTTCGGCCCGCCGAAGGGCTGTGATCTTGCTCTGCGGCCCACATGCTGAGTTGAGTTTGAGACCCCTGCCCTAGACAAACTTGTACCTGGTGTTAGAAAGGCATTAGGTAGGAGCCTGGAGAAGGGGTGTGCCAAACTTATTCCCATAAGCCTGAAGTCACTTGTTGTCTAAAATTAGCCTGTCATTTCACCTCCCAGTACCTTGTCCTCCATCAGTCCCCATGCTGTGGCCTCTCTCCTGGGAAACAGAGTCAAGGCTCAAAGTGTTTCCCAGAACTTTAATTGCCTCTTTTGATGATTACAAACGCTTTCACCACCAAGAACTCCTCCGCCTACTTCTTCTCCCCAGAGGCCCTCTATATTGAAAGATTTTATCCACCAACAAACTGTATTTTTGAAGTAGTGATATACATCCCCTACTAGCCAATGTCATATATGACAGCTAAGTTGAGCTTCTGGGTACCACATAAGAACTGGCATTGCCACACTCACTTTGAAGAATTTAAGCTAAAACCAAGCACAATTAATAAGTATTAATTATTCTTTACAACTGTCTTGAATATAAATGCAACATTTCCATTAGGTAGCTGCATGTCTCCACAACTGTATTCACTGGCTTTTGTGAGAAACTCTTATCTGTGCATATATTTGTGTTTCTAGTTCTGGATCCTGAAAGGGCTGAATTTTTTTTTTTCAGAAAGTTTTTAAAGAATTGTTATTGAACTTATTGGGTGATATTTGTTAATAAAATTATATAAGTTTCAGGTACACAATTCTATAGTACATCAGCTGTATTGTGTGTTCATCACCCTAAGTCAAGTCTCTTTCCATCACCATTTATTCCCCCTGTACCATCTTCTATCTCCCCTCAACTCTTTTCCTTTCTTCATCATCTAACTATTGGCTGTGTCTAGGAGTTTTTTGTTTGTTTGTTTGTTTTGTATTTTTCCGAAGCTGGAAACGGGGAGAGACAGTCAGACAGACTCCCGCATGTGCCCGACCGGGATCCACCCGGCATGCCCACCAGGGGCGGCGCTCTGCCCACCAGGGGGCGATGCTCTGCCCCTCCGGGGCATCGCTCTGTTGCGACCAGAGCCACTCTAGCGCCTGGGGCAGAGGCCAAGGAGCCATCCCCAGCGCCTGGGCCATCTTTGCTCCAATGGAGCCTTGGCTGCGGGAGGGGAAGAGAGAGACAGAGAGGAAGGAGGGGTAGGTGGAGAAGCAGGTGGGCGCTTCTCCTATGTGCCCTGGCCGGGAATTGAACCCGGGTCCCCCGCACGCCAGGCCGACGCTCTACCGCTGAGCCAACCGGCCAGGGCCTAGGAGGTTTTTTTTCTTAATCCCTTCACCCTTTTCACCCAGCCCACCAACCCCTCTTCCCCCTGACAGCTGTCAGTCTGTTCTCTGTACATATAGTCTATTCTATTTTGTTTATTAGTTTATTTTGTTCATTAGGTTCCACATATAAATAAAATCATATGATATTTGTCTTTCTCTGACTGGCTTATTTTACTTAGCATAATACTCTCCATGTCCATTCATGCTGTTGTAAATGGTAAGATTTCTTTCTTTCTTTTTTTTTTTTTTTTTTTACAGATAAGTAGTATTCCATTGTGTAAATGTACCACAGTTTTTTTTATCCACTCATTTACTGATGGGCAATCAGGATGCTTCCAAATCTTGGCCACTATAAATAACACTACAGTGAACATAGGGGTTCATAGATTCTTTTGAATTAGTATTTTGGGTTCTTCAAATGTATTCCCAAAAGTGAAACTGCTGAGTCATACAACGGTTTCATTTTTTAAATTAATTTGAATGGGGTGATATAGATCAATCAGGGTACATAGATTCAAAGAAAACATCTCCAGGTTATTTTGACATCTGATTATGTTGCATACCCATTACCCAAAGTCAAATTGTCTTCCATCCATCACCTTCTATCTGGTTTTCTTTGTGTACCTCCACTCCCCCCGCCCCCTCTCTCTCCTCCCCACCCCCATTACCACCACACTCTTGTCCATGTCTCTGAGTGTCTTTTTTATGTCCCACCTATGCATGGAATCATATAGTTCTTAGTTTTTTCTGATTTACTTATTTCACTCAGTATAATGTTATCAAGGTCCACCCATGTTATTGTAAATGATCTGATGTCATTTATTTCTTATGGCTGAGTAGTATCCCATGGTATATATGTACCATATCTTCTTTATCCAATCATCTATTGAAGGGCTTTTTGGTTGTTTCCATGTCTTGGCCACTGTGAACAATGCTGCAATGAACATAGGGCTGCATGTGTCTTTACATACCAATGTTTTTGAGTTTTGGGGGTATATACCCAGTAGAGGGATTGCTGGGTCATATGGTAGTTCTATTTTTAATTTTCGGAGGAACCACCATGCTTTCTTTCATAGTGGTTGTACTACTTTACATTCCCACCAACAGTGGGTGAGGGCTCCTTTTTCTCCACAGTCTCTCCAACACTTTTTATTACCTGTCTTGTTGAAATGGAACAAAAAATCATTAGGTTTATATGGAACTTTAAAAAACCCTGAATAGCCAAAGCAATCCTAAGGAAAAAGAATGAAGCTGGGGGCATTACAATACTTGACTTCAAATTATATTATAGAGCCATGATAATCAAAACAGCGTGGTATTGGCAGAAAAATAGAAACTCAGACCAATGGAACAGAATAGAAACCCCAGAAATAAAACCACATATATATGGTCAAATAATTTTTGATAAAGGGGCCAACAACACACAATGGAGAAAAGAAAGCCTATTCAACAAATGGTGCTGGGAAAACTGGAAAGCCACATGCAAAAGAATGAAACTCAACTACAGTTTGTCCCTCTGTACTAACATTAATTCAAAATGGATCAAAGACCTAAATATAAGACCTGAAACAATAAATTACATAGAAAAAAACATAGGTACTAAACTCATGGACCTTGGTTATAATGGTTCCATTTTTAATTTTTTTAGGAAACTCCATACTGTTTTCCACAGTGGCTGGGACCAATCTGTATTCCCACTAGCAGTGCCCAAGGGTACCCTTTTTTCCACATGCTCGCTGACACTTGTTTCTTGTGGATTTATTTATGTTAGCCATTTTGACAGCTGTGAGGCAACATCTCATTTAGGTTTTAATGTACATATCTCTGATGATTAGTGATGTTGATCATCTTTTTATATTTCTGTTGGCCATCTGTAGGTCTTCTTTGAAGAAATGTCTATTTGGTCCTTTGTCCCTTTTTTTTTTCAAAAATTAATTTTAATGGTGACATTGATCAGTAAGTGTACATAAATTTCAGGCAAACATCACTCCATCATTTGAATAGTCAATTACGTATGTTGTATATCCATCACCTAAAGCCAAATCACTTTGCCCATTTCTTAGTTGGATTGTTTGCTTTTTTTGGTGTTGTTGTGCCTTTGAATTTTAGTGATTAGTTTATGTGTACCCTGAAATGGAAAAGTTAAAAATTGCTGGTTTATTTAACTAATAGCTATTTTAATTTAATAGTTCATTAGGGATCGTTTATATTTTTATTATTATTTTAAGGTATTCCTATGGGGAATGGGCTTCGAGAGTGCTTTTCAATTCCTTGCTGTCCCATATGCACCACAGATTCAGAAGGTCAGAATCTGGGTGCAAGGTAAAGTGCAGCCACCAGGGAGCCTTGGGAAAAGAAATAGGCTTTAGGATCTTTCCAAATTTAGGAAAACTGCCTTCTCTTGTCCAGATAGTGAACTGAATGTCTTCATCACAATGAGATTGAAATTTTGGGGTAGAGAAGAAAGACTCAGTCACAATGTGCTAGGAGCCTCAGGTGTTACCTGACCTGTTGGCAGTGCTCACTAGAGGCCCTAACTCCTGATGCTGGGATGGGTAGGCAGACCTCAGAGGCACTGCCTCACTGCTAAGTGTCCACAGACTGCTGACTATACTTGTAGCAAGGGAACACTGCTCTGATCCTTATCATTACTTTCCTGGGACAAGATGATCTGTTCATGTAAAATTCAATTACAATTTTTGCCCATGAAGACATCACCTTATAATACTCTGGCTTTATTTGGGACAAAAAGAGATAAGATTCTCCACATTCTAATTGGGGAAACATACACATAGACTTTTTAAACAGACTTTCACCCAGAGCAGTTGTAGATGTTAATCTATCCCCTCAGTTTAAAAGTAAATAAATAAATATTTTTAAAAATTGTCTCTTTAGTGTATTTTACCTATATTTATTTTTAATTTTAAAAAATTTAATAACTTAGTATAATAATCTCCAGGTCTATCCATGCTGTTGCAAAAGGTAAGATTTCCTTCTTTTTTACAGCTGCATAGTATTCCATTGTGTATATATGTACTACCGTTTTTTTAACCCACTCTTCCAGTGACGGACACTTGGGCTTTTTCCAGATCTTGGTTATTGTAAACAATGCTTCAGTAAACATGGGGGTGCACATCTTCTTTTGAATCAGTGATTTGGTATTCTTAGAATATATTCCTTAAAGTGGGATAGCTGGGTCAAAAGTCTGTTCCATTATTAATTTTTTGAGGAAACCCCGTACAGTTTTCCACAGTGGCTGCAGAAGTCTGCGTTCCCACCAGCAGTGCAGGAGAGTTCTCTTTTCTCCACACCCTCACTAGCACTTATTGTGTGTTGTTTTATTAATGAGCGCCATTCTGACAGGTGTGAGGTGGTATCTAATTGTGGTTTTAATTTGCATTCCTCTGATTATTTGACATTGAACATTTTTTTATATGCCTATTGGCCATTTGTATGCCTTCTTTGGAGAAGTGTCTAATCAGTTCTTTTGCCTATTTTTTAATTGGATTGTTTACCTTCCTAGTGTTGAGTTGAGATTATCATGCTAAGTGAAATAAGCCAAGCAGAGAAAGAAAAATATCATGATTTCACATATATATGGAATCTAAGGAACAAAGTTATCTGAGGAACAGAATAGAGGCAGAGACGGGGTCACAGGGACCAGAGGGAAAGCTGTCAGAGGGAAGGGGGATGAGGGGATGGGATCAGAGAAGGTAAAGGGATTAGTGAAACTATATATACATAACACAGAGATATAGATAACAGGAGCAAATCCTAGAGGGAATGGGGGAGGGAGTTAGGGGGAGGAGGGTAAAGGGGATATAAAAAGGGACACAGGGGTGGGGGTGAGGGAGTTATATTCAGTGGGACACTTGAATCCATGTAAACACAATAAATTAAAAATTAATAAAAATTAAAAAAATTAATTGCAGTCAACATACAATATTATATTACTTTCAGGTGTGCAACATAGTGATTAGATGTTTATATAACTTATGATTACCCCAATAAATAAGTCTGGCACCCATCTGACACCATACATCATTATTACAATATTATTGACTAGGTTACGTATGCTGTTGTATCTTATATCTCCATGACTATTTTTATAGCTGGAATTTTGTACTTCTTAACTTTTTTCACCCATCCTCACAACCCCTTTCCCTTTTAGCAACCATATTTTGTTGTATCTATGAGTTTGTTTCTGTTTTATTTGCCCATTACTTTTCTCTTTTAGATTCCACATATAAGTGAAATCATATAGTATTTGTTTTTCTCTGTCTTATTTCCCTTAATATGATATAATACCCTATAGGTCCATCCATGTTGCCACAAATAGCAAGATTTCCCTTTTATGGCCAAGTAATATTCCTTATATATATGTAGCAGATCTTCTTTATCCAATCACCTACTCTTATGTTATTTCCATATCTTGCTTGTATAGGAAAAGAATATAGACTGTGGTTGACACATCCTTGCCTAATATCACTGATGTCTTTTACCAGGATTCCTGGGAGGAGAAAGTAACCCATCTGAGGGGCTCAAGGTTTCAGGCTCCATTTGAGGCTTTCCCAGAGATCTCTTGTGCCTGAAGTTTAAGGCACTGGCATGGGGGTGGGGGGGTGGGAAGGCAAGAATATTATAGGGCTAAAACTCAAAGCCCTTTCCTCTTAATTCTTCTCACTGTCTCGCTCTTTCCTTTTTTCATCCCCGTTTCTCATCTTCCATCTTTTCTTCATCTTATTGTATGGGTACACCTCACATTTATATTTTCTTCATCAGAATGCTTGATTTTTGCTGAATCTGAGGAAACTCAACACTTCTCCTACCCATTTTCACTCTTAATTTGGTAGGCACATTTTGGGTCACTACAGACCTTTCTAGGCTTTACCTTATTATTTTGCTAAATTATGAAAACAAATGTGTCCCAAACACTGACCATACACAGCACTGATTAGCTCACTAAGCCCAAACATTCTTTTACTGGCTAAACTGTACATCTGTCAATGGAGAGGGCTCAATTCAGGTTAACGGCATAACTGTTTCAATTTTTGGTAACAGGTACTTGCCAGCTTCTGGAAAGAGGGTTGGCAGGAATGTTATGACCTGCTTATAGGGATACAGCCACATTTGGAAAACATCTGAGATTCTTTAAGTTGCCATATTCTACAATACAGTGCAGGAGGTAGGAGAAGATGAACTTAATATTGATCAAGCCCTGTATGAGCTTCAGACCTTTGATAGCACCTGCACCCCTAGAAAGAATGCCTGGGCAGGGGATGCACCCCTTGGTGAATCTCACCCTCACTGGGGGCTTCAGATATATGATTCTGGGTTCAGGGTTTTTGTTTGTTTGTTTAAGAAAATTTTTAATCATTTTAACACTTGGCTTCCATGTTTGTGAGATAATGATGATAATACCTGCTTTTATCATGAGCATTAAATTAAATAATATATGCAAAATGCTTAACATCATCTCTGGCATTTATTAAAAATTTTATGGATGGTAACTACTAATATATTAATCTATTTAGTCTTAACTACTCTGTTGTGGATGGGGATTCTGGGATACAGAGAATTAGTGAAAGTTTGTCCAAGATTACAGAGCTATTAGAGAAGTGGTCAGGTGGGGTTTTTCTCAGGTGTATCTGACCCCAAACCCTGCCCTTCCTGCCATTCTAAGCTCCCCAGACATGCCTGTGCTCCAAGGAAGCCCAGCAGCTTTGAAAGAGCAGCAGCCCTCACTTGATGCACGTGAAGTGAAACACATTCAGACAGTTGAGGAAGATGATTTATTTCTTCCAAGGCTCTTGCACTGTAATGATGTAAATTATTAGTCCTATTGCTTGCTCCATCAATCTGGTCTTTTTTAAGGCATTTTTTAGTGTAGGATTTGAAGGCTTATATTAATTAATTTTCTGAATTCTGATAGATTTATTTCACTTAGAAATGAGAAATTCTTATAAGCTTAATTGAACCTAATTTTCTTCACACTTTTTATCAAATAACATCTCAGGCTTGTCCTTGTCATCCCATCTAAAATTTCAACCAACAAACACACACCCTCAACTGACATATGAAACTCCTATTGCTGTTCCTTCTTCATGTGTCCTACCTAGCACTTGCCGATATCTAGGATATTCTATTATTTACTTGTCTCATTGAGTATCTCCCCTACTAGCCTAAATGATTAGTGCTCAATGAATATTTGCAGAATACATGAAAAAATGCATTCCTATTGTTTTCCCTATGCCTGTCCACATTTCATCCTATTTCACAGAACCAAAAATTAACCAGGGATTCAGGTTATCTCTCCCTTTTTACAATTTGCTCTTAATTCTTCATGGTATTTCATCTTTATTCTATCACTTATTATGTATGACCTCAGTTAAACTAGTAAATTAGTAATAATGGTCAGTTTTCCTTTAGACATATTAAATTTATTTCTCTGAAAGGGATGAAAAAAGCTGTCTTATTTCTACAATTGTACCTGAGGGGCAGGGATGCAAGACTTTAAGGAAACCATGTTATAGTAAAGGAAAGAAAGGAGAGAAATGAATGCTAAAGAAAAGGAAAGGAGACTAGCAGGGTACCTAGGTTCTAACGCTGGCAATTACTGACTATGTGACTTTGGAAGAACATTAACTTTCTTCAAATCTTAGCTTCCCTGAAAATGAGGGGGTCTGGCCAGATGACCTCAAAGTTCTCCAAAGGTTCATCAATTTAAGTCTAACCGTATATAGGTCTAACCAAAAATAGGTCTAACTGGATCTTACATTTTATAACTCAAAAGAACTTAAAATATGTTTTCTGATGTCAGGAACATTTTTCAAGTTTTACTTCTTTCTATGATGTTAGAGGAATTGTTTCTCTTTCACAGGTGTGAGTATTTGCTCCAACCAAGTTTAGCTTAAAGAGCTTCTATTTTGAGTTCCTTTGCACCAAAGCCAACCCTTCATTTTCTGAAAAGTAATAGAAATGGAGCTGTCAATATTTTCAAAATTGATGGAAGGTGGCCTTTGGCAATCTTTTAAACTTATTCTCTAGGCTCATGCAAAACATGCAAAATAAAGCTTCAAGCTTTCTTTGAAAAGAAAATTGGTTTGAAACTAATGGGGATTTGGGAAGAGGCAGCTGAATAGATTTTCTTCTTTAAATATCACACTGACTCTCCAGGATGGGAAATGCAAGCAATTAAAAAATGGGTTTGGTCATTAATAGGCTAAAGGTGTCACTCTTCCAGAATATGTGGCATTTCTGATAATATTGTTCTTTTCTAATTAAAAAAGAGAGTATTTGACTAAAGGAAAAAGTATGTCCATACAAAGTATTTATTAGTTTTAATAAAATGTGAGATCATGAGAGCACTAATTTGGGGAACTTAGATGAACAAGGTCAAAACCAACATTTACCAAATATCGTCTGAACACTGCCATAGATAAACTTTAAATGAGTTTAACTTTGAATAATATTAACGGAGAGTGCATATGTCAATATTGTGGGAACACTAATAAATAGGCAGTATATTGATAAATAAATTAATAATATATATTCAGTAGAATGAAAATGACATTTATTAAGCAACTTCTCTGAGCAAGTCCTTTTTTCAAATTACCAAAATTAATTCAGGCAACAGTTATGTGACAGAAATATTATTTCCCCGTTAAACTCATGGGAGAACAAGCTCAGAGAGGTTTGGTAACCTAAAACCAAATAATTTAAAAAGTTGTTATGGACTGAATGTTTGTGGCCCCCCTCCAAATTCATATATTGAAACCCTATCCATAAATGTGATGGTTTTAGGAGGTGTGGGCCTTTGGGTGGTGATCAGGATAATTAGGTTTAGATGGGGTCCTGCATGTGGATTCCTCACAATGGGATTAGTATTCTTATAAGATAAGGTAAGAAAGACGAGAGCTTTCTCCAAGAACACACACTGATCAAGAAAGGTCATCAGAGAACATATAAAGATGGTGGCCATTGTAGCCAGGGATAGAGCTCTACCAAAGAACTGAATCTATTAGTATCTTGATTCTGGATTTTTCAGTCTTCAGAATTGTGAGGAATAAATTTCTATTGTTTAAGCTGCCCAGTCTGCAGTAATTTTTTGTAGCAATCTGAGCTGACTAAGACAATGATAGAGCTGGCATTAGAACCCAAGTCTGTCAGATTTTAAAGTCCATGCTGATAAGGATATCAGATCAAAGAGCTGTCATGGGCAAGGGGGCATCTCATGGGCTAGAGCAGGGGTATTCAACCTTTTTCTACCTACCGCCCACTTTCGTATCCCTGTTAGTAGTAAAATTTTCTAACTGCCCACCGGTTCCACAGTAATGGTGATTTATAAAGTAGGGAAGAAACTTTACTTTATAAAATTTATAAAGCAGAGTTACAGCAAGTTAAAGCATATAATAATAATTACTTACCAAGTACTTTATGTCGGATTTTCACTAAGTTTGTCAGAATAAATCTTTATAAAACAACTTACTATAATCAAATCTATCTTTTTATTTATACTTTGGTTGCTCTGCTACCATGAAAACTGGCATGCCCACTAGTGGGTGGTAGGGACTAGGTTGACTACCACTGGGCTAGAGAGATGCACCAAAGGATTTTGGATCACTGTTGTCCAAGCAGCTAGAGAATAATGGAGATGAACTCTTTCCCACCGAAGTAGAAACCAGAAAGTGGACAATACCTAGAGTTCTCCTTTCCCACAGGTGCTATTGCAGAATCAGTCTCTAAGCCACAGAGCATCGACCTCTTTGCCTGACTCAGCCCTTCCCCCTGACCAGCCCTGCTCTTCTGCCTGACTCAGCCCTTCCCCCTGACCAGCCCTGCTCTTCTGCCTGACTCAGCCCTTCCCCCTGACCAGCCCTGCTCTTCTGCCTGACTTTGGCACTTATCTCCCCCTTGGTCTTCCTGCCTTCAGTCTTGCCCCTTAGTTCATCCTGACTCTGAAATGATCTCTTTAAAACTAAACATTATTTATGTTACTTTCCTGCTTAAATCATTCAGTGGTAAAAGGTGCATGGGGGGAGTGGCAGTGTTCCTCTGTAGGAGAACACACAGGTTGGGCAATATTGTGGCCCCCCCAACATCACTGTGGAAAATACAGCCCAACACAAAGTGAAGCTGAGGGGGTGGCGCTCTGGCCCTGTTCTACCATGTCCGCTTTGCGTGCCTGACGCCCTTTTTATCAATCCCTCCCCGTTCTCCTCCTTAGGATAAGCCAGATTCAGTAAGCAGATATAAATACAAAAAAATAAACCATTATGATTTTGAAGCGTAAATTGTATGCAAATGTAAATAATGCACATTTAAAACAATCACTGTAATGCTATGTATATAACACATTTTCACCCAAAGATGGCAAAGCAATTTATAAATATTTTTTTCTAATCCTCACCATTTTCCATTAAATTGTGCTATAAGTGTTATTTTGAATTATGAATTTCTTTCTCTTTTTCACCTTCCAAACCATCACTGGATATTTTGTTGAGCTACTTGACACAGGCAGCTAGCTAGCTACTTAGCATAGATGCCACATCTGAGAATCAATGCCTTTTCTAGTTGATTAGTATAACTTCTTTCCTCCACTGCCCTTTCTGTGTTTCCTTTGTTCTCTGCCAAGGCTTCAGCTTGTTGAAATTCTCTACTTGATGCACTGATTCAACCCTTCATTACCAAGGGGTCTGAATCCCCAGTGTTCCTTCATTTCTTCGGTTGCTGCAGTTTTCAGGGGGCATGGAAATACTAGAGATGAAAGGTAGTGCTCAGCTGTAACAAACATGTGGTAAGTACAATCATCAAGCTACACTCAAGTGTGCAGAAATGTGCCAAAGGCCCATTAGGACCATTTCTCATTTTCTCGATTAAAATTAAGAAATTAATAATTACCAGTGTGTTGAAGGCCAGAGCAGCTCCATCTGAGTTGTTTTGTAAACGTATTCTACTTTGGGCTATCCAGAATGTGCACTATGGCTGGGGCACAGTGGGCTCTACATGATCTGCCTCCTGACCTCACTCCCATCTTTTATTATTCTCTCCCTTGCTCCTCTCATCCCTATTACTCTGGTCTTTTTCTGTTACAAGAACATACTCTGTTTGTTCTGGCTTCAGGACCTTTCATCTTACTGTTCCCCTGGCTGCAGACTTTCCCCCGTGTGTCAGCCCAGCTCGCTCCCTCACTTTATTTGGGTTTAACATAGCATCCCTATACCAGCCTTGCTTCCCTTGAGCCTACATTATATTTTTTCTTCTTTGCCTTTACCAGCAACTGGCAGACTTTATGGTTACTTATTGTTTTTTTTCCATAATACAAACTTCATGAGAGCAGGGACTTGGCTTTTTTTTTTTCACTATTGTGTCTCTAGTCATTAGAATCTAGTGCCTAGAACCGTGCCCAAAGCATAAAGGCCCTCAGTACATATTTGATGTGTGAATAAATAAGTGGAGAAACCAATGCCCTCTGGCTAATATCTGGGGGATAATTAGCACAATCAGTATATTTATTTACAGTTGTGTTTAGCTGTCTTTAAGGTATATTTTTTAAGTCAAGCTTTCAGCTATAATTAGTATTTAGTATATGAAACTATTTAAATTTTTAAGAGATTTGTAATTTTAGCTAAAATACATGTAAAGGAAAGATATTTTCATAGTCAACAAGTTGTCATCAAGGCAGAAACTCTTACATAAATGATCAACTAGCCTGTGAATTGTGGTGCACAAATGTGATCATTATTCATAACTCCTTTTCTGTGTACAATTCTGTCTATACAGAATACAGATACAATGTATATGTATATTACATACACATATACATGATTTTTATTTGCTACTGAAGACATAATTTTAAGATCTGGTGATATATGTGAAGAATCCAAAAATCTTTCCAAAAAAGTGTTGCTAACTTCCAGATGGCTCTGTCTGCTGCAGCTGTTTCCCATAAACCCACAAACCATATGTATTATCTTAAATTATGGCTTTGAAACTTTGCTTTGACTACTCAGTTTTCACTCACCATAGGACACCTGTACATTCTCCTGTTAGCCAGTTTCTACCCTTCATTCATCAAGCAGAGGGATTCCAGGAAATAGGACTTCAGTACTGACAGATAGATTCTACACCCAGAGCCTCAATTCTGGTGGTCCTGTCAGTTCTGTGACCAATATAGGAAAAATATTCTGAGTGTAGAGATGCATCAGATCATTAGCAGATTATTATCTCAACTGAATATTCTCCAACATGTCAGGAATAAGGACTAGAAAATTGTGTCACATGAGATGTATAATTGATTCTAATCATGCATCATATGTGTGCCTATTTCAGGGCCATACTCAGTTTTGCCTATATGCTACTAGGAGATAGCTATGAATTATTTTATGAGTACAGTCCCCCCACCTGGCCCCATGGCAGGTCTGACAGTACACCCATCAGGCAGCTGGTCCTTTAGCAGTGGGATCCTGAAGGCCATATATGGGTTTAAAGCAGGGGTCCCCAAACTTTTTACACAGGGGGCCAGTTCACTGTCCCTCAGTCCGTTGGAGGGCCGGACTATAAAAAAAAACTATGAACAAATCCCTATGCACACTGCACATATCTTATTTTAAAGTAAAAAAACAAAACAGGAACAAATACAATATTTAAAATAAAGAATAAGTAAATTTAAATCAACAAACTGACCAGTATTTCAATGAGAACTATGCTCCTCTCACTGACCACCAATGAAAGAGGTGCCCCTTCCGGAAGTGCGGTGGGGCTGGATAAAAGGCCTCAGGGGGCTGCATAAGGCCCGCGGGCCATAGTTTGGGGACCTCTGGTTTAAAGGATGAAGAGATTACTCAGAAAAAGAAAGAGGGAAAATAATGAACGAGGATATGAAAACTACGTTCAAGCTAAGATTAAGAAATAGAAATGTACAAGTCTGATGGTCTTATTTGATGAAGCAACTATTGGAGCTGTTATGAGGCAACCTATGACCAGGAGCTGGGTGAGTATAGTCAAAAGTGAAGGTAAAAGAATGAGACAGAGAAAGCATTTTGTTTCCAGTGGTCTGTATTCTTTTTATTTTGATTCTTTTAAGTGAGAAAAAGGAAGATAGAGAGACAGACTCCTACATGCACTGGGACCGGGATCCACCTGGCAACCCCCATCTGGGGCCAATGCTTGAATCAACCAGGCTATCTTCAGCACCTGGAGCTGAAGCTCGAACCAACTGAGACACTGGCTATGAGAGAGTAAGAGACAGAGAAGGGGGAGAGGGATGGGAAGAGGAGCATATATTTACTTCTCATGTGTACCCTGATGTGGATCAAACCCTGGACATCCTCAGACTGAGCTGATGTTCTATCTACTGAGCCCACCTGCCAGGGCCCAATAGCAGCCTGTATTCTTGAGCTATCTCAATATTCATCCGTGTCATGTGGCACTGGATAGTCCTGACTTAAATTTCCACAATCAGGGTGATTGCAGATATCACCCATGGAGAAGATGATAGAGCAGAAAAATAATGATAGCACACTAAGAAAGGAGAAGTGATCAGTTCTTTCAAAAGATGATAGAAATTTAATATACCCTTGAAAAAGTTTAATACCAGGGTCAGTTTCAACCAATGTCATATACAAGATGTACAAAGAGAAGGAAAAGCAATTTTCTCAAATACAAGGTCAGAAATGAAAGGTTTTTGTGACTTTCTGGATGGCATGGCCATGTATTGCTATTAAAGGATAAGGAAACTGAGATTTTCTGTAGGAGTATTGGCAATCGCAACCATCTATTTCTCACACCCACACCCTGGTCCCCACATCCTTATACACCCACTCTACCTCCACCCCACAGTGTCCTGGACCTATTTGCTCTCCTAAAGATACATGGCCTCTTTCTCTGAACTTTTCTTATTTAAACCAGGTAGAGAGTACAGATTTTAAAAAATTAATGTCATGTCTAAAAATCATCAGTATCACATGCATACAGGATAAATTGTGTATTACATGTTTGGTAGTGGCCAAAAGAGAGGAGTTATAGGAGTTGCATACAATAACAATACTTGTCAACATGTATTTGCTATATATTCTTCCATAAACTTTTCAAAGAGAAGTTGATATTTGGGAACTTTTGGAACAAAGAAAACTGAAGAACTTTGATGGGGAAGAGAAGGAAAGCAATTTGTTAGTTTCATTACAACAAGTAATTGAGGATGGTTAGAATAACAGGTGGACAAGGAGAAGAAGGGGCAAAAGAAGCTAAAGCTCCATAAAGCTAATTTAGAGGCTCAGACAAAAATAAAATATAATTGGGATTATTCAAACTAGAGAATAATAACTTGTGGATATACAGTAGGTATCTTGTGTCTTTCATGTACTGCAAATGAAGTAAAATTGGATCACATAAAGGGTTGAATGTTAATAACCAACATTTATATGACAGTGTACAGGCTACAAAGCACATCTACATATAATGTATATTTTGCTTTTCCCAACAACCTTATATAATGCTGTGATATTATTATCCTCACTTTACAGTTGAAGAAGTGAGACCCAGAAAAACTTAAATGGTCTTTAGAACAGAGAATCTCTATTAGTTAAGAAACTGTACACTATAACTGAAACAAACCATTCCCAAAGTGGTTTAATAAACAGAGACAGCCTGACCAGGTGGTGGCGCAGTGGATAGAGCATCGGACTGAGATGTGGAGGACCCAGGTTAGAAACCCCGAGGTCACCAGTTTGGGTGTGGGCTCATCTGGATTGAGCAAGGCTCAGCAACTTGAAACCAAGGTCACTGGCTCGAGCAAGGGGTCACTCGGTCTGCTGTAGCCCCCTGGTCAAGACACATATGAGAAATCAATCAATGGACAACTAAGGAACCACAACAAAAAATTGATGTTTCTCATCTCTCTCCCTTCCTGTCAGTCCCTATCTGTCCCTCTTTCTGACTCTCTCTGTCTCTGCAACAAAAAAATAAAAATAAGTAAAAAATAAAATAAACAGATACATATTTCTTGTGATAGATGACAGATAGGTCATAGCTAGCTAGATAGCTAGATAGATAGATAGATAGATGATAGGTAGATAGATAGATAGATAGATAGATAGATAGATAGATAGATAGATAGATAGATAGATAGACAGATAGATAGAAATAGCTACAGTATAGCTAACAAATTTCAGGCATAAATTGTAACCAACTTAACAAGGGTTGTGATAGTGTTGTAAGCTTATACATTTCATTTTTCTCTATTTTTTATCCATTTTTGTAACATAGTTTCATTATTTTATAACGCTATAACAATTTTCTAACTGGTAATAGATGGATCTTTCACTATTTTATGAACTTGGGAGGATAGAGTGAGTCTTTGTCCCTCACCTACATTACACATCTGAGTGTTCCACAAGAAAAGAGTGGTCCCATAAAATGTTTGTTGACCTGCTGAATAGTTTATGGTTATGTATAAACTAAGACATTATTTTTTTAAAATGATGTTAATTTAGGGGGAAAAATCTGGCTGAGTAATACAAGAGATTAGAAAATGAATGGAAATGTGAGATTAGGAGGCTCATTGGAGGAGAAAAGCAGTGCGGTTTGGCTCGCCCTATATTGGATGTTCATTACATCAACTAATAGATAATAAACATTTTGGATAAAACATTTTTGAAACAGTACAAGAATCTATTGATTTTGCCATCATGAGTACATTATATTCTTACTTTTGTGATATTAAAATAAATGAAGGGAGCAAATGAGTCATTAATTTGCAATGTGAGACAGATAAGCATATACTTTCAGCATTTTAATTGAAATCTAACAACGAGAACTTTACAAAATAATAATTTTAAAAGAAATTTATTTTTATCTTAATACTAAATAAGTGCAATAATAACAATGGTAGTCTCAAGGGAAAATGTTAAAAAAATGTAACACCATAAAGGAAAGTCAGCTTGCAACTGTTGTTGATACTTCTAATTGTGCTATCATAGATATGTTAATAGGCTGTATGAGCAATTGTTATATTCTATAATTGAGTTTTAAAAAATTCATAAGCTATTTATTACATACTTATGAAAAGCAAAAGCTTCTCCTGAGTGTCATAGAAAATAAAAAGAATTTTAGAATATGGTCCTTGCTTTTAAAAAAGAAAATGATCTAATTTGGGAGACAATACTCACACATGCAATAATCAATTATTATAATAACTATAGCAATGCCTACATCTGTTGAGCACTTACAATGTGCCTAGCACTGTGCTAATTGTTTTTACCAGCATTAAATCATTAGTCCTCACAACATCCCTGACACATTTTTATTCCCATTTTATTGATGAGCAAATAGAGGTTCAGAGTGTTTAGATCTGTTAGAAAGTAAATTGTTATACATAAATAACTTTCCAGAGAAATGAAGAAACATTTGAATTCCCTACATTTGTTTATTTGTTTTAAATATATTGGATAAACTTGGACTAAAGCACATAGCACAAATTTCACTAAAAACTTTTTAGAAATCTTTTCTTGATGACTTCAGTTACTCACAGTAAAGTTTAGATGTTTCGTTTTGTTTTAATTTGGTAATTTAAGGGCAACAGCCATATTCTGATTGGTGTCAGGCTGATAAGATTCAAAATAGTAGAATTATGTGTAAAATAAAAATAAATGATCTCTCAGTGAAGTTCAGATAACTTGCTCTAAGCAGAAAAAGAATTAAAATAAATTGCACGTACTCTGGTGGCTCTAGGGATTGAGGGAGGTCCTTGGGTTACAACAGTCTCGACATATGAAGTTTTGAGTTTGCAATGCTCACTCCCATAAGAACTTAAAAAAACTGAGACCTGATTGTCTCGGCTTATGCCATTAGTGCCATACTTATGGACTATGTGGGCAAACTAGTTTGGTTGCTTGTGGTGGAAGGATACACAGTAACGCAGCATATGAGTGTGGGAGTTGACGTCCCCCAGTAGGCTTACCTATGCCATTTTGGACTGTTAAAAGCACAAGTGTTCTATTTGTATTACTTTGTTTAGCAGCTTTTTGGCCCTTATCATGACTCCTAAATGAAAGTCAGAGTCTTCAGATGGTAGTGTTTTGAAGAAGAAGAAAGCCATCAAGATGGATATCACAGAGCTACTGGCATCACATGGAGAGGAGCTGTCTACTGAGAACCACATTCACTGGGACAAGCTGATGATTAAAGAGGAAGAAATAAAAACTCCAGAACATAAGAGATTTACTGTTAAGTGTTTGGCAGAAGGTTTTTCTATGGTAGAGGATGAGTTGGCAAAATTTTAGACTGAGGACCCCAGAGATGACAGATTCACTAAGGTCTACAGAGCTGTTATGGATGTCTTGTAATGCTATAGGCAGATTGTGGAAAAGAAGAAGTCATTATCCTTCCAGACTAGCCTGGAACAATTTTTTAAGAAGATAGAGAGGCCTACAACAGATCCTGTACCCTCTACATCAGCTGCTTCTCAAGATGAAACCCTGTAGTACAGGTAGAATCATCTTCAGCATCTCCTGTATGTTCCTTATGCAATCCTGAGTCATCTGTTCCAATATTTCCAACACCTTCTGCAGGTTCTCCTGCCTCTCCAACTTCCCCTTCCCAATAGGTCACTCTCTCCCACCTTGCAATGCCCCTTCCAGTGTGTAAGCCAATAACTGAAATAAAGGTAAGGAATTTTTTTGCACTCATTTTTGTCATTTTTTCTGTTACTACTGTACAGTGTACAGTACAGTATATTTATATCCTTTTCTTTTTTCTGTGGCTTAGTTGTGTTTTTATGTTCTAAATTATGATTTTACAACTGAAGTAGGATAGGCAAGTGACTTAGGCTAGGGTGTGTTTCAACTTATACCAAAATTTGAATTACATCACTGTCGTAGAAACGGAACTGTGTTGTAACTCGAGGACCTCCTGTATTTCTTTCCTGTATTTTGTCTCTGTTCTGGTTGTAAACTGTGATTTAAGTAATTAAGTTGTGGCATAAATAAGATATTCTTGCATATGCTACAACAAGAAAACATTAGTATTACTTTACCTTCTATAATTTGTTTTGTGATCACTGAAACTTTAGCACAGTTTATACATTATTTAATCTGAAATTATCAGTATGGTTCTAAAAACCTTCAATTTTAACTTCCATGACAAAATGTCCTTTGCACATGTGTGGTATTATCAGTGTGGTTGAAGGTGTGTAAATTCTCTTTTCCCAGATTACTTATATGTTTGTGGACAGAGAAAGAATGATGGGAGGATGGATTAGAATGAGAGCTACCACCCAAAGATTATGTCTGGTAAATAACATGCTCAGAGCCAGTGGCAAGGATGCTGGCCTTCCTGGTAAAAGCAACACCTATTCAGAGCTACTGTTGGCCTTAAGAATCCATCTCCTTATAGCTGCCCCAGGGCACAGACCGAATGGACAAAAACCCAAAGGAATACTAGAGTATGGAAACTGGATGCTCTATCATGTGTGTTTCATCTTTTCACGGTGATGACAGTGCTCAGGGATCCTATATAAATTGGTAAATGAATAAACTGGGCAACCTTATTATAGAAATCAATAAATAAATTCTGAATAAATAGGCCAACGAAGAGGTACACTATGGTCAGATGATGGTACAATTGTCCTGCTTTTCAGAAGTATAAGCGAGGAGTCATTGGCATTAATGGCATTATCCTTACCTTATATTTATAACAATTGGCCAAACATCAATTTATCATTCTCAATATGTCATCAGCTCTTTGCCTTAACTCATTATAACCAAAAATATCCTACATAGAGGTGTGTTCTACAGACAATGGATTCTTTCTTGTCATAGTGCTACCTACACTTGAGTTATTTCTCTAGAAAAGATAGGGCCACATGCTTGGGAGGCTGTAGAGGAGGGTAAGCATCAGATAAATGGTGGGTTAAATCACCTCTAAAGCCCACCTGCTTATATGCAGGCCCCTGTTCTGTGCCTTGCTTTGTAGTGGCTCAGCACTCATTCCATTTCTTTTTTAAAAGGTTTTATTTATTGATTTTAGAGAAAAGATATATAGAGAGACAAGCAGGGAGAGGAACAGGAAGCATTAACTCATAGTATAATAGTTGCTTCTTTAAGTGCCTTGACCAGGCGAGCACAGGGTTTGCAACTGGAGACCTCAGCATTCCAATGCACCACCACAAGTCAGGCAGCACTCATTCCATTTTTACCTTAATTCCCATCTCCTATTGTTGCTTCTGCTGAGATATTGACCACTTGACAATCTCCTTATTATCTTTCAAGTGGCAGCTCAAATGGTTTCAATCTTGGTGCCCTCTTTACTCTCACAGGAAGAGTTAAGTGTTTCCTCCATGAACATCCTCATTACTTTGGGCAAGGTCTGCTGGGGTGTTGATCATATTGCATTGCTTTAGCTTTGTGCTTTGCCCACTGTGAGCTTCTTGAAAGAGGTACCGTGTATCACCCAGGTTTATACTCCTGGAATCTAACATAATGTCTGCAGTATTATAGGTACTCAAATAATATAGTTTAAGTTTAATTATACCTCTCTCAGAATATATTATTTAAGCTTACTTACATTAGATAATGTAAGCTAAACTGTTTTAATAGGAAGTCTCAAAATTATTCAGAGTGGTAGAGTATGGAACAGATCAGGATAGGTGCTCCATCTTGCTGATGACTTTCTTCACAAGACCTTTCATTCCTTCTTTAACATATGCTTCCAGGTCACACTGCACATGACCATCTAGGTCAGGACCAGAGAGTGAAGAGTAAGTATATCTTGGCCTTAAAGGTTCTGGACCAAAGTGGCCCACAGCACTTCTGTTCAATCCCATAAATCAGAACATTATCTTCTGACCATACCTAAAATCAAGGGAAATTTGGATTTGGGTTCTATTTGTATGCTCAAGAAGAATGGAAAGCATGTATTTTGGTAGGCAGCTGGCATTCTGCTACATGGCCCTACACCAGACTTCTACCTTTTGCTCTTAAAAGCATGACTATAAGGCCCTGCCCGGTTGGCTCAGTGGTAGAGCGTCGGCCTGGCATGCAGGAGTCCTGGGTTCGATTCCCAGCCAGGGTACACAGGAGAGGTGCCCATCTGCTTCTCTACCCCTCCCCTTCTCCTTTCTCTCTGTCTCTCTCTTCTCCTCCCGCAGCCAAGGCTCCATTCATGCAAAGTTGGCCCGGGTACTGAGGATGGCTCCAAGGCCTCTGCTTCAGACACTAGAATGGCTCTGGTTGCAATAGAGTGACGCCCCAGATGGGCAGAGCATCACCCCCTGGTGGGCATGCCAGGTGGATCCCAGTCGGGCGCATGCAGGATTCTGTCTGACTGCCTTCCCGTTTCCAACTTCAGAAAAATACAAAAAAACAAACAAACCCCAAAACAAAAAGCATGACTATATTCCTCATCACTGGGCTTCAAACCATCACAGTCATCTTTGACTTTCAATGCTTCCTTCTGACCCCTCCCATGTAGAAAGTCATTGGGTCCTATATTCTTGACCTGTGATGTCACTTTTTCCTCTCCACTGCTCCCTTTGTAGTTCAAGAGAACATCATATCTCAAAGTTAATCATTAAGAAAAGTAAAGCTAATAAATTGAGGGAGTTGGAAAAAGTCACAATTATTACTAAATAAAGTAAATTTTGACCCTCAGGAAAATAAACCCATGGAAGGCAAAGCCTAGGACACATATCTTTGCTGGCTTCTTTTTGTTTTAAGGGCTCCAAAAAGTAACAATAAAGAGAGAAAGTAGATAAGGAAAAGATAGAAATAAATGAAGACCATTTAATGAGAAAAGCAAAGACTATTTTGAGCTTGCTATATAGTGCGGGGGATCAGCTATCAAGTCCTGGCCATTTGGGGCTGATTGTTACAGAAGTTATTGTTTAGCTTCCTAGGTTGTCACTAGGGATAGCAATCTGGCTTCCTGCAAGTCTGACTTACAGACACTGGTTTCCTGAGTTGTTTATTCTGGATAAGAGGTTGGTTTCCTGGCCAGGTTACTGTAGGTTGTAAGCCAAAGACATACTTTTATATATGTCATCTGTCCATTGTTCATTATATATTCAGTCTCTGAAGACAGAGTTGTGAACTAAGGATTTGCTGTTTTGTATGTGAGCATGATGGTGGCAGGAAATGAGGTAGGGAGTTGGTTACATAGGTGTTTAGGCGGAGATAGACCCTAATAGAAAAAACTATTAACAGAGCAAGGAATAAGAAAGTATGTCAGCCTGACCAGGCTGTGGCACAGTGGGTAGAGCATCAAGTTGGGATGCAGAGGACTCAGGTTCCAAACCCAAAACCCCGAGGTTGCTGGCTTGAGTGAGTGTTCATCTGGCTTGAGTGTGGCTTGAGCATGGGATCAAAGACATGACCACATGGTCACTAGCTTAAGCCCAGAAGTCTCTGGCTCGAAGCCCAAGATTATTGATTTGAGCCCAAGGTCGCTGGCTTGAGCAAGGGATCACTGGTTCTGCTGGAGACTGCCAATCATGGCACATATGAGAAAGTAATCAATGAACAACTAAGGTGCCACAATGAAGAATGTATGCTTCTCATTTCTCTCCCTTCCTGTCGGTTTCTATCTGTGCCTCTTCCTGCCTCTCTGTCTCTGTCTCTTGCACTAAAAAAAAAAAAAGTATGTTATTCTTCAGAAGAGAAGCAGCTACTAAAGTAACAAAGGGCACCTTCACACAAAAATAGACTGAATACTTCCACTACTTACAGCAAGTACACAATTGAAGGCTTTTGATCCTAAAAAAATTTTTAAAGTAATTTAGTAACCCAAGATTACCAGGCAATTGGATGCAAATAAACTTTAGAACTGTGAGTAGTACCTTAAAGGTGCTGCCAGGTTAAGCAATTGTGTAATGAAACAGCTCATTAAGGACAGCAGGAAGACAGTCAACAGAATTTATGGGGCCCTCTATTTGCCACAGAATTTAAGACAATCCAAGGTTTTAGATTGAAGCCTGATTCCTAGATTGCAGCTTTAGAGCATCTTTGACAGGGTCTTAGCACTTCATACCAGATTTCTGCTAATTGTCCATCTGCTGGCCTCAGCTCTGCCCCCAGGATCTCTCACTGAATCTGTCTTCTGCACCTCCATAAACTAGTGTCAAACTGCCTCTCCTTAGTTTCTGGCTCTACAACCCCCAAGGCATGCTGAATTAGCAAGCACAACAAGTGATATTTAAACATTCTTAATCCCTTAAAATTGGCTGCAAATGACATCTCTATGTTCAGCTGCCATTATGGTGAATCATCCCTCTGTTCTATTTTTAAAGAATTCCAAGAATTATGTTTTAGAGTAAATATTGATTAGCTCTACTTTTCTTTATTAATCAATGGTATCTAGAGATAGCAAAACTATTGGACATAAATGCCTGATAAATAACATCACTGCCCACTCTGGGCCAACTAACTGAATTTCAACAAAAAAATGCCTATAATGACTCAGTTTTTCTCCAAGGGATTTGACATATAATCACATTCAATGTAACAGGGCATTACAATATCTGTTAGCTTAGTCTGTCCCATAAGTATAGGAACAAAATAGAAAGTAATATAGTATCTAGAAAAGAGGGGTGTGTGTGCGTGAGCATGCCTTTGATAGTAGATTTCTCATGAATCTGGAATCTAAAAGTCCAAGATCAAGGGGTCAGCAGGATTGGTTGCTTCTGAGGACTGTCTCCTTGGCTTGCAGATGGCTGCCTTCTCCCTGTGTCTTCATTTGATATTCCCTCTGTGTGTGTATGTCATAGGTTCCTCTTCTTATAAGGACATCAGTCGTATTAGATTAGGGCCCATCTTAAAGACCTCGTTTTAACTTAATCACCTCTTTAATGAGTTTAGCTTCAAATTCAGTCACATTATGAGGGACTGGGATTTAGAGCTTTTACATATGGATTATGTGGGGACACAATTCAGCCAATAACAAGTGCCTCTTGCAATAAGAGCAAACTCCTTTGTTTTGTGTGGGGTTAAAAAAAATAGAATTTCTGTGTGGAAGCTAATCTGGAATTACATTTTGTGTCTTAGAGAAATGTTAGAATACTGGAATTCTAAAATCTTTTAAATTTGATAAGTTTATGCTCTTTGAAGAAAGCTTCTCTATAAAATAAAATATCTGTACAAAATATTTGGAAGATAGATATGTTTTAGTTTTAAAATCATTTCAATTTTGAAAGTAAAGAATTCATCATTTTATATTTCTATTTTAATAGATACTTAGAAGAAAATATCTAAAAACATTTTTAAGACATATGATTGTAAAATATAACATTATCAGGCTATCTTGTATACTTTCATTGTAGATGACAGTGTGAATAGTAATAAATGTAAGAAGTAATTAGCTTAAGTATTTGAAAAAAGAAATATAATGAAATTGATTTCTTAATTATATGGGAAATAAAATTTAAATCTTGACTCCTCCAACATATTAACAAATATATTCAGTTGGGGCTGAACAATATAAACAGCATTGTTGGTTTGGATTTTATTATGTGAGAGAATGTTTGAAAAGCATCTTGGTTATATTAAACCCAATTATCTTTTTTTATAAGCTGGTCATTCTGGAAATACATCCCCCAGCACAGAATCTAGATTTTTAGCATTGATATTCTGCCATAAAACGCCTTTTGGTAGGTTTTCAAGATATTACCTATACATATATATGTCTCCTTGAGCAATTTGTTTAGCCAAGAAAATTTTACATGTAACTAGTTATTGAGTTAATACCAAGTTTATTTAGTTTATACAAAATAGTTGAAATCACTTGATGTAGAGCAGTGATTTTCAACCTTTTTTGAGCCGCGGCACATTTTTTAAATTTACAAAATCCTGGGGCACACCAGCTACCAAAATGACACAAAATGACACTCTAACACAGTACATATTATACATATAGTTAATAATATAGTTTCTAAATGTATTTATACTCACTTAGTGTGAAACCTGGGCCTGTTTCGATGAACACAAAAGGGATATCCTGGCAGGAATGGTAGAAAGACACACACGAAGCTCTTCCTCAACAGTTCTCAGTCTCTCTCTGTTTCTAGTTTTTATCGCAGTCAAGCTTGAGAAGCTCAGCTCACATAGATATGTGGTTGAAAACAGAAGCAATGTCAAAATAGCTTTGTTGGCCAGAATGGGGAACTCCTTGGCAACAGATAACCAAAAACTGTCCAAAGGCAGATCAGCAAACTTTAGCTTTAAAGTTAGATAACATTGTGATGTATTGTATATCACTCACTGTGGGGGTCTCTTTTAAAAAGAAAAAGGTCAAATATCTGTATACACCATCAGGATAGACATAACCAGCTGAGGCTGAGGCTTCATCTAGTGGTGGCAACATTTACCTCCAGACCTGACCAGGATTAGAAATCGGGACCATGGGGAGGAGTAGCAGCTTCAACTACTCCCTGTGGCCACACAATGACAAGTGCGTGGCAGCCCGAGCAGGGACCTTCCTGGGTGTGGATGAGAGGTGGCCTACTATTGATTCATTGCTAGTGGTCGGGATGAATCCTAGAAGGTGATTGGTCAGTGAGCGTTCCCTGTGCCTCCACTCTTCCTGTCGCTGATAGCTGGAGGGATTGTGAAGGGAATGTTTATGTTCGGATGGAGGCGGCTGGCGGCAGGCAGGATAAATAGCCTCCATGGGCCGTATCTGGCACGTGGGCCATAGTTGGGGGACCCATGTTTAATTTCCCCACGGCACACCTGACCATGTCTCACAGCACACTGGTTGAAAAACACTGATGTAGAGGGTTGATTTTATGTAAAATTGTGAAGTGATCTTACTTTGCCAGAATTCTCCTTAAAATACCTCATCTTTGTTGGAGAACCATTAGCCAGAACCACCCAGCTGGGCCAGCTTTTCTGAGCTGTCTTTCTCTAGATGGAGATGAACCCTTGATTCTACTGCACCCTGTTAGAATGTTAAAGGTTGTTCATGTTAACATTTTGATGGCTCATTCCATATAAATTCTTCCAAACCTCCCTCAACAGTGCTGCTAATACAGTATTGCCCCCGACTTATCCATGATTTTGCTTTTCATAGTTTCAGTTATCTGTGGCCATTGATCCACAGTCTGAAAATATTAAGTGAAAATTTTCAGAAATAAGAAATTCAAAATTTTAAATTGTTCAATGTTCTGAGTAGCATGATGAAATCTTGAGTAGTCCCGCTCCATCCCTCCCAGAAGTAAATCGTTTCTTTTTCCAGTGTATCCACACTGTATACACTCTTTGCCCATTAGTCACTTAGTGGCAGTCTCACAATGCTTGTGTTCAAGTAACCCTTATAGTAACTAACACTATGTCACAATGCCTATGCCATTTACCTCATTTCATCTTATCACATAGGCATTCTATCATCTCAAATCATCAGCCTGACCAGGCGGTGGCGCAGTGGATAGAGAGTCGGACTGGGATGCGGAAGGACCCAGGTTCAAGACTCTGGGGTTGCCAGCTTGAGCGTGGGCTCATCTGGCTTGAACAAAAAAGAAAAGCTCACTAGCATGGACCCAAGGTCACTGGCTCGAGCAAGGGGTTATTCAGTCTGCTGAAGGCCCGTGGTCAAGGCACATATGAGAAAGCAATCAATGAACAACTATGGTGTCGCAACGAAAAACTGATGATTGATGCTTCTCATCTCTCTCCATGCCTGTCTGTCCCTATCTATCCCTCTATCTGACTCTCTCTGTCCCTGTAAAAAAAAAAAAAAGGCAGCACAGAAAGAAGGGTGAGTACAGTACAGTGATTTTGAGAGAAAGAGAGAGACCACAATTCACATAACTTTTATTACAGTATATTGTTATTATTGTTCTATTTTATGATTGTTATTAATCTGTCATTATGCATAGTTTATAAATTAAACTATCATAGATATTTAAGTATAGGAACAAAACATAGTATACATAGTTTTCAGTGCTAACCACAGTTTCAGGCATCCACTAGGGTTCTCGGATTCATTCCTTGTGGATAAGGAGTGGGGGAGAGGCTACTATAATAGAATTTTAAGGCCTCTGGCAAATTGGTAAAAAGAATTTGCTCTAATAGAAAGTCCAAAATAACACAGCATTTAAAATGCCAGTATTTTTTGGTTTTCTTAGATTGAATTTAACAGAATACTATCAAAGTTTAGTTTCTTGGAATGAATTCATCAGTTTGGTGATGAATAGTGGAAAGCAGGAGACAGTTTTATCTGGAAAAATCAAGCTTCTCAGCAATATACTTTCCCCAAAACAGCATATTTAGAAAAAAAATTATATCAGTGGTCTGACAAATGCATAAGAAGATTGCTTGCTTTTCGAATTTCCTTTGCTCAAGTAGTCATTACATAGATAGCAAATTTAACAATAGTGTTGACCAGTGACTTAACTTCATATAGATGTCAATAATCTTCCTCATCTTCCACCATTTGCAGAAGTCAGCTTGAGCTAAGAAATCATAGTGTAGCTCTTCACATTAATTTGTAGCCAGCAATGTAAAGATAAAATTCTCAATTAATTTCTATTTCCTAGACATTCCATAGAATCCCACAATTTTGGAGAGTTCTAATGTAAAACAGTCATTTTTCTTAGCTGTTTTCTAAATAAGTGATTACAAATAAAATTGATTTACACTACTTGAGTAAATATTGGACACATTAATTGTTGATTTTGAAATGTCAAGACAGAAACAAATCTTTAACTGTTATTCCATTTTGCAATACTTTTTTAACAGGGCAATTTTATTTATTTTGTGAGTTCCAGAAATAAATCAACATCCAGTATTTTAACTGGAAAAAGGAAAGAACAAAATAAATATAGTCAATCAATAGAAAAATAAATTAAATTTTTGGCAAAGCTATGTAAATTACAGTATTACTATGGAACATTTGTTTTTTGTAACTGTTTATGGAGGATTTTAACCGGATGACTAGACTTTATTGGCTGCCTTTGTTTATAGCTGACACTGACAGCATTTGGAGGAGCCTGTTATAAATCAAGTTGGATTATTAGCAATATTTGATAGAATACTTTCCAGGATTTATATGCAGAACCTGCCCTAGAGCATACTCACTCAGCTCTGATGAAGGTCAGTATGAGCTATGGCCATATAATCCTTCAAATGATTGCTTTTCAATTATGTGAATCTCTCAGATATCATCATTTGTTTATTATACATCATTTATAAATACATGATGCTAAGGTAATACTAATAAAATATAAGAGTACCTCCACCAATATATTATTTGATAATTACTTTGTCAATGTATATAAATACTTACCCACACATATCCCCTGAGACATTTTTAGGCTATATAGCAGGAACACAGATGGAGGCCAACATATTATGTCTAAATATTTAAAAGTCAAAAATTAATCTTAACAACTATTAAATAAAATATGTTCTATTGAGTTCATTGTCCTACCTTGATAAATATAACTTCAAAATGTCAAAAACGAAACCTTGTAAATATTGTTTATATTGCTTATATGTGACTGAAAGTCATCAAAATAACAATAATGATTAAGCTTAATTATTAATGCATATGTCTAAGTATTAAGCAATGGATCAATAGTATTTGCTAAATAATAAAATACATCATATATTACCCACAAATTATTATATATTTATTCTAGAATAAGATTTTTTTAACTTAATGCCATAATATCACTAAAAATGTTGTTATTGTCATACAACATGTTGTAAGAGTAGTGTTAAATTAGCAGTTTTTATTGAGTTTTTATAGTTTTAATTTTTTTCATTTATTCCAATTTGTAGAAATTTCATTCTATTAACTACCAACTGAAAATGTCAAAAATTTTAAAGCAATACTTTGATTTAGAAACCATTAAGAAAATATGTCATTTATGATAAATTGGCATTATTTTATAACAAATTATAAAATATTTTAACTTTATAAATTATTATCACAAAGTACAACTTTTACCACCTCTGGAAACAATAGCTGGACCAATACAGTTAGGTATTGTCCTGGCACTTTTCTGTTACAGCTACACCTCCATATATACAAGTTTAACTGTATAGTGACCTGTTTAATATTTCAAAATGTTCTTCAGCTTCAATGGGAAACTCTTGAGATACTATGTTACTTCATGAGTATCTCTGGAACCATAAATTAGAACATGAGAGAAATGAAAAATAAATGGACTTTCAGTAGTTATTGGGAAATACTTCTCTATTAATTCAAGAACTTATTGTGCCCATGTCTTCCAAGATAAAAGATTCAAATATTTATTTATTTTTTATTTCTCTCACCTAAGTGATTTTACTGCTTCCATCCTCTTCATACACCAAAGAACATCAACTCTGGCAGCAAAATAAAATTTGAAGGCATTTAGCTATGGGCTCCTTTTTGTCTGGGGAGCATGGGCAAGCCATGTAAAGAAGTACCTCCCTGAAGTTTGAAAACTTTTAATTAACAATGTGTTTTTGTGAAATGCAAGGCCCAGACTATACTCCTCCTACTTACATTCTAAGGCAGGGGTCCCCAAACTACGGCCCGCGGGCCGCATGCAGCCCTCTGAGGCCATTTATCCGGCCCCCGCCGCACTTCCAGAAGGGGCACCTCTTTCATTGGTGGTCAGTGAGAGGAGCACATTGACCATCTCATTAGTCAAAGGCAGGCCCATAGTTCCCATTGAAATACTGGTCAGTTTGATTTAAATTTACTTGTTCTTTATTTTAAATATTGTATTTGTTCTCATTTTGTTTTTTTACTTTAAAATAAGATATGTGCAGTGTGCATAGGGATTAGTTCATAGTTTTTTTTTTATAGTCTGGCCCTCCAACGGTCTGAGGGACAGTGAACTGGCCCCCTGTGTAAAAAGTTTGGGGACCCCTGTTCTAAGGTATAACTCTAATGTTCTAAGGTACTGACTCCACCCCATTGATCTCTGCTATTGTATGTCTGCACATTTGCAAATGGTGCAGAGGTGAGAACATTTTAAATGGCTCTACTCTCAGCTTGTCAGACTCACCTGAGTTGGTTCAATTGTGATAGCTTTTTCTGCTCACCTTTTAACTGGGCCAGCTGCTGAGGTGAGACTGTTATATTTTGAAATAGCAGAAGAAAGGTGGCAATTTATGTAGTTTAATAGACCAAATATATATTTTTCTTTTTTTACTCAATTTTACTGGGGTTATACTGGTTAACATAATTATACAGGCTTCAGATACCCAATTCTACAACACATCCTCTTTATACTGTGTTGTGGTTCAACCCCCAAGTCAAGACATTGTTCATCACCATGTATTCCCCCACATACCCCCACACACAATCACCACACTGTTGTCCATGTCCATGAACTTTTTCTTTCTCTTTTTTTTTTCCTTTTTTGCTCTATCTGTCCACCTTCCTCACCCAACATGCCCTCTTCCCAGCTGTCAGCCTAGGTATGAGTCTGCTTCTATTTTGCTTGTTTATTTTGTTCATTAGATTCTATGTAAGAGTGAAATCATATGGTACTTGTCTTTCTCTGACTTGCTTATTTCACTTAGCATAGTGACCTCCAGGTCCAAATATACTTTCATCCCAACTGTCATGTTTTTACTGGTTTGAGGCTGCCTAAGAGGCTTTATTTTCTGAATGGAACACCTCTTCAAATATATACTAATAGAACAATCCAGGGTGGTATGCTGGAGACAGCTCTTCCTCTCAACCTCATCTTCCATTCTGAGCAAAGTAACTCTCATTTCCTCCAGAGTGTGCCAATTGCTTGGGATATTGTTTCCTGAGAGATTTACCATTTGAAGCATAAGAGGGAAACAACTAGTTATGGGTGGAACTGATGCAAGCAGTTTTACTTCTTTGCAGATTAAAGACATGTCTGTTCTTCTTGTAAGTGAGATAATAGTAGTAGGAACATAAGGTGAGAAAAGAGTTAACAAAGACTTCTCAATTGTTTTTGAAAAGATGCATTAATTTCTAAATGTAATAGTATTATTAATGATGGCCAAATCATTTCTCCTTGACTTTGTAATATATTTTAGTACTTCATTCAAACACAAGCTACCTTAATAGAGGATTGCTCATTTTTGAAATAAAAATAAAGCCATTTTATTTATTTCTGTCAGGAGAATATAGAAAAGTATCCCAATATCCTTGATCAAATGATACATTTCAAGTCTAACTAAGAATTAATCAAAATGTTTTTATATTTGTCAGTCATTGTTTCTCTTTTTTTCTAGCACAAAGAGAGTTTACTAGGTGTGCTCTGAGTCATCAGACATGGATTGAAAGTATTAATCAAGATTTAGTAAATGTGAAAATGAACAAACCCACAAAGTAAGCTTATGTTAACTCTGGGAGTCCTGTTACTTAAACAAATGTTTGGTAGTTAACTTCCTTCCTGCCATTAATCAGCTTGTAATTAACCACATTATTATATGAGTAGAAAGTTTTTTTCCTGTAGTCTTCTTATCATATGAGCTATCTATTCTTCCTCATTTTTTCTTGACACTGAAAATGAAATTGTATAAATAAGAAGCACAGAGTAAACCTACACTTTCTTGATATTTCTATTTTTAAATAAATGTATGTATATTTAATGGATAAGTACATTAACTCTTTATTCTAGTATTATATCTGTCCAGATATAACATTTTGCCACACAATGAAGTAGCCAAATTAAAGTCTTTAATTTAATACTGGCAACCTCAAGTGGATTCACATCCTAAGGAACTCACAGCAGCAAAAGAACTCAGGGGTTTGCTTTTAAAGGCAAAAAGACCCAAGGGGAGGGGGTGAGCACCTAGCCAAAGCAGTTTTACAGAAGCAAAACAGGCTTTCGGTTATGGTTGGAAAAATCTAGGGAGAGAGTGCTCAGTGAAGCATTTTACAAAAAGCAAAAGAATGTGCTCAGTTATCTTGGCCTTTAACAGAGGTTTTTAAGGCAGCATCCGGAGATCTTTCCAGAATCTAGACATTAGTGAACATTTATGGCCTTTATAGAACTCTTTTCATTTACTCATCTGCAAATCTTGCAAAACTTGTTCTATGGTCAGGGATAGGGTGTTTCTATATTTCATTAGCATGACCATTTATAATCATTGTTCAAAATATTACCATTGCTTTGAACTAGTAAGATATTTGGGATGTTTTGAAAAATTATTTGGTTTTAGATATGAAAATGAAAAATATTCAGAAGCCATTTAATGATAATATGAGGCATCATTGACTTTTAAAAATTAATAAAAGTTTGGAAAACAACTAAATAATGACTATTCTGTACATTAAAATATTATAAGACATATAGGTTTAAAGACTAAAAATTAATCAACTTCCTATTGAACATCAAAACAAATTCTTTTAATTAACAGTTCTAGATTAGCCTGAGAAGAATTCTGAATTTGAAATAATGGTTTTGTTAAAATGAACTAGATGAAGAACTGCATGTTTTACCATCTTTTTCTGCTTTGTGATTCATAATGATTCAGGTTTCAAACAAGAATGGGTATCAGTGGAAAAATAAAATACTTTTTGGCCTCTGGGAAAATCACAGAACTCTTTTGGGTTTTAGTTTTTCTCTCTTTATGAGCTGAGAAATAATTTCCCTTAGAAAATTCAGTATTATTATTAATTTTGTAAAAAAATTACTAGGTTTGTGATGTTTGGGGTGCTCTACATAGTTATTCTCTGATTTCAGCTGGATTGGCTGGTCAAAATAAGTGTCATGTCAAATAGGTATGCATAGTCATTCACTGAAGTTAATGACCTTCTACAAAATTTTTGGCTGCTTAACAACACAGACATTTGAATTTCTTCATGGGTAATATTTCCTTATTTATTATGTAAAAAAATAGAATTATAGCAATGAATATACTATATTATGTAATTTGAACCCTCCTTAATATTTGTGTATGTTTTTTATTAAATTTTAATTATTTATTAGTTTGTTTATTAAACAAAAAATATATATATATTTTACAATTCCATGAATCAGAAATTTAGGAGCACTTTAGCTGGGTGGTTTGGGTTCTCAGTTGGTTGATGGTATCATATCATGCAGAGCTGTGTCTTCTGAGAGCTTGACTGGGGCTGGAAGATAAATGTCCAAGATAGTTCAACTCATACATATTTACAAGTAGTCTCATTTTCTGACTGGCTTTTGGTAGGAGACCTCAGTTGGTCACTATATGGGCTCTCCATCAGTCTGCTTGAGTGTTCACATGGCATGGCAGCTAGCTTCCTCTAGAAACCAGTACTTAAGAGCGAGCAAGCTAAAAAGGAAATCATTATCTTTTATGTCTTAGTCTTGTGAGTCACATCATCACTTCCACCACTTTCCATTCATTTGAAACAAGTCACTAAGTCTAGCCCACACTTTAGGGAAGGGAATTAGTCTCTACATTCTGAGGAGAGATTGTCAAAGATTATGTAGACACATTTTTTAACTTTTGCATCAGCCTTAACCCTTTTCTTTCACTTAAAATCCAGATTCAGTGGGTTAAGGAGTCCAGTTGACTACACCTTCATAATAAACCCAGAAATCAACCCTCTGCTACTAATTCAAATGCTACTCATATCGAAGTCACTATAATTTCTTGTTTTGCCACTGACCCCACCACCATCAGGCTATTTTCAAAGCCGTGTAGCTGATACTGTTAAAACACAAGTTGGATCACAACCCATCTCCCTCAGAGCAGAAGTCCAGTGTGTACAGTGGTTGGAAAGCCTTGTGGCTCCTGGCTCTATCTTGAATATATCTCCAACTTCCTTCCTCTCTGGTCCTCTGATCTCAATTGAGTTGGGTTGCCACAATTCACTAGTCATAAAATAGGCACACATAGTCATGAAGTAAAGTTGGTTACCTTATTCTGCAAAATTATTGGCTGCTCAGGAACATAGACACCATTTATCCTCCCATAAAGGAATTCATAAGAGTAGGGAGAAGAGAAAGAAGAGTTTCTTGAGGTCCAAGATGGGAAATGGGGAATCCCCAACATTAAAACTTGAATGGAAAGAAAATTATTTCATTAAAAAATATATAGTAAATATAGTTTTGAGTGAATGAATGAAGAAGAATTGAATTAATCTAATTGGAGGGGTGTGTGTGTGCATGCACTTGTGTGTGTAAGAGAGAGGGAGAGAGAGAAAAAAGAAGAAAGCTATATATAAATACTTTATTTAGAGCAAGGCTTGCTGGTTTAATTAGAATTAATCAGGAAGGAAAATCAATCAAGTTTTTCTGAACTTTTATTCGTATTTTCACACTACACTTATTGTTTCCACTTCTTTTATCACAAGTGGTTCAGAGCTCCAAGCTCACACAGTTCACATGGTCTGGGAGAACATGTAGATGGCTTTGCCTAGGTAAAGTCAAGGTTTACGAGCCCATGGGGCAGATGCTCTGAACCTTTCATTGCCCCTGCAACAGCTGTACTGATGTTAGCCTATCATACCTCTCTTACTTACATATTTAAGACAGTTGACATTACCTCATTAGGACACTAAGAAGCAAGCATGTATTTATTTTCTAATAGAAAAAAAAAAAGAGGCTCACAGGAATTCTGTAGACATTATTGATTTTTCACCCATTGCATGTATAAATCTATTTTCTGAGGAGGCTGCACACAGCCCTGCAGTACATGGTTTAGGAATAATAGTCACATTTATTTCCCACAAGTAAAAAGAATTGTCATAGGTTTTGTCAAAGAGCCCTGAAATAAAGATTTTTCCCAGGGCCTTTTTTTTTTTTTTTTAGTATGACAACTGTGAAATGAGTGGTTCCGGTTCTGAAAATAAAATGACAGAGAAAGTGAACAGAATGAGATAGAAAAAGTCAGAAGATGGAGCAGCTGGAGTTGGGCTGTGAAGGAAGACATAGAATTTATGAAAATGGGAGGAGAGAAAAGACAGCCCAGAGGAAGTGTGTAGTCTTCAGGGCTATTTTTGGACATTAGGCTGCATTTATTCTTCCATGCCCCTATTGTGAATGCTCAGAACAGACATCTTTCAAAAGCGTTGTGCCAAGTAACAGCTTCTTTGCTTTGAAAGCAGTAGGTATGAGGCCATGTGTCCTGGCTTTGTAGGGATATGAGATTGGAATGACTGTGTTTTGGGTGGGACCCCACAGGGAGGCAGAAGGGAGCATCCTTGGAGAGGGAGAGCCCTCCAACAGCAGCAATGGCAAGGGTCCCTGGGCATGAAGCCAGCAGCCAATGTTGTCCAGGAAACAGATCTGCAAGCCTTTCTGGCAATGTGCCTTAAGCTGAAAGCCAATGAGTGACATCTGGGAGGTTGTGCCCCTGTCCTATTTTCCTGGGATCACAGAGCCTTTGAATTTATTCCTTCGGTGAATGTATATGATAGGGAACTTCCTTAGATGTGATTAGCAGTGTTAAACAAAATATAACTTCCAAGGCAGTAAGTCCTGTAAAAGAAAGGTTTTATTAGGCCATAGTAAGAAGGAGGAGGAGGAGGAAGAACAGGAGGAGGAGGGAAAGGCCTGTTTGAGGACATGGAGTCTAAACCACCGGTAGCATGACTTGGTAGGAAAGACAACATGCTCACTGTGTCAGAGTTTGCAAGAATTTTTATACATCAAGTAGAGAGAAAGGGGAAGATATATGTGAGCTGTCTGAAAGAATTTACATTAGCTTTAGGCAGAGGGGTGGGGGAAGGTGAACTGGGTCAGCTCTGGGGCAGGCACAGATTCAAATAAAGAAATGTCTGCTCTGTGAATTGGCTGTGGGCAGCAGTCTAGAAAGCCTATGTGTAAACAAGAGGCAGAGGCTCCTGGAGTTGAGGGTGCTTGGATAAAATAACCTGCAGAAGTAGTCAACCGGAAATTAATCTGAAGTTCCAACAGACAGAGAAAGAACGTGAATAACCTTTTGCTACTTGGCCCACAGCCACTAGCAGACTAACATGTCTGTCTCTTTCTTTCACTGTCCGTTTGCTGTAATTTAATTCAAAACACCTCAGAATTTTCTTCTTGTCACTAATTACCTCCCATCAAATAGGACAAACTTTCTTAAAATACCAGAATTTATAAGTATTTACAGGCCAATGTTAAAGGGTCTGTGTCCCAAGGAAAGATACCTGAAGTAACCTGACATAGATTTTTTTTTCCTTAGGAGCAAATTAATACCTTCCCAGAAATTTGGCCTTAAACTATGTTTTAGTCAACAAAGTTATTTAGTCTAGAGGATTATTCACTTCCAACAATACAGCATCGTTTCATAGTTTTAGACACTTCTTGATTTACATTGTTTTTCATTTTCTTTTTTTTTTTTCTTTTTCTTTTTTTTTTTTGTATTTTTCTGAAGCTGGAAACGGGGAGAGACAGTCAGACAGACTCCCGCATGCGCCCCACCAGGATCCACCCGGCACGCCCACCAGGGGGCCATGCTTTGCCCACCAGGGGGCCATGCTCTGCCCTCCGGGGCGTCGCTCTGTTGCGACCAGAGCCACTCTAGCACCTGGGGCAGAGGCCAAGGAGCCATCCCCAGCGCCCGGGCCATCCTTGCTACAATGGAGCCTCGCTGCGGGAGGGGAAGAGAGAGACAGAGAGGAAGGAGAGGAGGAGGGGTGGAGAAGCAGATGGGCGCTTCTCCTGTGTGCCCTGGCCGGTAATCGAACCCGGGACTTCTGCACTCCAGGCCAACGCTCTACCACTGAGCCAACTGGCCAGGGCCTCATTGTTTTTCATTTTCAATGTTTTTTTTTCTCTCTTATGCTTTACAAACCTTTTTAAAGGTAAATTAGTTCTCCCTATACATGTAATATGTGAAAATCAACACAATTTAGTTGGCTGGAGAGTCTCTGTTTTTGAATTTTTATAAACTATTGAAGTACAAAAGAAAAAGTTATACTTTGAATTTGGAAATGTAAGTGTTAAATTGAGGTATTTCAAGTAGGTTTTGAAAAAAAAAAAAGAAACTCCAATAACCCAGGAAACATTTTAAATAAAAAAAATACAAGCACAAGTCACCAAACATTTTTAAACAATTCATAATTTTTTAATCAAAAAATAAATAGTCAAATTAGCAGTCCTAAAAGTCAGAATACAATCTGTATATTAAGTGTTCAGATACTAGCCAAAGGAGATTTCAAAAGGGCAATGGTGTAGATGGGCTGTTACGTTTCCAGATCATATTTAGAAAATCAATTTAGAGCTAAGTACATTTGTATATTACAGACTTCAGGTACATCTCTTAAGCCTGAAGTGCTGGTGAGCATAGACCTTAAGAATTTCCAAATACTAGTTCTCAATTTCCAAGATGTTCATTTCTCCTAAGAGGCCTTAGGATTCCTGTCAAGAAACCCAGAGCAAAAAAAAGAAAGAAAAAAAGTCTTCTACTTAATGAGAGAGGGGGCATCATGGAAATGGATTCTGAAATGTGCTGTGTGCTCACCAGATGGTGCTGAACAAACAAAGCCAGATATAGCTGGCTCCCTAGAAGGCTCTCTTTGCAGACAGGTTGCTGGTCATGTGGAGGCCATTGAGCCCTCTTTTCCCATCCCTTTCCTTCCAAGGGCCTACACAAAACACCATTCCTGAGGGGCTTTGCCTATAGGAATTAGAAGCCTGTTGAACAGAAATGTATTGTTGCTAAAAACAAACAAACTGTCAACTGAAATGTAAAAACAGGCTTCTTCTGAGCAGTGCTCCTCCAAACTATTAATAGTGGGGAAAAAAAGTAACTTACTATTAGATCCAGACTGAAATTTCTTTGCACAAGTTGTCCTTTCCAACTGTCATCTCAGAAGATTATGGGGAATTCTATCAGTTGTGGGGCAGTGTGTCCTCATCAGGGGAACATTCAGTACTCAGTCTTACACCAAGACTGCAACTCAGCTTTCAAGAATTTAGGAAAGAGCCCTCTTGCTTGTGATAACTACTATGCCTTGAAACTTAATTTTAGATTTTCCTATTTTGCCTTAATTAAAAACAATAGGGCCCTGGAGGGTGGCTCAGTGGTGTAGCACTGGTCAGACCTGTGGATGTCTCTCGTTTGATTCCTTGTCAGGGCACACAAAAGAAGCAACCATCTTCTTCACCAAATCGCCCCCTCCCCGTCTCTCTGTCTTTTGTCCCATCCTGCAACCGTGGCTCTGTTGGTTCGAGTGCATGGGCCCTGGGTGCTGAGGATGGCTCCTGGAGCCTGCACCTCAGGTACTAAAAATAGTTTGGTTGCCAGCATGGCCCCAGATGAGCATAGCATGGGCCCCAGATGAGGGTTACCAGGTGGATCTTGTTTGGGGTACATGCGGGAGTGTGTTTCTCTATCTCCCCTCCTCTCACTTGTAAAAAAATAATAATAATAAATAATGGACAAAGGCATTGTCAAGATAATGAAGAGATGTAAAATTTATTTAATATACATAAGAATCTTATGTCTAAAAACTTTAAAATAGTAGCTTCTACAATGGATCCTGAGATGTGTTCTGGAATGAAACTAGATACAATAATTCACACATAATAAGGGTTACTTCAGTCTCATCTTGTTAGTGCATCAAACAATAATTAATTTTATGTTGCTTTTTTATTGTATTTTATAATTTTTTTTTTTTTTTATTTTCAGAAAATTGTAGGTTGGCCTGCAGTTGTAAGAAATAATATAATGATAGATCTTTGTACCTGTTATCAAATTGTTCCAAATGGTAACATCGTGCAATACTGGAGTGCAATGTCACATCAGGATATTAACATTGATCTAGGGCCCCTCTCACTACCTTTTTATAGCCATACTTACTTTTGTCTACCCTCACCCTTAATTTAAACCCTTGCAACCACTAATCTTGTCAAGAATGTTATATAAATGGAACCATACAGTATGTAACCTTTTAGGTTTTTTTTTCAATGAGTGCCATTATCTGGAAATTCATTCAGGTTATTCCATGTGTCAGTAATTTGTACTTTTTTATTGCTGCGTAGTATTCTAAGACATGGATGTACCAAACAGTTTGTTTACCTTTCATCTATTGAAAGACACCTGGATGGTTTCCAAGTTTTTACTTTTATGAGTAAAGCTGCTAATAAACATTTGTACACACTTGTATAAACATAAGTTTTTATTTCCCTAGGATAAATCAGTAGTGCAGTTTCTGGGTCATATGGAAGTTATATGTTTAATTTTACTAGAAACTTTCAAAGTGGTCATGCCATTTTGCATTCCTACCTATAATACATGACTGAATCAGTTTCTTTGCATCCTCATCAGCATTTGGTGTTGGTGCTATTTTTTATTTTAGCCACTCAGATAAGTGTTTAGTGGTATCGCATTGTGGTTTTAATTTGACTTCTCTAATGGTTAATGATGTTAAAAACTTTTTATGTGCTTGTCATCTGTGTACCCTCATTGTTAAAAAGTCTTCTCATATTTTCCCCTGATTTCCAATTGCATTATTTTCTTTTAATATTGCTAAGTTTGGAAAGTTTGTTATGTATTTTAAATACTTGTCCTTTGTTAGATATGTGTTTTGTAAATATTTTTTATCAGTATTTTATACTTTTCAGCATACAATTCAGTTTTATGTTAGATTTATGATTAAGTAGCATATTTTATTTTTCTGAATGATTGCAAAAAGTAATGATGTTAGTTTCAGTGTCCATGTGTTTCTTGCTATGTGTTTCTTACTAGCATATAAAATTACAGTTCAGTTTTGTATGTTATCCTGTACCTTCTGACCTTGCTGAAATCAATTACTAGTCCTAAGGGGTTTTTTGGGGGGTTTTTTTTGGAGAGAGTATTTTCTTTGAGATTTTCTATATACATGATCATGTCACATGCAAATAGGAATAAATACATTTTTTGTAGACAATCTTTTTCAAACAGAAGTTTGCTGTTTTGATTTTTTTGAGAATTTAAAAAATATATCATAAATGGATGGTTAAACTTTGATATATACATATATCTTTTTGCATAATTTGATTTTATCATGTGATTCTTCTTCCTTAATCTGTTAAGGTGAATTATATTGACCTTATAATTCTCTGAAGTAAACTCTGTTTTTTATGTTATAAATTTGTTTGTATTGTTTGTATGTATTATCTGTCAATAATTTGTTAAGTATTTTTTAGTTTATTTTTATGAGCAATATTGGTCTGTAGCTTTTATTTTTGTTTTTGTTGTGTGTGTATGTGTGTACTATCTCTGTCTGGTTTTGCCAAAAATGTAATAGTAGTTTTATAAAATGAACTAAGAAGTGTTCTCTTCTCCTCTGTATTTTGGGAAAGATTATGAAGAATTGACATTAATTCTTTATTCTTTAAACTTTCCAATGAAACCAGCTATAATGAATTTCATTTTCTTTCATAGAGTTATTCCTGTCATCTATTTTATATTAATAATATAATAGTCTATGCTTTTCAAAAAAGTGGTATATTTCATCTAACTTGTCAGATTTCTGTATATAGAATTGGACCATTTGATGTCTGGAGTCTGTAGTCATATAACTTGTTTTATTCCTGATAATAGTAATTTGTATCTTATTTTTCTATCTCTCTTTTTATTATCAGTCTTTGAAGAAATTTATTAATTTTACCAATCTTTTCAAAATATCAACTTGTTCATTAATTTTCTCTAGTGTTTTCTGTTGTCAATTTCCTTAATATCTGCTCTGTTATATCCTTTCTTCTGCTTGCTTTAGGTTCAGTTTGCTTTTCTTTTTCTAGATTCTTGAGGTGAAAGCAAAAAATTTTTGATTTTACATCTTTTTCTTTTTTACTGTGAGCATTTTAGTGCTCTAAATTTACCTCTTAATGCTGCTTTAATTGTGTCCTATAAACTTTGAAATTTTTTATTTTCATTTTCATTCTCTTCTATGTATATATATATTTGTTCCCCTTAAACTTCCTTTTGACCCATGGATTATTTAGCAGTGTGTATGTATAGTCCGATGTGATCAGAGATTTTCCTACTTTCTGATATTAATTTCTAGTAAATTCCATTATGCTCAAAGAACATACTCATTAGTATTACCAACTACATTTTTGTTGTTGTTGTATTTTAAAATTCAAGTAGTTTAACATAAGCTCTTTAATAAGAAAGAACAAATGTGAAATTATGAATATTGAGTTGTAATAATTTTTTTCAATAGTTCATATAAGATAAAATTACTATAAGAAGTTATCTCTTTTGTTTGAACATAATTAACAGACTAAATTCTGGAGAAGAAAACTTAAAAGAAGTCATGCAAATTTTATACTTATATCTTCTGAAAATATGAGAAACAGTTTGTATGTTATTAAAACAAACACTTCACATGTTTTTTTTTACCAAAACTTATAATAATCTATTAAAGCTACAGTTTTTTATTTTCATATTAAGAAGAAATTGGAAAAACTTTCTTCATTTTTTAGAAAAATATGTTACTTTAGGTGGTTTTCCTAAAATCTTTCATGTACTAAATGCTAACTATTTTTGTTTGTTTCTTTATATAGATGAACACTTATAAGGTTGAATGAGAAATATGAGCTTAGGATATTGGTTTGACTCATTCTGTCATGTTCAACTTGATATGCCAAACCTAGACCAATAATTACAAAATAAAATACTCAGGGAAAAATATCAAATATCAATCAATCCAGTCTAGATTTTTTTTTATATCTGACTTTAAGCTCTTCATTTTAGCTATCATCAGATCAACCACTTCAGTGTCTACCAATATCTAAATTTGATTTTTTGAAACATTAACTCATTAAAATTTACTATAGTTAGGACATTAGAAAACAGGGATATGAACATTTGGATCTATATAAAATCTTCAAAGCCTTATATCAACTTACCTTATGTATCTTCAATTTTATTTCAATTTTATTTTTTATTATCCACCATCATCATTATTTCATGATACCAATCAATATACTTCTTCATGAATTGTTCATTTCTGCTAGTTTGCTAGCAGAAAGTCAAAGATTCCCATTCAGACCTTCCCTATAGTCTTCATAAAGACTTAATTTAAAACTCATCTTCTCTAAGAACCTCTTTTTCAAAAAATTTTATTTAAAAAATTAAATTTAACAGGGTGACATTAATCAATAAGAGTTCTTAGGTTTTACCTGACCAAGCAGTAGGGCAGTGGATAGAGCATTGAACTAGGATGCAGAGGACCCATGTTCAAAATTCCAAGGCTGCTGGCTTGAGCACAGGCTCATCCAGATTGAGTGCAGGCTAACTAGCTTGAGTGCAGGGTCGCTGGCTTGAGCGTGAAATCATGGATGTGACCCTATGGTTGCTGTCTTGGGCCCAAATGTCTCTGGCTTGAGCCCAAGGTCCCTGGCTTGAGCAAAGAGTCACTAGCTCTGCTGCAGTCTCCTGATAAAGGCACATATGATAAAGCAATCAATGAACAACTAAGGTGTCACAGAGAAAAATTAATGCTTCTCATCTCTCTCCCTTCCTGCCTGTCTATCCCTATCTGTTCTTCTGTCCATCACTCTTGCTGTTTCTGTTACAAAAAGCAAACAAATAAAAATCTAGTACATAGGTTTCAGTTAATCATTTCTATAACATTTGAACTGTTGATTATGTTATATACCAATTACCCAAAGTCAAATTATTTTTTGTCACCTTATATTTGTTCTTCTTTACACCCTCCCCCTCCCCCCACTCTCCTCCATACATCCCCATCACCCTCCCATACATCCTCCTCCCCCTGGTAACCACTTCACGTTTATATATGGCTATGAATCTCAGTTTTATATCCCATCTATGTATGGGACTATATCAAATAAAAAGTTTCTACACAGCAAAAGGAACTGACAACAAAAGAAATAGGCAGCCAGCTAAATGGGAGATGATATTTGCAAACAACAGTTCCCATAAAGGGTTAATATCCAAAATATACAAAGAACTCACAAAGCTCAGCAACAAACAAGAAAACAACCCAATTAAAAAATGGGGAGAGGACCTGAACAGACATTTCTCCCAAGAATACATACAAATGACCAACAGATATATGGAAAGATGCTCATTTTCACTAGCTATTAGAGAAATGCAAATCAAAACTACAACGAGATACCACCTTACACCTGTTAGATTGGCTTTTACCAACAAAACAGGTAGTAACAAGTGTTGGAGAGGATGTGGATAAAAAGAAACCCTCATTCACTACTGGTAGGAATGCAAATTAGTACAACCATTCTCGAAGAAAGTATGGTGGTTTCTCAAAATATTAAGAAGATAACTACCATATGACCCAGCAACCCTTCTACTTGGTATCTACCCCCAAAATACAAAATCATTGGTATGTAAAGACACATGCACCCCCATGTTCATCACAGCATTATTCACAGTGGCCAATATATGGAAACAACTGAAGTATTCCTTGCTAGAGGATTGAATAAAGAAGAAGTGGTACATATATACAATGAACGAGTACTCAGCCATAAGAAATAATGACATTTACAACAATATGGATAGAACTTGAGAACATTATACTGAGTTAAATAAGTAAATCAGAAAAAGCTAAGAACTGTATGATATCTAAGAACCCCTTGAACAGGGACAGACATTTCCTGCAGTCCCACCTTAATGCTAACTTTCAAACTAGTTACACTTATATTAGTTAAGTGCATGTCTTTCCTTCACATTATCATTACTCCAAAATATCCATGTCCCTTCCAATTCCCTAACACGTACATTAATCTCTCCATCTTGGCTCATGAGTAGTGGTTTTACCTGGACTAAATAGATGGTGTCAGATTATGGGGCTCTGGGAAGAGCTTTGGACGCAAATGAACTTCTCCTCAGCTGTAAAATTAATGGAGAGCATCTGATGATTGGCAATCTTCAATAGATGCCAACAAAAGCAGCAATTCACTGATGACTCTTCACCCTCACAACTTTGAAATAATTTATTCTTGATCCCTTGCTCCTCCTAGTCTCTAAACCTATTTAATCTGTTTATTTTTTATCTAAGGTTTGTAAATTTTATTGTTCTAGTATTCCTTAACATTCCTCTGTCACTTGGACCACCAGCTTTGTTTGCTTAATAGGTGAATATTTTCAGCCTTTGTTTCTGGATTCGGCTTAATGCCATAGGGTGAAAAAGAAGTCCTCAAGATACCAGTGAGAACATTTATACAAAACTAGTTGAAAATGTAACCCAACCACATTTCTACAATAAGCCTCATTTAATCCGTATTCCTTTGTTCCTTAAGAAGTCAGTAGAAGACTATTAAATTAATATAGCTTTTTATTTTCTTTTTGTCTTTATGCCTCATCAACAAAACCATTTAGATAACTTATGATAAAAATATACCAACACAATATATGTATTTCATACTATATATTAATATATGTGTTAATACTACAGATATGAAATATAAGGCACTATGCTGGCAATACAAGAAATGGAGAGGTAACTCTAGCATGTTCTCCCCTTCCATTGATTTCAAGCTCCACATAGGAATGAAGACAAGATAAATATTAATTTTTTGACAGAAATTAGTGCTAAATAACATAAGAGAGACACAGAAAAAGTGCTATGAGAAACTAGAAAAAAAGGGTTTTTTCCAGCTAATAGCATCAAGTACTACTTTTTTTTTCACAGAGAAAGAGAGAGAGAGTTAGAGAGAGAGGGATAGATAGGGACAGACAGACAGAATCAGAGAGAGATGAGAAGCATCAATCATCAGTTTTTCATTGTGACACCTTAGTTGTTTATTGATTGCTTTCTCATATATGCCTTGACCATGGGCCTTCAGCAGACTGAGTAACTCCTTGCTCAAGCCAGCGACCTTGGGTCCAAGCTGGTGAGCTTTGCTCAAACCAGATGAGCCCACACTCAAGTTGGTAACCTCGGGGTCTTGAACCTGGGTCCTCCGCATCCCAGTCTGACACTCCATACACTGCACCACCACCTTGTCAGGCTCAAGTACTACTTCTTAAAGGAAATTTAATTCATGGCTTATATACCTTTGGTTTGATAAGACAGACTTTTTGCAATGGAAGATAGATAGGTATTCCATGGTGAAGAAAATGTTTCACCATTTTTCCATACATATTAATTAAGCATCTTCTATGTGCTAGTAGCATGGACAAAGAAACACCTATACAATATTAAATGATACTTACATCGAACTGAAATAATTCAGTTTAGTTGGAGCAGCTGTTTGTGTGACGGAGTGATGGGAAATAAGGAATGAAAGTTGTATATGTGAAATAGGATCATTGAGATAAGTTACTTATTGATTAATAAGGTATGTTTGCTTGGTGTTCACTGTATTTAAAGCTTCTTCTTGTTTAGAATTGTCTTATCTAAGATTATTGCTGAAAATATAATTAAAATGTTCAATAGAGAATAAATAATAACTTATCTATTTCTGATAGCTTATAAATGAGATACATTTATTGATCATACATATTTATGTTCAAGTAGTTTTAGTTAATGATTATTCTATTTTTATTATTTCATACTCCACACATTTATCAAAACTTTGATTTAATAATATTGAATGAAGATTGAATTTCATATTTCATAGATTAGTAGTGTGCCTGCTATAACTGAGAAATTCAAAATAATGATGATATAGATAAGATAGAAGTTTATTTTTCTCTCATACAAAACAAAGATAAATGGTCCTGGACTGGTATGGGCCTGGACAATCATTAGGGATCAAAGCTACTTTTATCTTGTTGCTCTGACATCCTTGTCACACATGCTATGTCTCATGTTGAAGATGACTGCCCCATCTACAACCTGCATACCAAAATTCCAGCCAGCAGAAGAGTAAAGAGAATTGTAGTGGCATATTCTTTCCCTTTAAGGGAATGAATCAGATATTGCACATTTCACTTACATTTTCATCTCACTGTTTAAAAGTTGGTCACATAGCTACCTTATTTGTTACTACTAGGAAGACTGAAAAATCGAGTCTTTAGCTGAATGGCCATGTGACTGGCTAAAATGTAGCATCATATGATTAAAAGAAAAGTATTGTTTGAATAATGAGCATTACTGATGACTTTTGTCACAATCTGTTAAATTTTTAAACAAGTCATTTCATTGATGAAGGTCTTTTGCTCTTTTATCAATCTGCCTAATTTATCATTATTATTTTTTTTCTTTATGAAGATAACAAATGCAGATACCACATAGACACTTATTATTGGAACCCAATTTCAATAAAAATTTAGAGAGTTAATAAATAATAACGAGCCAATTATGCATACATAAAAGGGCATAGTTGGTTTCTGTTGAGATCAGAAGATGGAAGTAACATTTTAGATATTTAGATATTTAAAAACTGCCTAAGAGTAGGAAGGATCAGAGGAGACCTTAAGATTGAGGAAATCAAGCAGGACTACTAAGCTAAAAATTGCAATTTTTACACTCACTACAGCTTTTGTTTTAGACCAAAGCATTTATTTCTTTATGAATATATATATAGGTATTAAAAAAAAACCAGAATTATATGAAAAAAAAAGAGCAATGGGTAGCAATGAGGAAGTCTAGGTCTTTAGTCTGTCTGTAGATATCTGAACAAGATGTTTAACCACCCAAGGTCTCTATTTCTTCACCTTAAAATAAGGATGTTAGATTTGATTTATCAATAATGAAAAATACTCTTTGGAAACGTATTCTGTGCCATACAGCATTCTAGACATGAAAATAAATGCTTCAAGGAGCATATATATTCTCTTGAGTTGGGCCTGGGGATTGGTGCAGATTAGTAAATAGGCAATTGCAATGCAGTCTGGAAATGCAATTACAGGAAGAGGCATTAAGTGTTTGAGAAATACGCTTAGAAGGGGCTCCAAATTCAGACTGGCACCATCAGATTTGATAAATGAGTAATACTGAATTAAAATTTTATTAACCAAAACCAAGATCTAATGCTAAATTAAAACTCACAATCAAATTAGAAGGGGCAGAAAATGTGCAGTTTAGGCAAGATATGTTTGAATGGTACTATTTCTGCAAAAATATGTTATGTGTGCTGGGTACTCAGCAGAGGGTGAAATAAGCAGTGTCCCTGTGCTAAAAAAACCTAAAACATATAACATTGGCATATAGGATTCAGAATTTAAGAGGATTTTTGAAATTTGGGATAAATGCCTGTCATATAATCTGGTCATGACCTATTGTGATACAAAAGTACTTCCTTACATGGCAAGGATCATGGTTACTTTATTGGAAAAGGGATGAAAATAAGTAAAAGAGACTTGGAAAATCGTCATAATATTTAAACTTATACATTTTAGTGAACATTTCTTTCTCTAAGAATGATATAATTAGATTTCTTAGTTATGTAGATAATCAAGTAACCTGAGATGCTCCTAAGAAACCTCTAAGTGTGCTTTACTCCAACACCCTATCAGTCAAGGCTATGGGAAATGGAACCAATTTGTTTTCTTTTCTTTTTTCAGTACATTGTTAAAGCATCTTAGATTTATTTTCAATTTTATTAACCAATATATAAAGTAAATAACATCATGTAAAATTCCATCAATAATTCTATTACCCAATGGTAAGGTTATTTTATATATACTTAGAATTCTTCTAAACATTACATATGATTGATTATACTTGTAGTCTATTTTTCTGGCTTTTACCCTGCAATTCTTTTAAACACAATATTTTGTACTCTAAGCATTTCTATAACATCTTTTAATTTTAGCTCTAATACCAAAAATAATGATGAGAACAAAATCTCTCACATTTGCTTGACAACAGTTACAAAACTGGAATTCAAAACTGTTAGAACTTTCTTTTCAACTTTATTTTTGTAAAATAAATTTTAAACTTATCGAAAACTTTCAAGAAGAATACACAGACCCTTATCTATATACTTTACTCTAAAATCACCAAGTATAATATGTTGATACATTTGTTTTATCATTTTCTCCTCACCCTCCCTGTGTGTATATATGTATATAAAGTGTATATATTTTACATGTTAAAAGTTAAAGCATAAGGAAGACACAAACACTGAAACTGGAGAGATAATCCAGAGCTAGGTACTGAAGGGTTTAGAACATGAACTTGAATCTAAGGGTAATGGAGATCATAAGGAGAATTTTAGTTAAGGACAATTTTTTTTGTTTCTTAGAAAAATAATGTCTTAAAGATAATTTAGTGAGTAAATTGATCTGATTGAGAGCACAGAAGAAGAAGAATTATTGTGATCTGGACTGTAGTAAAAGTAGGATGAAAAGATGGAACACACTGAAAGAAATGTAGTAGACTATCTAGAGAACTTGGAGATTTGATGTAAAGACTAGAGAGGGTCAGTGTGACAATTAAATTTTGTTATGTGCCCTTAATATCAGGTGGTGTAATCCACCAAAACTGGGAACCTAGGAGGAAACAGTTCTGTGGACGAAGGAAGTGGATGGAGACAATTTTGAACATGGCACATTTGAAACACCTTTGGGACATCCAAGTGCATCTGTCCTCCAGGATTCTGAGAGAGAAATTTGTGTCAGAGATAGATTTTTGGCATCATCACCTCACAGGCATTGAGATCATGGTCTAGAGAGTGAGACCTGCCTGGAGAAGTGGATGAAGAGTGACTAGGTAGCACAGTAGGATTGTCTAGAATATCAATAGCCCATTTAAGGTTGGAGAAGCATGAATTCATAGACACCAACATGTTGATAGAGTGACTTTGAAAAACATATTATAGCTCAGGTATATAAAAGGTGAAGCAGTTGACCTGTGGTGGCACAGTGGTTAAAGCATCGACCTGGGATGCTGAGGTTGCCGGTTCAAAACCCTGGGCTTCCCTGGTCAAGGCACATATGGGAGTTGATTCTTTCTGATCCTCCCCCCTTCTCTCTCTCTCTCTCTCTCCCCCCTCTCTCTAAGTGAATAAATAAAAAATAATTAATTAAAAAAAAGGTGAAGCAGGCAGTTCAGTTAAACCAGATGAGTGTGTTTTAAAGAGCAACAAAGGAAGGGAGTTAAAATTATTGACAAGTGAACAATCAAAATGATAGATAACACTGAGGAACAATTTCTTTATATTTTCTGTTGCATGAGGTTATAGAACTTTTTCTATATATTTCTTCATCACTGATTCCAAATCTGAAATTTGTATTTTGATGCATGCTCTAGTTTTTATGCAATTTTAATTTCTTTTGTTACAGTTAATTGCATGCATTGGTTTTTAAATTGGAGTTAAAGGGCAATGACTATTGAATTGAACATAACAACTAGGCAATTAATGTTTTACAAACATCACTTTTACATAATTGTAGTTGTTTTTATTTATTTATTTATTCATTCATTTTAGAGAGAGGGGGGAGAGAGAGAGAAAGAGAGAGAGAGAAGGGGGAGGATCAGGAAGCATCAACTCCTATATGTGCCTTGACCAGGCAAGCCAGGGTTTTGAACCGGCAACCTCAGTGTTTCCAGGTTGACACTTTATCCACTGTGCCACCACAGGTCAGGCAATTTTAGTTGTTTTTAAATGTAAAAAATTATTATCTGATTAAACACCCTATTATTTTCTTTTAAGATTGAATCGTGGCTTCTTTGAGTAAGCGTAAATGTAAGAATAGTCCTGACACCTTCTGTTATATATGTGGCTGTTACACATTTCAACATCAAAGGGGTAATATTTCATCATTTGTGACACGTGCATATATTGCCTATTTTCAAGTTCCCCTTGGCAGTCAAGAGAAGAATTGGTCTCCTCATATTGTGTGTCATAATTGTGAGGAAATGTTTCGTGACTGGACAAAAGGAAAACACAAAGGAATGCCTTTTGGTATTCCCATGGTTTGGCATAAACCTAAGGACCACAGCAGTGACTGTTATTCTGTCTGATCCATACAAAGGGCATCAGCAAGAGAAAATGGCATATGATCACATATCCTAATATTCCTTCAGCAATATGACCTATCCCACACTCTGAGACACTCCCGATTCCAGTTTTCAATGGTTTTATTTCTTCTAAGGACAAAGAAAGTGAACATGGTGATCAAGTATATTTTGATAAGATGCATGAGGAAATGGTTGTAGAATCTGAAGGGTCTTCTTCTGATGCCAAGCAGTCATTAACCCCTCAGCAGTTTAGCCAACCCGAATTGAATGACTTGGTAAGAGATTTGGGCCTATCAAAGAAAGCAGCTCAGTTATTAGCCTCCAGCCTTCAAGAAAAGAATGTACTTCACCGGCCAGTTAAATTATTCCATTTCAGGAAGTGTGAACCAATTTTTGTGGACTTATTTTCCGAAGACAAATACTTTGTTTACTGTCATGATATCAGTAGTCTTCTCAGCCAGCTAGATGTTACCACTTACAGTCCAACAGGACGGCGGCTATTTCTTGACAGCTCTAAACGGAGTCTGAAATGTGTTCCCCTACACAACACTAGTGTTTATGCAGTGGTTCCAATTGGTTATTCAACTCATCTGTGAGAAGATTATAATGACATAAAAATTGTCCTCGATTTTCTGAAGTATGAGGAGCATAACTGGATCATTTATGTGGATCTTAAAATGGTAGATTTCCTGCTAGGACAACAGAGAGGTTTTATGAAGTATCCTTGCTTTCTGTGTTTGTGGAACAGCCGAGCTCAGGAGAAACACTAGACACAGAAGGAGTGGCCGAAACATGAAGCTCTGGAAGTAGGGATGCAAAGTATTGTGAATGAACCTGTAGTTAATTGAGACAGGATCATTTTTCCCCCATTTCACATCAAACTTGGCTTAATGAAACAGTTTGTTCAGGCTTTGAATAGAGAAAGTGAATGCTTTCAACATATTATTTCTGCTTTTCCTGCCTTGTCTTTCGAGAAGGTAAAAGCAGGTGTATTTGATGGACCTCAAAATCAAACCCTCATATGTGATGAAGAATTTGCCAGGAAGATGAATAAGGAGGAGAAAGCAGCATGGCAGTCTTTTGTGGCAGTTACAAAGAACTTCCTTGGCAACAAAAAAAGCAGAAAACTATGAACTTCTGGTTCAAAGTCAAACTATGGACTTCGGAAAATAAGTCCACAAAAATTGGTTCACACTTCCTGAAATGGAATAATTTAACTGTTGGCTTTCCAAGACATTGGATGTAACATGATTCACTTCCTAAACTGTCACCTTGATAAGTTTCCCAAAAATCTTGGAGCTGTTAGTGATGAGCAGAGTACTGCTGGAGCATTAAACAAGATGGTCCTCAACAAGTACACAAACGCAAGGGCTACAAATGCAAATTTTTGCCTGAATAGAATTTAAATAAGTTTTGCATAAATTTTATGATTAAAATAAGTGTTTTAATATGTTCTATTTCAAAATTGTAGACAAATTCTGATGCAATCATATCTTTTAGTATATTAGTGTATTTATTGCATTATATGAATTATTATATTTTTACAAAGATGATGCCCTAGAAAACATTCTACTTCATTATGTTAAAGTAAATGTTGAAAATTTTACAATAAGATGAAAACATAAAATCTTGAATTGCAAAAAAACTGTAGCTTACAGAGAAAAACCAATGTCAGATATGAGATCAGCACACTTGAATTAGGTAAGAACAAGTGTTTTTGTGGATGAACAAAAATTTTGTTCCCCAGTGTAACAGATTCTAAGCTGCATATCAAATGAAGTAAACTGAAAGGGAGGCTGAAAGATTAATGTCAAGCCTAGAGGTTTCTGTTGTCAGTAGATCCAGTAGCTATATCCTGAGTAACAGGAAAGAAGTTATATATAAGAGTGGCTATCAGAGGTTGGAATGTTTGTGTATCAGAGTTTCTTGAATGTTGTTTTAAATCATGATCAGGTCAAGAACAACTGATAAGCAGTAGCTAAGGTGGAGTGACATTGGACATCCTTGAAGTTAATAAGACTAGGTAGGTAAGGCAATCAAGTCTTAGATATATTGTCCTTGTGGGTGACAAAAATATATAAATGGTAGTGGGTCTTAGAATAAAAAATAAGTGTATGAACAAGGTACCAAAGACTTCAATGAATGATGGAAATGAGAAGAGATAAAGAGTACCATTAGAGGAAGGAGGAAGAGTACGTATGTAGATTAGCCCCAGGAAGGAGAGAGGATGCTGTTCCACACTTCAGTGTGATCTTACTAAAAGTTGGGTAATTCCATGTTTACACTTGAGAAGCTACAAGACAGAGTCAGGTTCATTAAGGCAGGACAACAAACCCAACAAAAATAACAACACCATTGCAGAAAAACTTCCTGGCGGAAAGGGTTTCCAGGGGCAAAATGTTAGTGTAAGAAGGAGGGAACAATGAAAGGCTGAGCATCATTATGCTAGGAACAAAGAAGGATTATATTTTAGTCTCATAATGGTGTGTTTCATAGAATGTTTCTCACTTTTTTTATTTGTGAAAAAATAATAATTTTCATGTCAGAAATGATAGCTAATAAAATAAGATTATTAAACACTCAAAATAATAAATGTAAAACATTTATCTGTGTTTTTGTTAGGCTAAAAATTAAGTTAAGATCAGAATAGGTGGGAAAGGAATAGGCACCCAAATTGTGCTCAGCCAATGATGATGGGAAGAGAGAGGAAATGTTTAGAACTTGCTGCCTGATATAACAGCCGCTAGCCATATATAGCTATTCAGATTTAAATTCTAATAAATTAACATTAAAATTTAATTTCTTTTAGCATTAACCTCATTTCATGTACTTAATGTCGATATGTGGCTAGAGGCTGCCATGTTGGATCACAGATATAAGACACTTCTGTCATTTCAGAAAATACTATTGAACAATGTTGTCCTATAAAGAGTATTCCTGAGTTGGGTGAGAATTTCATTGTTCTAGGAGAAAAAAGGCTATGGCATTTCTCATCTCTTACTTCCAAATTGCCTTTGTGCTTATTAGAGTAAAGTGAATACTGGACTTTTTTGTGTGTGAGACAGAGACAGGGAGATAAAAGAAAGGGACAGATAGGGACAGACAGGCAGGAAGATAGAGAGATGAGAAGCTTCAATTCTTTGTTGTGACACCTTAGTTGTTCACTGATTGCTTTCTCATATGTGCCTTGACCAGGGGGCTACAGGAGAATGAGTGACCCCTTGTTCAAGCCAGTGACCTTGAGGTTTCAAACCTGGGTCCTCTGTGCCCCAGGTGATGCTTTATCCACCATGCCAGCACTTGCTCAGGCAATATTGGACTTGAAGTCAGAAGATTTCAATTAAGTTTATATGGCCTGACCAGGTAGTGACACAGTGGATAGACTGTTGGACTGTGACATGGAGGACCCAGGGTCGAAACCCCGAGGTCATCTGACTTGAGCAAGGCACAGCAGCTTGAACTCAAGGTTGCTGGCTTGAGCAAGGGATCACTCAGTCTACTGTAGCCCCCTGGTCAAGGCACATATGAGAAAGAAATCAATAAACAACTAAGTCAGTGGTTCTCAAACTTTTTGAAGTCAGGGCACATTTAAAATCCTACAAATAATTGTAGGTGCACTATATACAAATTTCTGAGAAATATGTTATAATAATTAATTCAGAATTTAAAGAAAAAAGTATAAAGTCCAAGCGTGTTTTTATGGTAATTAAACGAAATAGATACGACAAAATTAAATTTATTCTGACATTAAACAACATTTTTATGTTACATTTTTTTATTTATGCTTTTTAGAATTTATAAAAAAGAGGAGTTAAAAATAAAAAATGAGAAAAAAGTTATCTTTTTATATCTATAGATACATTCTTAGTAAGATTTAGTAAATTCGGCAGGTCTCAACATGAATGTGTTTTTTCATTCTTGTGTTTATGAGAAACATGAGCCTGATGTGTCCTAGCAATTTCTTCCAATGTGTGGGCATATAGTTGAAAGCCAAACTCTCATTTCCTTGTCAATACATTGAAGAATTCCTGTTTTTACTCTTAATTGTGTTGAGTGCAGAAAACCCCCACCATACATATCATCTTAACTTCATACCAAACAAAGGACAGAAGAAACTTCCCTCAAGTCTTTCTGGGGAATATGGGAGGTAGTGTAAACAATTCAGCATCATAGCTTAACCCTTTTGCAACCTAATCAGGCAAGTGAGTTGGGGGGTTGGGCAGACTGTCAGCTTACAGCCAATTTCCCACACCTCTGTCCCCCAAAAATCTAAACTCCAAAGACCTTTGTTGGTTTTTTGGTCCCCAACAGGAACATATTTCTCTGGAATGCAATAGAGCATACCTGGAAATCTTCTAGGGTGCACCAGTGTGCCCTGGCGCACACTTTGAGAACCATTGAACTAAGGTGTCACAACAAAGAATTGATGCTTCTCATCTCTCTCCCTTTCTGTGTCTGTCCCTATCTCTATCTCTCTCTGTCTCTGTTACACACACACACACACACACAGAGGCATACACAGAT